>NC_138898.1:84290262-85730108 GCF_965194825.1 Balaenoptera physalus
CAAATAACACACACTCAAATTCCTAAGTTTTTGAGTGGTTTTTCTTATGCTAACCTCTTACTATGCATTACTGATTCTCCACTCTAACACTAGACAGCAACAGTAGCTCTGCCAGAGGTGGCCTAGGGGAAACAGATGCAGAGTGGGGGAACAGGGCTTTGGTTCTACTGGACTTCAGAGAAGAAGGAAACCAGCACAGAGGTGCTTTCTACTCTCTGAGCGCCCCTCCGCCCACCACCGTGGAAACACTGCTTCCCCTGAATAGGAGGCTTATCATCTCACATCCAATTTTCCATATATTCTGGACTTTGGAGAAACTATTCCCAGCCCTCAGCCACTGTCACTCCTGTCAATTTCTGACATATATGCAAATAACCCAGAAGACTGGGGCTTTCCAGTCCCACCATTTACTAAGTGACCTTGGGGACAAGCCATTTCATCTGTCTGGGCCTCAGTTTGCATACAGATTTCTACCTCCTTCATAAGATTATAAGGGTGTATCAGATGAACGATAAAGTGCTCCCAACACAGTAAAGTGCTATAGAGATGTGAGCTATAGAGATGTGAGCATTTACTTTTTTTATTTGGCCAAGTCATGTGCCTGCGGAATCTTAGTTCCCTGACCAGGGACTGAACCCGCGCCCTCGGCAGTGAAAGCCCGGAGTCCTAACCACTGGACCGCCAGGAAATTCCCTTGAGCAATTACTTTTGAGAACACCTTGAATAACGTCTCTTTACTTTAATTCTCGCCATAGGAGGCCTCTGTATTTCTCACATCATCTAGTTTATCTTCTGCTCAACGCTACTAATGTATAAGAGATACTGTATCAAGTATCTCTTCTCCATTTCATGCTATTCTCTAGTCCTTAGCTCCCTTACATCACTTCCTTTCCATAAACTTTAATATCATATAGCCTGGAATAACTCCCAAGACTGGCTTTCAAACAGGCTGAGACGCCTCTGTAGGCCTGAGGCCCGCATACCATAGGACACCAGCCCATATTCACTGAATGTGCAGATACTGAAGACTAGCCGCCTCTAGAGTAACCTGATAACTGTCGCCAATGCAAGAAGCCGCGGTGCCTAAGGCCACTGAGATCGGGTTCTGGCCTTTCCCCTAAATCATGCTATCCTTATTTCAAGAGCCAGCAACTATTTAAAGCTCAAATTACCTCACCAGTACTCTATACCGTTAGGTCTCCTCCTGCTGCAAAAGTTGGGCTAAAGAGCCCAAAGGTAGCCATTTGCCTCAGACAAACTGGAACATGGAGATTATGAAATGCCAACATCACCTTTAGATACAGTAACTCAACCACATTTGGGACATACCCAGATGTTCTCTGCCACTGAAAAACTATGTTAGAGGGGAAAACCTTTAACTCTTAAAAAAAAAAAAAAAGTCTGCCCAAAGGAACTAAGATTTCTCTAAAAACCTTAAATCAGAATTTTTTTAAAAATCCTTAAGATCAAAATGACTTGTATGAGAGATAATCTGTGATTTTTACATTAAAATAAAATAGAGATCCCAACCATACTAGTTTCAAGTCAAGATAATTTTTTTAAAAGGTAAAAAAAAAGTATCCACATAGCGTTCAAAAAAGGTTTAACCAAGATAGAATGCCTATTCAGTGTAGGAAGATGTGAGATATGTATCATTTGGGAAGCAAGGTAATGTCTTTCGAAACAGTCACTGAACTGTTTCTAAGAATGCAATACTTGTATATATGGTCCCCAAAATTTACTGTCATGGCTACTGGAAAATGTGGACAGTTTGCAAATTCTCCAGTTTTATGTTCCGGTTAAAAATAAAATTAAGGTTTCTCTTCTCAACTCCTATGATACTAGCTCAAGTTCAAATTTCTTTCAGTGAGTTAGAGAGAGCTGTTAGCAAAAAGGTTAGAAAAATCTGTTATTCTCACCAACAGTTTAAGAAATAAAACTCCCCAAATCTCAGCTGCTAAGGCATCAGATATTAATTAGTTATCAACTGTCCTCCCCTAAGAGTTGATGAGGAGACAAATCTTCTCTACCTAAGATGAGCAACCCTTGAGATTCTTGGAAAGCTATTTAGATGACTTTCTGACCCTGTGTGGTCTTGGAGCACCAAGTCATTCACAATTCTTCAACTTACCTATCGAGAACCTTAAATTGTAATGAATGCAACTTCAAATGTTTAAACTCCTTAAATGAAACTTGAATTAAGCTTACTTTACTTAAAATGTATTTCTATCAAGCAGAATCTTGTACAATAACTTATGATGGTAAGACGCCTTGACTTAAGGAAAGCTGAAAATCTCCACAAAGAACAAACTTACATTCTGTTCACATCCAAAAAATAAGATAGGAGGGATGAACAGGCAGAAAAAAGGATTCTTAGGGCAGTGAAACTATTCTGTACAATACTCTAATGGTGGATACATGTCATTACACACTTGTAAAAATGCACAGAATGTACGATACCAAGACTAAACCCCAATGTAAACTACGGACTTGAATACTAACGGTGAGTCAGTGTAGGTCCATCGATGGTAACAAGCATACTACGCTGGGATGCTGACAGTGGGGAGGCTGTGCGTGGGGGGAGGGGCAGGGAGCATACGGGACCTCTGTGCTTTCCTCTGTGAACCTAAAACTGCTCTAAAAAATAGTCTATTAAAAAAATGAGTTAGCAGACACCAGGTATAACATTCGGTCCCATCAAGCATTTTCGGTCCTAGGAGTGCTATCACCTGAAAGGGCCAAGAGGCCATAAAAAGGGTAAATGCAGTGACTGCTATATATGAACACCCTACACCAAAAAGAAAAACATGACAAGGTGCAAAATGAGTATCAGTGTCCACGTAATGGACAGTTATCTATATACTGTGCAGGCAGCAGAATAACCCACTGCAAGTAAATGTGACACTGTTCTGCTTGCATATAATCAGTCATGTATTCTAGAGACGACCTGCTAAATCTCAAATCAAAATTTTTGAAAATAATCTGAAGTCATGTCTTGCATATGTGGGCAAAATGCCTTAAACTTGAAGTACAGTCTGTACGAAAAAAGAGTTAACACAACAGCCTTGAGACTGCTATCTTTAGAAAGGTCTGCCTGCAAAGTTGACCCTTGGCTAGCACCTGGAAGGGTTCCCACCATCCCCAATTAAGAATGGCTCACTGTCCCTAAAATGTTTGTCCAAACAATGTGGTTTATGCTAAACACACCTGTTTTCCTTCTACGAGTCTTGAATTTGGTATGTGCTAGGCAGAAAGTGCCTTTGTGAGCATCCCTCAATGGATGGTGGTGGGATAGGGAGGGTGGGAGGGAGGCTCAAGAGGGAGGGGATACATGTATGCATATGGCTGACTCACTTTGTTGTACAACAGAAACTAACACAGTAGTGTGAAGCAATTATACTCCAATAAAGATCTATTTAAAAAAATACCAATAAACATTTTAAACATCAAAAAAACAAAACAAAACAAAAAAACCCTTGGGTACTGAGTCTCTAATGAGATTCCCAGCAGACATTTCACACACACAATCTGTGTGAGTCCCCTGAGAGAAGACTCTGGAAAACTTGCACCTGGTTTACTCTGATCTTCGCCCCAAGCACCTTTTCCCTCTGCTGATTTAGCTTTGCATCCTTTCACTGTAATAAATCATAGCCAAGAGCACAGCTATATGCTGAGTCCTGGCAGATCACTGAACATGGGGCTAAGTCTTGGGGACCCTCAACACATATTCAAACTCTGCCTGGAAAGCTCATCAGCTGGGCTTTTAAAAGACACCAGCGGAACTTCCCTGGTGGCGCAGTGGTTAAGAATCTGCCTGCCAATACAGGGGACACGGGTTCAAGCCCTGGTCCGGGAAGATCCCACATGCCGCAGAGCAACTAAGCCCGTGTGCCACAACTACTGAGCCTGCGCTCTAGAGCCCGCGAACCACAACTACTGAGCCCTCGTGCCACAACTACTGAAGGCCGCACGCCTAGAGCCCGTGCTCTGCAACAAGAGAAGCCATGGCAAAGAGAAGCCCGCACACTGCAACGAAGGACAGCCCCCGCTCTCCACAACTAGAGAAAGCCCACGCGCAGCAACGAAGACCCAATGAAGCCAAAAATAAATAAATTTTAAAAAAAAAAAAAAAGGCTACACAAAAATTCACCAACTTAAAATAAATAAATAAAAGCCAGCAGCAATGACCCTGGATAAAAACTGTGCTGAAGGGAAACATTCCAGGAAGAGGAACATCCTAGAAGAATCATAAAACGTCCATGGCATATTCAGGGCCAAGCTCAAGGTCTCATCGATGAGAGGAGAGCTTCCTGAGAACCTGGGCTTTTCTGACAGCCACCAAATCCTATGTTCTTTTCACAACTACCCTAACAAGGTGGACATTATACTTTACAGGTGTGATGCAGAGAAACCAATAGACTTTTTCCCAAAAATCACACAGCAGGACAGGGACACAAACTCGGGTGCTCTGGTTTCAAATCCTGGGCTCTTTCTCCCATCCTGAGTCTCTGATGATGTAAACCTTGCAACATGTCACAGAGAAAGGGCTAGTTTCTAATAGAGGCTGTACCTTGTTTTACTGCGCTTCACAGATACTGCAGTTTTTCACAAACTGAAGGTCTGTGGCAACCCTGTGTTGTCAGACTAGCAATTTTTAGCAATGAAGTACTTTTTAATTAAGATATGTACTTTTCTACAACAAGGACGTACCGTATAGCACAGGGAACTATACTCAATATCTTTTAATAACCTATAATGGAAAAGAATCTGAAAAAATATATGTGTAATTGAATCACTTTGCTGTACACTTGAAACTAACACAACATTGTAAATTAACTAAACTCCAATAAAAAAAGATGTACTTTAAGACATGCTATTGCAGGGAATTCCCTGGAGGTCCACTGGTCAGAACTCCGTGCTTTCACTGCCAAGGGTCCAGGTTTGATCCCTGGTTGGGGAACTAAGATCCCACAAGCCTCACAGCGGCGCAGCCAAAAAACAAAAAACAAAAACAAAAAGCACCTTCCTAAAAGGAATTTAAGACCAATCAGTAATAGAAAAGTGAGCAAAAGGAATGGACAATTGAAAAAAAAAAAAAAGGAAAATATAAGTAGAGTACTCAAATTCATTCATTTTATAAATGCTAATTTTTCTCCAATCAGACTGGCAAAACTTAAACTTTGATGACTCACTGTGAAGGCTGATACTGTGGATAAACAGGCACTCTCATCCACTGTTGGAAACCGTAAATTAGTACAAACTTTATGGAGGGCATTTGGGAACAGCTATCAAAATGACAAATACTAAGAAAACTTCTGCCTCTGCCATTCCACTTCTAGAAACTGATTCACCGCCATCATTTGTAGCAGCTAAAGTCTGGAACCACCTAAATGGTCCTCGATGGAAGTCTGGCTATATTATGATACATCCATACAACAGAATTCTAGGTAGCCATTAAAAAGGAATTTCTATGCTCTCACTGTATTTCTAGAAGGGTCTGAAAACAGAGTGGCTGGGAGGCAGTCAAGGTTGAGGAGGTTGAAGTCTGACCTGTTACCAGTAGTACCTATTCAAACAAACCCTCTCCATAATTTACCCAGTTAATCACATCCACAATTAAAGTTCAAAGTCAATTATGAAAACCAAGTTTTCAAAAAAAGCTCAAAGCCAGCAGTTTTATGTAAACAAGTTTACTGATGTAAATAACTCAAACCCACATCTGCTGCTTTGTGCTCACCACCTCACTTCTACCAAGAATACCTTAAAAAACAAAACTTAGTTGCATAAAAATCTTTCATTATATCTTTATACAGAACAGGGCTGATATATAAAATTCACACTATAGATTTCAGCCCTGTTTCATTGAACTAATTACTAATTCTAATATTTTTCCAGTTTATTCCCTACTTAATTTTATGGTTTCCAAATATTACTTGTCCTTTCCCGTGGTTAGATTTCTTATACTGTATCACGTCTACTGCAAGGACAAGGACAATATTAGTAATGCTTATAATGTGCATCTTTGTTTCATTTTGAATTTAATGGAATATGTCCAGTGTTTCATTCTTAAATACCAACTCTTTGTTTAAAAGATACTTCTATCATGTTAAGAAGTATTCATCTATTCCGTATTTTTCTAAATAACTTTTGTAGTATCAAAAATGAGTTCTTCACTAAAATTATAATTCCTCCTTGGCCCTCCATATAACCCTTTATGATTCAGTATTGTTATTTCCATTTTAAAGTTTAGAAAATTAAGGCTCAGAGCCAAAGAATGGAATGCAAATCTCATGGCTCAAAATCCCATATGCTTTCCACTATTATGACTGGTTCTTAACCAAGGAGGAGCTTTTTGTAAAACACTCTCCTTAGCAGCCCTAACCCTCAAAGATTCAGTATTGCATGGGATCCACACGTCTATTTCTCCAGGTTAAGAACTGCAGGACAATGTTCCTCAAAATGTTGAGTTACCACATGACTCAGCAATTCCACTCCTAGGTATATACAAAAGAAATGAAAACATAAGATCCACACAAAAACTTGCACACAAATGTTCCCAGCAGCATTAGTTAAAACAGCCAAAAAGTGGAAACAACCCAAATGTCAACAGATGAAAAGGTAAATTAAATGTAGCATTATCCATACAATGGAATATTATTCAGGCATAAAAAGGAATGAAGTACTGATACATGGTACCACATGGATGATAATGAAAATATTAGGCTAGTGAAAGAAGCCTATCACCAATGACCATATATTATGATTCCAGTTACATGATATGTCCCAAGCAGGCAAATCTGTAAAAACAGAAAATAGATTAGTGGTTGCTTAGAGCTCTTTTCGTGTGTGTGGGGGGGAGGGGAGGCAGGGCAGAGGGCAGTGACTGCTTGCTAATGGGTACAGGGTTTCTTCTAGGGAGGTAACAATGTCCTGTATTTAGATACTAGTGATGGTTACACAACTCTGAACACACTAAAAACCAGTGAACTATACACTTCAAATGAGTGAACTGTATGGTATGTGAACTATCTCTCAATAAAGCTATAAAGATAAAACTGCTGCAACTATGCCAGTCTATATAGCACTTTCACATGTCAATAATTAATTAGCTTATTTGTTTGACAAGTTCAGAATTCCAAATACTTCATGCTTCATAACATGTGGGCTCTTACAAAGAAAACCCACTATAATAGAGCATGAACCTCTACCTCTTATTTAACCCTCCTCTTGTGCCTTCAAATAAACTATGTAGTTTGACGTAGCTTAACATTTCTCAATAGCCTCGCCAAAAATGAGAACGAAAGCGTTATCTTTATTGCTCAGATATAGTTAAGCAAACTTGAAAAGGGATAAGAATTTTACATTCCCTACCATGGGTATTCTTCATTATGAAGCAATTCAATTCTGCCACTATGGGGAAAAAAGGCAGGAGAGAAATATACTAAAATAACAACTTCTCAAATTACAGACAATCCACACACACAAACACATACCAAAGCAGTGCTCCCCTCCCGCTTACAGACCCTGCTGGGTGGTCTTCCAATCCTCTACTTGGACACCTGTGAGAATTCAGCCTCAATCCACCTTTAGAGAGTAAGATCAGAAGTACCTGACTTCAAGATAAAGCTAAGTTTATCTCCCCTAAAACTGCCAGTCGCTAGCCTTAAGAATTTTATTTCTTGGGGCCAGAATCACTTCTTCAAACAGATAGTCCTCATACTCCTAGGTCTTCTCTACTTAACTGTTTCTATGACCTGGATACAACTCCCCTCATCATCCGGACTCTTTCCCCCCAGATTTGCCAGCACTCTTTTGTCAGTACTCTTCAGTCTGCTACTTAGGATACAACACTTCACACTTTAGCTGGGCTATTTTCTGAATTCACCACAAATGAACTAACATTTATAACTGCTAGTTTTACCACAGATCTGCTTTTTTGGGGGGGGGGGGGGCAGGGGGAAGAAGGTAAACAAGCTGGTGTATTTGAAAGTGCTGTATAACCTATGATACAGTGCATTTTAAAAGCAGCTCTATTTAGATATTATCTACCGGGCAGAGGCCAGGCACGCGGGTGAACATCCTACAATGCACAGGTCAGCCACATAAAAGAGCAAAGAATAATTTGGCCCAAATGTCAATAGGGCCAAGGTAGAAAAACCCTGCTGCAAGTCATCAATACCCAGACCCAGGTCTCGCAGTCTTCCTCATATTACACACTCCTCTGCTATCATTCTTTTCCAACCACCTAAAACGCACTTCCAGAACTATGAAGAAAAATTCTCTATGTCATCTTTTAAGCCCTAATTCAAATACTACACTTACTTCCTGAAGCCTGAAAATTCCTCAGGCAGAACTACTGCTTACTCTGTGTGTAACTTTCACCTTGCAATTATACTGCTTATATCTAATGCCTTGTAGTATAACTGTATACCTTTCTTTTTCCTAAAAGGACTAAAGTCCTTAAGGGCAGGTAGCACACTTCACTCATCAGTGAATCACACCACAGTACCTAAACTGTCACTTCAGAATGTTTAAGTCACATGAATCTACATAGGCTGTATCCAGCCCAGACTGTTTGCATAAATGGCCCTAATAACTCCTTCCAACCCTGTGTATCTCTCCTTCCTTTTAAATGATTTCGTAGCTCCTTCCATCATGAACTGGAATATATTTCTCCAACTCTATAATCTGAACTTGATCATGAGACTTGCTTTGGCTAGCAGAGCATTAGCAAGTATGAGGTAAGCAAAGGCCTGAAAAGTGCTTGTGAATCAGGGCTCACTGCTGGGAACCTTCCCCAGGCAAAGAAGCCTGGGTTAACCTGGAGATGAGAGGCTATGTGAAGAGGCCTTGGCCTCTTCATAGCTCTTCCGGCCCCACAGGAGCAAGTCTAGACCCAAACTACCTGGCCAGGATAAAGAACTGTGATAAACAAGAAATATTTGCTTTAGGTAGTTTGATACAAACAAAAACTTAATGAATATTAAGATGGCTATTGTTAAGTGCCACCTGCACCAAATGTAACGAACAGTTGAATTTTAGGGTCAAGGTACAGGACTTGAAGCAAAAACAAGGCCACTTCATTAGCCGAGATTCCACCCATTGCTCCAGTCTGATCTCACTTTTCAACAACCGAGACAAATGCCAAAGCTCTGCAGCTCACCATTTAACCTCACAAATCAGGAAATAGATATACTATCCTCTAGCACTCCCTTGGCTAGCAATCAAATAACCCTATTCTAAAAATTAGTTAACCGGAGCCTCAACTAAGGAGCCCACCTGCCGCAACTAAGACCCGGTGCAACCAAATAAATAAATATTTTTTTAAAATAAAAATTAGTTAAATCAAAATTAGTTACGCAGGTTCTTATACAAGCCCATACTGACTCCCGCACAATCATCTTCTCTTTCATGCCTTTTCTCTGCTTCTAAAATTTCTTCTGCAATCAATGTCATGTTCACTTTCTTTGGGATTGTTTACCTGTATCCAGACCTCTGGCCCTACCTCCTTATCCAAGGCTACTCCCTCAAATTAATTCTAAACAACAGTTATCTCATCGATTCTGACAACTTATCCCCAAACCACATCTTTGACCTCACTCACAACCATTCATTTCTTAAATTATTTTATATTGGAGTATTGTTGATTTACAATGCTGTGTTAGTTCCGGGTGTACAGCAAAGTGACTCAGTTAGACATACACATGTATCCACTCTCTGCAGTCTCTTCCCATACAGGTTATTACAGGATATTGAGAAGGTCCTTGTTGACTTTTTTTTTTTTTTTTTTAATATTTATTTTTGGCTGTGTTGGGTCTTCATTTCTGTGCGAGGGCTTTCTCCAGTTGCGGCGAGCGGGGGCCACTCTTCATCGCGGTGCGCGGGCCTCTCACCGTCGCGGCCTCTCCCGTTGCAGAGCACAGGCTCCAGACGCGCAGGCTCAGTAGTTGTGGCTCACGGGCTTAGTCGCTCCGTGGCATGTGGGATCTTCCCAGACCAGGGCTCGAACCCGTGTCCCCTGCATTGGCAGGCAGATTCTTAACCACTGCGCCACCAGGGAAGCCCCTTGTTGATTATTTTATGTAGTGTGCATACGTTAATCCCAAACTCCTAATTTATCCCCCCCGCCCCAACCCCAACCATTCACTTTAAAATCAAACTGCTGGGAGTCCCTGGGCAGTCCACTGGTTAGGACTCGGCGATTTCACTGGTCAGGGAACTAAGAGGTGTGGCCAAGATAAATAAATAAATCTTAAAAATAAATAAAGCAAAAAGAAACAAGCAAAATTAAATAAAAATGTTTTTAAAAAGGGGAGTTTCCTGGTGGTCTAGTGGTTAGGACTTGGAGCTTTCACTGCCGTGGCCTGGGTTCAATCCCTGGTTGGGGAACTGAGATCCTGCAAGCTGTGCGGCACGGCCAAAACAAGTAAAAAATAATAAAACCAAACTCTTACCAATCCTTCAATGTTACCAGTCCTCACTTCCACCTACTAGACTTGCTCTTGAGCCCTCTCCTTTTTTCTCAGCCCCTTTCCTTTAGGTTTTATTTCCTCCTTGTAAGGTTCATCAAGATCCATCAAATTCAATTATTTTCGCATTAATATCAACATTCCTATGCCTTGTCCTTCTGCTATACCATCTCTAAAACACCCAAATGCTCAATCAATAGAACCACCCAGCCTGCTTTCTACTCTTATACCCAAAATATGGGGCGGGGTAGGGGAAAGGGAGAGAGAGACCAAAAAAAACTAGATTGTAGTCACTACAAATTAAGGCTTTTTAACCTCAGCCGGCCCTTAGCACTCACTGCCTGGCAACCCTTGCTCACTACTGCCTCTTCAAAGGAAAGTGACCAAAGGCCTATACTTGACAAACAACTGCCCCTACCACTGCCGCCTCCTCCCTGTATGCAAACAAGATGTTTCTTCCCTCTCAAGATATTCCCATCAGTTACTCTCTTTCCTGTACTTTCCCATTAACATGTAGTCCAAGTTGAGGTTTAAAATAAACGATGCCTTTTAATCACATCTGTTTCCTTCAAAATCAAGTTTCTGAAAATTAGCCTACACTTGTTACCGTTTCTACACCTTTCATTCACTCCTCACCCCATTACCACTGTCATCAACTGTCTTCCTACCTCACATATCCCATGTTCTCTTACGTCTTATTTTTTAATTTTAATTTTTATTTTATTTTTGGCTGCATTGAGTCTTCATTGCTGCACTCGGGCTTTTCTCTAGTTGCAGCGAGCGGGGGCTACTCTCTGTTGTGGTGCACGGGCTTCTCATCATGGTGGCTTCTCTCGTGGAGCACAGGCTCTAGTCATGCAGCCTTCAGTAGGTGTGGCACGTGGGCTCTAGAGCGCAGGCTCAGTAGGTGTGGCGCACGGGCTTAGTTGCTCCGCGGCATGTGGGATCTTCCCGGACCAGGGCTCGAACCCGCGTCCCAAGCACTGGCAGCCGGACGCTTCACCACTGCGCCACCAGGGAAGTCCCTTTCCTAATTCGTAAGGAATCTAACACTGCGGACCAATCCCCCTTTCTTGACACTCTTGTCCACTTTGTTAGCTTTCTTTCTTGGTTTTCTATCACCATCTACTTAGTCTTTTCTTCCTCATTCCAGTCACTACTGAAGTGGGATTCCCCAGGGTTCATTTTGACTTCAACTCTCAATTTTGCCTAGGTAACCTTATTATGCCTGGTAGGAGACTCCCACTAGAATGTTAGTTCTGTGAGGGCAGGGGATATTATATCCTCCAGGTCTGAGACTAGAACCTGGCCGTTAGTGGTTCCTAAATAAATATTTGTTTACTTAATGAATAATAAGTAACATTGAGTGCTTAATCTGTGCCAGGCCCTGTTTTAAGAGCTTTTCATGAATTAACTTGTAGCCATGCTGCTTCCATTTACCACCACTTAAATGTTTCCTCAAACACAGCATGACGGCAACTGACTTGATCTTCTCCATCATTTCTCCTTCCTCCTCCTGTCTCCAGCCATCAAATTCTCTCTCTCAAATCTGCCCTCACTGCCCATGTCCTGGTCCTCATACCTTCAGAGCAGACCCTGCAATACTAATCAGTCTTGTCCCTCTGCCACACTGTCCTCCTCTTCAACGTCCACACTGCTGCCAAGGTTCTCTCCAAACCAAAAATCGGATAATGATCCTCTTCTGCCTGAAATCCTTCAATGACTCTCCAAAGCCTAAGGAAAAAAACCCAAACTCCACAAGGCCCTTCATGAACTGGCCCCTGCCCCTATTTACCTCTCTGGACTCATTTCCTAACATTCTCTCAGTGCAACCAACAGTGACTGTTATCATCATGCAACAGATTCTGCTCCCTGTACATTCTGCAACTAAACAATGCTATTCCCTCTGCCTGGACATTCCTTCCTCCAGCCTTTCCCCTCCCCTCAACACCCCCCCCTCACCCCACCACATTGCTCTGCTATCATTTCTCTAGGAAATCTCCCCTGATGCTCAGGGTGACTTCAGTGTCCTCTGATACCACAGCACTGGGCTGACCTTCACCTTCTGTGTGTGGAATGTTCCCACAGACGTTCAATAATCCCCTCACAACTCTACCTTCCCTGTGTGAATTCTGGATCAGTACCATTCACTTCTTCCACTGCCTAGATCATCTACAAAATATTCCAGTTAACATTCTTTTCTTCCTTTGATCTTCACTTAAATCCCCTCAAAACATGTTTCCACATTCCAGTTTGTGAATTCCACACAAGACCATATTATCTTTGATGAACAAAAAAGTCACAGCTTCCTCCCATTTCTTTCAAGTGAGGTATACTCTTCCATTCAGTGTGAGTGGCATCCTTTCACTTCTTGGCAATTCCTTAAGACTCCAATGGTAAAACCATGGTACTTACCTCCTTATACTAAAAATTGCAAGTTCTCCTTTGTTAAATGGTATTTAAAACACACCACAATCATGGGACCAAATATTTTCTAAAAGAAAGATTACACTCATATTGAGTATTTCATCTTAAGGCTGCCCTAAAGAAGTTTGTTCTGTATTAAAAACCTGGATTACATAACAACCCTCTCAAGGACAACCAAATGGAAAAATATTAAATATACAGCAGTTTGAAGGAATTTCAAAGCTTCTGCAAACAATGGAACATTGACTAAAATTAATGAAAACAGATCATTGAGACAAGAGCTAAAAGATTACCAGTATCCATGTATACACTTCACCTATGACTCTTTTTTGTTTTTTTAAAATATTTTATTTATTTGTTTGTTTATTTTTGGCTGCACTGGGTCTTCATTGCTGCGCACGGGCTTTCTCTAGTTGCGGCGAGTGGGGGCTACTCTTCATTGCAGTGCGCGGGCTTCTCTGCGGTGGCTTCTCTTGTCGCGGAGCACGGGCTCTAGTCACGCGGGCTTCAGTAGTTGTGGCTCGTGGGCTTAGTTGCTCCGCGGCATGTGGTATCTTCCCGGACCAGGGCTTGAACCCGTGTCCCCTGCATTGGCAGGCAGATTCTTTACCCCTGCGCCACCAGGGAAGCCCTATGACTCCTTTTTGAAAACTAAAAAACCTTTTAAAAGAGGCCGAGATTTAGGGAAAAAAAAAACTTTTAACTCAAGCCTTATTAAGCAAATTACTTAAACATTTCCGCCTGTAAAATGGGACCATCACTTTATAAAACTGTTGTGAAATTAAATGGGAAAAGTATAGAAAGATGCTTCCCAAGTGACAGTAAATGTCCAACTATATTGCAATATTTTAATCTGAGAGTGTGTAACTTAAAATCTTGTCTTCCCAAAAATATTATAGTCAGTGCAGAAATCCATAGAACAGATGTGAAAAAAGTCATACCCAAAAAGTACACTAGGTTTTCCTCTGTGGTCCAGATGCGTAGTTTAACTCATCAACATTTCAGGGTAATGCTGTGCCATAACAGCTTAGTAAATTATAGTACTGATGTGATTTTCACAACAGATGTAAACACTTGCTAAAAAGCTAGTCTTAATCATCCTTCATTAAAAAATATATATGTATTTATACAGCCGGCCAGATTACGAAGAGAAAAACATGATGAAAATGCAAGAGTACCATAAATCCAAAATAAGAACTAGCTATAATTCACTCTGTTTTTGAGAATCTATATGCTAGACAGAGTTCTAAATAAGTAACGTTAATAGAAATATATTTTATGCAATTTTAAAGTTCAATTCATTACTATAGCTGTCTGAAGTTTACCATGTTGTTTTCTCTTCCTCAATAAACGGTTCCAAAAATCTAGCCTTTTTCTGCAGGACCTTCGAATGGTAAAAAAAATAAAACGGCAGTATACTCACCTAAATTATTGATATCATTAAACTAGTCAACTCCATACTTCTGAGCATGGACTTCAAACCCAAGGTGTCTGGGCCCAGACAGCTAGTGTATGTACTTATCTATCTACCTACCTACCTACCTACTCATACCTACAACCAGTACCATGATGACTTCAAGGCAAAAATGATTTTTTTAAAATGCTTGGCAAGCAACAAAACCGAACAAAAGCAAAACTTGTTTATCCACATCTCCCTCAACAACTCAATTGGGTTTTAGCACTTCTATCGGATTGGTGATAAAAGCCAGAAATGACAAAAGATATCAGCCTTTGTTGTCCCCTTCCCAAAAAAGGCAGTGAAAACGAACAGTCCTGTAATGATAAAACCCTTCTCTAAACCTACCTGACACAGCACCATCTCTCCCCACTCATGACCGATCCAGCCTTTCCTCCTCCTCATGAGCAAAGGCTGATGGGAAGCAGCACTGGGATGTCAACTGAAGAGAAACATTCCTCTTAAAATCAAGGAAAAAATTAAATTATCTGCCACCTGGATTAAATGCTTTAAGCAAGAAACTACACTTTGAGGTTGCCAAATCTGAACATAAAGAGATCTTGCTGGTAATTGGAACATCTGTAAGAAATAAGGCGTAATTTTAGGTCAATAAAAAGCCATCTTGCAAGATGGTAAATACCAAGGGGACCAGAACAGTAGTAAAGTA
The DNA here is from genome assembly GCF_965194825.1 of Balaenoptera physalus. Classification (NCBI taxonomy): domain Eukaryota; kingdom Metazoa; phylum Chordata; class Mammalia; order Artiodactyla; family Balaenopteridae; genus Balaenoptera; species Balaenoptera physalus. The sequence goes on from NC_138898.1 coordinate 84,305,282, forward strand.
TATAGATACAAGATTGGCCAATATGCTGACAAATGGTGAAACTGGTTATTATGGGGTTATATCATGCTATTATCTTTATTTTGCATATACTTGAAAGTTACCATATTTGCATATACTTGAAAGTTACCATATTAGTTTTTTTTTTTTAATTTTTTAAAAAGGTACTCATTCCAACCACAAGAAAGCAGAAGAGAGGCTTGCCACAAATAAGCTTGCAGTTAAACTTTCCCCTGTTTCAACCTCATTTTCTCTTTCTGGAGCAGAAAGGGCAATAGGGTATCCTTGAACTTTGAACCATGTGTATGTAGTATCTACCCAAACAATTACATCTTCCAAAACTTTTGAGATACATACCAGTACTAGTGATGGTTTCAAGTTCCTTAAAAATTCTTAGCAACTCTTTCAAAAATTCCACTTCTGGGTCTCTGTCCTAATATACAATCTGTGTTGAAAGCTTTAGCCACAAAGATATTCATGGCAATATTATTTATAAATTTGGAAATGGCCTAAATGCTAAATAAAAATTAAATTATGACACACCCACAGGATTGTTCAGCCACTGAAAATACTAATAACAGAAGAAAATATCCTTGAAATATCAAGTTGAAAAAGCAAGGTACAAAGCCCTGTAGAAAGACATGATGGAAATATCCCTGCATAGGGAACTATTATGGTGATACGTGTTATCTGTCTAGCGTCCTAAAGGCCAGACATTTTTGTCATCAGTGGTCTGTCCCACTGATGACAGCCTTCCAAAAACCAGAGTCCCTTAGAAGATCAGAGCATCCCAAAATCAAGATATTCTAAAATTTTTCTTCCCTACTCACTTGTCCCCACCAGCTTTCCTTGTCTGCAGAATGCTATTCTGCTGTTCTTATCCTATCTTGTTATTTCTCCTTATCCTCACGCATTGGGTCATTTTCAAACTACTAGACAAAAAATCTAGTGTCTAAACTTTAAGTCTCTATTTTTACTACACAGATGTAGCTAGAAAGACCAGAGGTGAGTCATATGTGAAGAGTGGAGTATGATTTGAAAATAACATCTATCCACCGGGTCTAGCCATGCCAGGCAGGCCCTCATGTAAGCATGTCCTGGCGGGAGTATGGGATTGTTTGCATGGCGACCATCCATGCTGGGCTTCTGCTGCAAAGACATACTCATTCACTATTTCATGTTAGACCCATACAAAAGGAGCATTGTGTTGAACCGAATGGTACTGAGTTGAAACAATTCAGTCAAAAATATTTTAAGCTTATTTCTACATCCTTAAAGTACTGGCACCATAGGCAACTTTGTTTCCTAGATCTTGGTTATTTGAATATGGTAGCTTAAGTGCCATATTAATAACTCCTTTCAGAAAGCTAAAGAAGTTTTAAATTATCTCTCTCTTCAAAACAAACCTTCATTTTTCAAAGCCTTCCTCTTGTTACCTCTTAGCCTTCTCTCACTTCTCACACCACCACAGCTGCTCTTCATACTCAGCGGTGGGGGAGGGTGGATGAGGGATTCCTCTTGCACTACCGTCATTACATGTTCAGCTGCCCACTGCTGTCACTGTCATATCCCCAGCTCTGGCACCCCTGTTCTAGCAACAGAATTATTAAGAGGGAAAAGCTGACACTACACCTGGGTCCTACTCACCAAGTTTGGCTTTACACCTCTCCAAAAATAAGGTATCGCTTCAAAGCTTAAAAGGATGAGACCAATGAGTTTATTTGGAATTTTTAAAAAATGTCATATTAAAAATCTAATATATGTAAGAACACTCATTTCTACCTACTTATTCACAATGCAACTAATGCTATGCACCACATTAACAGTATTCAACTTAGGTAAAGAAAAATCTACCTCTGTGGGACACTCTTACAAGTGATATGCTGATGAAAATTTGGTTTAGACTTCACGAGTTCTTTTAAAAGGAAGAAAAAAGACTCATGCGAAGTCTTACAAGATTTACAAATTTTTATTGTTTCTGCAAAATCATGGAACCAAATAAATTTAACCACTTATTTTAAAATTAAAGCTTTCTTTTGGGAATTTTTGTTGATCACTTTTCATGTACCTGTTTTCTTACGACTAAAATTCATAAATTAGTAAAATCAAAATTTCAAGTGCCAATCTAAAGCAAGATAATATAGTCTGGTACTAAACCAAAATGATAGGTAATACCTAAAATGGAATTTGGGGAAGACAGCAGAAAAATGATTATGAGAGGAAAGGCCATAAGGCAGCTCATGTTGGTAGCCTTTATAGCCTAGAAAGACAACAAATATAGGTTCCCTATAATTATAGTCTCGAATAGCTGGTCAAGCTCTAACAAACAGAGCTTAGAAAATAAGACAAAAGACAATGGTTTATATGTGATTTTTTTCCCTTTGACTCTTAAACATATAAAGTGGTCTTTGCTTCTTTTTCCCCACATCTCATGGAATCTGGTAGGAATACAGAAAGAATCAGATGCCCTGCCAGATAAAACTGTTAGGGCTGGTGATATTGGAGACAAGAAGTTGTTCCTGGCAGCCTCAGAAACACCAAAACAATGTATTTAACATGTTATTTAGGAGAAGCCCATGCTTGAATAGCTCAGCACTGCAGGAACCGGTGGCACACAGCAGGGCAAGTGTGTCTAACAAAGTCAGTCTTGGGGTGGAAAATGAGTGATAAGAACACCAGCAAAATTCCTATAATCTCCAAATAGTTAATAGTTGGCTCCGATTTCAGGTAAATTGTTCTTATTAATTTGTGTGAGCAACGTAGAGTTTTTAAGCTCTGTAACTTTTTAAATGGAAATACAAATCTAGCCAAAATAAGTCCCCTTTTCAATTTATGCTGAAAGGGTCAGATGTTAGAAAACAAAGAGAAAGGGATACTGATTACCATTGGCTGTGAGCCCTTCATTATTGACACATTCCTGAATCAGTAATGTGCTGAAATCCAGCCAGCTATAGCCAGACCATCATCATTTTTAAAATATCATTTTCCTATTTTTTCTAGAGGTGATGGCTGCACATCATTGTGAATGCACTGAATGCTACTGAATTGTACACTTGAAAATGGTTAGTTTATGTTGTGACTTTTACCTCAATAAAAATAAAATCATTTCCTCCACTTTTTAATAATTTAGAGTTTGGTTTAATAAATAAATAAGGCTTCCTCCAAGTACTAGGGGATGAAATCCTCCCCAGGGTCTGCAGTTAATCCAAAGAACTGTAATGAGGATGCACATTCGGTAACATCTTTTATCTCAATATAATCCAAAAGATACATATGAAATTGTTTAAATAATTAGAAAAGGCACTTAACAGTCATTTCAGTTACTGTGAAGGTTAACGTAAAAAGCAAACTGTCATCTGTATTCTTTCCACCCCAAAGAGAACAACTGAAACCACAGGACTCTGATTATAATAATGGCTGGCAGAACTCCACCTCTGAAGAGTCTACAGAGGTGTCATTACTCCATTAGTGATAATGGCTATTGATCTAGCCTCCTGGAAGAGCTAGTAGGAAAAACAGAATATTTAACATGGTAAAAACTTTTTAAGTATATCGATTCCACTACGAAGACTTTTTTATATAATTAAGATAGCCTTTTGCCACTAATGCCTCCCAACACACCTGAGTTAAACTGCTTAACCCAGTAACTTCAACAAAGTTAGTAGCCCAGAACCTTTTCTGCCCCCCCCCCCGCCCCCAGGCAAGTACCAGTAGCCTACTTAGAATATTAACTTCTCAAGAGGCTATTAAAATCCAAAGGACAAGTCAGTATTGTCTAACAAGTAGGAAACATCTAGGTGTTTGCTCTTTTTAGATACAAGCCTACATGTGTCTTAAAAGACTAAACTTCCTTCTTTCCTCCTTTCCAGAATACACACCATTTTATCCCTATCCTGGTCACCCACCTACAACTATCATAGGTCCTAACTCTTTACTACTAGGGTAACTTCATCAGATGCAAATAACTTTAATCATGCTAGCATCTAGATGACTTCAGTCTTAGAAGAGAACTCAAGTGGTAGGACTGAGTATTTTCTTTGTATCTTCCTGTATTTTCCAAATTCTCTGTTGAGATGATTTTTATAAACAAAGGAAGAAACAAAGTTTTATAAATAGTTACCTTTTCTAAAGCACCTACTATATTTTTTACTTAATCCCCACAACTTTTTCAAGCAGGTGTTGACCCATTTTACAGATGAGGAAAATGCAGGTCAGAGGTAAGCCTAATTCCTCAAAATCACGGTAAACAGATTTGGAAAAGGTCTGCTGTATTTTATAAACTGTTTTTTCCTCCACACTCAGTTAAGGAGCAGAAACATAAACACAGCAAAAGAGAACTTTTCCAAATCCCAAGCTAAATTGTTCAGTAATAGATTCTCATTCCCTAACATTTACAGAAAATGCCCCAGTAGGAAGTCATAATTTTGTTTAAGGTTTTTATTAAAACCTGCCAAGTTAATAATTTGCAATAAACCCATGTACAGCTGCACTATGAGCATAAAACATATTGTTTAAAATTTCTATCTTTATTCCTTCATTGCCCAATTTTAATAGTCAGACAAATGTTTAAAAACACGACTGTATCTTATAAACTTTTGAGAAAACTACAAATAGGAAGGTGAACAGGCATAGCTAGACGTCCCTGATTTGCACGTCTAAGGATAAATGAAATTCTTATTTGGGGGACCAATTCTCATCCGGTGGAAGATAAAATGCTCAATTCCACCTGGCTTATCTGCTAATTTCTGCACTACCTTGGACAAATGCCATTTGCATACTCCCTACCAATCCATTAGGTGCACTGCAGCCTCTGTGTCATTGTGTGTGACATCACTGGGTTGCTATGGATATAGGAGCGAGGTCACTCGCTTTCCGGTGAAACTAGAAATATGGAAAAATTAGAAGAGTCTAAGTAATGTGAACTAAAGATACTGATATCTGCTGAAGTGCAACTTACATCATTTGAGCTTTAAAGACAGCAACTGTGGCAATAATATTAATACAGCAGTGCTCCAAATTTCAGAATCAATTCTCTTCCTTAATGAGATAAAAATCTTCTTTGTTAATGTAGCTGGCTTAAATACAAAGGCATCAGCATTATCATCTTCTGTGAACCAGTAAAGTTATTCAAGAATTAACCTGTAATACCTATACTGCTTCATTAAAAAGGTTTAACAGGCAAGGTACACTCCTCCATCCGCTGCACACTGGAGATGCGTTTTAAAACCTTTGTTACATAAGGCAGGAAGTTAGATATGAAAACAGTGGGAGACCGAAATCATTAGATAATTTTACATTTCATTTAATAATGCTCAATACTTCCCCCATCCTCTAATATCAAACTGGTTGACCACCCATTAGATGAATATAGTGTTACTGACAAAATGGTGCAATACAAGCAGGAATCTGCAAAATGCGACAACTGGAGATCAGTATTCTCTTTTCATCAGCATTGAGGATGCGCTAGTTTTTTTTTTTTTTTTAAGCTTCAGATGCATCTAACAAAACAAATTAAAAAAAAAAAGAAAAAGACTTTTTCCTCTTTAAAATAACTCCTCCCAGCCTCCACCCAGTCTAGGCTCTCTGCAATACGACAAATGCAGAATCTTCTGGAATGACTTGATACTGCCTCCCACCACCTCTTTGTTTGCAATACCAGATCAGAGAATATTTTTTCAACTTATAGAAAATTCGACAGATGTGTGCCTATATTTAAAAAAGAAACAGCATATGTCACAAATTGAACCAGTCAGCTAAATTCACCACCTTTGTTTTAAAGACAATACCAACACTTTTCAATACGAAAGCCGTAGGAAAACATGGAGATGACATATTGAGAACAATCAATGAAAACGCTAGCGAGACAAACGTTCCCCCTTCCTAAAAGCAAGAGGGCTTGCTTTGGGGCATGCAGAAAGAAGAGCCTTTTGTTAAGAAAAACGTGAGCAAGGAGGTTTCGATTTTGCACCATTGAGCCCAGGTTTTCAGGACAGCCTACATTTTTCCCGGGGAGGTCCTAAAGGATCTGTCTGGAGAGGCAGTGGGAAGATTTGGGGAGGGGGGGAGTATTAGAAAACCGGGAGACCTGCTCAGTGAATGGGAAAGGCGCCGCCCAGACATCAGGGAGAAAAGAGGAACCGCATCCATGCGGTCCCCCGCCCCCACAAGGCCAGGCTGGGAGGAGGGGAAGTGGGGCACAAAGGATGCGCACAGCCCCTGCTCAGGTCCCCAGCAGACCCGAAGGCGCAGCGACCAGAGACCCCGCTCCCGAGACCAGCCCTGCAAGACCCCGCCCCAGCGCGGGCGCGTGGGGAGGGCCGAGGCGGCAGCGCCGCCGGCCCTGGGGAACGCTCGGGGAGAGGCCGCGTCACACCCGGTCCTCAGCGCTCTCAGGACCCTCCCCAGCCCCCTCTGGGGCGGCCAACCTGCAGGAGCGACGGGTGACTAGTCCCCAAGTCGACCCCACGGAAGCCCGCGTCTGCGAAGGGGCTGGGGCGAGGCGGCGGGGAGGGGGGAGGAGAAACTCACGTTCTTCATGGCCGCGGCCATGTCGTCGTAGCGCTCCGCCTGCTCCGCCAGCCGGGCTTTCTGCACCAGTTGCTCGCGGTCCACCATCTTCACGGGCTGGGTCGGGCCGGGCGAGGAGACCGGGGCGGCCTGAAGGGCTCGGAGAGCGGCTGCGGGCGCGGCTGGAGCCCGTGTGCCGGAAGGACCGACCCACGAAGCGAGCGGCTGAGGCGACGGCGCGAAAGCTGCGGCTCGAGCTGCGACCGAGGGACCGGGCGCGAGGTGGCTGCGGCTGCTGTGCGTGCCGCGGGCGGACAACCCCCTGCGGCTCCGCCCACGCCGCGTGACGCAGACGGCCCCGCCCACCACCCCGCGCACCCCGCCCCAGCCCCGCCCCAGCCCCTCCGCTTCTCGGGTTGCCCCTCCCCAACTCAGCTCGCCGCCGCCTTCTGGGTGTCCTTTTCTTCCCCGCTGCCCCTCAACAAGCCCCGTTTTCCCCTTCACCCCGGTTGCTGCGCCCTAGCTTTTCCAGACGACCTCCATCCCTCGCCATGCAGACCCCCGCCCTGCCAGGCCCCCGGCGCGTGGGCCCCTGGGAGTTGTAGTTCATCCTCTGGTAGGGTGCTACGTTGGGGAGATCAAGGACAAAGGAGCGGTCAAGACTACATCTCCCAGTGATCATAGCGCGCAGATGGAGGAGGATTCGGGGTGGGGGGGATCTAAGTCCGCGGCCGCTGGGGACCCCTGGCGGGGACGAAGGTTGCCTGTGTCCGAGCGAGTGCTGATTCACGGCCCCGCCCCATATTCTTTGGGAAATTACTGGGGGAGGGGGCCAGGGCCTCAGCCCTGGACCGTATTTCCGAGATAAAATAGCACGCCATGGGGGGATTGGGGAGATGGGGCGCGTCCACTATTGATTCAAACTGTCAGGGTGGTACCCACCTCAGGGATGGCTGAATTAAAGAGCCAAACCTTGGGGGACTGTCACCCTCCCCCACCCCCCACAAGGTTCCAGCTCCCCATCCGCACCTTGAGGTTCTTGGACCTGACAGGTGGAAATATGGAAAGACAAATACCAGCCGGGCATTCTGGTTAATATACAGAAAGGATGCAGCTGTTTGCAGGCTGACCCCTGGGGAGCCCCTTCTTCCTCTCCGGGGTGGAGCATTAAAGATTCAATTCAGTTACCAGGGCCAATGGATGCTTACCACTGGATTGTGTCTCGGGGTGGACCAACCCTTCTCTCCCCGCCTAGGATATACACGCTGAGGTCAGGCTGACTAATTTTTGCTCATATGCTTCCCTTTTTGACATTCCATGTAGCTCACACACCCCATAGTGTTGACTGCACATTTTATTTATTTCATTTATTCGGCCTTATCTACTGAGCATCTACTATGTTCCAAGCACTGTTCTAAGTAATGGGGTGCAGCAGTGAACAAAACAAAACAAAACCCCTGCCCAAGAAAATAGGCAAAATAAAGATAACATGTAGAGTGCGTTAGAAAATTATAACTAGTTAAAAAAAAAAAAAGATAGTGGACATGAAGCGTTGTTTATGAGAATAGAGAATGAGGGAGTTTCTGTGAAGGAATATTCCAGGCTCTATGCGAGGCACTGGAGGAAGAGGGCATGGAACCCTGCCCTCAAGGAATTCAGGCTAGATAGGAAGAGTTTCTTTTTTTTTGGCGGCGTCGGCAACTTCCCAACCAGGAATTGAACCTGGGCCCTCCGCAGTGAGAAGGTGGGAGTCCTAACCACTGAATCACCAGGGAATTCCCCAGGAAGAGTTTCGGAAAAGCTGGTAACACTTCCAACCCAGCCCTTAAAGATGTGTAGGATTTGATTAACAAATAATAATAATAATAAATTAAATAAAATGAAAAACAAAAAAATTTTTAAGAAAGAAAAACAAAAAAAGAAGAAAAAAAAAGATGTGTAGGATTTGAGAGCAGAAGAGGGCACAGGCAGGGGTCTCAGAAGCAGGTTCCTCCCTGACATATTTATTGATAGGCAAAGAATTCTGTATGTTTGTTGCCTGAAGTGACAGGTAGTGGGGCTGGGGATGGAGTCAGGAGCCAGAACATGAGGAGCCCTCAATGGCAGGCAAGGGAGTGAAGTCTTTTCTTCCAAAATAAATAGAAAGCCTGTGAGAGATTTTAACCAGGGCAGAAAAGGATGAGATTTGCATTTGATCTTCATCATCGTTGCTTCCTCAGTGCTGAGCACAGTGCCTGGCACACCATACGTATGCAGAACATGTGAAATGAAGAAATGAATGAACGCATGCATGCGCTTAGGGAGAGTGCTGTGGCATGAGTGAAGGAGATGGCCTGAGTGAGGAGAGGAGTCTAGAAATAGCTCTCTTCTCCCTTCCTCCAACATGGGATCTGGTCCCTCTTCTCTTACTACACCACCCAGCAAAATGCAATCCTGCTGGTGAATAAACCCTCCCACTTCCTTCTGTCTCTTACATGAGAGTTGGACAAGTCCTTCCTCTTCCTTTCTCTTCCTCCCTGCAGGCCAGGCCTCAACCATTCTGGCCTGGGCATCCCAGGTGCATGGGAAGGAACCGTTACAGCCAACCCTGGTTGTCCACATGTGGATTAAATGTGTCAGTGATTCAGGCCCCAGAAGCTAAATCTCAGGAACTTCCTGGCACATTTCAGGCTGCCTCTCTGACCTCTCCTTCCCCCACCAGTCCAATGTGAATTAAAGAATAAAATGAAGTAAAAAAAATTCCAGGCCAAATCTGTTTGGGGAAAAAGCAAAGCAGATGCAAAGAAAAGGATGTTCTAAAATCAAACAGGAATAACATCTGTAGTCTCCACATCCAGGCCTCTCTCCGATGGTGCAGGGGAGGGCTGGCCCTGCCCTCCTTTCCCTTTTGATTCTTTTTAAGACTCTAGGCTTAAAGCTGCAGCTGCCCAGCGGCCCCTGGCTGTTTAGAGGGCTGCTTCAGAGGCATGGCAACATGACATAGAGCAAATGGCTTAATATTCTGGCTTCCTCCTCCACGCCGTGGTACTGCTAAGAGAAACCTGGAGCAGGGAGGTGGAGAACTAGCATTCTGGCTTCTGCCTGGCCCCCAGGTCTATATGCAAGGCCTGTGCCCTCTCTGGGTCTTAATTTCCCCACCTTTGAAGTGAGAAATTAAATTCAATGAGCGCTAAGTGCTCCGCCCAGGTGTGACGAGTCATAGTTTAGATTCAGCCCGTTCCTCTTCTGAAATGGAAGGCTACTGACATTCTTTAGCTGTGGAAACAGGGAATCTGTACCTGCAGACCTGGGAGATGGTTCAGTCCCAGAGTTGAAAGGCTCAGTCATCTCTGTGTTTTAGACTTGGAGGCTGAGACACAGAGATCTCGGCTGTGTAACCAGTCAAAGCTCAAACAGCAATGACCAACAGAACCTGAATTCAAACCCAGGCAGATCTTCTGGACTCCCAGTAACAAGGGCACCCTTTCCTGCCCAGGCTATGAGAATCTACCCCTTGGTATCTGCTCAGGAAAGGAGGGGCCTCGCCCTTTGGTGACTGGCCTGACACAGGGGCACTGGGCAGGCACCCTGTATGGCTAACCCTTTGCCCCATCTCCAGTGCTGGAGGATGTGAGCTTTAGATGCATCCTCTCTGGGCTGAGTTGGCGGACACACAGGCCAGCCAGAGACATTACTGCTGTTTCTGTGCAATCATAAATCACCGCAGCCCCATCCCCTGGCTCCTGGCTTCCTCCTGCGGCTAGAAGGCTCCCTGATTGGTGTGGAGGCGGCAGCAGCAGCAGCATCTTCCGAAACAGACCAGCAGTGCTCCCCACCCTGTCCTCTAGGAACACTTCCCAGTCACTGCCCTAACAGGCTGGTCTGCAGCAGGGGCAGAGCACATGACAGATTCAGAGGCAAAGGACAACGTGGAGATCTCAGTGGGTTGCCTCTCCTCCTGAGGATACTGGAGCAGTGGAGGAAGGCTGTGCTGGGAGGCAGGACCCACAGGTTGAAGCCTTGACTTTGCTATTGATCTTGCTGGGTGACCTTGAACAAGTCGCTGTACCTCTCTGGGCCTCAGACTGTACATCTGTAATATAACAGAATTGCACGGATGCTTCTTAAGGTCTTTCAGCCTGTAGCAATAGCCTGCCAACTGCCTTACCATAGTGTCTTCCTAGCCTCTACAGTACAAGATCTGAAAGATCTTTCTATATGTGCATCCCATCTTCTCCTTCCCTCGCCTTGGCTCTGCCATGCATGCCACTCCCATTGCATATGGGCCAAAGTCCCTGCTTCTTAGCCTGGAATTCAAGGGCTTTTCCTGAGGCTCCGGCCTACCTCCCTACCTGCATCTCACACAGGACAATTGACTGGCATTTCCTGACCATGCAGTGCCCTCTTCTCACTCTGGGCCTTTTCAAAAGCTGTTCCTTTTGCTGGGAACTCCTTCTACTCCTACCCCCCATTCAATCCTACCTCTTCGTCTTTTAGACTCAGACACAGCGTGTTGAACTGACCACTCCACCTCGGTGCTCCTACCAGCTCCCAGCACAGGTTCTAAACCTCTTCACTGCACTTGTATGTGTGTGACTTTGTCTTCCCCTGTGGTCTTACAAATAGATTTCTCAAAGACAGAGATCCATCGGAGTCACCTCTGAGCTCCGAGCCCGGCATGGAGCAGGTGCTCAGGGAAGTTTTGTTCAATAAAAAAGACTCTGCTTCAAGAATGAATCGCCTGGTGATGGTCTTACCTCTTGAGGAGGACTTGAAAGATTTTGCCCCAAAACAAATGGCCATGGTCAAATTGCGGCCAAAACTCAGGAGGTCAGAACTGTAGACAATCCCAGGAGCAAATAGGGCCACAGCCAGAAAGAATGGTCTTGAAGAAGAGCCAGACAGATTTCAAAGAAAGCCTGTTGACCTGGCTCTGACAACTGGCAGAAATTTTCCGTTCTGAGTGTCTGACCGCTCCTCACCAAGCCAGCTTCCCTAAATCTATGGCCTCTCAGATCCCCTAAAACTGATTGGCCTGGAAGGAGGGAGAGATTGAAAAGCCTAAAACTTCTTTACGTTTTAAGTTTTGCATTCCCCTAAAAAGAGCCCACTTCAAACTTTACCACACCAAGGGAATGTCCATCACATAAAAAATAGGCCATTGTCCCAAACAAAGAGGTAAACTGTCCCCATTCTCAAGAGATGGACATTCCAGGGCAGAGGAGCCCAGGATAGAATCTTCTCCTGAGGGCTTCCCTGGTGGCGCAGTGGTTAAGAATCCGCCTGGCAATGCAGGAGACATGGGTTCGAGTCCTGGTTCGGGAAGATCCCACATGCCGCGGAGCAACTAAGCCCATGTGCCACAACTACTGAGCCTGCATTCTAGAGCCCGTGAGCCACAACTACTGAGCCCAAGTGCCACAACTACTGAAGCCTGTGCCCTAGAGCCCATGCTCCGCAACAAGAGAAGCCACCACAATACGAAGCCTGCGCACCACAAGGAAGAGTAGCCCCCGCTCGCCGCAACTAGAGAAAAGTCCACATGCAGCAACGAAAATCCAATGAAGAAAGAAAGAAAGAAAGAAAGAAAGGAAGGAAGGAAGGAAGGAAGGAAGGAAGGAAGGAAGGAAGGAAGAAAGAAAGAAAGAAAGAATCTTCTCCTGAAACTCAGCTGTGTGAACTTGGGCCAAGTGCTTCACCAATCTGGACCTCAGGTTCCCCAGTGAATCTTAAAGAGAACTCTCCACCATGCCCTCTGAATTGGACTGTGAAATGAATGCGTTCTTGACTTGGTAGAAGGGTCTGAGTGAGAATTTTGATGCTTGACTCCAACAAAGGGCAAATGACTCATGGGAGAGCCACAGTGATGGGGATGGTGGCAGCCTGCCTACCACAGGGAATGAGGCAGGTGCTTTTTGTTTTTAGAAGACTCCAAGCTGCAGAGAGCCCATCAGTTTCAGTTCATTTCTAGGAGGCAATTTCTCCATCAGCTAGAGCTGTCCAGTGATGGCATGGGCTGAGTCTGGATAGGGTGGGACAGGAGTCAGAGGTGAGGGACCAGCAGATAAGCAGGGCCAGAAGACGGGCCACTCAGAGGTGACGCTGACCAGTGGTTCTCAACCTGGCTGTGCACTGCAGTCCCCCAAATACCTGAGGGGAACTTGTCTAGAATCCAGAGTCCTAGGTCCAACAGACTGGATCAGAATCTCCAACAGTAGGGTCTGGGAACCTGTACGTTTTTAAAGCTCTCTGGGGGATTCTTCCACCATTAGTGGTCTGCCAGAGTGACCTCAAAAGACCCTGGAAACCCTGAAGAAGGCCAGGCTGGGTTGCTCAAAGAGGACGTAGAGTGGCCATGAGGCCTTCTGAGAGCTGGCTGGAAGAGGTAGGGAACTGGTATTTTCTTGTGTTGGCCATTCTGCCAAGTCAGCCCAGCACTAATGCTTCCAGAGTGCAAATCCCACTTGATCATGCAATAGGAACGCTGGTGTTGACACAGCAGGCAGACAGGAGCCCAGGCTGCACCAGGGGACAGGAGGTAGGCACAGACAGCACCAACTCCTTGCTCTGAGCCTGGGGACAGACAGGGGCAAAAAGCACTCCCTCCACATCAACCCTTGAGCAAATTGAGATGACTCAGGAGCGTGGGGCCTGCACTGTCTTCTAGGCTCCAGAGCCAGCCAGATTTCCTCCCTGTCTTCCTGGAGTTGGAGCTGGTAAACCGGAAGGGACAGCAGAAGGACCCTTGTTCATCCAATAGAGAAATCCCACATATAGCACCCCATCTCCTGGGTGTTAGCGCTTGCGAGCACACCTCTGGCCACAGGCAGTTTACTATTTCCTGAAGTCCCCCTTCCTTTGTGGGACAGCACTTAGGTTCCCAGATCTTTTTCCCACTGTTCTTCATTCTACTTTATGGTGTTACAAGAAAAAGGAGAACCCTTCTCCCCAGAGGCCTTTTACGTTTAAGGCCAGGACATGTGAAGCCCTTTTGTCTCTATATTGTACAAGCTTCCCCAGGAACAAAGAGTACATTTTATTTATTTACTTTATTTTATTTTTTTAATTAATTAATTAATTTATTTATTTTTGGCTGTGTTGGGTCTTCGTTTCTGTGCGAGGGCTTTCTCTAGTTGTGGCAAGCGGGGGCCACTCTTCATCGCGGTGCGCGGGCATCTCACTATCACGGCCTCTCTTGTTGCGGAGCACAGGCTCCAGACGCGCAGGCTCAGTAGTTGTGGCTCATGGGCCCAGTTGCTCTGCGGCATGTGGGATCTTCCCAGACCAGGGCTCGAACCCGTGTCCCCTGCATTGGCAGGCAGATTCTCAACCACTGCGCCACCAGGGAAGCCCAAGAGTACATTTTAGCACGTTCTTTTTTCTTCTCCATCTATAATGCCTGGTGCATGATGGGACTGGAGAGACGGCCAAAGAGATGGATGACCAGGACATGTGGTACTGAGCTCCTGACCCCCCAACTTGAGAGTTGTGTGCCCAGAGGGTTATACAAGGCCTAAGAGCACTTCATGACAAGTGGACGTTGGCCTTCCAACCCCAGGGCAGCCACCCCGACCTAGGCTGAGCCAGGTGCCTCCATCAGAGGCTGCCTCGAGGTTTATAATCAGTGCTCTGTGATCCTCCCCCTAAGTCCTCACCTTGTTTCTTTAATAATACTCAGGGGGCAAGGAAAGGCCAATAAGTGAGAAAAAAACAGGAGAGCATATGCGTTTGCCCCCATTTCCCCATAGACAGGAGAGAAGCCACACTATAGATGAGGAGTCCAAGGCACGGAGGGGTTAAGTAACCTGTCTAGGTCACATAGGTAGTAAACGGAGGGGCTGGGTCATGAAGGAGGTTCATGTGTCTCCTGTTCCTCATTGGAAGGAATTCTTCTTTGTTGGCCTCTTTTCAGAGCCAGTGAAGGCAGGCCTGACTCCCTACACACAGCTGGATTTACTTCTTTTATTTATTTATTTATTTTTGGCTGCGTTGGGTCTTCATTGCTGCATGCAGGCTTTCTCTAGTTGCGGCGAGCAGGGACTACTCCTTCATTGTGGTGCACAGGCTTCTCATTGTGGTGGCTTCTCTTGTTGCAGAGCACAGGCTCTAGGTGCACGGGCTTCAGTAGTTGTGGCACGTGGGCTCAGTAGTTGTGGCTCATGGGCTCTAGAGCACAGGCTCAGTAGTTGTGGCACACAGGCTTAGTTGCTCCGCGGCATGTGGGATCTTCCCGGACCAGTGCTCGAACCTGTGTCCCCCGCATTGCCAGGCGGCTTCTTAACCACTGCGCCACCAGGGAAGCCCTGGGTTTACTTCTCACCTCTCCCGTGGGAGGATGCAGACAAAGCTGGGTAGTAGGAGGGGCCTGAGAGCGGAGGTGAATGACCTGCTCATTCACGGGAGTGGGAAGGAGTGTGTCCTCCAGGAGGATGAGTCAAAGTCAAGGCCCTCCTGGAGAAGCTGGAGGGACAGCAGTTTCCAGGCATACTCCCCAAGGCTGGGGCTGCCCACGCTGGATTCAGGGGGCTGGGGCAGCAAACAGAACACTGGAGACCTGGCTGCACCAATGATGTGCTGAATAACCTTAAACACATCACTTCTCTTCTCTGGATCTCTGACTCTCCTTTGCTCAGAACAAGTCACTTAGGTTAATACTAAAATCTTCACATTTTCCGGCCTTCGCTGAAATGATCTGAACTCCAGTTATCCTGCACAAATCAGCAGCGCTCAATGAAACCATGGGGATTTCCTGGGTTCTGGGAGTGGGGGAGGGGAGGATAAATAAAACCAGTCCTGAGAAGCCCTAAGGCTGGGAATCTCAGAATGGACCAGATTCTGCCCTTTGGATTCTTCAGCCAGGGAAGATATCAAGCAAGGGAGAGATGGAGTCAGATTTGCATTTTATTAAAGTCTTTTTTTTTTTTTTTGGCCCACCCACAAGGTTTGTGGGATTTTGGTTTCCCCAGCAGAGATGGAACCTGGGCCCTCGGCAGTGAGAGCATCGAGTCCTAACCACTGGACTGCCATGGAATTCCCAGATTTGCATATTAGAATGGTCATTCTGGCAGCTAAGAGTCGGGAGTGGATTGGATGGGGAGACCAGAGGTGGGGAGACCCTTTGGGGGTGTGGTTCCTATAATAGCCCCTGTGAGAGGTGGGGGGGAGGGGTTAGGGAGCAGTGATGGCTGTGGGAGGAGGGAGATGGCCAGCAGGATTCCTAGAAAAGCGGGTGGATGGGGACAGTCCCATCCTCCTAGAGAGAGCAGGGTTAAGGGAAAGATGATGGGTTCAGTTTGGGAGGTGAGATGCCCAAGTTGGGTCTGGACACAGAAATTTGAGTTTGCAGTGGGAGGTGGACCCGTGGGCCTTTAAGGAGTATAAATGAGCAGGGGGTGAGGTATGGGCTGGGCCAGAAAAGATGGGCTCAGAAGGAGACCTGGAAGGATCACCAGGAAGCACAGGATGTGACCATCCGTTCCTCATGGTGCTCCAAGGTGCCAGGTGCCTCCAGAAAACTGTAAGGACAGAAAAGCAGGCCTTTCCATGAGTTAGGGCATCTCTGTCAACCTCGGCAAGTGCAATTTTAGTGGAGCCGAACTACAGTGGTTCAGGATGGCAGGGGGTAGAGAAGTTGTGAATTAGGATTTGGAAATGAGTACTTTCTTTTTTTTAATTTATTTTTTATTTTATATTAGAGTATAGTTGATTTACAATGTTGTGTTAGGCAAATGACTATTTTCATCAGTAATTTAATGGTCAGATGAAGGAGAGAGACGCTGATATTGCTGGTGGCTCATGGCAGAGGGAGGGTTTCCTTTGTCTGCAAGAGGCTGGGATTGTTTAAATGCTCAGGGGAAAGAGTCTGGAGAGAGAGAGGCTGGAAGGATGGGGGCGGTGTGGAAGGAACAGGTGGATATGTTGACGTGGGGGAGGTCAGGAGCCCTGGAAGAGGGGTCAGCCGGGATGGAAGGCAGGTGGGGTGCACTTCTGAGCGGAGGGCAGGGAGATTCCTGGGATCCTTCTTCTCCGAAAAGGAGAAGCTGAAGTCATCTGCTGAGTCATGGGAGGAGGAGGGGAGGAGGTTGGTGAACAGGCTGAAGGTTTGAGGGAGCCTCTGGGGAGGGTGGGGGAGTGAGCTGGGAAAAGGACCAGCTGGGCCTGGAGGCCTCGTGCACAGGGCCCCCATCTGCCCGGCCCTGTGGTTTTCTCCAGCAGCTCTCAGCAGTGTGGGCCAGGAGCTGAGCAGGTCGAGGTCAGACCACCCAGGGCAGGCAGTGGTCAGCTGTGGCCAAGGGACTGGGGGCCAGGGGGCTCAATATATCAAAGGAGTGAATGCCAGGACTGGCCGAGGACCGGGCAAGGTGGGGAAAATAAAGGCAGGAGGGGGTCAGAGGCCAGAGGGCTCAGGGGCATGGAAGAACAAGTAGAGGGGAGTGGTGAAGTGGGGTGCCAGAGCATCAGGAGAGTGGGAAGCCCAAGTGCAGCAGAAAATTCTGGGGAGTGGACAGGGGCTAGGGCTGAGGCTCAGGTTTGAGTTGGTTCCCTTGAGAGGCTCTGGTGGCAGACGCTGTGTCCTGTGGATGCTGGAAGTCCCCAGGATGGGGCAGGGCCTGGGGAAGGATGAAAACGACAACCAGGGGCCAAAGGCCTCAGGAAGGCCACCCAGGACCAGGCTGTGAGGGCGCAGGGTTGGTTCACAGAGCTACGAGTTCTGAGCCCCAAGGAAGGGGATCTGCTCAAAGGGTTTGGAAGAAGCAGCGCGGCAGGCAGGGCAGCTGGCGGCTTGAACCTCCACACCTTTCCATTCTGCCTGGCACAGGGCCCTGCCACCCTTGCATCTTGCTCCCATAACTCTGATCTCTGGGCCAGCACTTCTACCTCGGAAAGATGGGGCCGATTCGGGCCTCCTGAGCTTCACAACCAGGGAAGAGGAAGCCAAGGGCTTGAACAAAGGGGAGCATGACTACCGTATTCCCTTGCTTTGTACTTTTTTATCCACTGGGTCATGCAGGTGGCTGAGGAGAGGCACAGGCAGAGTAGGGGCAGCCGTGATTTCTGAGGCACTGGATGTCCTGGGGTTACTCCTGGGGCAGGGAAAGGCCGGGGAGGAGGCCCTGAGGCTGGCAAAAAAAATAAATAAATAAAATAAAAGCAGAGAAAAGAGAAATAAACAGAGACAGAAAGACAGAAAGGATTCGACAGAGGGAAGGTGCTGAGCTCGCTGGCCGGGTGCCCACAGCTCATCCCGGAAGCTGCTGGGCTGGACCCAATCAGTGCAAGATGGATGGCTGCTCTGGGAAGGCAGAGGCCACCGGGCCAGGCAGCCGTATCACCCCTTCCATCTGCACCACCTGCTGCAGAAAGCCCAGCCAGGTGACCCTGTGTTGCAGACTGAGGAGTGCCCCTGCTGAGGGCTTCCTCAAGGGCAGCAGGAGGTCGGAGAAGGGGGCTGCTTTGGAGGCAGGGACCCCGTTCTGCCTCTCACTAGCTGTGAGGTCTGGCAGCCACTGAGCTCTCTGCAGCCTTCATCCCCATCTGTAAAATGGAAACAACCACCCAATCCTCAGTGATTGTGGCATATCTTCACTTACCCCACAGAGGACCTGAGTAACCTGGGGTGTCAAGGGTGTCCTTCAGGTCCAACAAGAACTTGGAGGCAACAGATACCTTCTGTTCCTGGCACCCTTTGGGGAGAGTTCCAAAAATCTGGCCAAGCAGTTTGGGCCAAAGGTGGGGAGTCAGGAGAGTAGGGTGTGACCCCAGTTCCCAGGGCTGCACCACTGATAAAGATCCCACCAATTAAAGGCTCCTACCCACCTCCCCTCACCCCCAAACCCCAGCACTTATGCTGGGTGCCAAGTCCCACCAAAAAGAGGGAAGAAAGGACATGTTTCATCGCTCTATCCCACCCGCCCAAGAGCTCTGCCCCAGATGGCAGCCCTCTACGACTGGAAGAGACCCTGCTGATCATCAAGGTCACCTGCAAACTGGCCTCATTCTGCCTCTCCACCGTTTACTTGCTCCTCCATTGATTCAAATGTTGAGTACTTACTAGGTGCATAGTATCTGGTAGGGGAGACAAGTAATGACATGTGATGAGAGGGTGAGCCCAGGACGCTGGGAGAGGACACAGAGGGGACCCTAGAACCACCTATCCAAACCCATGGCCTCCAACTCCAGCTTAAATGCTTCCTCTTCCAGAAGGCTTCCCAGAACTTCTGCTAGGAGTGACTTCTGCTTCTGAGCCCACACCATTTCTCCAAAGCCCCACACACCGGGGTCTTACACAAAGGCTAGGAATGTATATGCACTATATCCCTATAGATTATCTCCTCTTTGGGGGCAGAGCCCAGATCCTGTTCATCTTTGCATTCTATGGAACCCAGCACAGTTGCAGGGGATCAGAGTTCAATGGATACATATTAGTTGTATGTTATTGAACCTCAATGGAGTTCATCAGATGCACTGATAGTTTGTGTCTTTAAGACTTAGTCTCTTCACTTGTTAAGTGGGGATAATAATTTTCACTTCCTGGCGAGGCCAGATGGATCAAATGAGATATTGCATGTAAGTCCCTTGGCAAGCAGGAGGCTGTACAGCTCTGCGCAGTCGTGGGTTGTTGCTAATAATATAGCAATCTCATGGCTGGAGCTGGACGCAGAGAGACAAGGAGCAGGCGCCCCTCTGTCTGCAGCTTCTCCTCCTGCCTGACGGTGGTGGAGAGGCTCTCTGAGCCTAAAACAACCCAAATGTGGGCAGCCAGACTGCAGTGGGAAGAGAAGCCAGTGGGAGCCCGGATACCTAGGTTCCAAGTCTGCCTCTAGCTCAGGGTGGTAACCTTGGGCAGGTCAGTCCCTTCTCTGAGCATCAGTTTCTCCATATGCCAAGTAGAAACTGAAATCTCTGGCTGGCTGTCAGCAGAGGGAGGTTCTGGTGGGAGCTGAAATGCATAGAAACCCCACACCAGTGTCCAAATACTGTACAGTTGCGGGGTCTCAGTGAGGTCTGCACCAACCCCTCTGCAGACATCACCTCTTCCCTTCCACCCCGACTGGGTCAGACAGCAGCCTCGCTCCCTGGGAAACTGGGCATAATTTCTGGCCAAAGTGGTGCTCAAATATTTGTTGAATAAGAGAATAAATGAACGAATAAATAAAGGGGGCCCCACAGAGGGAGTGCCACTCTAAGTCTCCCGAAGCATTACAGCCCCCCTTACAGCTCAACAATTCATCCTCTGCTCATGGTCTGTACCGCTTCCACCAGAGTCTGAACCATCATCATCATGTCTCCCCTGCATTAAGGCAGCTGGTTTCCCTGCTTCCATCTTATTCCCCTATTGTTTACCCCTTCTCCACAATATGCCCAGAATGATCTTAAAATTCAAATCTTATTATGTCTCTCCTCTGCTTAAAACTCTCTACAGGATAATCTCCCTAATCTTTAATGAGCCCACAAGGCTCTGCTCCCATCTCAATCCACCTTCTCCCTTGAACCTCTGTTCCAGCCATCTGCTTCTCCCTTCCATTCCTCCAAGAAGGCCAGGCTCCCTTTCCTCTGGTTAAAAGCTATTTTCGGGCTTCCCTGGCGGCACAGTGGTTAAGAATCCTCCTGCTGGACTTCCCTGGTGGCACAGTGGTTAAGAATCCGCCTGCCAATGCAGGGGACACGGGTTCAAGCCCTGGTCCGGGAAGATCCCACATGCCGCGGAGCAACTAAGCCCGTGCGCCACAACTACTGAGCCTGCGCTCTAGAGCCCGCGCACCGCAACTACTGAAGCCTGCGTGCCTAGAGCCGGTGCTCTGCAACGAGAGAAGCCACTGCAATGAGAAGCCCGCGCACCGCAACGAAGAGTAGCCCCCACTGGCCACAACTAGAGAAAGCCCGTGCGCAGCAATGAAGACCTAAAACAACCCAAATGTGGGCAGTGGGAAGTGAAGCCAGTGGGAGCCTGCATGTCCAGGTTCCAAGTCTGCCTCTAGCTCAGGGTGGTGACCTTGGGCAGATCAGTCTCTTCTCTGAGCATCAGTTTCTCCATCTGCCAAGTAGGAGCCAAAATAAATAAAAAAAAAATAAAAGCTATTTTCTTCCTAAAGCTTTCCCTGCTCCTTCCCCCTAGACTAAGTTAGGGGCCCCTGCAAACTGCCCCTGACTTGGCACTCTGTTCTTCCCCCATCCAACTCTCACCAGGCTTTGATGTAGCCATTGGTCTATCTCCTGCCTAGACTGTAAACTCTACAGGAGCAGAGACCTGGTTGGCTCTGTGATGCGCCGTTTGCCCTAGCCTGACACAAGGAAGGGCTCAAATATTTGCTGAGTAGCTGAGTGAGGTGGAGAGGAAGAAAGACTGCTAGCAGTCTTTGAGAGTAAGATAAACTCAAGCCCACCAAGACACCTCAAGGGCAGAGGCCAGGGAGGTGGGTGGAGGGGTGCACGGTCGGCAGGGGAGACAGGGAGTTAGGCCTAGACTATGAGTTTGAATAGCAAACTGCTGAGCTCCAGAGACCACCCTCCCTCCCTTGGCTGCATCTCAAAGGCCCTGAGGGCCAACTCTGGAGACCACGTGGACCACATCCTCAGGGTGACCCTGCACACACAGGCCTTTGCTGGGGCGCCTCTAAGCTGCTGGTAAACTCCCAGCCTAGTGCGCACGTCTGCAAGTGCCTGGGCCCGCCCCTTTCCAATGCCAGTTTTAACGAAAACTGGCCTTATAATTTTAACAGGCCTCTGTTGGTTAATCTTCCCCACAAACAAGAATAAAGATCCCAGCCCGGCCCGACTGGCGGCGGGTGGGGTGTCAAATTCTCTTTGTAAACTGAGAATGGCCGCACAGACTAGAAAAGGTCGCCTTCACCCCAGGTTCTTGGGGACTCTTCCGGACCCTTTCTTCCCGACCCCGCGTAGGTAGCACCCGACATCACCGCAAGGTCCGGCTACCTCCGTCTCTCCAGCTGCCTAGCCCAGAACACTCCCCAAAGCCCCGAGGGGTGCGCCCGGAAGAGGCAGATTCTAGGAGACAGGGGGGAGGTGTCTCCCTTGTCTTCGGCTCCGCCCCACCCTCAAGCCGCAGCTTGCTGTGATTGGCTGTATCAGTCCAATGCTCTCCAATCAGGAGGCTACCGCGGAGTCAGAGGTGGGGCTTCGGTTCCCACGCGGGGCGGGCTCCTACTGGCTCTCCTCGCGCGTGCTCGCTGCGCCCGCCCTGCCCTGCCCCTCGGCAGTGACTCAGCAGGAAAGCGAGACCGGACTGGGCCGGAAGGGCCGAGCCGAGCCACCCCTTCCAGGTCCGCGCCACTGAGCTGGTGGGGCTGGGAGGAGGATTTTGGGGCGGAGGTGGGAGACCCTAGACCTGGCCTCTGATCTTTTTTCGTGACCCAGGAAAACTCCTGATCCTTCTCCGGCCCTGAGTTTCCCTTCTGTACAGTAGAAATAAAGATAAACATGTCCAGGGGTAGTCATGAGACAAGATAGTACTAGTTAGTAGGAAGAGCATGGGGATTTTTGGAGTTTGACAGCTCAGGGTGTGAATCCCACCCCCTAATAAGCTAGCTGTAAAATCCTGGCCAATCCCTAAATCCTCAAATGTCAAATCAGAAAAGGATTTTACCTCCATCTCTCAGGTTGCGACTGTGAAATGAGACAACATATACAAATGCGGGGAGGGGGGGAGGGAACAAAACCACTTAATAGGTGGCTGCAGAATTCCAATTAGGAGAACCAGCTTTGATTAGCAAAAAAAAAAAGGGCAATTTTGGAAAGCTAGTCCTGGAGGCTAGGCAGTAGACAAGATAATTCAGCATAAGAAATGAGCAAGAACACATGTGAAAAATAGGCAAAGGACTTGATAGACATTTCTCCAAAGAAGATATACATATAGCCAATAAGAACAACAAAAAAAGACACTTGACATAATTAGTCATTAAGGAAATAAAAACCAAAACCAGGAGATAACACTTCACAGCCAGTAGGATGGCTAGAATTTTTTTAAGGGGGTAACAAGAGTTAGCAAAGATGTGGAGAATTGGAACCCCTGTGCAGTGCAAGTGGGAATGTAAAATGGCCCAACCACTGTGGAAAACCGTTTGCTAGTCCCTCAGAATGTTAAACATAGAATTACCATATGGCCTAGCAATTCCACTCCTGTGTGTATACCCAAGAGAACTGGAAACCGGTTCCCAAACAGATACTTGTACAGGACTGTTCAAAGCAGCATTATTCACAATAGCCAAAAGGTAAAAATAGTACGTGTCGGTCAACAGATGAATGGAAAAACACAATCTGATAAGTCCATTCAAAGGGATATTATTTCACCTTAAAAAAGGATGAGGGCTTCCCTGGTGGTGCAACGGCTGTGAATCCACCTGCCAGTGCAGGGGACACGGGTTCAATCCCTGGTCCGGGAAGATCCCGCATGCCGCGGAGCAACTGGGCGTGTGTGCCACAACTACTGAGCCTGCGCTCTAGAGCCACGAGCCACAACTACTGAGCCCACGTGCCACAACTACTGAAGCCCGCGCACCTAGAGCCCGTGCTCCGCAACAAGAGAAGGCACCGTGATGAGAAGCCCGCGAACCGCAACGAAGAGTAGCCCCCGCTCGCCGCAACCAGACAAAAGACGGCACGCAGCAACGAAGACCCGATGAATCCAGAAACAATAAATAAATAAAATAAAATAATAAAATAAATAAATATTTTTAAAAAAAGGATGAGGTACTGATACATGCTACAATGCAAATGAACCTTGAAAACACTATGCCAAGTGAGAGAAGCCAGTCACAAATGGCTACATGTTGCCTGATTCTATGTCTAGGAAATGTCTAGAACCCATACAGACAGAAAGTAAATTAGGGGTTGCCAGGGGCCCCGGGGTGGGGAAAATGGAGAGTAACTGCTAATGGGTATGAGGTTTTTTTGGTGGGGTGATGAAATGTTCTGGAATGTTCTGGAATTAGATAGTGGTGATGGTTGCACAACCCTGCAAATAGGTAACAACCACTGAATTGTACACTTGAGTGTACAGGGAGAATTTGATGGTATGTGAATTATATCGCAATAAAGCTGTTATTTAAGAAAAAGCAATGAGCAAAAATGTGGGAGTCAAGAGGGCTTGCAAATGCAGAAGGAGGTGGTAGGAGACGGAGGGTCTCAGCATTTGGGGTAGGCCATTAGGGCTAGAGTAGAGAAAATCAGTAACAATTATGTGGGAATGTGCATGTGTGTGCGGTGGTGGTAATGGTGGCAGTGTGTGTATGTGAATATACAAGGGATTTTTAAAAACAGGGTATCTAATTTCTGGCTGTTTGTTGAATGCTTGCTCCAAATCATCAGCCAAGTGTGCACCATGCACAGCCTGGAATTGGTGGAACTTTGGGAGTGAAGGGCTTGGTCAGTGAACAGGTAAAAGGAGAGTCACAAAGGAGGCAAAAGCAGATGGAAGATTTAGAAATCAGCAAAAGTCAGGGGTACTGAGCAGAATCTAAGCTCCCTAAGAATTCCTGAGGCTTTTGGTAGGGATCCTGGTATCTTACTTTAATGGGTCCTTTTGATTAGATCTTAAGAGGCAAGGTGCACTCAGCAAGTTAAAAGAGGTGGGAAGTGCTCAAGAGGCTGACATCTGGGCCGCCTACATTCTTCATTTTCCAATGGATTCTCATTGCTCTTCGAATAAAACTCCTCCCGGTGGCCTAGAAAATCCTGAGTGGTCTGGCGCTTATCAGCTTTCCTGACTCATCTCTTAGCACGTTTCTCTTTGCTCCAGTCACAATGCCCTTCTTGCTGGTCCTTCTGCAGGCCAGGCTAAATCCCCAGTGAAGGACCTGGAATGGTCCGCCCCAAACATTTTCATGATCAACAAAAGGCTCATGGTTGGTTCCCCCTCACTACTCAGGCCCAGCTCAAGGTTCACCACCTCAGTGGCCTTCCATGACCACCCAATGCCTCCCCATAACACCCTGCTTCATGTTCTTTGTAGCACTAATCACTAGCTCAAACTCTCTTGGCTATTGATTTGTTCATTGGCTTATCATGGGTCTTCTTTTGAAGGTAATCTCTGGGCCATGCAAACTGTAACTGGTCTAGATCTCTTCCTGTTCTGCAGCCCCAGAGTCCAGCACGGTGCTCAGACTAGCACACAGGTGCTCCAGAAATACTTGTTCATGTCCTCCGTTCACTGGACAAATATTATTTGAGCACCTGCCATGTATAAGGTCCTACGTGCAAAGTCAAGCACAACAGACCCAGCCCCAGCCCTCCCAGCTCCCCTGGGCTGGTGGAAGACACAGCCAAGTCAGCAGTCTGCTGTGATGTAGGGGTGAGTGCTGTCCCTGGGGAGGTACAGGGTGTGATGGGGGCTCCTAGTCCAGACCGTGGGTGGGGGAGGGGGTATCCGTGTAGGCCTCTGGAGAAAATGAAAGCTGAGACATGAGGCTAAATAAGAGTTGACCAAGGGGAAGGAGGGGAGAGGGTGACGTGTATTCCAGGCAGAGAGAACAGCATGTGCAGAGGCCCGATGGGAAGAAAGCCCAGACATTAGAGGAATTGAAAGTAGTTCAGCCTGGCAAGATCCTGGCAGCAAGTGGTAAGGGATGATGTCGAACACAAGTAGAACCAGGTTGTTGCAGGACCTTGTAGACTGAGCTAGGCTGCTGAGGAAAACACTGGGAAGCCATGGAAGGGGTTTGAGCAGGGGAGTGGCGCAATCAGATTTGTCAGCATTAGACAGTTCACTGCTCTTGTGGTATGGGGAGTAGATTGGAGACAGTGAGACAGTGAAGAGGCCATGAAAGAAATGTAAGAGAAGAAACAGTAAGAGAAACGAACATATTCCAACAGTCTTTGGGAGGTAGAATCAGTAGACTTTAATTAGTTTTTCAAGGGTGGGGACTGTTGGGGATAACACCCAGATTTCCAGCTTAAGCTAGTGCTTGGTAGTGTTACTTCCTAAACAGGGAAACCCAGGTTGAGGTGTAGGTGACAAAGTTCTAAGTGGCACAGGTTGAGTATCAGGAGAGCACAGGGCGCTCAAGTCAGCATTTGGGTTATTCTGTGAGTTTCTCAAGGGCAAAAGCCCTTATTTATCTGCGTGTTCCCAAACCCAGTAGGCTCTGGCCCACAGAACACCAAAGTGTACACAGAACCACAGAAAACAGACAGCAGAACAGCTTTGATAACTGCCTGGAAAACAGGTTTCAGGTAGACCCCACAGGACAGAGAAAAATTTAGGAGGTTCAGTGTCTCCCTCAGGATGGGCTAGGTTACGCTGCTATGATAAACCACCCCCAAACTCAGATTTCTCACTCACTCTACCTGCCCATCTTGAGTCAATGGAAGCTTTTCTCCAGGTGGGGACCCAGATTGATGGAGCCTCCACCACCTGGAATGTCACTGGTCACCTTGAAGGAAGGGAACTTGGCAGATAGTGCTTGGGTCCTTGAAGGCTTCTGCCTGGGGGAGATACTTCCACTCACATTTCATCAGCCAAAGCGTGTCAACATGCCATGCCTCGCTTCAAGAGAACAGGGAAGTACAAATCTACCACATGCCAGGAAGGGGAAGAACTGGACATGTTGGTGCCCAGTAATGGGCATCAAGAATCTTAACTTCTGGTCCTGGGTCTCCTCTGCAAACTTGTACAAGTCATTTCCCCACTCTGAGCCTCAGTTGTCCCTGTCTGTAAAAAGGGATGCTAATACTTCCCTTTAGTTGAGCATTGATGAAAGCACTTTGTCTAGATGGGGAAGGGGAGTCCAGGGGTGGGAAGCCGTGACACATCTCAAGACAATGGAGAGGCACACTCGAGTGTGGGTGTGGCTGAAGTGGCAATGACCACAGGCTAAGCAGAATCTGAGTGTGCTGCACTGAGGTCTAGGGGCTGAGGGCAGCTACAGCATCCGTGTCCCTCTGCCCCGACTCCCTGAATTCTTCAGCATTTTCATTCCTTTCACTCCTCCAGCCCTCATCCCTCCAATGACACAGTGGGTCACAGAGAGCTCCCTGACAAATGGAGACAAAACCAATACTGCCGAGAGCTGATGGAGTTTGGAGCTTAAGTGTCTGCCTCACTCTGGCTGGCAGCCAGGACTTGGGTTTGGAGCCTGTGGGAGGCAGAATAATTCCCGCCCCGCCCCCCCCCCCCCCCCCCAGAGGTCCAAGTCCTAATCCCTGGAGCTGGTGAAAATGCTCCTTTACGTAGCTAAAAAGATTTTGCAGACACGGTTAAATTAAGGACCTTGAGACGGGGAGATTTATCCTGGATTATCCAGGTGGGCCTAATATAATAACAAAGGGCCTTCAAGGATGGAAGAGGGAGGTGGAAGAATCAGAAAAAGAGATGAGATGATGGACTCTGGGGTCAGAGTGATGCAGTGCTGGCTGGAACGAGGTTGTGAGCAGGCATGGAATGCAGGCAGCCTCTAGAAGCTGGAAAAGGTAAGGAAAAGGATTCCCCACTGGATCCCCTAGAAAGAATATTGCCCTGCCAACACCTTGAATTGAGCCCAGGGAAACCCATTTCAGACTCGTGACCTCGTGAACTGTAAGATAATAAATTTGTTGTTTTAAGCCACTAAATTTATCCTAATTTGTTACGGCAGGGATAGGAAACTCATACAGAGCCTGCAGGCTGATGTGGAGGGCGGGGGTTTGACGTCAGACAGTTGCTACTGGCGAGTCAGCCACCGTGGGGCTGAGAGAGGCTCTGGCAGGATCCCTCACTTCTCTCTGGCCCTGGGGCGCCAGGTGAGGTACCTCAAGAGCAGCCCCTGGGGAAGCCCCAATGCTGCTTTACTCTCCTTCATCATCCTTTCTGCCTCCTCTCAATTTTTTCTCTTCTACTGACTCTTGCTATGTGCCTTTGAGCAGACCCCTTCCTTTAGGATTCTGTGTATGTAAAAGGAAAATGGGATGGGCTAGGGGACCCTCTAGGGGCCTTCCTGGCCTGACACTGTGAGTCAGCATCTCCAGGATGTGATGGTCCTGCTGAAAGCTCTCTGATGATGCTCTCGAACTGCCCTCCACCCCCAGGCAGGTTTCCTCCGGAGAGTCCTAACCAGAGTCTTCCCTGCTGCCACAAACAACGCACTTATGCCCAAACACTGACCTCGGTTAAAAGACAGGGGGGACAATGCTTTATTGACTTGGCACCTATGAACGGGTGGCTACAGGCCCCCAGGGTTCTTTGCTCCTGCAAAGTGGAGGCTCTGTGGTGGGAGCAGCATAAATCGAGTTGCTGGTTCCAGCTGCAGGGAGGGGCCCCTGTCCCTGCTTTGGCCCCTCCAGTCCCCTTGTCCAGCCAAGCACCATCTGAGTCCAGGCCCTCGCAGAGCAGGCCAGGGCAACGACCCAGGTTCTTCTGCAGCCCCAGGCCAGTCTAAGGTAAGAGCTGTAGGCCTCTCCTGCCTTCCCGTCTTCTTGAGGATCCCAAGATGGGTAGGGGGAAGGGAGATACCCCATTTACAGAGAGCACCTGAACCTCCTGGACCAGGGTTAAGGAAGGCTGGGTTAAGGGTACTGTAACAGGAGTCCCACCAAAGAGGAAAGTTAGGAGTTCTTCCCTTCCCACCATTTTCTGTTTTAGCTGAGCAGAAAGTAGGAGTTTTCATTGAACTGGGCCCACAGTAGGTGATGACAGGTGAGGTCACACACTAAGTTGATGGGATAGAGCCAGGCTCCCTCAGGCAGGACCACACCATCTGGGCAGGCTCTCTCCCAGGCAAGGGGAGGGAAGGGCAGAGTGAACTGCAGTTGTCACAGGAGGAGGACTTCCTGGAGGAAGAGGGGCAGGCCACAGTAGCCTCCCAGAAGAGGTGGTCTGCAGAGTGGGCTGGCTGGGTCACGATGGCTGGCACAGGACACTGGCATCCTCACTGTGGTCACAGTTGTGGGCATCCCAGCGGATGTGAGAGCAGAGCAGCAGGGCACTCTCGTCTCCACGGCACTTGACATTGTCCAGGAGGATAGGGCCTCGGCCTGGGCCAAAGTGGGCCTCACCAGGGGCTGCCAGGGCCTGGCCACAGCCCAGCTGGCGACACAGGACGCCGGCTGCCCGCAGGTCCCAAGCATCATCGCAAACAGTGCCCCACTGCTGCCCTAGGAAGAGCTCTACACGGCCCTCGCATCGGTGGGCTCCGTTGGCCAGACGTAAGTGCCCTGTGGGGAGACAAGGTCTGGGGCTGGAAGGGGCTGGCCCAGGCCAGGCCACTCCCAAGCTAGGCCAGGTAAGGGGTAGTTACAGGAGGCAAAGGGTGGTGGTTTGGGACACAGCACTGCCCTGGGAACCACTGGACGAAGGCAGACAAATGAGATTAAAATAAGAAGGGCATCGGTCCAGACTGCATCTCGAGATCAGAAGAATGTGTACAAGCCTCTGTGGGGTGCTCTTGGCATGCTGGGAGCTTCATGTCTGCTCTCTCCTTAGTTCTCTGTTCACAATCCCAATACCTCAGACCCAGGGCTGCTCTCTATCATCATCATCTCCCCTCCTCCCTGGACTCCCCAGACTAAAGCCTGAATTCTTTCATTGCTCTCCTGAGGACAGGAGCCCATCCCTTTATCTTGGTCCCAACTCTAGAAATCTCTAGATGACTCTAGCTTAAAACCCACCTCCCTCTTTCTGGACATCATGCCTCTATTAATGAGGCCTGAGACTCTCGCAGAAGGACAAAGGCTCCAGGACCTGCTGCAAATCTGCTGTGTAACCCCGGGCTGTGACCTCCTTCCAAATCTGGTCCTTCGTATCCTGATGCCTCCACTTCACTCTTAGGGACGGTGGACACCTACCGTCCCTGGGTCGAGGAGTGGGCACCTGGGTGGTCTCAGCACCATCCTGCTGGACTAGCTCCTCTGGGCCTGGCTCAGCAAGGACAAAGAAACAGGTGGCTGTCACACTGGGGAACAAGTCCCTTGAGGCCAGGTCACCTCTTACCCTCCAAGGGAGGACTGATTTAGGGTCAGAAAGGACTTAATAGGTCCCCGCTCCTTGGTACAGAAACGTGGGTTGTGTTTCTTTCACCCTGGGGCCCAAAGCAGAACCCTTTGTGGCCAAGGCTACCAGGGCACCAAACAAGGGCGAAAATACCGATTCCCAAAGCAATCAGTAAAGAGACGCATTTTTAAATGTGTCAGACTCTGCAAACACCCCTTTTCCATTGACTCCTCCCAAGGGTCAAACGCTTGCTCCCCGAAAGCTGATCGACTCTCCCTGCTAACTAGAGTTTTTCGGGTCCTTTACGCAGCAGAACAAAACCTCCCCGACCACGTCTGTTACAGGTTCTTCCACACTTTACCCCCGGCCTTCGGCCTCTCAGCTCGGGCACCGCCCCTCACTGCCGCAGAGGGCGCTCCCTTCCCGACCCCGCTCATGCCGCGCAGCCGCAGAGCGCGCCGACGGTGGGCTCCGCCTCTGTCTGCGGAGTGTGAGTCCTCTCCCGCTGCGCTCACGCCGCAGCGCCTCGGCGAACTCTGACGCGCGGCCCCGCCCATTTCCCAACAGACCCCGCCCCCCTGCGCTGCAGAGCGTGCCTGCGCGAGGCCCCGCCCATTCCCCAGAGCCTGCCTCATCCCGCCCGCGCCGCAGTACGCGCCTGCGCCGGTCCCGCCCATCTCACAGCGGGCCCCGCCCTGCCGCAGTAAGCGCCTGCGCGCGGCACTCCCCCCCCCCACCCCCATTCCTCAGATGGCGCTTTGCCCCGCCCGTGTCGCTGTGCATACGTGGTCCTACAGCGGCCTCACCTGAGCAGAGCGCGCCCGCATCCTCGTGGTGGCCGCAGTTGTGCTGGCCCCAGCCCAGGTGGAAGCAGTCACTCAGGCGGGCCTCCGTGCCGGCGCAACCCACGTTGTCCAGCAGCACGGGGCCGCGGCCGTAGCCGAAGTGGCCGAGGCCCGTGGCGCCCAGCGCCGGCCCGCAGCCCGCCTCGCGGCAGGCCACGCGCGCGTCCGCGAAGTCCCAGTCATCGTCGCACACGGTACCCCAGCCCTCGGCGTATAGCACCTCCACGCGGCCGCGGCACGGGCTCGGGCCGCCCACCAGCCGCAGCCGCCCGCCTGCGGGGCGCACAGGCCCGCGGCCAGAGGGGCTGGGCTGGGGCCACTGGCTCCCGGGCAGAGCCCCGGCCCCACCCTCTACCACCCACAACGGAACCCTGGCCCTGCCACTTACTTTTCTTCCCCGCCGCCCAGGCCGCTGTGGTGAACAGTGCCGGCTCCCTGGAAGGCAGGGCACCAACTCCTGTAGCTGCAGAGACAGGGTATCTAGAGCATTTGAAGGGGACAAAGAGGGCTTCTGGCCTGCAGCAGGGCACAGGGCGCGTCTACTGAGATGCCCCAACTCTTACCACACCTGCACCCCACTCAGCCTCAATCCTAGAGTCACCATGTTGTACGCTGTGGTGGGGTCCTCAGGAAGCTTGAAGGGAATGAACCAAATCCTACTTCCAGGCATTATCCTAATTTCAATCCCAATGATAGGTCCAGCCCTAATTGCAAATCTACTTCTACCCTTCATTCAAGTTATATCTCACTTCTCGAAAGGCCTCTCAATTTCCAACCTCGGCCCCAACCCAAATTTTATTTCAGAGCTTTGAAGAAGTGCCTCCTCCCAGCCTGCTGAACTTTTCAGAGCCCTGGATTTCACCCTTGCTCCAGCTGCCCATCTGTTCTCTCACCCACCTCTTTACCGTCTGGCCAAAAGCCCTGGCCTGCTAGCCCGGGCCCCCTCCCCCTGGGTCCAGAACAGTCTTCCCAATTCCCAGCCCTACACACCTACCATTGCCCCTACCATTCCAGCCTGGTGGGCTGGGCTCCTTACCCTCTGGCTCTGTGTGCCACGCCCAGTCCGCTCTTGTGCCCGATGGTGGCAGTGCCGTGAGAGTCAGGTGCCCCAGGACTAGAGTAGGAGTCAGAGAAGGGAGTAGGGTCAGAGGCCAAGGTTCTGGTTCCTGATCAGCCTTGGGCTCTCGGAGAGGATGGGAGGGTCTCCCTGGAGAAGACAACAGATTTTACTTTCAGAGCTGGGGGCTCAGTCCCAACTGGGGTCCAAGGAAGTCTGCCCCACTTTGCCAGTTCTTGTAATTTATTTGTGCTGCCTAGGTGTACACTTCACGGTTTATACAGGCTTTCACAGATGTGCTTTCATGTCTCTCCAATGTTCCCAGAAGCCCAATGTGTGTCCAAGATGGGGAGATAAAGAAGGCCTTGCCCACCAGGGAGGGCCATGCACAGTCCTGAGGGGCTTGCAGAACAAAACTCACTATCCCCATTTACAGATAAAATAATAAGACTAGAAAGGGCAAGGGGCATACCCAAGATCATGCAGCAAGGTTAGCTGAGGCTTTGCCAGGGCTCACTCTGCCTCATTGGGCCTCAGCTTTCCCATCTGTAAATTGGGAATGATGCCCCCTGGTTTGCTGTGAGGCATGGGCAAGCACTTTATATCTGGTAGAATGGAGTCCATTTGTGAAATGCCATTAACAGCCCTATTATTCCTAGTTGTTCAGAAAACCTCTCAGTATGGGAGAGGGACCAGGTGAGAGGAACTACTATTATAGGAGAATCAGGATTACAGATGGCTAGGAAATTCTGGGGACATACCTGGGTTTCAATGAGAGAATTCTGGAGTATCTCTGGAGCGATCCTAGAAGACTATTACTTTACTCTGAAGTATTCCATAAAGAGTACTTAGAAAGTGGTGGAAAATTCCGAAGGCATTTTTGGAGTACTGTTAGACAATTCTGGAGTATTGGTGGGGTAATACTGCAGTATTACATACCTGTGGAGTCTACTAGGATTTTCGGAGGCACTTCTAGAGCAGTACTGAGAAATTAACACTAATTTGGGGGCCTTCTTGAAAGAGCTCAGGTTAACACCAAGACAGTCAACATCCCGGTGCCCTCCCAGGCCCCACTCCACCTCCTCCTGCTTCAGGACTCGGCCCCGCCCCGCCCCCGCCCCCGAAGTCCGCACCTGCGCAGAGCGCGCCGGCGTCCTCGTGGTGGCCGCAGTTGTGCACCCCCCAGCCTAGGCTCAGGCAGGCTGCCAGACGGGTCTCGCCTCCTTCACAGTGCACGTTGTCCAGCAGGATGTGCCCCGTGCCGTAGCCGAAGAAGGCGTTGGTGGTGGCTGCCAGGGCCGCCCCGCAGCCTAGCTGGCGGCAGACCACGGTGGCGTCCGGCAGCCCCCAGTCATCGTCACACACGGTACCCCACAGGCCACCGTGCAGGATCTCCACTCGGCCCTGACACGGGCCCGCGCCCCCCACCAGGCGCACGCTGCCCTCACCTGGTAATGGGGGTGGAGGGACAAGGAGCATCTCCCACATGGCTTTGCTGCCCATTCCAACCCAAAGTTCTTCCTTATTGCCCCAGGCCCTCCGCATACCCACAGTGCATGGTATCCCAGGACCTAAAACCTAGGAGGAGCTGCTCACCCACTTACCCCCAAAGCACTGCTTCCTCAGAGTCTAGATTGGGGGTGCTTTGTGGGATCTGAGGACAGAGCCCTCTGACTGTGTCATTTCCTGCCTAAAAGCAACCCTCCCTGCCCTTGTCAATCCATGCTCTGCTAACCATCTAGGATGTGCTGATTCCTCATTTATAACACTACAGCAGTGAAAGCCTTCTCATCTTTCCAGGTACAGCACCAACAACTCTTCCTCCAGGAAACCCTCCCTGATTTCTGATGAATGGGATCCTCTTCCTCCTCCAGATTTTCTTGCCTTTTTATCTGTCATTCTTTAAGGGAATTTTTCATTTTGTTGTTCTACATCATTATCAGCATTTCTGTGTATATCGGACTCTCCCATTCGATTAAGCTTCAGCCCCCACCTCTCTTATTTTCTCCAACCTTGTGCTGACTATTTTTGTCATCCCACTAGAATGAATCTTCTTTCCCTATCCAGACGGTGAGTGGCCTGAGGGGGTGCAGGGGCAGGGCGGGATGAAGGAATGACCAAACTCACCCATCAGTAATCCCTCACTTCCCACTGCCTAGCATAGGGTTTGAGATATTCCTCCCTGGATCCCTCTCCTAAGACCCAGGTGGTCCCCCACATTGCCTTTACTTACCTTTTCCATTCTGGAGAGTTGTAGGGGGTGCCCTACTGGTTAACACTTTCCTTGCTGGGGGCTGCGTGGGCAAGAATTCTGGGAAAGAAGCAGGGTGGAAGGGAGGAGGATATGGAGTTTTCTGTTCTCCATCCTCACAAACACAGGTATGTGAGGGGCAGGGCATGGACCGCTAAGGTACCTGCCCTCAGGGCCTCTGGCCACACAAAGGGTCAAAACTAGGAAATCTGGGGTATGAGAGGAGAAAGGGCCACCTGAGTCCTGAAAGCAGTAGGTTTAGAGGATTTCATTTAGTTCTCAGTTCTTTTAGTTCTTAAAGCAGCATCACATCACTTGAGAATTTGTTAGAAATGCAAATTCTCAGGCTCCGCCCCAGACCTGCAGAATCAGAAACTCTGGGATGGGGCCACCATCTGTGTTTTAATGAGCCCTCCAGCTGATTTTCTTGAAAACCAGAACTACTGCTCTCAAGGTCAAAGCCTCTCAGAGATTTGTTGCAGCTCTACACCAAGTGGGCCTTACTGCCAGCGTTGACCCCAATTGTCTGGTTTTAAAAATGGGAAGGGGGCTCTGCTGGGATAATCAAGGCCCTCCATGGAAGCAGTAATACTGGTTTTCAGCAGAGGTCATACAATGAGCCAGAGCACTGCTGGGGCCCAGGCTCCCGACAGCCAGGCTGGGGCGCTTCCCCAGCACCATGCACTGCAGCTGCTGGCTTGGTCTTTTTCATTGGAACATTCTTACCGCTGGGAAGCCCTGCTGCCTGCCTGCCTGTCTGTCCTTCCGGATCGCAGACTGTCCTGCTCACCGTCACACAGGACAGCCACGTCCTCGTAGTGAAAGCAGTTGTGGACGCCCCAGCCTCGGCTGCCACACTCGCTCAGCGCAGCTTCCTGCCCATGGCACTCCACGTTGTCCAGCAGGATGGGGCCTCGGCCCTGGCCAAAGGCGAGGGGCCGCGGCACGGGCAGAGCCAGGCCGCAGCCCAGCTGACGACACACCACATTGGCGTCCACCACGTCCCAGTCGTCGTCGCAGACACTGCCCCAGGAGCCGCCATGCAGGACCTCCAGGCGTCCCCGGCAGCGGCTCGGGCCCCCCACCAGCCTCAGCTCTGTGGAGAGGGTTAAGCTGGCACGGGGGGATCAGTGGGCCCAACCTAGAGGATGCCTCCGCCTTGCCCTGAAGCTGTGGGGGCCTTGGGATCAGGCCCTCCTGGGACTTATTTCTCCCTTTCTGTAAAATGGGGAGACTAGAGCAATCCCTTTGGGGGCCTCTAGAATAATGGAGGGCTGGTTAGTCATTATTCCCTGAGGTCTTCTGTCTGAGCATCTGAGTGCCTCGCGAGCAGGGGGAAGGGCGGGCGGGAGGGGCAGGGGCACCTACCTGGAAAGGGCAGTGAGGTGGGCTGTAGGGCGCTGGCTGGAACAGAGTGAGGAAGAGCATTGGCCCCCTCAGCCCCCTCCCTTGGCTGCCTGGCCCTGGGAACACAGCCTCCCCTCCTCCCCCCATGTTCCTCACCATCATCCCCCTCCTCTTCACTACCCCTGCTTTTCCAAAGCCCCTGACTGCCCCAGTTGGTTTCCTTGCTTCATCCCTCGCCCATTGGTCCATGGGCTGCCCCAGAGAGATCTGCCTGAGACACAGATCAGCTTATCCCACTCCACTGCTGAATTCCCCAAAGCCTCCCCTTTTCCTGCAGGAGTCCCAGAACCTAAGCTTTCTCTACAAAGTCTTCTAGGATCTTCTGATCAGCTTCTCCTTACTTCTTAGTCTCCCATCAGTCTTGTCTCCAGGTCTTTAACCCTGAAGTCTCCTCTGCTAGCCCTGCTCATTACAACCCTGCAGATCGAGCCCCCTCCTATGGGAAGCCTTCCTGGAGCTCTCAACTAGAAGTGCTCTCCTTTTCCTCTGAATACCTGGGCACCATATACATACCCTTTTCCAGGCCTTCTGCCCGGCGATGTGGCCATGTCTGTCTCATCTCAGTCTCCCCCAGAGCCCCCTGCCCAGAGCCTGTTACTCCCCAGATGCTCAGTAGCTCTGCCTTAAGTGTGTAAATTACCTTTGGGATTCAGTCTGATTTCCCCGCAAAGATTTACCTGTATAACTCCTTCTGCTTCGGCTCTCACATATGTGTAGGTCAGGCACTGTGCTCATTGCTTTATGTAGCCTGACTCACTTACTCATTAGGACAACTTATGAGGCAGCTTGGATTTTGCAGAAGGGGAAACTTCAGGTTTAGTGAAGTTAGGTAACTTGCTCAAGGCCACTCCGCAAATAAAAGGTAGAGCTGGAATTCTAACCTGGACAGCCACACTCTTCTTCACCATACAATTCTGAGCATGTGGACTGAGGGGGAAACTGGCCTAGCATAGGAAATTGAATACCCATAATAGCCCCTCATTTGTGCACAGAGTTCTCAGACACATCCACATACCTTAGCTCAGAGAAAGAATCCTTACAACCTCTGAGGCATGTACTAGTGTACCCATTTTACAGATGAAGAAACTAAGAGTCAGTTTCTTCTTTCCTAAGTTAGGATAGTCCCTAGGCTGTTTGATTGCATCTGTTCCACCAGTTGGCTTTCCAACAGCCTTTGGTGAGCCCGTGCCCTTTCCCTCCTTGCCTGTTTCCAATATCCTAACTGCCCATGCTCTGTGTACCTTGAGCCCTCACCTTTAGCACTGAGCCTTCCACTCCCCCAACTTAGACCTTAGCTTTCATCAAACCTGGGCAAATGTCAGAGCTGGAGAGAATGTTGGAAACCACCTCCTTTACAGGCCACCTCCCACCGTAATTTTACAACTGGGAAAACTCAGAGCCAGAAAGGGGAAGTGTGGGGAGGGGAGCACTCACCCAGTGGCAAGAGGAGGAGGAAGGACAGGACAGGGGTGAGGGGGGAAGGGGCCGCGTTCCTGTCTCCAGGCCTCCATCCCCTGCCCTTCTCATCAGGCTGGGGACCAACTTGCATCTCTGTGTCCTTAGGCGTCCAGCCAGTGGATGGCCTTTCCAAGGGTCCCATTAAGGAGTGGTGGAGAAGTCACAGCTGGAACTTCTGGAATTAAAGGTTCCCCTTCACTTCTTCCAGCTGGAAGGGCCCAGGTAGAGCTTCGGTGAGGGGTGGGGGCGTGACATTTCCACTTGGGTTTCGTATTCTGAGTGGAGGCAGCAGCTGGAGGATAAGGACAGAAACACAGATGGAAACTCCTCATGAGGACTTAGGTCCGGCTGGGGCAGAGGGTGCATGAAAGCAAGGCGTGGGGGGTGAGGTTGCAGGGTTGTCTGATCCCAAACCGAGACAGGTCTGCCTGGCTGTGCCAAAGGCTCAGAGTTTTTCCTCCAGGGCAGCACATCCCAAAGCAGGGTGTTTGGGCCACTGGGGGCAACCCACATCATTTTGGGGGGAGATAGATGACATTTACTGTTTCATTTTCATTTATTTTTTCTTTTACACTGCCTTCTATTTATGGCAAAGGATTCTGGCTCTTCATTTATCTGGAACAACATAAAGTTTCCCTTTAAAGTTAATTTAATTTATTTATTTTTCTGGCTGCACCGCAGCTTGCGGGATCTTAGTTCCCCGACCACGGATGGAACCCAGGCCCATGGCAGTGAAAGTGCTGAGTCCTAACCACTGGACCGCCAGGGAATTCCCTAAAGTTAATTGAAATCAGAAAAAAAAAAAAAAAAAGAAGTTAATTTAAAGAAAAAACACCAGGGACTTTCCTGGTGGTCCAGTGGGTAAGACCCTGTGCTCCCATTGCAGAGGACCCGGGTTCGATCCCTGGTCGAGGAACTAGATCCCGCATGCATGCCACAACGAAGATCCCACGTGCCGCAACTAAGACCCCGCACAGCTAAAATAAATAAAAATTAAAAAAAAAAAAGAAAAAACATCAAGGAAATATGGTTCCCACCAGTCACAAATATGCAAAAATGGTATAGGGCTGGGAGAGTAAATGCCATTTGGGATTTTTTTTTAAATTTTGGATTGATGTTTACAAACCAAAAAGTGCATAAATCATAAGGGCAGCGCTCAGTAAACATTCACACCATGTAACCAGCATCCCAGTGTGTGGGCTATGATTGGATGGTTGGGGACTGGTTTAGAAGATGGTTCTGTTTGGGATATACTAAGACCCAGGTTCCTGGGGGACATGGGTGCCCCTCTCAGCTGGAACGCACCCACCCCCCTCGTCCCCCCGCCATCTTTCCCTGGCTTTGCTTCCATCCTGGCATACAAACAGTCTGGTTGGGAAGAGGATGAAAACCTATCTGGATGTGGACACAGGGTTTTCAATACTCCATTCATGGGGCCCAGTACAGCCCCCAGTGGAATAATCAGCTTTTGTCCTCTTGGGGACAGCTGGGAGATGGGAGTCGAGAGCTGTGAGGAGGGGGGACCCATGGTCCAGTCTTTGCTAAGGGGAATCCACTGTGACCTGGGCCTTCCCCTGCCTCACAGGCCTTGGGGCCACCCACCTCTCAGGCTGCGGGAACACTGGCCTCCCAGGTCAGGGAAGCCCCTGCTCTGTGAGTATGGGGACACACAGCTCCCAGGGAACCTGGCTGGGAATCCTGAAGTCCCCCCGCTCTGTCCCCTGCCACCCTGGCCCAGGAGTGAGGGAGGAGGGCCCCTGATCCTGACAGCCACTGATCTCAAGTCCTGGCTGACCCAAGAGCTCTCAGTGGGCCTTGTGGAGCCTGCCTTATCTCTAGCTCCTAGCTTGGTCCCCAAAACTGCTCCTGCCTTACACCCTGGGAACCTTGGTCAAAATGAGGCTTAACCGTTCCCTGCCCTCGTGGATAGTGCCTCCCTCCCTACCCTGTAGCAGTGCACCTGTTGCCCTGAACTGTTTCTTCACTGTTCAGGGCAGGCAGCATACACAGTGGTTACAAGCATCCGCTCCACCATCTACTTACTAGCTGTGTGAGCTCATCGTGTCACGCCTCGCTGTCCTCATCTGTAAAATGGGGCTAGTAATACACTTACCTCTTACAGTTCTTGCTAGGATACAGGAGCTAAAGTTTGTAAAAAGTTTAGCCCAGAGCCTGGCCCACCGTAAGTGTGGTAGCTGTTATTATGATTACTGTCTCCCCGTTTAGACTGGGGACCCTCGAGAGCAGGGACCAGGGCTTACCCAACGGTAGCACCTGGCACAGGGCGGGTATTAAGGAGACTGAATGAAGGTTAGGGCTGCAGAATCACAGCACTGAAGCAGTCAGAAGGGGCCCCGGAGATCATTAAGGACAACTCCACATCTGTCCAGTGGAAAACTAGTCACACACACTCACACTCACACACACCAGCAAAAGGGAAGAATTCATACCTGGAGGAAGGTTCTAGGCTCTTTCTGTTCCTTCTTCTATAGTCAGTCCGAGGTCAAATCACTTTTTCTGCCTCCAGAAGTTTAGGACTGGGAAGGATCCCCCAGATGCAAATCAACACAGACCTTTCTTCTTTTCTTTCCAAAGCTGGGAGGTGAGCAGAGGCAAAGTCCCCCATCCATGGAGCTGGCTGGTGGTCCCAGCCTGTCCCCACCCAACCTTAGGGGCAGAGGGAGGCAAAGGGAGAGTGAAAGTGGCCTGCAGTGTCTGGAGCAGCCCCCAGAAGGGGCACCGGGCAGAGGAGGAGCTCTGGGGTTGGGGGGCAGGCGTGGACTCTCAGGGCCAGGCAGCCCCTCCTCCCCCTTCCCCCACCCCAGGGTTCAGGTTTCAGAAAGTCCTGGATAGGCCTCCACCCCTTGGCAGGGCAGCCAAAAGCATCCCTCTCTCTCCTGCCACAGCCCTGATTCAACTGGTTCAACGGAACCCAGTTCCGTTGCCTGGGACTCCCCTTGACCATGTCCAAACCCATCCCACCTGGGGGTTTGGAAACCTGGTAGCAGGAACCAGAGTGCATGAGGTAGGCTTCCCATGTAGGCAGGGCCTCTGATTTTGCTGCTGATCTTTTGCCTTATTGTGGTTCCTCTTGAGTTCCGGTACCTTTGGGACTTAGGCACTTTTGTAGTTATAGGTGACAGGTAACGGCGTGTGGTTTACTCTGTAGTTTATAGCTTCAGTCAAATGCTGTGCTGGAATTCTGCACCTTCTGGCTGGAACCACAAACTCTCAGAGCTGAAGGGGTCCTTAGAGCCTCCACAGGGTGGTTCCCAAACCTGGATGTGCATTCACATCACCCCTGGGTGCACTTAAAAATAGAAACAGATTCCTGCCCCTACCACTTTTTGCCCCAGAGATTCCGATCCAGCAGTTGAGGGATGGGATCCCCCCAAAAGTGTGTTTTTGAAAATCTACTGAGGCTCAAACAAGTTTGGGGATCAGGGGTCTAACCCAAACTGCTTATCGTGCAGATGGGAAAACTGAGGCCAAGAGAGGAAAATGGAGACACAGCCGTACAACCTCGAAGGACTTAGTTCCCTGACTCTAGAGTCTGATCTTGCTTCCCACTTCTCAGAAAAAGAAAATTCTCTGATGGGAAGTCTGCCATCACCTCGCTCCCAAACCTACACCCCCTCACATGTCCGCACTCAGCCGTCCTCTCCTCCCCAGGCCTGAGGAACTGCTCCCCCGCATTCCAGACCCCATCTCCTTCTACCTTCCCGGGACCTCCCTCTCTCCATCTGTGGGTCTTCTCTCTCCCGTGTTCAGCTGCTCTTTCCCAACTGGATTCTTCCCATGGGGCTTCTAAGCAAACTGGTTTCTGTCATTTAAAGCAAACAACAGAAAACCCTTTCAACCTATGTCGGTTGGATCTTCAGGGTAGAAATGGCCCAGCCCTAGTATCCCTACCATGCTTTTTTTTTTTTTGGCCGGGCTGCACGGCATGTGGGATCTTAGTTTCCTGACCAGGGATCGAACCCACACCCCCTGCAGTGGAAGTGGGGGGTCTTAACCGCTGGGCCATCAGGGAAGTCCCTCCCTCCCATGCTTTGTCACTGGCTGGGGATGCCCTGGAAGAGTGTGCCCTTGGCTCAAAGGCTGCAGTAGATCCCGAAGCTGCTATAAATGGAGGCTGTCAGCTGACTACATTCCTCACAACTCATCAGCTCCTTTCTCGGAGGGAGATTTGAGCAGACCATCTGCATGGCTGCCACTGGCCTCCACGCCCCACTCCGGCTGCTGCCCTACCCCTCTCCTCCCCATCACAGCCAAACTTCCCCAAAGAGCTGTCTGCTCACCCACCTTTATTTCCTTTCCTCTCTCTCACTACTCAAATGGCTCCAATCTGCTTTTGGTCCTTAGCACGTCACTGAGACAACCCTTCCTCAGGTCAGTGGTGACCTGCACATTATGAGATTCAAGGGACAATTTTTTCATTCCTTGTTTTAGTTATAATATGAGCTCTGAAACTGTATTCATCAGTTTTTGCTGTGATGGAGTGTGTAACAAACAACCCCCCAATTGCAATGGCTTACAACAAACATTTACTTTTCTCCCATGGTTCTGCACGTTGGCTCTGAAAGCTCTATTTCAGGCTGTGGGTTGCGTTCAGGTCTGCACTGTGTGTGCCTCATTCCAGGACTCAAGCTAAAGGAGCAGTGGTTACCTGGGGCATGCTCCTCCTGGAGGTGAAGGCAGAAACCCCAAAGACCAAGCAAGCACATTTAAAGCTTGTGCTGGGTCACGACACACATCCCATCTGCTCATGCATGTTCCATTGTCTACAGCAAGTCATATGGCCAAGGCTGTTATCTATCAATGAGGCAGGGGAAGTATGCCTCTCCCAAAAATGGGGAGGAGGAGAGAGTGAACATATGCTGAACAGTAGTATAACCTACCAGAAAATAACAGAGGCTTAAACAATATCCAGATTTATTTTTATCTCTCACCTATAAGTGCTGGCAGGAGATCTAGAGCTCACGATTGTGAAGGATCCAGATTTCTTCTTTCTTCTTCCTCTGCCACCCTCAACAGGGCTTCCTTCTCATAGTCCAAGATGGCTGCTCCATCCTCCGCCATCATGATTTTATTTCAGCCAATGTATCAGTCAGCTTGGCTGCCGTAACAAAATACCACAGACTGAGTGGCTCAAACAATAGAAATTTATTTTCTCACAGTTCTGTAGGCTGGAAAGTCCAAGATCAAGGTTCTGGCAAGTTTTGTTTCCTGGTGAGAGCCCTCTTTCTGGCTTATAGACAGCTGCCTTCTCACTGTGTCCTCACATGGATCTCAGAGAGCTCTCTGGTATCTCTTCTTATAAGGACACTAATCCTATCAGATCAGGGCCCCACTCTTATGACCTCATTTAATCTTAACTCCTAAAGGCCCTATTTTCATATATACTCACATTGGGGGTTAGGGCTCTAACATGAATTTTGGAGGGACACATTCAGTCCATAATAGCCAATGAAAAGAGAAAGAAAAGACACACGGAAGGCATGTTCCTTCCCTTAAGGGGCACAGCCACATCCCTTCTGCTCTCTTATGGCTAGAACATCTTCTCACGGCCATAGCCCAGCTAAGAATTCTATTACTATGTAAGAAGGGACAGAAAGTACCAGGGAACAATTACAGTTTCTGCCATAGTCCTTGTGTTTCTTGATATCTCAGAAATGTTGGTTTTTTTTTTAATTGAAGTATAGTTGATTTACAATGTTGTGTTAGTTTC
Source organism: Balaenoptera physalus (assembly GCF_965194825.1). NCBI lineage: Eukaryota > Metazoa > Chordata > Mammalia > Artiodactyla > Balaenopteridae > Balaenoptera > Balaenoptera physalus. The sequence continues at coordinate 84,347,432 of NC_138898.1, forward strand.
AGGTGTACAGAAAAGTGATTCAGATATATATGAATATATATATATTTTTTCAGATTCTTTTCCCATATAGGTTATTACAAAATATTGAGTAGAGTTCCCTCAAAAGTGTTTGATACTCTATCAGTTACAGTGTTTTTGGCTGCAAGTAACGGGAAATGCAAATCAAAGTCACTCATAAAGAGGAGTTTTTATCTCACTTAATAAGAAGTCCAGGGACTTCCCTGGTGGTCCATTGGCTAGGACTCCACTTTCCCAATACAGCGGGCCCGGGTTCGATCCCTGGTCAGGGAACTATATCCCACATGTCACAATTAAGAGTTTGCATGCCACAACTAAAAGATCCTGCACACCGCAATGAAGATCCCGCATGCCACAACTGAGACCCAGTGCAGCCAAATAAATAAATATTAAAAAAAAAAAAAAAGAAGTCCAGAGGTAAGGCCATTTCAGGATTGGTTAATTCAGTGGAGCGACATCATCAGGGACCCAAGTCTACTCTGCTATCTTCAGCAAGTTGGCCCCTTCTTTTGGCTGGTTTCCCTCATGACTCAACATGGTGGCCTCAATTCTGAGTAGCTCATGCATATGACAATGTTCAGAGCCAGAAAAGAGGAAACATCCCCACCTTGTGTCCTATTTTAAAAGCTAAGAAGACTTCCCCAGAAAACCCAGAAGAGAAATCCCCTCAAGTCTCAGTGGCCAGATCCAGTGACTTGCCCATTGCAAAGCATGACTGGCAAGTGGACTGGAGCCCTAGGCTCAGTCCTAGCCTTTTTCTCCATCCATTCTACCTCTCTAGGAGACTTTGAACAAGCTCCGGGTATACAATTTGTTGGTTTTGAGTATATTCACGGAGTTATACATCCATCACCATTACCTATTTCCAGAACATATTCACTATGCCCAACGAAACCTGTACCCATTAGCAGTCAATTCCTTTTCCCCCTCCCTCCAGCCCTTGGCAACCACTAATCTACTTTCTGTCCCTATGGGTTTGCCCATTCTGGACATTTCCTATAAGTGGAATCCTACAATATGTGGCCTTTTGTGTCCTGCTCCTTTCACTTAGAATAGTTTTCAGAGTTCATCCATATTGTAGCATGTATCTGTACTTTATTCCTTTTTATAGCTCAGTAATATTCCACTGTATGGATATACCACCTATATGAACAGATATTGATATATTCCTGTCTAGAATATATAAAGAACTCTCAAAACTCAACATTAAAAAAACCAAACACTCCAACTAGACAATGGGCAAGCCACGAAGAGACATTTCACCAGAGAGGATATACGGATGGCAATGAGCACGTGAAAAAATGTTCAACATCACTAACCATTAGGGAGATGAAAATTAAGCCCAGGATAAGCTATCGCCACACAACTATCAGAACGGCTAAAATAAAAATAATGACAGTACCAAATGCTAACAAGGATGTGGAGAAACTGGATCCCTCATACATTGCTGGTGGGAATACAAAATGATCCAGCCATTCTGGAAAATAGTTTTGTTTTTTTTTTTTTTTAAAGAATTTTATTTATTTATTTATGGCTGTGTTGGGTCTTCATTTCTGCGCGAGGGCTCTCTCCAATTGCGGCAAGCGGGGGCCACTCTTCATCGTGGTGCGCAGGCCTCTCACTATCGCGGCCTCTCTTGTTGCGGAGCACAGGCTCCAGGCACGCAGGCTCAGTAATTGTGGCTCACGGGCCTAGTTGCTCCGCGGCGTGTGGGATCTTCCCAGTCAAGGGCTTGTGGAAAATAGTTTTAACAGTTTCTTTAAAAACTAAACAGGTAGACTTCCCTGGTGGCACAATGGTTAAGAATCTGCCTGCCAAGGCAGGGAACATGGGTTTGAGCCCTGGTCCAGGAAGATCCCATGTGCCATGGAACAACTAAGCCTGTGTGCCGTGACTACTGAGCCCTCACGCCCCAACTACTGAAGTCCGCACGCCTAGAGCCCGCAGACCACAACGAAGAGTAGCCCCCACTGGCCGCAACTAGAGAAAGCCCATGTGCAGCAATGAAGACCCAATGCAGCCAAAACAAACAAACAAAACTAAACAGGGAATTCCCTGGAGGTTCAGGGGTTAGGACTCCACACTTTTACTGCTGAGGGCGCGGGTTCGATCCTTGGTCTGGGAACTAAGATCCTGCAAGCCGTGTGGTGCGGCAAAAAAACAAAAACAAAGACAACAAACAAACACACAAAAAAACCCTAAACATACACTTAACCATACAACCCAGCAATTGTATTCGTGGGCATTTATTCCAGAGAAATGAAAACCTATGTCTGCACAAAAACCTACACAAGAATGTTCACAGCAGCTTTATTTGTAATAGCCTGAAATTGGAAACAATCAGAATGTCCTACATTAGGTAAAGGGTTAAACAAACCATAGTACAGTCACTCCATGGAAACTTCTCAGCAATAAAAAGGAACAAACTATTGATACATGCAAGAACTTCAGTGAATTTCAAGGGCATTATGCTGTGTGAAACAAAAAGCTGATCTCAAAAGGTCACACACCCTATGACTCCATTTATATAATATCCTTGAAATGACAAAATTATAGAGGTGGAAAACAGATTAGTGATGCCCAGAGTTTAGGGATTGTGTGGGGGAGAGGAGTGGGTGTGAAGGAACAGCTCGAGAGAGATCTTTGTGATGACAGAATTGTTCTGTGTCTTGATGGCCACGATGGTAACAGACATCTACACATATGATAAAATGACAGAACTATACACACACATCGTATAAATGTCACATTCATGGCTTTGATATTGTACTACAGTTATGTAAGATGTAATCATCAGGGGAAACTGAGCTAAGGGTACACGGGACCTCCTTATACATTTCTTTGCAACTTCCTGTGAATCTGTTATTGTATTTCAAAATAAAACATTTTTTAAAAAGTCTTAGCTGACTTACAGAAGCAAAACAGACTAACAGTGCAAAATAAAAGCAAAAAAATTTTAGTATTTCTTGAAATCATCAGCTTGAGGTATGAAGATGGATTCTGACAAGTGGTTTTCCCTGGTGTGAGAAACTGCAGGTGCCCAGGGGTTGATTCACTGTTTTGTCTTCTCAAAGATCCTTTGGGAGCAGCCGGGCTTGGCTGGATAGTAGGAAAATCTGGTCTGCGGTGTGTGAGTGTAATCCCACTGGGTCCCCACATTCTGGAATGTCTTTCCCGAGTGGAGTACCTTTTCTGCTCTTCAGCCCCCAGGATGATGGTGACACCCAAAAGTTTTGATGACTCTATTTAGGTTAGTTATGAAAAGATATCCTAACGTATTTTTTTTTTTTTTTTTTTGGCTGTGCTGTGCAGCTTGTAGGCTCTTAGTTTCTTGACCAGGGATTGAACCCAGGCCCTCTGCAGTGAAAGCAGAGTCTTAACCACTGGACTGTCAGGGAATTCCCCTAATGCATTTCTAACAGTCCCACCTATTCGCAGGAAATCTGTTACACTAAATCTGACTAGTGCCACATCACTATTCTTTCTTGGTGTGTGTGCTTTGTTTTTGTTTTCTTTTTTCTTTCTTTTCTTTTTTAAAAGTTTTTATTGGAGTATAGTTGATTTACAATGTTGTATTAGTTTCAGGTGTACAGCAAAGTGAATCAGTTATACATATACATGTATCCACTCTTTTTTAGATTCTTTTCCCATATAGGCCATTACAGAGTATTGAGTAGAGTTCCCTGTACTATACAGTAGGTCCTTATTAGTTATCTATTTTATATATGGTAATGTATATATCCCACTCTCCCAGTCCCAATCTCCCAGTTTATCCCTTCCCCCTCTTACCCCCTGGTAACCATAAATTTGTTTTCTACATCTGTGACTCTACCTCTGTTTTGTAAATAGGTTCATTTGTACCCTTTTTTTAGATTCCACTTAGAAGCAATATCATATGATATTTGTCTCTCTGTCTGATTTACTTCACTCAGTATGCCAATCTCTAGGTCCATCCATGTTGCTGCTAATGGCATTATTTCATTCTTTTTTATGGCTGAGTAATATTCCATTATATATGTACCACATCTTCTTTATCAATTCCTCTGTTGATGGACATTTAGGTTGCTTTTGGTGTGTTTATCCAGGCAAGATGGCTGAAGTGGGAATCCATTGCAACCCATTGTTGGGAAATGAAGGTCTCATTGTGAGATACATTTGCGCTGTGACAAAATGCAGTTCCCACAGAACATGCAAAAGTGAAATTAGAGCGTAGAAGAGAAGTGTCCAATACTTCCCCCTAGAGTCACTGAAACTTCATTCTTTGAGCTTCCCGTAGACAACGGCAGGGAGCATGTTTGGGGAAGCAGCGGTGTTGAGGGAGAGTTTGGTATGACCAGAACTGGGGACCATTATGTTTGTCCAACACTTTCTTTCAGAAGCAGCCTAAGGCCTAAAGGCTGCCAAGGCAGAAGCCTCCCAAGGGATGTGCCTTGTATTGGGAAACTAATGGCCCAGAGGAAACTTCTGGCAGCAGCTTCCACATTCTGAGAATCAAGCAGACCCTCTTGGACAAAAACTGCATTCTTTTTTTTATGCAATATTTAAAATTATTTTATTGTGACTTCCCTGGTGGTCCAGTAGTGTGTTCCCAATGAAGGGGACCCGGTTTCGATCCCTGGTCAGGGAACTAGATCCCACATGCCGCAACTAGAGATCCCACATGCCGCAACTAAGACCTGGCACAGCCAAATACATAAATAAATATTTTTTTAAATTATCTTATTTTATTTTTAAGTGGCAAAATACATTTAACAGAAAATTGACCATCTTAACTAGTTCTTAAGTGTACTGTTCAGCAATGTTAAGTATATTAACATTATTGTGAAACAGATCTCCAGAACTTTTTATCTCCCCAAAGTAAAACTCTGTCCCCATTAAATAATAACTCCCCATTCGCCCCCCTCAGCCCCTGGTACCCACTATTTTACTTTTTTAGGGCCTGTGAATGTGACTACTCTAGGTGCCTCGTATAAGTGGAATCATACAGTATCTGTCTTTTTGTGACTGGATTATTTCACTCAGCATAATGTCCTCAAGGTTCATGCATGTTGTAGCATGCGACAGAACTGCCTTCCTTTTTCATGCCTTTTTTTTTTTTGGCCGCACCATGAGGCATGCGGGATCTTAGTTCCCTGACCAGGGATCGAACCCGTGCCCGCTGCATTGGAAGCGCAGATTCTTAACCACTGGACCACCAGGGAAGTCCAGAATTTCCTTCCTTTTAAAGCTGAATCATTCCATTGTATGGATGGGCCACGTTTTATTTATCCATTGAAGTCATTCTTGATTCTTCTTTTTCTTGCATCCTACCATCATCATCCATTCCATCAGCAAATCTTTCCAGCCCTATCTTCAAAATATATCTGGAGCTCAACCTGTTCTTACCTTCTCCAAGTCACTCTAACACAATATGAATACAAGTCTCAACCAGAATGATTTTGCCCCCTAGGGGGCATGTGACAACTTCTACACATGTTTTTGGTTGTCACAACTGTGTAGATACTGCTAAACACGGCAAAGGACAGGCCTCCACAACGAAGGATTATTTGGCCTAAAATGTCAATAGTTCTGGGGTTGGGTAACTCTGCTCTGATACATGCCACCATCATATCTTGCCTGGACCACTGCAGTAGCCTAATTGCTTCCATGCTTGCCCCTCTAAATGTATTATCCGCATAGTGACTAGGTATCCTTTTGAAAGGTAAATCGCATCCAGTATTCTCCTGCTTGAATGACTTCCCATTAGAATATGATCTAAAATCTCACAAGGTCCTTCATGAATTGGTCTTTCTGAGCTCACCTCCTACCACTTCCTCCTTCATTCATTAGGCTTCAGCCCCTCCAGTCTCCTTGCCATTCCTGGAACATACCAAACCTGCTCCTGCCTCAGGGCCTTTGCACTTGCCGTTGGCCTGGAGCTGTCTCCCCCCAGATATCTGCACGACTCACTCCCTCACCTCATTCAAGCCTCTGCTCAAATGTACCTCCCTTGGGAATGTCCTTTCCTGATCACCCTCTCCAAATCAGCAGTCCTCCCATCACTCTCCACCCTCATGATCCTGTTTGAAAAGTCTGATGGTCCTGTAACTCCAGTACCACCCCCCTGATTGTAGAAGGTGAGTAGGTGGTCTAAACACCAGTCAGTCAAGCACACACAGCCTCTTGGAAAGTGTTCAGTCTTTTGCTTCTGGTTCAAGGAACATAGTCTGGGTAACATGACCACTGAGAAAGGCAGACAGTATAAAGCCTTTGACCTAAGATCTCAGTGTCGGCAACGCAGCCATACCCAGAGCTGGCAGAGAAGGTGCCCCACACAGGACCTGCTGGATAAGGACTAGAACATGGATTACAGTGCCCCCCCATCCGCCTTGCTGGTTTAGTGTGGACATCAGGGGTAAGAAGTCTAAAGGCCAGGTGTGGAGGAGACAGGCATATCCACATAAAGTTGCTGGGTTCGATGGCAGTAGCTATGAAAAGTGTCAACACACATACCTTTTTTTTTTTTTTTGCCACACCACGTGGCATATGAGATCTTAGTCCCCTGACCAGGGATCGAACCTGTGCCCCCTGCATGGAAACGAGGAGCCCTAACCACTGGACTGCCAGGGAAGTCCCAACACAGATACTTTTTGATCCACAAATCCACTTCTAAGAATTGATCCTACAGAAATATCGAAGCAGGCATGGAAAGATAGATGGACAAGGAAGTTCTAGTTTGTAGCAGTGACAAAAAAAATTGCAGTCATCTACATGTTCAGCACGAGAACTTTAGTTGGATAAATTGTGGTACCTCCATATATGGTTCTATTCAGCCATCAGAAAGAATGAAGTGATTTTCAGCATTAAAGATGTCCTCTGCTTCTTTTGAGAAAAAGCAGGTTGCAGAACAGTGTAGAATATGATCCCCATTTTAAGCGTATTTTTAAAATAACCTTTTTCTTTTGGAATAATTTTAGGTTTACAGAAAAATTGCCCAAATAGTACACAGAGTTCCTATAAATTCTTCACCTAGTTTTCCCCTAACATTAACAAGAATCTTATACAACCACAATACATTTGTCAAAACTGAGAAATTAACATTGATACCTTAATATTAACCAAACTCCAGACTTTATTTGGATACTACCAGTTTTCCCACTAATGTCTTTTCTTCTGTTCCAGGATCCAATCCAGGATACCACATTGCATTTAGTAAGTGTATTTTTAAGTGATTTTATATGCATATAAAAATTGTCTGGAAGGATTCACCACAAACTGTTAACAATAGTTGGGGGTGTGAAGGAGTGGATTTCATTTTCCCTTTAGACACCTTTTTTTTTTTTTTTTTTTTGGCTGTGCCACGCAGCTGTGCGGTCTTAGTTCCCCGACCAGGGATCGAGCCTGGGCCCTGGCAGTGAGAGCACAGAGTCCTAACCACTGGACTGCCAGGGAATTCCCGACACTTTATTTTTTAAAGTAATTTTTAACACTCTGTAAGTAAAAGCCAGAAACATTGTACAAAATATTCATTTTCCTTAGCTGTAATCAAAGTCATGTACTAAGTCAAGTGGGCTGTAAATTTTGTATACCATTTGACATTTAATAATGAAATAGTGAAAAGTTTCCCAGAGCTGCTTTCCTTTTATACCCCTAAATCTCTTTTCATCTCTTTCACTGCACAAAAAATGTGCCAAATCTCACCCCATCGTGGTCTCTCCAGCTAAAGTCTGGCTACAAAAAACAATAAAAAAATAAAAAAATAACAAATAAAGTCTGGCTACAGAATTAATGCCATGGCTGTAGTGTCAGTGGCTTGTGTGTGGGTACGTCTGGCAAATTCCACCTGTCCCACAATTTTGGTTTCTTATTCTTAATCACACACCAGCTATTTTGTCTTCCCAGGGTGATAGGAAGAAAGTCCTATCTTTAAAGCACCTATTGAATACCTGATATGAATAGCTGGGGGAGAGGCATGTAAATCCTAACACTTGTTTGTATTAGAGTTATTTAGATGGGTATATCTCGCCGCCAACACACCCAATTGATATTATTAACTTTACTATAAAGTGTCAGAGAGACAGTAAGGGTTAGAGACAAAAGACCAGGAGCTAGAGTCTGATAGATCTGGGATTGAACTTGGTTTGGGTGTTCACTGGTACATCGTGACCTTGGGTACAACTTCTCTGAGTCCTAGTTTGCACATCTGTAAAATGCACTCAACGACACTTCCCTTGGTGGGTATAAGGATTAGGGTACTGAACCTAGTCCCTGTGTATTGTGAGTAAATGATGAATGGTAATTATTATTATTATAGCTATTTTATCATTATTTATGAAAATGCCCTAAAAAGTCACCTTTCTTTTACGATTTGTGTTTTTTTGTGGGGGGAGGGCATGGGGGTCATATTTAGCAAATACCCTTCATCTCACTCTGCCCTGGGAGGTTGTATTTCCTGCTAAAAGTTTTAAAGTTTTGTTCTTTCACATTCAGCTCTTTAATCTCTCTAGAATTCATTTTTATGTATGAAGTAGAAATCCAGGTTTTTTTCCCATATGGATAACACTTGTCACAGCTTCTCTTACTGAGTTGTCCGTCTGTTCCTTCTGTCATGTATCAGATTTCCACTTATGCAAGTGGCTGTTTTGGGGCTCTCTCGTCTATTTCACTGTATTTTTTTCTTGTCCTACCAGCACCCTGCTTTCACTATCATGGCTCTATAATATGTCTTAGTATCTGTTAGGGTGTGTCTCTCACATTGTTCTTTTTCTTCAAAAGTCTTGGTTTCCTTGGCCCTTAGCCCTTCCATATAAATTTTAGAATCATTTTGTCAAGTTCCACACACACAGACACACACACACACACACACTCACTCACACACACACACACACACACACACACACACACACAACCTGTTGAGATTTTGATAGAACTTATAAATTACTTTTGGGAGTATTGATATCTTTGAGGTTGCATTTCCCATCCATGAATATGGAATCTCTCTCTGTTTAGGTATTCTCTGATGACTTTCAGTAAAGTTTCATAAATTATTTCTCAAAGGACTTACACATATTTTTGTTTTCTACCTACTAACCTCATACTTTGTTTCAGCCATTGCTTTTGGAAACTGGTTAACAGCCTTCTTCTGAAAACGAATCCCTTTGTCCTCTCTTTCTCTTGAACCTGACCTAGAAAGGGTTTATTTTTAACCTTTTATTTTGAAATCCTCTTTACCCTTTACCCATATATAGCAAATATGAACATTTTGCTACATATGCTTTTTCTATCTCTGTATGTATGTAATATGTATATACACGTAATTTTGTGTATATGTACATATATACCCATACACATATACACACGTATGTATACACATACATGTGTGTTTACACACACACACATTTACACATACATAACTTTTTTCTAAACCCTGGGTATCATCTCCTTACATCAGGAGGCATGTGATGTCCTTTTATCCCACCAAATAAATAATAATGTTTATTCAACTAATAGTTAACTTTGACAATGTGGCTAAAGTGCTATTTGCCAGATTTATCCACTGTAAAGTAGCCACTTATTCCTTTGTAATTTTTTAAAAAATTTATTTATTTTATTTATTTATTTTTGGCTGCATTGGGTCTTCGTTGCCGCGTGCGGGCTTTCTCTAGTTGCGGCGAACGGGGGCTACTCCTCGTTGTGGTGCGCAGGCTTCTTGTTGTGGAGCACGGGCTGTAGGTATGTGGGCTTCAGTAGTTGTGGTACGTGGGTTCAGTAGTTGTGGTTTGTGGGCTCTAGAGTGCAAGCTCAGTAGTTGTGGCGCACGGGCTTAGTTGCTTTGCGGCATGTGGGATCTTCCTGGACCAGGGATTGAACCCGTGTCCCCTGCATTGACAGGCAGATTCCCAACCACTGCACCACCAGGGAAGCCCTTATTCCTTTGTAATTTATAAACAATCCTTAAGGAGAAACTTCGAGACTATGTATTCTAACTTCCATCAACTAGTTTTGTTTTTATTGTTATTGTGGTAAAATATCCATAACATAAAATTGACCATTTTAACCATTTTTAAGTGTACAGTTCAATAGCATTCAGTATAGTTGTGTAACCATCACCACCATACATCTCCAGAGCTTCCCCCCGCCAGCTTTATCAATATATAATTGACATATAACATTGTATAAGTTTAAGGTGTACAGCATGTTGATTTGACTTTATACTGCAAAATGATTATAGGGTTAGCTAACATCTTCATCACAGCATCAGATAATTTTTTTGGTTTATCATGGGATAGATATATATATATTTTAAAATTTTAATAGGTGATAGCGAACATTTTAGAAGAGTTAACTTTGGCTGCACTGTGTGGCTTGCAGGATTTTAGTTCCCCAACCAGGGATTGAACCCGGGCCTTCAGCAGTGAAAAGGCGGACTCCTAACCACTAGGCCACCAGGGAATTCCTTATCATAGGATATTGAATATAGTTCCCTGTGCTACACAGTAGGCCCTTGTTGTTTACCCTTTTTTTTCTTTCGGTCCTGCTGTGCGCCTTGCGGGATCTTAGTCCTGACGGGTATATAATAGTTTGCATCTGCTAATCCCAAACTCCCAATCCATCCTTCCCCTGCCCACTATCAGCTGATTTTTAACAGGCACTAATGCTTCTTGCCTGAGTCTATTAGTAGTGTGATGATTGCAAATTGTTATTTTCTGAATCTATCTTCCTTCTACGATCATTTGTTGGCATTGTATTGTAAGGAAGTTTCCCTTTTATGGGAAAAGTTTTCTCATTCGTGGGTTTTTATGTGTGTGTTTAGCATCAGCATGGACACTCACGAATTCTTATTTTATTCAATGTGTAGTCCTTACTGTCTGCATTCATTCTGATGTACAGTTGTCCCCAATTTGGCCAGTCCCCTCCCCACCCCATTAATTTGACTGCTGTGTTCCTTTGACAAGTTCTCATCATTTTGCGAGCATTTTAAAATTTTTATTTATTTATTTTTTAAATTTTTGGCTGTATTGGGTCTTCGTTGCTGCGCGCGGGCTTTCTCTAGTTGCGGCGAGCGGGGGCTACCCTTCGTTGCGGTGTGCGGGCTTCTCATTGCGGTGGCTTCTCTTGCTGTGGAGCACGGGCTCTAGGCATGCGGGCTTCAGTAGTTGTGGCACACAGGCTCAGTAGCTGTGGCTCGCGCGGGGTGGGGGTTAGTTGCTCCGAGGCATGTGGGATCTTCCCAGACCAGGAATCGAACCCGTGTCCCCTGCATTGGCAGGCAGATCCTTAACCACTTTGTGGGCATTTTCTGGCATGACAAGATGTTCCAGATTCACCCTGTCTTTCCTGGCCCTAGCCCTGGAATCAGCCATTTCTCCAAGGAGAGCTGGGTCCTGCTTTTAAAGATGAATAGTATTTAGAAACCACTATCTGGGCTTTCAAGAATTTTAAGGAAAATGCTCTGAGCTGGTGGCCCTGCTTCGGTGCATTCTGGCCACCAGGGGGCAGCACTTCGCAGAAAAATGTAAAAGACTCAGAATCCAGTCTGGGTTGGGTTCCTGCGGGCTGGACTGGCTATGCTCCCTGATGGAGGTGTCTCTAGTCCTCCTTCTGGACAAGGGGAACACACATGCTCACCACCACCCCGTGTGCGTCCAGACTCTCCCCCATCCTCACCCAGACTCCCCCTAGTGGTACACGCCTCACCCCCACCCCCCGCCACAAATTTCTTCCTGTCTTTTTTTCCCTGAAGCCCTCTAAGGGGGGTTAACTCCAAGGCAGAGAGGGAGAGGGGCTGATGGATGTGAGGCTTCAGGGAGGCTCATCCCCAGCCCACCACAACCAACCCACGGCTGTGGGTAACAAGTTCCGAGGGGCCCCTTCCCCTCTCTCTGGCTGGCTGTCCCTCAGGGGCCTCAGGCCACAGCTGTCTCCCTCCCTCTGGGCCTGCTGGGCAGGAAACCCAGGTGGGAGGGTTTCTGCTGCGGTAGGCCACCCAGGCGAGCTTGGAACCTGACCTCTCACTTGCTTCTCTCTGCTGGCTTCCTCCCCCATCCCCCCTCCCCTCACCCGTGTTGGATCAGGTCAAAGGAAGTTGTGCGGGCAATCTCTCCCCTGCATTTATTTATTTTCCTACAAGTAGATTATTTAAAAAAAACACCAAGGAAGTATAGTTAAGCAACTTAGATGTATGGTTCAATCACGTTAGGAGCAAGCATTTGCTAGAGAGTACACACTTCTGCCCCTGGGAATTCAATGCCATGAATATTTTTGTATTCTTTTTTTTTTTTTGTATTCTTTCTCCCCTCCTGAAGGAGTCTCACCCAGGCCTGGCACCGAGTAGGCCATGAGTACGGGCTGACCCTGTCAGTCCTTCTCCACCTTGTCCGCCAAGACTGGTGCAGTAGCTCCCTGACCCTTGTCTCCAGTCCTACCCCTCCCCAGCCAGAGCTCGCCAGATCTCGCATCTGCTTCAGTACCCTTCTGTGGCCTTCCCCGCCCCGCCCCCCAGAACAAAGTCCAGCATCTCAGCCCAGTGCCTTCACGATCCTGCCCCACCCACCTCCCCAGCCCCCTAAACTGCCACTCTTGCCCCCTGGGGACCTGAGGCTCCAGCATCTCTGAGTTCCTGGGGTTTTCCCCCAAGCCCACCCAGTGCCCCGTCTACAACTTTGTTCACACAGCTGCCTCTGCCTGAACCGCCCTTCCCTCCTACCTCCCATAAAGTTAAGCAGCGGCTCACAACATACCCTGGTCTCCTAAGGATGCCTCCGTTTCTCTCCTCTGAAAGAGCTCCCGTCTCTGATAAAATTCTCCTCATCCTTCAATCAAAGCCTTTCTCCTGGTCCCCCCCCCAGAAATCCAGGATAGGTCTTAGCTCCCTCTCTAGGCAATGAGGGCAAGGCCTTGCAAAGGGTGGACCCATAGGGGTGGGAGTAGGGAAGGGGTGAGAAGTTATGACTGACCAGGCTGCCAGCCCAGCTTCTCAAACCTTAATGTGAATACAAATCACTTGGGGAGATAGCGAACAATCAGATCCTGACTCAGTCATCCTGGGCTGTGGCTGAGAGTCTGCATTTCTTTTTTGGGGGGGACCGTGCCACACGGCTTGCAGCGTCTTAGTTCCCCAGCTAGGGATCGAACCTGGCCCCCCTGCAGTGGAAGCGTGGGGTCCTAAGCACTGGACAGCCAGGGAAGTCCCAGAGTCTGCATTTCTAACAAACGCCCAGGTGATGCCGATGCTGCAGGACCGGGAGCCACTTTGAGCAGCAGAGGCCTAGCCCACTGGATTGGCTGGGGAAGGGAGGCCACTGGGAGCCCAGGTGTGAGTAACCATCATCCGGGGTATAAGACGGCAGGGTGGTGCCTGCCCGGGGGTTACCAGTGGGAGTGGCTTCGTCGGCATCATGGGGTCGAGCTATAGGCTCTTTGTCTGCTTTCTGCTCTGGGGAAGCCTGGAGCTGTGCAACCCCCAGCCCGTGTGGCATGATGAATCCCAACATCTCATGCCATCGAAGCCACCCGCCGTGATGGTGGAGTGTCAGGAGGACCAGCTGGTGGTTACTGTCAGCAAAGACCTTTTTGGCACCGGGAAGCTCATCAGGCCTGCAGACCTTACCCTGGGCCCTGACAACTGTGAGCCGCTGGTCTCTATGGACACGGATACCGTGGTCAGGTTTGAGGTTGGGCTGCATGCGTGTGGCAACAGTGTGCAGGTGAGGCTTGGGCCCCCTCGGCGGCCCCGGCTTCGGTGGGATGACATGGGAGGGGGCCGGTGAGGGGGAGTGTGGATGCAGAGCCGGTATGAGGCGGGGCTGGGGTGAATTCCTTTCATTTGTGGGGTAGGGTGGGTGGAGCAGTTGAGGCCTGAAGCTGGGCCTCCGTGGCATGGGGATGTGGGGGAGTTCCTGCCTCTAGTTGCCTAAGCTGGGGAGGTAGGGTGGAGTCCAGAGGTGGCAGTGCACTTTGGGCCAGACTGGGCACCCCCGCTCCAATTCCTGAGGATTTATGAACCCCTGGAGGGCATCCAGGAGAGATGTAACTGATGTAGGGGAGGAGGGTGTGATAGGATCCCCTGGGGGTAGCCCAGCACTTGCGAGGGGCCCTAGAAATTTGTATGGAAGAGATGAACTTTGACACCTCAGAAAGCTCAGAAGTCATCACAGAAAAAAAACACACCAGAATTTTGGCATCCCTCATTCATGTTTAATAGCTCTGAAGCCTTGAACTAAAAGTGATGTTGAGGGAGGGGCCAAAGGGCATCGTGTTCATCTGTGTTGAAGAGGCTCAGAGTGGGTCCCATAGGAGCGGTCTCAAGTAGGGGGCGTGTACAGGAAGACAGCTGAGTAATATTCGGGCCAGACGCCTCCCAAGGAGAGGGGGGAGGGGCAGAGCCTCAGACTCCGAGGAGGGGCCTTTCAGCAAGGCAGGGTCGGACCGGGCCCAGCTGGTGCACGATTCCCTGGACCGACTTCTCCCGCTCAGAGAGCCTGTCCTCCCCTCTGTCGTGCCCCGCTGCCCACCTGGCCTTGGAGCACGATCAGCCCCCGGAGTTCTCCTCTGGGGCTCTGGTCTCAGTGTGGTGCCCGGGGCTGTCCTTGAAGCCTCCTGGGCCTTGTTTCCCTGGGGAGAGCATGGGAGGCCGGAGCTGCAGGAGTTAAGGAATGATCCTAATTTAGTAACGCCCAACCTTGGGGCATTAGAATCACCTGGGGAGTGGTTAAAACTCCTGATTCCCACAGCCCACCTTAAATCGGAATGGAAGTGGAGACAGACATCAGTAGCTTTAAGATCCCCAGCTGAGTCCACCGCGGGGCACAGCCTGATGACACCTCTCCGCAGGACAATCTGCCCAGTCTCGCCAGATGAGAATGCCGCGGGCCGGGGCGACTTCCCGGGGACGCCACCTGTGCCGGCCCACACTCGGCTTAGTGATGCTCTGCTGTCCTGAAATTCTTTCCTTTTGAACAAGGAGCCCCACGTTTTCACTTTGCACTGGGCCCCACGAATATGCAGCCGCTCCACCTGGGGGCCTCGCTGACAGACAGTTAGGATTCACCCCTGAAGTTTGAGCGGGCCGAGGGCAGGGCCAGGCAGCCGTTCACTGCGGGGCTGGGGTCGGGGGTGGGGGCAGGTGCTGCAAACTGCCCCAGAAGCACCTGCTTGTGCTCTTCCGGCCTCAGGCAACCACTAAAAACCAGCTTCCCCTTGTGTGAAATGGGCTTGAAGATAAGTCAGAAGAGGGAGGGCGAGTTAGGTAGTAACTGCTGTGGCAGTGAGTTAAAATTTCTGGAAGTTTTTTGCCTCTTCCTGGAGGCTCTCTTGGCCTCAGGCCTCTCCTGGAAAAGGAAGAGTGTGTGTGTGTGTGTGTGTGTGTGTGTGTGTGTGTGTGTGTGTGTGTGTGTGTGTGTGTGTGTGTTAGGGTGGGGTGAGGGCAGCAGTCTGAGAAGGGAGCATACACCCCACGTCTCTGGTCGTTGGGCGCTGCTTGGTGATGACACGGAGCTGATCCAGACTCCCTGCGGTGGTGTCACCATTTTGGGGTGAAAAGAGGTGCGAAGGGGGTGCCTGTCCAGGCTCTCCCACGGGTCAGCGGCGGAGCAGGCTTTGAGCCCAGGGCCTGTGTTCTCTCCACCTCCAGCGGCCGGCCCTCCTGCCCCTGGCCGGGCGGGCGCATCAGGGCAGGTGATGCTGGGAGGGTTAACCCCTCCCCTTTCCCTTAGGTGACCGACGACGCCCTGGTGTACAGCACCTTCCTGTTCCATAACCCCCGCCCTGTGGGAAACCTGTCCATCCTGAGGACTAACCGCGCAGAGGTCCCCATCGAGTGCCGCTACCCCAGGTCCGTGTGGGATGGGCCTGTCGCTGCCTGTGGCGCAGAGGTCCCTCGGCAAGCACGTCAGCCTCCCGGCAGCATCTAGCTGCGAGGAGGGGGAGGTGCTCGGGCTGTGGTCGCTGCCCTCGGTCCTGGTGCGAATGGAGGGCCTGCTGCCTCTGCTCTGAGCCTCTGAAATTGGTCGGGGCCACAGCTGCCTCTTGGCAGAATCTGCGAGGCTGCCTGGCCCCTGGCCCCCTCAGAGTTCAGAAGTGGTCTTTCAGTAGCGCAGGGCTGGGTTCCAGGCTCTGACCTTGGCCATCACAACCTGCTCTCTCCCTCTGGCTCTCCCGCAGTGGCTGAGTGAGGGTGGGGAGGCCCCAGCATGAAGCATGTGCCTGTGAACTGGGGCATCGAGGGGGGAGGACAGGGCGACTGGTTTATAACTACAACACCTGGCCCTGTGCTGGGCGGAGTGCGAAGGCCTTGAACCCTGCCCGCCCATCTGGGAGGGGGGAGGGGAGATGGTGTTGATACCACGAGGAAACAAGGGATGAGGCATGTGTGGAAGGGCTTCCCAGAACAAGATCCTGGAGAGGGGGCCCTCGGACAGTGGGCAGACACATCTGGGCAGAGCCGTACACACCGCAGAGAAGGGCAGTGTGTCACTAGTAGGGGCTGCAGCTCAGGGACCTGGAGCCCCGGGCCAGGGGTGGACAGCTGCTGTTCTCTTCCCAGGCAGGGCAACGTGAGCAGCTGGGCCATCCTGCCCACCTGGGTGCCCTTCAGGACCACGATGTTCTCGGAGGAGAAGCTGGTTTTCTCTCTGCGCCTGATGGAGGGTGAGCGAGGAGTGCTGGGAGGGGGCAGCCAGCAGGGGGCGCTCTGGCAGGCCCTCACCCTGGCCGTGCCTTGCAGAGAACTGGAGCGCCGAGAAGACGACGCCCACCTTCCAGCTGGGAGACAGAGCCCACCTCCAGGCCCAAGTCCACACCGGCAGCCACGTGCCCCTGCGAGTGTTCGTGGACCACTGTGTGGCCACGCTGACACCGGACTGGAGCACCTTCCCTTATCACACCATCGTGGACTTCCACGGGTGAGGCTGGGCTACCTCTCTAGGGAACCCTTGTGCAACACGACCTGTGTCACCCTCCTCGATCTTTAACTGTGTTTCCCTTGTTCTCTTTAAAGTTGTCTCGTGGACGGTCTCACCGATGCCTCATCTGCTTTCAAAACACCCAGACCCAGACCAGAGACCCTGCAGTTCACAGTGGACGTGTTCCATTTTGCTAATGACTCCAGAAACACGGTAATGGCTTAAGAGCCTTGAATAAGGCTGAACTCATAGGGTCAGGCTGACCAGGCTTACTAGCCGGTGTGGTCACTCACTAGCTGTCCCCTTAAGCAGTGATTTGATAGTTCTGCCCTATCCTAGTAACTTATCGAGTAGATAAAGCCATGGGCGCTAGTGAGATCTTTAGGAAGGCACAGGCCCTAAGAGACCGGTAGAAAATCCATGAAGGATGGAGAAATTCAGGGATCCTGGAAACAGAACAAACTAGGAGAATAGGAACGCAGGAGACCTAGCTGACAGCTCACAACGGACGCGCACCAACAATGCAGCGTCTGGTGACCAAGTCACTGACCTTGTCCTCACCAAGGTCAGCGGGGCCAGAACCCAGATGGGCTGAGTAAAGGACTTAATAAGAGCAGGTGTCAGCCTTCCTGGAGGCTTTCTAGAAGGGCAAGGGAAGCAGGTATGAACTTTTCATGCTAGGTAGCCTCTCGAACTTGATCATAGGCTAGACCTGTGACTTTTTGAAACCTGAGTGCATCAGCGTCACCGGGAGGGCTTGTTGAAAGAGACCACTGGGCCCCCTACCCAGGGTTTGGTTCAGAAGGTTTGGAGTGGAGCCTGAAATCTGCATTCCTAATAAGTTTCCAGGTTCTGGTGATGCCGCTGCTCTGGGGTCCACCCTTCGAGAACCACTAAGCTAGGAAGCTCAACTTGACACTAAGGGTGGCAGAGGGAGGAGGGAGCTAAAATGTGGACCCCTCGTGATGGCTGGGCGGGAAGCACAGGTAGGACTGGCCTCTAGCCAGAAAGTGCTGGTAGAATCTTCCAGACGAAAATCAAGAAGTTTTTAAACAAGTTTCCTGAGATAGGATCGGGAGGATGTGAAATTTGGAATAGCTGGTCAGGAAGGATTAGTGACTAAAGCAGGGATTTTCAGCTCTGGCTCTGTACTTACCACCTAAGGATCATCAAAATACTGATACATCCCATATATTTTCATTTAACTGGGTGGGGCCTGGCATCAACTTTTCCAGTTTCTTAAAGTCTTCAAAAGTCAAGCCAAAAGAATTTCACAGCAAACAGCTATGTACCTACAATTTAGGTTCTACCATTAGTATCTCACCATACCTAGCCACAAGTCTCTTTATTTAGAAATGCATCAAAAGCCATTTAAGCTCCCTGGCGCGTCTAATAAGCAGCTAGGTTTACAAACCGCCAAACCAGAGGCTTACGTGGCTGGCTGGCATTGAGGGACGAGCGGTGTGAATTTTTAGACTTCGCTGATGCTACCTCACCTCACCCAGAAGTTCTGTCCAGAGAACAGACGTCATCTGCTACAGATGGTAGACAGACAGAAGGAAGGGCACAACTGGAGCTACTGGGAGATGTCCTGGAGCTTTCTGATGGCAGGTCCTGGGTTGAATGGGGCTGAGGATAAAAGAAAATAGACTCGGGAATG
This sequence comes from Balaenoptera physalus, assembly GCF_965194825.1. Classification (NCBI taxonomy): domain Eukaryota; kingdom Metazoa; phylum Chordata; class Mammalia; order Artiodactyla; family Balaenopteridae; genus Balaenoptera; species Balaenoptera physalus. The sequence continues at coordinate 84,365,990 of NC_138898.1, forward strand.
GTCCCGGTGCCCAGATCGGTGACCCTGTGGGTCCTAGGGTAGAAGATCCTGGTTGGGGTAGGGAGTCGACCTCAGAGAGGTGGTCCAGGAGTGAGGAAGGAGGGGATGAGGCTTCACACAGGTGGTGGCCATCAGCATGGGTGATTCTTGAGCCGGCATCTGCCTCTCCAGGGATGGGGTGGGGGTGACTAAGGTCAGAGGACGATCCTATCAATGGAAGGCAGCCTTGAGCTCTCGGAGGGCGGGTGGGCGGGTGGCTTGGCTGATGGCGGCTATGGCACAAGGGAGAAAGCTAACGAGGAACTACCCTGGGATCCGAAGCCCCAGTTTAGCATCAGCAATATGTTCTGGGAAGAAGCTGAGGGTCAAAGCAGTTCCCTTCCTGGAATAGGAACACTAAGGGACCCGGAAGCCCTTCTTTGGTGAGGGGGCTGGGGTGTGTGTGCAGATGGAAGGCAGGCAGCCAGAAGTGCAACCTGGATGGTTCAAGTTTCCGAAACGGTTACCCTGCAGGCACACTTGGCCACTAGGTGGTGGCCGAGGTTTGTGGTTCTGCAGAAGGCTTTAGGAAAGGCGGTGGCACCTCGGTTTCTTTGCAGGACTTGGGGGGTGTGTGCATGTGTGTGTTGAGACCCTGAAGTATGAAGGGGGACCTCTGACTGTGGGGACCTCTTCCAAGAGGACGCAGGCTGACCTGAGCTCTGGTTTTGTCAAAATTCCCCCCACTCCAGCTGGTCGGGTGGGATTTTGGCCCCTTTGGATTTGATTTCCTGTCCCTGAGGTTCTGACTTAATGGGCCCAGGGGCTTAGGCATGCTAAGTGATTGGAAAAGTATGGGAAAGACCAGAGGAATAAAGATGATGGTTCCGATTTAGAAGCCAATTTGCGACTTGCTCTGAAACCTGAGGCAAGTTAACCTCTGAGCCTGCACTATCCCATCTCTAAAGTGGGCTTCCCCTCCCCCTCAAGGGTTAAGGGTTATAGAAGAACTGGCTTACTAGTCACTGCACTGCCTAGAACTCCACCTCGTAACAGCTGCTCTTATTTCCAGATATATATCACCTGCCACCTGAAGGTCACTCCGGTTGACCGAGTCCCGGACCAAATAAGCAAGGCCTGTTCCTTCAGCAAGTCCTCCAATAGGTGAGGAGACCAGATAGGACGTGACCGGGGTAGCAAACTGACCACGCTCCTGTTGATTCCCCCAAGGTGCCTACTGTCAGCAAACCGCTTCCTGCAGACCGCACAGCCGTCTGACCCTTGTGTCTTTCCCTCTCAGATGGTCCCCGGTAGAAGGCCCTGTTGATATCTGTCGATGCTGTAACAAGGGGCGCTGTGGCGTATCGGGCCGTTCCAGGAGGCTGACCCACCTGGAGGGACAATCTGTTCCCCGTAGTCGCAGGCATGGTAGGTCTCCAGAGGGCCCCAGGGCTATTGCCCTCCCCTCCGTCTAGGGCACTGGATGTCACTCTAGGGCGACACTTGTTCCCCATTTAAGGCTGCTTACCCCTAGGGGGATGCCATTTCGGGGCTAAGTGGGAGAGGCCCCAAGCCCTCGCCCTGCTGTCGTCCGGGGCCATTCTGCAGTCATCCTGGAGTCGTGACACATAATCAGGGGTGTGGGAGAATAATGCAGCTGTTAGAACTAAACCTACTGGTCTAGAACCCACTGAGCAACCCCAAACCCCTAACCTGACTCCTGTGTGGGGACTAGAGTGACCCTTGGATGTCTTGTCTTTCAGTGACAGAAGAAGCAGATGTCACAGTGGGGCCACTGATCTTCCTGGGGAAGACTAGCGACCACGGTGTGGAAGGGTCCACCTCCTCTCCCCCCTCGGTGATGCTGGGCTTAGGCCTGGCCACTGTGGTGTCCCTGACTCTGGCCACCATCGTCCTGGGTTTCACGGGGAGGCGTCGGGCTGCTTCCCACCCTGTGTGCCCTGCGTCTGCTTCCCAATAAAAGAAGAAAGTGGCCTCTGGGGTGTGGCACAGTAACTAGATGGGGGTGAATTGGGAGGGGCTGTGTAGGGGCGGAGGGTCAACTGTAACAGGGTCACGGGTTCAAGCAGCGAAATCGAAGTACCGTTGTGTCTTTAGCAAGTCTGTGTATAGAGAGGGTAGGGCTTCCTCAGGCCTTCCTCAGATGCCTCAGGGCTTGTCTTCCCAGGGCAAGTATAATCCCACATCTCCAAGGAGGCCAAGATGAGAGGTGTTGGGGGGCTAAAGTAGGGTGGGCCCTGCCAGCCCCGCTTCTAGGGGGGCAGAGGGTCCTGGCTCTGGGCCCTATGGATCTGATGCCAGGGCTGGGGGCAGGGAGGAAAGGACTTCTAGTCGCCTTCACTAACGGCAGCAGGCACGAAGCCACGTGTCCACGTGCTAGAAGCCCAAAGGCCAGAGGTGATGGTCTAGGGCAGTGGTCATGTGGGACCTGAAGTCGCTGTAGGGGAGCCCTTCTGGGGGGTGAGTGTCATGGCCAAGTCACCAGCTGTGGGTGCTTCAGGGCTTCCTGTGACCGAGGGGAGTTGCCTCTCGGCCTCCCCCACTTTCATCACTCCCCCCCCAGAAGCTGCCGTGCTCCCCCAGGCCCTGGCCACAGCCTCTGGGAGTGCTCAGCAAGGGAATGGTGCCCCGGTGGTGCCCAGGAAGCTTGTGGCCCCTCTCCAGGGGAGGTGGCCGTGCTCTCGCTGTTGAGGGCTGTGATGTCCCCACCATCGGCTGGCCCTTAGCTGCCCAACCTCACCACCAGCTGCGACTCATTCTCACTGGGTGAAGATCTCCTTCACCGTGGAATCCCAGCTTTGCTAGTCACCTGCTGTGAGCCTGGGCATCTTTGGGGGCAAAACGGGGCTGGTACCTGCTGGGCAGGGCTGTTAGGCATAAACTGATCGGAGTCAAATGGCACTTAAATACATTCAGAGCAAGATCTGTGTGATTCTAGGCCTCAGAAGTACAGGAAGGCCTAGGTCCTTGCCCCTCCAAGCATGGTTTTGTGAACACCGTTGGGCATCACCTGGGGATTTGTGGGAAAGGCAGAGTTTGGGGCCCCATCCCAGACCTAAGAATCTGCATCTCAACAAAATCCCCAACTGATTCAGGTGTGTGAAGTACTCTGGGCCAGGGGAGTTCCATCAAGAAGGAATCCTGTCCCCTGCCCCCATCAGGTGTGCTGTACAGGAGTAAAAGACTCGGGGGTAGAAGAGGTGGGCTTCCTGGAGGTGGTGATCCTGGAGCAAATCCTCAAAGAACGAGCAGGTCCTAGCTGGGCAAAATGGGGGAGGTGGGTGTGGAGGGAGGAGAGGAGGGCGAGAACCTGTGGCTGTAGGAATGGAGGGCCTGGATGTCCAGTAAGGGGGAGAGTGGAAGAGGCTGGCCACGTAGGGCTGATAACATGAAAAAGAGCCACTGAAGGGCTGAGTGCCATGGATGGGCCGTCCCTGTCAGGGAGATCAACCGAGCAGCAGAGTAAAACCTGGAGGCTGACAGAAAGCCAGCCTGGCTCCCTGCCATGGCTGGGCTGGCAGGTCACTTCATCTGTAAGATGGGACTGTCTGAAGACTGAGTAACAGAGCACTTGGTGGAATCCTGGGTCACGCAGCAGGACCCCTGGGCCAGATGGCCTGTCTCACATCCCACCCAGCTCCACCCCTGCCTGAGCCCATTTCCTCCTGCTAAGAATCGTCCTGTTTCAGATGGGGGAGTTCTCGACTTCAGGATTATTGTGAGGATTCATGTGACACTTGGAATGCAGCGTGTGTTCAGAGCTGGTCTCCAAGCTAAGGCTACTCCCAGGAGCCCCTGGGAGACGGTCCTCGCTGCGACCACCCACCCGTTACTTGCCCTCATGATCCTGGGTGTTGCAACATCTTGGGAACTCATTTCTCATTCAACTTCTGCTGTCCTCAGAGGAAGTGGCTGCGTCTGGTGTGGGGAGGAAGTGTGCCGAGGACGTAACCTCAAGTGTCAGCCCCAGCTAGTTCCGGGAGGTAGGTGCCCTCAGCTTGGGTGCAGAGGCCACCTCCAGCAGTAATGTCAGAGGACCCTGCCTTCCCGCCTCAAGGTGGAGCTTCCGTGGGAAAGGGAGGAAGATGGCAGGCCCATTGCTCAGGCCGCCTCTTTGCCGGGCATTTGGGGAAAGTCCCTATTATATCCTGGGAAACTCTCGGTGAATCAACACTTTGAGTGTTTAAAACTGCACCCAGAGTCACATAGCACATCCTGTGGGCTCCAAGTGCACCTGTTCGCTCTCTTGGGAAACCCCACACTTGACCCACCTGGACCAAGTTGCAGCTCCAGCCTATGGGTGTGCCCCCACGGTAAAAAGTTTAAAAAATAAGACAACTTAATCTTAACATTTTGCCTTCCTGATAGCCAGGGGTAAAAAGGGAGATATGAGCTATGTTAAAGAACAATGAAAAAAAAAATCATCCTACAAATATAAAATTAAAATGTGTCAGAGATCTTGTTTGAACTCATTCATTGAGGGAAACTGCAAGATGGAAAAAACTGGTTCAAAGGAGAATCCAAAAAACAGATTTACAAAGGCGATCAGGAATGCAGACATGAATTTGCTGATAGAGGCAAAAATGGCTTTCAAAGACAGAAATCAATTGCATCTCTATGGGTAAGAGTTATTTGCATTACTATTGGTTTTGTAAAATACCTTAGTCAAAGACTAGGAAAGGCACAGACTCTTATAGAATCAGATACCTAGGTGTTCTCTAACACCCTTCCATATTAACTTTTTGCCCATTTCAAGGTCTTTTACAATTTTTCCTGACAGGTGTGAGACTTATCAGGTATTTTTATCAATGGATTCTGAGCAGCTCCTAGGGGCTAATGGAAGTTTCCAGGGGGAGGTTGGATATCACCAGAAAGATAACACTGTGTCTCCCAAGGGACCACCTGCCCTCAGCCTTCAGGTTAGGACACCTTGCTTGTCCACACACCACAACTGATCCCTTCTCTTGAGCAACTCAAGATTCCAAATGAGTGTTAAAAATAAAGTTCAACTGAGTAAATTTAAAGATCGTATTGGCTTCATTCCACGATTCATGAGTTCGGCAGCATTCCATCTAGCAAATAGAAAGGAGCTCCAAAGAGCTGTACAAAGTGAAAGGCTTTTATAGGCAGAAGGGGGTGGGAAAAGGAAGTTTCTAGCAAAGAATGGATTATTGTTTCAGGCAAAGTCACCTTCCTATGGGGGACAGAAAGGGTCTATGGTGCGAATTCCTTCACTAGTACTGGCCAGGTAATTCCAGATTGACTGGTTAAAGGTTACTTTCCTGGGAGAGGCTGAAACTGCAATTAGGTAATAAGTCTTGGTTTGCTGACATGCGGCTTAGCACAACTGACTCCATTTTGGGCCTGATCTCCGGTGGCCTCGGCCTTGCAGCGGCTTGAAGCAGGGTTTCAGTTCCTGGCCAGTGATTGAGGTCGGGTCACGGCAGTGAGAGCACCAAATCCTAGCCCCTAGACCAGTAGTCAGTGACAAGGCCCTGGCCCGTCAGCTGCGTAGAAATGAATTTCCACATAGAGACGGAAAGTAGTGAAGCAAGTAAAGTGTTTATTAGGAGAAAAAAGCATACACGTGGATAGACACACGGGTGGGCTCAGAGAGAGAGTCACACACTCGTGGCAGTTTGAATCACTCTTATGGGGCACTTTTTCCGGGTTTCCTTTGACCAATCATGTTGCTTTACCTGGTTCTGAGTCCATATTTGGTATATCTCAGCGTCCTCCCCTGTGTGCGTGTGTATCTCTTAGGCAAGATGGATTCCAGCGAAGAGGCCTATGGGTAGTTGACGTCACTTACTATGAGGTGGCGCCCCCTCCCTTTTTGACCTCCAAGGAGCCTTTCTGTGCATGTGTAGTCAGGGAGGTCTCCTTGACTTCAAGACTAAGGAATATGTGGTCTATTATCTCTTATCTGGGCAGGACCCAGCCTCCTCCATCATCCTGCTTTATGGAGTTTCTGTCCACAGGGGAGAAACTGTTCCGCTTGGGGCCCATCTATCTCCCGCCTCAGGCTTGTTGTCCTTTTTTTTTTTAACACCAGAGTGCCGGAGCATTAATTTACAATAAGAACAATAACTGTGTAGGGTGGAGGCTAGAGGTCAAGTGGGATTGCTTAGATTTAAAACAAACTTCTCCAATGAATTAACTGTGAGTTTACATCAGTTATTTCAGACCGGCAGCAAGGGAACTAGCAAGAAGGACAAACCAGTTCATCAAATTGTGCTCCCAGGGACTGGGAATTACATACGATGGTGCTTTCAGGTGAGACTGCTTCCCCCCTCAGGGCTGCAAAACCACTGCGCTTTTATTGGCTGTGTAGGTCACACCTGGGTCCTGAGCGAGGCCATCGCCCAGAGATGCCAGGTGCTGTCAATTAATCAGAAATAATGAGCAAGGCAGCTGTGGCTTCTAATCAGACAAGCCCTGCAGAGTGTCAGACAGAGGCCCATTAGCTGAGAAACCAAGCAGCAAAATTCTGCCTTTCCGAGCAAAACATCAGAAAGTGCTCGAGCCCCTCAGTGGTGTCGCTGGGCTCCAGTGTCTCGCCTTTTCCCAGGTTTACGTTGATCTTTTCTTGCTCCAGCGTGAGCCAGGGGCTGGTTCCAAGATTGGAACCTTTGGAAGCAGTAAACCCTGACACCTGGAGTGGAACTGAAGAACTTTATTTTTTAATCTAAGTTCCTTTGGCCACCACCACTCCGCCTTCTATGGCCACTTCTTTCCTGGGCCACATCATTCATTCTCAGTTGCTTGGGAGCCCTCAAGGCCCGTGGGTGGCACAAATGCTAGCCTGTGAGACCTTAAAAAAAAAAAAGTCTTCCTGGGACTTTCCTGGTGGCACAGTGGCTAGGACTCTGTGCTCCCAATACAGGGGGCCCGGGTTCAATCCCTGGTCAGGGAACTAGATCCCACATGCATGCCGCAACTAAGAATTCACATGCCACAATTAAGGAAACTGCCTGCTAAAACTAAGACCCAGTGCAACCAAATAAATAAATATTAAAAAAAAAAAAGAGTTCTCAGCACAAGAAAAATTAAAAAAAAAAAAAGTCTTCCCTTCTGGGCAGATGATTTAGGACAGAGCCTCCGCCTGGGATGTTTCAGCTCCCACAGGCATACCTAACCTACTCTACTGTGTGTATGTGTTGGGGGGCATTCTCATATTTTTGTGATAGAAAAAATTAGCATGAATGCATACTAAATAAAATAAAAATCCTCAGCTCATCCCTTACCTTCTTGGAGCATCTTAGGTTTCCTCTCAGAAAATGTCTATGCCTCCAAGCCTGTGTGTGCATTTAAAACACACACACGTACCCCAGTGTTCACTGTAGCACTATTTACAATAGCCAGGACATGGACGCAACCTAAATGTCCATTGACTGAGGAATGGATAAAGAAGATGTGGTACATATACACAATGGAATATTACTGAGCCATAAAAAGAATGAAATAATGCCATTTGCAGCAACATGGATGGACCTAGAGATTGTCATACTGAGTGAAGTAAGTCAGACAGAGAAAGACAAATATCATATGATATCTCATATGTGGAATCTAAAAATGGTACAAATGGACTTATTTACAAAACACAGAGTCACAGATGTAGAAAACAAACTTCTGGTTACCAAGGGGGAAGTGGGGGGAGGGATAAACTGGGAGATTGGGATTGGGAGAGTGGGATATATACACTACCCTATATAAAATAGATGACTAATAAGGACCTACTGTATAGCACAGGGAACTCTACTCAATACTCGGTAATGATCTACATGGGAAAAGAATCTAAAAAAAGTGGATATATGTATATATATAACTGATTCACTTTGCTGTACACCTGAAACTAACACAACATTGTAAATCAACTACAGTCCAATAAAAATTAAAATGCACACACACACACACAAAAGTGCCCATTCTACTCTAACCCTCTGCTCTGGAAGTTCCTTTTTTACTTAACAATAGATCTTGGCTACCAGTTGCATCAGCACCTGTGAGTCTTCCTCATTCTTTCTACCTAGCGTTCCAGGGTTATTTAACCAGCCCCGTTCTGCTATGTGTATTGGCTTAAAGTTCAGTTTGCAAGTGGCCAATCCAGTTTCCCTCATTTCCAGCTTCCTGAGGGACATCCTGCTGCAGCCTCAGAACACAGCACACTCACTCTCTCCTGCCTAAAACTTCAAAGTCCCTGTCCCCCGTTCTCCCTCTTGCTGTTGTCCTATTTAGCTTCTTTTCACGACCGGAACGCTTTACTTTTCCCCAAATAAGAATAGTCTTTCTTTTCAGGTTATAAAAATGGAAACTATTCATTGGGACACAGTGAAATGCTACAGGAAAAGTACAAAGAAAGTGACTATCACCTGTTACTCCCGCCCTTTGGGTGTCACCGTGTTGGCTAGCGTCTTCCCAAGCGCACACGGCCACGGGCATGCTTACGTAAGTGGCATCATTCCACACGCGTGGATTTATCCTCTGCCACCCCCTTCAATCTCCTCCTCCCATGTGTGGAACACAAAGATTGCTCTTGGAACAGCTGCCTATGCTTCCAGACTGCATTCCTAACCTCCATGACCTCAGCTCCTGACTCTCAATGGAAGCCACTGTGCGGTCACCAATGGCCTTCCTGTCCCTAAGTCAGAAGTTTGGGAACTTTCTGGACGTCATCCGGTTGACTGAAAAATGAGGGAGCCCAAGACTGGGAGGGAGGAACCCTGGGTTCTGGGATGGGCTCCCCACCAGGGGACCAGCTGGTTGGGCCTCTCAGAGTGTCTGTCACCTCTGAGCTCCCCCTTCGTGGAACCCTCCCCTTGGTTCTCTGCCATCATGCTCACCTGGTGTCCCCCGGTCCAGCCTGTTCCCCAGATACTTCTGCTTCTCATCTGTCCTTCAAAAGTCAGCATTCCTCAGCCCTGGACTGACTTTTGCGCCGCTTCTGTGGTCTTCCCAGGTGATCTCAATTTCATCGCCTGTGACTCCAAAATCCCCATCTCTAGCCCAGATCTCTCCAGAGCCTCATACCTGGCTGTTCGACCCCGCCCCCTACCTCACACTCAATGCGTGAGGTTGACTGACTGACCTCCCCACTTTTCTAGCATGCTCTACCTCATGGGAGGACACTCCCATGCACCGAGTCTTCCAGACCGTGTCCTACTTCCTGCCCCTGTGGAACTTCTCCGCCTCAGCCTTCCCCCTGGTCTCCCACACTGGTTCTCAACCTTGAGCCCCTGAGACTTCCCCAGAGCTCCAACAGTCTGGGTTTAGAGGTCCTCCCCTCTCTAGAGCCTAGGTTCCAAAACCTTCCCAGCCAGCCTCTCACCATTGTTCTATCCGTTTGGGTGTCTACGTGTGTGTGCAGTGGGGTTTTGGACAAACACTCCAGTGTTTCACTGAGGAAAAAGGAAACACTTAAGAAAATATCTTTTGGGTGTTGAAAGGCTTTCCTAACGCTTCAGACCATTTCATCTGCATCCCCACCTTTCCTGCAGTGAGGCCAGCCATATGGGGGTGCTCAAGTCTGGAGTCAGACACTACCTCGATTTAAAGACCAGCTCTCATGGCTTCCCTGGTGGTTCAGTGGTTAAGAATCCGCCTGCCAATGCAGGGGACACGGGTTCAAGCTCTGGTCCAGGAAGATCCCACATGCTGCAGAGCAACTAAGCCCGTGCGCCACAACTACTGAGCCTGCGCTCTAGAGTCCATGAGCCACAACTACTGAGCCCTCGTGCCACAACTACTGAAGCCTGCGCGCCCAGAGCCTGTGCTCTGCAACAAGAGAAGCCACCACAATGAGAAGCCCGCGCACCGCAATGAAGAGTAGCCCCTGCTCGCCGCAACTAGAGAAAGCCCGGGCGCAGTAACGAAGACCCAACGCAGCCAAAAATAAATAAATAAATAAATAAATTTATTTTTAAAAAAAAGACCAGCTCTCAGCTGTCAACTATGTGACCTTGGACACATTGCTTAAGTTCTGTGCCTCAGTGTCCTCATCTTTTTATTTTTATGTTATTTATTTATTTTTTTGGCTGTGCTGCATGGCATGTGGGATCTTAGTTCCCGGACCAGGGATCGAACCCAGGCCCCCTGCAGTGAAAGCTTGGAGTCTTAACTACTGGACTTCCAGGGAAGTCCTCAGTGTCCTCATTTTTAAAATGGGAGTAATGAGGGAAGCACCTACTAGGTGATTTAGACATGTTGTTAATGATTATGGCTGAGAAAACTGAGGCTCTGAGAGGGGAAGGGAAGTGGTCCCATCCTAATCTGTAGCCACGGCGGGCATCTAGTATAAATCACAGGTAAAACGCTACCCTTTGTTTCTCAATGGAGAGCTGGCTCTGGGCATAATTAGAAGAACCTGACTTTGATGCCTCCCCAGACTCAAAGCCTATGTCCTCTAAGTCAGCTCCGGGTGGTAAGGGGTCCCAGCCTAGGGTACAAGAAACTGGGCCTGCTGCAGTTGTTCCTTCTCTTCCTTCACTAGCTTTTGATGGGTTACTCCCCCTCTCTCCTCCTCTATAAAATAAAGTGTTTGAATTGAATGTTGGGGGAGGGCTCTTTCCCCATCTCCAGCAATCTGAATCTTCCTCAAATCCCTGTTAAAGTATGAGTGACATTAGATTATGTAAGGATATTCAACTAGAGTCCAAGATTCAGAGGATTCTGAATCCCCTGGAACTGTATGCAAAATGTGTGTGTATACACATGTGTGAACACATCTGAGCATTTTTCTGGGAATAGCTTTCTTTAGCTTTCTACAGGAGGTCTATGATCCCAAAAGATTAGTCACCAGTCTGGTTTAGGCCTCATCACCTTCGACCTGGACAACAGTCTCCAGACTGGTCTCCCCACTCCTTTCTCTATCCTCCACCCGCCACAAGGGTATCCTTCTAAAATGCAATGCCTACTCTCATTCCCCTGCTTAATCTTCAATTGACTCCAGGGGCCTAAATTTCTTGCATGACATATAGAGTCCATCATAATCTTACCCAGACATTTCCCCATATCCTGCCACACCTTAATCCATTTTCTCTGTCCTCACGCCGTCCATGTACCCTCTGCCTTGGCCACACAGAACATTTCCCTGCTTCCTGAATACGTCAGGCACTTTCACATCTCTCATCCTTTGCAAGGGATTCCCTGTATTCCACCTGGCAAACCCCTATACAGGCTTCAAAATCCAATTCAGATGTCACCTCCTTTGCGATGTCTTCCTGACCTCCCTCCCACCGCATTAGGCACCCCCTTCTATGCTCTCACTCCTTTATCACATTTATCCTACTAGATTGTAGGTGTGTGGTTTTTTAATTTAATTTTTTATTATCTATCTATCTATCTATGGCTGCGTTGGGTCTTCGTTGCTGTGCGCGGGCTTTCTCTAGTTGCGGCGAGCGGGGGCTACTCTTCATTGTGGTGCGCGGGCTTCTCATTGCGGTGGCTTCTCTTGCTGTGGAGCATGGGCTCTAGGCGTGCGGGCTTCAGTAGTTGTGGCACGCAGGCTCAGTAGCTGTGGCTCCCGGCCTCTGGATCACAGGCTTAGTAGTTGTAGCGACGGCTTAGTTGCTCCGTGGCATGTGGGATCTTCCTGCACCAGGGCTCGTACCCGTGTCCCCTGCATTGTCAGGCGGATTCTTAACCACTGCGCCATCAGGGGAGTCCTGTAGTTGTGTGTTTAAGTGTCTGTCTCCCAGCTAGACACGAAGCTCTCTCGGGAATACATACCCCTAAACAGGTGCACGTCGAGTTCGGCCCGGCCCCCCGCTGTTCCGCTGGAACTACGTTTCCCAGAAGGCCCAGCGTCCTGGGCATGCGCACTGGGACGCAAGGAAGCGACGCTGTTTCACTCTGGCTGCCTCTTCGTTAGACTGGGAGGCAGAGCCGGAGCCGTGCCCAGGCCCAGCGGGGGCTGCAGCCTGAGCCCGGCGGTGTCCTCCGCCTGCCCCCTCGCCCTCCTCAGCCTCGGTGAGAGGGGCGGACAGGCCACCTGCTCGTCGCCAGGGCTGGGGTCCCGGGGACGCGGGGGAGACCAAGCCGATCTGGGACCGGAAGGGGGCGGGCGTGGGCGCGAGGGAAGGTTGGGCCGGGCCGGAGAAGAGCCACGGGGTGACGGGGCGGGGTGGGGGGGGTGGATTGTGGGGATCGGCCTTCGGGTAGATGTCCCGGAGGAGGGAGTTGGGGGAATTGGGAGACGCTGGGAGCTTAGGACCGGACCTGGTGGGAGGGTGAACGCCGGGGTGGAAGCCGAAGGGCTAGCAGGGGGAGGGGCGCAGACACAGAGTTTGGTCCGTCTGTGGGAGTGTACCCTTTCCCACAGGACTTGGAGGAGACGGTGGTGATGATGCCACCGGCTGCCCTAGTTAGCGCTTGGGTTCTGCTGGGGTCTGCCTCCCGGTGGACGGCTCACTGGAGCCAGGGGCTGTACTTAGGGGAGTTTGCCTCCTTAGTCTAACTCCTAACTCGCCTCATGTAGGGTCTCCCTTCCAGGAAGTGCCTATTTCCTGGGACCCTGGGTCATTTTCGTGAGGAGGGCATAATGTATATGCTGTGAAGAGGATTTAGGAGGCTTTTTTTTTCCCCCTGAAACTATCCTTTCTCAGCCAGCTGCTGTCCCCCACACTGGTTCCTCTTCCCTAAGTGCCAGTAGCAGTGGAAATAGTTCGTGCAGAGACGCTTGGACCCTTAAGAAACTCAAAATATTTCTGCATGCTATCCTAGCTCCTCTAGAGTTGTAGAAGGTGGTCTTTCTGGTAGCCAAAATCAGGCTTTGCTTAAACCATCAGTATGACTATAGCTAGGCTTCTTGTTCATTTGCCATGTGACCTTGGCCAAACTTTTTCCCTCTCTGGTGTGTTGATTTCCTGGATACCTACACTGCAGACTGGCTTACGAAGTCCTTTCAGGCCTTTCTGTGGAAGGGCTTAGGGTGTGTTTGTTTGTGGTTTTTTTTGTTGTTGTTGTTTTTAGCCATCCCCTTGGTTATTGAGTGGGCAGAGGGAGACTACTGTACATTCTGCTCTGCCCAGGCTGTTGGAAAATGAATCTGGTGGTTTCCAGTCCCCAGCCACAGCACACAGACTGGACATCTGTGCATTCGTTTTCACTAACTACTGTTTCTCAATTTAAAACCTGATCATCTTCTTCCTTGTTGGCAAAGGTGCCTTGGAATTTGTGTTGCTGAGTCAGCAAGCCTTTCAGATTTGCCCGGTTTTTGTTGTTGGCATTTTATAACAAGATGGGAACTCAAACAAGTCATTCCTCCTAAGGATCTGGTCTCTCCATCAAGAAGGCACAGTTTGTGCCAGCTCTCCAGAGAGAAAAGGTGAGAGCCATGGGGACTTTACATTGCTGCCTTCCCAATCTGGTTTTCAGTAGAGAAAGTGGGCACTGGGGAGGGTGGAATTTGAGGTCCCCAGGATGAAAGTGAGCCCTGGGAGTTGATTGTTGATTGCCAACTGTCTCAGATAAATTCAGGTGGCTTCCTGCCAGCAGCTTCTCCTGTTTAACCAGTCTTAGAAGATGCTTTCCACCTTCAGACGTGCTTTATGGGATGAAGGACACGAGTCACGGTTTCTGCATTTGAACTGGAAATTTTAGTTTCTTTTGTTACTTGAACCTTTACTGGATGCCTCCTTTTTGTCAAGCCCCATGCTCAGTGCTGGGGGTACGGTGACCAGGCACAAAAGCTCTGTCTTCCAGGAGCTCATTGTTCGGTAGAAAAGATAAACAAACCATAGACAGTGACAAGGTGTTGTCAGTGTGATACATGTTGAGGAGTGGATAATCACAGGGCGGAGCCCACCCCACCCTTGCCCAGGAGGGAAGGTCCAGAAGCCTCCAGAAGATGACAGCTAAGGTTGTGAAGAAGGAGTAGGACCTAGGAAGTAGGGGGCAGAGCCTGGCAGAGGAGTCAGTATACGCAAAGTCGTGAAGAAACCTGGCATGTCTGGGTCACCGTAAGCAGCTCAATGTGGCTGAAGCGACAGCGTGTGGATGCAGGGCCGAGAAGCCTGGAAAGGTAGGCAGGGGGCTGAGCGGGGGCTTTTGTGGGTCATGCCAGGGCTCAGGGGAACAGAAGGATTTTAGTAGAATTCCAGGAAGGGCCTTTTTTTTTTTTTTTGCCGTGCCGCGCGGCATGTGGGATCTTAGTTCCCCGAACAGGGATCGAACCTGAGCCCCCTGCATTGGAAGCTCGGAGTCTTAACCACTGGACCACCAGGGAAGTCCGAGGATGGGCATTTTAAATGAGCACCCTGGCTAGAAAGCGTGGAATGGATAAGATTATTCTCTTTGTGACTGTTTCCGTACACCACTGCCAGCTTCTGGTAGGGGGAGGTAGACAGGGGAGTTTGCCCTCTGGCTGCTCCTGGTCTTGTGGAAGAGAGAACTGTAGAGGACAGACAGAATGCCGTGGAAGTTGGTAAGAGGGGATTTTTCTTTCAAGTGGGCACATCCCAGCATCCTGGAGGTGTTTAAATGGGGCCTTGAAAGTGTGGGTCAGCTGAGGATGGGTAGCCAAGTGGGTGGGATTCCGGGTAAAGTCGAGGCACAGAGTTGGGGAAACTGGCGGTATATGGGGTAGCAGTTCATCACTTACGCTCTTTAGGAGGGATCGGGGAGGGGAAGATGTAGATGGAGGAGGGTATTGAAGAGAGATGCGCTGGCAGCTACTGTTGATTGGAAGGGACCAGACTGTGATGGGCGTTCAGCGTCAGCCCAGGGAACGTGAACATTATTTCTAGAGCTCTAGGGGAGGTGCGGAAGAGAGAGGGTCAGAACTGTATCGGGAAGCTCAACCTCGCACCTGTCTCTGGGGTGGACGAGGAGAGACAGGAGTTGGAGAAGCCAGTTGGCAGAGAGTGCTTGTCAAGGTGAGAGGCAGAAAGGTGCCAACCAGATGCTAGCAGTGGGGTCTGAGGAGGCGAGGAGAGGGCAAGCCAGGGCAGCCGCTGGGCTGTGGGGGAGAAGGCGGAGGAGGGCCAGCGCAGAGCCAGGGAATCCAGGAGGAGAGGGGCGTTAGCAAGGAAGGTGAGTTTGGCTTCAGACATGTCGAAGGTACCAAAGAGGCCGACAGGAATGGGGCCACGGGTGAGGGAGAAGCGTCCCTCATTCATTGCACACACGCTTAGGAAGTTGTGTGCCCGGGCTTGTGCTTGGCACTTAGAGTACAGAGAATTAAACAGTCCCTTCTGTGTGTTTGTTTTAATTTTCACCTCAGGTAAACAGAGAACTAGATTAATACACACTGATCACTGTTCACGCCCGGCTTGCTTTCACTTGTTTCCAGAGTTATTTTTAATGTGTCGTTAAGTTCCTGCATTTCAGCCATCCACAATAAAAGCCAGGATCTTGAAACAAAATACACATCCAATCATTTGATCTTTCTTCCCATTCCCATCCTGAGATAACCATTATCCCCTCACTTTCATTTTTATGTAGTTTTATGGTACCTGTGTATTCCTAAGGCACTTAAAAAAATATCGCTACAGTTTGTCCATAGTATTGCATGTCATCTGGTTCATTTGTCTTGAATATTGAATAATATTCCATGGTGTGGACAAATCACAGTTTATGCGTCTGATCTTCCGTTGATGGGTACCTGCTCGTTTCCAGTTTTGCTGTCACGAGCGGACTGCTCTGAACATTTCCGTACATGTTTCCTGTTGCACATATGCAAGAGGTTTTCTTGGGTATGAGCTGAGGGGTGGTATTTTGCTGGGTCGTAGGGTGAATAAATGTCCAACTTTCATAGTTGTTACTAGACTTTTTCTGAAGTGGTTGTACGAGTTTTCACTCCACCAGCAGCAGAATGTAGGCCTTCCACTTGCTCCACACTCTTGCCAACACTTGATATAGGCCGACTTTTTTTTTGTTTCTGCCAATGGAATGGGTATAAAATGGGATCTTTGGGATCTTGATTTCTGTGTCCCTGAGCCCTGATGTCGAACATCTCTTCATAAGTTTATTGGCATGTGCGTTTCCTGTAAATTATATGTTCACTCTTTTGTAATTTTTCTGTGGGGTTCCTGGCGCTTTAAAAAGAAAATTGACTTGTAGGAGTTCTTTCTATATCCTTGATTTTAATCCTTCCTGCTTATTGTGAGTATCTTTTTCCAGCTTGTAACTCTCTGCTTTCTTTGAGGCATGTTTTGTTGAACAACCATTCTTAATTTTAACACAGCGAAATGTATCTTTTCATGTATAGTCAGCGATCCGTGCCTCGTTGGAAAAATCTTTTCCTGGCCATAATCCTTGCCTTTTAGGAGTCCGTGCCCTAGTGGAGGGGACAAGTAGATAATTGCACTCAGATGTCACAGGGACATTGGTGGTTAGAAGAGGCCACTTCTCCGTGCGGGGCAGGAGTGGATGTAGGACACATTTCACCGGGCAGAGAGTCTCAGGCTGGGAATTAAGAACTGAGTAAGTGGACATGTGGGATGGGTGCTGTTGGTGAGGGGTGAGGGGCACGAAACAGCCTGGCGGGTTCTGGGCTCTCACTGGAGCTGCTGATGGCTGGAGCAGAGGGCTTAAGGGACTCAGGCAGGACATCTGAAGAAAGGTCTGGATGCTCTGCGTGCGTGGGATTATTGAAGCCATGGGAGCAGAGGAGAGGGTCACGGGGGAGGGGGGAGAGGAGAGAGGTAGGCCAGGGCCCAGTTGCCTGATGCAGGGAAAGGTTTGGCTCTGGGAAGCAGGTTGGGGTTCGCTGGGGGTGGCCCTCACCACATGCTCGCTGCCGTGCTGTTGGATGCTGTATTTCACCCTCAGGTGCTGGGCAAAGACTGACGTGTCTACAGAGGGCAGGCATGTCATAGGGGAGGCTGGCCAGAGGCATAAGCACTCTCCCACTTTTCAATAGAGAAACAGGTTCAAAGAAGTATTTCTCAACTATAGGTCGGTGGGACCACAGTGAGGTCAGCAAACCGTGGCTCGTGGGCCAAAGCCAGCCCACAGCCTCTTTTTGTTAATAAAGTTTTATTGGGACACAACCACGCCAGTTAGTTTATGTGTGGCCTATGGCTGTTTTCATACTACAGTGGTGGAGTTGCGTAGTTGCAACAGACACCCAGAGTCCTACAAAGCCTAAGATATGTACCTTCCGGCCCTTTATAGGAAAAGTTTGCCGGCTCTGCCCTGGGGAGTTGCGGTAACTGTGGTAACCTGGAGAGTAGTACCAGCCACCGCGGTGGTGCAGCTCATTGTTGCTGGCTGCACAATGAATCTGGGTCAGGCCTGCAAATGTTGCCAGCTTTTCTGGTTTTCAAGAGAAGCTAGAAATCTGGATTTTTTTTTTTTTTTTTTAATGGTGGATATTCCAGTTTTTAAACATTGGCTCAATTTGTAAAAACTAAAAACTGTGTAGTAGGTCAAGCAGACACATCTGGCAGGCCGATTTGTCCACATCAATTTATCCCTCTGCAAACTGATCTGGGTTTGCTTATACCTGTGGCTTCTCAGGCAAGTTGTTTATCTTTTGCCTCACTTTTCTCATCTATAAAATGGAGATGATACCCTTTGCTCAGGAATGTGAGGATTAAACGAGAACACTTATAAGATACTTAGCACGGTGCCTGGTCCATAGTAAGCTCTTGGTTGGTGGCCACTGGTGTGATTATGGCCACTGTGCCTGCCACTGCTTCCGCTGCTTCCCCGTTCTGGCCCCAGGGTAGGCTCTGACGACCTGTGGGTGGTCAGGTTGCTCCTGGCAAAGAAGGAGAAGCAGGTTCTTGGTGCTGGTGGAGGAGGTTGCCCACTGGGGAATTGTTGGTCGCCGGGGCCTGCCCCCTGGCCACTGTGTGGCTTTCTGAACCCCATTTGGGACGTTCTGCTCTGACCTGCCTCTGGAGGGCCCTAGGCAGGTACCAGCCAGGAGAGGAGTTGTCATTTCCCTTCTAGCGGCCCCACGTGCAAGGGACGAATCATGTGTAGTTCCTTCCATCTCTCAGAAGCCTAGTCAGGTGTGGGTGGCACCGGCTTAAGCCATCTCTTTTCTAGACAAAAGCCCTACCTTGCAGCGCTCCCCTGTGGTAATAGTTTGGGCACCTGGATGGTGTGTTTTTTGCACTTTCTTGGAACTCAGGGGTGGGACATGTGTCTCTTGGCAAGGAGGTGCCGTGGTACTTTGACAGGCCTGTTAGTGAAACTCCACTGGGACGGGAGCAGCCGTCTGAAGTAATGATGGTAAGTGACAGTGGTGGGGTTTGTTTCATATTTACGATCTTTTGAAAGTGGTGGGCATTGTAGAGATTTGTTTCTGAAAACAAAAGTAATAGTTTCCCACTTTAGAAAATGTGAAAAGTTCAGATATATAAGGAAGTTGAACAAAAGGTCTCTAATAGTTTCTGCACTCAAAGGCAGCTGTTGTTAGCATTTTGGTACGTTTCTACTGAGTTTTCTCTCTGCTTCTCTTTTACCGAGTTAAAATAGTGCTGTGGGGAATATCTTTATGTTGAAGTTTTTCTCTCATCTCCTTTGATAGATTTTTTAATGATTGGGTCAAAGCAAGTGAACATTTTTAAACCTCTTGATACATATTACCAAACTGTTTTCTGGAAAGGGTTTATCCGTCCCAGAAGTATGACATCTCAGTGTACTCTCGCCAGCGCTGAGTATTGAAATTATTTTTACTGCTTTGACAGGCAAAAAAATAATAGGTCATTGTTTTAAATTTGTATTAAAAGCAACATGTCTAGCAAAGTAGAACATTGCTTTGGTGTGTTTGTGTGCAGTATTGGACTTTCCCATCTCCGTGGGAAGGCTTTCTGACAGTGCCCGGGTGGCCGGCTGCCCCGTAACAAGTCTTTGAAGGTCATGCTCTGCTTACAGGTCATGTGCACCATGTCAGCTGGTGGGGTGTGGAGTTGCAGGCCCATGCTTCTTGGAAAGCACCCGGAAGAGACGCAGCATGGAAATAGGGTTTGAAGTCCACCCGGTCTCACTGGTCTCCACTCCGTGCCCCCAGAACGCCTGTGTCCCGCACAACAGCTTCCTGGACCTCTCAGGAAGCAGGAATGGAGGGCAGCCCCTGCGTCAATAAGAGCGCCCCACTTTTCTGCGTTTTACATATCGATGGGCAGCGTACGGTCACATTTGGAAAAGGGTTCTGCTGCTTATAAGAGGCTGGAAAACCCATCCAACCGCCTGAGCAGTGGAGCCCAGGAAAGGGGAGGTGACTGTCCCAAGGTCACCGAGCGTGGAGCCAAGAGTGAACTGCCCAGCTCAGGCTTGGGCCAGGCCACTCTGTATTTCGGTGGGCTTTGGGGGGAGGAAACGGGTCCTCACATGTTGGCAAATTGACAGTCGCCCAGTCTGGGCACCAGTTTAAAAACCACGCTCGGGGCCTTCTTCCCGGAGGCCGCAACTGTAAGGGGATCCATTTGTGTGGTTTCCCCTACCCAGAGGCCCACAATCAGGCGGGATGAGTTTCACGCAGATTCCTGCGTCAGCTCAGGTCTTGTTCTAAAGCTTTTGTAAATCCCCCGGGAATAGAAAGACTCTTGGACACATGCACCTTTTCTCCTTTGTGTGAAACCCCTCTCTGGTAGGACAGCAGCGTCCCTCTGTGCCTCGGAGCCGTGGGGCTGTGCACAGGCGTTTGTGGCTTAATCTGACAAGAGAATGTAAGAGAAGGCAGGATGGTTTTTCTCGTGGTCAAAGTTGTTGATACATTTTTTTAAAGATAACTTCGGTCCGATCATAATAAGTAATATGATCATTGTAGAACATTTGCCAGTACAGAAAGAGGTAAAGAATAAATATCCCGTAACTCCATCACTCCTAGTTGAGTGTCAGAGTTGTTCCTTCCCGCCTTTTAAAAATCAGCTTATATAAGAACCTCGTGTCACAGACTGGCCGTCTGACCTTGAGTAAATTCTTAATTGCTTTTGGCCTTGGTTCTCACGTCTGTAAAATGGGGATAATCTCTACCTTCAGGGGCAGTTGAGGGTTGAGAGAGCTGGACAGCAAGAGCACCGGACAGAGTGCGTGCCACATAGTAGGTGCTCAGTAAATGGCACACCCACCCACTTGAGAGCGTATAGTGTATATGGTTACATATCCGGTATTTTTAATTTGTCAACAGCATTATTCTAGGTCTGAAAGCCTTTTAAAAACATTTTTCAAGACTCGTATTCCATCATTGGGGTGTACCATAATTTATTTAAGAATTCCCTTATTCCATTATCATGGAGTGTTTAGGTTGCCCCCAGACTAAGGCTGTTTTCCCATGGCCAATTAGAATAATAACAATTTTCATAATTAAGAACACCCTAAATAGCCCCATCATTAGGAGCCGAAACAAATTAGGTTTTTTTTGTTTTGTTTTGTTTTGTTTAAATAAGTATATTTAGGGATGGGATTCAAGCATCAGATTTTTTTTTTTTTTTAATAAATTTATTTATTTATTTATTTATTTATGGCTGTGTTGGATCTTCGTTTCTGTGCGAGGGCTTTCTCTAGTTGCGGCGAGCGGGGACGTCTCACTATCGCGGCCTCTCTTGTTGCGGAGCGCAGGCTCCAGACGCGCAGGCTCAGTAGTTGTGGCTCACGGGCCCAGTTGCTCCGCGGCATGTGGGATCTTCCCAGACCAGGGCTCGAACCCGTGTCCCCTGCATTGGCAGGCAGATTCTCAACCACTGCGCCACCAGGGAAGCCCAAATTAGGTTTTTGAACTGAAGCTTGGGGATGGCTGAGGCTGTAACAGAGAATGGGTGCATTGACACGGCCGCTGCGTGTGCATGATTGCTGCGTTCGAGGGGAACATCAGTGGGCGTTCTGGGCATCGCCCCAAGTGTGCCCCAGGCCCCTGGAGCAGACGGTGCTCCTCTCTTTCGGCATGTGTGTTTTAGACCCTCTGGGATACTGGGCATTTGAAGAGCTGCAGTCCCAGCTTTGGGTCAACCCCAGCTGTGCCCTCAGGGAGTTCCTGTTCTGGGGGGTGGTGAGAGGGGGGACAGATACTGAAATCAGTAAATGCAGTGTGTTTGGGTAAATGGAGAATGCAGTGAGGACGCACAGGAGGATGGGGTCAGCACTTTCTGTTGAAGGTGTGGCTCAGAGCGGGGCGCTGTGGCTGAGTCTGGAAAGATGGGCATGTTTGCTGGGGGCTTAGGCGCAGGGAGGATGGAAGTCTGGACATGGGCACCAGCAGGATCAATGTCTGGGAGGTGGGAAATGGCTCCGAATGTTCTGGCACTTGCTAGAATTTGATGCAGGTGGACAAAAGGTGGAGGCCTTGGTATTAGTGGGGACAGTGGCCGGTCACGGAGGGGCCGTGTGCTGTGTCTTTCTCATCTCTGGGTCTCTAGTACCCTGACAGAGCCTGGACCGTCGTGTGCCTGTGGTCTGTAGGCCGAACACGGTCATGAAAAGCTTAGCTGAAATTCTCGAGTGTCGCTCTCAGGCTGTTTGGCAGAGTTCTCCTGAGTTGGTTCATCTGGGGGTGTGTGGACACGCTGGAACATACCACGTGTGCTGGTGCATGGGAGGCCCCTGCTGCCCGAGAGATGAGTGACGGCTGCCAGGGGGTGCCAGGGGGAAAGTCTGGGCTCAGGAGTAACTGGCCCTGAAACCAGTCCTGTGATTTGTACCTGGATGTGGGTCCAGAGGCCTCTAATTACAGGCGCTGAGCTAATAAGCTTGCCAGCCGTCTCGAGGGCATCCCGGGTCTAATCCTCCAGGGCGGGATGTGTGCTTCTGTTGGAGCGGTTGGCAGCTCAGGGGCGGCCCTGGCCCCCCTGTGTGTGCTCAGAGTTATTGCAGGCCTGACTCATCGCCCGTGTTCTCAGGCCGTGTAGCTCAGTGCCGCCCTGGGCCGCCACTCCTCCCCCAGACTTGAGGGGTGGGAGGTGCTGGGGTGGAGGGGGGCAGGGAAAGGGAGGGAGGCCAAGATTTGCTGATATCGGCTGTGTGCCTGGCGCTGTTCTGGGTGCTTTATACACACCTATCCATCTGAATCCCCTAGAGAAGCACTTAGAATAGAGGTTGATATGTCCACTTCCAAGCGAAATCGGGCTTGGAGGGCTTAGGTACCTTCACCAGGTGACACAGTGAGTAGAGTGCAGTGAGTACGCGGCGTGTGGACGCCAGAGCCCGTGCCTCTTCGCTGTCTCGTGCTGCTCCAGCTCTGCCTTGCTTGTGGGGCAGGTGGTCTCGGCCTTCTCACTGAAACCCTGCTGGAGTGCAGTCTCAGGGACAGCAGCGAAAGCCCAGGGTCCCAGCCTCATTAGTGGCCATGTAAGCGAGTCACCAAAACCACCGGGGCCTCGGTTTTCTCGTCTGCAAAACAGGGGCAAAATTCGATGTCTGTACTTAAGGGGATTGTGTGGGAATCGGAGCAGATGATGTGACTGGGAACCCTGTTGGCACCAGGGCCCTACGTGGACGTAACAGCTGAGGATGCTCGCAGCTTGAGACGCTGGCTCCTCTCTCCCTTCCTCCCCTCCCCCACCACCGCTTTCCCTTTTCTCCCTCCCCCCTCTCTAAGCAGGTGGGGTGCAGAGAGGCTGAGAGGCTAGAGATGGCTTAAGCATCCATAGGATTTTAATGTTTATCTAGGGCGGAGCCCAAGGTAGAGCTCATGCTGAGCTTTCCCCGCTAAGAAAATGGGCATTAGAGCCAGTTGATCTGGGTTTGCACTCTGTGCTACCACTTAGCAGTGTATGTGTGACCTTCAGTAAGACCTTGACTTCTTTGTTTTCCTGTCCATAAAGTGGGAGAAATACCGCCTTGTCCGTCTGTTTGGCCCCGTTCCTCTCTCACCCTAGGAGCTTCCACAGACCCCCTTTCTTCTTCAAACAGCTGCAGGCACATAGAATCTTCATCTGCCTCCATTCAGTCGTGCTTTGAGCTAATCCGTGTATAACACATGCTACATGACACGGCCTGTGCTGGGGCTGGCGAGGTGGCTGTGGACAAGGCCGACTCGCTGGGTGTCTGCCTTCTGAGGGGGCAGAAAAAGACAGGGACCGCCATATGTGTGTGTGGGCGTTAGGGTTCTGGTCGGTGCCGTGGAGGAGAAGTTCATGTGACGGATGGCCTGGGAAAACCTTGAGTGATGCAGCTGGGCGGGAGTGACTGGGAGAAGACTGTCTTGGGAGATGGGTGTAAAGTCTTTGGACCTGACCGCTGGTCAGCAAGGCCCAGGCCCAGGGAGTGGGGTGCAGAGAGGCCAGAGAGGGAGGGCTTCAGCATCCATAGGATTTTAATGTCTATCTAGGGTCTGCCCTGTGTGGTTAATGGTGCGGGAAACCAGGGCAGCCTGGAGACCTGGGCAGAGCTAGGACCCACCCACGCTTAGAGTCGCCTCTCTGGCTGTCCTTGAGCCCCTGGTCCTTTCCGAGACATAGTTTTTTTTTCATCTGTAGCATAGCAGGTGTTAATATGTGTCTCACAAACAAACCTGCTTTGGAAACCTGTGTGGCGTCCTCACAAAGGTATAAGGGGTCATGATGGCCTCAGTCCATAAAGGATTGGGGTGACTCATGAAAATACGTATAGTGGAAAAGGATACACTTAGTAGTTGGGCCAGAGGGAAATTATTGGTAAAAGGACAGAAGCAGGGCTGATGATTAGCACCCAGAATTCACCCACTGTGTCTTCCTGGACATTTGCAGAGGTAAGGAGGCTGCTTGATTGACTCCGAATTCTTCCTGGCTGCCTGAGCAAAGAGACAGGATTAGGTACTTGGTTCACGATGCCCTTAAGGTATTAGGGAAAAAAGTGACTGTGGAAAAGCATGATTTTTTTTCCCCGCACTGAGACTGATTCTGGCAGGGCCACCGTGTTCGTCGGTAACTGCGTGTCTGTCTTGTTTCAGGTCTCCTGGAAGCGCTGGGCAATGGACCTGAGACTCGAGCCCAGAGTGGTCTGAAGCCGTTGGGGAAAACAGAGGGAGTCCTGGGGAAGATGGCCATGGCCCCAAGCCCTTCCCTGGCTCAGGTGTACACCAGCCCGGTGGCAGTGGCCGTGTGGGAATGGCAGGACGGGCTGGGCACCTGGCACCCCTACAGCGCCACTGTTTGCAGCTACATCGAGCAGCAGTTTGTCCAGCAGAAGGGCCAGCGCTTCGGGCTGGGGAGCCTGGCCCACAGCATCCCCTTAGGCCAAGCTGACCCCTCACTGGCTCCTTATATCATCGACCTCCCCAGCTGGACGCAGTTCCGCCAGGACACTGGTAAGGCACTTCCTGCCTCAAGTATGTGTCCAAGTGCCTGTTTCGGGCTGGGCGTCGTGCTAGGTGTTGGGGGTCACAGAATTGACTCTCAGCGTTATCCTGCCCCTGAAATGCACACAGTCAGAAGGCGGGTGCTGGGAGTGACAGCAGTGTGAGATGTTCCTTAGTGGTACAGGGTGCCTTGGGAACACAGTGCAGAGGCCGTTCCAGCCCCTTTCCCCCTTGTCTCCCAAACCAGAAATGCCTGCTTCCGCCCGCAGAGGTTCGAGGGTCTCGCTGGCAGCAGGCAGGCAAGCAGGCCAGCCGGCATGGGGGTGGCACACCATGCTAGTTAAGAGGGCCTGGTGATGGGTTCCAGCTCCTGTATGATAGCTGTGTCACATGGGCAAGTTACTTCACTCTCCTGTGCACTCATGTTTCTTTCGTGTGTGTGTGTGTGTGTGTGTGTATGTGTGTCTTTTGCTCAGTATTACTGAGAAGGGGGCCACCAACTTCTTCCCAGAGCTGTGCACTATCCCTGTAAATCAGTGGTTCTCAGCTGGGGGCAACGTTTGGAGACATTTTTGATGGTCAGGACTATGGGGCGGGGTGCTACCAGCATCTAGTGGGCAGAGGCCAGGGACGCTGCTAAACATCCTACAATGTACAGGACAGCCCCACATCAAAGAATTATTAGCCCAGAATGTCACTAGTGCCGAGCCTGAAGACTCCTGCTCTAATCCCTGTAGCAGCCTCCTCGAGGGTGTGAGGACTCAGGCTTCCAGGCAGTGGATGCAGATAAAAGTCCCTGCCTTCATGATGTTCGCAGTCACTGAGAAAGGCAGCGCACAAGATAAATGATTTGTGAACTGTGTATGAGTTAGGTAGCAATGAGTGTTTATCAGGGAATGGATGTGTAAAGCGCAGGGAGAGGTTTTTTTTTGTTTGTTTTTTTTTTAAAGTTATTCTTTTTTTTTTTTTAAAGTTTGCTGTTCTTTATTTATTTATTTATCTATATTTATGGCTGTGTTGGGTCTTCGTTTCTGTGCGAGGGCTTTCTCTAATTGTGGCAAGTGGGGGCTGCTCTTCATCACGGTGCGCGGGCCTCTCACTGTCGCGGCCTCTCTTGTTGCGGAGCACAGGCTCCAGACAGACGCGCAGGCTCAGTAATTGTGGCTCACGGGCCTAGTTGCTCCGCGGCATGTGGGATCTTCCCAGACCAGGGCTCGAACCCGTGTCCCCTGCATTGGCAGGCAGATTCTCAACCACTGCGCCACCAGGGAAGCCCGAGAGGTTGTTTTGAAGTTTGAGCTTAGGTGGCCTGGTCACCAGGAAGGGCTGGGGACAGGTCAGGAGGGAGGGGCAGGTCGTGCAGGGCTTTTCCATCCCTTGAGGGGCTTCGACTTTTCTTCTGAAAGGAGGAACCCTGGGAAGATTTGGGCAGAGGAGTGACGTAATCTGATTTGGGGGTTAAGAGTATCCCACTGGCTGCTGAGGTCGGGAGACCAGGTAGAAGGTAATCGCAGTGATCACCTTTTGAAAAGTACTGTTGGAAGCATGGCCCAAATTGATTTTTTTCTTTCTCTCCTGAATCGTCAGGTTTGGTTTATTAATATAAGCTAACCACAGATGTTTCCTAATAGTTGCTACCTGGGAAGTCCAAGGGAATCTATGTACATCCATGTAAGAGAACTGTGTAACAGTTAATAAAGAGTTTTACAAAGTTTTAGAGACATAAGAAATACTTATGGCATAATACATGAAAACAGGAAAATTTTTCAGTATGATTGTCAGCTACACCTAAATATACATGCCTAGGAGACCAGACCAGAAGGAATATGTTACAATATACAATATACGTCGTGTGCTTTCCTCTTGGTGGTTGGATTATGGATGATTTAATTTTCTTCAGGCATTTTGTTTTCAGTTTTTTAAGTCAGGCTACATAGGTTTCATCCTTAGGAATATTTTGAGCCACAGCTGGTCTTTGACCTAAGCGTCCAGCATCCCTCACTCCTGCTGAGAAGCGCTGGTCCCTGTCTGCCACTTGATCCCTTTGATCCACAGTTTCTTTGCATAGAGAGAGCTCTCTACCCTTCACCCCAAATTTGGAGAGAATAATCAATGCCAGCCTTTAGGTCAGACAGCAACATGACCCATATATACACCGTGATCATGTTTTATTTTGGTTGTAGGAAAAAAAGAGTTTTTAAACTCCCTTTTTTTGGGAGGTGGTGAGTGGCTAGCAGATGAACTTTATATGTGCAACGCTTCTTTTAAAACAGGCACCATGCGGGCTGTGCGGAGGCACCTATTTCCCCAGCACTCGGCCCCGGGCCTGGGCATCGTCTGGGAGTGGCTGAGTGACGACGGCTCCTGGACGGCGTATGAAGCCAGCGTCTGCGACTACCTGGAGCAGCAGGTGGCCAGGGGCAACCAGCTCATGGACTTGGCTCCCCTGGGGTACAACTACACCGTCAACTACGCCACCCACACGCAGACCAACAAGACTTCCAGCTTCTGCCGGAGTGTGCGGCGCCAGGCAGGGCCCCCGTACCCAGTGACCACTGTCATTGCTCCACCGGGCCACACGGGAGTGGCCTGCTCTTGCCATCAGTGCCTCGGCGGCGGTGCAGCCGGCCCTGTGTCAGGCCGCTACCGCCACTCCATGACCAGCCTTCCCGCCTACCCAGTCCCCCAGCCACCCCACAGGACCGCCGTTGTTTTGGGGGCCCACCAGGCCTTTGCTCCATACAACAAACCCTCACTCTCTGGGGCCAGGTCTGCGCCCAGGCTGAGCACCGCCAACCTCTGGGCTGGGGCGCTGCCCTCCCTGGGAAACCAGCCCCTCTACCGCTCCAGCCTCTCCCACCTGGGACCTCAGCACCAGCCCCCAGGACCTTCCGCTGCCAGCGCAGCCAGGTATCTTGTGTGACGCGGACGGTCGTTTTGTCCACCCGCATGCCTTGTCAGCGGGCTTGGGTTTCTGCTCTTCTTTAGCTGGGAAGACTCCCCCCAAATGCCTGCAGACTCGGCACCTGCCTCCTCGGCTGTCCCTGCTACGTCATCTCCTTTGCATGTGTCATGTGGTGCCGAGGTGCCACGCTGTCCACAGCCTTGTGTCCCAGGGAGCCTACGTGACTTCTGGCACTTGAGTGCTGGTAGTTGCCACATGGGTTAAAACCAGTGATCCTTTCATTGACTCAGGAGAATCGGGCTCTCTGAGCAGTTAAAGATTTTTTTGGCTGTGCCTGTGTGCCACGTAGCTGGGGCCGGGTACCTGAGGACATTTCTCTGACTCCGTCTGTGTGCCCGGCCCTGAAGTCACAGACATGGAAGGTTCAGCCCTCTCCCTAAGCCCACGGTCTCATCCAGGGAAGGCTGTGAGCCCAGTTTTGGTGCTTAAAAGTTGGTTGAGGAGAGAGCAAAGTGCTGAGCGTGTTGGGGGTGGCAGCAGGTGACATAGGGCAGCTGCTGTGCTGGTACAGTCCATGCCTCATAGGGCACCCTGAGAAAGGTGATGAAATGGGCCCCGTCCAGACCAGGTGGCACTTTAAAGTGGGGAAACCCCTGAGTGGCCAGTGGTGGGTGCATCTGGCATGCTCAGAGACCTGTCACTGACCAGGGGCCTCGTCATTGATTATTATTGAGGGTCTGGGGCCTGGAGAACATTTTGAATACTCAGAGTGTTAGCCGGGATGGGGGCTGATTTCTGAGAGAGGGTGACCTGGGTGGGTGGTGACTGGATGTGTGGGCCTGTGGCCGCCCTGTTTCCCTGGGAGTCAGCATCTTGGTGCCACCTCACTCACCCAAGCCCACCCAGCGGCCCCCCTGACCACGGGGAGGGCCGAAGCGTCCCAGTGTGGCCGAGACCTCCTTGGCAGCTTCTCAGGCCTCTAGTATTTTTTCTAGTTAGGTTTCAGAGGACCCTTCCAGCTCCGATAAGACGGTGACAGCTGTCACTCACCAAGCACGTGTTATAGCCGGGCCCTGTTCAGCAGGCTGTGTAGGTGATTTCGTGACTCCTCCCAATGGCCATATGGTAGGGGGTGTCCCCAGCTTTCAGGGGAGAACATTGAGGCTGACGAGGTTGGCAGCACAGCCAGGAAGTGGCAGAGCTGGGATCAAACCCAGGCCCCATGTGGGGCATGTGGAGTATTTTTTTTCTTGAAAAAAAATTTTTTTTAATTATTATTTTTTTGTATTTTGGCCACGCCGCGTGGCCTGTGGGATGGTTCCCCGACCAGGGATCAAACCCGGGCCTCCACAGTGAAAGCTCTAAATCCTGACCACTAGGCCACCAGGGAACTCCCCACGTGGAGTTCTTGAAGCTGTCTGAAAGGCAGAGTGAGAGGAAGGCAGAGGGCGTCCTGAGGGGTGCGTGCAGAAGCCGCCAGTACACAGAGGAGGGGATGGGCCCCCTGGGTCCGGGTGTCTTCCTGCCTGTCCTCCAGGAGTTGGGGCACGTGGATCTGAGATCCCTCTGGGAATTGGGAGCACAGGGAGGTGTGGCCTGGGCCTTCTCTGTGGGCTTGCACAGAGACATAAGCAAGCTGGGCTCTGTGCCAACCCAGTCCCTCCCAGTGCTCTGTGAGGCCCCTTCCAGTATGTGAGTCAGTCTGTTTTAGAGAAAAACATGTCACGTTTGCCAGCCCAGAAGGGTTATCAGCAAGGCTGGAGCTTCTTTTATGACTAGGTCGGCTTTGCCTAGCCTCCTGGGGCTTATGTTCTTACAAATTAACTGCAGCAAATTTCTAGATGGTTCTAGAGCTGGGATTTTGGGATTGAGCCAGGCGACTTCATGGGCTTTGTTGCTTTCTTCTGGTGTGGGGCGCCCATCAGTCTCCCCTGATAATTCTCTGGGGTCTCCCCTCCCCAGCCTGAGGGCCCAAGAAGCTGCTGAGGTGGGTCCCGCCAGTACCGTCCAGGCCAATTACAGAATGGAAGGCTGCCGGGCCAGATGGCCTTACCTTTGCTGCTGGGTCGTGCACGTTGCTTACCCTGCTGCCCTGCGTTGTAAACCAGGAGGGAGCCGGGCCGGCAGGCTCTGGCAGGTGAAACAGCCTCAGAGGGTGGCCTGCCGCCTGAAGGGGGTGTTCACCTGGACCTCCTGCAGCTCCTCAGGAGCTGGGAGGGGTGACATTCACTCGCAGGGGCCAGTGTTTTCCTGTCTAATTTGTAGTGTGGTCCTCTGCAGTTAACCCTTCTCTAATGGCTGTTGTAGAGCCAGAGGGGGGTTAATAAATCCCTGACCTCTTAACCCAGCAGGGCCGGAAGGATTTGAAAACACCTGGCACCTTAGTCTTCTAGCGGCTGTGGTATAGTTCTCAAAGCCAAGTGAATGTCAGCAGCATCAGGTGAAGGTTACCGCGTGTGTGGAGGAGAAAGTGTTTACTGGTAGCTGCTGGGAAGGACATGTGAGTGAGTGAAATCAAAATTTGTGGAACCCATGTGGGTTTTTTTTTTTTTGTAACCCACATAGTTTCAAATCACGTCTTGCTCAATCTGGGTAAAACCTTGGCTGACTGATTTGCCTGGTGCCCCAGGAGCCTTTCCAAGTAGGCGGTAATCCATCTAGAAGATACATGATTTGTCACTGAGCCGCTGGGTTTAAGTAAATTTCCTAGTAGCTGAAGTTTATCCCTTTAAGCACCAAAACTTGTGTTTCAGTAATGTTGGATGGAAAACTTTCCAAAATGTGTTACGCACACATTCTTTAATAGAGGGTGTGCCGGCTGGTTTAGCATTCTGATGACTCGGGGTGGTGATTAGGACCAGCCCTCTATTGCAGCTTTGGTGTGGCTAGGCCTCGGGGTGCTTTGTCCCTGCACTAACCCGGCCTAGGAAAATGGCTCTCATTGTGAGACCCCTAAGCAGAAAGTTTGCTTTCGTCAGCTCTGTTCTTGCTGCTGCTGTTCTCCCAGCCTCTGAAAGCACCCCGCTCCCTCCCAGTATCGGCCAGGCTCTTCAGACTTGTGGGATTGGGGTCCTGGGTTCCAGTGGGTCCTTGCCCCTGACTCGCTGTAGGCCCTTGGCTCCACTCTGTTCTCTTTCTGCGTCTCTCTTTTCCTCTCTGAAGGTTACGGAATTGGGCGGGTCAGTTTCTGAAGTTTCCTTTTGCCCTGATAGGGCTGTGGTTTTCAGGATTTGGTGAGGGCCCTGCAGCTCTCCCGGAGCCGCCTTGCTCCGCTGAGACCTGGGAAACAGTGGGCATTTGGATCGTGCTGCAGATCGAGCCTCGCAGACACCCTGGGGGTCTTTGGGAATTATTCGCATCTTACAGGGAGAGAAAGTAAAGCTCAGAAAGGGGACTCGACATGCACCAAGGCACCCAGCTTTTAAGCGCTGCGGGGGCTGGAAGGGGGTCGCCAGGCTCCACACCGTGTGCTTCTTGTACTGCGCATGCTCAGAGGTTCCCCGGTGCGTGGCAGCCCGTGAGGAGCTGGAGGAAGGCTCTGTGTGCCTCACTGTCCGGCCTTCTCGCTCTGCCCCCTGTTTGGGACTGTCCAGTCCTGTCTGGAGAAGACTAGAAATCTTCCTGTCTCGTGTTCCCAGCTCCACTTGGAAGCTCCTGGAGATGGTCCCAGACAGGCAAGGCAGGGAGGGCCTAGTAGGTAGAGCCAGGAACCCAGCAGGCGGGAGGGGTGCGTGAGGCAGGTGGGAGGGAACTCTCGGAAGGGCACTTCATGGGCATATGGTGCCCCCACATCTGGGACCATTCTGCCAGTCTGAGCCCTTTAGAGGACGGTGCAGGGAGATCAGCGACCTCTGAGGTTCTGTCCACCCCTGAGAGTCCCCATCTTGGGACCCACTGGATCCTTTTACTGCTCTGTCCCTTCTGACCACAGCAGAGAAATGTATGGGGGAGGAGCTGGGGAAAGTCACGGGGGAAGTGACAACATCGTGAGACCCCTAGGCAGATTGAACTTAGTCGTGGTTCCTGGTCCCAGTTCCAGGGTGAGCTGCTCATTGGAAGCCTTACCGCCTGTCTGCTTTCTGCTCTAGAACCTAGGCCTTCTCCCCCAGATACGTGCCTCTCCCCAGCAAGGGAGGATCCCGCTCTCGGACCCCCGCTGGGCCAGTGATGCCCAGCCCGCTGAGTAGCCCAGTGCAGCGGCAGAGCCAGGCTTCGGCTTTCCAGCTTCCCGGTTATGGGCTCAAGCTTAGTGCTCCCTGTCGGGTTGGCCTGGGAGATGAAGGATGCCTCCAAGGGCTGTATCTTCTCAAATTCTTCGCTTCTAGAACTTGAAAATTGAAGAAACAGGCTCAGGAAGGGGGTGGGGCGTGGCTTCAAATTAAACAGAGTTTAGTGGGGCTAAAACCTTAGCCCTAGTGTCCTGCACGCCTAGCCCCTCCCCGCTCCCCCCCCGCCCCCCGCATTATCAGAGCGCCCTGATCCAGTTCCATTGTCCTCTTGGGGCTGAGGGTAGATAAGGGTGGCAGGAAGCGTGGCCGCACAGGTTATTCTGTTTGGGGAGAATAGTCCAGAAATGAAAACCAGTACCAGCCAGTGTGAAATTTTCTGATTTGCATCAGAACCAGCAGCTCCCTATTGTGTCCACCAGTGGGACCCGTGACCCAAGGCCGGCAGTAGGGAAGGATCTGGGCAGCTTCCAGAAGCATTTGCCGTAACCAGGTGGTTGCTGGTTTGCCGACCGTTGTAAGGGTAGCACATCAGACTGGAGGCGTCCATCATTTCCTGAGCACCTTCCCAGCTCCTGGATCCAGGCTGGGCCCAGTGGAACAGAGAGGAACATGCCCAGGGCCTGTCCTTGGGGAGCTCCAGTGGAGGGACTGCGTGGAAGGGTTTCATAACCCTTCCCACTGCATCACCTTGAACATGAGCAGTGCTGGATTGGAGGACGCAGTCACCGGGAGGGGGAGGAGATGGCAGGCATGTCGGGCCATCTACGCCAACTGTCCCCAGGGCAGGGCTCCCTGAAACCATAATGGCATGGATTTATTACTGTTTAAAAATATAACGGCTTAAAACCAAGTGAGAGACCTGGAATTAGTCACTGTGGGAAGCAAGACCTTCATTGAAAAAATAATTCCCTTTATTTTGAACTAATTTTGGATTTACAGAAAAGTCACAGAAATAGTACAGAGTTTCCCCATCCCCCTTCCTTGACTTCTTGCGTTAACGTCTTTCGTAAACATGGTGCGGCTGTCAGAACCAGAGGCTCACCGCTGGTGCAGGACTGTTAGCTAAAGACTTTCCCACTTTCATCAGTTTTTCCTCTGCTGTTCTCTTTCTGTCCCACGATCCCACTTTGCATCCAGTTGTCATTTCTCCTCCTCCTCCTCCACCTGTTCCTCCTCTTGTGGGTAAAACAGTTCCTCAGTCTTTCTTCATCTTCCATAACCTTGACACTTTGGGAGAGTTACTTTTGTCAAATGGCCCTTAATTTGGGTTCGCCAGACGTTTTCTCATGATTGGACAGAGGTTATGCCGTTTTGGCAGGAACCCCAAAAGGGGTGTTATTTCCTTCTCGGAGCATCTTCTCTTGGGGTTCCTGATGTTGGTTGGTCCTATTACTGGTGGTATTGGTCTGGACCACTCAGAGTGGTTTCTGCTGGACTTCCGCTCTGCGGGGAACCGCAGAGCCCTCCTTTTGATGAAGCTGGTGAGTTCATAATTCTTTTAGGTTTGTCTTCAGAGTCTCTGATTGTCCAGGAGAACGTTTTTTGACAGCCAAAGCTTCATTCTCAATACCTTGTAAAAAGATGAGGCTCATCCCCAGCAGCGTTCTTTCGTGTCGCTGCCCCGTCCCTGCCTAGCGTTCCTTCCCCTCCCCAAGGCCCAACTTGGAGTTTGACTTTTGTCGCTTGATTTTCACAGGGGAAGGATGGCGGGCCGGCCTCTGGCTTAATATCTTAAGTATTCAGATTCTCTTTCTTGGTTAGTTTGGGTCTGAGAGTAGTGAACGTCAGATCTCTTTGTTCCTCCTTCCAGATACTCTTCATCGGGATCTTTTCTTTAAAAAAAAGAAAACACCAGAAGCCCTCACTGCACAGAGGCAGCTGCGGGAAGTGAAACCACAAAGGGGCCTCGGCAGCACCCGTGTCTTCCTCACTCGGTGTTTCTCCGGCTCCTGTTTCTGCTAAGTCGGCTCCGCACATTAAGCTCTGCCCTCTCTTCTCCCCAAGTGCCTCCCTGCCTGGCGGTCCAGTGAGCAGCCCCAGGAGCGTCCCCGCCACGGTGCCCGTGCAGATGCCGAAGCCCAGCAGGGTCCAGCAAGCTCTCGCAGGTAGGCAGGCTGCTCCCTGGTCCAGGTTCCAGAACAGACTGTGTCTGGCAGGGCCAGGACTTGGGGGCAGGGGAGA
The DNA here is from genome assembly GCF_965194825.1 of Balaenoptera physalus. Taxonomy (NCBI): domain Eukaryota; kingdom Metazoa; phylum Chordata; class Mammalia; order Artiodactyla; family Balaenopteridae; genus Balaenoptera; species Balaenoptera physalus. Next base: position 84,399,471 of record NC_138898.1, read on the forward strand.
ATGCGCGGGGGAGGGGGAGGAGATTGGGGGGCAGGGGTCTTGTTACCCTGTGTGTTCTCATGGAAACCCAGAGAGGCTCCTTGGGGGGCGGTGCCTTTTTTCAGTGATGGCGTATCCCCCAGCGGGTGAGCCTGGGTGCCTGTTCGTTTGTCTCGGTGTTGGGGCGGGCGGGGGGGGTCATGCCTGATGACTGTGGGTGCCCTGCTGTGACCTTTCCCCACCTTTTACGTTTTCACATCACCTTGAATTATGGTTCGGGAGTTACTTTTCTGTCCCGAGATGCTTTAGGCATTTCCCTAAAGGGGTCCCCTGCGGAACTCGTAGAGCTATTTTGGCTGGAGTTAACATTTTGAGTAAGTGCTTTTGTTTCTGACTAGATCTTTTGTTAACCTTACACCTCTGAACTGTTTTTTTTTTTAAATTAATTAATTAATTAATTTATTTATTTTGGCTGCGTTGGGTCTTTGTTGCCGCGCGCGGGCTTTCTCTAGATGTGGTGAGCGGGGGCTACTCTTCGTTGCGGTGCGTGGGCTTCTCAGTGCGGTGGCTTCTCTTGTTGCGGAGCACGGGCTCTAGGTGCAGGCTTCAGTAGTTGTGGCACGTGGGCTCAGTAGTTGTGGCACGTGGGCTCAGTAGTTGTGGCTCGCAGGCTCTGGAGCACAGACTCAGTAGTTGTGGTGCACGGGCTTAGTTGCTCCGCGGCGTGTGGGATCTTCCCGGGCCAGGGCTCGAACCCGTGTCCCCTGCATTGGCAGGCAGATTCTTAACCACTGTGCCACCCGGGAAGCCCCAAACTGTTTTTAAAATTCCTCTTGCGGGTATTAGGAAGCCACTGAAAGTTATTTTTTAACTTATGGGAAATGTAAAATCGTACATGAAGATACACTGAGGAGTCTGGTGGACCTCCATCACTTAAAGATGGAGGCAGAGGAGTGAGCTAACCAGACTGTGTGTTGGGTGAGTCACTGGGGTAGCACAGGGGGGATTGGAGGGGACCAGGCCTAGAGGCAGGGAGACCCTGTGAACCTGGACTTCATGCCTCAGGCGGGCCAGCCACTCACTAGGGCCGTGGCAGTAGATGGAGGTAAGGGCTTCTGACTTGGTGGTTGGATTGGTTATGAGAGGGAAGGAATAGAATGAGGCCTGGTGTACAGCTGCCGACAGATAATAAATCATCATAATTAAGGAGGAAGGACTAGGGGTTTTGCATGTGTGGTAACTCATTTCATCCCAATAGCAACTCTGTGGGGGAGGAACTTTGATTCCCATTTTACGTTTAAGGAAACTGAGGCTCAGAGAACTCCAAAAACCTCCCAGGGCCAGCCAGCCAGCCAGCCCTTGGCAGAGCTGGGATTCAGCCCCAGGCATTCTTGGCCTCAGAGTCTGGGCTCTTCGCTGTGAGGCGATGGGGCGATGGGTGGGGCGATGGCTGTGGCTGTCGACAGGCGGAGCTGTCCCAGATCCAGGGAGGTTTGGACGAGCAGTTCAGAAGAGCAGCATGGGGTGGAGTGGGGCGGCCTGTGCCCCCCCCGGAGTGAGCTTACGGAGACCTGGCGGGATGCCGGGAAGAAGAGCCCTTGAAGGACATGGAAGGACCAGTCAGAGAGGCGGTGAAGACAGGAGAGTGGGGCCGGGAAAGCCCCAGGAGGGGAGGCTTTCAGTCTCTCACCTGCTCAGCTATCAGCCCTTTGCTGGGGCAGAGAGAACAGTGAGCAAAAATGTGGTGACTAGAAAGTCCCTGCCCAGTTTAGGTCTTCTCGTGGCATCCGATGCCACAGGTGATTCAGGCCTGTGTGTGTGTGTGTGCGTGCGCGTGTGTGTGGTGCTGGTCTTGTTGGAGAGAGGTTGTGGGGGAATGGGCCCAACCTCCCCGCGCCCAGCTCTGTTCAGCTCTGCGGTCCCTGAGGCTTTAATACCAATGCCGTGATCACCTCTGCACACAGCTCAGAAGTGGTCTGTGTGCTGAGGAGCTCTCGAGGCTGGACCCTCTGCAGGCCACATCCTCTGTGTCCCCTGCCGCCTGGGCTCTCACAGCGATCCTGGAGGCAGGCAGGTATTTTAATCTCCATTTACTTGTCAGGGAAACAGACCCCAAAGGTTCAGGAACTGGATCCCAGTGAGGAAAGAGTAGATGAGCCGGTGGCCAGACGCCGCCCCGCCTGAACACGTGGCTCTGGCTCATACCTGAAGCTGGGGCCGCTGTGTGGGGCACCAGGGAACCAGGGATCCTGCGCCCACCCCCAAGAAGCAGGGTCTGGAGAGACCTCTCAGCTGGGCTGCAGTTACGGATTCGATTATGGATTTGGGAATAGGCTCGCCACGTTGAGGTGAGCACCTGGGCACAGGGGTCTGCAGGTAGGTCTCCAGCCCGCGGATGTACTGCTGAAGGGCTGCGCGCCCCTCTCGCTGGTGGAAGATCCACCTCCGTGTCGGCCGGGCGCCTCAGGTGATGGCTTTGCTGCCTGCGGCCCGGCCAGGGCCTCTCCTTCAGGGGGGTGGGGAGGAGCAGGCCCCCGAGGCTGGGGCCAGGCTCCCACCCTGCGAGGGAGGAGGAGTGTCTGCATTTTACGCTACCAAGACCTGCCCAAGACCGGTCAGCCAGTGGGGAGTGGTACTGGCCTTGAGCCCAGCTTGGTAAGGCCAGGGCCAGCGGAGGGTAGGCTTGGACCTGAGCCCTGGTCACTAGATGAAAGGCCAACGCTGGACATCAGAAAGGGGGTGTCTGCACACCTGCCCATGTGCAGGACCTGCCAGGGGCACCGGCAGATCAAGATGAGAGCAGGAAAAGCCATGGCTATCCGAGCTGTTACGGTGATTTGGGGAATTTGGGGGGGGCTGTCCCTGAGCCCTTGCTATTGGGAATGATGTGATGGCCACTCTTGGTCCCCCCCCCCTCCCTCCCCACCGCCCAATCCTGTCCACTGGACGCCGCTTTTGTGAAGTGTTAGCTCTGGGGTGATTTTCACACTTTTTCACAAGAAGGCAGACCTGCAGGGCATGGGCTGCTGGTCTGTGGGCGTCTAAGTTAAGACTTCGCTGTCTGTGGCTTGAATTCGGAGGAGCAGGTCCTGCGTTGAAAAGGGCAGGAGCGTTGTTCACGCTGGGCTCTTGCGGGGCTGACGTGCTGGCCTCAGGGATGTCTGCTCCCCAGCAGGCAGGGACCGGGCACCTCTTGGAGCAGAGTGAAGGAGCCGGAGTAGGAGGGGGGCGTGGCTGTTTTAGATGGGCAGTCAGGGAGGGGCTGCCAGTGAAGAGGGGTCTGCTTGATGGGCGCGAACTGGTGCATGTTGGGGCAAGTACAAAGCTCCAGAGTTCTCCTAAGGAATTGTCCTCTTTTTTTCCATCTATCTGCCCCCTGTGCCTGCTTGTCATTTGGCCCACCTGATGTTTAGTTCCAAGGGAACCCACAATTTGAGCCCAGGAACAACCTTGGGATGCTGGTGGCATCGAATTACCTGATGAGCGGGCACCCAGTGGCCAGCCTCGGTCTTCTGATGTGCACTTTGGTGCCTCCTGCGGGGTGACCACCACAATGCACCCTGTGCTGCCCAGGCTGCCGGCCTCTGCTTCTGTCCCTCACTGGGCGCATTTGCCCCATTGAGAGCCTTCGTTCTCTGGTGGAGGCCACAGTGGGGCCCAGTGGATCCCGAGGCCAGATCTCTCCTCACCGCTCTGGATCGCCTCTGGAGTGGGCAGCAGGTCCACCTGGCTTGTCCGCTGTGCCCAGACCCCTTGCCAGATTCTGAGCACCTAGAAAGCCCCCCTAAGGGAGGTGCCCGAGGGGAAGCCCAGAGCTCCCTTCCCTGGGGGAGGAGGTGCTTTTGAGCCTGACTAGGGACGGGGAGGATTGGGTAGAGGGTGCTGTGGGCAGCAGGGTGGCTGAGAGTGTGGCAGGAACGGGGACTCCAGCAGGAGGATGTGCTGTGTTCCAGGCCCTTGGGGAGCGCGGGTGAGGGTCCGGCTAGGATGCCTGTGGAGCGCCAGGCTGAGGAGTGAGGCATCCCTCCTGCAGGCATCAGGAAGGAGTGACAGGATTGGACAGTCCACTCGGCGCGGCTGCCTGCTGCGGCTCCCTCCCGCTGTGGGCTGCCCCTGTGCTCCCACCCAGGGCAAAGGGGACCAGAGAAGGAAGCCATGGCCTGGGACCTTAACTGCTCCAGAGGAGCGGTCACAGGGGCCATGGGGACGCCTCGGTGGGGGAGCAGGCCTGGGGCAGCATTCCCGCTTGCCCGCCCCAGCAATGGCGCTGAAGGCACCTAGACGGGCCAGGTGCGGCGTGCAAAACAGGCAGTGCCCCACTGGGGGCAAGGTGACCAGGAGCCGAGGGGGCGCGGCCGAGGGAGCACAGAGGGAGGACCATGAGCTCCAGCCCATCTGCGTTTCCATAGCTTGGCTGCGCCCTTCTGTGTCGCCCCTCTGCTCTCCTTCCTCATGCCTGGCACAGAGAGGCGCCCACCAGAACTGCTCAGGAGGCTTCCTGGGGTGGCGTTCTGCCCTCTGCCCTCCCGATGCAACAGACTCGCCCCCTGCATGCTCCAGGCACGGGCTGATGGGTTGCTTGTACAGACCCCTCTGGAGCTTGGGGCCAGGGCTCCCACCAGCCAGGCATTTCACTGGTTCCTGACCCAGAGCTTAGCCCTGCCGGCCCCGGTAGGCCCTGGCAGCCTCGAGCAGCCGGATTCCCCGGGGAGATCGGCGGGTCCTGATGGCCGTTGACAGTGCCAGCTGGACACAGCTGGGGTTTGTGGAGGTCACGTGCTGAACGACTCCTTCTAACGTTTCTCCCCTCTCTGCATGTCTGATCTCGCACCCCGTGTAGGCATGACGAGTATTCTGATGTCAGCCATTGGACTCCCTGTGTGTCTTAGCCGCGCACCCCAGCCCGCCAGCCCTCCCGCCTCCTGTCTGGGCTCTAAAAGTCACAGCTCAGTTAAGAGATTGAGGAAAATGTCCATGAAAGGTAGTTCCTGCTCACAGATACTCTCTGGCCTCTGCTAAGCCTCCTCCGAGTCTTGCTGCCTCTGACTCTTCTGCACCGATCGCTCTTCTCTGACCACCACGGCCCTCCGCCGCTTCCTTCGAAGGGCCAGCCCATGTGGGGCTACTTCAGAGGGGTCCCCCGATGACCACTGCCCTGGCCGTGTGACGGCCAGGGAGGAAGGGGTTTCAGAACCGTTGGAAGGTGCTGTGAGTTTTAACAAAACTCAAGTGGAGGGGCCTGTGGGTAGTAAGTTCTAAACCTGCCATTTCTAAAGCCGATGGTGGCTCTGCTTGCATCGTTGGGCCAGAGAAGTGTGACCGCTCCGGTGACCTTCTGGATGGTGTGAGAGCGAGCATGGCTCTGGCTCCGCCAGTCCTGGGTGTCCAGCGCTCACGGGCTTTGTGAGCTCACACAAGCATCCCGTTCATGAGCGGAGCGCCTCCTACACGGCAGGTTGGTTGTGGGAGGAATAGGAAGTAAATAAGCTCGGAAAGCGCCTGGCACGTAGTAGTAGTAGTAGTACTAGTAGTAGTACGGTGGTTGCTCTGAACTTGTTCACTGCCTGTCTAACCCCCGCCCAACACGGGAGGAGGGAGGCCAGGGAGGGGTGGGGCTAACCCTGCCCAGCCCCACCCCACCCCTAGCAGTCGCTCCTGCCCTGCTCCCCCTTCTTACTCTGCCTCAGAGGGCGGCAGCTTCCTGAGGCGCTCGGGTTTGCCCCGGGAAAACACGGCTCTCAGCAGACGCTCCGGCCTTCCTGGGCTCGGATGTCCCTTTCGTGGGGTAGGCGGTCACCTGGCTGGCCCCCTTTGAGAAAAGTGGCTCCTGGAGAGTTACCTCCAGTTCTGAAAGGCTGCCTGGGCACGGGCAGGCAGGAGAGGAAGGGGTGCTGAACCAGGCCTCACCGGAGGGATCCCAGGGTCCAGCTGGAGACTGGCCTGTCCCTAGTCGACGTGGCCTTCTAGACCAGGCTTTTCTAGAAGGCCTCCCCCCTCAATCTGAATAGAGTCCCAGCCAGCAGGATGGCCGCCCGGTGCTGGTGGGGATTGTGCTTTTGCCTGGCTTTCTCCCCAGTGACCAGAGTCAGGGTCCTAGAAGTCTGTGTGTATGGGGGTGTGTGTGCGTGTGTATGGGGTGCGTGGTCTTCCTCTGCCTCTAGCTGTTTTCCAGGTCATAGCAGCTAATGCCTTTACAGTGATCACGGCTTTGGTTGGTATTAGGTCCACTTTTTAGATGAGAGAACCGAGACTCAGAGGTGACCTGATTTGGTCCCAGCCCAAGAGCCAGAATCCAACCTGACATCACCAGGTCCCCACCCCTCTCCTCCCCTCATAACTGTCACCTGGCCTTCTCTGGTCTAGAGGGAGCTCAGGCTTGTAAGTCTTTGCAGCCACAGGCTGATGGCCGTGAGCTTGGGTTCACTCCAGAGCCCCTCTGGTCTCAGGGTCTAGGACCAGGAGCTTCCCCTGACCTTGAGACAGGACGACAAGCCCTGCCGGGATCACTCTCCCCAGGCCGTGCTGGTCTCCCTGGTCCCTCCCCTCTGCTCCGCTTTGCTGTCCCTCTGTGACTCTGCAGCTGCCTCTGCCTGGAGAACTCCTGCCATGCTGATTCTCTCTCTAGCTGGGGGCGGTTCTTCTCCTTGGGGTGGGGCCTGTTTGGTGCAGGGCCTCCCCTCCGGGCTTCCTGCACAGGTGCACACAGAGGAGTGGGAGGTTTCGAGAGGAGGGGGCGGGGACAGAACTGTGGGCAGCTTAGGAATCGAGGAGACGCGTCACTGACACCCCACAGTCCAGGGACAAGCCCAAGAAGACTGTGGTTTGCTGTGGCCGTGTGGCCGTCATCTGCAGTTGGTGTGCGCAGATGCCCCCATGGGGTAGGCACGCACTACACACTTGACTCAGAAAACTTACTTCTCTTACCGAGACTTTCTTACAAGAATGATGAAAGCTGAGTAAAATAACACGGCCAGAATGTGCTCCAGAGTGTCTGTTTTAGAAGCTGCTGTTTGACTCTTCCGCATGTCCTCTGAAGCCTCGGACAGGTTTTCTGAGTGAAGGTGTGCAGGGCCGTGGCCGAGGCCCCGTCGTGGCTCCTGAGGGCTGTGGCCAGCTGCTGTCTCTGCCCCTCTTCCGTCTCCTCCAGGGCTCCTGGGGCCGGGCCCCCAACGGGTGGGAGCTCTGGAGAGCTCTGGAGCGTTCTGCGCCTGGCCCAGGTCTCTCCTCTCCTGCACGCTAACCTTCCCATCTGAGCCGCCCTAACATCCCTCCCAGCAACTTGGACCGCTCCCTGTCGTCCTTTCTCTCTCGTTCCAGCATCTCCAGTTCGTTCTCCTCGGGACACCACTTATGTTCTTCTCTCTTCTAGGAGGGCCTCCAAAGCCAGAGCCAGAGCAGGTGATAAAAAACTACACAGAAGAGCTGAAGACGGCCCTGGATGAGGTGCGTGTCACGGGAACCACGCTGCTTTTGGTTTTGTTTGGAAATGAGGGGTGGCTTAGACGAGGACGCCAGCCTGTCCCCTGCTGGAAGGTGCTTCCTGAGGAGCCTCTGGCCTCGTCCAGAGAGCCGTCCTGCCCCACTGGCTGTTGGGAGGGCCGGTCAGCGTTCCTGTGGTTAACCCGGCCTGCCAGACCCCCGTCACGGCTGCACCTGGACCTCTCTCTGCTGAGCCTCGCTTCGGGGCTATGGCACCACTTTTCTCTGATTTGAATGGAGAGTGCTGGAGAATCTGGAGGGGTGGGGTCAAGGTCATTCGTGCCAGTCCAGAGCCGAGGACTCTCTTGTCTCTTTCGCCTGCAAACTGAGTGCATAGGAAGCATCTGGTGGGTAAAGGTTTGGACAGAAACCTGAAAGTCATCCTCACGTCGGCCCCTCCCTCCAGCCTGCTCTGCCCTCCCCCTTCACAGCTGTCTGTCTGTCTCTGCCCTTGTGCTCACCCAGCACAGCTGGGCTGCTTTGCCCCCCACCCCCGCCACCCCCCCTCCAAGCTGCCATCTACACAGCTGACACGTGGCCATAATAATTTAGTACCCGCTGCTCACAGCCCCTCAGCCGGGCCCCCGACGTGTAAGACGAAGCCCCAACCCTGAACGTGGCCGTCAGGGCCTCCCAGGATCTGGTCCTCCTCCGACCTCCTCTTGTCTCCTGCACCCTGGTCGCCCCATGCCCTGCAGGTGCACCGCCCCTCCCAGTGGAAACGCTGGCTTCTGCTTCAGAACGTTCTCTTCTCTCTACCCGAGTGCCCGTTCCCGTGCTTGTGCGTCTGACAAGTTCCCTTTCCCTTGTAAAGCCCAGCGCTGAGGGCCCCACCCGTACTTACCTCTCTGCCTGGCTGCTCCGGCCGCTGTCTCCGCCCGTGCTTCAGTTGTTACACCCGCCCCAACGCTTGGTGCCGCCTGCCGTCCCCTCTGCTGTGGTGACGGTGAGCCCTCTGTGCTCCCAGCCTCCGGAACAAGCAGCTGTCGGATTGAGTTAGACTGGGGTCAGGCACTTCAGCAGATGAAGGCCGGTCCTACAGGACTCGCCCCCTGTGGCACGGGGGCCGTGGGTGAGCGTTCCCCGGGTTGGGTCTCCCTCCAGGACTGCATCATCTGTATGGAGAAGCTGTCCATGGCGTCCGGCTACAGCGACGTGACTGACAGCACGACCTTCGGGCCGGTGGCTGTGGGCCGCTTGGCCAAGTGCAGCCACGCCTTCCACCTGCTCTGCCTGCTGGCCATGTACTGCAACGGGAACAAGGTACCCACGGCCCGCCGGGGCCAGGGGTGGGGGTCGGGGTCTCCTTCCCGCAGCCCGTCCCCGTCATGTTGCACTTAAGCAGGTGAAGGGGGCTGCTGTGTGAGGGGCCCAGGGCCCGCTCGGAGGCAGCCTTGAGATGTCTGCAGCCCTGGCCCTGCAGCAGGATGGGACTGGGGGTGGCAGGTGATGCCTGGTTGCCCTGCCTTTGACGTAGTTTAGCCGGAGTGGACAGGTCAGGGGGACGGAGAGAACGAAGGCCCGTGGTGGGCCTTGGGGCCTGGCCTTTGCACAGTGTCCCCGTGCCATCGTGGACCAGCCAAGGTGCCAGCTCATCAGTCCATCATTCACAGGGTTTTCCTTTTCATCTTAAACGTGACTCGGCTGTGCAAGCTTTTGCTCATAAACCTCATTTTCTTACCTGATGCCAGTCTCTGGGTACCTTGTCCCTTTAATGAAAATTGCATGAGTTTCTGGGGTAAAACTTATCTTTCCAGGGAAGCTTCTGGAATCAAGTCTTTGCGAGGAGGCTGCCTGGGAGTTGGGCACTGCGCCTGGGACCCACTGTGTGACTCGGGGCCAAACCCGTGTCCCTGTGGGCCTCTTTCCCATCTAGCCAGCGGGGTGGCTGGCCTGGGTGCCCTCTCAGGGGCCCCGGCTCAGTCCACGGCGTTCTGCCTTGTCCCAGGATGGAAGCTTGCAGTGTCCTTCCTGCAAAACCATCTATGGGGAGAAAACTGGAACCCAGCCCCGGGGGAAGATGGAGGTGTTCACGTTCCAGGTGTCCCTCCCCGGCCACGAGGACTGTGGGACAATCCTCATAGTCTACAACATTCCCCATGGCATTCAGGTAAGGGGCCCTGGCACAAGAGGAGACTCCTCGGATCTTTCTGGAATCAGCCCTTCTCGGGTGCTGTCCTTCCTCTCCCACCCCCTCCTAGCAGTCTGCGCACCCCGGGTCACTGAAGGTGCCTAGGCTGCCAAGTCAGGCTATCAGCAACCAGGAGGCACTGGTGCTGGGGGCTAGAGCCAGCTCCTAGGGTTGTGGAAGCAAAGAGGTGGCCCTAGCCCTTTCCTGAGCCAGGGAGGGCTTCCTGGAGGCAGAGGCATCTTCGCTGGACTTGTACTGGGCGGAAGGCCAGCAAGCGTCTTAAGCAGGAAGAGCGCTTTTATTGGGCTGGCTGGCTGGCGAGCCCACAGGGGCAGAGCACAGGGTGGGGAGGGCTGGCTGGCCTGACTGCTCTTGAGGGACCCACTCAGTGGCCTGATCCAGGCCTGCGTGGGGTGTGCAGGGACAGGAACCCAAGCTCACTGGGGACCCAGACGGGAGCCCTGGCCCCTGAGGTCTCTGCCTTGGACCGGCGGGGGGGGATCTCAGAGCCTGGGCAGGTTGGGAAGATACAGGGTAGTGGGGGCCAGGAGTCTGACGGGATGTCACTCGGTTTTGTCTAATTATGTGCTTCCGCTGGTTTCCCTACAGTTCTCCGTGGCTCAAAGTGAAATTTAGAAACACTCCCGACAGCAGTAGAGCCACAGAGCGGGAGGGGACTTGGGAGCTGTACACGGCGTGTCACCGTGTGGCCGAGGGCAGAGCAAGGGCCGTGTGCAGTTCCAGCCCCCAGCCTCTGTCCAGCCTGCCGCCACTGTCTCGGGCCCCGCTCCGGCCACTTCTAGAGCGAGAGTGGAGGGGCTGTGTGCCCAAGTGAGGGTGTCAGGCGGCGGGCCCTGCCCTCCGGTCCTGAGAGCCCAGTGCCCAGAGGGCCACCAGCGAAGCAGGTGCTTCCGTCCCAGCCTCTAAGGGGTCTGGGCTCTTCAGGGAAGTGGAGGGAGTTAGCCGAAGTGTCTGATGCCAGGCTGAGTGGCCCGGGCTCAGGGAGGGCAGTCGTGGGTGGGCGCCGTGTTCACGGCGGGTCTTCAGAGCGAGATGTGAGATGGCAGTTGATTTGGTCGCTCGAGCGCAGCAGTATCCCCACCTGGAAGGCGAAGGGGTGAGGCTGGGCTCCCGTGTCTGAGCCCCTCTGCAGCCAGAGGGCCCCTCGGCTCCCACTCCCGGCGTCTGTGTGCCTCCTGCAGGGCCCGGAACACCCCAACCCTGGAAAGCCGTTCACCGCCAGAGGGTTTCCCCGCCAGTGCTACCTTCCGGACAACGCCCAGGGCCGCAAGGTGAAGGCCCGGCTGACGCCCCTGGGAGTGGCCCCCCTTCCCCCCGGCTGGCAGCTCTGGGCCCAGCTGTCTGTGTGCAGTGGGAGGCGGTAGGGTGGGGAGGGCCCAGCTCGGCGGCCACACCAGATCTGTCTCTGCTCACCTTCTTACTGCGACAGGGAGAGGGGGACGAGGCCTGGGGGCCGGCTGGGGTGTGGGCCACCCCTTCCCGGGGACCTGCTGTGGGTCAGGCGTCCCAGGTGCCCGGGGTCCAGGGAGAGACGAGCTGACCTCACAGGTGCTCCAGTGGGAGGACGGGATGGGGAGGCACTGGGGCCGCTCTACCCTGGGTCGGGGGGGCGGCCTGCAGAGCCACCTCTGCACTGAGACCTGAGTTGGGACTTCCCAGCTCTCCGAAGGCTGGGGAATAGTGTGCCAGACAGACAGAACAGCCGGTGTGGTGGCTTTGGGGTGGGGACAGCTCCGAGGGTGTGAAGAGGCTTAGGGAGGTGAGGGGGTGTCAGGTGGGTGTCTGCTCTCCAGGCCAGCCCCAGGAGCTGGGGTTTGTTCTGAGCGCTTGTTCACGGCCTTCTTCTTCCCCCCTCCCCGCCATTCCCTCCCCTTCCCCCTCTTCCTGCCTCCCCACCATCCGCTCCCCCTTGGGCAGGTCCTGGAGCTGCTGAAGGTGGCCTGGAAGAGGCGACTTATCTTCACAGTAGGGACGTCCAGCACCACGGGGGAGACCGACACGGTGGTGTGGAACGAGATTCACCACAAGACAGAGATGGACCGCAACGTGACAGGCCACGGCTACCCCGACCCCAACTACCTGGAGAACGTGCTGGCCGAGCTGGCCGCCCAGGGGGTGACTGAGGACTGCCTGGGGCAGCAGTGACCTGGGGCGCAGGCGTGCTCCCCCCGAGCCCAGGCCACTCCTGCCTGCCTGGCCCCGTCCCCCGTCCCCACCAGGCCCGGGTCTGCGTGGGAACTGGGCGAGCCTGGGAGTCATACTTGGGAGGGCTTCGGATGCAGCTACCTCAGTGCGTGGGCCCCTCCATCCTTGGTGGGCCGCGTTGGGCCCTCGGTGCCGGGGGCCCTGCAGGGGGTGAGGAGAGACTGCCTGCTGCGCCCCCAGCCAGGGGCGGGCCTGGGTCTGGGTCAGCTTCTCATACCTCAGATGTTCTGTTTGCAATAAATGCCCTATAGCCAAAGTCAGCGGGCCCTGGTGGGTTTCTCAGTGGAGAGGCTGCGTGTGTGTGCACGTGTGTATGTGTGTGTGTGTAAAATCTGATGTGTGAAGGCCAGCACACACGTCCTGCTGCGTCAGAACAGGAAGGGGCCTTACAGGCTGCCCATCCAACCCCCTAAATGAAGAAACCGAGGCTGCAGTGAGGCCAGGAGCTGCAGGAGCTGCCCTGAGCTGCAGGAGCTGCCCTGAGCTGCTCCCCGGGCCCCGCCCCCGTTCTCCTTGCAGTGCGCAGTCCAGCAGTTCCGCCAGGGCCCCTCCCGTTTCCTTCCCCAGGGTTCTGGCTTTCTAAGCGCTGCTCACATGGGCCAGGTGCTGCTGTCTTCATTTTACAGGTGAGGAAACAGGTTCAAGGGTACAGTGACTAGCGGTAGAGCCGGGACTGGAATCCCGGACAGGATTGTTCTGACCCCATCCTCAGAGCTCTCATCCTTCCCAGCCTTCTTAGAAGGAGGATCCAGTACTCGCAGGCTTGCTGTCTGCCTGGCGGGGGTGAGTGTGGCCTGGGGCTGAAGAGACACACACCCGAGTGACGGTAACGGATGTGGGGGCGGCGGTCTGCTTTCACAAGCCCTTCTCTTCATAAGAAAAGGACTGGAATTCTACGTTAGGACGCGCTGGTACAAAGATGAATATATGTTAGAGCATTTTCTTTCATCTAGAAGTTCCTTTTTTTTTTTTTCTTTCTGATTTTAAAAGAAATTAAAGCATTTTTGTGGACTCCTAGCAGTATCGTGGGCCCTGGGCACTGTGTCCACTGCCTCGTGGAGAAGTTGGCTGGGGAGGACAGGGAGGCCTCCATAGAGAAGCTGGACCCCAATCCTGTTTGGTTCCACGGTGAGACTCACTCCACTGCTCACAGGGCACAGGAGTTGGGTGGGCACCTGAGTGCCGCCCCCATGCTCGGCTCCCACCATTACAGCACAGTGAGAGTCAGAATCGGAGAAAATGTTCGCAAATCTTACGCCTGATAGGGGTCTCGTATCCAAAAAATATCAAGAACTCTTACAACTCAACAATAAAAAGACAGATCCCCAATTTTTAAAAAATGGGCAAAGGACTTGAATAGACATTTCTCTGAAAAAGATATACAGATGGCTGACAAGCACATGAAAAATGCTCAACGTCATTAGGGAAACGCAAATGATACCACTTCATACCCATTAGGGTGGTTATTATTAAAAAAAAGCAGGGAATAAATATTGGTGAGGATGTGGAGAAATTGGAACCCTCATCCACAGCCGGTGGGAATGTAAAATGTAGCCACTTTGCAAAACAGCTGGGCAGTACCTCAAAAAGCAGTTACGATATGACTCCGCAATTAAAACTACCAGGTAAATTTCCAAGAACTGAAAACATGTCCACGGTAACACTCATAATAGCCAAAAAGTGGGAGCAACCCAAATGTCCATCAGCTGATGCACGGATAAACAAAATGTGATGTATCCATGCAACGGAATGCTATTCAGCCAGAAAAAAGAATGAACTGTTAACACATACAACATGGATGAGCCTTGAAAACATTATGCCAAGTGAAAGAAGTCAGACAGAAAAGGATGCACTGTGTGATTCACTTTATATGAAATATCCAGAAGAGGCAAATCCAGAGAGACAGAAAGTACCTTAGTGGTTGTCAGGGGGAGGGGGAATTGGGAGTGACTGTTTTAATGGGTACAGTGTTTCCTTTTGGGGTGGTGAAAAGGTTCTGGAATCTGGTGATTTATGGCCAGTGAAGTTTAAGAGGAGGTCTACAGGGGCTTCTAGGAAAGCTTATGTTTTTCTGATAAAAGAGATAGATTGGATAACACCTCCCTGCCCCTCCCTTCTTCCTACTTTGATTGAGGATATGATGCCTGGAGCCACAGCAGCCATCTTGCTCCAATGAGAAAAAGGCCAAGAGAATCTCAGACACATTGACCCTATCGTCATTTGATCAAGCCCATGCCAGCAGCTGTCCTCCTCCAGGATTCTTGTAAATAAAAATAAATCCCTCCTTGTTTAAGCAAAACAAAAACAACCCCTCCCCCAAAATACCAAAAGCCCCAGAAAACAAAAACCACTGAACTGTACATTTTAAAATGACATCTTATGGTATGTGAATTATATCTCAATTTTTAAAACATAGGGAATTGCCTGGCAGTCCAGTGGTTAGGACTCCACACTTTCACTGCCGAGGGCCTGGGTTCAGTCCCCGCTCGGGCGGGGAACTAAGATCCCACAGGCCGTGTGGCACAGCCAAAAAAAAAAAAAAAATTTAAATTTTTAAAAAATAAATAATTAAAATTAAAAACATACATATATAGTGAGAACCCATGGGAGTAATGTAAGTAGGGCAGGGGTCCCCAACCCCCAGGCCGCAGACCGGTACCCGTCTGTGGAAAAATTGTCTTCCACGAAACCGGTCCCTGGTGCCAAAAAGGTTGGGGACCGCTGAAGTACGGGACTTGCCGGCTGTCAAGGGCTCTACAATCCTTTCTCTGAGTCCATGTGATTCCTTTGGACAATGGAACTGAGGAGTGAGGGAGGATGTGGCCTCGGGGAGGAAGGGCAGGGTGCAGCAATGGTGGCATGGCCAGGGGCGGTGATGGGGCTGGAGCCAGACAGGTTGGGGCTGCCCACTTCCTTCCCTGGGTGGGGATGGAAGGCCAGAGGGAGGCTCCTGGCACCTGGGGTGCAGGAATCTCTGGCATGTGGCCCTGAGCCCATGTTTCCAGAGATCAGCCCTCCTCCCCAGGGCTGGGAGGCTGGGTGGGACCCAAATTCAAGACATGGGCCTCTGGGGTGACCTGGCCTGCATCTTGGGGGTCCAATGACCTCTCTCCCTGAGCTCCAGCGGCCCTGCTCCTGCCCTCCTAACTGGCCCTGGCCTGCCCCACACCGGAGCCCTGCCCAGCACCCTCCCTGTGGTGGGCTGGGCTGGGAGGAGGAGTGAGGGTGCACTTACATTTTCAGGTCTTTCAAGCCCTCAGCCAGCGGCCAGCGGGGCAGCCTGACTAACCAGCTCCTCCAGGCCCACGCTGTTGGGGGAGGGGGCGAGGCCGGAGCCCCAGGCTGTGGGTGCGCAGGTGCTCTGCAGGCCATCATGGGGCTCCCCTGGAGGCAGCTGCACCCTTGGCTGCTGCTCCTCGTGGTGCTGGTGTGGCCCCAGCCCTGCGTGAGCCTGGGTGAGTGGGGGTCCCGGGATGGGTGCCCCTGGCCAGATCCAAGGGGCTGGGGCACCTGCTGGGACCCTGGGAGCCCGCCCCCTCCGATTGGGAGAGGCAGCCCCAGGGGCAGTGGGCCCTGGACCCTCACCCCTATCTCCACGGCCACAGAGCTCGTCCCCTACACGCCACAGATAACAGCCTGGGACCTGGAAGGGAAGGTCACAGCCACCACGTTTTCCCTGGAGCAGCCGCGCTGTGTCCTGGAAGGGCATGCCAGTGCTGCCAGCACCGTCTGGCTGGTGGTGGCCTTCAGCAACGGTATGTCCTGGTGCAGGTCTGGGGCTGAGGAGAGCTGCAGGGGCCCTGGGAGCCCCTCACAACCGGGTGTGGATTGGGAGTTTGGGCTTTATCTAGAGGGCGCTCTGACGGGTGACAAAGTCTCATGTGAGGCATGGAGGGCCAGGGCTGGAGGCCTTGGACCCAGCCAGGGGCTATGGCGAGGTCCGGTCTGCTCCTCCCCTCCAGCCCCAATCTGTCCCTCACTCCTGCAGCCTCCAGGGACTTCCAGAACCCCCAGACACTGGCTGAGATCCCAGCCTCCCCGAGGCTGCTGACGGATGGCCACTACATGACGCTGCCCCTGACCCTGGACCAGCTGCCCTGTGAGGACCCAGTGGATGGCAGGGGGGGCGCCCTGGTGCTTAGGGTGGGCAATGACGCCGGCTGCCTTGCTGACCTCCAGCAGCCACGCTACTGCAACGCCCCCCTCCCCGGCCCTGGACCTTACAGGTGGGTCACCCAACCTGGACCTTGGAAGAGGACTGTGCTGGGAGAGGAGGGGTTTTGGGGACCAGGGCTGCCCCCGACCCCAGCCTCTCCCCAGGCCTCTGTCCTGGCCCTGCCCCTTCCTGGCTGCAGGCGGAGCAAGCCCCTCCCCTTCACAAGCCTGGGTTTCTTCCTCTGTGGGGTCCGACCAGCTGGGGGGGGCAGACAGAATGTGGCCCTTCCAGGAGGCCCACGAGGAGGAGGTGGGCATCGCAGAGCTGGTGGGGTGGGGGGGTGGGGAGGAGTCTGCAGGCCCCACAATGGGGGAGGGGAATGCTGCAGGGCCCACCGTCCCTCCCACAGGTAGATCTGGCGGGAGACTAAGCCTGGGGCTGAGGGTGGAGCCGGGGTGGGAGAGCAGGTGTCAGACCAGGGGACAAGGCCAGAGGTCCTCAGGGAGACCCAGTGCGGCTGGGGGAACCGGCAGGGGGCGCAGGGAAGGTGGGGCGGGGCGTAGGCTCCACCCACGCCTCCCTCTCCCTCTCACCCAGCCCGGCCAGGTCCCCCTCCCCCTCCCCGTGGCCACTCCCTGGCGCGGCCTCCAGTTACACTTGCCGCCGCATCCCTACGGCCACTGGAGCCGTCCCGTCAGTGCCAGCCTGCCTGCGTTCTTCGCGGCTCGGAAACCTTCCAGAGCTCCGCCCCCCACCTGCGGACAAAGATACAACCCAGGCTTCGCACGGCTCCCGGTGCCCCCGAGCTCAGCCTGCCCCCTCCCGTGATCCTGGGCTCCGAGTGCGCCCTGATCACAGCCTTCTCTCCCTGGCCTTTGCCTGGGGTGCCCGCTCTTATAGGGGGGCCTTCCAAGGCCTCACAGACTCCTCACAGCCAGCAGTTCTCTGGGAGGCCAGGCCCCCCACGCGCCCCGCTGAGCCACCCTGAGGCACCCTGCATGTGACACTTAGTAATCGGGGCCACCTAAACCAGATAGGGTGTCTGGAGAGCGACGGTTCAGATGGTTTGGGGCTGCTGGCAGAGGTCACTGTGGCCAGAGAGATCTCAGGGGGTTCTTAGAGCAGGGCCAGGCTTCGGCCGGTGCTGATGGGCCCCACCCTCCCCTACACATGGAAAGGCCCACAGCCTAGCCAGCCAGCAACAGCTGCCTGGGGCCTGGCCAAGGTGGGTGCCTCGCCCAGGGCAGTCGAGGCTCGGAGCCTCACCCTTCCTCCTCCCTCCAGGGTGAAGTTCCTCCTGATGGACTCCAAGGGCTCACCCCAGGCCCAGACGAGGTGGTCCGACCCCATCACTCTCCGCCAAGGTAGCGCTGGGGGAGGGGCGCTCCAGCTCCAGTCTGCCCCGTGTGGACTGGCCGCCCTCTCCACCGTGGTCGTGCTCAGCCGGCCCCTCCCCCTGCTGCTGTGGGACTGGGGGCTCAGAGGCAGCCCCCCCCAATACAGAACCTCGTGCTAGAGGCTGGGGCACCGGCTCTGTCCACCCCGAAATGTTTGCCAACCCTCGGGTGCCCCGGGCCCCAGCCCCGTCATAGACAGAATCAGTCTTCCCCTCCTTCAGGGAGCCAACCCTGTGCCCAGCACTGCCGGGTGGAGGGGAAGGGCCAGGGCAAGAAGGAGGCTGGAGTCGATCAGGGCCATGGGTCCCGGGAGGCCTCCCTCAGCAGAGCCCTAAGGAAACTAAACGTGAAAGGCTGGAGTGTCCCACGTGTGGGCGCCTGGGGGATGGGCTGAGAGGCCGGGCTGGTGGTGTTGGTGGGTCTTGTCATGTGAGGGTCTTGAATGCCAGGCTCCAGGAGCAGGGCAGTCCTGAGCTCTGCTGCCACTCTGCCTGCCACAGGCGGGGCAGTGGGCAGGCACATTGGAGGGAACAGCCCAGAAGGTGAGACCAAGGCAGAGGCTGGAGCGATGGGTGGTGGTCCAGGCTGGCAGAGCACAGATGCCCAGCTGAGAGGGACAGATGGATGGGCTCAGGAGCCTGGCTGGGGATGTAAGGCAGTCAGCCTTGGGTGTGAGCATGGTGGGGAGGTGACCGCCCTGGGGTCCAGGGGCAGCCTCTGAGAGCCACTGTGTGTGCAGGGAAGTCCCCAGGCTCCATTGACACGTGGCCAGGGCGGCGAAGTGGGGACATGATCGTCATCACCTCCATCCTCTCCTCTCTGGCCGGCCTTCTGCTCCTGGCCTTCCTGGCAGCCTCCAGCGTGCGCTTGTGAGTGGTGACACCCTCGAGGGCCCCTCTCTCACCCTGAACCCCTTCCCTCTCACTGGTCCCAGCACCTGGAAGCCCTCCATGAGCCCTGTGGTTCTGAGGTGGGCAGTGCCCCTTCCAGGGATGTGCAGGGAATTCCCCGCCCCCCCCCCCAAATATCTCTCACCTCGGAGGTCAGGGAGGTGGTCCAGCACCTCCTCTGACAACAGGTTCAGAGAAGGGGCCACCTCGTTCTGCCCGGGCCCTTCTCCTCCCTGACCTTGTTTTCTCTCCAATGAGCCCTCTATCATTTCAGCGAACTGACACCCAGGTAGTCAGGGTGGCCACCTGGAGGAGGCAAACCTCCAGCTGGCTCTACAAAGGAGGAAAGGGAGATCAGAGGCTGCAGGGGGAGGGCTCTGGGAGTGGGGAGCCCGGCAGCCCACTCCACCCAGCAGGGAGACAGCTGCGCCTCTTCCTCTCCCCATCCAGCTCCAGCCTGTGGTGGCCGGAGGAGGCCCCAGAGCAGCTGCGAATCGGCTCCTTCATGGGGACGCGCTACATGACCCACCACATCCCACCCAGCGAGGCTGCCACGCTGCCTGTGGGCTGCGAGCCTGGCCTGGAACCCCTCCCCAGCCTCAGCCCCTAGCCTGGCCCATACGGCTGGGGCTGGGGCTGTGGGGGACCTGCACCCATGTGCCCCTCCCCCATCGCACCTCCCCACCCTGCCTGAAATCCCACCACTAGCAGCCCTGCCTTGGGCTTTCCCAGTTCCCCCGCTCCAGGCAGTGAAGTTGCACTCAGGGGAGGGCTGTGGTCAGCCTGGGCATCCAGCCTCCGCCGCCATCTGCCTCTGTTCTGCCTGCCTCGAGCGAGGCTGGAAGGTGACGTGGAGAGACTGCCCTGACAGGAAGCTTCCAGGCCCCAGGAGGAGGCCTGCAGGGGGCCTTGTCTGCCCTGTGCAGGGAGCTGGGCTGGGCCCATCCTGGGGTATATGAGGCCTCCCTCTGTCCCTCTGTCCCATCCACCAGCGGCTGGGGCTGCAGTGGAGCCTTTAGAGGTTCTTCCATTGTCCCTGGACGGGGGCCCTTTCTGAGGGTGGCACTCACCAGCTGTAAGGTCTGACAGTGTAGACACATGTTGACTTTCCGGCCACCACTCCTAACCCCCTTGCACACGCAGATGGCTCATACACTTATCCACTCACTCTCACGCCGCAAACATTTATTGAGCTCCTGCTGCATGCCCTGCACAGTGTCAGACATGGGCCCTCACGCAGAGCCCGGTGCTGTTCTTGGGCGCTCACTCACTGCTCTGAGCCTCAGATGACCACGTGTCCTGATGTGACCTGTCACTATTGGGAGGCTATCACTCCCTCACATTGTCACATACCCTCGGGCTCACACTCCTCAGACGATCACCCCAATGGACTCTCTGGGGTCCGCGAGCCCCCATCACCCAGGAGGATACACTTAACTCAGCAGCGTCCGTCCGCCCGCCCGCCCGCAAGGCCGGTGTTCCCACTATGGCCGCAAGGGGGCGCCAGTTTACCGCAGCCGCAGGGTCCCGCGCGTGCGCACTCCTCTGAACTGCAGCGAGTCCCGCCGCGTGACCTGATGTCGTAGAGCTACCGCCACTCCGGAGGGTCTCTGGAGGTCAGGGCTCCAGGTCCCACCTCGGCCAAGCCAGAGGGATGAGCAGTCATGCTCTCGCTTGAGGATCTACGATGTATCGTCCAATCCGCACAGCCGCCACCGTTTTCTGGATGGAAAAACTGAGGCTCAGTACCCTCCCCGCCGCGCCCTGTCCACTGTCACCGCACCCCGTGTCCCTGGACCCGCTCCCGGCCCCTCTAGTCTGACCGCGGCTCCCAGCAGGCAGGCCCCCCGAGGAGGGTGCCCAGCGGTGGCCAGCGGGGGGGGCCCCTGCTTTTTGGAGATGAATAAACGCAGTCTGGCTCCTCCATCCTAGTAGTGCCTGTGCTGGTTCTGGAAGAGGAGAATTTACACGCGGGGCCCAGCCTGGCCTTGCTCTGTCCAGCCTGGCCCCGACACCAGACCCGGGGCTGCCCTGAGCCTATGCCCTTGATTGCCAGCCCTAACTATACATTGAGGGTGCCCCATCTCCTGATGGGCCCAGGGAAACCCACCCACAGTGGAGGGCAGGGCCAGGAAGCCTCCCACTGACGCAGGTGGATTTAGCAGTGCTCCCTCCCAAGCAAACACTTTAGGGGGTTCTACTTTGAAAACCCATGCACCCCTGGTCCCTTGTGGTCTCTCTCCCACCCTGCCCTCATCCCCACCAGCCACAAGACCCGCTCTAGGTGCAGACAGAAGCAGATTCAGATGCAGTCAGGAGCTCAGGCCCTGGTGTCCTGGGTGACACCTGGCCATGGAAACCAGCCCCTTCAGGCAGCCACTTTTGAAATTCTGCTACTGTAGAGCCCAGGACCCTCTTGGATTCTTGGAATTGGAGGACGGTTAAAAGTGCCCTCCCCAGCACCAGCTACCCCCAGAGGAGCCAGTCTCACACTGTCCTGCCCAGGCCTGGCTCCAACACCAGACAGGGAGGCCCTTGAGGCCCAGGATGCCCAGCTTGGGGCCTGCCCAGGAGGGATATGGTGGGGAGGAAGAGGGGTCCACTGGTGTTTGCTGAGTAAAAAAATGAACAAATCCTCCCAAAGCTGGAGGACCAGCCAGGAGCAGGAATTGCCCCAGGCTCTTTCATGTCCCAGGGTCCTTTTGTGGCTTGTTCTTAGTGCCAGAATCTGTGTGGGTCCCAGGAGCTGCGACGTCCTGTGCATGCCTGGGGCTGCCCCTCACTTCTGAACAGCATCTTCAAACCCTCTGAGGAGCTGCTGTCACCCCATCGGGGCCACTGGGGCTTAACCGTGGAGAGAGGCTCTGAACAGACATTGCAACATGGTGAGTGAAGACTGGGCAGGGGAGCCCAGGGGAGGCAACTGACCCCACCTGATGGGCAAGGGGACTTCCTAGGGCTGAGATGAGTCTCAGGAGGCAAATGCAAGTCAGTCAAGTCAGAGGAAAGAAGGAGAGAGGAAGAGAGGGTGCGACTCAGGGAGATCAGGTGTAAATGGTCTTGCCCTGCGGTGGCACGGATGGTGCCCGGGGCCGTGGCAGCATGGACTGGGGGCCAGGAGGCCAGTAAGAGGGAGGGTGACCTCCAGGCAGATGGAATCAGCCCTGACCCAGCTGGGGCAGACGAAGCAGGTTGGAGGGGAAGAATTGAATTCTAGAAATATTCAGGAGGTGGCTGGAGGAATCAGGCACTTCTTAGACTTGGGGGATAAGCCAAAAGGAGAGGCTGTGCTCGGGTTTTTTGTTTTTTTTTTTAAATAAATTTATTATTTATTTATTTATTTATTTTTGGCTGCGTTGGGTCTTCGTTGCTGTGCCTAGGCTTTCTCTAGTTGCGACGAGCGGGGGCTACTCTTCGTTGCGGTGAGCGGGCTTCTCATTGCGGTGTCTTTTCTTGCTGCAGAGCACGGGCTTTAGGTGCGCGGACTTCAGTAGTTGTGGCACTCGGGCTCAGTAGTTGTGGCGCGCGGGCTTAGTCGCTCCACAGCATGTGGGATCTTCCCGGACCAGGGCTCGAACCCGTGTCCCTGGTGTTGGCAGGCGAATTCTTAACCACTGTGCCACCAAGGAAGTCCCTGTGCTTGGGTTTCTGATGTGGGGATGGGTATGAATGCAAAATGGGGCCCTTTATGTTCTGAAAGTGGTTCTATCACCCCAGCTTTAGAGCAGATCCCCAGAAAAGGGGGTTCTGGGAACGTCATCTTAGGTCGGTGAATCCACAAATACACTGACAAATTGTTTTTGTTTAAATTAATTAATTTTATTTGTTTATTTGTTTGTTGTTCCGCAGCATGTGGGATCTTCCCAGACCAGGGCTTGAACCTGTGTCCCTGCAGTGGCAGGCGGATTCTTAACCACTGCGCCACCAGGGAAGTCCACAAATTGTTAATATTTTACAAAGATGGAAGCCAACACTGGTCAGCGGGAGGCCACCCTGTGAGCCTGCCCAGCTGTGGGCATGCTGCCCCAGGGCTGTGCTGACAGGCGTGCCCAGGCGCCACAGAGTCCACACGGAGAAGGGGTGGCTGGCGGGACCGGTCATCGCCAACACAGGCACCGTCACGCTGGACCCCGGGGAGCCGTGCCAGGCAGGGCCTCTGCCTCAGAGAGGGTCATGAGCCAGACGCCAGCCCGGCGAGGGTCTGCTCGTGACAGCCTTGAGCAGGGCGCATAGTGAGAACTACTTTGTGGAGAATTTTTCATTAAATGATGTTTTAAATTTTCTCCAGGGCTGTATTTGGGGAAGTGCCTCCAAATCCATTGGCCCATAACATAATGGCTCAGTTGTTAAAAACAAGTTCATTGTTAAAAAGGAATAAAACAGCAATGGTTGTGGGGGGCGATGACTCGCAAATGACTCATCAGGCCAGAAATCAAAGGAATCAGGATGACAGCAGGTGGAAACCAGGCAACAGGGCAGCACCCCTCCCTCCCTCTCACCCTCTGGGCTCACTTTATTCCTCTGTATCTCTGAACCACCCGTTTCACTCCATCATCCCTGCAATCCCCAGGCCGGCCACCCTGGTCTCTTGCCAGAGTGTCAGCAGCTGCCCCTTTGCTGGTCTCCCCATACCAGCATTCGTGATCCCCACCCCCATTCTCCTCCCAGCATCCAGAGGGACCAGATTATACACCTAATGGTGTCACACCCTTGCTCACAACTCTCAGAGAGATTTCCTGCTGCAAGAACAGAATCCAGATTCATCACCTCAGTCCTGAGGCCCCATGATCCATCCCTTGATGCCTGAATTCATGCCACACACACCCTCCGTTAGCCCCCGTGCCACAGGGCCTTTGCACTTGCTTTTCCCTCAATGTAGACCATTCTTCCACTTTGCTCCCCTTCCTCTAGATCATTCTTCAGCTTCACTGTCGCTTCTTCAAGGAAGCCCCTCCTGACTCTCTCAGCTCTCCTAGAGCTGTGTTCTTTTCTTCCTCAGCACGTTTTCTTTCCATTTTGTAATTAGACATTTAAAACAGTGAGCTTTTGCGTCTCCTCCACTGAACTGTAAACTCCAGGAGGGCAGGGATCACGTCTGCTTTGCTCACCAGGGCACTCCTACAGCTAGCACAGTGCCCGGCTCCCAGTAGTTGCTTAATAAATATTTGTTGCCTGAATGCTTTATAAAAGGCGTCTTCACACCGACCGCAATCAGCTGGCCAGGGCACCTGCTTCTTTGTCTGGTGCGGGTGCATGACCGGTGGGTACCCTGGCTGCCCAGGAGCCTGGCACGTCCCACCCTCTGGCTGCTACAGTGGGAGGTGCAGACTCAGGCTCCGCCACAGGTGGGGTTCCTGGGTGGGGTGAGGGGGCCGAGTCCGTGCAGAGAAGAGACACCTTTCTGGGATTCTTACGAAGACATCATATGGCTAGCGCTGGCCGGGGGACATGGCAGCAAGAAAGCCATGTCCCCGACATAATAAGGGTGTTGCAGGAGCTGGGCAGTCAGAATGGCAATCATCTATCATGCCCAGGAAGGTGGCCAGTCCCCAGGCACTGGGGGAGCACAATTTCATTTCATGCTGGCGGTTTTTCGGAGCCTTGCTGGGGTTTGTGATGATCTGCCTTCTAGGAAGGGCCCCAGGGCCAGTGTCACAGCCTTAGGGGCTGTTCATTGCTGCCTCTTCAGGATGGCGACTCAAGAACCCTGTGCAGAGCTCGGCCTCTCTCTACTGTCCGCAGGAGGAAGCTGGAGGGCGTAGAGGGCACGTCCAGCTCCTGGCCAGCCCAGCCCAGCCCAGGAAGCCGCCAGGCCAGTGGTAGAGGGCAGGGCGGGCACCACCTTCTCGGGAGGGGCCAGCATGAAACAGGAGCAGAGGGACACAGCCACACCTCACTGCTCACTCTGCAACCTGGCCGCCCCACCGTGTCCCCACGGAGGTGGGGAGGGGGAAGAGAGGTGTCGGAGTGGAGGAGGGAGGGGGCAGCTGCTGGGCAGGACAACAGACCCAGAGACCCAGCCCAGAGACCCTCCAGGCCACAGAGAGGGCTCCCATCCGGTCCCTGTCCTTAGAGAGTGTCCCACTCACGGAGGGGCGGGGGGTGGGGGGAGGGGGGAGGCACACACCCTGTTATACACAGAACCGTGTTCCTCACAATTCCTATGTCGAAGCCCTAACCCCCAGTGCCTCAGAATGTGACTGTATTTGGAGAGAGGGTCTTTAAAGGGGTAACGAAGTTAAGTGGTAATTAAGTAAGTTCTTGAGGGTGGGATGTAATCCGGTCTGACTGGTGTCCTTTTAAGAAGAGATTGGGACACAGAGACACCAGGGGTGCTGCAGGGGACAGACCGTGTGAAGAGGCAGCAAGAGGGCGGCCGTCTGCCAGCCAAGGAGAGAGGCCCCAGAAGAAACCAACACTGCTGACGTGATCTTGGCCTTCCAGCCTCCAGAACTGTGAGGAAGTGTTGTTTGAGCAGCCTGGTCTGGGGCACTTTGCCCCGGCGGCTGGAGCAGGCTGATCCACCCACCCACCATCCCGGTGTTGTGGACGTGAGCGGTGACGGAGGCGGAGTGCACCGGGCAGGGGTCAGTGACGAGAGCTGACAGGCAGCAGGAACAGCGTGTGCAGAGGCTTGGAGGCAGGAAGGGCCTCACGCTGGCCCCTTGACCCAGCTTTCCGGGCCTCCTCCTCCCCTCCCTGTGGAGAAGCCAGAGGCCACTGCAGCCGCGTCCTGGCCCTCCCTTTTCGGCCTCCACCACTGGTCCCAGCCTGGACACCCCTGACTCCTAGGGACAGAGCCCGGGAGTGAGACAGGAGCCCAGGGCTACCCCCACCCTTTATGCCTCAACTGCTGGATGAGCCTCGCAGGCAGCCCTGCCCCCCTCCGCTGGCCTCAGTTTCCCCTCCCCTGTAAGATGAGTGACGCTCTCTAAGCAGTTTGGGCTCAGACACTCCAGTCCCCACCTCCCTGAAACCCCACTCCCTGTGGGTGACACAGGCTGGAGTTATCCACGGGAAGAATGTGTTGCCCTTGACAACCATTCTTCCTCCCCTGAGGGACAGAGAGGAATGTCCCATTAATCATCCTGGCCTCTCCCTCCCCGTCTTCAGTCCTCCACCCCCGCTCCCCGCTCCCCGCTCCCCGGTGGAGGGTGGAGGTGGCCCAAAGTCTCCTCGAGTGTTTCGTGGAAGCTCCGGGCTCAGCTTTGCCCTCCAATCCCTGTGCCTGGAGCCCTGTCCTTGTCGGAGCCCCGACTCCATGAGGCCAGGGCAATGGGAGAGCCCCCAGGGCAGGGGTGGGATGGGGCTGGGGGTACGGGGATGGGCAGGAGGGGTGGGGGGCTGAGAGTGGGCTCAGGTCATCAGACATCTCTGGGTGCCTCTTCTGCATAGGGTCCTCTGCAGGGCGGAGTTGGGGGCGCAGACAAAACCAGGCACAGAAAGTACAGGGTAGGGAACAGGATCTGTGATGGGGAACAAGGCAGTGGTGGGACCCAAGGGCAGCATCCGGCCCAGCCTGGGGAGGTGTGGAGGCACCAGGGGGACTTCCTGGAGGAGGTGGCATCTGAGCTGGTGACTTCATTGAGGATGGAAGGGAGGAAGGTAGGCAATCAGGGAAGGGAGGAGGAGGCCTGGAAAGCTGGGTCACGGCATCACAGTGGGGCTCAGCTGGCTGGAATGAGGTGGGTGTGGAGCCGGGGGGGTTAAGAGGGAGGAGGCGAGGCCTGGGGTAATCGTGGAGGGCCCTGAACACCACCCGAGGATCTGGTCTAAGGGAGGGGGAGCAGACTGGGTTTTGGGAAGGCCTTCAGTGGTCAGAGTGGAGTGAGCGGCAGGGAGAGGTGAGCCCTGGGCAGAACAGGGAGGTTACCTGAGCTGGGCCTTGGGGGACAATGTCTCCATGAACGCCCCCTCACTGCTCCCAAGGTCAGGTGTGGGCACACTGGGGGTGCCTGGTAGGACTTGGGTTCCACCCTCTGTCCCCCAGTAGTACACTGCAGGCAGCGAGCAGCCCTGGCTGGCCTCAGCCACTGGGGCTCCAGGGCAGAGGGCTTCCAAGCTTCAGAAAAACTAAAGCGTGGAGGCTTCTTCTTGAGGGAGGCTTCCGTGCAGCCGGGGTTGGGGGCAGGGGGAATGAATTTAGAGAGGGTCCTCCTGCCACCACGCTTGTCTCTCCCCTGCACGACTGCAGCAGCTTCCTCACTGGGCGCTCCACAGCCCTTGCCCCCGTCTATTGGGTTGAATAGAGTCCCCCCAAATTCATGTCCATCTGGAACCCATGAATGTACCTTATCTGGAAATAGAGTCTTTGCAGTTAAGGTGGGATCATCCTGGGTTAGGGTGAGCCCTAAACCCAATACGACCGGGGTCCTTCTAAGAAGAGGGAGATCTGGCCACAGAGACAGACACACAGAGAGGAGAACAGTGTGTGAAGATGGAGGCAGAGACTTGAGTCATGCCAGGGGGCATCAAGGAAGGCCACGGCCATGAGAAACTAGAAGATGAAAGGGAGGGTTCTTCCCCAGAGACTTCAGAGGGAGCGTGGCCCTGTGACACCTTGATTTCAGACTTCTGGCCTCCAGAACCACGAGAGAATAATGTTGTTCTAAGTTACCCAGTTTGTGGTCCCTTATTACAACAGCCCCAGGAGACAAGTACCCCCCCACCCCCTCCCCCACCTCAGTCTGTTCTCCCCACAGCAGCCCGAGGCCTCCTAGCCACACCCTTCCTCTGCGCTATGCTGAGACTCACATCTCTCTGAAGGTCAAAGCCAGAGTCTGGACAGCGACCTACACGGCCCCACACCATCTGTGCTGCCCCCGGACCTTGAGGACCTCACCTCCTACCCCTTCCCTCTCTCCCTAGTTAATCCCCCAACCACACTGACCCCAGCAAACCCACTGCCATCAAGACGCTCCCTCCTCGGGGCCTACGTGGATTGTTCCAAGGATGGGCACTGGTATTTGCACCCTTCCCTGTTTGGACGCTGCACCTCCCACCAGGTGGCATCCCCTCCCCTCCCCTTGAACCTGGGCTGTCCTGGGGCTTGCTCTGGCCATAGGCTGGCTGCAGTAATGCTGTCTGATGTTCAGGCCTTGCCCTTGAGAGGCCTGCCAGCTTCCATTTTTGCCGTCTTGGGATTCTTGCTGCCATGTAAAGAAACTTAGTGTGGACCACTGAATGATGAGTGGCCTCATGGAAAGGAAAAGGGTGGGGGCAGAGGATGAGAGGAGGGGGAGGCCCGGCCAGCTCTCCGCTGCTCCAGCCACCCCACACACGTGAGTGAAGCCAAGCTCCCAGCTGGACGTAGCCGTATGAGCGACTCCATTGATACCATATGGAGCGGAAGAACCACCCAGCAGAGCCCGGTCTCCACCGACAGGATTCTGAGAGATGCTAAAGTGGTTACTGTTTTCATCCTCAGAGCTTTGGGGACATAGTTACAGAGCGACAGACAGCTGTCCTGGGGCTTCTGCACCAGCTGCTTCCTCTGCCAGGAGAGCACTTTCTCAGGCTCTCCCATGGTTCTCCCTCTCCTGGTTCATTCAGGCTCTGTTCATATGTCACCTTGTCAGGGTTCTGTGCTCTCCCTGCCTAAAACAGCCCCCACCTTCCATAATCCTCACCTCCCAGCTTTTGCTTCCTTGAAGCCTGTATCACTACCAGACACTCCATTATACTTGAATGTGTTTATTTACTCTCTGTCCCTCCCAACCAGGATGTCAGATTGTTTTTTGTTCCCTGAGGTTCCCCCAGAGCCTGGCACAGAGCAGGGGATCTATCATGGCCTGCTGGAGGAGTGCATAGATAAAGTGCCCAGCCCTAGCTTCTCCTCTGGAGCTTCTGCCCGCAGCCCGTGCCCACAGTGGTCCTGGCACATAGCAGGCCCTCAATAAACAGTGTGTCAGTTGCACTGAATGTAAGAACTGAAAAGGACTCAGCGTTCTGACCTTCAGCCACCCAGCATCCAGAGCAGGAAGGAATTGGTCCCAGGCTTACATGGATCAAGGAAGAGCCACGGTGGCTGCCTCTTGGCCCTAAATTGTGAGATTTCACTCCGAGGCGGCATTCTACCAAAAGAGCTTTCTGCTTTATGATTCTGGGTTTACGATGTTTTAACTAAACAGGAGAGGTGGTGAGCTGCCTGTCATGAGGGGTGTACAAGCAGACCTGGAAGGGGCTGGACCACTGTGCAGTAGAAAGATTCGGGGCAGGGTGGGGTCAGTGAACTGTAGGGTCTTTTCCCCTTGAAATTAGCACAGACGGGTGTCTGCTAGGGTCTGGTGAGTGGCCCCGAGGTCAAGCTGGTGGCAGGGGAAGGGACTAGGTCACCTGCACTCTCCCTCTCTGCCTGAAACCCCAGGCTGCAGATCTGGTGTCTCGCTCTGCTGGGGAGGGGGAGCCCAGAGCTTCTCCCTGTGCCTCCTCGGGGCAAGGTGTGATGGTTGCCATGGAGCTGGGGCCTTGTTTGGTAACACAGGGCCAGGTGGGCCTTTGGGAGCATTTCCTGGCTGCTCTGTGTGTGTGTGTGGGGGGGGGTTGTTCGGAACCCCACCCTGTCCCATGAGTCACCCCAAAGGTACACAGCCAGGTAGGTCCTTGGGAATAGACTATTCCCCAGGGCTTGGTATGTCCCACTCACCACCACCGCCAGCCCTTCCTGGCCCCTCTGGGCATCCTGGCCCCACTCTCTTCACACTAGGCCACCTGCAGCAGCCCTGGTTGAATGCAGGACCAGGAGGGACTCCTCAAGCCCTGTGGGTCTGGGAAGTAGCCCTCATACCTGGGCCTGGGGGGACAAATGGAGCCAGCTGGGGCCCCAAGTGGGCTGTAGATATGGACACCCCTGGTACCCATGGGAACTTGTCCCAGATCAAGCTGAGAGGGGGTACTGAGGATTGCCTACATCTGTGGTGTGTGATTAAAAATAGCATTTCAAATCAGTAGGGAAAGGACTGATTTTTCAGTATTTTAGGTTTTTTTCAGTATTGGGGTTTTTTTTGGAGGCTTCGTTAAGCAGGCATGATTGATTAACCCATTGGCCGTTGATGATTAATCTAACCTCCAGCCCCTCTCCCCTTCCCAGAGGTAGGGGGGGATGCAGCTGAAAGTTCTAACCCTCTAATCACGTGGCTGGTTCCCATGGCAACCAGCCGCCCCCTTCCTGTGGTTATCTAGGGGATTTCCAGAGTCACCACATCAACATAAACTCAGGTGTGCTTGAAAGGGGCTTGTTATAAAAAGCAAAAAAACTCGCATTTCACCTTTATCACCCTGGAGCTATTTCAGGGAACAAAGGATGCTCCTTTAGGAGCTGTGGGCTGCTACCACAGACAAAGACTATAATATATATCAGAGTAGCCATAGGTAACAGATACAAGGACGCATACCAAACTGAGGAGACTGGCTGCCTGGGCGGGGAGGGCAGGAGTGGGATAGAGATGGGCACGAAGAGAAAAAATTAAAAAATAAAAGCAGGACCTTGTGCAGAGCAGAAATGAAGGGTGCCACAAAAACTGAGAAGGAAACATAATCCTTTGCTCCTGCAAGGCCTCCCAATTAAACACAGATGAAAAGGGGAAAGAGAGAGAGTCCTGCCTGGGTATTAGAAGACCAAGGGTTGATTTCCAGCCCTGCCACTGACCATCCACGGGGCTGAGAAAGTTCCTCTCCCTGTGGGGGCCTGGTTTTCTCATCTGTATAATGAGATTAATAATCGTGCCTGCCCTGCCCGCTTCTGGGGATCTGAGATAAGTCGATGGGCAAGAATGTACTTTCAGAAGGATGAAGCTCTCCCCATGTTATGATGTCTGCTTTCAACTGCCTTTCAAAAGACAAAAAGAGGGGAAAAAAGTAAATCTATATACTTATCAATAAACATTATATTAAAAAATATGTGTATTATAAGTATATATTATATTTACATATGTTTTGTAAGTATACATATTATATTTACATATAAGTATATGTATTATATATACATATATGTATATATTATATATACGTATAAGTATATATTGATATAGAGAGAGTAACATAGTGTGTGTGTGTATATATAGTAAATATATACATATATGGGAGGGAGAGGCTTGAGAGCAAATATAGCAAAATGTTAACAGTTGTTGAATCTGGGTGGAGGCTATATGTATGGGCATTCTTTGTACTATATACTTTCAACTCTCCTAGGTGTGACCATTTCTGTAATAACAGGCTGGTGAGATAAAGAAGCCTTTCCAGGGCTGGGTCTGACTGGGATTTGCCGGCTGGGCCCCAGCTGGACCTGCTCGTGTCCCCCTCTCTTCCACATCTGGGTCCAGGAGCACTGGTCCTGCTGTCTCAGAGGCCCACACACCTGCTTAAAATTCTACCCGTGCGACCTCCGTGTCCCATGACTAAACGTTGATCGCAGGATGACCTGCATCTCAAGCCCATCCACGTAACTGCCAGCACGCTGAAGTGGCTGCTTTGTGGACGGCCCTGTGCCGGCCCCTGCGAGCCCACCCTCTCCTCCCTGCCACCCCGTGAGGAAGGAGGGGCGGTTCCTGCCTTGAGGAGCTTCCAGCGGGAGGAGGGCCAGGTGTGCACAGGGGTGCACTTGATAATACATTTTATTGCAATAATTGTAAGATGGAGGCCCATGCCAGGTGCTGGGAGGACATTAGGGGAGCCACCAAAGCCAACCAGGGGACAGTTTCTAGTGGTGCCAGTCCCTGGGGTAGGTAGGACTGAAGGACAAGAGTTCGCTGGGTACTGCAAGGCAGCGAGGGCCCTCCGGGAAGAGCCTGGCCTGAGCCACCTGAGAGGTGAGAAGCCTTAGAAGAGGGGTCCCAGCGGCCTTTGGTTTTATTCTGTTTTTTTGTTTGTTTGTTTTTAAATATTTATTTATTTATTTTTTGGTTGCGTTGGGCACGCGGGATCTTTTTTGTTGCGGTGTGCGGGCTCTTCGATGCGGTGCACGTGGGATCTTAGCTCCCCTGCATTGCAAGGCGGATTCTTAACACTGGACCACCAGGGAAGTCCCTCAGTGGCCTTTTGGTTGAGGCTCTCCAGGCGTACACCTGAACTCCCCCGACCTCGTCTGCCTTCCCGAGTTTTTCGCTCTGCTTTTGGCCCCCAGTTCCTTTGGGGCTGAGTCAATCACTGGTGAAATACAGTAATATTCAATCTTGAAAAGTCTGGAACTAGCTCGTCCGAGTAAAGAGTTGGTCACAAAAAACCTACTAGGTAATTACATAGTGTGGGTAGGAATATTTTCCTTTTTTGAAGTTCACTGCAATAAACAATTTGCACAGTTTAAGTGTATTGGGAAAGGAAGATAATGCAGGTGGGCTGGTAATCAAATAGATTATATATTTGATTATATAGAGATATAAATTAAATGCGTTTTAATAACTAACAAATATTTATAATTAATTGTTTAAAAAGAATTTTAAGTGCTCCCCAAAGGAGTTTGAGTTTTAGGAGGGTGGCTCCAGTCAGGTATGGAGCTGGGCTGGCGGAGGTGGGGGCTGGTGCTTGGGGCAGGGGACCCCCCTGAGGGGCTGCTGCTCCGGTCCAGGTGAGAGGTGGTCGGTACACGCTCTGCCCACCGGCCCTGGGCCCCATCCGGGCACCTTCTGTCTCGAGGAGGCATTGCCCTGCCCTGGCAGTGGCCAGAGATGGAGGAAGGAGAGAGGGCAGGTCACCGGGCTAAGGAGAGGAGGGAGGGTGATGTTGGGGAGCCCCCTTCCGGGGCCAGGCGGTAGGGGGACAGCAGGGAGGGAGTGCCCCTAGGCTTGCCTTGGGAGGTGATCCTCCAGTTCTGGGTCTGGCCCTGCTGGCTGGGTGATCTTGGACAAGCCCCCTTCCCCGCTCTATGCCTCGTCTGAGAAATGAGAATAACTCCCTTCTGCAGAGACGGGCCGTGGGGAGCCGTGGTTGCCAGGTTGGGGGACTGTTTGGACGAGGAGATTCCACAAGGCGCGGCAGGACCGTCCCTGGGGCTGCCTGGACCCCAGGGCTGGCTCCTCTTTCCGTGGCCCCTCCCTAGCCAGGCCCTCCTGGAGCGGGGGCGGGGTGCAGTTTTCCTCTTCAGACCCCTCCCGTGCAATGCCAAATCCTTGGGGCCAGCAGATTCAGCCCCTAAGCCTGTCCAACCAGTTGTCTGGGAGAAAGGGGGCACGTGGGAGGGGCAACAGGAGGTGCCAGAAGCAGCCTCCCCCAGCCCAGCACGCACAGCGGAGCCTCTGGGGCTCTGGATGCTGCAGACAGACCCTCGGACAGACAGACAGTTGGACGCTTGGCCTGGCCATGAGGCTCAGGGGGGGACAGTCTTCTCTTCTGATGGCACTGTTGCTGCTGCTGACCCGCCTCCATCCGGGGATGAGTCTGGGTGAGTGAGGGTCGGGCAGGGCAGGGGTGCCCACTGTGCTTCAGGCTTCAGGAAGACAGACCCCACCTCCCCCGGCCGCGTCCTGAGCCCCGAGTCTGGGGACTGGGTCCCAGGTGGGTCAGGGGAGACAGCCCACCAGAAGAGGTCACAAGACAGACACCTGTCCCCCTACCCACCGCCCCAAGATTGGGAGCAAGGAATGCTTCCTTCCTCTCTTTGGGCTTCTCATCTCCGTGCCTCCTGAGCCCGATTCTCACCAAAGGGCTCCCTCCTTCCCCTCCTCCCCCTCCTCCTCGTCCCCGTCCCCGAGGAGAGGTTTAAAGAAGTCTTCAAGGGTAACGCTTACCCCAAAAGAAGCTCTCCAAGGGGGTCTACAGGCATTGTTCACTGTCAGGCTGTCAAACTGGAGGGACTTAGAGACACAGCCCCCATCCCCCATCTCTGCTGCTCCGTGTCTTTCCTCTCTTTTAAGCAAATATTAAGTACCTGCTGTATGCCGTGTGCCCTGGGCCTCAGCGTTAGCGCCAGGAGCTCTGAGAGAGGAGGGTTCTAGCCCTGAACCTTTGGGGTTGAGCTGAATTAAATGGAAATGAATTGCACTGAACTGAACTGAAAGAGGGAGAGGGTTCTGGAGACTTCCATAAAGCCCACCTCATCTTTCTTCTGCTCTCCAGTATCTGGGGCTGAGGGACACCTCAGGGGGCCTGGAGAGGAGTTAGGGGTCCAAGCCCTCCAAGCAGAGCAGCAAGGCTAGACAGGGCTGTGAGGGGCTGAGAGAGGGACAAGTTCTCTAAGGGGAGGGAGCCTTGGGGCGGGGTGGGAGGTGCAGAGCACTGGGTGGGGAGGAGAGGCCGCCCTAGGATCTGAGCCAGGACACTTCCTCGAGGCCCACCTCTGGGCCTAGGGTCTTCCTGTGTCACCCTCCCCACCACCAAGCCATTCATTCCTCTCATCAAGCAAACCAACCTGGACCGTGTGGATGGAGCTGGGGGGGGGGGACTTGAGAGGTGGGTAAACTGAGGCCTGGAGAGTGTCAGAGCTCAAGGTCACTGGGCTCTGTCAAGAGTCCAGCCTAGGGTTTGGGCTTGGGCTCAGGCTCCCCCAAATCTGAGTGTCACTCCAGCAGGACCTAAGACGCCTCCCCAAGAAGAACCGTGCATGCAGCTGGGGAAGGGTCTCCTGTGCCTCTACCTGCCCTCCTTCCCCAGGCCCTGCCCATCACTGAGACCCCGGTGACGCAGGGGGGCAAGCCTCCCCCCGACCTCCCACACACAGCGCACAGCGTTGTAGCAAGCCAAACGCTGGGATGCAGAGGATTGCAGCAAGGAGAGGGTTAACTCTCAGGGCAGCCAAGGGAGGAGGAGAACTAGTCTCGGATCTGTCTTCCCCAAGGCAAGGGGCTTCGGGTGTTTTGGGGATGAAGAATAAAGAAGCAGGGCGGCCTGAGACGTGGGGACCGTGGGGAAGGGTGATTGGAGAAAGGTGTGGTAATTGTAGTTCTGCACAGGTGTAACTAAGCCACATGCATCTGCAGCTTGAAAAATGGAGGCTTTTAGCACCATCTGCCTCTGCCGGTGGAGTTTTCGGCCCTATTTTCGGCTTGTGCCCACCCCTGATAGGCTCCCAAAGGCAGGGGCCAGGGGCTGGACACGGAAGTGGCAAGGAGCACTCCTGATTAATGCCTGACCAGAGCTCCCAGGAAAAGCCCTAACTCCTCCCACTGACTGGGGCTTCCAGGGCCATGAGCCCGTCCCCCCCCCACCCCCCGACTAGGCGCTGGGGACTTGGTCATCCTGTTGAGCCTCTTCTCTCTGCCCGCACCGGCCCCAGAGCGCATCAGCTATGTGCCCCAGTTCTCAAGCGCCACCCTGGCAGGGAGACTCACCCAGTCCACCTTCACACTGGAGCAGCCGCGGGGCCAGTTCAGTCACCTTAACATCTCCGACTTTGACGCCATCTGGCTGGTGTTGGCCCACAGCAATGGTGGGTGCTGCCGGGGCAGGCCTCGCTTTCCTCTCTGTGAAATGGGCAGGCGGGCCTGAAGGGAGCAGGGGTAGGTGCTGCCGGGGATGTGGCCAGAGGCTGTCCGGCCTGGTGGGATGGGGTAGAGCCCATGCATCCCCCACCTTCTGACCCTCGGTGCCACCCTCAGCCACCAGAATTTCACTGCCCCACAGAGGGTGGAGGACACCCCGGTCCCTGCCAACTTCCCCCAGACGGGCTACTACGTCACACTGAGGGCCAACCGAGCACTCTACCCGGGTGGCCAGCCCGGCAACCAGCTCCGGGTCCTCCACGTCGGCAACGATACCCGCTGCTCCCCGATGACAAGGGGCTGCAACCACCCCCTGCCGGGCCCGGGCCCCTACCGGTGAGCGGCCAGCCCCGGGCTGGGGTGAGAGGGCTCCTGCCTGTGTCCAGACCTGAGCCTGGGTGGCTCCCAGCTGAGTGCCCGGGTTCCTGGCTCCAGTTCTGCCATTAGGAGGCGGGGGCTGGGGCCAGGGAGTCCGCGGTGAATTCTTCCGTCTTCTTGAGCAGAGGGCCCCCAACTTGAGCCCCCGCCCCCGTGGGCCATCGGGACCATGTGGGTGGAGTCTCCCCATCCAGGCAGAATGGTGGGCCCTGGCCCCATCTCGCCTCATTCAGGGCTTGATTCACTGATGTTCTGTGCTGAGGCATCTAGTCTGCTCCACACACATTTCCCAAGTGAGGACACTAAGGGTCCCAGAGAAGGCAAGGGATGCACCCAAGGCCACACAGCTGAGACATGTCACAGCTGGGATGGAGCCCCTTCCGGTGGACTCTAAGACTGTGCTTTTAGCTCTAGGCTGTTTCCCCCAGGCCCTGGGAGTCAGGGGGACAGACTGACAGGCACCAGGGTTGGAGGGTTTCAGGTCCTGGGGGCCCCCCCACCCCCAATGCTGGGTCTCCTGTTCAGAGTGAAGTTTCTGGTGGTGAGAGACAGGGGACCCATGGCTGAGACAGAGTGGTCCAGTGAGACCCGCCTGCAGCAAGGTATGGGGCCAGGTGTGCAGGTCAAACACCAGGGCTGGGGGCCCAGGGACCTGGGGACTCCTGAGGACTGGGGGTGGGTGGGGAGGAATGGGCCAGCCCCCAGTCAGTCAGAGCCACCATTACCATCCTGCTGTCTGCAGGTGCCCCTCCCCAGGCCGCCCGCATGCCCCGCCCCCCTTGGACTGGGGTGAGAGGTGGTTGGTCTGGAGGCTGTTCCAGGTCCCCCCTCTCAGGTCAGATCGCTTGCCTCCTTCTCACCCCACCTGCCTGTGGGGCCCCCCTCACACCGTCAGCCGAGGCACTCCAGGCTGCCCCAGGGCCCCAGAGCGCGGGCACCGTGGCCATTGTTGCCATCCTGTCGGTCCTGCCGGCCATCCTCCTCACCGCCCTCCTCACCCGGCTCATCTACACCTGGTAAGTGGACAGGGTCGGGACTGCCCTGGGAGGGCTGGAGTCCCTGTCCTGGGCCACCTCTATCCCTTCCCCACGCCCCAGCCCAGGCCCCCAGCCCAGCTTGTTCTGCTGGAAGGGTCTTCCCTGAAGGCCGAACAGGGGTAACATTTATTGATCAAGGGATCCCCAAGGTTCTAGAACCTCTAGGTGGGGGTGTGTGTGCATTAACCCCTCCCTCTCTTGTCCCTCTGCCTGACACCTGCTGAGGCATTAGCGGGGGTGGGGGGGCCACATTTTCTCAGTGTGCGCCATCTGCCCCCTGGTGGCAAGAGCTGGAATTGCGAGTGGGCGCGCAGAGCAGATGCTCCAGGTGGAAGACAAGCAGGTGGTGGTGAATTGCTTTTAATCTAAGCGCTGAGCTTTGACTTGAGCGCTCAAGGCTTCATCTGGGGCCTGGTGGGGAGGGGGTGTCCACCAGGCTTCCTGGAGGAAAGGGACATCTGGTCCCTGACGAGGATTTGGAGAGGAGGGGGAGGGAAGCAGGTGGGGAGGGTCTGGGGGCAGAAGAGTTGCCAGGAAGGCCTGGGCCTTGATTCCCAGCTGAGGAAATGGGCTGTATGCTGAAGGCCAGAGAGAGCCAGGGGCCAGTTGTGATCAGGGGAAACAGGCAGGTGATGCTTTAGAAGCATCCTGGGTGTGGGGAGTGGAGGAGGGGAGCGTTGCGGTGGGGTGATGACAAAGGGCAGGAGACAGAGCTGGATTTGTGAGGTTTAGAGGAATAGCGCTCCAAGCTCTAGGCAATAGCGATCAGATTTCCATCAGGCCCTATATTCTTCATTCTCTCCGTCTCTCCTCCCCTCCCCCCTCCCCCCTCCCCCCCAGCTATGACACCTGTGGGAGCACGTCCATCTCTGGCCCAGGGGAGCTGGTGTGCATGAGGAGATATAACACCCACCACATGTTCAGCCCTTCAGCCGAGGGGGGCTTCTGAGAGGCTCCAAGGGGCCCCCATCTGCCCCTCTGCCTCGCCCCTGGTCCACGCTGCAGAGCATGGGCTGGGGGCTCGCCCTGCTGCTTCAGAGCCCTGGGAGAGAGTGTTTCCAAATAAGGAAGAGGGGGAGGGTGTCCTTAGTCCAAAGCTTGGGCCTGTCCCTGTCAGAAATAAATGTCCCCATTATTGGGGACAGCCCTCTGAATGGCTGTGTCATTGTACACCTGGGCAGTCTCCCTGCATCCCTGTCCCCAGCTCCTCTTGGGAGGACACAGCAACCGGGGGTGAAGCCCAGGGTCCTGGGCCAGCTGAGCCATTGGGGCAGAGCAAGCCTCTCTTCTGGCCTCAATGGCCCTGTCTGTAAAGTGAGGATGATTCCAGTGGTCCCACTGGGCCCGATGAGGCTAAACCAAAGAGGTGATCATGCTCACCTGCCCTGCGTGTCTGGCACTTGCTGCCATCCCCCCCC
Source organism: Balaenoptera physalus (assembly GCF_965194825.1). NCBI lineage: Eukaryota > Metazoa > Chordata > Mammalia > Artiodactyla > Balaenopteridae > Balaenoptera > Balaenoptera physalus. The sequence continues at coordinate 84,436,971 of NC_138898.1, forward strand.
ACCCCACCTCCTCTTCTTTTTTTTTTAATATTTATTTATTTATTTATGTATTTGGCTGCACCGGGTCTCAGTTGGCGGCACGCGGGATCTTCGTTTCTGCGTGCGGGCTTAGTTGCTGCATGCGGGATCTAGTTTCCTGACCCACGATCGAATCAGGGCTCCCTACATTGGGAGTGCGGAGTCTTAACCACCAGACCACCGGGGAAGTCCCCCGACCCCCCCTTTGTGGTCTCCCTGCAGCTGGCCTCTCCTCCTGGCTGGAGGACTTAGAGCTTCTAGGCTTCACCCCGACTTCTGTGCTCACTCCAGGGTGGGGGCGTGGAAGTGTGTGAGAAGCTGCAGCTCCTGGAGGTGCCTGGGCTCAGACTCGGGCCCCAAACCTAACGCAGGGCACCAAGCACCTGTCATCATCCACTCCACTCCAGGCCAGGCCCCCCTGGGGCCAAGGTGACCCAGCAAGGTTCTGTCCTCAAGTCACACACCGCTGTGTGGGAGAGGAGGGGAAACCAGCCAGCACAAGGGATAGAGGGAGTGCAGAGGTTTGAGAGCCGGAGGAGGCTTCCTGAGCAGGCGTGGCCTTGGAGAAGGGGCTGCACTGTGGCAGGTAGACCTGGGAAGGGGACCCAGGCAGGAGCAACAGCGTGTACAAAGGCCTGGAAACCACGGTGACTGCTGGGTGGGCAGGTTGGGGACAGCTGGAGGGTGGGGTGAGGGACCACAAGGAGGCCAGGGGATGCCCCTTGCTACGTGAAGGGCCTCACCCTCTGGGGCATGGGGCAGGGAAGGAGGGCTCTGGCTGCATGCCCAGGTGCCTGTGTCTGGGTGGTGCAAATGGCTCTAATGGGTTTATTAAGCCGGTACACACACATTTGGCTCTTGCTGTGGAGGAAATGGTCACATGACCAGCCTGGGAGGGGCAGGGAGGGGAGGGGGGCACACAGAATTCCAGCCTCTGCCCAGTTAGGCCTTGATCTCTCCACAGCCTTTCCAGAGCAGCCATGAGCCCCGACCCTGGGGCTGGGTGACCTTGGACAGATCACTTACTCTCTCTGGGCCTGTTTTCCCCTTAATGTAAAAGCGAAGGTTGAACTGGGTAACTCTAAGGCCCTGCGCTCCACCAGCACCCAGTATGGGTCGGACCCTGGCAGGAAACAGATGGCATGCTGTCTAATGGGGCAATTGAAAGCATTTACAAAAGTGTGGGCAGCATATTAAGGGGACCCAGGGCACCGATGGGGCCATAAGCACTCCTGTCCCTGAAGGGCTGGTGGTGTTTCCAGAGCCAGTGAGCTGGAGCCATGGGCAAGGGCCTGCCTGGCAGGAGCAGGGGGCTGTAGGTAGAGGGAGCCGGGGGACTAAATACCCCGGCCTTTCTCCTCTGGCCTTCTGATCGCGTGCTGACCACACCTAACCAGAAGCAAGAGGGCAGGGGGTCTGGACGGTGTGGTCCATGTGCCAGCTGGACCTGGGTCCAGAGCAGGACAGAGAGGGGCCAAGAATGGCCTCAGAGGGTACTATGATCTGTTTTTTACTCACAGCACTTCTGACACCAAATGTGTGGGGTTTTTCTGTTTGTTTTTTATTTTTATTTCGGCCATGCCAAGTGGCTTTCAGGGTCTCAGTTCCCTGACCAGGGATTGAACCCGGGCCACAGCAGTGACAGTGCCGAATCCTAACCACTAGGCCACCAGGGAACTCCTCAAATGGGTGGGTTTTTCTCACACCAACCAATTCTCCAACTCTCTGGACACCAACTGGGTGTCCTACAGTTGAATTCAATTCTGACACTAACTCCCTGGAGTTAGTGCAGACCCCATAGGTAAAGGGCTCAGTCCCACAAGATCACCCCCACCTAGATGCCAGGAATAAGTATGGGGTGCCCACACGTCTATTCAACTTGGTTACAAATAGCTTATTCCCATGACCCCCTCCTCAGATTCCATAATTTACTAGAACGGCTCACAGAACTCAGGAAAACAGTTCACTTACTATTACTGGATTATTATAAAGGATACAACTCAGGAACAGGCAACTAGAAGAGACGCATAGGGCGAGGCATGGGGGGAGGGGTGCTGAGCTTCCATGCCCTCTCTGGGTGCACCACCTCCCAGCACCTCTGTGTGTTCATCAACCCGGAAGTTCTCCAAACCCCATTGTCTAGGGTCTTTATGGAGGTTCCATGACATAGGCACAATTGATTAAATCCTTGGCCATTGATGATTGAACCAGCCCAAGTGCCCTCCCTGGAGGTTGCTTAGGAGGAGTGGGGGGGATAGGGCTGAAAATTCCAGCCCTTTAGTCACATGGTTGGTTCCGCCCTAAAGCTACCTAGGGGGAATTCCCTGGTGGTCCAGTGGTTAGGACGCCATGCTTTCACTGCCAAGGGCTCGGGTTCGATCCCTAGTCAGGGAACTAAGATCCTGCAAGCTGCGTGGTGCAGCCAAAAAAATTTAAAAAAAAAAAAAAGCTATCTAGGGGCCCACCCAGAGTCACCTTATGAGCATAAACTCAGGCATGGTTGAAAGGGGCTCCTTATGGATAACAAAAGATGCTCCTCTCACACCAGCACTCAGAAAATTCCAAGGGTTTTAAGAGCTCTGTGCCAGAAGCCGGGACAAAGACCAAATATGTATTACTTATTATATCACAACATCACAGAGGGGGCACAGGCCGCCTTTGTGCTGCTCCTGTGGAATCAGATCTTTCCCCACCTCTGTGGGCTCCAGACTGGAGAAAGGGACCACAGAGTCCTGTCCCAGATGGAGGGCTGCCTGAGGCCAGGGTTGGGCGTGCAGAGGGGGCTCTGCAGGAGCTGACCCCTGAGTCGTGGAGGACAGCAATCCTGGCTGCTTCTGACCGGATATCCCCGAGGGCCTTCAGGCCACCACGTTACCCCACAGCCAAACCTAGAGCTGCCCCCAGCCCCAAACCCCCTCCTGGTTCCCTGGTCCTCCAGCCCCCGAGTTGAGTTCTGGAGAAGACCCCGATCAACCTCTGTCCTGGACCACAGGCCCCCACAGGGGACGTGCTCCACTTTCTGTGACAGGCACACCCTGGCCACAAAGTTTAAGCCAGCTCCCTGGGACATGCCCAGTGCTGAGCTCAGAGCCCAGCCCGGGGCTGGTGGGGTGCCACACGCCCAACCAACCCAGGCTCCCCGTGGAACCTCAGCTGTGCCTGGGCTTGCTTCCCTGGGCTCTTCTGGGGCCTGGGAGTCCAGGACTGGCTGGAAGGGAAGGCCCGAGCCAGGGTGGCTGGCCCCATAGAGCTGCTGATGGTGATCCCTATGGGGCAGAGAGGGAGCCTCGGCTCCGGAGCCGTGTCGTGGGAGCTGCTCTCAGGGAGAGCTGTGCGGGGCAGCGCCACGGAGCTGCCAGGGCCCTAGGAGGGTCCGTATCCGGGCCCCAGCCCTGACATCCTGTCTGACCCTCCTCAATTTTCTCATCCATGAAAAGGATGGAAGAGATGAGCGGTAGGGACCTCAGGTCACTCAGTCCCTCCGTGTTCATTCATTCACTCATTCATTCATTCATTCCCACACTCAGGGGACAGCCACTGACATCAGTGTTGGTCCTCAAGGACTGCATCAGTGAGAGGCAGACTTGCACAGAGATAACAAGGGGGCCATCATGGGACGGAGAGCGCTGACACTGCTGCCGGGAGCAGGGGCTGGTGGGGTGACACTGACCACGGGGTGCGGCACATCAACCCACTCAGCCCTCCAGCTCTCAGGCGCACAAACCTGAGGACAACAGACTCAGGGACAATGGCCTTGAGCCATGAAGTGGCACCACATGTCACCTGCTGTCAACCTGATAACTGGACAAACAGATGGGGGCAGAGGGCCTGCTGTATCCTGCTGCCTTTCTGCCTGTTTTTCTGGCGCTCTCTCTCTCTCTCTCTCTGTATCCTCCCCTCTTAGGTTTCTCTGCCTCTGACTACTTCTTTTGTCTCTATTTTTAACTCTGACAAGCCATGGGAACTCTCTCACTCCCTGGGGGAAAACCGTCGAGCTGGCCCAGAGGTGGACACAACCGTTTCCCAGTAAACATAAATAAATGAAGATAAAATCAGAAAACTGGCTCCTGTTCCAGGTTTGGGCTCAGAAAGGGAAAAGGGCAAAAGTGAAGCAGAAAGATGAGGGAGGAAGACTATGTGTGTCAGGGATGGGGACGGTTCACAGCCCATCACCCCAACCGGCAGGTACAGAGGGGGGTCACCCCGGGCCCCTCCCCCAATGCCCTTTGCAGCCTCCAGGCTGCCCATCTCCATGCCCTGGCTCCTCTCCAGACACCCGGTTGTCCCCTGCGCAGGAGCCCAGGTGGCCCCAGTGGACTGTTCTGCCCCCTCTTCCCCACAAGTGTGTGTTTGCACCCCCTCTTTGGCATGGATCTGGGGCTCTCCTGGGAATGCTGGCTCACACAGAAGAGTCTGAAGACCTAGGCGGTGCTGGAAGCCAGGCAGGCAGGAGAGGCTATGAGGCCCGGGAGAGGAAGGAATCAGCTCATCTGGAGTCTGGGGGGTGGGCTGCTTCCGGGTCCGACCCCATCAGCCTAAGCTCCCTGGGGGACACAAGGTTTTTTTCCCCTCTGAATCTCAAGGACTCCAAGAATATCTCCTGGCTGCCCACGAGCCTGCCTCTCCATCCATCCCTCGTGGGATGAAGGGACTGAGAGAGACAGATGGGGAACGGCGGGAACAGAGACCGGGGTACTCAGACCCCCCGCTTCCTCAATCGCTGCACCCCACCCAGTCACTCCGGCCCAAGAGAGCGAAGGCCACGCGCAGAGGGCACAGGGACTCAGGAGGGGTGATCCTTGTCCAGCACCTACTGGGCGCCAGGAACTGGCCTGAACAATTCACGTGCGTGAACCCCCAAATCCTTGGGGCGATCCCATGGTTAGCCTCACTTTACAGATGAAGAAATGGGGGTTGTGGTAGGTGCCACCAGGGTAGAAAACACAGGATGGGAATCCAGCTGGGGTGGACACGGAGGGGTCTCAGAACTCCACTGGAGGGGAGGAGAGGGGGCTGCAGGGCCCCTGGTGGGAAGGCAGGGGTGGCCAGCTCCCCAACCCTGCCTCTGATCTGGGCAGCAGCCAGGGTGGTCCCCCGTCCTTCTCCCCACCCCCCGCCCCAAGCTTCCTCAGTGGGAGGATGAGGCCGGGCATTTCCACTTCTTTCTGGAAGGTTCCGGAGGTTAATGAGGGAGAAGCACGTAACACCACTCGGGGGATGAAGTTCTGGGAAGAGAGGAACCTGGATCTGGGCTGAGGGCCAAGGGCAGGGCAGGCGGCAGCACCTCAGCTCACGGAGCCTGAGCGCCCGCTGTCCCAGGGCCACAGCTTGGCCCTTCTGCCCGGCCACCAGGCCCCTGAGAACTCTCTGAGGACGTCAGAGACATTGACCGGAGGCCTTCTCTGCCTCGACAGGGCAGGAGACCCCTTCTCTTCCCACCATGGACCTGCTCCAGCCTGGGCTGTTTGGGAGGTGGACGCCTGGGGCCTGGGGAGCGCGGCCGATATGGCTGTGGTTGTCCCCAGCTGGGCTGCTTGAAGTCTAAGGCGCAGCTGGCGGGGTGAAGGGAAGGGAGGGGGTGAAGGTTCTCAATGCCACCTGGACCCCGGAGGGACGCCAAGCCCACAGCAAAGCCCCAGCGAGTTACAAGCTGCAGGCGGACTGGACCTCGAGCCTATACCTCCAGGCTCAGTCCCCAAGGTGGGGACATTTATCTCAGGCTGTTCTCGCCCATCCCACCTTTCTGTGCATCCCCGGCTGCCTGTCGTCCTGCCCGGGCTGCGTGCTGGGCACCAGGGACAGGAACAGCTTGACCACAGCCCCCTGTCCTATGGGAACAAGGTGGCCAAGACAGAGGGACAGACCCCAAGTAGGCAGTCCCGAAGTGCCATGGGAAGCATTCCCAGCCTGCAGGAAGAAAGTTCTGTGCCCTCTTAGGGGAGAGGGCTCTCTCCTTGCTGACCAACCCAGTGGGCCCTTCCGCTGTGAAAGGGGCCCCTGGGCCCACAGGGATGGCAGGAGTGAGGTCAGGACAGCTGTCCAGCTCTCCCAACTAAGACCAAAGGATCTAGAGTTTCTGCTATTGGGCGGTGCAACACGGTGGGTCCACTGCGGAGAGGGTGGGGACAGGTGTGACATGCCCACAGAGGGACAGCAAGAACTTACCTGCTTAGGACTCAGTGTTCTCATGTCCCCCTAGGACCCAGCAGTTCTGCTCATGGTATTTCCTCCATAGAGAGAAACTTGCGCTCTTGTCCAGAAGTCATATCTAAGAATGCTCATGGCAGCCTTATTCATAACAGGCCCAAACTGGACACAGTACAGAGGTCCGTCCATGGGCAAAGGGCATTGTGGGAGCTCCATCTGCACTGTGGAATACTATTCAGCAATGGTGAAGTGTGGAGAGTTGACCCAGGCAACCACGTGGGTGACTGTCCTGGACTTTATTACACTGAGAGAAGCCTGACGCGGAGGAATCTGCACTGTGTGATCCCATCCGTAGGGAGATCAGAACCAGGCAAGACTAACCAGGGGTGATCAAGCTGGGGTAGAGGTTGTCCCTGGACTGGGGCACGAGAAAGTCTGCTGGAGGCTGCAAATGTTCTAGATCTCGGGCTTCCCTGGTGGCGCAGTGGTTGAGAATCTGCCTGCTAATGCAGGGGACACGGGTTCGAGCCCTGGTCTGGGAAGATCCCACATGCCGCGGAGCGACTAGGCCCGTGAGCCACAATTACTGAGCCTGCGCGTCTGGGGCCTGTGCTCCGCAACAAGAGAGGCCACGATAGTGAGAGGCCCGCGCACCGTGATGAAGAGTGGCCCCGGCTTGCCGCAACTGGAGAAAGCCTATGCGCAGAAACGAAGACCCAACACAGCCATAAATAAATAAATAAATAATGTTCTAGATCTCCATCTGGGTGGCGGTTACCCAGGTGTATACCTGTGTAAAATCCATCAAGCTGTTCACTTAAGATGTGTGTGTTTGGGCTTCCCTGGTGGTACAGTGGTTAAGAATCCGCTTGCCAATGCAGGGGACACGGGTTCGAGCCCTGGTCCGGGAAGATCCCACATGCCGTGGAGCAACTAAGCTTGTGCACCACAACTACTGAGGCTGCGCTCTAGAGCCCGTGCAGCACAACTACTGAAGCCCGCGCACCTAGAGCCCGTGCTCCGCAACAAGAGAAGCCACTGCAATGAGAAGCCTGCACACCGCAACAAAGAGTAGCCCCCGCTTGCCACAACTGGAGAAAGACCTCGGGCGCAGCAACGAAGACCCTACGCAGCCAAAAATAAATTTAAAAAAAAATGTGTGTTTTACTGTAAGAAAAGGAGTCCATGTTTATTCAGCAAGTATCTGTCACTGTGTGCCACCGTGGCCACAGCAGGGAACAGACAGAGGCCTCTGCCCCTGGGGAGCTTGGGGGGTGGGGAGCTGTCTGCTGCCCTGGGAGGCTGGTCCTTCTGCACGGAGCACACCGTCAGCCTGGCCGCCCCCCACTCAGGCACAGGCCAGAGAGACATGGGTGGAGACCAGCAGGGGAGGGAGGGGACAGTCACACAGAAGGTCCCGGGGATGCCAGGAGGGACAGTGGAGGTCCTGCTGAGGGCGGGTAGGGCAGGGGGACCCCGGTGAGCTGAGGGCTGAAGGGCGCCCAGAGGCCAGGGTCCCAAGTGCCCAGGTAATAGGAAAGGACCTTTGTATTCTATTACAAGTTAATCACTAAAGAGATATTGCCTTTACGCTTATATTATACATAATGGCCCATCTCTGCGAACCCTGCCTCCCAGGTAATGAGCGTTAAGCTAAAATACCTTTGATTAGCTCACGGGGAACATCCTGACCAGGCCCACCTGTGGATGACTGCAGGAAGGAAGAAATTAACACATCCCCTCCGGAGTCTGGCGGGAACCAGGACTTCACCTCCTTCCCTTTTAGTATAAAAGAAGCCTGATTTCTAACTTGGGGAAGATGGTTCCTTGGGACACGAGTCTACCATCTTCTCAGTCTGCTGGCTTCTGGAATAAAGTCGCTATTCCTTGCCCCAGCAACTCATCTCTTGATTTATTGGCCTGCCCTGCAGTGAGCAGTACGAACTCGGACTCGGTAACACCCGCAGAGCACCGGAAGCTGTGAAAGTGGAGAAGCTGACGTGGTGGCGGTGGAGAGCCCTTTGAGCAGGGGTGAAGGCTGTGCTGCAGCCCTCCAGGAGCCGCCTCCCCATCCTGTCCCACCCTCCTCCGCCAGCCGCCCACCCCCCCACCTCACCGTGGCTCCAGGGCTCCTGGTGTCTGTCAGCCCAGCCAGGGCCTGTCCAGAGCTGGAGCAGGGAGGCGGTGGCGCCAGAAGCCACGACAAGTTTATGTTCTGGCTCCTGCTGTGCTGGCCCCATGCCGAGTCCCCTGTCCTGCCCATAGTCATGCTTCTCCCCTGGGAGCTGGCAGAGGCTCAGCCAGGGTTCTGGAGCTCAGGGTCTCCTCAGAATCATGCCGTGCCCCCCAGCCCTGGGCCATCTCTGCTCAGGGGGTGCCCTGAGAGCTGTGCCTGGCCCCTGTGCCCACACCTCCCAGCCCCAGCCCTGATCCTTCAAGTCCAGCCTGGTGCCACCTCTTCCAGGAAGTCCACTCGGAACATGTCTACCCTCCATGGAAAGGGGGTGCCCTTGGTTGCTCCGAGAGGCTGGGGTAGAGATCTGGCCCCAAGACTCTGGATTCCCAACCTTCATCTTTCAAAACCCAAGACTCTTGGTTTTCCACTTGCCTTGCCTCATTTTTCCACTTTGGGAAGGGGCAGTTTTCACCCACAGGGGCTGGGGCTGAGGGGCTTAAGTGACTGCAGCTCTGGGGAGGCCTCAGAGAAAGGGGACCTCCGAGCTCCTCCTGGCAGCCCTGCTCGGCCACTGTTGGGACCCCCATGCCCACAGGGCACCTCAGGGACACCGGTCAGCAGCTGTGTGCCTGCCCTGCCCACCTAGGCTTCGGCCCAAGACCACTCTGGGCCACCTTGGGTTGCCCCGAGGGACCTGCAGCCTCTCCCCGGCCCCTGCACAAGGGGTCCCTGGGGAGAACTGGCAGGGAGCAACATTCCACTTCGCTCTGCCCCCAGCTCAGTCAGGGTCTAGAACGTTCTCTCTGTCTCTGTATTTTCTCTTTCTGACTTCCTGTCTGTCTGTCTCTCTGCTTCTGTTTTTCTCCACCTGTTTCTCTGTCCTCCCAGGGAGATTGGGGGCCATGGTAGGAGTGGGTGACTTTGTCAAAATGCCTTTGCAGCAACTTGTCTACAAAGCAGACGTAACAGCAGCTCTTTGTCCCGGAGTTGCGGTGAGGATCAAGGACGATGAGGCACGGCCCGCACACAGTAGGCGCTCGGTCTGTGGCTTCCTCGTCCGTAAAAGGAGGATGATGGGAACAGCCCCTGGCTCCTGCTAGGACTAGTGAGAGGATGTTCCCGAAGTTCTCAGCACAGAAAAGTGCCTCCTGAGCTCTGCTGACATCAGCGAGCTCTACTCATAGCCACGCTATGAGGTGCCCCGCTACCATTGCCCCACTTTACAGATTAGGCAAATGAGGCTCAGAAAGGCTGAGTTACTTGCCCACAGTCACACAGCAGGTCTTATTGTAGTAGTGGAGCCAGGATTTGAACTCGGTGGTCTGGCTCCAGGGCCCACATGCTTTACTGTGGGCCTCGGTTTTAAACTTGTATTTAATGCTCTCTGACTAAATGGGGCAGGCGGGGGTGTCGAGATTGGCCTGGCAGGGGGAAGCTGGGAACAGAACCTGACCGGCCTGTGAATGACTCTTAGCCGGCCCCCTCCAGGCATCTCACAACTGGCCGGTCCAGACCTCTTGGCACACCGCTGTCACTCGGCCTGGAGCCTGCCAGGCAGGGCTCCCCCCGTGGCCCCGGGCTCGGTCTAGAGCTCTGCACTCAGCCTCTGTGGGTCCATAGCTGGGCCCCTCTGACCCCTGTGTGTGGGGGTGCCCTTGCCCCCCTCAGCACCTGCACCCAGCTCCCTCCCCCCGCCCTGCTCCTCCCTATGATCCACTGTCTCTGGCTTTCTCTCTAACTTACAGCAATGCCTGCGCTGCCCTATTCTCCTGGGTCCTGTCTCCTCCCAGAAGTCCTCTCTTAGGTCCCGGCGGAGACTTGGCATTGGGAGGGGGGAGGACAGAAGGGCGACATGAGAAGGCCTTTCCTCTGGGCAGGGACAGCTTCCCCGGGAGGCCCTGTGGGCAACGGGCCTCCAGCTCATTACAATCCTTGAAGTCTGGGGAAGGGGAAGGGCACTGGCTCCAAAATACAAAAAAACCTCCAAATTTTAAAATAGTAAATGTTTACTTAAATTTCTTCTAAATGTCAGTTTCATCCATTGTTAAATTTAGCATTTTAAGACATGTCACTGTGCTTGAAAACAATTTGTAGGTCACATTACATTCTCTCACTTTGGAAGAATCCCCAAGATTCCTAAGAACGCACTATGTTTGTGGAGAAATCAAGGCCAGCAGCAAATCAAATGAGTTCCTGGAATCCAAAGAGCTTCCAAAGCTAAACTATAAAATTATTTTCAAATATTTTTACAGCCACAGAAATGCATATAAAGTTGGGGCATATTTGCATTTTTTTGATTGTGGTAAAAAAGAAAACAAAAAACATGTAACATAAAATGTATCACCTTAACCATTTCGAGGGGCACAGCTCAGTACTGCTAAGTACATTCAGATTGTTGTGCAACCAGTCTTCCGAAGTTTATCATCTTGCAAAACAGAAACTCTATACCCATTAAACGACAACCCCCCATTCTCCCTCCCTGAGGCTCGAACCCTGGCAACCACCGTTCTACTTTCTATTTCTGAGTCTGACTGCACTAGACATCGCATATCAGTAAAATTGTATAGCATTTGTCTTTTGTGACCGGTTTATTTCACTTAGCATAATGTCCCCAAGGTTCATCCCTGTTGTAGCAGGTGTCCGGATTTCTTCCTTTTTAAAGGCTGAATTATATTCCACTGTATGTGTATAGACCACATTATCTTTATCCATTTATCCATCAGTGGACACTTAGATGGCTTCTAGCTCTCTCTTTTTTTTTTTTTTTATTATTTATTTATTTTTGGCTGCGTTGGGTCTTTGTTGTTGCGCACGGGCTTTCTCTAGTTGTAGTGAGCGGGGGCTACTCTTCAATGTGGTGCACGGGCTTCTCACTGCAGTGGCTTCTCTTGTTGCGGAGCACGGGCTCTTGGCACGTGGGCTTCAGTAGTTGTGGCTTGCGGGCTCTAGAGCGCAGACTCGGTAGTTGTGGTGGACGGGCTTAGTTGCTCTGCAGCATGTGGGATCTTCCTGGACCAGGGCTCGAACCCGTGTTCCCTGCGTTGGCAGGAGGTTTCTTAACCACTGCGCCACCAGGGAAGCCCCGCTTCTATCTCTTGACTACTGTGAAAAAAAGCTGCAATGAACAAGGGTGTGAAAACCCCTGTTTTCACTTCTTTTGGAAATATACCCAGAAGTGGGATTGCTGGATTATATGATAATCCTATCTTTACTCTTTTGAGGAACATGGTATGGGTGCCTTTTTTAAAATTTATTTTCCAGTTTTACTGAGATATCATTGACACTCAACATTTGTTGTAGGTTAATGATTTGATATAGGTATGGACTGGGAAATGATCATCACAATAGTTTACATCCGTCACCACATATAGTTGCAAGTTTTTTCTTGTGAGGAGAACTTTTAAGATCTACTCTCTTCGCAACTTTCAAACATACAATACAGCGTAGTCACTATACATGACCTCCCCAGGACTTATTTATCTTATAACTGGAAGTTTGTACCTTTGGACCACCCCTCATTTCCCCACACACACACCCCACTGGGTGCATTTTAAAATGTTTATTGGGGTGTGGAGTGGAGCCCTGGCTGATGCAGCTCCAAAAATAGTCCTGTGTGATGGGCAAGGCATGCAGGAGATCCAGAAATAAAAATTTAATTTCCTATCTCTCAGTGTAATCTTGATCAGACCCTCATTTCTCATCTCAGCCAATTCGGATCCGACCCCCTCCCTGGGGTAGCACCCAGGGGGATCACCTTTGTCTAAGCCTCTTTCCCCATCCCTGGCAGAGGCTGGAGGGGTAGCTGGTCCTCCCGGCCCTTCCAAGTCTCCTCTGATGCTCAAAAACCCAGACTCTGCAATTCAAACACTTTTTTCTTTCTATGCTACTGATTTGCCGTGAATTTCATAGACATGCTTCGAAACTCAAGAGCTGCCTCCTGTCCTGTGCCAGGAGCACTAAGACTTTCACGAGGCTTAGGCACTTTTGCTAGTGTGGGTCAAGATCTTAAAACTTATATTTTACGACCACTTTGGTATAGAGATGGATGCAATCCAGGCTGGATTCATTGTTACATATTCATTCCTATTCATTCTTCCTTCTGATTCTAAAAGAAATTGAAACATTTTGTAGGTCCCTAAAAATATGTGGGCAGGGATACTCGATTCAAATGACGTGGGTTAGGGGCACAGGAAGTTCAGGGTGGGAAGGAGACCCACATGCTAACATTTCAAAATGTCAACCCACTGAATTTCCAGCACCCAAGTCCATCCACGTCACTTTTCTGCTCCAAACCCTGCCCAGGAGAACATCCGAGCTCCCTCCCAGCAGTCAAGACCCTTCGTTGGCTGGTTCTCATCTGCCCTTGCAGGCTCAGGTACCATAGGCCTCTGACACCTCCCTCTTGGACGTTTCCAGAACACCCCAGCCTTCATCACTCCCGCACACTTTTGCTCAGGCTGCCCCCTCCACTGGGAGCATCCCCTTCCCACCTGGACCACATCATGCACACCTGTGCATCCTTTGAAAGCCAGCTCAAATGTCACTTCCTCTTTGAAGATCCTGGGCCCCCTCCCTCCTCCGTATTCCTCATTCATTTCTCTGCTGTAGCACTTACCTGCCCTTTGATGTCCATCTCTTCCCTTCAGGCTGTGAACCCCTTGAAGGCAGTTGGTTTTCCCATGGATCCCCAGCACCCAGCACCAGTCCTTGAATGCTGACTACATAAGCAGATGAATGAATGAATGAATGAATGAATGAGGGAAATAGGAAATGAGAGCAGTGGTCCGCTTAGGAAAGGGATCCCCTCTGTAGCCCCCCCACAGATGGAGGGTCTGGACTGATGGTGGAGCCAGGCTGAGCTCCCCTCCCCGTCCCACCCTCTGACTCACCCCCTCCCCAGAGACTGGTTTCTGGGAAAGTGCTGGAAGCTCGGCTTGCCTCCCTGGCTGAATCCTCTGTGTAGACCCCATTCTGCCCCAGGAGTCCCCGTGCTCAGAGGCTGTGCTCTGAGGACACTGGGCCAGGGACCAGGCAGTGCAGAGGAAAGGGCCTCGCGTGTCAGTGGGGATGGGGTCGGGGTGGACAGCAGCCTGAGGCCCTCCCGGCAGCCCCCACGGAGCCTCCTCCCTTTCTTCTGAAGTGGAGTGATGCAGGATGCCGGGCACCACGGGAACCACCGGGAAAAAAAGGGATCACAGCACCTACTCACAGGTTGTCATGAGAACCAAATGAGAAAACCATGGGCGCCCAGAGTCCAGGGGGCATCTAGTGGGTGCTAAAGGGATGTCATCTGGGGTGCAGCATGGAGAAGTTCAAGACCCTGCAGGGACTACTGTCACCCTCGTGGAGATGCAGGGGGTGCGGCTGGGTAACAGCTGTGGTGGCAGCACCTGGCGTCCAGAGTCGGCATGAGATGAGGGGTCTGGCCAGGGCGTCGGTGGGGGTGTCCGCACCAAGCCGCTTCGGGCATGTGATTTGGGGCGTTGTCCCTCGCTGGGTGTGGCCTTTGGGCCTGGTTCTCTGGCTTTCCGGGAGAATCCATGACACACTCAACAGCCTCTAATGAACCCCTTTCTACTTAAATTAGTCCGAACTGGTTTCTGTTGTTTCGAACCAGAAATCTGGGAAGTGCGGCCCCCGAAAGCTAAGGGGATTGTGGGTAGCTTCATTAAAGATCTAGTGCCCAGAAGAAGGGAGGGTTTGATCTGTTCATGTCTGCTCTGTGGAGCACAAAGCACAGAAGGGAGGCCCAGCTCCACTCTGGAAGCTATACTCCAGAAAGGCTCGTGACAAAGTGGAGGTTTCTGGGGGACGATGACCAGGTCAGCGTGGGTCTAGAATTCATAGGGGGGAGGGGAGCCTGGCTTGGAGCTGAGTAGGCTGAAGGCTCTGGGGAGAACAGCCATGGTTTAGGCCCCAAGGACCGCTCTGGCAGCTCAGGGGTTGTGGGTCCAGGCCTTGCTCACAATTGGACTAGTTTGACAATGGACAGAGCTGCCTTTAGAGGGGGTAAGCTCCCCAGCACTGGAGGTAAGCAAGGACTGGGTCCTGAAGCAGACAAAAGAAGCCTAGCCTGGGCTTCCCTGGCTTGGCTTTGGGGTGTGTCTCCCAGCTCAGTGAAGAGAATATTTTTTTTTTAAATTAATTTATTTTATTTATTTATTTTTGGCTGTGTTGGGTCTTTGTTGCTCTGCGTGGGCTTTCTCTAGTTGCGGCAAGCGGGGGCTACTCTTGTTGCGCTGCGTGGGGCATCTCATTGCAGTGGCTTCTCTTGTTGCGGAGCACGGGCTTTAGGCACACGGGCTCAGTAGTTGTGGCACGCGGGCTCAGTAGTTGTGGCATGCAGGCTTAGTTGCTCTGTGGCATGTGGGATCTTCCCGGATCAGGGATGGAACCCGTGTCCCCTGCACTGGCAGGTGTGTTCTTAACCACTGCATCACCAGGGAAGCCCCGAAGAGAATACCTTGCAGCAACACCCAAACACTAGATCTGGCAGAGGCCCTCCCTGCCCACCACCCACCAACCAGGCCTCAGTACAGCCCACGGTGGTGGGGAGTGAGCCCCCAATTTACCAAGAAGCCAACAAACTTCTTCTCACTCCCCAGGGGGCCTCGCCCAAACCCAGGGATGGGGGCACATGCCTGAAGGATGAACAGGCAGAGGGGGCAAATCTCAGTAACTGAGGATGACTGATAAGGGCCTTGATAAACCACCTGAAAAAATAGCCCTAAGTACACTGAGAAACCATTATTTTCCTACTGATCACTTAGCCAAAGATCACAGATTGATAATTAGCGTGCTAGCGAGGACACAGGGGAGCTGGCACTCTCCTGTATGTTGATGGCTGTGTACACTGAAACCACCACTGCAGCAGGAAATTTGGCAAATCCTACGGAAGTCCCGCCCACACATGTCTTCTGACCTAGGGATTCCATTTCTAGGAATTTATCCTTGGTTACATTTGCTCACGTGCAAAATGACGTGTGAGCCATGCTATTGTTCGGTGAAAGCAAATGATGGCGGCAACCTGCTCACCCACGAACAGGGGACATCAAAGAGATGATGGATGGTACCTCCACACAACAGAAAACTGGGCAAGCGGCAAAGAGACCAAGGGTGTTTTTTGTGTACAGATATGCACGGCTCTCCAAGATAAAATAAGTGAAACTCTCAGTGTAACCACTAAGCTACTATTTGTGTATGAAAGAAAAAAACACAAACCACATGTCTGCTGATGCGCTGTAGGCAGAGACTGTGTCCAGAAGGATGCACAAGGGATCAGGAATAGTGGCTGCCGCAGGGGAGGGGAGCGGCTGGGAGAGAAGCGAGACTGACTTGTCACTGAAGGCATTGTAAACCTTCAATACCTTCTGAATCTGGAAAAGCATGCATGTAGTGTATAAATAACAAAATAGGAAAAGAAAACAAAATGTGACAGGAAATAGAACCTGCTAGGCACTCTGACACGAAGTGTGTCCTGGGTGTTTTGGGCAGGTGCCACTGCTCCCTCTTTGCAGGTGATGAAATGGAACCAGCTCGGAGAGGTTCAGGGAGCCACCCAGCGTCACCCAGCAAGGGAGTAGTGGGGCTGGGGCTAGGACCCAAGTCTGCAGTCACGCTTGGGGCAGTGCCTTCACCGGGAGCCAGCTGCCCAGGGCCAGTCGTTGCTGTGCCAGCCCCGGACTGTGACCTCTAGATCTGGGAAGGGGGACAATTCTAGAAACTCAGCTCTAGACACCGAGTCGGGGAGAAAGATCGTGCCCCCTGTGGCAAGGCCCTCAGTCACGGAGTTCTGGGGAAGCCAGGCCTAGCCCTGCCAGGGGAGAGCTGTGTGACCTCCAGCAAGTAATTTCCCCTCTGTGAACCTGAGCGCCTCATCCAGGTTCCCACTGAGGGGATGTAAAAGCCGTAAATGAGGTGATGACTGAGAAAGCTCCCTCCTCGCAAGCAGGTTCACCCAAATAATCCAGGTCTTTCAGACTGGCCCCCGCACCTCTGGATCCCCCAAATCTCTGAGCTGTCCTGCTTCACCTCCTTCTGGGTCCACGCAACTCTAACACAGACACTCCTATTGTTTACTAAGTTCATCCGATTATTCATTCATTCAATTTACACCTTTGCAGGGCCTCCAAGCGTCAGCCTCAGGTGGCCAGGGCTATCCTCCTCTCACGACCCCACCCACGCATCCCCGCACTTGCTCACGCGTCCCAGAGCACACTCGGGCTCACAGCCCTTGAGCGCCTGGGTACAGGCACTCGGACCACGCCCTCCGCCCACAAGGACCCGTGGCGCAAGTCACCGGGGGCCCTACGGCTCCACTAGTCTAGAGGGGCGCCCATCGCCCCTCAGCTCCAGCCTGCGCTCCCCAACCCCTCAGCGCAGACCCCTCCCCTAAACCGCCCCAGGTGCCCAATGAGCGCCGCGGCTCGGGCCTGCCCCGCCCACCCCCGGGGAGCCCCGGCTTCCGATTGGTCCGCCCGGGCGCTGTGTTTTTCCCCCCCCCCTCACATGGGGCGGGGGCGGGGTGAATGAAGTGGGAGCGATTCCTCCGCCCACGCGCTTACCTACCAGGCCCAGCGGGGCCCGCCCCCCCTGCGCCCAGTCCAGCGCCCGCCCGATTGCCGGCCGCTGCCCTGGACCCTGGCGTCCGGCTCCCCCCGGGCCAGGACCCCGCGTCGCGGACCCACGATGGCCAAGCGCAGCTCGCTGTTCATCCGCATCGTGGAGGGAAAGAACCTGCCCGCCAAGGATATGTGAGCACGGCCGGAGGAGGGAACCCCAACTTTCCGGGGAGGGGCGCTGCCCCTTATGCCTGCCTGACCTTTCTGGGGTCCACACGGCCCGCCCACAAATAGAGCAGTGGTGAGGGTGTGGCGAGTGTGGCTGCAGTGGGAGACTGGCAGGGAAATGGGGACAGTGAGATTTGCTGCGAGCACCGGACAGGGGGTGACAGGGAAGGGCCGGGGTCTGGGGAGGGGGCGGGGATCTGTAAGGGACCTTAGTGAATAGGGAGGGAGAGAACGGCGGCTCAAGAGGGGAAGGGACTTTGATAGGACAGGAGCTGGGCGTGGGGGAGACATCGAAAAGGAGTTGTCTCCATGCACTGCCGGGGGGGGGCGGTTCGGGGTGTGGCTGGAGGGTGTGGGGTGCCCCCCCTAGAAACGAGGGGTCTTCCTCAGTAGTTCTGGAACCCTTAGCACCTGGGAGTGTGCACGGGCTGTCCTGGGGCTTCCTGCTGTGCATTTGGGAAGGGAGGGGCTGGCCTGAAGAGTGGACCTTAGGTCCGGAGGCTGGGACCGGTGCAGGATGGGGGGGCTGGGTCGTAGCTGCTCTTGTACCCTCGGCTTTACCTGAGCCGTTGCCTTT
This sequence comes from Balaenoptera physalus, assembly GCF_965194825.1. Lineage (NCBI taxonomy): Eukaryota > Metazoa > Chordata > Mammalia > Artiodactyla > Balaenopteridae > Balaenoptera > Balaenoptera physalus. Next base: position 84,454,678 of record NC_138898.1, read on the forward strand.
AATCCTCACAACCACCCAGCAAGGTCGTTCTCACCATTCCGTTTTACAGATATGGAAACCGAGGCTCAGAGATGTGAAATGCTGGCTCCAAGTGGCGGAGCAAGGGCTTGAGTCTAGGGCTCCTAACAAGCACTGACACCTAGGACCTTCCCTGGGCCCTGGCCAGATCTGAGGAGGTTTCCGAAGCCCCGGTCCCACCCTCCTCAATAGGTGCCAGAGCTGAGCAGTCCGGTCCCATCACTGACTCCCTTGTATGAGCCTTAGGCAGCTCACTGTCCCCAAAGCCTCGGTTTCCCTGCTGTAAACTGGAGGTGGGAATCCCTCTCAGATAAGAGCGGTGGAGAGTACGAAGCTTGAGGGGCCTGGCTGCCTAGAGGAGGGGGCGGGGGCGGGGGAGCCCGGAGGCAGCATACGGTCCAAAGTCTGGCAGCCTCCCCACCCCCGGGCTCCTCAGGGCGCTCCCGGATGCAGAGAGGTGGTGGACTGGGGAGTGGGGTGCAGGAGGACGGGGCAAGGGCATCTCCCTCGCGCGCACAGTGGCCCCTGTGAGTTTCCCAGCACCCTCAGCGCCATGAGCAGTTCCAGTTCAAGGCCCCCTGGGCCTGATGAGGCCAGGTTCAGCCGTTGCCATGGCAATGGGTGAGGGAGGGTGCTGGGCGGGCTGTCTCAAGGTGGGTTTTGCTGCGTGCGGGGGAGTTGGGGCGGGAGCTGGGAATGTGGTCTCTGAGGTGGGAAGGCAGATGAGCTCTGAGAAGGGTCTCAGCCTCCAGGCCCAGCCTCTAAGCACCCCCCACGGGGGCACTGGTATCTAGGTCAGCTTGGCCTCCTGTGGCTGGTGGCGGCTGGGAGGAGCAGCCCCTCCAGCTGTTGCCTCCCTCCCCATCCCTGCAGCTCTGGCCCTAGTGCCTGACTCTAGGCTTTCACCAGCCTAGGGCGGTGAAACTGTGGACTCTGCCTACCTGGGAGCCATGGTGCCCGGTTCCCTGCCCAGCCCTGCCTCTGCACAGCTGAGGGACTCCACCAGGTGCCTCCATCCCCAGGGGAGGGGCCACCAAGTTCTGAGGGCTCTGGCTCCAGAATCTCTTTCCTTGCCCTGCCCTCCTGCCTCCTCACCTCCCCCTACCTCCTTTCCTCTGCCTTCCCCATAGAGGCTGGTGTGTGCAGCTCTGACCCGTCAACCATCTCTTAAATCCAGCTGTGAAACTCCGCCACCTCAGCCCCTCACATTTGGGCTACTGGCCTTCACAGCCCTGCTTTTGCCCATGTGTGAGTCTTCTGCCTTCAAGGACTCCCCTTCAGGGCTCACCGGAAAACTCCTATTCACCCTTTAGGACCTCTTCCAAACTTCTACTCCTCTTCAGGACTTTCCCTGGTGCCCTTGGGCAGGGTTCCTTGCCCCTGTTCCATGCCTTCCAGCACTTTGGGTCAGCTGGAGTTAGGACGAAGCCCTTGGTAGCAATTGCTCCTTCGTGGGCTGCCTGCACCACGTGACTCTGAGGTCAGGAACCATGACTCATTCGTCTTGGCATGCCAGGTCCCTTAAGGGACGCCTGGTCCACAGTAGGGGAGATTCAGATGTGTCCAGGACCCTCCCATTTAATCCTCTTATTAACCCTATAAGGTAGATATGCTCCGTTTGTAGATGGGGAAACCGAGGCTCAGGATGGGGAAGTCCTTTGCCAAGGCCACACAGCCAGTAGGGGGAGAAGTCAGGATTCGAACCCACTCTGCTGCTGACAGGCCAACCTAGCTGGACCCAGGTTGCAAGCTTGCCAGGGGGGCTCAGTGGGGACCGAGCCTCGCAAATGCCACGCAGAGCGTTTGGCTTAGGCATGGCGGGGGTTTGGAGGTCACAGGAGGCCCTCCCCAAGTGCTGGAGGCACAAGGGGTGGTGAGCCGGCCCCACTGGGCCTCATCAGTCCCAGCTTGTCTCCCGAGCAGCATCCCTTCCAGCTGGGACTTGCATGCTTCTGAGGATGGGGAGTTCACTTTCATCCATGGTGACCCATCTTGACTGAGACAGTTCTGAGGAAGGGCGTCATCACACAGTGACCACCGGCCTCCCGGCCACTTCCACTCATGGGTTTTGAGTCCCCTTAAGGGCACAGAGCACAGCTGTGTACCCCATCACCAACAGCTTCCAGAGCCCATCTGCTTCTGTCATGCTTCCTCCCATCCTTGGGGGCCTGGGTCAGCCATACAGGAGATGAGTCTCATGGTGACCAGTGGCCAACTGGCTCCCACGCCCAGTGGCCCTGGGGACGGGCCCGGGACTATTTCGGGGTTTACCCTGATCCTCCCCGTTCCACAGCCTGGAAACTGCCAAGGCCCTAAATATAGAGGCCCCACAAGGAGCCAGGCTGGGCCAGCAGCGGCTGTGAGTGGCTTGGAGAAAGAGAAGTGGGAGAGGGGACCAGCCCAAGGACCTCATCAGGGCAGAAGGCCCAAGTCCCAACAACTGGCCAGGGGCCATAGTTGGGCTCAGGTCCTTAAATCTGGCCTCAGCCCACTCTTGACCCTGCCCCCTTCCGCCCCTCTGATCCAGCCACCCAGCTCATGGCTGCCCTGCACGCTAGGTCTGTTCCTGCCCGCAGGCCTCTGCCCACCCCAGTGACCCCGCCTGCAACAGGAGCCCCAAACCTCACTGTTCAGTAGGGATTCATTCGTTGAGCTGAGCAGTGGGCAGTGCTGGGCTTACAGGGAAAAGCAAGAGATTCCTCGCCCCTGGGGCTGCCAGGAGGTCCCAGACCTGGAGGCAGAGGAGGCCTTGTGGTGGGGGGAAGCCATTGAGGTCTCAGCCCACCCTGACCTCTCCCTCCTTGCTCCAAGTTACACATGCAGCTCCTGGGCCAGGCCACCCAGCCCAGCTCCCGCGGTGCACAGGGCCCTGATTGCTTGAGGCCCGGAGTCCCCTGGCTTTGAGGCGGTGGGAAGCAAGCTGGGATGTTCCCAAGGGGCTCTCTGGAGGAAAGGGCTCTTGAATGATGGGGGAGAGGGTTACAGACGGAAGAAGGAGGAGTCCAGGGCAGTGCTAACATTTACTAAACACCTCCCACGGGCTGGGCCTCACATCATGCCAGGGACCCAGGGAACCTACCCTGTGAGCTGGCATTACAGGTCCCACTCTACGGTGAGGGGGGGACCAAGTCTTAGGAGACATTTCGCATCAGTGTCAGGAGAGCCTTTGGAGATGTTTGTCTCTAGTAGCTTCCTCTGCCGGAAGATCCCCTTTTGAGAAGGGAAGCTGGGCTTGGAATTCCCCAACCTCCAACATGCAAAAACACTTCCTTTTTATGGACACCAGGCCTGAAGGGCACTTCTGAAGACAGGCCGCCCCCACTTCTTGCCCAGTAGTGGCCCTGGGCCTGGCCAGGGCTGCCCTCAACCCCAGGAATCAATTCCCCACCAACAGAGACAGGAGGAACCAAGCGGTCCTGGGTTGCCTGGCCCATTCTTTCTTTTCCAGATGGCTGGGAGCTTGAGGCCGAGGGTTTTATTCGTTCGTTCATTCATTCATTCATTCATTCATCCAATAAACACTCACGGGACCCCGTCTTGTGCCAAGCCCTGTCAACACAGAAGTGGTCCCCACTCTCAGGTAGCTCATAGACAGGTAGGGGAGGCAGCTGGTGACAGTACATCACTAGCAGCGCTGGGATGGAGGGAAACGTGCCAGGGAGGGGGCTGGCGGTGGGATGGCAGGGGAGACCTTACTCCAGGCCTCTGGGACAGGAGAGGGCTCTTAGTGAAGGGGACTGAGGAGGGGTCTCGGGAGGAGTGGGAAGGCAGTCCAGGCGGGAGGAACGGGAGGAACCAAGTCTGAGAGGAGAGAGTGAGGGGCTGACTTGGTTGAGGGTAGGCTTTTGTGACTGCTGTTTCTGTCTTCCCTGATTGAGGCGGGGCAGGGGGGTGGGCTGTGGGAGGCGGCAGGAAGGAGAAGCACCCTTTCCCGAGCTGGAGGAGCAGCGGGCAGGGGAGCCTTGGTGCACGATCCTGCCTCTGCCTCACCAGCCCCCTCCCAGACCGAGGCTGGAGGTACACTTTCCTGCCTGAGGATTCTTTGGGTCTCAGCCCAGGACCTGGTGCCTCAGCCTTGACTGTCTTTTTCCTGGGGTCACTGGGAGCCCCTGGAGGAGGAAGGAGGGGTGCCCACGGCCGGCCGCCCCATCAGTCAGCCCCTCCCCGCCCCTCTCTTGCAGCACGGGCAGCAGCGACCCCTACTGCATCGTGAAGGTGGACAACGAGCCCATCATAAGGTACCGCCCTCGCCCCGCCCCCACCCGAGGGTGAGTGAGATGGGCTGCTCGCCATTCCCCCGGCCCGCTCCAGCTCACACATCTGGCGGGGTGTGTGTGTGTGTGTGTGTGTGTGTGTGTGTGTGTGTGTGTGTGTGTGTGTGTGTGTGTGTGAAATTTGCGTGGAGATTTGCGTGGCGAGGGCTTGGAGCATCTGATTCCCTGGAGCCCATCGGGCCCTAACAGCCTGCTAGGAGGTAAGAAAGACCCACACGTCTTGCTAATTACTGACCTTAACGCCCATGGAGTGGTTATCTAGACTGGGCTGGGTGCTCAGCCAAGGGCCTCTCACCGGCTCTGTTGCTCTTTACAACCTTTACAACCCGCAGAAGGGACAGATGATGACTAGTAACAACCGCTGTCACTTAGGGGATGTGGTCTCCGCCAGGCCCTGTGAGGAACCTTTTCCAGCCCGTTTAATACTTCCAGTGAGCTCCGTACGATAGCGTCACATCCCGTTTACAGAAGAAGTAACTTGCCCAGAAGGGCCACTTCCCCCGGGCATCCCTTTCTCCATGGGCTCCATGATTCTGGGCAGGGTCTTTGCTGTTTGGTCCCCTCTCTCACCCAGGCCTTTGCCTCCAAGTTCATGGCCAAAGCCGCTCAGCTCTTCTGCCCATCTGGGTGTGCACTGCTGATGGATAGCCAAGGCTGCCAGACTCACAGTTCTTCTCACTGCAAACGCCTCTTTCCAGATTCTCTCCTGAGCATGGACACCATGAGGGGGGAGAGATGCATGCTCTGATTGTCTCAATGACAGACAGGGAAACCAAGGCCCCAGAGTTCAAGTGACCTGTCCAAGAACTGGTTGGGGTGAAGGAGATCCCTGGAGCCTTCATCTGGGTCCTTGGGGAGTTTCAGCTTCCCCACACCCACATACCCTGCTGAGCCCTATGTGTTGAAGGTTCTGTCCTGGGGAGTTCGGCCAGAACTGGGTGAGGCTTTGCCCATACAGGACCTCTGTGGGTCAGGACCCAGACCTTGGCTCTCAGGGCCCCCAGGAGGACTCTCTGTCTCCAGAGTCAACTTGGCCATCCCCCTGCCTCTACCCTCAGTGAGTCTGTTCAGCATCAGGAGCCAGGGGGAGGCTTTGGTCCTGGCTCTGCCACTGTCCTGCTGTGTGACCTGAGGCCAGCTACTGCCAACTCTGGTCTCAGTTTCCCCAAATGGAAAATGGCCTGATAGATGCAGCCTGTGCCCCACCCAGGGCAGAGAGGAAGGTCAGGAGGGAATGATTGGTGATGGACGGTGGGTCCGGGACCTAGCAGAGCAGTTTTTCCCGGGAATGGAGGCAGATGTGGGGAAAGGTGGGCTCAAGCCACACAGCCCCGCCTTGTCCCAGCCCGGGGCCTGCGGGCGGCCCAGGCAAGTGCCGAGGGTCCCCTCTTGCAGGACAGCCACTGTGTGGAAGACCCTGTGCCCCTTCTGGGGCGAGGAGTATCAGGTGCACCTGCCGCCCACCTTCCACTCGGTGGCCTTCTACGTCATGGACGAGGATGCCCTCAGGTGGGTGGAACCCCAGTCCTCAGCTGGGGCCCAGACCCCGCCACCTGTCCCTCTCTGGCCCATTTCACTGCTGGGACTGCTGGTCACGGCATCCTCTTTCCAGCCTGGAGGGAGGGGGAGCCCGGGGGGATCCGGAAGGTGCAGGGTTTGGATGTGCGGTGTCTGTGTATGTGTGTGTGGATTCATTGTGCTCCCACCACATCACGCGTGTGCACATGCACTGGGCGTGTGCACGTGCACGGGGATGCAAGCTAGGAAACAGGCCCCCGGAGGGAAGAGCTTGGCATGTTTGTGGGCATGCGTGTCAGTCCACGTGCGGAAACATATCCCACGCCCATGAGAGGGCCTACAGAAGGGTCATGGGTCCGGCTCCGTGGGCTCCTATAAGTGACTGGAGTGTTAGTCTCCCTGCTCCCGCCAGGGGCCCTGAACTGCGCGGGAGGGGGTCCTGGGCTCCGCACCGAGCCCCGCCCAGCTCTGGCTCCCTCTCCACCCTCCAGCCGGGACGACGTCATCGGGAAGGTCTGCCTTACCAGGGACACCCTGGCTACTCACCCTAAGGGTAAGATCCCGGGAGGGAGCCCACTCCTGCTTCTCCTCCCCTGGCCTCCCTCCCCTGTCCCCCCACTGGTCTGCCCAGTCCCCGGCCCATCCTCCACTCTGAGACCCTTCTTCCGGGCTCCTTCAGGCCCCCATGCTCAGGAAAAGCCATTTCTACCCTCCCCAGAAGGGCCTGTGGCCCTCTCTAACTCCTGCACTCCGGCCTCTGTGCCCCATTCTGTCCCCGCCCTCAGTTGGGACCACATCCCCCCAGGGCAAAGAGAGGCTGCTAGTGGTGGGATCTGAGGCCTCTGGAGGCAGAGGAAGGGGCCTCTTTATGCTGCATGGCCAAGGTGTGGGAACCCCTCCTCCCAATCTGGCTGGCTCTGTACCCCATGGGGTCCCCTCAGCCTGAGTCCTAGTGTCCTAAGCCTGAGGGGTCGGCCTGGAGCGGGGCTAGGCTGGAGAGCGCCTTGGAGGATTCTGGGGATGCGGACATTGTTTGGAGGGGTCAGCCCTGCCCCAGCCTAACCGTGTGACCTGGTGCTGCCTCCCCTGGACTGAGTCCCCATCTGCCAATGCAGGTTCAGACCAGGAGCTCTGAGATGCTTCCGGCTCTGCTGGCCGGAGCCCCTGTGACTCTCAAGGGGCCTCCCCGGCACACACCTGCTCCCGTCTGTGAGGCTGGGGCAGGCCTGGGGGCGGGGGCGTCTGCTGACTCACGGAGCCTCTTGGCCCCTGCCAGGCCTGAGGCCTGTCCTGCCTGTGGCCCCAGCCAGCCCCTTGGGGGCCAGTGGCCCTAATGATGCCATTCCCTCGTCGCACCCCCATCTGGGCTTAGGCCCTCCTCCCAGCACCCCTGGGCGAGAGCCACTCTCCCCCCGTTTTAAGATGAGGAAACTGAGGCAGAGAGGCCGGTCCCAGTATGGGTCAGGGTCAGGGCCACCAAATGCAGCATGGCACAATAGTGAGGACTTGGACTTTGACCCAGGCTCTTTTTTTTTTTAATTTTATTTATTTATTTTTGGCTGTGTTGGGTCTTCGTTTCTGTGCGAGGGCTTCCTCTAGTTGTGGCAAGTGGGGGCCACTCTTCATCACGGTGCGCGGGCCTCTCACTATCGCGGCCTATCTTGTTGCGGAGCACAGGCTCCAGACGCGCAGGCTCAGTAGTTGTGGCTCACGGGCCCAGTTGCTCCACGGCATGTGGGATCTTCCCAGACCGGGGCTCGAACCCATGTCCCCTGCATTGGCAGGCAGATTCTCAACCACTGCGCCACCAGGGAAGCCCGACCCAGGCTCTTTTAACCACTGTTGTTCAGCTTCTGAACCTCAGTTTCCCCACCTGTCACTGGGGACAGCAGCCCCTGCCTCGCGGGAGCTTGAGAGGCTTCCGAGGGGACTGTGTAGGGGCCCGTGGTGCCTGGCGGGGCTGAGAGAGAAGGGCCAGGGCCCTGGCTGAGCCGCGGCCCCTCAGGTTTCAGTGGATGGGCCCATCTGACGGAGGTCGACCCTGATGAGGAGGTGCAGGGTGAGATCCACCTGCGGCTGGAAGTGGTGCCGGGGACCCGGGCCTGCCGGCTGCGCTGCTCTGTGCTGGAGGCCAGGTGAGCCCCGGGAGACTGGGCAGTGGGCCCCACGAAACTAGAGAAACCCACTGTGCATGCTGGGCCTCCTCTCCCCCGACTCCACCTCCTCACCCCATGCCTCCTCCCTGGAAAGCGGGCTGTTGGGCACACGGGGCCGGCTTCTCTGACCTGAAGACGTTTCCCAGATGACCCCGCTCAGGAGGCTGTGTCTCTTAGGGGAAGGCATGATGTTCTAATGCTGGAAATTCAGGCGTCCTAGAGCAGTGGGGGTGATGGGCGACAGGGGACCCTGAACCCTGATCATACCGCCCCAGTGCCAAGACTGGGCTTCCCCTGGCTTTAACTTCAATATGAACTTGGCCCGACTCGTGAGGTGGGCGGGAGTCCTTGGTGGGGTGGGGGGGTGGAAGGAGTGGCTGAAAACCTCCAGATGGGAGGGGCGGGGTTCTCTCCAGGAGCGACAGTGACTTGGGTGGGAAGATGGGCCTGTCACCTGTGACAGGGAACCCCCCACCCCTACCAGGGTATTTTTAGCTGCAGGCTCCACTCCCATCTGGGTCCGAGTGTGAGTCACACACGCTCCATGAGAAGCACCTTCCTGTCTGGCTCCAACCCCCCTCCTCCGGCTCCTTGCCTGCCTCTGGGGTGGGAGCAGGCGGGGGGCCCCAGCCTCCTCCTGCCGTCCCTTGAAGGAACACACCAGCGGGCCGGCACCTGTGGAGGAGCCGCGGGGTAGCTGGCCACTCTGGGAGGAAGACCTCCCTCCTGAACATGAGGCCTATGGCTCCCCCGGCTTCATTGTCTGTCCTGGGGCCGGGATGTGGAAGAGGCACGGCCAGCTGGAAAAGGGCTGGCCTTGGGCAGAATCACAGTCACGTCCCTCACGCTCTGTCATCCTCGCGGGCCATCCACGCCTCTGCTCACCCACTTCCTCCTTCCTCAGCCTCTCCCTGGCCGGGCTCTCTGTAACCCGCATGCTTACACGCTCACGCACACTCGCACACACGCACACACGTGCACACACGCTGCCCAGACTGTCGGGGACACGACGGCTGGGCCAGCCTGGCCTCCTCTTAGCAAGTGCCTGGGTGGGAGTGGGGGGCAGTGGTCGGTCAGCCCTCTGTCTGGCGTGTGAGGGGACTCATCCCCCAGGCTCCTTGGCTCCAACCCCTGTAAGGAGCTGCCTTTGTGGCAGAAACAGACAGGACATTTCCTCCTGGGCAGATTCTCAAGGCCAAACTCTGGAATTTTATTAGACAGTTCTGAGGAGGAAAGAAAAGCAGTCACGAGAGGCATAAAATGGAAAAGACGGAAAGGAGCAGAAAATAATATTTCCAGGGAAGGGAACGGGGCTGGGCTTTGTGGTTCTTCCAGAGGGTTCTAAGCTGGGGGCACCGCGGCCAGCCTTGGGCTTCATAAAGGACCGTCTGTGGAGAGAGGGCAGGATGGTGGTCAGGGCCGCTCACCAAGGCCTCCCTCAAGTAGGGGGGATATTGAGGGGACAGGCCTTCTAGAAGCCCATCATCTCAATTCAAGGGATTATCTTCTCCATTTTACTGATGCGGAAACCGAGGCTCAGGGAGGTGGCCGTTGCCCTGGAAACTGGGAGGGGGAGGGGGGCGCCCCGGGCCCGGGCTGTCCCACGGCTGAGCTTGCCTTGCCTGCCCCGCCCACCAGAGGAGGTGCAGCGGCCGACCTGCAGCGGCCGAGTCAGAAGGAGCCTTGGAGGACGCCCCCGCCCCAGGGGTCCATGGCGTGACCACGGTGGGAATGGCTGGAAAGCTGACAGCCACCCAGCTTGCCAGGCCCAGGATGACCCCAGGCCTTTACAGCCCGGCGTGGGGTTACCCCACAGTGGTGGGATGTTAGCCCAGGGGACACTTGATGACAAGTGGATGCTCTCCTCCCTCACAGGGACCTAGCCCCCAAGGACCGGAATGGTGCATCTGACCCCTTTGTCCGAGTGCGCTACAACGGCCGGACACAGGAGACCTCGGTGAGGAGGCTGGGGGACCGGGAGGGGGCAGGGGGGTCACCTGGGAGGTCAGGTTGGGCCTGCAATCTTACAGAGGAGGCTCAGAAAAGTGGGGCCACCTCTCCGAGAGTGCACAGTGGGTCCAAGCCCTTTTGGTGCCAGCTCCTGTGGCCTCAGCCGCCTTTCACTCCTGGCCCAGATGGGCCGAGACAGCCCACCTGGGGTTAATCTGCAAAGTCCAACAGCTGCCCACGCGACTTTTCTCACCTCTGGGGAACAGCCAGGGTGGTGAGCTCAGTCCCGGCGGGGAGGGCGTCGAGACCTGGGTTCTCAGTGCAACCTGCTACCACTTTGCTGTGTGGCCTTGGACAAGTGCCTTACCCACTCTGGGCCTCAATTTCCCCACTTGAGAACCAAGTAGGGGTTTGGACAGGAAGTTTTTACCTCTGCTATTTCGGGGCCTCTGCCCGGACCGAGGAGAGGAAGCTGCATCAGGGCCCCTGCGGGGAAGGTGCAGTGTGGGGGGTGTCTGTCCTTGGCTGGGCCTGGGGAGCCCCACGGCGTCAGCCCCGCCCCCGCTGACCCCTTTCTGAGCAGATCGTGAAGAAGTCACGCTACCCACGCTGGAACGAGACGTTTGAATTCGAGCTGGAGGAGGGGGCGGCGGAGGCGCTGTGCGTGGAGGCCTGGGACTGGGACCTTGTCAGCCGCAATGACTTCCTGGGCAAGGTGAGCATCCGCCCGGCCTCCATCCCGTCCGGCCTCCATCCCGCCCGGCCATCCCGTCCGGCCATCCCGTCCGGCCATCCCCAGGAGGCCCGGGACTCCCCAGAGCCAGCCGCTGCTGCTCAGGGACCCTCGGAAGGTACCCCCTCTTAAAAGAACAGTAGCTGGCAAGGAAGAGACCTGAGGATCCCAGCCCCAGGATGCCCCCCGACCCATAATGCCTCTGCCCCACCCCCAGGTGGTGTTCAATGTCCAGAGACTCCGGGCGGCCCAGCAGGAGGAGGGCTGGTTCCAGCTGCAGCCCGACCAGTCCAAGAGTCAGCGGGAAGAGTGAGTGCCTGTGGCTCGGTGGCAGGGTTGGCAGGGCTGGCTCTGGGCCCCGGGAGGCAGAGCGTTGGCGCCAGCAGGGAGACAGGTGTGCTGGTCAGGGGTGGGTGATGCCGCCCCAGGTTTCTTGTGGCCCTCGCCCACCAGGCCAGCATCCTTCTCCATCTGGCCAGATCCCGCCTCGTCCCCCTTCTCACAGTCCTGGACTCAGCCCTGTCCTCAGAGCTCCAAGGCAATACACGTCTCCTGCGTTCTGTCTTCTGGCAGATTCTAGAACAAGCCTTCAGATACTTTCCCTTTAAGGGTTTCTCTGCAGACCTCAGACCAGTGTTCAAGTCCCCAGAGCTCTGAGTCAGTTTCCCTGAGCCAGAGCTCCTCCCAACTTTCCAGGAATAGGATTGCCAGATAAAATACAGGATATTCAGTAAAACTGAATTTCAGATAAACCTTGAATAATTTTTTAGTGTATGTCCATCCAATATCTGAGACAAACTTACATTAAAAATACTCAATTTATCTGAGTGTCTTGTATTTTTATTTTGGTAAATCTGGCAGCCCTATCAAGGAAGCCCTCTGGCCTCTTTGCCCACTACTTAGCCCGGAAGTGGAGGACCAGCAGTGTCCCCCACCTCGGATGCTTCAGCTCTGTCTCTCCACAGGAGGCCCCAGACCACCCCCCCCCATCCCCACCCTCAACAGGGCAGAGGCTGGGCGCACGCCTGTGTCCAGCTCCAAGGCATTTCCACAGAACCAGCCACGGTGGACTTGATGGCTTCTAGAAGCCATGTGTCACTTAGCCGTGCTGTGCTGCGGGCAGCGGGGGGCTGTAGAGACTGTCAAGTCTCGGTCATCGGCCTCCCCTAGAAGGGTCAGAGCAAGGGAGCTTGGAAGTTAGGTCTAATGGGGCAAGGTGCTTACCCTGTTTGAGCCTCAGTTTCCCCTGGCAGGTTGTTTTGAAGCTTGGGGATTTGATTGGCTTCCAGTGTAAAATATATACATGCGGGAGCTATTCTCTGGGAGTTGACAGGCTCAAGGCTGGGGAGTCCACATGGGTGAAGCCTGGAGTCCACAGGAGTGTAGAGGTGGCGGGGAGCCAGGCCTTGAAGACGGATGGAGTTCCCCTGAGGACGGAGGCAGGAAAAGCTTTCCAAACAGAGAGAACAGCCCAGGCAAAAAATGGGAGGAGAGGCAGTGCAGGGAACCAAGGTGGAGGGCACGTGCGGAGAGACTGCAGGGAAAACGGAGGCAGTGGGGAAGGGGGCACGGCCCCGGGCAGCCTGGGTCCCTGGTGGAGAGGTCACAGGCTGCCCGTTCCAGGGGCAACCTGGGCTCCTTGCAGCTGGAGGTGCGGCTGCGGGACGAGATGGTGCTGCCCTCCGGCTGCTACCAGCCCCTGGTGCAGCTGCTCTGCCGTGAGGTGAAGCTGGGCACCCAGGTGAGGGGGCCCCTGGGGGAAGGTGGGAGGGTCCAGGGACAGTCGGTGTGTCCTCCCTGTCCTTCTAAACCCACTCTGAAGGGCAGAGATCTGAGTTGTCAGGATGGTAAAGAACCAGCCAGTGCCCAGGGCCCCTCCGTCCCTTGGGAAAGTGCCCCCCCTTCCCCATGGTCCTCTGCGGTCCTCAGAGTGAAAGGTTTGGCTTCCCCTGTGCGTCCTGCAGCCCCACCTCTCCTTGCTGCCTCCCGCAGAGCCCAGGGCAGCTGATCCTACTCATCGAGGAGACGACAAGCACGGAATGCCGCCAGGACGTGGCCACCACCCTGCTCAAGCTCTTCCTTGGGCAGGGACTGGCCAAAGACTTCCTGGACCTGCTCTTTCAGCTGGAGCTGGGTCGCACCAGTGAGGCCTGGGAGGGAATGGCCCGTCTGAGGGCATGGTGGGGGACAAGAGCCCAGGACTCCAGGGATGCTGGGAGGAGAGAAATCTCAAAGTCCTCCTGTAGGAGGCTGATGGGTCCGATTAAGGAGGGAGAAGGGTCAGATTAGGAGGCAAAGGAAAGAGCAAAAGGCAGAGGTGGGGTGCTGGGTTGGGAGGTGGCCAGGAGGCTCTTTACTGAGCATCCAGCACAGAGCCCCCAGCCCCAAGGTCCTCCATCCTCCTCCCCAAAGCCTTGTCCCTGTGCCAACCCCCTACCCATGGGAACCTCTGCTTGTAGGTGAGGCCAACACCCTGTTTCGGAGCAATTCTCTGGCCTCCAAGTCCATGGAGTCTTTTCTGAAGGTGAGTTTGCATAGTATATTGTCTTTGTTTTATAGATGAGGAGACAGGTTCAGAGAGGCTAAAAGACAGAGTTGAAACTTAAACTTGACTCTTCTGTCTCCCGTCCAGGGCTCTTTAAGGATAAGACTTTCATTCACTCATTCATTCATTCATTCATTCATGTAGCTGCAGTTTGTTGAGCCGCCTTCCCCTGTGTGCCTGGCTCTCTCCTGGGTGGATAGATGCCCGAGGTGGCTGGGAGGCCAGCTGCGAGGAAGATGGCGGGCAGCTGGAGGTGGGAGTCGGGACCAATGCGGCTCGCGGTGGCCCCCAGGTGGCTGGAATGCGGTATCTGCACGGCGTCCTGGGCCCCATCATTGACAGGGTGTTTGAGGAGAAGAAGTACGTGGAGCTGGACCCCAGCAAGGTGGAGGTCAAGGATGTAGGGTGAGGCCAGGGGTGATCCCTGAAGGCGCGGTGGGGGGGCCGGGGGTCAGGCCCTTTCTTCAAAGTGTGTGTTTAGAGCTCTTTCTGCCTGGTCTACCTTTCGTCTGCACTGCCCACCTGGGCGTGGTCTCTGTGTCCGTGTCTTGGCTGATGTCTTTCTACGCCTGTGTCTCCGGGTGCCCCTGTCCGAGTCATGAGTGCAAGCGCTGACCTCGACCTTTCTGCGGGTCTGCCCCGGGCTCACTCAGGTGCTCCGGGCTGCACCGCCCGCAGACCGAAGCTGAGGTGCTGGAGCAGAGCGCGCAGACGCTGCGCGCCCACTTGGGGGCGCTGTTGAGCTCGCTCAGTCGTTCGGTTCGCGCATGCCCCGCCGTGGTCCGCGCCACCTTCCGCCAGCTCTTCCGGCGCGTGCGCGAGCGCTTCTCCAGCGCCCAGGACGAGGTTCGCCCTGTGCCGGTGGGGCTGGGCGGAGGGGAGAAAGTTGGGGGGAAAAGAAGTGGTGGAGCCCCAAGATGTGGTAGGAAGGGCCTGATGGTTAGAAGCCGAGGGCGGGGCCGGGGCCGGGGGTGGGAAGGTGATGCGGAGAGGTGGGGACAGCGCCAAAGGGAAAGGGGCTGTCAGAGCCCAGGCCTAGGGGAGTCCAGCCCCCAACTCTCGCGCACCCCTCCAGAACGTGCCCTTCATCGCCGTCACCAGCTTCCTGTGCCTGCGCTTCATCTCTCCTGCCATCATGGCGCCCAAGCTCTTCCACCTGCGGGAGCGGCACGCAGACGCCCGCACCAGCCGCACCCTGCTCCTGCTGGCCAAGGTCCGGGACTTTGGACACTGGCGGGAGGTGCCCAGCTGGCTGCTGAACAGGGGTCCTTGCCTGGACTGCCGTGTGTTCCCCACTGGCTCCAGGAAAGCCTTGTGGCAGGCCCGCGGTACCCTCATGTGGCGCTGCACTTCACAGTTACAGAGCTTTCTCATGGTCACCCAGTCTCATGGATAAGGGAACAGGTCCACAGCAGGAGGTCGCCCAAGGCCTCACAGCCTGTCAGGGGTGAATTGGAGTCTTCTAAGCCCCAGATCTACTCACTCCCAGGCTGCACTTATCTGTTTGGCACCAGGTTGGGGCCAGGGTACCCAGTGGAGCGGAATCTGTTGTTAAATCTTCAGAGGAAGGTCACTAGGTTGGGCCCAAGTAGTCTCAACTGTAAGTCCCCGAAAGGTCTCAAGCTGTGATCCATTCACCCCTGACCCCCAGTGGGGATAGAGTAGGCCCGTGAGCAGAGCCTGTGCCATCTCAACCTCCATTTCTACAGTGGGAGTAGTACAGACTGGGTGGGGGTGGGGGGAGCGGCAGTGGCCCGGCCTCTGACCCAGCAGAGCCTGGCCTTTCTTGCTGTCAACCCCCAGGCGGTCCAGAACGTGGGCAACATGGACACACCAGCTTCCAGGGCTAAGGAGGCTTGGATGGAACCGCTGCAGCCCACGGTGCGTCAGGGCGTGGCCCAGCTGAAGGACTTCATCACCAAGTTGGTAGACATCCAGGAGAAAGAGGGTGAGCGCTTCCCGGTGCGGCCCCGCCCTCACCCGCCGATCACGTTTGCCCCGCCCCCGTCCCATGGCCTCGCCGCCTTCAGTGCCTCTCGCAGCTCCACCCACAGCCTGCTGTTGAAGTTTGCTCCGCCCCCGGCCCCGCCCTCGGTCCGCCCCTCCTTCCCCTCCAGGGGGCTCACTTGTCGCCTTCCCTCCCTGGCCTACAGAGCTGGACCTGCAGCGGGCCCTGAGCTTGCAGGCGCCGCCAGTGAAGGAGGGGCCACTCTTCATACACAGGACCAAGGGCAAGGGCCCCCTCATGTCCTCCTCCTTTAAGAAGCTCCACTTCTCCCTCACCACGGAGGCCCTCAGCTTTGCCAAGACACCCAGCTCCAAGGTGGGTAAGGAAGGATGAGGGCAAGTAGGGCTCTGAGGGGTTATAACACCCTCAAGGCACCTATCGCTTCCTCGGAGCCCATCCCAGGGTCCACCGGGGTCAGAGAAGAAAGCCAGGCAGATGCAGGCTCCTGGTGTCAGCCACAAGGTCACTTAAGACCCATGAGAAAGAAGGTCCTCTGTTCAGGGGGTCCTGGTGTGGGCAGCGGCTGCAGTGTCTAGCCCTGGCTTCTAGGTCAGGTGCATGAGGAAGGTGGGGCACTGGGAGCTCAGGGAAGCAGAGAGGGGCTGAGAGGCGTCCTGGGTTCCTGCCCTGTGCACCTAGAGGAAGTGTGTCAACTTCTCTGAGCCTTGGTGTCTTGGCCTGTAAATTGGAGATAATGGTCCCTACTTACCAAGTTGTTGAGAATTAGATGAGATGAGCTCTCTAAGGGTTCAGAGCCTGGCACAGAGCAGGATCTAGACCAATGGTATTACTGAAGACACTACGTCCCCTGGGCTGGCCTCTCCTGAGCACTTTTCTCCCAAAAAGCACTGAGCACATACTTCCTGGATGGACCTGTTGACCCCCTAGCAGGGCCAACCTAACCCCCAGTCAGCCAGGATCTGGGGGATGGTCTCCAGGAATGCCCAACCAGCCCTGTGCAGTTTGGGGTGGGAGCAGAGGGAGTGAAGGAGCTCAGGTGACCCCTCAGCCCAGGCCTCCCACTTTCCAGCTTCTTTCACTCTGGGCAGCTGCCCGGCCCTCGGGTTCCCTGGGCAAAGCCTGCCTACCCACCCTCCTCTGGGCCCCTTTCCGCTCCTTGGCACGGAGCTGTGCCATCCTCTGGGCACCCCCGTGTATCCCCCCGTGCAGCACCGCCCGCACCACTGCCTCCTTTCTGCCTCTTCTCCAGCGGACACCCCAGTGCACGCAGCACATCCTCCTCTGGGCTGTCCCTTCTGTTCTTTGGGAAGCCCCACCCAGAGACGGCTCAGACACGGGTCCTCAGGGCTCCCCTCCAGGTTTCCCCACTCCTCCCAAGAGTTGGCACTGCCCCTCTCTGCTTGTCCCTGAGGCCAGCAGGGGTGGTGAGCTTGGATGCCTGAGGGCCGTGGGGACTGGTCATTCGGATGATGAAGGGCCCTGGTGAGTTCCAGAAGCAAGGAGAACAGCGTCTGGGCGCTGGCAGCGTAGATTCAGCTTTAGCAGGTTGGGAGTTCCTCAGGGTCATAGATGTTTTAGGTCCAGAGCTTCTGCCTGTCCCATTTGTATCTCATCAAATTCGATGATGGCAGGAGTGGGGCAGGGTCCAGGAGGTGGGATGTGACTTTTAGGGCCTGGGAGAACAAAGGTGAGTTGGGAAAATAACTGCAAAGGCACAGGGCCTGGTCCACAGCAGGCAGTGCTTTCCAGCCCCAGAAAGCTGGGTTTCCTGGCACTTTGCTAAAGCTGAGACCTCCCAGGACTGCTGGGAGCCCACAGAGGCCAGGCACATCTGTCTGCGCTCTGTCCCGGCTGAGGGCACTCTCAGAGTAGGCTCCTGGGAGGGTAGGCACGCTGGATCCCCCACGCCAACCCCTGATGCTGCAGAAGGGGAGACTGAGGCCCAGAGATGGGAAGTGGAGTGACCCTGGCTAGGACCCTGAGCCTCCTTTCCCCTGTTCCCCCTCTCCCCCAGAAAAGCACCCTCATCAAGCTTGCCCACATCCGGGCAGCAGAGAAGGTGGAGGAGAAGAGCTTCGGCAGCTCCCACGTCATGCAGGTCATCTACACGGACGACACGGGCAGGTCCCAGACCGCCTACCTGCAGTGCAAGGTGTGGGCCGTGCCGAGGGGCCACCTGCAAATCGGGGTACTGTGGGAGAATGCCTGGGTGGGCTGGAATGAGGATCGAGTGAGCCTCCCACCCCCTTGTCGGCCGCATCAGGCACAGCAGGGGTGTGAAATCTGATGTGAGTGTGGCGTGTGTGTCTCCTGGGGTCTGGGTGCCTGGGAGGCCATGCCCATGTCTCTGCGTGGCCCTGCCTCGGCACCCACACGTAGGTCTGGGTGTGGTCTGGTGCGTGGACTGGTGTGTCCCCATGTCTTGAAGCTTCACATTGTGCATGTTTTTGGAAAGTGTATTTCCAAGTATCTGAGTTGCTGCTTGTGTGTTTCTGTGTGTGTGTGTGTATCCACACATAACAATCACACTTATGCGAGTGTGTGGCTCTGGGTGCACACTCTCAAGTCCCTTTCTCCTCTGTTCATGTATTAATCCATTCATTCACTCATTCATTCATTCATTCATTCATTCATCTAAAAAATATTTATTGAGCACCTTCTGGGTTCCAGGCACTATTATAAGTGGTGGGGTTACAGCGGCAGACAAAACAGCGTCCTTGCCCTCGTGGAGCTTCCATCCCAGGGGAGAAGATGGACCCATAAATAAATATTTAAAATGTCAAACGGGAACCAGTGGAGACTGAGACAGGGAGGGGACAAAGTGAGGGTGCAGCAGGAGCGATGCTCAGGGAGGGCCTCTGATAGGCAGCATTTGAGCAGGGACATTGAGCAAGGAGGAAGGTGAAGTGGGAGGGGGCGTGCTTTGTTCCCCGCAGTGACTGTCCTGGGCACAGGGGTGAGAGGTCACAGACCCATCCCACGGGCCCCACCTCTAAGGACTCCCTGTTGGGTCAGAGTCTAGAGCCACAGGGAAAAACTGGTGACAGCAGAGCCACCACATATAGTTGGCAAGTTGTGGACTGCCCAAGGGCATGGCCGAGGGGGCCAGTGGTGGCTGAAATCCAGCCCACGGTCTGCTCACCAAGCCACGTGCCGGGTGCGGGCTGCATCCGTCTGGAGAAAGGGCAGCCTTTCCTAATTCACCCAAAGCTGCCGAGCGGGCTAGCAGGGACTGTGTAGTTCTGAGAGATAGGGCAGCTTCAAGGATGGAGAGCTTCCCGGAGGAGGTGACCTCTCATCAGTGCCCGCCCCCCATGCCCCCTGTAGTGTGTGAACGAGCTGAACCAGTGGCTGTCTGCACTGCGGAAGGTCAGCATCAACAACACCGGCCTGCTAGGCTCCTACCACCCTGGAGTCTTCCGTGGGGACAAGTGGAGCTGCTGCCACCAGAGGGACAAGACAGGTGGGATGGAGACCAGGGCCTCATGGCACTGCATCTGTCCCCGACAGGTCCCTGGAGCCCCTCCTCGCTGACCTGGCGGGGAGCCACCTGGGCACCTGTGGGCACTCACCTGAGGCCAACCAGGCCCCGCAGTTGCTCTGGACAGAAAGGGTCCCGTGACCAGGTGGTTTGGGAAATGCCACTTGATGTATGTGATGCATGTGGGTACCTCAGAGGCCCTGGAGGAGGCCTGAAAATGAGTTAGAATCCCATATCTGACACCATTTAGCCAGCCCAGCACTTCCCAAATTCCTTTGCCAGGGATCACTTTTCTGGCCCAGTGAATGAGTTTCTTGCAGAACCAGTGTTCGAAGGAGCACACTTTAGGAATTCTTTGCTAATGAGGGCTGAAGACAGCCCCCTAATTTGCATATTTCCACACTGGCAGCCTGATACTGGAGCTGTGAGTTGGGGGCACCCTGGGCCTTGGGTACTGGAGGGATGACAGAGAGAAGCTTCTCCTAGAACTTTCAGTGATGATGGAAATGGTGTGTATCTGTACAGTCCAATACTGTGCATGTGCCAGCCCTGAACATGTGGTTATTGAACACTTGTGATGTAGCTAGTGCAGCCGAGGAACTGAGTTTTGAATTTATTTTAATTTCAATTAATTTTAATATGAATGGTCTCAAGTGGCTAGTGGCTACCCTCTTGGACAGTAAAGTTCTAGAATGCTCAAGATCTTCCTTCCTTATCACTACCTGCTTTAGAAAAAAAAATTTTTTTTTAAATAAATTTATTTATTTTTGGCTGCGTCGGGTGTTCGTTGCTACACGCAGGTGTTTTCTAGTTGCGGCGAGCTCTTCGTTGCGTTGCTCGGGCTTCTCACTGCGGTGGCTTCTCTTGTTGTGGAGCACGGGCTCTAGGTGCACGGGCTTCAGTAGTTGTGGCACACGAGCTCAGTAGTTGTGGCTCGCGGGCTCTAGAACGCAGGCTCAGTAGTTGTGATGCACGGGCTTCGTTGCCCCACGGCATGTGGGATCTTCCCGGACCAGGGCTCGAACCCGTGTCCCCTGCATTGGCAGGCAGATTCTTAACCACTGCGCCACCAGGGAAGTCCCCTTTGCTCTACAAAATTCTTGCTCCCCAGTCACAGAGGAGACTCAGCACTTGGAGCCCCTGGCCTGCAGGCCAGGCCGACCCTCGAGCCCGGTGGGGTCCAGGCCCTCGGAAGCTGGCCCACCTGCTGTAGCCCAGCCCTGGCTCTGAGGTTGAGCAGTGGCAGCTTGTTACGAGGGCGTCCCTGGCTGGTTGGCCTGACCTGCAGCCTCTGGCCGTAACCTTGTGACAGTAACCCTTGTCATTGGTACAGTGGGGCTCCCCAGGGCGCTACGAGGCAGGGCTGGGCAGCCGTATTTTGTGGAGCAGGAAACCGAGACTTAGCAAATGCAGGTGTCTCTGCCAAGGTTGTAAAGCAGCACGTGGCAGGGCCGGCTTATTCCAAGGCACAAAACCCCGGCTCCCCTCACCATGATCTTACAGTTCCAGGCTGCTCCCTGCTTCCTTCCAGGCAGGAATCTTCCAGAAAGTGGTCCAGCTCCCTAAGTTGTATCCTGCACAACTCCCACGTCCTGCAGTCATGGCTCAGGAGCTGAACCCGAGAGAGATGAGAGGCTGCCCCCTGGAAGTGTGGGGAGCCACAGGCAGGCCCTGGGCCAGACTTCCCGGCTGTGCCCCCAGCCCAGCTCCGCCCTGGGGGCCCCTGAGTGCATCCCTTGCCCTCTCTAGGCCTCGGTTTCCTCATCTGCCTTCCAGGAAGTTGGACATAAGCGCTCACAGTGCCTGCCTGTAACTCTGTCCTCTCTCTGCCCCCAGATCTGGGTTGCGACAAGACGCGGTCCCGGGTGACCCTGCAGGAGTGGAATGACCCTCTCGACCATGACCTGGAGGCTCAGCTCATCTACCGGCACCTGCTGGGTGTGGAGGCCACACTGCGGTGAGGAGGCCTGTGCAGGGGCAGCGAGTCCCACGCAGCAGGGCCTGGGCAGCCCCAGGGGATATGCCAGGCGGGGGCTGGAGCCGGGATTCGGGCTCAGGGCCCCTCCGCAGTGGCTGGTCTCTTCCCTCGTAATCAGGCTCTGCACCTTCGTGCCTATGGCAGCCACACCTGGGAGGGCACCTGGATCTCTGCAGCACGAGGCTGGCTCATTTTAGGATGAAGGTCCCAAGGGCTGTGGAAGCCCAGGGTCGGGCTGTAGCTGCTCCGTGCCCCCCGGCTGACCCGGCCCCCTCATCTGCCCAGCCCTCCCTTGGTGCCCTCAGAGCACCAGGATTGCCCTCAGCCAACCCGCTTAATTCAGTGGTTCTCAGCCCTGGCTCCAGCTTAGAAAACACAGAACGCTTTTTAAAAACAGGATGCCTGGGCCCTACCCCACTGACTCAGAACCTCTGGTGGGGGCGGTTCAGCATGGGGATATGTTAAAGCAATCCATCGCTCCCTAAGAGCACTGCTTCCCTGAGTCTGTTCGCATGGGGGCAGCTTTCTCTCCCACACCCCTGCCCCCAGGGCCTGGAGGGGTGCCGGGCATCCTCCTCGCTGCCTCACCAGCTCTTCTAGGGTTCATCTCCTGTGGCTACTGTAGCACGTTACCATACGCTTGGTGGCTTAAACGACACAGGTTTATCCTCCTACAGTAAAAGTGGAATAAGCACATGAGCAGAGGGGTAAGGGATCAGAGCGACCCCCTATGGCCTAGAAGGCAACTGAGGAGGAGGAGTTTGATCTGTTTTATCCAAAATAGATCAGGGAGATGGTCAAAGGGCTGAGCCAGTAGAATTCCTAAATAAGGAGCTTCAAGCACAGGGTCCGCAAGGCTGCTCACCGCCCCTCCGTGTAAGCGCACAGAGGATTGTATCTGAGCGACCCGGGGACCTTTGGTGAACCCTGGGTAGGAGCCGTGGTTAAAATGTCCCTGTCTCCTGTTCCCATAAGAATGAAACTCACTCCATGGCCAGGTAACACTAGGGGATTTTCAGGCCCCGCTTGAATCTCTCCCCAAGGGCCCTCTGAAACAGAAGTGACCCGGTTCACGCTTGGTTTCCAAAGTGCCTTCCGTTGATCCACCTTTGCCAAGCTGGAGGATGAGGGGGGACCAGAGGAGGAGGCTGGACGGGGGGAAGCGGGAGGTGACCAGGGGCCGAGACCTGGGTCCACATTTCTTCCTGTACATTGAAACAGCCCCCTGCCCGCAGGCGCCCGCTCCAGCTCAGGAGGCCCACCCTGGGTCACCCAGCCTTCTGGGCGAGTGCACCAGGAGCCCTCACATCCTGTCCTCCCCCACAGGGAGAAGCACCGACAGCTGAGTGCGGACCCGGAGGCAGGCCCTGTGCTCCCGGGCCCCGGAGGAGGTAGGTGCTTCCCACCTGAGCCCCCTTTCAGGGATGGTGGGTGGGGCCTCCCTCCCAGGGGCCTCCGGCCTTCCAGACAGGCACGACCCTGCCTGCTCTGCCCTCGTCCCGCATCTGCCTCCAGCCCCCGAGGACCCACTGGCCCAGCTGCTCCAGGTACTGCAGGACCTCCGAGAGGCCCATAGGTCCAGCCCAGCTGGCTCCCCACCCTTGGAGCCCAGCCACGTCCTGGAGCTGCAGACGTGAGGCCGCCCCACACTCCGTGCTGAGCCCTGCCAGGTGCTGGGAGACCCCCGTGCACTCTCAGCTTTTCACCTCAGTCCCTCTCGTTGGGGTGCAGGGCCTGGGTCTCTCCTGGGCTGAGTGAGCTGGGGGAGCCAGGGGCCCAGGGTCCCAGGGAGTCCGGAAATCCAGGGCTGATATGGCTTTGGCCTGTCGTCACCCACCTGACATCTCCAGGGGACTTCGGGGGCTCCTGCTCCTCTGTGAGGCCTGGCTGCTCCCCGCCAGCCCCACAGCCATCGCTGCCACTAGCCCAGACTCCCCAGGGTCCCTCCTCTCCTGCCCAGGGAAGACCCAGCCAGAAACCACCCCTAGGGTGGTCCACACCCAGATGGACTGATGCTTCTTGGACCCAGAGAGGCAGGAGGGAACACGGGGCTCAGGAGACCAGGCCTGGACCTCAGCACCCCCTTTGCTCCCGACCACCACCCCACCTGCTCCCCTCGTGGCCACAGCTGTGCTCCCCGGGAGAGCATCGTGGTGCTCTGTTGCCGACAATAAACCTGCTGTGACTGTGGAGGCTCTGGGATCTCGTGATGGGGGTCAGCTGCTGGTGGGGGTGGCCAAGCACCGGGCCGCCAGCACAGTCTCTGTGCATCCCCACTGCCCCTTCTCTGTTTCCCCCTGTCCTGGGGACTTCCTTTCTCCTCCCACCTGCTGTCCCTGCCACACCCCTGGGTCCCACTCATCCATCTCCCACAGGCTACAGAGCCTGATGTGTCTCACCAGCTGGCCCCTCCTGGCAGCCCCCAAAGAGGCCCTTCCTCCAAGTGTCCTGAAGACTGCAAGTGGGGGCAGGTTCAGAACCTCAAACCACATGGCCTGGCCCTGGCAGTGGCCCTTATGCCAACCCCCTCGTCCCAAGCAAGGCTTCCTCCGGTCATCACCTCCCTGCTCTCTTCCCAATCCATCCCTAGCTACACAGTAACTTTCAACATAATTAACAAAACAGGGAAGGGACAGGGTCTTCCAGCACATTCTTAAAACTCTCATTCAACCAAGCTCAGAGCCTCACCTGTGAATCCCAGACCTGGGACAGTCCCCAAGGGCCCGGGTCACAGGCAGGACCCTTGACCCAGCTGACTAGCCAGAGTCTGGGGCAGGACCATCTGGGCAGGCTGCATGCTGGATTCTTTGAGGGATAGCATAGAAAAGCAAAGGGGGCTGCAGATGCAAGGGGCTGCCCCGCTCCCCTATACCCCGTGGCTTTGGGGGCCATATCGACCTTTTCTCTTGGTCACAGCCTTGACAGCCCACCAACCCAATCCCTTGGATGTTCATCACTTCTTGGTCATGATGCTACCATCCTATGGGCCTCATGAGCCTCTTCACAGGGCTAGGCATCCCCTCACCCTTCCTGGCCCAGGGCTCAGGTCCAGGGTGACTGAGCCTGCTCCCCCCTGCCCCCGTCACCAACCCCTGCTTCTCTGGCTACTTCCTTAGGGCCTCACACCAGTCCTCCTGCCTGTTGGATCTTCTTGGGTTTCAAGGACCCCATGGTCAGGAAGTATGGACCCTGGGTCTCCTGACCCCCAAGGCAGGGAGGGAAGGGGAAAAAGAGGTGTACACTTGGGTGTGCACTTACAGGGACTGCAGCAATTAGAACTGTGGATTTTAACGGCACACATGCAGCCGCCCACTGGCAGCACTCACCACCCTTTCCTCCAGTGGACCTCGATGTGGGCACGGCCAGTGCAGCCAGAGGGGCGTTCAAATGAGTAAGTGCCTGGCTCCGCCCCCCACCTCTCCCGTGGGTACCAACACCCCTAGGTTCTCCACGCAGGTTCCGGGCAGAGCTTCCTACAACCCAGGATGCCACATTCTTTTTGGAAGCCACCTGGAAAAAGGAGAGGGACAGAAGAGACTCCTGCCTGCCCTCAGTACAGGCAGGTACTGGAGGTCACCCCCTCCACCTGCCCGGGGATTCCACACCACCACTCCCCCAGGATCACCAGGCATGTTATTCATCCGGGGCTGGGGCAGATGCCCCAGATGTCTTGAGGGTTTGATTGGGCCCTCAGAGGCCTACAGCCCAGGCGGCTGGCATTCAATACAGGGCAGGCACCCCAGGAAGCCCTGAGCGGGCCCAGCTCACATAGTATGTGCCTTTTTCACCCTTTGGGCCCATCTCATAGGAAATCTGGGCAAGTTCCCGCCAACCTTCTCTTGGGAAATTCTTGTCAAAGTAGAATTTTCAAATATGTTTTAAAAAGTGACTCATAAAAATGAAACTGTGCACGTCAGATTGGGACTTGAACCCACATGTCGGGACTTGAACCTGGCCAAAACCCAGATTGGACTTGAACCCACACAGCTGGGACTTGGACCCTGCCAAGACCCACAGTCTTCCAACTGAGAGCACACACCTGGTTTCAGGACTTAATGACGCTCAGGTTCTTGATGTCTCATCGCAGAAAGAATTCAGTAAGAGACAAAGTGATAGGTAAGAAGTGGATTTATTTAGAGAGAAACACACTCCAGAGACAGAGTGTGGGCCATCTCAGAAGGTGAGAAAGGCACCAGGGTATGAGGTTGTCAGTTTTTATAGGGGTGGGTAATTTCATAGGCTAATAAGTGAGAGGAGTATTCCAGCTATTTTAGGAAGGGGTAGGGATTTCCAGGAGTTGGACCACTACCCACTTTTTGATCTTTATGGTTGGTCTTGGAACTGTCATGGCACCTGTGGGTGTGTCATTTAGCTTGCTGATGTGAGTGTATACTGAGGTTCAAGGTCTAGTGGAAAAAGTCGACTTGCCCGCCATCTTGGACCCATTGGGTTCTAATCAGTTTATATCATGTCCTTGGGCTATGTCATTCTTTCAAAGGTTGTGCCCTGCCTCCTTCCCTCCTGTTTCAAAAATATAGAATGAGGCTTCCCTGGTGGCACAGTGGTTAAGAATCCGCCTGCCAATGCAGGGGACACGGGTTCAATCCCTGGTCCGGGAAGATCCCACATGCTGCGGAGCAACTAAGCCCGTGTGCCACAACTACTGAGCCTGCGCTCTAGAGCCCATGAGCCACAACTCCTGAAGCCCACGCGCCTAGAGCCCGTACTGCACAACAAGAGAGGCCACTGCAGTGAGAGGCCCACGCATCGCAATGAAGAGTAGCCCCCACTCGCCACAACTAGAGAAAGCCCGCGCAGCAACGAAGACCCAACGCAGCCAAAAATAAATAAATAAAAAATAATTTTAAAAAATAAATTATTAAAAAAAAAAAAAAGTCAAACACAGGTCCATTCCCCAAGATTAGGGATTGGCAAACTTTTTCGGCAAAGGCCCAGGCATGCAGGTTTCGGTCACCATTACTCTTGTAGCACAAAAGCAGCCACAGGCAATGAGGAAACCAATGGGCATGGCATATTCCAATGCAACCTTAAATACAAAAACAGGTGGCAGGCTTGATTTGGTCCCGGAGCCCTCACATTTTGACGATCTCTGCCCTAGATATTTATTTATTTATTTCTAAAACCCCTGCTTTTTTTTTTTTTTAATGTATGCTTTTTAAAAAATTTTTTATTTATTCATTTTATTTATTTTTGGCTGCATTGGGTCTTCGTTGCTGTGTGCGGACTTTTCTCTAGTTGCCATGAGCCGGGGGGCGGCGGGGGGGCTACTCTTCTTTGTGGTGTGCTGGCTTCTCTTGTTGTGGAGCACAGGTTCTAGGCACATGGGTTTCAGTAGTTGCGGCACGCGGGCTTAGTTGCCCCACGGCACGTGGGATCTTCCCGGACCAGGGCTCAAACCCACGTCCCCTGCATTGGCAGGCGGATTCTTAACCACTGCACCACCAGGGAAGCCCTGCCCTAGATATTTAAATAGCCCCTGGTCAGGCCTGTTCAGCAGTGCTCCAGTATGGCATTGTTGGGATATGCCACACACTCCCCCTTCCCCTTATTTCCAAGGTTGGAAATTGTTTCTTAGCACCCTATGTTCTAGCCGCCCCTTCCACGGTGGTGCCAGGCAGGCCTGTCTCCCTTAGACTAAGGAGAAGATGGGAATGGTCATTTGGACTCCTCTTGGGGCACACCAAAATTGAGCTGCTGAAAACTCTTTGGGGGGCTGACAACTTCTGGAGCTCAGCATCTCACGTTGGTCAGAGAATCAAAGGGCAAGTGTGACCAGAGCTCCCTAGAGAGGACAGACTTACACAGTGGCCGGGAGGGAAGCCCCTTCTGAGTTAAAATCCTCTCCCCATCCTGTCCCGTAGCCCAGTTAAGGCCAGGCCAGCCTCATCACCGCCAGGTCCCTGCAATCCTGGCAATGGTAGTGTTGCAAGAAAAAGTGGGGCACAAGAGGATTGTCAGGTCTCAGGTCTCAGGTGAGTCCCTGGGACGGGTCGCCAAGTATGGGTTCTTGGCTTCTTGCAGGAAAGAATTCAAGAGCAAGCCAAGGGAAAGCAGGTTTATTCAGGGAGATACACATTCCATAGACTGAGTGTGGGCCAACTCAGAAGGCAAGAGGCCCCAGGGTATGGGGTTGTTAGTTTTTAGGGGGAGGGGAATTTCATAGGCTAATGAGTGGGAGGATTATTCCAACTATTTTGGGGAAGGGGCAGAGATTTCCAGGAGTTGTGACCCACTTTTTGGCCTTTTATGATCAGCCTTAGAGCTGTCACGGTGCCTGTGGGTGTGTCATTTAGCATATGCTGATGTATCGCAATGAGCGTATAATGAGGCTCAAGTTCTACTGGAAGTAGATTCTTCGCCATCTTGGGCCTAATCAGTTCTAACCACTTTATGTCCTCAGAGGCTATGTCATTCTTTTAAAGTTTGTGCCCTGCCCCCTTCCTTTCTCAGTAGTGTCAACTGAAAAAAGAAATGCACAACCTAAAGGTTGAGAGTTACGTTTTATTCGGTGGACATACTGAGGACTTCAAGCTGGGGAGGCAGCATCTTAAGTAACCCCGAGAAAACTGCTCTGAGGAGGTGAGGGGGAGCCAGGATATATAGGAGTTTTGCAACAAAGGGCAGGTAGTCTGAACATCAAGAGATTACTGTTAAAGAAAACCAGATATCTCAAGTTAAGGAATTTAGCGCTTTTCTTTGTATGGGAAGATGTAAGAGTCTGGGCTCACCGAAATCATTCCTTTGATATGTACCTCAGCTATCTGGGGCCAGTATCCCGTGTTTTCACATCCTGAGTTTCATCAAGCTGCGCCCTTGGGGGTGGCTGCAGTCTGATGATGGCTAGCTGGCAGGTACTCTTTGTTTCCTTCCCGAGTTCCCTCAGGGCTCACGTTGGGGGCAGGGCTGCAGTCGCTGACGGCTGCGACATCTTTTGTTTACTGACATGGCAGGCAATATTTTATTTCTCAGTAGCATCCTTGGCCCAAACTTTCCCAGGATGACTCAGATGGGTGAAGGGGCATCATTACTGTCATTGCCTTCTATTCCTCTGCAGTTAAAGAGGCCCCCACCCACTTGGCCTGGAGAGTCAAGGTTGGTGTGGGCCTCCAGCAAATGACATTTTCTCACCCCAGGTCTCAAAGCTTAAGTAGGAAAGAGTCCTTCCCGGGAAGTGATGGGGGAAGCTCCAGATTTCCTTGGGGGCTCCTCAGCTGTTTCCCAGCCTTGAAGAAACAGCTGGAAAGCTGTTAGGGCTTCAGTAGCTAATCTGAGACCCCAGCCCCTGTTGCTTCAAACCGCTCAGGTGGGACTTTTATGCTAAGCTGTAGTCTGCAACCAACCAAAACCCACTCATACACTTATCCCTTCAAGTTCCTCTCATACCTGTGTTGACTGAAAACAAAACAAAAATGCACAACCTAAAAGTTGCGAGTTGTGGGGGATTTTTTTTTAATATTTTTTAAATTTTATTTATTCATTTTTTTGGCTGTGTTGGGTCTTCGTTGCTGCGCGCGGGCTTTCTCCAGTTGCCGCGAGCGGGGGCTCCTCTTTGCTGCGCTGCGCGGGCTTCTCATTGCGGTGGCTTCTCGTGTAGCGGAGCGCGGGCTCTAGGCATGTGGGCTCAGTAGTTGTGCCTCGCGGGCTCTAGAGCGCAGGCTCAGCAGTTGTGGCGCACGGGCTTAGTTGCTGCGCGGCATGTGGGATCTTCCCGGACCAGGGCTCGAACCCGTGTCCCCTGCACTGGCAGGCGGATTCTTATTCACTGCGCCACCAGGGAAGCGCCTTATGCATGATTTTTTGGGTTTCTGGCCGTGCCACGTGGCTTGTGGGATTCTAGTTCCCCGACCAGGGATCGAACCTGGGCCCCGGCAATGAAAGCGCCGAGTCCTAACCACTGGACGGCCAGGGAATTCCTGCGAGTCGTGGGGGTGGTTTTTTGTTTGTTTTCTGGGGGTTTTTGGCCGCACTGAGCGGCATGCAGAACTTCCCCGACCAGGGATCGATCAAACCTGTGCCCCCTGTGGAAGCTCAGAGTCTTAACCACTGGACCACCAGGGAAGTTCCTGCATGGGGGACCTTACTGAGGACAATAGCCTGGGAGACAGCCTCTCAGATTGCTCTGAGGAACTGTTCCAAAGCGGTAAGGGAGGAGCCAGGATACACAGGAGTTTTTTGCTGAAAAACAAACAAAACACATGTAGTCAAGCATCAAAAGATTACCGCTAATCACAAAAGACAGACATCTCAAGTTAATGATTTCAGCAGTTTTCTTCGGGAAGATGAAAGAATCTGGGCATTGAAATGATTCCTAGATATGCATCTTAACTATCTAGGGCCAGTATCCTGTTTTTCTCCATCGTGAATTCCCCTCAGGGCACACCGTCAGGGGCTGATGGCTTGATGGCGGCAATTCTTTGTTTACTGAAATGGCAGGCAACATTTTTTTGTCCCCACCAGCATACACTTGCCGCCTCCCCGGCCCTCACCCAACTGCTCCCCTAACAAGAACCTCACTAGGCTACAAGCCCACCTGGTAAACCAGTAACAACCCAGCCAGGAGTCTTGTAGCAGCTTGCCTTGGCAGGTGGATTATGCATACACAACAGTCTAGCCCAGGGGAGGCTTCTTCCGCCCCGGCTGGCCACACCTGCCCACTAACCCAAGGCTCCATTCTCCATTCAGGAGCCTCTTGCCATGTATTCCAAGGGCACATTTCCAAAGAGGGATCAAGGGGCAAAGGGAGCAGAGAGAAGAGCTCAGGGTTCCGGCTTAGCCTAGACAAATTATGTCTCAGAACCAAAAGAGCTGCCCCCAGCGTTAGGAGCATGCGTCAAAACATGCCCGCAGGTGAGCCCAAGAGAGGACCTTCCCGACTCACGCATGCGCAGAGCCACCAGCCTCCCTCTCCCTCGGGCAGGCTTTTCTCGTGCCTGCGCAAGATCCTCCAGACCGATAGAGGGCAACGAGCCGATCCTCACATGGGTTTGGCACTGCCGGCATAATCCGGAAGCAGCCTCTAACCCGGAAGTGGTCGAGCTATATAGGTCGAGTTCTGGAGGTGGTGGCGGCTGCAACTGAGGTTTGGGAGGCTGCTGCGACGCTAGGATGAACGCGCCTCCCGCCTTCGAGTCGTTCTTGCTCTTCGAGGGCGAGAAGAAGTAAGTGGAACCGGCCTGGGTGGGAGAGGGTCGCGGACCCTCGACCGTCAGCGCCCGCAGATTCTGGGGCTTCTCTGCCCGTCCTCTGCCGGGGGGACAGAAGCAGGTTTTGCTCGAGCTCCGCAGAGCGCTTCACACTTGAGTCTGCCAAACTTAAGACAGTCCTAGGTGTTGGTGAGTCTCCCCATTTTGCAGATGAGGAAACCGAGCTTCAGAGAGGTTAAGTAACTTTCCCAGGCGCACGGAAAGTGGCCGGGCTGTATTCGAACCCTGTGTGTCTGGCTCCAAAGTCCTTTTCCTCTGGGATCTGGTAGCCCCCGTCACTCGTCTTCCCGCCCGCCACCTTTATCCTCTTTGCTGCAGCCAGAATGATGGCTCTGAGACTCACACCGGATCTTCATTCGCCGGTGTAAAACCTCCAGTGACTCCTCATTGCCTGCAGGTGAAGGGAAATGTAATCCAGTGCTCAGATAGACTGGGCTTGGCTCCTGGATCCCCCACTTAAGAACTCTGTGCCTTTGTGCAAGTGACAATCTGCCTGAGGCCCACTCTCCTCATCTTATTAATAAGGAAAATGGGCTTATTACTGTAGTAAATCACAGAATTTACTCTGAGGGGAGATTAAATTAGGTAATTTATGTAAAGCGCTTAGTCCAGGGCTCAGCACAAAGAAGACCATCTTAAACGCTGGCTTTTCCTTCTCTTAACTGCCTGGTATCCAGGGCTCTGCTCTGCGGTCTAGCCCCTACCAGCCACTTCAGTCACCCTTGAGAGCGGTGGTTCTCAACCGGGGGCCATTTTGCCTCCCAGAGGACTTTGGCAATGTCTGCAAACATTTTTGGTTGTCATAAAGGGAATGCTGCTGGCATCTAGTGGTAGAGGTACTGCTAATACCCCACAGTGTACCAGACAGCCCCCCTACAGAAAAGAATTTTCTGGCCTAAGATGTCAGTGGTGCCAAGGTTGAGAAGCTCTGCTTTAGGAAGGAGTAATCCAGAGGTGAGATGAGGGTCCCACAGAACCAGGCGTGGCTGGGTTTGGGGTATAGCCACAGTGCTACTCTGAGTCACAGAGGACTTTATGGGATGAAGAGATGGGAAAGTCTTCCAGGAGGAGGTGGGACCTGAGCCTGCCTTGAAGGGCAGGATTTAGACTCCGGGGAGGAGGGAAGCCCCGGCCCTCCCCACCAATCTGTTGCCTCTGCCTCTCCCTTAGGATCACCATTAACAAGGACACCAAGGTACCCAATGCCTGTTTGTTCACCATCAACAAGGAAGACCATACGCTAGGAAACATCATTAAATCGTAAGTTCCAAGTCAAAGGCTTTTGGGGGTTATGTTTAAGGGGGCTCTTTGAGAGGCCAAGCTCAAGTTCCAGGAGATGTTCTCAAGTCTCTCTGAGCTCCAGGAAGTCCTTCTTGGTGCTGGCTGTAGGAATTCACACATCCCAGTACCTTTTCTTCAAAATTACAGTGACCAGTATCTGTTCACGTAGCCACTTTTCTGTGTTGGCTCAGTTACCTGACTAAAGGAAGTGAATGTGCAGCGAGCCGCCGGAAAGAAGGCCCGCTTGGGGCTCTGTGCTCACAAGCGTGGAGACGCATTCAGCTTTGGCCACCCACCCCGTCCCCATTTGTGACAGTGACCTCAGTGACACCTGGCATTCTAAAATGTATGTGCCAGAGATGGTAACTTAGTAGAATAAGGGAAGGAGGTGGGAGAGGGCCTCTGTGGTCATCCGGTGCCCTGGTGCGTTCCTGATATTGGATGGTGGGCACTTGCACCAGTGAAGTCCTGGCCTGGTAGGTGGCCAGCAATAGGATTGGCCAGAGACTTGTCATTTCGCTGCTGAAAAGTGCCATCAGTGAAGCCATGCCTTTCCTAGGTTTGCATGTTTGAGACCGTGGCCAGGAGCCTGTCTGGTCTTCTGGTGTAAGTAGGGGGCGGAGTTGCCCATCTTCTGTGCGGTTGCCTCCTGCCCGGCGCCAAGCCAGTGGTGCACCCAGGCTCTCCTGGGGCCCTGCTGCCCCCCACCCTCCCCCACTGTGTAAGCCCAGTGTTCCCACCTGTGCCAGCCCCCACACCCCCCCAGCGCTCACACTTCAGGGAGCTGATCTGGAGAAAACCCCCAGGCGCTCAGGGCACAGCTCACGATTCAGGCTTCACTTCCCCATAGCCTCGCGGACCAGGACCCCATGTGTGTGGACGGCAGCTGCCAGCCCACATTGCCCAGAGGATTTCCGTTTTCACTTCATTAAGTGCTCAGAGCCTGGGGCCTTCTCCCCCTGCTGCCTTTATTTGCTTTGCCAGATGCTCTTTTGGGGCTGGGAATGGGGCTTTTTTTTCCTGAACACTAGCTGGATTTTTACTGCCTAGGGAGGTTTCTTTGGGGCCGTTGAGGGTCCCTGACGTCTCCTGAGGGAAGAGGTTGCTGGAACCCGTGTTTACTAGGTAGGGTCGTTGACCCTCATGGATGAAGGTGTGTGTATGGGAGGAGTCCCCACGTGCTGTATCTTCTTCACAAGTCTATTTTACTTGGACATTTTTGCAGGGGCTGGGAGGTGGTGACAACGACATCACACAACACAAACTAAAGATCGAGAGCAGCTGCATTTGCTTACAGGCCCCAACCCAACGGGAAGACCCTTGGTTAGAAGGCCTGGAAGGCCCCAAGGGGCCAGAGCCCCAAGGGCCCTAGGCTCACCACCCCCCCCCACCCCGCCCATCCCTGTGTCTCAGGCAGCTGCTGAAGGACCCACAGGTGCTGTTTGCTGGCTACAAAGTCCCCCACCCCTTGGAACACAAGATCATCATCCGCGTGCAGACCACACCGGACTACAGCCCCCAGGAGGCCTTCACCAATGCCATCACAGACCTCATCAGCGAGCTCTCCCTGCTGGAAGAGCGATTCCGGGTGAGCTGGATGTGCCGGAGGGGCTGGGGTCTGTCTGGACGCCAGCCTGTGTGGCCACAGCTGCAGCGTGCTCATGCCCACACCTAGGACGATCCCCGGGTTGTTTCCTCTGATTGATTCGGTGGGGGAAATGGGGGCTGGGCGGAGGTGATGACAGAACAGGGGTGTACACCACAGCGTCCGGGAAGTGTGGGCTGAGGGGTCATGGGGGTGAGGCCTGGGGCCTGCTGTCTGCACCCAGGGGTGGGACCGCACCCAGTGCCCAGGGTCGCCCTTTGTGCTCTCGTGGTCCCCATGGAAGCGAGGGGCCTGCTGCCTGGGGCGGTCCCTCCAAGCCTCTTCCCTGTGGTGCCGGCTGGCCGGTGGTTTGTCTGTCTAGGGGGCAGCTCATCTTATCCTGGGGTACCACCATCAAGAAGGCCAGATGGGTGTGGTCACATCTGCTCACGCAGGGGGCTTCAAAGTCTAGACACAATTTAGAGTGGGAAAGATCCACGGCTTGTCAGATTTTCAATCTGTCAGTCACAGGCTCGCCAGCAAGCACCTCTGCTCCCCCGACTCCCTCCCACCCCAGGCAGCAGGACCTGTGCTGCAGAGAAGTCATGGTGGGGTGGGTAGGGCTGGCTAGAGGGTCCCTGGGGTGCTGGCTACCCAGTGCCCGGAACCGTTTGGGGCCCCTGGCCAAGGTCCTGGCAGCCCTTGGTCAGGGAGGCTGCGGCTGCGTTTCCAACATCCTCACCCAGCCAATCCAGCTCAGGGCGCCACCTCCTTCCTGTCCCTCAGGTGGCCATCAAAGACAAGCAAGAAGGAATCGAGTAGTGGGCTGCACCCGGCCCTTCTCCAGGCACCAGGTGGACAGAAGCACTTCCTCCAGCCGTGGGCCTCCTTGTAGAAAGTCCCTCACCCCTGACACCGATGTGCCCTGTACATAGAGTCTGTTTTACCTTCCTAATAAAGTGTGGCAGGAAAAGACCCAGCTGCGGGCTGAAGCAGAGGTGACTTCACAGCCTTGGGGCAGTCCAGTGGAGGTGGAGGACCTGTTCCGGAGCCACTCGGGGGCCTCATTTCAGGACTGGCCCAGAGAGCCGGATAGAACTGTCTGAGAGGGTGGCAGGAACAAACTCATTCTGGACAAAACCCGGGAACCTGGGGCTGCCCGGCGGCGTCTCAAGCAGGAGGCACTGAAAGCTCACGTGCTTCCAGGCGTCCCTGCTCTAGGAGCCCCAGCTGCCGGGCCTGCCTGCCTCACTCAGCGGGGGACACCCGGTGGGGCCCCCAAACAGCTCCCCCCAGGCTTCTCTTACATAGTCGACTTTAATAAAAAATAGTCACCGATAAGAAGATCCCCCTCACGACCCCAAAAGCTGAATAAGTTGCGTCGCTCGGTCAAGGCCGGTTTCTCCTCCAGATGGCGACGATGTTGGAGTCCGTCAGTGCCGTGAGGTAGGTAAAGGTGGGGTCGGCCACCACCATGTTCACCATGGTCCTGCTCACTGTCTGGCCCAGGGCCCGGGGCTGGGGCCACTTAAGGATCTGGAGGGGAGAAAGGGCGCTGGGCTCCTGCTTCCTGACGCGGGCCCCCGGGCAGCCCCAGCCCCGGCGGGGACAGCAGAGCGCGTGCCTACCTGCGTGGGGGCCTGCGGGGCGGCCGGCGGCGGGGGCCGCTGCGCCACCAGGGGCCTGACGTCGTAGATCCACACGTTGCCCTCCTCGTCCCCGCAGAGCACCGTCCCCTCATCTGCCGGCACAGAGATGGGAATCTGAGGTGGGGCGGAGCTCCCAGAGGTGCAGGGTTGGGGGCGGCCGGCAGGTGACTCACCAGGACAGGTGCTGAGTGAGAAGTAGGCGAGTTCGGTGGGCGACCACTGCAGCCGGGCCAGGACCACGACGGCCACTGTGGACCGGCTGCCCCGGCCCTGCCACGTCTGGCTCCAGCTCCACAGGCAGATGGTGCCCAGGCTGCTCCCCTTGGAGGCTGTCGGGGAGAATGAAGAACTGTGCCCGGGGGCCCCTCTCCGGGCGACTCGTGTCCCACAGTGGGGGGGACCCCTCCGAAGCCCTCGGACCTAAACCCCAGCCCAGGGAGAAGTGACCCCAGAAGGCCTGACCAGGGCCCATCTGGGTCCCAGGAAGCCAGACTGTCCCGAGCTAAGCTCGCTCACCCACGACGTCCTCGTTCACGAACGCCAGCCCGTCCACTCTCCGCCCAGTTGCCTCAGAGCCCTCGGGGAAGACGAACTCCACTTCACACACCCTGTGGGGCAGCGGAACTGCTGGTCAGCCAGGAAGGCTGCAGGAAGAGCTGCACACACACGGCTGCTAGCTCACTCAGACACCTGCTGGGCACTTACTCTGGGCCCTCCCTGGGTTCCAGGCCCTGGAAGGGGGAGCCAGCACCTGAGTGTGCCGAGTCACAGGCGGTGGCAATTTAGGGGGCGCGGGGACGTGGGCAGGAAGGGCTCCGGAGTGAGGCAGCACCTCTGAGGCCGAGTGAGGTGAGCAGTTCACTGGCCGAGTGGGCGCTTCTAGGCCCAGAGACTGGGGAGGGGTTTGCTCTGACCCTGAGGACAGTGGGGAGTGGCTGCTGAATGTTTCCAAGCTGAGAGAGGGTGCGGTCACACTGGAGAGGCCACCCAGCAGCTGCCCGGAGTCCTGGAGCCAGAAAGGCAGCCGAGTACCAACCACGAGCAGCAGACACATCTGAGACGTGGGGGAGACGCCACAGGACTTGGGGACCAGGCAGGGAGGGAGGAGGCAGGCCCAGAGCTTGACTCCCAGGTGTGGCAGGGAGACGCCACCAACACCTGGCTGGACAACCGCCACGGTCTGTGCTGAGGGGTCACTACAGTTCCCTCCTGCCACCTGCCCTAAAATCCTTCCCACGCTATTCCCCGCGCTCAGGATAAAATTCAAGATCTCACCAGGGCCCACAGGGCCAGTATCCCCTGGCCCAGGCAACCTTGCCACCTCACCTTGTGCCACTCCGTCCAGGTCTCCAAGCTGTGGCCGGCTCTCCCTGCCACGGGCCCTTTGCACTTCCCCGTGTGAGCACCCTTCCTGCCTCTGCCCACCTGACTCCCTTGGGACTCACGGAGAGCATGAGCCTGAGGACCTGTCCATCCGCCACTGGTCACCTCAGAGTCCCCTTGGCCTCCCTGCTCCTCTCGGAGCACTTTATTCTCCTTCCTTTGTAGCTGACGTCAATCGCACTTTGTGGGGTTTTAATGCCCGTCTCCCCCACCGGGCTCTGAGGTCCCCACAAGGCCAGGGGGCCCCTGCCGAGCACTGTCTCAGGCCTTCCAGGTGATACAGAGGAGCCACAAGCCTCCACCTGGCCCTTCTGGATCCTCTCCTGGCCCAGACACCATCCCATTGTCCTCCACTAGCCCTGGGATGTGAGTTACTGCCCCCACTTTGTGGATGACAAAATCATGTTGGACAGAGGAAGGTCACGCTGCTGGTGAGTGGTAGGACCTGGGAAGTGATGAGGTGATCAAGCCCAGAGAGGGAGTGGACCTTTCCTCAAGAGATGGGCAGGAGGTGGGGACAGGACAGCCCTGTGAGGAGGCTCGTGAAAACAGCCTCTGGCTGCCCAGGGCAGGGGGCATGGTGCGGCCATCACTGCAGCAGGTGTGCTTGGGGTCAGACACCTGGACTGGGGGCTGCCCGGCTCCGAGGACTGGCTTCCAGGGCATCCCTGCCCGTTCTCACCTCCTCTTCTGAGGCTGGTCCAGCCGCACGTCCCAGCAGCAGCAGCCGCCCTCGCAGCCGGCCAGCAAGTAGGCATCCGGGCAGGAGGCGACGGGGCAGAGGCGCAGGGCGATGGAGGCGGTGTCGAGTGTGAGCAGCTGGCTGCGGCAGGTGAGGGGAGGGCGTGAGGCCACAGACTCAGGTGTGTGCCCACCCCCACGCCCACCCCCCAAAGCCCTGCCTCAAAGCATCACCTGGCCTGGAACTCGTAATCGTGGTTGGGCACCCCGATGTCCCAGAGGATGATCCGCTTGTCATAGGAGGCCGCTGAGGGGGGGATGGGAAGGAGAGAGGTGGCCCTGAGGAGGCCCTGCTCCCTCCTGCAGGCTGCATCCCAGGCTGAGACCGCGCTCCCAAGGCAGGGAGGGAGGGCCACGGCTGGGAGAAAGACTCCAGGGCCTACCATCCTTATCTTGCTCTAACCTACGTTCCCCATGCCAGGCAGCCACATCCCGCAGGTCTCTGCTGAGATAACACCCTCATCACACCCAGAGGGCCAGGGGATCCACCCAGGTCACAAACGTGGCCCAGGTTGTCAGAAACCTCCAAAGCCACAGAGCAGGTTGGGGGAAGAGACAGAATCTGAAGCCTGGTCAGTTGTCCATGAAGCCTCGATGTTCCTACCGGTCTGTGCTGACTTCGGCAGCCAGCATGAGACCCGCCAGCCACAGGAGCTCCCTGCCATCCCAGGAAGGAGTCCTGAGGCGTCAGGCTGCAGGACGGGTGCTAAGGGAGCCCCAGAGGTTCGGGGCGAGGGTCTTACTGAAGAGGTGGGTCTCATGAGTGGGGCTGAAGCAGAGAGTGGCAATGGCCTTCTTGTGGGCCCGGATGAGCCCGCAGCAGAAGCCGGCCCGCACGTGCAGCAGCCGGACCAGGCCCCGCAGGCCTGCAGCTGCCAGCACGCTCCAGCGCTTCTTGTGGCCTGCCTGTGTGACCACTGTCAGGGCTGTCCAGGCCACCGAGAAGAACTCCTGGGGAGGGAAGGGGAGGGGTCACCGAGGGGCAGAACTACACATGTGCACACGCGTGCAGGATCCGGCCCGGGAACAGGAGCCCAGCATCAAAGAGGTCACCTGGTGAGTAGGTGGCCGAGTCCGGCCCCCCGACCCCAGTGCTCCTACCCCCAGGAGCCAAGGCTCTGCCTGCCACCCTGCAGGAGCGGGGCCCCAACACTCACCTCACTAGGCGCCTTGTACTTGTGCAGTACGATGCCCGTCTGGCAGTCGATCACACACACGGCCTCCCCGCCACACGTGGCCACGGTCTGGGACGTGGCCCCTGCCTGCCCTGTTTGAGAGGTAAGCCTGGTGAAAACGTTCTCTGTAAAGTCCCCCACTGCAGCCCCTCCTCCTGACCCTGAGGACGCTTTAAGCTCTCTGTCCCTCCCGATTCCCCCGTCCACCCAGGCAGCCCCCTGCAAGTGGTATTCCCAGGCCCCATGCCCAGAAAGCTTGCTCTGCTTGTTCCCTGTGGCCCTCGCCCTGCCTGCCCCCCCAAGGATGTACCCTCGTCCCAAGCTGGCTCGAAGGCGCAGGCCCAGAGCTGGGTCTCTAGGTCACGAGGGCTGTTGTTCTTGCTGTGGCACTGCAGGAAGTGCAGGGGCTCCAGCTGCAGGGCGGTCTGTGGGAGCAGAGGGGGGTCATGGCTGCCCCCAGGCCTTGCTCCCATCACATGCCCCCTGCCACCTTGCTAGCTCACCTGGCTGTCAGCAGAGCCCACGGGGCTGCCCTCCGCCTGGGCCAATGGGGAGGTGCACACCCGCTTGTTGGGAGAGAGGTTGACTGGGACATCACCTGGCCGCTTCGAGGCCACTGGCCTGGCCTGTGGAGGAGGGGGTGGGGGCAACCAGAGGGCCTGGTGACCATGCGCCCATCTGCCCAGGGCTTCCTTCCTCCCCATCAGAGGCTGGACTGCACCCTCCCATGGGTACGGGAGGCCAGGGGTACCAGGGTCAGAGGGAACCAGCTCGAGCATAGGAGGCCATCTCCTGGGCACACTGCCAGGACGCCCCGCTTCCCTAATGCCTCCCTAGGCAGGAAGGGCCAGGGCAGGCCCTGGGAGCCCCGGGGACCCCATGGAACCACTCACCCTAGGCTCCTGGGTAGCGGTGGCTTTTGGGGGCCTCTCTGAGATGTTTGCCTCATGCACCTGAGTCCCACCAGAGGCCACCAGCTCCTCAGAGATCATCCGCACCTGGGTGGGGCCAGGCCATCAGGAAGCTGAGCACATCCTGGGGGCCTCCAGCCCCTCCCCAGACGCCCAGTCAGAGGGTGCTTCCCGAGTTGGGGAAGAGTCCTTCCAGCCCACAGGGCTTCCTTCCCTGACCTGCCCACTCCCCACATCCCCTCATGGCCAGAGACGTCCAGGGCGGCTCAGGCTCTGGCAGCCAGGGAGGAGCTGGGAGAAGCGACTCCCAGCACAGTGGGGTGAGGACATACCCGCCACTGGGTGAAGTCGCTGAGGGACTCAGGCCCATAGCGGACATCTCTGACAGCAGACCTCACAAAGTCTGCCTGGGCCTTCTCAGCCTCCTCCTCTGGGCTCAGTGTGGCCACGAACTTCTCCCAGTGAGCTGTGACCTGGCACAAGAGGGACCAGATTCAGGCTCAGCCCACCCCGGCTCTCCTGGACCTTCTGTGGCACCTCTGCCTCTAATCTCAGGGCCAGAGCTGTCTCAACCTCACCGCCTCTGGGACGCCTCCCCAAATCACAGCTTTCTCAGCTGCAGGTTGCACAAACCCAAGCAACACAGAGGGAGAAACAGCCCCTGAAGGGAGGAGCTGGCCCAGGGTAAAGTCACCGTGAAAACGTCCCAGTCTCCCCTGCCAGGCCCTGCCTGCAAGGCGGAGGGCAGGACCTCCAAGGACAAGAGGCCAAGCGCCACAGCCAAGCTCAAAGCAACAGGTCAGGCTAGGGGCTCAGGGCCACTTGGGGTTGGGACAGAGAGCCCCTGTAACCCCCCTTGGTGTCCTCCAAATGTCCAGTTCTGTCACTCACTCCTCAAGGCCCCCGACTGCTCCCAAGCACCGGAGACACCGCCCCGCCCCTTACCCTGCTGGTCAGCTCCCGGTTCAGGTTCTCCACCTGAGAGCAAGTGGAGGAAGCGTCCTTGCCGTTGACCTTACGGAGCTTGGGCAGGAGGAAGGAAACTTTCAGGTTGTCACTGACCTGGGGGATGAGGGGAGAGTGACTCGGGGTCACCCCAGCCTGTGGCTGAGCCCGAGCCCCCAGGGTGCTGGCCCGGGATGCGGGGCCGCCCACTTACTGTCAGAAAGGGGTTGCCCTCCAGGCTGAGCTCCTCGAGCTGTGGGAACTGGCACAGGACAGTGACATCGCCCAACTGGTTGTTGGCGCAGCGGAGGATGCGCAGGTGGGACAGGCCCAGGTTGGCGGGCAGCGTCTCCAGTTGGTTGTTGGAGAGGTCCAGCTCTTGCAGCTGCTTCAGGCGGCTCAGGAGCTTGGGGTCCAAGTGCTCTGAGAGCAGATCCAGCCCTGACAGGCTGGGGAGAGGGGCAGACAGGGCGGGCTCAGGGGGCAGGCAGGTCTCCCACCCCGCACCCATGGCAGCCCAGGTTGCCTCCGACGGCTTTTGCACCTGACATTTCTCCTGCGTGCATAGCCGATCTGCAACATTCCCCCACTTACTTTAATCTTGTCCCTACTTTATAACTTGGGGCAGCTGGCCTCCTCCAGGATGCTTTTCCTGATCCTCTAGGGGGGCTTTCTGTGCTCCCCAGTCCTCTGTAATTCTCTCAACAGGTTGTTCCATATTCTTTTCGCAAGACTGTCTCCCTAGCAGCCCGGACCCTCTTCTGAGGTAATGCCGCTCCGGGCCTACCCGACCCATCTCATAACGAGAGAACGGCGTTTGTCCCGAATGATTAAAGACTCTGTCGAACCGACAGGGTGATAACGGGGCCGGGCAGGGAGAGAGGAAGGGTCCCAGGCTTTCTTCCCGACCGTCCGCCGACCCAGGCCCTGGTGGAGGGCGGTGTGGCCCCGGCCCTTACTCCAGGCTCCGGATCTTCCCCAGCCGGTCAGTCTTGGGTCGCCCCCGCTGGATCAGCAGCCGCGCCGAGAGGGGGCCCATGGCGAGGAGGCGCGGCCCGCGGGGACCTGATCGGCGGCTCGGGAATCCGGTGCTGGCGCCAGCTGTTGTCCGATTCCAGGAGGTGGCGCAGCGCGAATCCGTCGGCGGCGACGACCGGAAGGAAGCGGCCGCGCGGACCTCGTGCCCTGCGCACGCGCACTACAACTCCCAGCGGCGCCCGCGGCCCCGCGCCTGCGCCCTGGCTGCCAGGACGCGGCGATGGCGGCTGCGGCGGTGGAGGACCCCGAGGTCCTTCGGGAATGCGGCTGCAAGGGTATCCGGACCTGTTTGATCTGCGAGCGGCAGCGCGGAGGTGACCCGCCCTGGCAGCACCCCCTGCAGGTGAGGGCTGAGAGAGGGGCCGCGCCCACAACTCCATTCTTCATCTGGGGAAACTGAGGCCCGGGTTGACCGTGAAGACGGGCTCCGGATCAAACCGTGTCAGCGGCCCTGGCGATGGGGGCGTTGCGGGGTGAGGAGATGAGGGCTTTGAACAGTGGGCCTGGAGTGGGAAAGGGGCTGGGACGTGGGTGCAGTCCGACCACAGCTCACCTCTGGAACCTGGGGGGAGTCTGACAGCAAATGTAGCCCCCCCCGTGTCTGGGGCTGGGAGCTTCACGGGCCCGTGGTTAGACGACACGGAGAGAGTAGGGGGTGCTGAAAACCAGGGCAGAGGGCGCCAGAAGGCCTTGGACGGAAACGGGCAAGGAGGAAACTCATTTCAACGAATTAACAAAAAAGGACTCAGAGCCTTTGAGCGGGGCAAGGGCCTTCCAGCTGGGCCAAGGCCTGGGGAAGGTGGATGATGCTTCAGGTGAGGGAAATGAGGCCGGTGGGGCCTGACCACGGAAGGCAGGCGGGACTTGTTCTGAGGGCCATGGCGAGCTCTTGAGGGTTTTAAAGGAAGTTACCTGTGATTTTTAGAAAGATCCTGGGAAGGGGAGGAGTGGATAGGAAGGAAAGGAGGCTGGGAAGCCAGTGAAGAAACTGTCACAGTGTCCGTGATAAAAGCTCAGAAGGTCCTGTGAAAAACAGTGGCGGTTCCTCAGAAAATTAAATGTAGAGCTACCATATGACCCAGCAATCCCACTTCTGGATATGGACCCAAAAGAATTGAAAGCAGGGTCATGAAGAGATATTTGTACACCCATGTTCATAGCAGAGTTACTCACAATAGCTAAAAAGTGGAAGCAACCCAAGTGTCCACGGACAGATAAAAGGAAGAACAGAATGTGGTCCATCCGTACAGTGGAATATTATTCAGTCCTAAAAAAGGAAGAAAGGAAAGTCTGGCATGTGCTACCACACAGATGAACCCTGAGGACGTTATGCTGAGTGAAATAAGCCAGTCAGAAGACATACTGTGTGATTCCACTTATGTAAAGCATCCTAAGTAGTCAAATTCACGGAGACAGAAAAGAATGGTGGGTGCCAGCGGTTGGTGGGAAGGGAGGGGGAGAGGTGTTAATGGGTAGATTTAGTTTCGCAAGGTGAGAAAGTTCTGGAGATTGGTTGTACAACAATGTGATATACTTAACACACTGAGATGTGCACTTAAAACGTGGCTGAGGATCAATTTTATGTATAACGTATATGTGGTTGTATATGTTTGACCACAGTTAAAACCTTTCTTAAAAAAGAGTTTTTCGGATCTTGCCAGAGGTCTGAACTGTGCCCATGGCCGTGGGCGTGGAGGCTCAGGGCACCGCGGGGGTAGCATCTTCCCAGCCTGATGGCTGAGGGACGAGTGAAATGTACGGGATGACTCCTTAACTTTCCGTGTGTCCCATGTGGGGTGCCAGGAGACAGAGACATGGTGGTTCAGGGTTGGGGTGTGGGTGCTGGCGCTGCCTGTAGGACATAAAGCGGGAGGACGCAGAATTCACTGGGCAGGGAGCACCTCAGACTGCCCTGTAGATCTGACAAAGTCCTGGCCAACCCAACCGGAAGCTCCGGCGCAAAGACGGCCTGGTAGGCAGTCCCACGTTGGGCAGAAATGGCCAGGCCTGTGCTGGGTCACTGGCTGGAGGCCCAGGAGAAGGGTGGCCTCTGCTCAGAACCAGAGGCAGATCCTGAAGGCCCTGCCACAGGAGGTTGTCAGCCTGGCACTCCTCTGGGTGACGGGCAAGTTCTGTTCTGTTTTTTGTGGGGGTTTTTCCCCCAAATTTTATGTACGTATGTATGTATGGGGCCGTGCCACTCAGCTTGCAGGATCTCAGTTCCCCGACTAGGGATTGAACCGAGGCCATGATGGTGAAAGCACCTAATCCTAACCACTAGACCACCAGGGAACTCCCAGTTTTGCTCTTTTTTGATGGGACACTCAGGCAGCGCCAGTGGCTGCCACAGTGTAGGGCAGGCCCCAGAGACACCCACACCGCGGCCGGAAAGGGCTTCTCCCTCTGGCCTCCCAGCATGTGCTGCTCACCTCCTGGGCAGGCCCGTGGCCTCGGCTTTAGGGGAGCAGATTTCTCCAGCTCCTGGTCAGGGCTGGCTGCCTTCACACAGTCCTCCCCTTTAACCCTCACCAGCCTGGGGAGGGCAGACAGTGCCCCACAGCGACACAGGGACAGTGTGGCCTCGGAGGCTGCGCCCCAGCTGTGCAGCCTCGGGCTAGTTCCTTAACTTTGCTGAGCCTCAGTCACCTCATCTGTAAAATGGAGAATGAAAGAATGGTTCTGTGTACTCTTTTCCCTTTTACATATGGGAAAGTGAGAAAGGCAGGGGCTGAGGGCCTTTCCCAGGAGGCGGCCCTGGGCAGGGGTCCCGCCTCCCTCTAGACTCCAGCTGCCTCCCAACGTGCTGCAGGGGAGGGTGCACTGCTGGGTGGGGCGTGCGGAAGGGCTCCAGTGGCTCCAGGACCCCTGTCCCCTGTCTTTTTTTTTTTTTTTCCTGCACCGAGTGGCATGCAGGATATTAGTTCCCTGACCAGGGATCGAACCTGGGTCCCCCGCAGTGAAAGCGCCGAATCCTAACCGCTGGACCGCCAGAGAATTCCCACCCCTGTCTTTCTTTTGCAGAAAACACACCGG
Source organism: Balaenoptera physalus (assembly GCF_965194825.1). NCBI lineage: Eukaryota > Metazoa > Chordata > Mammalia > Artiodactyla > Balaenopteridae > Balaenoptera > Balaenoptera physalus. The sequence goes on from NC_138898.1 coordinate 84,498,265, forward strand.
TTCATTTACTACGCCGACACCGGCTGGGCTGTGGGGGCCGAGGAGTCTGACTTTGAAGGCTGGGCCTTCCCCTTCCCAGGCGTGACGCTGATCGAGGACTTTGTGACCCCGGCGGAAGAAGCTGAGATGGTACGGCTGATGGACCGCGACCCCTGGAAGCTCTCACAGTCCGGGCGGAGGAAGCAGGTAGGCTGGGCCAGTGCTGGGCCAGAGAGGGCAGTTACGCCATGGGGCCCTGCCGGCCTCCTGACCCCAGAGCCCCTTTGCTCACCTCCCTCTCAGGGCCTTCCTTTGCAGCCACCTCCCACCACTCCCCAGAGCCATTAGGCGACAAGCTCCCCGACCGGGGCGGGGTTGGGGGGGGGCGGGCAGGGCTGCTGAATGGGGTGCGTTGGGAAGGGGCAGGGCCACGGGCCTGGGCATGGCCTGCTCACCTTCCCATGAGGCAGGGCTCAAAGGCAGACGGCCACTCAGCTCTCTCTGCCCTCTCCCCAGCTGGCCTAGTGCTGGTGACCCTCACAGAGGGTTTCTCGAAGGCTGCCAGTTGCCCCCCATCCCCCTACCCCCCTGTCCAAAGTTCTCCCCGTCAGTTTCTAATCTCCCCGCCCCTTTTCCCACTGATACTTGGGCCTCCAGATCCTGAACCTTCCCTTTGCTGGGCTTCACAGTCCCCTCCTCCCCTTTTCTGTTCCTCATCCCCAGCGATCCTCGCCCCCTCCAGGACCTGCGAACCAGCCATCGGCCACCTTTCCACATTCCCTCCCGCTCCTGTCATGTGTCCCCACCCATGTGCAGTCCTGTGACCAGTTAGTACAGGCACTTGCTCAGGTGCCCCTCGCCCTTTCTCCTCTCACTTGGGCAGGCTCTTTCTGCTCACCCACGGCCCTGGTCGGGTCCAGCACCCTCCCCCGCTGCTGGCGGCCGCCCTGGCTCTGGCTCTCCGTCCCGAGCCGGGCCCTTCCCGGTCGGCAGGTCGTTCGCTTTGCTGCCCTCCTTCCAAACCTCTCCTTCCCGTCCTCACTCCCCGCTGGTGACCGGGCCTCTCTGAGGAAACAGGTGCATCTACAGACGTTCCCTTCTCGCCTGCGCCCGGCTTCTTCCCAAGCCCACTCCAGCTGCGCGCTGGCTGCTGCCCCCTCCTCAGAACTCCTTGTCCCACTTCGCCCCCTTCTCTCCGCAAGGCTGGCTCTTTCCCACCGGCCTCCCAGTAAGCGCTGTCTCTCTCGTCTCTGCAGCAGAACTTCTCAGAAGAGTTCTCCATTCTCTTCAGGTCCTCTCTTCTTGCTCCCGCTTAACCCACTCAAAAACTGCCTCCATCGCCCGCCTCCTGTCTAAAGCCAGCGGCTGGTTCTCGGGCTCAGTCCTCAGGCCTCTCCTTTTCCTTCTCCAGACACTCCTTACTGATCTCAGCGAGGCCCGGCCCCGCACATCGGTGAGTTTGGGGCTCCCTCGCTCGTATCTCCAGCCCTGGCATCCCTAAGCTGAGCCGTGGCTCCATCTCGGCAAATTCCATCTTTCACCTGCTCAGGCCAGAAACCCTGGATCTTTCCACGTTCCTCTCTTTCATTGGTAATTCCTGTCAGCTCTGTATTCCTTCAAAGCATATCCTGAATCTGAGAACACACACCCCCTGCCGCTGCCACCACCTGCCTCTAGCACTTCCTGGGCAGCCCTCGGCCCTCCTCAGTTGGTTTCAGTGGGGAGGAAGTGATCCCAGCGACATGTGGTCGGATCGAGTCGCTGCTCTGTGACAGGCCCTCCAGGCCTCCCACCTCAGCGTAAACGCCGAGGCCTCGCCATGCCCCAGAAGGCCCTGCACTGGCCGCCAGCCCGCCCTTTGTCTCCACTGCTGCTGTCTGCTGTCTGCTGTCCGCACGGCAGTCACCCCCGCCTCCTGGGTGTTCCTCGGAGTCTCCTGGCCGCGGCCCGCCTGTCCCAGCCTTTCTGCCTGCTGCTGCCGAGGGGTTGGGGTGGCCCGCAGGAGCCGGCTGGCCCGGGCACTGAGCCATGCGGAACAGGGAAGGAGAAAGACTCTACCAGCAGATGGAGCCGCCCTCCACTAGACGGGGACCCGAGGGAGCAGGAGTGCGGTAGATGCTCCCCTCTCATCCCTCAGGCCACAGATCTGAGGTCTGTTCTACAAGGCTCCTCCCCAGGGTTTTCTTGTTTTGTTTTGTTTTTTTAAAGATTTATTGATTGATTGATTGATTGCTATGTTGGGTCTTCGTTTCTGTGCTAGGGCTTTCTCTAGTTGTGGCAAGCGGGGGCCACTCTTCATCACGGTGCGCGGGCCTCTCACTATCGTGGCCTCTCTTGTTGCGGAGCACAGGCTCCAGACGCGCAGGCTCAGTAGTTGTGGCTCACGGGCCCAGTTGCTCCATGGCATGTGGGATCTTCCCACACCAGGGTGCGAACCCGTGTCCCCTGCATTAGCAGGCAGATTCTCAACCACTACGCCACCAGGGAAGCCCCCTCCCTAGGGTTTTTTTGTTTTGTTTTTTCAATAGAAGCCACCAACCATAAAATCCACCCATTACAAGTGTATAATTCACTGGTTTGGTTTTCAGTGTATCCACAATGTTGTGCAACCATCGCCACTGTCTAGTTCTGGAACATTCTCATCACCCCAGAGGAGATGCGTGCCCATTACCAGTCACTCTGCATTCCCTCATTCCCCGTCACTCTGCATTCCCTCATTCCCCAGCAGGCACTAATCTACTTTCTGTCTCTGTGGATTTTCCTCTTCTGGACGTTCATATAACTAGGATTATGTAATATATGAGCCTTTGTATCGGGCATCTTTCACTGAGCGTGATGTTCTCAGGGTCCGTCACTTCGCAGCCTGTATCAGTGCTGCATTGCTTTTCGTGGCTGAATATTATTCCACTGCATGGATGGACCACTCTTTGTTCATCATTCATCCGTTGGTGGACACTTGGGTTGTTTCTACTTTCTGGCTGTCATGAATAGTGCTGCTGTGACTATTCTAGTACAGACTTCTGCGTGGACGTGTGTTTTCAGTTCTCTTGGGTGTGAGGCTAGGAGTGGAGCCGCTGCTGGGCCCTGTGGAGACTCTTCTCCCTTGTGGTCCTGAAGCCCAGTTGTACCCAGTGTTGACCAGATGGGTAACGCTGCCTTGGGCTGGCCTGCCCTGCCTCGCTCGGCTCCTCCTTCCCAACTCCCCAGCACCACGTCCTGGGGACAGCACCCGTGCATGGGCCTCTTGTCTCTAGCTCTGCTTCCTGGGGTACCTGGGCTGAGACATACCCCCGATGCTTCACATCCGCCTCCCCTGCTTTGTTTTTCTCCTCAGCATTTACCGCCATCTGATGTTTGCTGTTTATATTTATCTCCTTGGTGTCGGCCTCCTCCTGCCAGAATGTCAGCTCCGTGAAGTCCGAAATCTTTGCTGGTCTTGGTCACTGTGATTGGATTCTTCAGCCCTGGCGTGTGATGCCATTTCTGTAAACTCAGACAATTTCCCACTTGCTTTTTGTCCTCATCCTTCAGGACTACGGCCCCAAAGTCAACTTTCGGAAACAGAAGCTGAAGACCGCCGGCTTCCGGGGCCTCCCCAGCTTCAGCCGGGAGGTGGTGCGGAGAATGGGCCTCTACCCCGTCCTGGAGGACTTCCGGCCTGTGGAGCAGTGTAACCTGGACTACTGCCCGGAGCGGGGCTCGGCCATCGACCCGCACCTGGACGACAGCTGGCTGTGGGGGGAGCGGCTGGTGAGCCTCAACCTGCTGGCCCCCACCGTGCTGTCCATGTCCCGGGAGGCGCCCGGCAGCCTGCTGCTCTGCCTGGCCCCGTCCGGCCTCCCGCAGGCCCCAGCGGAAGGCGCACCGGCCCCCGGCAGGTCTGTCCCGTGCCGGGAGGTGGAGGTGGCGGTGCCCTTGCCCCGCCGTGCTCTGCTCGTGCTCACGCGAGCCGCGCGGCACCAGTGGAAGCACGCCATCCACCGCAGGCACATCGGGGCCCGCCGCGTGAGCGCCACCTTCAGGGAGCTGTCTGCCGAGTTTGGCCCCGGCGGGAGGCAGCGGGAACTGGGGCAGGAGCTCCTGCAAACCTCGCTCTCCTTTCAGGGGAGACCCACGTGAGCCGCCTGCCCGGGGATGGGAGCTGGCGCTGGGCCTGGCCGGGGGTGCTGGCTCCACAGTGGACCATTAGCCGGCACTGAAGGGGGCGCCCAGCCCGAGGGTCTTTCTCAGGTCTTAAGAGGAGACCGCTTGACACCCTGGTGCCTGGCAGCGCGAGCCCTGTCCGTGAGCTGGCTCGATGGGAAGGGGCCTCAAGTTGGTCCCCTTTGACCTATGCCGTGGCCACTTGCCTGGGTTGTTTAATTTGTCACAGCTTGAGGGCAGTGGCATACTTTGAGCTTAAAAATCGTTGGTACCACTTCAGGTCATTTTCTCCTTTATCTGTCTCTCTTAACAAGGTTGCCCGATGTCCCAGCCTGCAGGCCCTTCATTTATTTATTATTTTTTATTTTATTTATTTACTTTTGGCCATGCCACGCAGCTTGCAGGATCTTAGTTCCCTGACTAAGGGATTGAACCCAGGCCCACGGCAGTGAAAGCGCCGAGTCCTAACCACTGGACCGCCAGGGAACTCCCAGGCCCTTCATTTAGGGAGCGTGTTGGATTGGAGAACAGGATGGGTAGAAGATGTGAGGTTATTACTGTTTCAGACTTCAGAGCTGCTGACAGCTTCTGATTTGCACTCTGCCAGGGTCATGCTTGACCCCGTGGGGTGTGGGATACGGAATACTGGTGACCAGTGGTTGGCAGGGAGGGGCTTTCAAGCATCACCTCTCTCCACGGCGTTCCACCAAGAGCACAGAGAAATTCATAACTTAAGTACTTATTTATTCAGTTCAGTCCAGGGCAACTGTTTTAAAAATCCATACACAGGACAGGGCGTGTGCACACCGCATGTGGTCTCCACAGCGTCATGCATAAGGAATTAATCGGCACAAGACAGGTGAGGACTGCAGATGAGCCTCGATCCGTTCAGGCTTAGGCAGTTTTATCCTCAACAGACCTTCCTAGAAGACACTGAAATACATTCTGCCCTGGCAGTTTGTCTAAAATAGAAACGCTTGAGTTTTGAAACTTGTGGTCAGGTACTAAACGGAGACCGTGTTCCACTTTGGAAAGGGCCTCAGCGTATCTGCGGGCACTTGTTTTTATGAGCACCAGGAAGGCTCTGCTCAGAGGAAAACAGGGCAAGCCCACGCTGGCTCCGGGGCGGCCTGTGGTGCCTCTCACTCACCACAGAAAGGTCACTGCACTTGGAAGCCCCTTCACAGTCAGGTTAAGCCTCCAGAAACCAAATTTCTAGCCTGCAGTTTGCTTCCCTCCCCTCCCCAGACTGCCCTGCTGCAGCTCCAGATGGCAGCTTATTCTCCAGTCCTGAGGGTGCCCCCCCCGATCATCAGTCCCCAGGCCCACAGTCATCTCTGTTCTCACAGAAATTCAGTTTGCCCCATGCCTCTGGGAACTAGAAAGGCTGGAGCTGGGAGAGCTTGCTGGAAGAAAGAACAAGGAATCACAAGAACATTATTCTCCTAATCCGTGTCGAAAACGTGATTATGTGGCATCTTTCCTACCCATGTGGCACTGTCACTGGGCACCTAGTGTCTGATCCTGATGTGGCCGGGCTAGAAAAACTCTGCCCAGGGGCCAGGTGTAACAGCTGGCCCCTGGCTGACACCCAGAGTGTGCCCGCCACAGTCTGGGGAGCTCGGCACTCCGTGGGTCTGGCACACGGGGCAGGGGCACCAGATAGCCCAGGAAGGTGGCCAAAGTGAGCCCAACAAGGCCCCTCTCAAAAGGCTGAGGCCAGAGGAAGGGGCTGCCGCCCCCTCCCAGCAGTGGGGAGGAGCCAGCCCGTCTAGTCCCTGCCAGGACACAAAGTGGCCGTCTTGCAGTGACACTGACATTCTTTTGCAAAGCAAACACATTACACCAGACGAGCCTTTTCAGCAAGGCTCTGGGAGAGGAGACATGCGCTAGGGAGCAAGCAAGTCACGACAGATGTCTGCAGAGGATGCGAGGGACACGCCCTTTGGAAGGCGCCAGGGCTCTCCGGCCCAGCAAGACACGATGTCCAGGCTCCCTGTAAATGCCATGACTTGCACTGGTAATTCTCAGCATTCAGAGTTACGTGTTAAGGTTTAGGTTCTCAACAGGATGTCACAGCCCCAGAAACCTCAGCCAGGCCTGCCCGCACTTCTTGGTACAGGCAACCCAGACCCCACAGAGATATCAGGCTGTGGACAGAAATGCCGTCAGAGCATGAAGTACAGTGACTGTGAAACCAAAGAAAAGGCACCACTCTCTGGTGGCTGCTGGCCAGTGTGGTAAGTGTGGTTCTTAAAAGCGGCCCAGGGCGCAGCAGGCTCACACGTAAGCTGAGCTGTAGCATGTATGTGTTCGGTCCAAGAACATGGGCTCAGGTCTACCAGACGCCCTTCTCAAAAACACCAGAACCTGTGCTGCGCATGGCTGCATAGAAGTGTGAGCTGGGCCTGTGCTTGCAGCCAAGAGGCCCAGGAGAGAAGCACTACACAGGGTCTCGCCTTCCCTGCCGTCATTATAAGCAGGACCCACGTTTGGCCAGGGCTGGCCCCTGATGCTACCGCCCACAGACCAGGCCCGGCCACAGCCTTGTCTAGACAGGAAGTCCCCCGGCTGCCCCCTCCCGCTGCTGGGGACCACAGGCAGCAGGGAGGTGGGCGGGCTCGGATGTCTGGGCGAGAGTGCCCCTGCCTTCTGCAGCCACAGCCCGGAGGGTCAGCTGGCGGCTCAGGGGACAGTCTGTGGCCGAGAGACGGAGGCCTCTGGACTTTGGGCCCTTTCCCCAGCCTGGTGGCCTCGCTGGGTCAGTGTGGCCAGGGATCCAGCTGGCAGGGGAGGGAATCTGAGCCCAGTGTGCCTCAGAGCACCCCTCAGTTAACAGCCACCTCCAGTGGGTGCCCACAGACCGGCCTCCGCCCTTGGACGCCTCCCCCAGGGCCTGACAAGTCTGACGCCTGCTGAGCGCCCACCACACCTGCTGGGCCATGTGCCCTGGGCTCCTGCCTGCCTTCCCCACCCCCACGAGCCAGGCCGCCCAGCTCCCTCCAGGGCAGGGAGGGAAGCACCAGGCCAAGCTGTAAGCCTGTGCCCCGTCTAATCTTAGCAGGGTGGTACCATCAGTCGTGCCACCCGGCTGCCACCAGCCCAGCTCAGGAGTCACGGGGCAATCCCTTCCCTGAACTCGTGGTGCTGCCCTGACTCTCCAGGCCACTGCCAGGCTCCCGGCCCCCGCTGGCGGCTCGTTCCAGGTCTCCGAGGTGACCCGTGACCACCCGGTGCTACTCGGAGCCCGGCCTCCAGCCTCAGGAAGTGCCCAGGGCCAGGGACTCGTCCTTTCTTTGCCCTGAGCGCTTAGCATCAGTCTCCCGTTTAACTGAGGATTTCCATCTTCTGAAGGAAAACGATCCAGGTCTAACAGCATGAAGACAGGAGCAGAACTTTGGTCTTGAACGGCCTGGCAGTGTCTCGGCAGCCTCGCTGGCAATTTGCATTTCTGAAATTCCCCATACCGCAAGCGAGTTCTGTTCCCTCCTGACGCGAGGCGTGGACGCTGAGCTGACGCGGGTGCGGCCGCGGACACGGCATCGGCATCGGCCCCGCCCAGGAGCGCGCGCGCTCACACCACCTGCAGGCTGCGCTCGTGCCCATCCAGCTGCACTTTGAGCTTGTGCAGCTCCTCGATCTCGCGATTGTGCCGCTCGGTTTTGTGGCGCACCAGCGAGCGGTAGAAGTGGATGGTGAAGACCACGAAGATGAGGCCCACGGGCACCATGATGATGGTGGACACCAGGGCGGCCTGCCAGCCCGTGTGGCCCCCGGGGCCAGGTGGGGGGCCGGGCTGGTGGCGCGCGTCCACGGGCAGGAACTTGATCCAGCAGAGCAGTACCACCTCGGCCAGGAAGAGCAGGATGCCCAGCACGGTGGAGAAGCCCCAGGCCAGCTCGATGTAGGGGTGCATGCGCTCGTGCGGAGACTCGCTGATGGAGTTGAGGTTGTGGATGTTGCTCACGGCCTCCACGTTGGGCAGGATGCACGTGCTGATGAGCAGCGCGAACAGGTGCACGGCCACCAGCACCGTGGTGCACGCGCTGAAGGCGATGAGCAGCGGCCGCGGGTACTGGTACTGAGTCTCCAGCTGCACCTCCACCATGGCCACCTGCAAGGCAGAGGGCGCGCTGGGTCGGGGCGCCCACAGAGCAGAGGGCACCCTCCTCGCTGATCAAATATTTTGAACTTTACTCTTTTTTTTTTTCTGATTAGCTAAAGAAGATCTCACTAAGGGAAAATCTAAAAAGTACAGAAGAGGCCAGAGAAGCACTGGGCGGGGCGGTGATCGCACCCTGGATGCCAAGAACGTAGGTATATTGGGGTGCCGGGCTCCGGCCCAGGGCAGAGGCCACACTTCCCTGGGAACATGCGACTTTGCTGTTGAGTATCAGTGCCAGGCTGCAGTGGAGCTTAGCTGCAAAAACAATTGATGTTTTTCAAAAAAACAAACCTGACCTTTCAAGAGGTAAAAAGAAGTAATGATGGAGGCTCCTGATGGTCCCTAGAGTCAGAGCTGTACACTGGACGGCCTCACACAAGCCACAGGGCGCCTCTCTCAGCTGAGACCAAAAGCGGGAGGGAGCAGACACCTCTCTGAAGGCCGGGAATGGTCATATACGTGAAAACAACGGTGAGGAGGGGAAGCTGGGAAGGGGGCGGGGCTGGGAAAACAGCTGAATCAGCAGCAGCAGTCAAAAGGAGCAGGAGGCCAACAGGTAATATCTAAAAAGGGTAAGTCAAGAAGCAGCAATTCCCAAATGTCATTAGAAACGTGGAGGCGGAGGGGCTGCGGGAGGCTGCCTCCAGGGGTGGGAATGCAGGGCTGCTGGGGTTTGTTACAAGCCGTTTGCAGTACTTAATTTTAAACTGCACATGTGCTAACTTTGAAAAAATAAAAACGACTTTTAAATGAAAGGGAATAAAAGGCTCACAGAAGGACCAGAAGCCCCCGCTTATCTCTGTAGCAGTGAGTGTCTATTTAGGCTGGGACCTGCTCACCACAAGCCCTAAGGGGCTTTCAAAGTCCAGACTGGGCGCCAGGCTCCTGCCACGCTTCCCCAGGTCACACCCAGTCCACTCCCCTGCAGCCCACATCCCACCCCAGCTCTGTGGGCCAACCCCAGTGGAGGGTTTAGTCCAGGCTCACCAAGGGCCTTCTCCCAGGCACCCAAAGGTAAGAAACCACACCCGTCAAGGAAGGGGGAGCAGGGAGGCAGAGAGAAGCCAGAAGGCTTTTCCACTCACGCTGTTTGTCTCCTAGAGCTGAGCCATCCCTTTTTTGTTGTTGTTGTTGGTTGGTTTTGTTTTGGGCCGTGCTGCACGGCTTGCGGGATCTTAGTTCCCCGACCAGGGATTGAACCCCGGGGCCACAGCAGCGAAAGCGCCAAGTCCCAACCACTGACCATTGGACCGCCAGGGAACTCCCAGAGCCATCCCTGTTTTAAAAAATTTACAAGAAAGATTTCATAACTTCTAGCAACTACTGCCTCTTAGTGAGAACCTCATCCTCTCACTCCGTCTTCAGTGAAGATGGAACATTTGGTAGGTAAAAAGAAGATATGCCAGTCCTAGTGGACCACAGCTGAACAGAAACTCAGCAGTGATTATTGCTCCATAGAGACAGTAGCCACACTACTGAGAGGAGGGGTGGTCCTTTCTCAGTGCCCTTTTAGCCTGGGTAGGCTCTTGTGACCACAGAGGATATGGCCCAACAAAAAAGGATGTCGTAAACTTCAGAGGGTGCAGAGATGAGAAACAAAGATGATTCAAAGGCCTATAAGGAAAGCAGTTTTGTTCCACCTCAAGAGGAGAAAAGGCCAAAGGCCATTTTTCAGTGTATTTATGCAAAGATTTTTATGAAGCGGTCCTGGATCACTGGTTCTCTGTGTTAGGGGCAGGATAAACACGAAGAAATAAGCTTAAGGTCAGGCATAAGCACTTGCTGGAAAAAGGAACAGCTTTGCAATTCTAATTAGGGAATACATAATATGGAGAGGAAACTCTACCTACAGAACGGCCTGTTCGTTTTTCCATGTCCCTGCCCTTATTCAGCTATAGTTTCCACAGTGGAAATGTTGATACTAGCTGACGATCTGTATTCATCACTTCTTTCTCCTGGGCTGCTCTGCAGTCTGAATAATTATCTGATTTACTGGGGTCTGTGTGGCTTCTGAAATGTATCCCCAGCGGCTTAAGGAAGCACTTGCTACAGAGGAGATACTCCATAAATGCTGAAGAAATGAATTATTATAATAATTCATTATTATTGAATGAATAATAATGAATTATTATTATTATTCAACGGTCACTGTCCTCATTCTAAGGCCACTTCACGCCCCTGAAGGCTGCCATTAAGTCTCAAACTACTCCTCCAGAATTCACTCTTTGCTTTACAGCTTTATTCACAGGGCTTGTTTTCAAATTTTAATGAGGGGTTTTGTAGCCTTCAAACTTGGGTGAGCATTTTGTTGGAAAAACAGCGACTCTTCCCTAATTTTGGAAGTCCAAGTGTTTGGAAGACCGGGGTCTCAAGGGACAGCTGCAGACGGGAAGTGATTTCCGAGACCCAGGCCCCGCACAGAAAGGAAACCGTCCTACTTCATTACATCATGCAGTACTTCTTAGTTAGTTTTCCAAAGTTAAAAAATATATAATAATAAACACAGGCCAGAAAAATTTAATGCAGTACATGCATAGTGTTACTATGCATTATACCCTACTGTGAGGGTAGAAAACAAGATCTAATTTTAATAGTGACGTCTAAACTTCTCTTGCTATTTCTTAAAGTTAAGCTTGAGAAAATATTCCTCTTTTAATGTGATGGAAGAAAATCATTTTGAGCCAAAGTTATGTCCCATATGATTGTACACTTTTGTAATTATGTTTTAAACAATAAAATGCAAGACCTAAATAAGCCTTTGCTTTGAACTACAGACCTAAACTCAAACTGACTGCCCTCTAAATTTGGTGACCTCTGCCCTGCCCTGTATGAAGTCACGCCCCGACTACATGAAGTCTCATTTTTCCACGGGTGACCCGTGCCGATGACGGGCAGGCCCTTGTCATGGGAGTGGCCGCACTGCCTCGCTCGGACAGCTTTTTATTTTCTGCGTATCCATTTGACAGCTGAGGCTCTGGGATATGCAAAAACAATTGTTTTTACATTAAAAAAAAAATGGCTTCCAGCCCAATAGGACCTCTGAGCAGACAACAGGGAAAGAAAAGGAGGGGCTGCCGCAGTTCTCGCTGGGAATCCGGAATCCTGACATCCCCACTCTCTGGGACAATCCCCTGAAGGGATGAAGGTCTGCAGGCTTTGAAGTCAACAGGGGATGTGGCCCTTTTTCAGGGCCCGCGGTTTTTCCCCAGACAGACTCTTGTCCTGGGGGATGACTCAGAAGGAAAGCACAGCCGGGCAGCCTGGTATCAGGCCAGAGGCTCTGCTTCGTCACCCTAGAGACCACATTCAGGGAGCATCCGCGTCCCCAGCTGGGCTAAATTGAGCAAACGCAACCCATGCCACAGTTTCTGCTCAAATTCCCAAACTCTGGGTGGTGCCTGAGATGTGCAGATGTGGGGACTTTTCCCCAGGCAACCTTGTACCCTGAAGCTATTTTAATTACCCCACTAACTTCCTTGCCAAGGAAATACTGTATGTGAATGTGAGAGTGGGCTTTCTGAGGGCTCTGGGGCTTGGGGACTCCCCTGGATGCCCCAGGCCACCCCTCCAGTGGCCAGAGCAGTCCCCTTGGAGGAGGTGAGACCTGGGTGGAGACTTACTAATGGTCCATCCTGGCTGTCAGCAGGACCCGGAGGGAGTGCTTTGCTCCCTGAAGCATCGCAGGATTTCAATTAGCAAAAGCCCACTTCACAGGCTGTGTTTCTCACCATGTGTTTCCACTCACCATGGCAAAGCCCGAGAGGAGGGCGGACGTCCGGCTGGAGGCCTTCAGCTTGGCCCTGCTCAGGTAGAGCTTCCTCCAGGAGAGGGCCTGCACAGAGTGGTGGTTGGAGGTGACCAGTTCCAGGTAGCTGCGGCGGACCCAGTCCCGGTAATCCATGCCCTTGTGGCCGGGCTCCGAGCAGGCGGGAGTAGAGGGGTCCACAGGTACGTTGAGCTCGGCGCTCATGGTGGGAGCCAGGCTGCGGGCGGCAGAGATACACTCAGGCATCCCAGAGGGTTCCCGGGGCCTGGAAAAGCCAGAATCCAAGTTCCTTTAACCTTCCCTGGGGGCCCATTGTATACACCCTGTGCCAGGGCCATGGGATCCAGGGGTGCACGAGTATGGGGCCCTGGCCTCTGAGGCAGTCCTCACACGGGAATGTGGGGACCACCTGCAGGAAAGGAGGGGCAGGGGTGCATCTCCAGGAACCATCGCAGCATCCAGTGTTCCTCCACAAAGCAGGAATCTGGCCTCCCATCCCGAGCTCAGAAAGGCTCCAGCTGAGTGTGGCTCTTGGGTGAATGGAATGCCAAGGTTGGCCAAAAGCACCCAAGGACTCCGCTGAGGTGCACCTATCTTCAGGGAGTAGGGAGCTGTAGCATTTCGGAAGCTTTTAGGACCGAAGCTTCTGGATTTGACCCTGCCATGTGAGCGTGACACCTGACCTTTCCAACCTGCTCATCTTCACCTAGGGACATCCCCACCCTGCTGGGCTCTTAGACAAGAGAGTGGAACCAGAACTGCTTTCCAACGGCCAGGTGCCAACCATGAAATCAACATTTCCAAGCAGCCGCTAATTTCTCAAATCCAACTTAGATTTTAATCAGCACGGTTCGCACTGAAAGTACCTGGTTTGTATAACTAAGGCCACATCCAGGCTGCAATGGAAACCTTTAGCAAAATGAAAAACTGAATTGGCCAATTGACGTGAGCATGCTTTTTTGTGGGGGTTTTTTGTTTTTGTTCCGAGAAATGGAGGCTGGAGACCCCTCGAGTATCCCAGTAGACATCTGGTTTGACAATAACACACGATGAAGATCAGAAGGGCTGATCTGTCGAGATTTGTGAATTTAAACCCAAATCTCCACTAATCCAAATAGGGGACTGGCGGTCTTGCGTGGCCCAAGGGGCCGGCCCATGCAGCAGCCCGCGGGATCAGCTCGAATTAATCTGCAGGGCAGGCTTCAAGGGCACAGGCACCTCACAGCTCACTTGGCATCAGATATTAACTTGTACCTTCAGGCCCGCATAGGCCCCATGGAAAGCCTTCTTAAGGCTACTACAAAACAGATCAGTGTTCCCAGGTTCCAGGGAGCCTGGCTGGGGGGTGGGCGGGCGGAGTAGGGCGTGTTCACCAGGGTCAGTGGCTGAGGAAATGCCCCACACTTGATCTGTCCATGCCAATCCCTAAAAGGATTCTCTGGGAAGGTCCTAGAGGTGGGGAAGGCCTCTCTCTTTTGGGGTGCCTTCCTCTTTGTCTTCCGCCAGTCTGTGGAGGCTCGGTTTTTACCAGCCAATAGGGCCCCAGGAAACAGTTCTGTGCTCTTCTATTTCTGCCTGCGATGCCAATTACTAGGTCATTTACAGGAGGGCCGACTTGGGAACCTTGGTCACCCCCCCCCCACTCCGTCCACATCTGCAGCCAGCAGCACTGCTTGCAAGCACTTCAGTCACAGGAATGTCCCTTCCCTTGGGGAGAATTCAGAGAAATGTTGTTCACTAACCAATCCATTGGCTGGCTCCAAATAATTTAGAATGGCATCATTTGGAAATACATTTTTTTCTCTTGTTCTCCCCCTACGTATCAGAAGTGAGCCCACAGGTATGATGAAGACACTGTCCAGTGTGTGGCGGGGTGAAAGGCACAAGCTTTGCCCCCTCAGAGGATCCATCTCTCCATCCTGCATCCAATAAATGCTTCCTGAGCCCGAAGGTAAGACTGCATTTGGTACTCAAGGATCAAAGATGAAAGGTGAGGATGTGCAGTGGGGGAGTGAGATAAGGGCGGGGGGATTCTCATCCAGTGAGTGAAATGCTGCTTTAGTGGAGGGGGTGTGAGGGCTGAGGGAGTGCAGGAGGGGCTGGCTGCCTCGACTCTTGACCCGGGAGAGGGGCCCTGCTAGGGAGCCGGGAGAGGGACAAGGACATAGGTAGTGAAGGTAGCATTGGCGAAGAGGGACCCTCCCTCAAAGACAAGATGCTGCCCACGTGGGAGCTTCTGAGAGGCAGGGTAGGAAAGCCAGCTGCAGAGGGGGTCAGGGAAACGGGGGTGGAAGGCAGGATGCAGGGAGCACATGCAGCCTGGAAAGCACGCTCTGGAGGTGCCCGGATGCAGGGGCTTGGAAGGAGCTGCTGAGGGAACAGTTCAGGCTCAGTCTGGTCTGTGTGCTCAAACGCTTGGCCGACTGGGAGGGGCAGGAGGGCCTGGTGGCCTCCAAAGGGATGTATGGGGTGAAGAAGAGGGAAGCACAGGGACCATCAGTGAACGAGAGGTGAGCTCAAATTGGAAAGTGGAGAGCTTCATGGGCAGTGAGGTCTGACGGTGGTCTCTGGGCCATGGTGGCCTCTGGGCAATAGCCAGGCCAGCCTCAGCCCTGCAGATATCCTTCGAGTGGCAGGGTTTGGGAAGGAAGGGCTGTCTGTCTGCTTGGAGCCTGGGTCTTGAGGCAGGCCTGTGGGTCCTGAAGACAGAGAAGCCACTTCCTGCAGAGGGAGCAGCCCAGACTGGATTCAGAACCATCCTCCCCCTTCCAGCCCCAGCGTCCTACCCTGGGCCAGGCCTCCTCCCCCTGCCTCCCCCACTCCAGGGGCAGAGCGTGGGCCTCACACTCCAGGGCTGGGCTCAGGCAGTGGGTGGGGTGGGTCAAGATGGAGCCCTGCGTTTCTGTCAGGTGGCAGAGGCTCCAAAGGATGCTCTCCTGGCTGAACGTTGTGTGTTTTTTGGTTCTGTTTTCATATAAGGCGCAGTCAGAGAAAAGAGGTCTTGCAGCATAACAGTGATGCTCTCTCTAAAGATTAGCTCTTCTCTTTGGCGGGGCTGTTGGAAACATTTCCGGGCGTTCGGTTTCGGGGTTTGCCTGCCTTAACTTCCTTTAAACATCTGGGGCACGAGCAATGGCGAGTGCCACGCAGAAACGCCTGTTTCTGACTCTCTTTTTGTCACACCCGTGCAGGGCGGGGGCCCAGCCCCTCCTGCTCCCCTGGGTCTCCTAGAGGAGTCCACCTGCATCCCTGTCCCTTCCCCTCAGGAAGCCCCAGCAGCCGCAGGACCCGCATTCGGCCCGCACCCGCGACCTGAGTCCTCTCGGCGCCGCGCCCTGCCCGGGGAGCCCGCGGAGTTGGGGTCACCTGGCCGCCTCCCAACCCCGCAGACGTCGCGTCCCAGGCCTGCCCAGGAGGAAGCCGGTCCCCTCCCCCGTCGAGTCTCCTGGTGCAATGCCAGTCCCCCGCCAGACCCCCCGCGGCGAGCACTCACCGAGCTGCTCTGCCCGCCCGGCCCGGCTCCGGCTCGGGCTCGCGGCAGGCGGCGCTGGCGTGGCCGTGTGGCCCTGTGGCCCAGTGGCCCTGTGGCCCGGCCGGGGCGCAGAGCGCGGCCCCCACCCTCCTTCCGCCCGTCCCTCGGGGTCCCCCGGCCCCGCCCCCGCCAGCTGCCCCGCCCCCGCCGGCCCGCCGCAGCCGCTGCCCAGGCAACGGCGCGCCGCCGTCACGTGACCGGCCCGCGGGGGGCGCTGTGGGCCACGTGACACTGTGGGCCGGCAGGGGCGGGGCTCGAGGCCCTCCCGGGGGGTCCGGGGGGGGTCCCAGCGGCGTGGATGCTGCTCCCGCCAGGGCGCCAAAAACCCGCGAAAGGTTGCTCATGTTTCCTCCTCCCTGGGCGCGCCGCGGGTAGCAGTGAGCAGGGATCCGCGCCGCGGCGGTGAGCAGAGCCGGAAGCCTGGGCATCCCTCGCTCTCCCGCCCCGCCGGCCGCACGAGCGCCCTGGGCCCTGACGACAGAACGGGGAGGCTGCGCTTTCTCTGCCCCCTGGGTCTGGCCAGCAAGTCCAGGTCAGGGTGAGCCCTGCTTGGCCCGGGGTGTGGGGGTCTGAGCGCCGAGTGGGAGCACGGGTTTCCAGGGTGAGCCCCGGAGAACGCCCGGGACCGGTCACTGGCCCTGTGGTGGGGTGGGATCCCGTTATCAGACTGCAGGGTGTGGGGGGGGGGGCGTGGGGAGAAATGGTGTAAGGGAGGCTCTGTTCGGGGAGATGTGGGCGGCCACGCCCGAGTTTGCCTGGCGGACGGTGGCACCAGGCAGAGCGCGCCCCGGAGCTGGTCGCCCAGACTGCACCCTCACCCAAAGGCCCAGCGAGACCTGCCGGGTCCTAACCCGGGTGCAGCATGCTTGGCGCGCCGAGAGCTGTTCTCAGTGGGCAGAGCGCTGGGGGAGAAAGTGTTTCTGCGGTGCCTCGGGCTCCTTCCGTCCGACACCCCGGGAATGGTGAACTCTCCGGTTTTACAACCGAGACCTTCAAACAGGAAGGGTCTTTTCGGGAAGTACACGTGAATAATTCACTAAGAGGAGAGATGGGTTCCTGTCAACCCACCGTGCCACACGGGCCCTCAGAGTACTTCCTGCGTGCCCTACATAGGATTTTTCCATCTGTCACAACATTGGACCGTGACACATTTATCCAAACGAAAGAAAAAAGAGAGAAAAATTCCACTCGTGGCAACCAGTCCAAGTTTTCTGACAATTGGAAGAGTAAACGTTAGCAGATGCCAGGCCAAATCCATTTATACTGCAAGACGCATCTTAGGGGCCATTGCTGAGAGCCAGGATGATACCTTTTAATCCAGGAGGACACTTAAAGAGCAGACTAAGCCAGTTTCCCCCGGGTTACCCCCCTAACAAAGGGCGGAGGAAAATCCCAGGGTCTGATTACCGCCCCGCTCACATGGCTACAGGAAAGAGATCACTGGATTTCAGGGAGCAAAGTCCTCAGAAAGCATAGTGTGGCTTCCACACCTCAAGCAGCTGGAAAAGTGGACTGGAAAACAGGAAGAAAACACTTTGAACACTTTGTAAACGGCAGTAGTTGCCTCATAGATGAACATTCTTTCAGCAGAGTCATTCACTTGCGTTCTCACCCTTGAACCCTGACTGCACATCCTTTAGAAAGCTTCCTGGGCCAGTTAGCCATGCCCCCACCCCTGAGCACATTTATCCAGCATGTCTGGGCAGAAGCAGAAGGTAAGTCAGTTACCAGGGCTGTTCAGAGCTCGTTTCCTAACCAAACCCAGAAAATGGCTTTCCCCACCCTGGAAGATTAAGGGTGGTGACTGTGTTGAAAGGAGAGAGATTTAATGATCACAAAACGAGTAGTTGCAGGCCCCCCTCAGGCGCCCAGGTAGTTGAGTAGGGGCTACACAGAGGGCAAGAAGGTTCAGGTACAGGTCCACGGTACCAGCCACTCAGCCGGGATGTCTGGGCTCCAGTTGGTGCTGTCATTCTCGGCAAGTCGCTTCCTCTCCCGAGGCCTCGGCTGCCCCACATTTGAAAAAGACCAACTCTGGGAGGCATATCCCAGGGGTCAGCCACTTTCTAGTTGCCTCATCCACGCGCGCCCCCTCATTCAGTGAATGCTGTGGTCCTTGCTGTTTTCCTCTCTCCCCCAGGATGGCCTCGCACCTGGTATGGACAGTGTATCCAGTCCCCTGACACGGCAGTTCTGTCCCCTTGGCCATTCGCTCCTATGGCCTAGCCCTTATTATCGTCACCTTCTGTGAACTCCCCCGACCAGGGATCGAACCCAGGCCCCGGCAGTGAAAACTCCGAGTCCTAATCACTGGACCGCCGGGGAATTCCCAGTGTGAGCGCTTAAATTCAAATATCCCACTTTCGGACGCTTCTTCCTCACTCAGTCCCCCATCTCTTCCCTGACTCTGACACCTATTTTTCTCCCTCTCAGCCTCCTTTCGGCTTCTCCTACTGACACCTCTCCCCACTTCTCAGAGAGCTGTCATCACTTCCTTTGTTTCCTCCTCAGCCATCTGCAGTCTGCTGCCCTTTGTGCTGCTAAGTCCAGATGTCTCGGCCACTGCCCTGTCACCGGGTCCCCCTCCTTCCATCTGGAAACACTCCTTCCTTCTCCGGTGAGGCCACCGGACATTCCCCGGTGCAGGCTTCTCCTCTGCCATCTGTCCACTAGATACGGCTGTTTCCCAGGGTCCTGTCTGGGTCCCTCTCTCCACATTTCTATCTGAGTGGTCTCACCCACCCCCGTTTTGCCTGAGAGCTCCCAGATCATCACCTACAACCCCGGTCTCCTCCCAGCCTGGCAGGGCGTGTCCCAAGGCCCGCCAGCGTCACCACGCCCTCAGCTGAATTCCTCCTCTTTCCCTCACATACCTGCTCCACCTCCTGGTCACCTGTCCCAGGGAGAGTTCTACCACCCGCCCAACTGGTGACTGTAGAGCTGATGTCATTCCTGACTCCCCTCCTCCCCATCAAGTCCTGTGAATTCTCCCACCTACATGTCTCTGAAATACCCCCTCCCACCCCTGCGTCCCCCTCCTGCCCCTGCATCCCCCTCTTCCACACACTTCCCCCTCCCCTCCCCCTCCCCTCCCCCGCCCCCTCCCCTCCCCCTCCCCTCCCCCGCCCCCTCCCCTCCCCTCCCCCTCCCTTCCCCCTCCCCTGCCCCCTCCCCCATCTCTATTCTTTTTTTAAAAATAAATTTATTTATTTATTTTTGGCTGTGTTGGGTCTTCGTTGCTGAGTACGGGCTTTCTCTAGTTGTAGAGAGTGGGGGCTATTCTTCGTTGTGGTGCGCGGGCTTCTCATTGTGGTGCCTTCTCTTGTTGCGGAGCACGTGCTCCAGACACGCAGGCTTCAGTAGTTGTGGCGCATGGGCTCAGTAGTTGTGGCTCACGGGCTCTAGAGCGCAGGCTCAGTAGTTGTGGCGCATGGGCTTAGTTGCTCCGCGGCATGTGGGATCTTCCCGGACCAGGGCTCGAACCCGTGTCCCCTGCATTGGCAGGAGGATTCTTAACCACTGCACCACCTGGTCTCTATTCTAACTCAGGCTGTCCTCATCCCTGGTCTGCGTCACTGAGCTACCCTCCCCTCGTCCCGAAGTCCTGGGTCCCATGCCCACGCAGCACCCTGTGCAACGTGGCACTGACCTTCCTCTCGTCTGTGTCCCTGACCAGATCTGGAGCTCCTTGAAGGTGAGGGCTGTGTTACCTAGCAAAGTGCACTGAGGAACCCTTGGATTTAGCCCTGAGTTCTGCTCAGTAAACGTTTGCTACATTCTAGGGAGTAAGAAAACCGCCTGAGGACTTGCCCCAGGTTAATTTCTAAGAGTATTCTCCTTCCTGAACTAGGTTAATATATAGTTATTGTAGCTCACTTTAGTCAAGTATGCCAAACAGTAAACAAACTTCCAAAAGAGGAGGAGAAGAAAACATGCCTGTTTCCAGTGATGATGGCAAAAGAAATGGTTCCCACACAGCTCTGCTTCCACGCAGCCTGGAAACCAGGTTTAGTTACATTCCTATTTCCAAAAGTCAATAGAACATCACTCCTCTAACACAATTTATTTTTTTCCCCAAAAGATAAATGTTGAAAGCAGAAATTTCAAAACAGTGATGGTACTTTGTATGCTCCAAACCAGTGTTGCTCAAGGTATGGAGGGGGAGGGGATCCATAGTGGAATCCCCTGAGGTACCTGCTTAAAATGCCTAATTAGGGCCTGAACTGTAATGAGTCAGTCTCGGGGGCGTGTCCGGGGTCTGGATTTTTAAAAAATATTTATTTATTTATTTATTTGGCTTCCCCGGGTCTTGAGTTGCACCATACAGGATCTTCGTTGCAGCACGTGGGATCTTTAGTTGTGGCATGCGGGATCTAGTTCTCCCCCATCCAGGGACCAAACCCCGGCCCCCTGCATTGGGAGCGCAGAGTCTTACCCACTGGACCACCAGGGAAGTCCCCGGGGTCTGGATTTTTTAGGCAGGCTCCTCCGCTGCTGCTGCACTGCGGGCATCAAGGCAGCGAAGGGGACTAACTGTGTCTACTTGTAGGTCCTTCCTGCCGTAGGAGCAGTTTTTCAGGTGTGAACGACTTACCGGCTTGCTCTCAGTCACTGAGATTTGCTCAGTGACATTTATTGAGCACCTATTACGTCCCAAGCACTGTGCTGGCGCTAGGGGTCAGCAAGGAACGGGACTAGCAAGTCCTCACTGTCACGAGCTCAGCTGAGTCTGGGGGCCTGCGGGCTGCTAGTATGGCGGGGCCCAGGCGGGGGAACGAGTGATGGGGCCGTGGAAGAAATGAAATGGGGTGGGTGGGTGGAAAGCTGAGCCCCACGGGGGAGGAAGAGGCAGAGCCAGTGTTCCTGAGGCAGGAACTGCTTCCCGGGGTGGGGCCATGGGGAGCAAGAAGGAGGGAGGGGACCCGGCACGAGAGAGAAGCAGGCAGGGGCTGGATTGAAGGCCTTCAGCTCCTATTGTAAGTGTGAGGGAAGCCCTTGGGGACTTAACCCAGAGGGATGGCAAGATCTGGTTTGCTTTTTTTTTTTTTCTTTTTTGGCCACGCCACAAGGCATGTGGGATCTTAGTTCCCTGACCAGGGATCGAACCCGTGCCCCCTGCATTGGAAGTCTTAACCACTAGACTGCCAGGGAAGTTCCTGGTTTCTGCTTTTAAAAGATCACCCTGGCTGCTTTGTGGAGGACAAAGCTGGGGAGTGGGGTGTTGTCAAATTCAAGTTGTTGTGCCTGACACGCAGTGAGGCCCAAACAAACCGAAACGTCAGAGTTTGGAGCAGAGAAAGGTTAATTAGTCCAGGAGGTGCCAACCTGGCAGATGAGAGACCTAGGCTTGTCTCAGATCCATCTTGCTGGCTGGCTGGGGCGCAAGGTTTTTAAAGGCAAAAAAAAAAAAAAAAAGGTAAAGAGGGTCTTTGTGATTTCAGCTTCCTGATAAGACCTTAGTTGCAACCTCCTGGCACTCATCTGTCTTGTGACCCCATGTGTCACTGGTGATCAACCTGTGTGTTCCTGCAAAGCAAACTAATAAGTCATGGTCTTGTGATCCCTTAATTTCTCTCTCAGAGAGAGCAAAAGTAATGGTTGAGGTGTTTTATTATTTACTTAGAGCCTATGTGACTGGTTAAGACTTTCAGTTCCCTCTCAGACCCTGCTGTTTTCTTTAAGACCTTTTGGGTCTGCTCTTTCCTTTGTCTCTGTGTTCCCTCACTTCCCTAATTAGTAACTGCTTGAATCTGCTCTTTGGAACTCAGGGAAAGTCTAGGAGACTAAAACCTTTTTCTACAAACAAGAAACAGGAGACATGGAAAGGCTTTTGTATCCAGGAGGGCCCTGTAGGGTCCTGATTGACTTCAATCCCCCCTTTTCTTTGATTCTCCTCAATCTTGAGAGGAACAGGAGCAGGACAGAAAGGGTTTAAAGTTTTGGGTAGAGAGGTTAATCATAAACTCGGCGGAAGCACTTGGTTTTTGGGGGAGTTGGTTTCAGCGGGGCATGAGTAGAAAGAGGCTACAGCATCCATCCAAGCTAGAGATGCTGGTGGTGTGGACTAGGGTGAACGAGGCAGAGACCATGAGAGTGAGCAGGTCCAGTGAGATGGATGGACGTGGGGAAGGGGTGAGCAAAACAGGAACCAGCGGTGACCCTGACTCCTAGGTTAGGGGCTCAAGCAACTGGGTGGAAAGTGGTGCAATTCACCAAGGTGGGAAGATAGAGGAGGCACGTGCTTAGGGGGTGAAATCAAGGTTTTCTTATGCTGAGCTCACGGTGCTCATTAGATATCCAAGGGGAGACATCGGGTGGGTGGGTGGACACGAGTCTGGGCTCCAAAAGGAAGCTGAAGCCACAAACTCAGAAGACATCAGTGAAGCTAGTATTTAAAGCCACCTATTAGAAATGATCTCCTGGGGCCTGCATATTGACAATAGAAGACTGTGCTCTGGGTCACCCCAATATTCAGAGTTTGAGCGGCAGGGAAGCAAGCAAGGGAAAGGCAGAAAGCAAGCCAGGAGGCAGTGCTGTTAGGAATGCTAACAGAAGAGTGGGAAACTGAATAGAATGTCCCCGAGGGGCCGGATTGGGCAAGACTAGAAAGATTTCAGTGGGGTTACGGGGAGGAAAGCTCGCAGAAGGATGAGAGCGAAGAGGTGGAAGCAAACGCAGAGAACCCTGGGGGAGTTTAGCCGAGAAGGGGAGGAGGTGAGCGGGGTGGCAGTGGCAGGAGAGCATGGGGACAAGGGCTTCTCTTCTGTTGCTTCACAGTTGGAGGCACCGGGCTGCTTGCTGCCGAATGGGAAGGGGCCAGGAGACCCGGGATGAAGTGCTTCTGTGAAACAGTTACCGCAGGGGGCGGGGAAAGGGAGAGGCCTGGGGAGGGAGGACACGAAAAAATGCCTTTTAGCAAGTGGGAGAGCGACTCGACGAGGGTAGTATAAGATCTCAGGAGAGGAGGGGAGTGCTGGGTTCCTGTGCGACCCCCCGTGATCCCACATTCACCTGGGACTGGTGCCTGTTTCTCCGGGTGAGGGAAAGGATTGACAGCCCCAGACACTGTGCTCTGAAGTGCCATTCCTCGCCTTAGGGAACATCTGTCCCCGTCATGGCAGGGCTGCACACCCGCGTCCACTCATTCTCCGAACACACACATGGTTAACTCTCGTTCATGGCAGTGAGGTTCCATAAAGCGGCCGCAGACACCGGATTAGCAGACACGGAACCATTCCTGCCCGGGGAAACACAGGGCGAGGTTTCCGTGAGCCTCGGGCCACGTCAACCAATCAACATACAGCCTTGTTTTATGTGTGTTTTTTGTTTCAAGACACTTTCATTAGTATACATGACTGATTCACTAGTGTTGAACTCACAGCATCATGACTCAGGCCTGAGCGAAGCTGCTCTAAGACACACCCCAACCTCCGTGTGCTTAGAAACACTAGCTGGAGCTTTCCGCACGATGCCTGGGGGCCATTTTGTTTAAATGGCAAAATCATCAAGAAAAAGCTCAAAAATGCAAAAAAGGCCTGCGATTAAGTAGGTTTGAGCTAAAACAAGAAGGCCGAGTGTCGCCTCGTTTGGCCTCAGCCGGGAACACGTGCATCGGGCAACTCAAAATTTTGCTACTTTGCGCATGCAAACGGCAGCAAAAGCACCAGGAGTATTGATTTTGGGGTTACGAATAAAATTGAGTGAATAGGCCAATTCACAAAAATAGAACCGGTGGACCATCAGTAGCGACTGTATTTAAAACTATTAGATATTATGACACATTATTATATTATTATGCGAACACACGCACACAACACACAGGGGGCTCATTAAAGGAACGGCCTTCTGTCTGGCACCCTCCCTGCCAGGTTTGGGCTCCGCATGCCTCTCCCTGAAGCGGCACAGCCCTGTGGGGCTGGGACCCGGAGGATGGACTCTGCAGTCATACTGGCTGGGTTCATGTGGCAGCCCTAACACTTCCTTGCTGGGTGATTATTGGTCAAACCCAGTTCACCTGCCTTCACTAATCAAGGTCATTTAAGACTTGCAGTCCTCCAAGCAGCACAGAGCCTACACAATAAAGATGTTTCCCGGAGTTGTTTTCCAGGAGCTTGGAGTCAGCTGTGTCTAGTTTGAGCTGAGCTGGTTAAGACTGGATAGGACCACTGACCCTCCACATGGGTGACCTTTTGACGTCAGAGAGCCACCCTCAGATCGTGCTGAGCGCCTCTTTGGCCACGCCACGCGGCTTGCAGGATCTTAGTTCTCCGACCAGGGATGGGACCCGTGCCTCCTGCAGTGGAAGCGCGGAGTCCTAACCGCTGGACCGCCAGGGAATTCCCACGCCTCCAGTTTTGAAGGTGCAGAGGCCTGTAGCTGAGCCACACCTGCTCAGGATGACGATGACCACGCCTTTTCCCAATCACCTATCCCCACTCTCCCCACCCCTCGGACCACCCTGCTGCTTTATTGGTCATCCCATAATATACCCCGAGCATCTTGCCTTTGGGGAGGTAGGTCTGAGCCTTGCTCTTCTGTCTCCCCGCGTGGCTGCCTTGTGAACTAAACCCTCTCTGCTGCAAGCCTCGGCGTCTCAGCGATTTGGCCTGCTGCACGTCAGGCAAAAGGTTCGGTGACAAATATGGTGAGCCGGCCAGGGGTGAGTCCGGACGGACCTCTTGCCCGTGGCTGGTCGGCCCCTTGCTGGTATTTTGAGTCCAAGCAGCTGCCTCGTCCTTTTGTTCCGGGGACTGTGCCCCGGATTTCCTCAGTGAGACGCTGTGGGCCTTCGGCGCCTAGTTTTGTTTTGCAGCAAAGAAACGGTTTTGGGTTTGGAAGACGTCTTTTGGGTGAGTAACACACCTGTGCCTAGGTTGTTTGGCATTCCCGTCCAGATTGGGGGGTGGGGAGGGCATGGAGGGTGGAGGCCCACCTGGCAGGATTTTGGTAGAAAATATAAAAGGTTCCAGCTGCTCAGGTGCTCTATACCTGGGTTGGAGGCCCAGGGTGCTGGGTTCAGTCTTGTTTTTGGTCTGGTTTGTTTGTGCCACGATATCCTTTAGGCTCTGGAGCATAATGGCCTAAAAATGAATCCTTAGGTTACAATACACTTTTGCAACTAGATTTATTTTGTAAATGGGAAGAAAAATGGGATGAAATACCTTATGTACAGTCCTTTATGTTATTGTATCAGAAAAAACCATGTGCAGAGAAGATGACGGCCCAACAGGAAGGGAAGGCAAAGAAACCTGTTCTGCTTGATTCAGGAGGAGGGGGACTTGCTGTGGGTTCAGTTGGACACTCCGACTGCTCCTCCCCCGCCCCCATATGATGGCGCCGCCGCTCCTTCGTTGCTGGTGCCTGAGCCACAGCCTCCCGCTTGGGGTGGAGGGCGCCCTCCTAGTCTCTGAGGATGGAGAAATAGGCATGGTCTCCCCGCTCATACCCTCCAGGGCACTGGATTTGGCCAGGGAGCTACCCATACTCAGGCAGGGCAATATCCATTCAGGTAAGTCCCCGATGGGGTGTGGACACCGGGACTGGGCAGCTGATGGGGTGGCTCTGGGTCCATCCCCCCTTTGCAACTTCGGATTTATTTCCTTGGAAGAACAGTATGCCGCCTTCCAGAGATGACCCGAAGAGAATGGAAAATCTTTTTTCATCGGTATTTGCAACCCACAGCCCAACTTGGGCAGATGTTCAACATTGAATAAATACCCTCCTCACTTCAGAAGAATGTTGAGTGGTGCTGAGGAGGCAGATCGGCTTCATACAGAAACCCCTGGCAACCCCCTATGGGCGGCTGCGAGCGTAGCTGTACCAACAGTGGATCCTAATTGGACTGTGAATGCTGGAGATGGGCTAAAACTTAAGCATCATGGAGACTGCGTTCCTGCAGGCTTACGAAGAGGGGCGCCAAGACAGCGAAGCCTCAGTAAAGTACAGGAGGTAAGACGGAAACTGAATGAGGATCCTTCAGAATTTCTAGAAAGGGTCTTTAAAGCTTATAGGCAATATACAGATAGAGACCCTGAGGCGCCAAAGAATTTAAGGATGGTTAATACGACTTCTTGATCAGTGCTCCCAGCATACAGAAGAAACTGCAAAGCTGGGAGGGACTTTAGGGATGTCTTTGTCTCAACTTGTTGAAATTGCCTTTAAAGTTTCTAATGGCAGGGAGCAGGTTCAGGAGAAAAGGGGACACTGGAGAATGAGACAGCTGACCGCTCTGCTGGCGGCTGCCTTAGCAGAGGGAAGAGCTGGACCAAACGAAGGACCCCCACGAGGGACTCGGCCAAAGGTAACAGGGCATCTGATGGTGGGATCCCGCCAATGTGCATATTGCAAACAGGAGGGACATCCTAAGTAAGACTCTTGAAGAAGGTAAACAGGTGGCACATCAGGTGCCAGAGTTAACTGAGAAAGACAGTGACCAAGAAAGACAGGGCCCAGAGGCTCCTTTAAATCCCGAGTGTCTCCATATCTCCCACATGGAGCCCTGGGTGACTATGGCAGGGGGCCACTTACTCGGTTTAAAATACAAGACTTACTAAATTTTCTTCTGAGTCTTATGTTAGCAACTGGGGTGTCCAGAGAAACCTTGAAAAAGCCTTTTCTCCAGCTGCTAGACTCTCAGATAGAGCAGGACCCACCTGAAGTATAGCTTTCTGTACAAGCCTGAATGCCCCAGTCCCCTTCCGGGATGAGATTTACTAACTAAAGTAAATGCCAAGGTTACCTTTGCACCTGGAGGAGTGGACACCCAAAGTTCCGCCAGAGCTGGCTTGTACATCGCAGGGTCTACTGCTCCGACCTCAAAGAGAACAGCCGGCAGCCATTCTGGAAGAGGTACTGCAGAAGGTGAGTCCAGAGGTATGGGCAGATGGGAGGCCGGGAAAAGCAAAGACAGCTACACCTGTACAGGTGAGGCTCTGCCCTGGGGCAAAAACTCCAAACTTAATGCAGTACCCAGTAAAGGAGCAGGCAAAGCATGGAATTCATCCCCTGCTAACAGCCTTCCTCGAATATGATGTAATGCGTCCCTGCGAGTCACCTTATACTCCAGTTTTACCGGTCTAGAACCAGGTAGAGAGGAATATTGGTTTGTGCATTACTTAAAAGCAATTAATCGAATTGTGGAAGATACTCATCCAGGAGTCTCTAATCCATACACTCTCCTCACTACTGCTCACCAGAGATTTTTGTTGGTTTACTGTACTGGATCTGAAGGATGTTTGGGGGTTTGTTTGTTTGTTTGTTTTGCATACCCTTGAGATTTGAATCCCAAGAATTGTTTGCTTTTAATGGGAAGATCTAGATACAAGAGTTAAACAACAGTATTGCTGGACAGTAAGTCCTCAGGGACTTAAAAATTCCCCCATGATGTTTGTAGAAATCCTGGCAAAATATTTGAAGGCCCTTCAACTAAACAAGGGAGCCCTGTTCCAGCATGTGGATGGTATCATTCTGATTGCCAGTAAAGCAAAGGACACCTGAGACCAGAATACAGTTTTTTTGTTGTTTTTTTTAAAGGAATTCTTTTATTTTTTAAAAATTTTATTTATTATTTATTTTTGGCTCTGTTGGGTCTTCATTTCTGTGCAAGGGCTTTCTCTAGTTGTGGCAAGCGGGGCCCACTCTTCATTGCGGTGCGCAGGCCTCTCACTATCGCGACCTCTCTTGTTGCGGAGCACAGGCTCCAGACACGCAGGCTCAGTAGTTGTGGCTCACGGGCCTAGTTGCTCCACGGCATGTGGGATCTTCCCAGACCGGGGCACGAACCCGTGTCCCCTGCATTGGCAGGTGGATTCTTAACCACTGCGCCACCAGGGAAGCCCTGTCATTAATTTTTTGACTGTCCCTAACTTCACTGTAACATATCAGATTAGGCTAATCAACAGAATTTCCTGTCCTGTTTTTCCTTGTCTAAGATGAAATTTGGTCCTTGGGACCTCCGATTTAAAAAAAAAAAAAAAAAAAAAAAAAAAGACTGCAGTCTACCCTTGTCAAGGTTATATTAGGTGAGGATAGAAAACATACTTATTTTTCCCCAGCCTGTGTTCCTTCCATATTTAAGTGTTTCAGCCAAACTGATAATGATTGGGACTCTCCAATATGTAAAAGGTAGGACACTGATCCCTGGCTTGACCGTGTCCTAGATAAAATCCCTAAAAAAAAAAGCCTAAATTTTAACAGTGTGTGCCCCTTCAGGGTACATCTTTGTCTGCCGTTTCAATTATCAATCTTGGGCCTATGACAGCTGGCACATAGGTGGTATCTGTTTATTGGGATCAAAGTGCTAACTTGAAACTGGGAACAAGAGAATGTTTTCAAGTGAGCACAAAACAGTTGCATTCCTGAAGCTTTTGTTAGCCCTATGCTTTTTTTTTTTTTTTTAATTGGAGTATAGTTGATTCATTGAATACAGTGCTGTGTTAGCCCTATGCCTCTTATCAGCAGGAAATAGCCAAATCAGTCATGGCCCCCTCTTCCCTCGAGATTGAGGAATAATCAAAAGATGGTGGGGTGGTGGTAAAACTGGGTAATTATCAGTCTAATCCATTTCATCTGCCTTCACTAATCAAGGTCATTCATTTTGAGACTTGCATGTCCTCCAAGCAGCATGTAGCCTAAACAATGTTTGTCCCAGTTGCTTTCTAGGAGCTTGGAGTCAGCTGTGTCTAGTTTGAGCTGATCTGGTTAAGACTGGGTAGAACCACTGACCCTCCAACGGGGCCTGCCCACGTGTCCACTTGGTGACCTTTTGACATCAAAGGGTAACCCTCAGATCATGCTAAGCACCTCCATTTTTGCATGTGCAGAGGTCTGTAGCTTAGTTACACCTGTGCAGAATGACAGTCACCGCAGCTTTTTCCAATTACCCATCCTCACTGCCCCCACACCTCAGACTGCCTTGCTTCTTTATTCCATAAACACCTGGAGTCCCTTGCCTTCCAGGAGGTGAATCTGAGACTTGTGTCTCCTTGCTTGGCTGCCTTGTGAATAAACCCTCTTTTTGCTGCAAACCCTGGCATCTCAGCGTTTTGGCTTGCTGCATGTTGGGCAAAATGATCCTGGTTTGGTAACAGTCACAAGGGCATTACTTAGATTCTCCCCCAATCTTTTTTTTTTTTTTTTTAAGCCAGTGAGTGTCTCTCCCTTCTCACTGACATTTAATTGTTCCCTTTTCCTAAACAAATAATACCCTGAAGAAATGAAATTGAGCAGGACCCTGGGGGGGTGTTCCTGGGGACAGACACACCCCCGTCTCCCACCTCTTGTGTGTAGAAAAGCTTTAGTCTCCTAGGCCTTCCCTGAGTTCCAAAGAGCAAGTATTTTTTTTGTCTCCAAAATTGTATTTTTTAATTTTTAAAATTATTTTTCAAATTTTATTGAAGTATAGTTGATTTACAATGTTGTGTTAATTACTGCTGTACAGCAAAGTGATTCACTTATGTATATACATTCTTTTTTTTTTTTTAATTATTTTTATGGTTGTGTTGGGTCTTCGTTTCTGTGCAAGGGCTTTCTCTAGTTGTGGCAAGCGGGGGCCACTCTTCATTGCGGTACGCGGGCCTCTCACTATCGCAGCCTCTCTTGTTGCGGAGCACAGGCTCCAGACGCGCAGGCTCAGTAATTGTAGCTCACGGGCCCAGCTGCTCCGCGGCATGTGGGATCTTCCCAGACCAGGGCTCGAACCGGTGTCCCCTGCATTGGCAGGCAGATTCTCAACCACTGCGCCACCAGGGCAGCCCTATACATTCTTCTTTAATATTTTCTTCCATTATGGTTTATCATAGGATATTGAATATAGTTCCCTGTGCTATACAGTAGGACCTTGGTGTTTATCCATCCTGTATATAATACATCCCCTAACCCCAACCTCCCACTCCATCCCTCCCCCAACCCCCCACTTAGCCCAACCACCAGTCTGTTCTCTATGTCCGTGATTCTGTTTCATGGATAGGTTTCTTTGTGTCATATTTTAGATTCCAGATATAAGTGGTATCATATGGTATTTGGCTTTCTGACTTCCTTCACTTAGTATGATAATCTCTAGGTCCATCCATGTTGCTGCAAATGGCATTATTTCATTCTTTTTAATGGCTGAATAGTATTCCATTGTATGTATGTATGTGTATACACATACATACATACAATGTATATATACTGCCTCTCTTGTTGGGAGCATGGGCTCTAGGTGCGTGGGCTTCAGTAGCTGTGGCACACGGGCTCAGTAGCTGTGGCTCGTGGTCTCCAGAACACAGGCTCAGTAGTTGTGGCGCACAGACTTAGTTGTTCTGTGGCATGTGGGATCTTCCCGGACCAGGGCTCGAACCCGTGTCTCCTGCATCGGCAGGCGGATTCTTAATCACTGCGCCACCAGGGAAGCCCCAAAACCTTTTTTTTGTTTTTTTTTTTTTTTGCATATGCAGTTAGAGAAGTCTGGCTTGATTTAAAAAAAAAAATTCTTTTTTTGGGGGGGATGGTGGTGGGATGAATTGGGAGATTGGGATTGACATATATACACTAATATGTGTACAACAGATAACTAATAACCCACTGTATAAAAAAAATAAAATTCAAAAAAACCTTCTTTTCAAAATTCTGGCCCTGAGAGAGCAAAAGTACTCCTAGGTAAAAGGTTAAGTTATAACTCTTATTTCCTTGAAGTGCAAACACAGCTCACATTGTCTGAGACTATGGTCTTAGCTTACTTGGTAGAACCTGAAACTGAGAGGAAATGGGAAAAGAAGCGTTTTAAAACTCAAGTAAACTTATTCCAACTGTTATAAATTAATGTGTTTTAGACATCTAATTCATGACTGTTTTAAAATGAAACTATGAGATCTCTAGTTCTGTCTTTAAAAATTAATTTGTAAATGAGCTCT
Source organism: Balaenoptera physalus (assembly GCF_965194825.1). NCBI lineage: Eukaryota > Metazoa > Chordata > Mammalia > Artiodactyla > Balaenopteridae > Balaenoptera > Balaenoptera physalus. The sequence continues at coordinate 84,528,741 of NC_138898.1, forward strand.
AATTGATTGGCTCAAAGGAAATTAGGTGCTTATATAAATTCTCAGGAATACAACAGAAATTAACCCAAATGAACTTCAAGTTCATGTGATCTGGGGGAATATTCAGTATTAAAGTAACTTTAATACCAGACATTAAGTTTGGTTTAATACAGACCTGTCTTTAGAGTCATCAGTATTAAGTATAATACTTTTATTGTACTTAGGTTTACTGAAAATCAATAAATTCTCATTATCCCTGCTGCAAAATCTGTCAGCAAGAAAAGATTAACTTGGTATGATATTGTCATAAGTAATAGAGATAAATGGGATAAAAGCTTTTAGGTGAACTCTTTAGGAATAATTGTTTGTTTTTCCAGATTTTTGGTAACTTGAGTTTTCCTAAATGAAGGTAAAATGATGAAAATTAATTGAATGTCTAAATCATTTTTAAATAAGATGAAATACTGGAACACTTGCTAAACAAGTCTGTTTACCTAATTTAGTTTTTCTCTAACAAGAGGACAAAAGATATGTCTAATAAACCCAAACATGTCTTGTACCACATTGAAGAAATTATGCTATGTGAAAGTGTTTTTAGGTTTTAGAAGATGTTCCTAAGTTTGCTAATCAGAAAATGCTGGTATGATAAACATTTCACAGTTGCTTGCCTCTTGGTTTTTGCCAGAGATTAAAGTTTTTAAGGGTTAAAAATTGTGATAGGTAATTAAAAACTACTAGAAATAAGGGAAACATTTCAGTATGTAAAGAAAGTAGGATATATGTTGTTGGCAAGAAGATATGAAAAATGGAGATACTTTTGTTCAAGAGTAGATTTGTCCTAGAGCTGGTTGTTTCTGGATGGGGAAAGAATAAGGGACAAACTCATATGGAACTCATAGGACGTTGTGGAAGAGGAACCTTGAGAAAAGAGTTTTGTTCATGATCAGAACTGGATAAGATTAGATTGAATTCAATCTAAGTAAATTAATTTTCTTATTAGAAGTAAGCTGATAGGGCTTCCCTGGTGGCATGGTGGTTAAGAATCCGCCTGCCAATGCAGGGGACACGGGTTCGAGCCCTGGTCCAGGAAGATCCCACATGCCATGGAGCAGCTAAGCCTGTGTGCCACAACTACTGAGCCTGTGCTCTAGAGCCCGTGAGCCACAACTACTGAGCCCGTGAGCCACAACTACTGAAGCCCATGTGCCTAGAGCCCGTGCTCTGCAACGAGAAGCCACTGCAGTGAGACACCCATGCTCTGCAATGAGAAGCCACTGCAATGAGAAGCCCATACACCGCAATGAAGAGTAACCCACTATTGCCGCAACTAGAGAAAGCCTGCACACAGCAACGAAGACCAAATGCAGCCAAAAATAAATTTATTTTAAAAAAGTATTTTATTTATTTAAGCTGATACAAGACTGGAGTTTGGTTTTCTGTTATGAGAAGGTTTTCTTGGAATATTGAGCTGCTTTAAGTAAGACTTTCTTTTATTATTTTTTAATATTTTGTCCGCACCACGCGGCTTATGGGATCTCAGTTCCCTGACCAGGGATTGAGCCCGGGCCACAGCAGTGACAGTGCTGAATCCTAACCACTAGGCCACCAGGGAACTCCCAGTAAGACTGTTTAAGTGATCTGTTGTAACCTTCTGTGTTTGCCTTTGAAATCTTCACTATCACTTTAGTTAAGTGAATACTTTCATAATACTTACGATTCTACTTGACCAAGTATTTTAAAACTTTACTTAAAAAAAACTATTGAAATATAGTTGATTTACAATGCTGTGTTAATTACTGCTGTACAGCAAAGTGATTCATATATATATATATATATATATATATACACATTCTTTTTTAATATTCTCTTCCATTATGGTTTTTTTCTTTTAGTTATTTCTGAGATATACATTTTAAAGTAATAACTAGAATTATGACTTATAACATTATACCAGAACATATAAGATTTTTAGAAATTTCATGTAATGTCTGAAACATTTATATTAACATATTTCCATACAAATGACCCAAAGAAAGTTTAGTATTAGTTGTTGGTTTTTTTTTTTTTATACTGCAGATTATTATTAGTCATCAGTTTTATACACATCAGTGTATACATGTCAATCCCAATTGCCCAATTCAGCGCACCACCATCCCCACCCCACCGTGGTATTGCCCCCTTGGTGTGTATACGTTTGTTCTCTACATCTGTGTCTGAACTTCTGCCCTGCAAACCCGTTCATCTGTACCATTTTTCTAGGTTCCTCATACATGCATTAATATACGATATTTGTTTTTCTCTTTCTGACTTACTTCACTCTGTATGACAGTCTCTAGATCCATCCACGTCTCAACAAATGTCTCAATTTCTTTCCATTTTATGGCTGAGTAATATTCCATTGTATATATGTACCACACCTTCTTTATCCATTCGTCTGTCGATGGGCATTTAGGTTGCTTCCATGACCTGGCTACTGTAAGTAGTGCTGCAGTGAACATTGGGGTGCATGTGTCTTTTTTTTTTTTTTTTTTACTATTTTTTTTTTTAATTAATTTATTTATTTTTGGCTGTGTTGGGTCTTCGTCTCTGTGTGAGGGCCTTCTCCAGTTGCGGCAAGCGGGGGCCACTCTTCATCGCGGTGCGCGGGCCTCTCACTATCGTGGCCTCTCCCGTTGCGGAGCACAGGCTTCAGACGCGCAGGCTCCGTAGTTGTGGCTCACGGGCTTAGTTGCTCCGCGGCATGTGGGATCTTCCCAGACCGGGGCTCGAACCCGTGTCCCCTGCATTGGCAGGCAGATTCTCAACCACTGCGCCACCAGGGAAGCCCGCATGTGTCTTTTTGAATTACGGTTTTCTCTGGGTATATGCCCAGTAGTGGGATTGCTGGATCATATGGTAATTCTATTTTTAGTTTTTTAAGGAACCTCCATACGGTTCTCCATAGTGGCTGTATCAATTTACATTCCCAGCGACAGTGCAAGAGGGTTCCCTTTTCTCCACACCCTCTCCAGCATTTGTTGTTTGTAGATTTTCTGATGATGCCCATTCTAACTGGTGTGAGGTAATACCTCATTGTAGTTTTGATTTGCATTTCTCTAATAATTAGTGATGCTGAGCAGCTTTTCATGTGCTTCTTGGCCATCTGTATGTCTTCTTTGGAGAAATGTCTATTTAGGTCTTCTGCCCAATTTTGGATTGGGTTGTTTGTTTCTTTAATATTGAGCTGCATGAGCTGTTTATATATTTTGGAGATGAATCCTTTGTCCGTTGATTCGTTTGCAAATATTTTCTCCCATTCTGAGGGTTGTCTTTTCGTCTTGTTTATGGTTTCCTTTGCTGTGCAAACGCTTTGAAGTTTCATTAGGTCCCATTTGTTTATTTTTGTTTTTATTTCCATTACTCTAGGAGGTGGATCAAAAAAGATCTTGCTGTGATTTATGTCAAAGAGTGTTCTTCCTATGTTTTCCTCTAAGAGTTTTACAGTGTCCGGTCTTACATTTAGGTCTTGAATCCATTTTGAGTTTATTTTTGTGTATGGTGTTAGGGAGTGTTCTAATTTCATTCTTTTACACGACGCTGTCCAGTTTTCCCAGCACCACTTATTGAAGAGACTGTCTTTTCTCCACTGTATCTCTTTGCCTCCTTTGTCATAGATTAGTTGACCATAGGTGCGTGGGTTTATCTTCTGGGCTTTCTATCTTGTTCCATTGATCTATGTTTCTGTTTTTGTGCCAGTACCATATTGTCTTGATTACTGTAGCTTTGTAGTATAGTCTGAAGTCAGGGAGTCTGATTCCTCCAGCTCCGTTTTTTCCCCTCAAGACTGCTTTGGCTATTCGGAGTCTTTTGTGTCTCCATATAAATTTTGAGATGATTTGTTCTAGTTCCGTAAAAAATGCCATTGGTAATTTGATAGGGATTGCATTGAATCTGTAGATTGCTTTGGGTAGTATAGTCATTTTCCCAATATTGATTCTTCCAATCCAAGAACATGGTACGTCTCTCCATCTGTTGGTATCATCTTTAATTTCTTTCATCAGTGTCTTACAGTTTTCTGCATACAGGTCTTTTGTTTCCCTAGGTAGGTTTATTCCTAGGTATTTTATTCTTTTTGTTTCAGTGGTAAATGGGAGCGTTTCCATAATTTCTTTCAGATTTTTCATCATTAGTATATAGGAATGCAAGAGATTTCCTTTTTTTTTTTTTAATCTACTTATTTATTTATTTATTTTTGGCTGTGTTGGGTCTTCGTTTCTGTGCGAGGGCTTACTCTAGTTGTGGCAAGCGGGGGCCACTCTTCATTGTGGTGCGCGGGCCTCTCACTATCGCGGCCTCTCTTGTTGTGGAGCACAGGCTCCAGACGCGCAGGCTCAGTAGTTGTGGCTCACGGGCCTAGTTGCTCCGCGGCATGTGGGATCTTCCCAGATCAGGGCTCGAACACGTGTCCCCTGCATTAGCAGGCAGATTCTCAACCACTGCGCCACCAGGGAAGCCCACAAGAGATTTCTGTGCATTAATTTTGTATCCTGCAACTTTACCAAATTCATTGATTAGCTGTAGTAGTTTTCTGGTGGCATTTTTAGGATTCTCTATGTATAGTATCATGTCATCTGCAAACAGTGACAGTTTTACTTCTTCTTCTCCAATTTGTATTCCTTTTATTTCTTTTTCTTTTCTGATTGCCGTAGCTAGGACTTCCAAACTATGTTGAATAATAGTGGTGAGAGTGGACATCCTTGTGTCATTCCTGATCTTAGAGGAAATGGTTTCAGTTTTTCACCATTGAGAATGATGTTTGCTGTGGGTTTGTCCTATATGGCCTTTATTATGTTGAGGTAGGTTCCCTCTCTGCCCACCTTCTGGAGAGTTTTTGTCATAAATGGGTGTTGAATTTTGTCAAAAGCTTTTTCTGCATCTATTGAGATGATCATATGGCTTTTATTCTTCCATTTGTTAATATGGTGTATCACAGTGATTGATTTGCATATATTGAAGAATCCTTGCATCCCTGGGGTAAATCCCACTTGATCATGGTGTATGATCCATTTAATGTGTTGTTGGATTCTGTTTGCTAGTATTTTGTTGAGGATTTTTGTATCTATATTCATCAGTGATATTGGTCTGTAATTTTCTTTTTTTGTAGTGTCTTTGTCTGGTTTTGGTATCAGGGTGATGGTGGCCTCATAGAACGAGTTTGGGAGTGTTCCTTCCTCTGCAATTCTTTGGAAGAGTTTGAGAAGGATGGGTGTTAGCTGTTCTCTAAATGTTTGATAGAATTCACCTGTGAAGCCATCTGGTCCTGGACTTTTGTTTGTTGGAGGATTTTTAATCACAGTTTCAATTTCATTACTTGTGATTGGTCTGTTCATATCTTCTATTTCTTCCTGGTTCAGTCTTGGAAGGTTATACCTTTCTAAGAATTTGTCCATTTCTTCCAGGTTGTCCATTTTATTGGCATAGAGTTGCTTGTATTGGTCTCTTAGGATGCTTTGTATTTCTGCAGTGTCTGTTGTAACTTCTCCTTTTTCATTTCTAATTTTATTGATTTGAGTCCTCTCCCTCTTTTTCTTGATGAGTCTGGCTAATGGCTTATCAATTTTGTTTATCTTCTCAAAGAAACCAGCTTTTAGTTTTATTGATCTTTGCTATTGTTTTCTTTGTTTCTATTTCATTTATTTCTGCTCTGACCTTTATGATTTCTTTCCTTCTGCTAACTTTGGGTTTTGTTTGTTCTTCTTTCTCTAGTTCCTGTAGGTGTAAGGTTAGATTGTTTACTTGAGATTTTTCTTGTTTCTTGAGGTAGGTTTGTATAGCTATAAACTTCCCTCTTAGAACTGCTTTTGCTGCATCCCATAGGTTTTGGGTCGTCGTGTTTTCATTGTCATTTGTCTCTAGGTACTTTTTGATTTCCTCTTTGATTTCTTCAGTGATCTCTTGGTTATTTAGTAATGTATTGTTTAGCCTCCATGTGTTTTTTTTTTTTTTTAATTTTTTCCCCTGTAATTCATTTCTAATCTCATAGCGTTGTGGTCGGAAAAGATGCTTGATATGATTTCAGTTTTCTTAAATTTACTGAGGCGTGATTTGTGACCCAAGATGTGATCTATCCTGGAGAATGTTCCGTGCGCCCTTGAGAAGAAAGTGTAATCTGCTGTTTGTGGATGGAATGTCCTATAAATATCAATTAAATCTATCTGGTCTATTGTGTCATTTAAAGCTTCTGTTTCCTTATTTATTTTCATTTTGGATGATCTGTCCATTGGTGTAAGTGAGGTGTTAAAGTCCCCCACTAGTATTGTGTTACTGTCGATTTCCTTTTATAGCTGTTAGCAGTTGCCTTATGTATTGAGGTGCTCCTATGTGATAGGTAATTAAAAACTACTAGAAATAAGGGAAACATTTCAGTATGTAAAGAAAGTAGGATATATGTTGTTGGCAAGAAGGTATGAAAAATGGAGATATTTTTGTTCAAGTGTAGATTTGTCCTAGAGCTGGTTGTTTCTGGATGGGGAAAGAATAAGGGACAAACTCATGTGGATACAGGAAGTTGTGGAAGAGGAACCTTGACAAAAGAATTTTGTTCATGGTCAGAACTGGATAAGATTAGATTGAATTCAATCTAAGTAAATTAATGTTGTTATTAAAGGTAAGCTGATAGGGCTTCCCTGGTGGCATGGTGGTTAAGAATCCGCCTGCCAATGCAGGGGACACGGGTTCGAGCCCTGGTCCAGGAAGAGCCCACATGCCGCGGAGCAACTAAGCCTGTGTGCCGCAACTAGTGAGCCTGTGCTCTAGAGCCCATGAGCCACAACTGCTCAGCCCGTGAGCCACAACTACTGAAGCCCCTGTGCCTAGAGCCTGTGCTCTGCAACGAGAAGTAACTGCAATGAGAAGCCCATGCAGCACAACGAAGAGTAGTCCCCCATCGCCGCAACTAGAGAAAGCCTTCACGCAGCAGCAAAGACCCAATGCAGCCAAAAATACATTTATTTTAAAAAGTATTTTATTTATTTAAACTGATACAAGACTGGAGTTTGGTTTTTTGTTATGAGAAAGTTTTCTTGGACTATTGAGCTGCTTTAAGTAAGACTTACTTTTATTATTTTTAAATATTTTGTCCGCACCATGCGGCCTATGGGATCTCAGTTCCCTGACCAGGGATTGAGCCCGGGCCACAGCAGTGACAGTGCTGAATCCTAACCACTAGGCCACCAGGGAACTCCCAATAAGACTGTTTAAGTGATCTGTTGTAACCTTCTGTATTTGCCTTTGAAATCTTCACTGTCACTTTAGTTAAGTGAATACTTTCACAGTACTTATGATTCTACTTGACGAAGTATTTTAAAACTTTATTTAAAAAAACTTTATTGAAGTATAGTTGATTTACAATGCTGTGTTAGTTTCAGGTGTACAGCAAAGTGTTTCAGTTATATATGTGGTGTGTATATATACAAATATATGTATGAATACATGTGTATTCTTTTTTAGATTCTTTTCCATTATAGTTATTACAAGGTATTTTAATTAATTAATTAATTAATTGTATTTATTTATTTTTGGCTGCATTGGGTCTTCATTGTGGTGACCGGGGGCTACTCTTCATTGCGCTGCACAGGCTTTTCATTGTGGTGGCTTCTCTTGTTGCAGAGAATGGGGTCTAGGTGCGCGGACTTCACTAGTTGTGGCTCGTGGGCTCTAGAGTGCAGGCTCAGTAGTTGTGGTGCATGGGCTTAGTTGCTCTGCGGCATGTGGGATCTTCCCGGACCAGGGCTTGAACCCGTGTCCCCTGCATTGGCAGGCGGATTCTTCACCACTGCGCCAGTAGGGAAGCCCTATTACAAGATATTGAGTATAGTTCCCTGTACTATACAGTAGGTCCTTGTTGGTTATCTATTTTATATTATACCTAGTAGTGTATATATTTTAATCCCAAACTCCTAATGTATCCCCCCACTCCATTTCCCCTTTGGTAACCATAAGTTTGTTTTCTATGTTTGTGTATTTGTAAAATAAGTTCATTTGTGGGATTTTTTTAGATTCCACATATAAGCAATATCATATGTTTGTCTTTCTGTGCCTTCATTTAGTATAATAATCTCTAGGTCCATCCATGTTGCTGCAAATGACATTGTCTCATTATTTTTTACAGCAAATATTCCACTGTGTATATATATACCACATCATCTTTATCCATTCATCTGTCAATGGACACTTAGGTTATTTCCATGTCTTGGCTATTGTGAATAGTGCTGCTATTAACATTAGAGTGTGTGTATCTTTTTGAATTACTTTCTCCAGATCACCGGATCATATGGTAACTCTATTATTTAGTCTCTTTTAAGGAACCTCCATACTGTTCTCCATAGTGGCTGCACCAATTTACATTCCTACCAACGGTGTAAGGGGGTTCCTTTTTCTCCACACCCTCTCCAGCATTTATTATTTGTAGCCTTTAAAAATTAATTAATTAAATTATTGCTCTGCGGGCTCTTCATTGCGGGGCACTGGCTTCTCTAGTTGTGGCACGCGGGCTTTAGAGTGCATGGGCTCTAGAGCGCGTGGGCTCAGTAGTTGCGGCACATGGGCTTAGTTGTGCTATGTGGGATCTTAGTTCCCTGACCAGGGGTTGAACCTGTGCCCCCGGCAGTGGAAGTGCAGAGTCGTAACCACTGGACTGCCAGGGAAGTCCCTCACATATATGGTAATTCTAGTTTTTAGTTTTCTGAGGAACCTCCATGCTGTTTTCCACAGTGGCTGCACCAACTTACATTCCCACCAACAGTGTAGGAGCATTCGCTTTTCCAAAGAGCAAATCTAATCAGATTGAGAAAATGCAGAAACAAAGGAAACCAGTCAAGCAAGACAAAATAATAGTTTAGCCATAAAACAACGTCGAGAACCTTTAGTTCCTCCTCAAGGGATACAGATAATGTCCTGAGCCATACCCTTGAGTTGTTTTGCAGAAACTAAACCCCCACCAGGTGGAGGAAGTTAACTGCATGCTGACCACCAGCACATAGACCCCAGACCAGTTGGAACCAGAAGGTTGATAACTGAGATTCTCAAAACATCATCCTGTTTATCTCATCACCAACCAGAGAATTGTACAGGAGCTGATTACCCACCTGTGACCTTTCCCCTCACACTGTTTTTTAAAAAACCTTCTCTGAAAGCCATCAGGGAGTTTGGGTCTTTTGGGCACGAGCTGCCCTTTCTCCTTGCTTGGTGCCCTTCAATAAATACTGACTTTCCTTCACCACAACTAGGTATCAGTAGATTGGCTTAGTTCAGTAACAATTTTGGTGACCCAGATGGAATTCCCATCCGGAGTGGGGGTGTCTTGCCTGTGGCACATAGGCCCCTGGCTGGTTGCAGCTCTCAGATCCTGTACAGCAGCTGTCTGAGCACCTTTGTCTCAGGGACGGTGCTGAGTGCTTACTGCTGACTTGGTGTCACTGACCCATGGCACTTTCAATTCCATGGTGAAGGAAACAAGGCTCTGCTTCTGGTCTGTGGGATGTCTGGTAAGTAGTGGAACCTTGCGTGTGACCACACCAGGACATTCTTCCCTACTGGGTTGCCTTGAATGGAATTTTTCCTTTGGGGGGTGGGGTGGGAGAAAGCATAGGACTTGGTGGTCTGGTTTTGAGCAAAATGCTTTTTTGAAAAAAATATTTATTTTATTTATTTTGGCTGCACCAGGTCTTTGTTGTGGCCTGCGGGAACTTTAGTTGTGGCACACAGACTCTTAGTTGCAGCATGCGTGGGGGATCTAGTTCCCAACCAGGGATCGAACCCAGGGCCCCGGCACTGGGAGCACGGAGTCTTACCCACTGGACCACCAGGGAAGTCCCCAAAATGCTGCTTTAATTGGAGTCTTCTCTTTTGGGTTGAGGAATCCTTCAGCCATCCCACACTGCCCTTGCGGTGATTGGGAAACTCCCTGTTCATCCAAGGCTCGTTGGTACCCCTATCTGGAACAACAGGTAGGAAATCTTCCATTCTTGTGCTAGGGAACTGTGATCCTGAGAGGCCTCTGAGCACTGGGTTGCCTGGCTCTGATCTGTTTCTGGTAATACCAGCTGTATGAAAAACTGGGAAATCAGAGCTCTACTGCATCTTCTAGTCCCCTGGGGTGTATTATACAAAACTGGGAAATCTTCAGCTATGTTTCTATGAAAAGAAAGATGACTGTTATAATACCACATGGCCAGAATGTTTAGACTGGAGAAAAATGGCCAAGATAAAACTCTTGACATTTCAAACTTTTTAAAAAATATATTATTTTATTTTAGTTTAGTTTATTTTTGGCTGCATTAGGTCTTTGTTGCTGCACGTGGGCTTTTCTCTGGTTGTGGTGAGCGGGGGTTACTCTTCATTGTGGCGTGCAGGCTTCGCATTGTGTTGGCCGCTCTTGTTGGGAGCATGGGCTCTAGGCGTGTGGGCTTCAGTAGTTGTGGCACACGGGCTCAGTAGCTGTGGCTCGTGGGCTCCAGAACGCAGGCTCAGTAGTTGTGGCGCACGGGCTGAGTTGTTCTGTGGCATGTGGGATCTTCCCGGAGCAGGGCTTGAACCCGTGTCTCCTGCATCGGCAGGCGGATTCTTAATCACTGCGCCACCAGGGAAGCCCCAAAACTTTTTTTTTTTTTTTTTTGCATATGCAGTTAGAGAAGTCTGGCTTGATTTAAAAAAAAAAATTCTTTTTTTGAGGGGGATGGTGGTGGGATGAATTGGGAGATTGGGATTGACATATATACACTAATATGTATGCAATAGATAACTAATAACCTGCTGTATAAAAAAATAAAATTCAAAAAAAATTGTTTTCAAAATTCTGGCCCTGAGAGAGCAAAAGTAAAAGGTAAAAGGTAAAAGGTTAAGTTATAACTCTTATTTCCTTGAAATGCAAACACAGCTCACATTGCCTGAGACTATGGTCTTAGCTTACTTGGTAGAACCTAAAACTGAGAGGAAGTGGGAAAAGAAGCGTTTTAAAACTCAAGTAAACTTATTGCAACTGTTATAAATTAATGTGTTTTAGATGTCTAATTCATGACTGTTTTAAAATGAAACTATGAGATCTCTAGTTCTCTCTTTAAAAATTAATTTGTAAATGAGCTCTAATTGATTGGCTCAAAGGAAGTTAGGTGCTTATATAAATTCTCAGGAATACAACAGAAATTAACCCAAATGAATTTCAAGTTCATGTGATCTGGGGGAATATTCAGTATTAAAGTAACTTTAATACCAGACATTAAGTTTGGTTTAATACAGACCTGTCTTTAGAGTCATCAGTATTAAGTATAATACTTTTATTGTACTTAGGTTTACTGAAAATCAATAAATTCTCATTATCCCTGCTGCAAAATTTGTCAGCAAGAAAAGATTAACTTGGTATGATATTGTCATAAGTAATAGAGATAAATGGGATAAAAGCTTTTAGGTGAACTCTTTAGGAATAATTGTTCATTTTTCCAGATTTTTGGTAACTTGAGTTTTCCTAAATGAAGGTAAAATGATGAAAATTAATTGAATGTGTAAATCATTTTTAAATAAGATGAAATACTGGAACACTTGCTAAACAAGTTTGTTTACCTAATTTAGTTTTTCTCTAACAAGAGGACAAGAGATATGTCTAATAAACCAACACGTCTTGTACCACACTGAAGAAATTATGCTATGAGAAAGTGTTTTTATGTTATAGAAGATGTTCATAAGTTTGCTAATCAGAAAATACTGGTATGATAAACATTTCACAGTTGTTTGCCTCTTGGTTTTTGCTAGAGATTAAAGTTTTTAAGGGTTAAAAATTGTAATAGGTAATTAAAAACTACTAGAAATAAGGGAAACATTTCAGTATGTAAAGAAAGTAGGATATATGTTGTTGGCAAGAAGGTATGAAAAATGGAGATATTTTTGTTCAAGAGTAGATTTGTCCTAGAGCTGGTTGTTTCTGGATGGGGAAAGAATAAGGGACAAACTCATATGGAAATAGGAAGTTGTGGAAGAGGAACCTTGAGAAAAGTTTTGTTCATGGTCAGAACTGGATAAGATTAGAGTGAATTCAATCTAAGTAAATTAATTTTGTTATTAAAAGTAAACTGATAGGGCTTCCCTGGTGGCGTGGTGGTTAAGAATCCGCCTGCCCATGCAGGGGACATGGGGTTGAGCCCTGGTCCAGGAAGATCCCACATGCCACGGAGCAACTAAGCCTGTGTGCCACAACTACTGAGCCCGTGCTCTAGAGCCCGTGAGCCACAACTACTGAAGCCCATGTTCCTAGAGCCTGTGCTCTGCAAAGAGAAGTAACTGCAATGAGAAGCCCATGCACTGCAAAGAAGAGTAGCCCACATCACCGCAACTAGAGAAAGCCTGCACGCAGCAACGAAGACCCAATGCAGCCAAAAATAAAATTATTTTAAAAATTATTTATTTAAGCTGATACAAGACTGGAGTTTGGTTTTTTGTTATGAGAAAGTTTTCTTGGAATATTTAGCTGCTTTAAGTAAGACTGTCTTTTATTATTTTTTAATACTTTGTCCGCACCATGCGGCTTATGGGATCTCAGTTCCCTGACCAGGGATTGAGCCTGGGCCACAGCAGTGACAGTGCTGAATCCTAACCACTAGGCCACCAGGGAACTCCCAATAATACTGTTTAAGTGATCTGTTGTAACCTTCTGTGTTTGCCTTTGAAATCTTCACTGTCACTTAAGTGAATACTTTCACCAATACTTACGATTCTACTTGACCAAGTGTTTTAAAACTTTATTTAAAAAAAGCTTTATGGAAATATAGTTGATTTACAATGCTGTGTTAGTTTCAGGTGTACAGCAAAGTGATTCAGTTATACGTGTGTGTATACATACAAATATATGTATGAATACGTATTCTTAGATTCTTTTTCATTATAGTTATTACAAGGTATTTTAATTAATTTTTATTTATTCTTGGCTGCGTTGGGTCTTCGTTGTGGTGAGCGGGGGCTAGTCTTCATTGCGGTGTGCAGGCTTCTCATTGCGGTGGCTTCTCTTGTTGCGGAGCATGGGCTCTAGGTGCACAGACTTCAGTAGTTGTGGCTCATGGGCTTCAGTAGTTGTGGCTCATGGGCTCTAGAGCGCAGGCTCAGTAGTTGTGGTGCACGGGCTTAGTTGCTCTGCGGCATGCGGGATCTTCCCGGACCAGGGCTTGAACCCGTGTCCCCTGCATTGGCAGGCGGATTCTTTAACCACTGCACCACCAGGGAGGCCCTATTACAAGATATTGAGTATAGTTTCCTGTACTATACAGTAGGTCCTTGTTGGTTATCTATTTTATATTGTAGATAGTAGTGTATATATATTTTATATACTATATATAGTAGTGTATATATATTTTAATCCCAAACTCCTAATGTATCCCCCCACTCCATTTCTCTTTTGGTAACCATAAGTTTGTGTTCTCTGTTTGTGAGTCTGTTTGTAAAATAAGTTCATTTGTGGGGTTTTTTTAGATTCCACATATAAGCAATATCATATATGTCTTTCTCTGCCTTCATTTAGTATAATAATCTCTAGGTCCATCCATGTTGCTGCAAATGGCATTGTCTCATTCTTTTTTATGGCTAATATTCCATTGTGTATATATATACCACATCATCTTCATTCATTCATCTGTCAATGGACACTTAGGTTATTTCCATGTCTTGGCTATTGTGAATAGTGCTGCTATGAACATTAGAGTGTGTGTATCTTTTTGAATTACTTTCTCCAGATCACCGGATCATATGCTCTCTTATTAAGTCTCTTTGAAGGAACTCCACACTGTTCTCCATAGTGGCTGCACCAATTTACATTCCTACCAACAGTGTAAGGGGGTTCCTTTTCCTCCACACCCTCTCCAGCATTTATTATTTGTAGACTTTAAAAAATTAATTAATTAAATTATGGCTCTGTGGGCTCTTCATTGTGGCACACTGGCTTCTCTAGTTGTGGCATGCGGGCTCTAGAGTGCATGGGCTCAGTAGTTGCGGCACATGGGCTTAGTTGTGGTATGTGGGATCTTAGTTCCCTGACCAGGATGGAATCTGGGTCCCCTGCATTGGGCACATGGAGTCTTAACCCTGGACTACCAGGCACGTCCCTGTAGACTTCTTTTTTTTTTTAGATTAATACATTTATTTATTTTTTAGCACCTTTAATTATTATTTATTTATTTTTTGGGCTGTGTTGGGACTTCGTTTCTGTGCGAGGGCTTCCTCTAGCTGCAGCAAGTGGGGGCCACTCTTCATCGCGGTGCGTGGGCCTCTCACTATCATGGCCTCTCTTGTTGTGGAGCACAGGCTCCAGACGCACAGGCTCAGCAGTTATGGCTCACGGGCCCAGTTGCTCCGCGGCATGTGGGATCTTCCCAGACCAGGGCTCGAACCCATGTCCCCTGCGTTAGCAGGCAGACTCTCAACCACTGCGCCACCAGGGAAGCCCCCCTGTAGACTTCTTGATGATAGCCAATGTGACTGGCGTGAGGTGACACCTCATTATAGTTTTGATTTGCATTTCTCTAATAATTAGTGATACTGAACATCTTTTCATGTAGCTGTCAGCCATCTGTATGTCTTCTTTCGAGAAATGTCTATTTAAATCTTCTGCCCGTTTTTTGATTGGGTTGTTTTTTTGGATATTGAGCTGTATGCCCTTGCCAGTCTCATCATTTGCAAATATTTTTTCCCATTCTGTAAGTTGTCTTTTCGTAAAACTTTAGTTTTTAAATATTATTTATATTTTCCTTATTTTTGGCTGCATTGGGTCTTAGTTGCGGCATCTTTGTTGAGGAATATGGGATCTTTTTCGTTTTGGCGCATGGTCTGCTCGGGTTTCTCTCTCGTTGTGGCATGCGGGCTCCAGAGTGCGCGGGCTGTGTATGTGGCACGCGGGCTCTCTTGTTGAGGCATGTGAGCTCAATAGTTGCAGCACGCGGGATCTTAGTTCCCTAACCAGGGATCGAACCCGTGTCCCCTGCATTGGAAGGCAGATTCTTTACCACTGGACCACCAGGGGAGTCCCAGTAAAACTTTATTTTTGACAAACTTCCTCAAATCAAATTCTAAACTGAAGTTCTTTTGACCTCTAATTTGGGACCTTTCAAAGGCCCCTGAGGCATCTGAGACTAATATTAAACTAATTCAGATTATTTGGTATGTTAAATTACATGAGAAGCCTTATCAAATGAGTGGTGATAAAACCTTCTTAGGTAATACTGTATGGGTAAACATCATTAAGTGTTCTAAAAATTATATGAAGTTCCTAAAATTTGGATATGTCCTGGATTGTTATCAGTCTTAATTCTAGTTATCTTAAAATATTGTATGTCACAGCAACTTGGTGAAGCTTCTTTGTCAATTGCATTGTAAGAAGATCCTTAACTGTGCCTTTTCAAGTCTTTTGTCATTCACAGATATTTCACTCATGCTTTTGCAAAATCTTCTTAAGATTCATAGAAAGGAATTTTTGGCAAGTAAAAGATTCTGATAACTTCCAGATCATACTGCTGAACTAGTTAAGAAATTCTAATGGAAACCCTGATTGTTTCATAAAACTGTTAACAAGATTAGGTATTAGTTACATAGTACTGAGTGAACTAATGAATATGGTTATGTTTTATGGTTTTTGTCTGAAACATTGCTGGCTTTTAGTCTGTTTTCTAGACATAAGGAAACCTTTCCCTTTATAACAACTTGGTAAGTTTTACCTTTGTAAGTGGAATTGAAACATTTATCTTTTCTCTTGACCTGATCCCTCCAGGAGTTGGAAACTCAGAGTCCCAACAGCTTTTATCAGCTGAATAAGGAAGGTCACCTCCTGACAGGAGCAGGAATATTGAGATATTTTAGGAACCTTGAGAAGGGAGGAATTCTCTCAAATCTACAGATACTGCAGGCAAAATCTGATGGCAAGTCATTGATATGATTTTCCTGGCCTCAAGAGGTTTTTAAAAAGTTCAATTGATACTCCTTATGAAAAGTTCTAGCACAGCCAATTGAAAAGAGCCTATACGACCAGTTACACGTAGGTAAATCAGGCTGTTTACTGAAACTAGACTTAATTTGGCCCAATTTGGTAGAAATAAGGATAAATTAGGGAGAGATTGTTTTGATAATGTACCTTTGTGGATACTGAGGTTTTGTATATACTGAGGTTTTTGTATTATCTACATCCAAGATGACCTTGTTGCTATATTGTAAAGTATTTTAATTAAGTTATTAAAGGAATATTCTAAGCTTGTTTCTGAAACTGATCACAGTAATCAGTAATCTATCTTTGGATGAAGATCAGATGCCCCCTGATCCACAACCAGGAGATTATACATACTGGAAAGGACATTGCTTATAAGACTCTCTCCAACCTAAATGAAAGAGCCCTTATCAGGTATTAAATAGCTCACGCACAGTGAAACTGAAAGAAACTAACTCTTGAATTAATATTTCCCACTCAAGGGCTTCTGTACTGGACTGGTCGAAAGAAAGGACTGCTGACCTCAAACAAACAACACCCACATGAGAAAAAGACAACAGCAGTGGTAGACAGCTGACCCGAGAATCTGGACCAGGTCTGTTAAGAGCCATCCTAATTCAACGGAACTGTTTACCAAATGTGTCTCCCTATCAAAATGGAAAGTTTTTGTTTTACTTCTAATATACTTCTGACTCCAATGTTCAGGATAGAAAGGAAATTCTCCAGTGAAGCTGAATAACTACTCACGATGTGTATCACTGCTTGCTACTGAAAGATCTGCAAACAAAAAGGGGAAAATGATGGAGGAAACTTTCACATATTGAGGTATGGAGAAGTCATTCTGGCTTATAAGGTAAGGCCGTTCTGGTTTATCATCAAACATACATTGTACATCTGCTTTAACCATTAAAGAACGCATTTAAAAAATCAAAATGAATTAACTGTGGTTCAGGCATCCCAAATGGATCTGGGTGCCTAGTACGGACATGGTTTCAGACACATTCCTGTATCACTGAGAACTTGAACTTTCTGAACTGTATCAGACTCAAGGACACTATCAGCTGCTTTGAAACCTTTCTCTTTAGGAATGGTAACAAGCGAGACAGCTCAAGCTGTAGCCTCCCAGCAGAAGGCACTGGATTCTTTAGGCAGAAGAGTACTAGATGCTAAAATTGCTTTACATTGTATTTTGACAACAAAAAAGACGTGTAGTGGCCAGTAACTCCTGCTATGTATATGTTCATACCCCTGGAGAAGCTGAAACACAAATAAATAGAGTTAATTCAAAATCCTACTTACAGAATTTACATAAAAAAGGACCCGCTCTGAAACTTGTTTTCCTGGCTGCCATCTGTAACAGGAAGACTTCTGGGGTTTACTACAGGGGTGCATTTTGATCATTATCCTCATTGCAATATGTCTACTAATTTTCAAATGTGTGTCCAGGTGCTGTGACAAAGCAAAGAGAGGTAATGTTTTCATAATACAAAATATTGATGCTAAGCAACTTGAGAATTCTTTAAAAATGAAAAGTCAGGGACTCGGGACTTCCCTGGTGGTCCAGTGGCTAAGACCCCGTGCTCCCAATGCAGGGAACTAGATCACACATGCTGCAACTAAGACCCAGTGCAGATAAATAAATAAAAAATAAATAAACATATATTAAAAAAGTCAGTGACTCTCTCCTGAAAAAGGCTGCCGCCTCTCTTCCCCTCAGGCTTGAGGTATATCAAAGAAAAAGGCTGACTAAAACCAAGCAGGACCCTGTGGGCCTTCCTAGAGAAAGAAAGACCCCCCCGCCCAATGTCCCCTGTTTTAGCCTCCTAGGCCTTCCCTGAGTTCCAAAGAGCAAATTTAATTAGAAGTAAGAAAATGCAGAAACAAAGGAAAGCAGTCAACTAAGGCAAAATAATAATTTAGCCATAAAACAAAGTCAAGGACCTCTAGTGCCTCAAGGGCTATAAATAGTATCCTGAGCCATTCCCTTGAGTTGTTTTGCTGATATCAAGACCCCCACCAGGTGAAAGAAGTTAACTGCATGCTGACTACCAGCACGTAGACCCCAGACTGGTTGGAACCAAAAGGCTGAGATTCCCTAAACATCACCCAATTATTCACCATTAACCAATCAGAATTGTATGAGCTGATGGCCCAGCCTGTGACCTCTCCCTCAGTCTTCAAAAGCCCTTCTCTGAAAGCCGTTGGGGAGTTTGGGTCTTTTGAGCACAAGCTGCCCGTTCTCCTTGCTTGGCATCCTGCAATAAACTGGGTTGTGATAATAGAAAGTACATCGTTAGTTGCTGAGTGTTGGGTGACCTGATCCAAGTTTCTGGTTGCTACCAGAAATACTAAGAGTCATTCAACCTAAGGTACTGATAACCCCCTAAATATCATCAGAAACCGTTGGAGGACATTTTCTTCCTGAACATCATCTCCTGACATCTAGTAAAGGTAAAAACAACGATCCAGTCTGGCACCCTCCCATTTGTCTAGTCATTTGCCCACCTGTCCAGCACATATGTGCTCTGGTATCTCACTGAGCTCTTGGCCAGGGGCACTGGGCAGAGGCAGGGAGTGCCTCCAGTGTGAGAGACTCACTCAAGTGTGTGTCATAACTCTTACTTTGACTCTGGGGAGAGAGAAAGAAACCAACAGTTAGTTCAAAGATAGGCGGACACAAAACTAACCAGCCAGTCCCCGATGAAAGAGAAACGCGGCTTTCAAGACGTACAGTCAGGGTGTGTGCTAATTTATTATGGCTGACTTGCCATCTCAGCTTCCTGGGAAAGAAAAATTCCTGTGACTTGAACTGCGGAAAGACAGAAGTTATCACAGATGTCACGTGGCTCAGGGTGGAGCCAGGGAAATCAAGAAAAGTAAGATGTTTCTTAGTTTCCCTTCACTCAAAACCACTACTTCCCTAATTCTATCAAACTCCATAAAAGGCACAAAATAGAACTAGAAACTTGGAAATATCCAAAAAGTGAGCAAAGGCTCTAATTAGAAACCATCCCAGTTCCTCCTGTTGGCCTGAAAAGGCACCCTCAGTCACCTCCCATTTTCTGTTTAGATCCCCTCTGAACTCCGGATGAAAATGCAGCTTTTGGCCAATGCATCTGCTTCCCCTGCAGTGCAGCTAGGACCCCCCAGGCCATCTCCTCTGGTCCAGCCCAGGCTGGATTCTCTACCTGCTTATTTTCTACTCACCGGTTGTTTTTCCAAAGCTCCTCTCACACGTTAAGGTCCTCTCTTCCGGCTCAGGCCCAGTTTAGTCCCACATCCCCCTCTGCACACGTGTGCTGGGAGGGAGCACGTGTTCTGGGGTGCAGTCCGCACTCTCCGTTGAAGGAAATGGAGGTCACGTGCCCTGCAGTGAGAATTAGCTCCACAGCCAAGGCCATTTCCTTCAACAAGTCTGGGAACAGGCCCCATCCCTCTCATGTCGTTTCACAGCCTTCTCTACAGTTTCTGTAATTAACATTCACAGGTCCGAACAAAACCTAAAGTTTTTCTGTTCTTTACTAAATAAACATTTGCTTCACAGAAACCAGCCCCAAACACACCAGTGTCCAATTACGTGAGAACAGGCAGCAGGGGGACCAGGTCATACATCTCCCCCCTTGCAGCGAGAACGTTATGAACCCTGCCTGGCAGTGCCCTCGAGTGTCCAGGAGACGGTCCTCTCTCCCACAGGCCCAGTCCTGCCAACAGGGGGGCTGTGAGCCCTTGGGGTGGACTCCTACTTGCTTCTATCCAGTGAGGCTTTGGGAGGGAAAATGAGCTGAAACAGAGGTTGCTCCCTTCCCCTTGAGGCCTGTGGAGGCTTTTCTGAGGTCCCGGTCACAGAGCGGGCCAGGCTCCAGACAGCTGCCGTGGCCAACATCGTCATCGCCCCATGATGAAACTGGCCTCGTCCTCCTCCTCTGTTCCAGATGCCGCCTCAGAGCCACTGGATGGCTGCTCCTGGGACTGACTGGATCCTGTAATCACACGACATTTGGATTAGAGAGATACAAATCTTAGAGTATCCCCTGATTAGCGAATCAAGGGGTACTCCAAGAAAGGACTGCTCAGGAAAAGCCAGGAACCAGCTGTTCTTGGACTGTACAGGGAAGAGCCCGAGAGGCCCTCATGTCCACCAGTCCCCACTGCCCCTCCCGGGTATAGAGGGCCAGTCACAGAACTGACCTTACCACTGCTGGAGGGCAGGCCTCATCCTCATGAAAAGGTCCAGCACACATGAGATCCTGACGCCCCACAAATCAGGCCTCACTGCTTTTTATATGATCCCCCCAAAGTCTGTCACCTTGGCAGGGCGACATCCACAGCAGCCCTTTAACATTTTGCGCTAGGCTGACAACACTCCTGCTGATGTCTCCAGCTCTCACCCCAGTCTGCAAAAGGAGTCTCAAAAACCTTGTAGCAGAGGGCTCTGCCTACAAGTATGTTGGCTTCCCGGCTCTTCCCACAGACGCAGAAAGCCTCTGACACTCCACGTGCAGCTCTGAATCCCAGTGTCTACCCTGGCGGTCTGCCAGTACCCTCAGTGCAGCTGAGCTGGCTGAGAGCAGAGCACAAAGACAGCTTGTTCCCAACTCCTCCCCTCTTCTTGGGAGCAGGGCGGCAGGCGAGAGCCGGGACGAGGCAGAGCCCACACCAGTCCTCCAGCTCCCCGTCCACGCCAGGAGGCCACTCGCAGGCACCATGGGCCTCCTCCTGCAGACATGCAGAAACTCACTCCAGCATCCCAGGGCCCACAGGCACCAGAGCTTTGCTACTGCTGTTGTCACAGGGCCGAAGGGCTTCAAGGCGTGGGGGCGCCCAGGGCACAGCACGGTCACCTGCCCACCCTGGGACGGGACACTGGAGCGCACCCACGGCAAGGGGCTGACACACCTTCTCTGTGGTTTAATTATTCAGGGTTTCCCTCCATCTTAGCCTCAGGCCAAAAAGAACAAGAAATTCCGAAAGAACAAATGATGAGCACGCTTTAGTAGCTAAGATTTGCTGAACACCTATTATGTGCCAGGCACTGTGCTTGCTGTCTTTGCATATACGTACCGTCTTAACTCTAAACAGCAGTCTATGAGATTAGTAACACTCCTCTATATCCATCTTACAGATGAGAAATAAAGCTCAGAGAGGTTAAGTAATCTGTTAACCAAGGTCTCATAACCAGTAAAACCAGGACCTAGGATTCAAGCCTGGACTATCTGACTTTCAAGCCTCTGGTACCTTGCCTGCAGAAATGCATAAGGAAACAGAGGCAAAAGAAAAATGACATGACAGCCATAAAAAAGAATGAGATAATGCCATCTACAGCAACATGGATGGACCTAGAGATTATCATACTAAGTGAAGTAAGTCAGACAGAGAAAGACAAATACTATATGATATCACTTATACGTGGAATCTAAAAAAAAAATGATACAAATGAACTTATTTACAAAACAGAAACAGACTTCGAAAACAAACTTATGGTTACCAAAAGGGAAGGGGGGAGGGATAAATTAGGAGGTTGGGATTAACATATACACACTACTATATATAAAATAGATAACCAACAAGGACCTACTATATAGTACAGGGAACTCTACTCAATACTCTGTAATAACCCATATGGGAAAAGAATCTGAAAAAGAATAGATATATGTATAACTGAATCACTTTGCTGTACACCTGAAACTAACACAACATTATAAATCAACTATACTCCAATATAAAATAAAAAAGAAAAATGAGGTGAAAACAGGAATGAGGTGAGCATACTGAATGGATAAGGAAAATGTGGTTTATTCATACAGTGCAATGATTCAGCCTTAAAAAGGAAAAAAATTCTGACACAGGCTGCAACATGGATGAACCCTGAGAACATTATGCTGAGTGAAACAGGCCAGTCACAGAATGACAAATACTGTATGATTTCTCTTACAGGAGGTACTTAGACTAGCCAAATTCAGAGACAAAGTAGAAGGGGTGGTTGCCAGTGCTGGGAGGAGCAGGAAATGGGGAGTTGTTGTTTAAAAGATATAGTTTGTGTTTTACAAGATGAAAAGAGTTATGGGAATAGATGATGATGATAATAGTTGCACAATTTGAATGTATTTAGTGCCACTGAACTGTACACTTAAAAATGGTTAAGATGGTGAATTCTGTGTTATGTGTATTTTACCAAAATTAAAAAAAAAGGAGGGGAAGAAAGAAAAAAGAAAGAAAGGAAGAGAGAGAGGGAAGGGAGGGAGGGAGGGAGGAAATGCTATGCAGAGACTGAGTGAAAAACTATAGATGGATCAAAAACATAGCTCTGAGCTCCCTGAACTCCTAGGGCAGAACTCCCTAAGCGCTCTCATGTCATGGCACTCATGGAAAAGGACAGTAGTTCTATGGCATGTGGGGCAACCGGTCCAAGGCCATGGGCACTCAGTCTCCACCCTGAAGGCAAGGGGATCAGGGTCTCTGCCCTGTGTAGTCCATTCCCCATATACCAGCGGGGGAGCCCTGCTCTAGAACCTGGGCTCCAAGGCCGAAACTGCTGATTACCTGTTTTGTTCCATAACTTAGTCATACTTGGTCAGCCTCAAGCCTCTCTAAGAACCACCAACCATATCCACAGAGATCTGAACACAGCAGGACAAGAGCATAGGCTTTGATCTTTCATTCTGATCTTAAAGAGACAGTAAAACAGGAGGCATCTTTGAGCTCACCGAGTAGACATCATGAGCAAGGCTCACCCTCCTGAGTGGAAGAAATTTATGGAGAAGTTATCACTAAAATTAAATGGTGGCAGACATGTCCAAGGAATATTGTGGGGCTTTGATCCCTTTATGAATCTTGTGATAGATGAATGTGTGGAGATGGCAACTAGTGGGCAACAGAACAATACTGGAGTGGTGGTGATACGAGGAAACAGTACCATGTTAGAAGCCCTGGAACCAGTATGAACAATGGCTGTGTTCACCAGAGAAATCAACTGCTTCCACATGTCCCCTCCACATTTTACTATGATAAAAACTGGCTCGTGTACATTTTATTACTGAACATTTTTATTAAATAAACTTTTGTAATAGTGAAAAAAAAAACCCCAGTGAAATACTCATTAACCTGGATGTTTGTGGAATGGGGTGTCCGGATGCCTGAAGTGCTGACAGAGGAGACTCAGAGCGCTCCTTGTGACTGAAAAGCTCCTGAAAATGTAGTGCCTCAATTAATAGTAAACACAATTGTTTCCTGTGTGTCGGAGACAGGTTGTTGGGGCCTGGAAGTATCTCTCTAAAAAAGGAGAAACCTAGGAATCTGCTGCACATTCAAGTCATTTGGTAATTCAACAAAATCATTTCATTCTCCAATAAAAAGAAACAGGACTCAGAGAAATAGCTGATTCTAGGTTACGGACAGGAAATACACAAGACAAGTCTGGACTATCTTGTAGTACCAGGAACTAAGGAAGTGCTGTTAAAAACAAAACAAAACCCCTCAAAACTCCACCAATAATGGAAGTATGTAAAAGGGACACAGGGGCCATCTGAAAGAGCTCCCAATGGCTAAAGCTGGAAGACTTTGGGCAAGAAAATAAAGTAGTACTGGATTAAACCTAAAGTATAAAATAAATATCCCAGAGTCCATATTGATATAAAGAAATGAGGGAGAAGACAAATCCACGCAGAACAATTTCAAATAGCTTATGTAGCTACTCCGCCCTCATGGAGGGGCTGTATAACCCACCACTCCTTAAGTATGGGCTACGCATAGTGATTTCTTTCCAAAGAGCACAGCGTGGGAAGGGGAAGAAAAGAGTCACTTTACACAGAGAACCCTGAAGAGCACTGCCTGAGCAGGTGATCAAGGGCAACATCAACTGTGACAAGCCATCTTGACAAGCACCCAGCCCTGACCTAAGAATGGTACTTTATCTCTGTGGTCTTCCTCCCAAAAATAAATAACTCATGAGAAAAACGTCAGACAAATCCCAACTGAGGGACATTCTACAGAACATCTGACCCTCAAAACTCTCAAGGTCATCAAAACAAAGTCTGAGAAACTGTCAGAGCTAACAAGAGCCTAAGGCTACATGATGACTAAATGTAATGTGATATCCTACATGGGATTCTGGAACAAGAAAAAGGCATTAGTTAAAAATTAAGGAAATATAAAGTATGGACTTTAGCTACTACATGTATCAACAGTGGTTCATTAGTTGTGACAAATGAACCACATTAACTTAAAATGTTAACAACAGAGGAAACTGGGTATATGGGAATTCTCTGTACTATACTATCTTTGTAATATTTCTGTAAATCTAAAATCATTCTAAAAGTTTATTTAAAAAAAAAAAGACACTGTCTACCCTCATGGAACTGAGATTGCAACTGAATAGATAAGCATGTATGTGATTCAGCAGATTCTGTAACCAAGTATGTGCAAAACCCTGTGGAGCAAGGTGGAGGCTGGGTGGGGAGGGAGGTTAGGAAAGGCTTTACAAAGAGAGGAAGGTGCAAGATGAGAAGTCTTCCAAGCAGATGGGGAGTCGGGTAGCATGAAAACGAAAAAGAGCTCAGAGGCCTGAGCACGAGCAGAGGTGGGAGAATAGAGATGTTAAGCTTGGCGAGGGTAGAGGACATGTGGAAGGGAGTGGCCAGAACAAAATGGGGGAGAGACCAGAAAGGGCAGGAATGCAGGAGCTACTGACTAGGTTTCAAGCAGGATCACCCCGCAGGTAAGCACAAGGCCAGTGGAGACTCATTATCTGGGATCAAATCCCAGCCTGTCACTCACTCCCGCTAGTTCTACGGGTGCCATTACCACTTGGTCCCTAAGGTCAACTGTAATATGGGGATAACATCACTGCCTATCTCACAGGGCCGCTGTGAGGATTATGTTAGTTAATACCTGCAAAGCACCTTAGAACTGGGGCTACACAATAAATGTTCAATAAATGCTAAGTATTGTTATTATACAAGCAGAAGAATGAATGACAATCCAACCTCTGTCTTAAAAAGAGCTTTGGAGGCTGTTCATGGTGGGCGGCGTCGGGGGTGGGATGGGAAGAGAGTGGAGGCTGTTACCATCGTCCTGCCACATCTGAAGATATAGATAGATATTGACTGATTGGCTGTGCTGGGTCTTAGTTGCAGCATGCGGGCTCTTCGTTGCAGCATGCAGACGTCTTAGCTGCGGCATGCATGTGGGATCTAGTTCCCCGACCAGGGATCGAACCTGGGCCCCCTGCATTGGGAGCACGGAGTCTTACCCACTGGACCACCAGGGAAGTCCCCTGGATCTATATTTTTGTAAGGTTTTTTACTAAATCCTCAATGAGACCTTGACTTCCTCAGAAATCACATTCTTATCCATGTGGAGGAATATGGCAAGGATATGGTAAAAGTGTACACCATTGCACACTGTTGATGGCAGTAAAAACTGGTATTACTCCTTTGGAAAGAAATTGGCAATACATTTCAAGAGCTAAGAACTCTTTTTACACTCTGTGATCTAATAATTCCCACTGCTGGAAATTTATCTCAAGGAAATGACCCAGAAAGAGGGAAGGGAGACAGGTGCATAAATTCAGTAAAATATCTTCTAAAGAGAAAAACTGGAATCAATCTAATGTCTAACAAAAGGGAAAGTGTTAGGTGTATCATGGCATGTCAATTGCTGGATATTATCAGTCACTGAAAAAATTATGAAGGACCAGAAATGCTTATAATGTTAAATAAAAACAAGCAACGTGGAAACTGCTCATACACTACAATTATCATTACATACAAATGACGTACATATGGAGAGATTAAAAGAAAATGGACAGAAAGAAAGGTGATCTATGAGGATGATAATATTTGAGCTTTTTCCATTACTCTTTTTTTTTTTTGGCTGTATTCGGTCTTCGTTTCTGTGCGAGGGCTTTCTCCAGTTGTGGCAAGCGGGGGCCACTCCTCATTGCAGTGCGCGGGCCTCTCACCGTCGCAGCCCCTCCTGTTCTGGAGCACAGGCTCCAGACGCACAGGCTCAGCAGTTGTGGCTCACGGGCTCAGCCGCTCCGCGGCATGTGGGATCCTCCCAGACCAGGACTCGAACCCGTGTCCCCTGCACTGGCAGGCAGACTCTCAACCACTGCGCCACCAGGGAAGCCCTCCATTACTCTTATGCTACTGTTTACATAAAATTTTAAAATCTAAGAATCTGAGATTTTATTTAGACTATAGGAATACTAGGTAAAATGCCACTGAGTGTAATTGAAACTGATGTTAACTTTTTTAAAAAAACCAGATGAATGGGGACTTCCCTGGTGGTCCAGTGGTAAATAAGCTGGTCCAGTGGTAAAGAAGCCCTTCCAATGCAGGGGACATGGGTTCGATCCCTGGTCGGGGAACTAGGTTCCTATATGCCGTGGGGCAGCTAAGCCCGCATGCCACAACTATTGAGCTTGCGTGCCTCAACTAGAGAGCCTGCGTGCCACGAACTACAAAGCCCATGTGCTCTGGTGCCCGCGCGCCACAACTATAGAGCCCATGCATCCTGGAGCCTGTGCACTACAACTAGAGAAGAGAAAACCTACACGCCACAACTAGAGAAGCCTTCGCGTTGCAATGAAGAGCCCACACCACAACGAAAGATCCCGCATGCCGCAAATGAGACTTAACTCAGACAAAAAAATAAAAAAACAAAGCAAAAACAAACAAACAGATGAATGAATACGCTAGGGAAAAAAATCCTTTTGTACTATGGAATTGCAAGGACATGGGAAAATGTGATACAATGTTATATGAAAAAGTAGGACAACTGTAAATATGATAATTATATAGATTTATAAAATAAATATTAAAATTGAAATAAAAACGTGAAAATGTTAAAGCGATTATTTTTAGTAAGAATTATGGATAATTTTTATTTTTGACTTTATTTTCTGCATATTCTAAAAATCTCTAAAATGATCATATATTAATTACCTTTATTCTCAAGACACAAAGGCTATGGATAGTTTTCCAACATAATATGTATAAGAGTTTTGGCACTGAAACAAATAGTTCAATCCAAAACATAAATTGAGGGGCTTCCCTGGCGGCACAATGGTTAAGAATCCACCTGCCAGTGCAGGGGACACGGGTTCGAGCCCTGGTCTGGGAAGATCCCACATGCCGCGGAGCAACGGAGCGCGGGCACAACTACTGAGCCTGTGCTAGAGCCTGCGAGCCTCAGATACTGAGCCCGTGAGCCCCAACTACTGAAGCCCGCGTGCCCCAACTACTGAAGCCCGCGTGCCTCAACTACTGAAGCCCGCGTGCCTAGAGCCCGTGCTCAACAAGAGAAGCCACCGCAACAAGAAGCCCGCACACCGCAACGAACAGTAGCCCCTGCTCGCCGCAACTAGAGAAATCCTGCGTGCAGCAACAAAGACCCAGCGCAGCCATAATTAATTAATTAATAAAAAAAAAAAACCCCACATAAATTGAGTGCCTTCCAAACACCAGATACCAGCTGAGATATGAATTTTATTAGCTGGGGACAATGTGGCCCCCCTCCCCCATGAGGGAACACTTGGCAATGTCTGGAGACATTTCTGATTGTCAATGACTGAGGGGAGGGTGGGTGCTGCTGGCATCCAGTGGGTAGAAGCCATGATGCCCTTCAACATCCTACAATGAACAGGATATACATAGTCCCTTACAACAAAGAATCATCTGGCCCAAAGTGTCAACAGTGCTGAGGCTGGGAAACTGCTTCCCCCCACCCCCAGTTCTGAAATGATTACAACAGGTTTAGTGGACATCCATCATCTCATACAGATACAGCATTAAAGAGACAGAAAAAAAATTCTTGCTTTTGATGAGAAATCTCTTAACTTTCATTCATGATGTACAGCAGTATTAGTTATCTTTATCATGTTGTACATTACATCTCCAGTACTTATCTTGGAACCAGAAGTTTGTACCTTTTGACTACCTTCATCTAATTCCCTTTCCTCCCATTCACCCACCTCTGTAACCACAAATCTGATCTCTTTTCCTATGAGTGTTTGTTTGCTTGTTTTTGAAGTATAATCGACCTACAACACTATATTAGTTCCTGGTACACAACACAGTGATTCAATATTTCTATACATTTCAAAATGATCACCACGATAAATCTAGCTGTCATCTGACACCATACAAAGATATTACACAGTTACTGACAATATTCCCCACACTTACACATTTCATAGCTGTGACTCATTTATTTTGTAACTGAAAGTTTGTACCTCAATCTCCCTCACCTATTTCTCTCCTCCCTGCCACCGTCAAGAAACTGCCCTTGACGTACTTAGCAACAAATCACCTTAAGGTCACCCTGGGTTTCTCTGGTAGGTGAGCCTGTGTCAGGATAAATAACACTGGTATCAGAATACATCGTTTTGGGAGTTCAAGGCGTCACAATAATCCAAACGGGCTTAACACCATCCTGTGGTATCATTCAGACAAGTCCCACACTGCAGGGCGTCTTCACTGAACTGCTGGACCAGCACGGACAACAAGTGGGGATATTTCCTCTCCAACAACAGAACGGAACTCCTAGCCAGCTGCCCCTTACCACTTTATAGGAGAAGAGCCAAAAAGCTCGAGTAATTTATCTCCAAGTCCCTCAAGAACCCAGAAGCGCACAGAAGCCACCTTGTGGCACAACTGATTATCACATTAAGTTTCTGTTCACTTCAACCACCTAGAAAACCTACTTTCCCTTTCACAAAATGAAAAATAAGGAAGGAAGCTGAGAGGGTGAGGTAAACGGCACACAAACCATCTTTAGGAAGTTATCCCTACAGCACTCTCCATCCAGCTCATTTGGTGCAAAGCATATACAACCATGTATTATTACTAATCATTTTTTTAATAGGTACAGGTGCTAACTTCACAAGTAGAAGAGCAGGGCTCATGTGTCATAACAATGATTTTCAAATCTGTTTGACTGCAGCCCACAGCCCACATAGAAAATGAAAGAAAATTTCACAAAACAGTTATTCGGGGTGTGATGCATTCTGATATTTTCTAGTCTACTTTATGCATGTTTGAAAAAACCATGAAAAAACCAACATCTGTAACCTCTAAGCTGATTTCATGACCCAGTGAGTAAAGGATCACATCCCTCAGTTTGAAAAAACACTGTGCTACTATGATGCAACATGGGCACAAACATCTATCTTTCTGATAGAACTGAAGCTCAGGATGGGGGAGACCCAGTGAGAGGGCACAAGGCCGTTTTAAACAGGTTAGAGGTTCTGGATGAAATCTACCATCTCATATACTCTTCATAGCCTTGGGCAAATTAAAGAAAAGTGACTGAAAACTGCACCATCACATGCACCTAACGTGTAAAAGGGGCTAGAAAAGGGGGATTTAAGAAACCTCAGCTCTGGGGACTTCCCTGGTGGTGCCGTGGTTAAGACTCTGTGCTCCCACTTGCAGGGGGCCTGGGTTTGATCCCTGGTCAGGGAACTAGATCCCACATGCATGCCGCAACTAAGGAGCCTGCCTGCCACAACTAAAAGACCCAGCACAACCAAATAAATAAATAAATATTAAAAGAAAAAAAAGAAAGAAACCTCAGCTCTGGGATGTTGCCTCCTGTCTCCTTCAATTCTAGAGCTGATCACTAAAAAGTTATTAAGTGATTCCAAAGACCCACTACAGGTTTATTAAGTACAAACTCAGAGCAAACTAACCTGTTTCTTGTTCTGAAAGGTTCTTAGATTTACTGGTGAGGGAACCGCCCCTCCTGCTGCCCAAATATGCTATATCTTCATTACAGCAAGGTGTTTGGCAAAGTTATCAAGCTGTGGAATTTTAGATCTAAAAAGAGCTTATCATTTTACAGACTAAAATTTAAAAAAACCCTCTGCTCAAACAGGAGATGCTAAGGTCAGGGTGAGCCAGAGTGAGAGCTGAGCCTAGATTCTATGCCTACTGTACTTACTCCCTGACCTCAAATTATCTTAGTTTAGAATGACACCTCTGTGGGTAAGAGGAAAGAAGAGTGAGTCTAGCTGATTCTTAGCTGGAGAATAACTCCACCCAGAGTTTTGTGAACAGGTCCATGTTGGCCTAGATGGAGCTCGCTAGTGGATGCTGGAGGGCTCTGGCCCTGGCCCAGTCTGGCTCAGCATTTTTACCAATGACAAAAGGAGGTATGTTTATCAGTCCTGCCCCTGACATGGTAACATGCTTAATTCAAGAACCACAATTCAAAAGGATTTTAGAAACCTGAATCAACGGAGCCAATAACACCAAGCTGAAATGCACAAGAGCTAAATGTCAAGTCCTGTAATTGGATTCGAAAAACCAAATAAGAGGGTGGGTCCCAGGTAAGACAGAGCAAGCACATTTGACCCCGTTTCTCCACTGAACACCGCTACAGAGCCTGGACAGAGTGCGTGGACTCTGAGGAGCACGCCGACTGGGGAAAAAGACCAGAATACAAAGTGCCACTGGAACAACATCGTGTGTCCTGTTCTTTTTCTTTCTTCCCTCCGGTATCCCCCAGACCGGACTCAGGGCGATCCAATACGCAGAAGTGGAAACTGGGCACAGACACAGTTCCAAGAGAAACCTTCTACTTCTGATTCAAGGAGTAAGAAAGCGGACTCCTAATGCTCAGAGGAAGGGAAATTCTTGTGTTTCTTCTTTTCTCTCCATTCTCTCACACCCTAGCTCCCAGGCAATCCTGCCAGTGTCAAGATGGCCACAGCAACTGCGGTGCAATAGGGGCTTGCATGTGCAAAAACTTTGAAGGAGGGGAACCTTCCTCTCTGATCAGAGGAGCTGTGGTCCTAAGATGGCTGGGCAAACTCTGTTGCTTTTCTTCTCTGTCCTCCCACCACTCAGCCCTGGATGCAGGGGCAGCTGTACAAAGTATGTGGCAGAGTAGGTAACTAAAGCCCCAACTTTCTTTTCTTTTTTAAATATTTATTTATTTATTTGGCTGCGCCAGGTCTTAGTTGTGGCATGTGGGACCTTTAGTTGTGGCATGTGGGACCTTTAGTTGTGGCATGTGGGATCTAGTTTCCTGACCAGGGATCAAACCCGGGCCCCCTGCATTGGGAGCTTGGAGTCTTAGCCACTGGACCGCCAGGAAAGTCCCCATATGGGATCTTTTTTAGTTGTGGCATGTGGGATCCAGTTTCCTGACGAGGGATTGAACCCAGGCCCCCTGCATTGGGAGCTTGGAGTCTTAGCCACCGGACCACCAGGAAAGTCCCAAGCTCCAACTTTCTGGCTGGAGGTCTGAAAAGGGGAGCCCCAAGAAACCAGAACTACAGGGGAGATCATGGAGAGGGGATTAGAAGAGACATCATAAAGTTGTTTGTAAACTCCTGGGCCCGCCCTGACAGCACATGCATGGATCTGGCCCTAATCGTCATGCCAAACACTTTGAGAACCAAACTCAAAGAACTAAACCCTGACTGGCCACTGGGTGGCACACACAGGACACATCTGAGAGCACAGCAAAAGCTTTAAAAACCAAACTGACACTGGAACCACAATCTACAGAAGGCTGGTCAGAACCTGTGTTCCAAACACAACCGGGTTGACTGTCTGCTAAAACAAATATCAGCAAGACCAGAGCCTCATGATATAATATTCAAAATGTCCAGGATCCATAGAAAATTACTCGGCATGTGAAGAATCAGGGAAATCTCAACTTGCATGGAACAAATGCCAATGTCAAGATGACCCAGATTTGGAACTACCAAATACTTGAAAGTAGCTATTTAAATATTTTTCCAGGAAGTAAGAGTGAAGACTCTTGAAACAAATGGAAAGACAGAAGACTGCAGCAAAGAAATAGAAGGTATAAAGGAGAATCAAATGGAAATTGAAAAACTTTTCTGAAAAACATAATTCACTGGATAGAATCGATAAGCAGAATGGAGGTGACACAGGGAAGAGACAGCTCGAAGTCAGATCAATAGGACTTACCCAGTATGAACAACAGAGACAAAAAAAGATTGAAAAAAAAAATCCCCAATTTGACAAAGATACATGCTTACAGATTCAACTAGCTCAGTGAACTCCAAACCCAACTCCAGGATAAACCCAAGGAAATCCATGTGCAGACACATCATAATCAAATTCCTGACATCTAAGGATCTTGAAAGCAGCCAGAGAAAAACAATGATAGGAGAACAATTTGAATAACTACATATTTTTTAAAAATCAGAAATCATGGGCTTCCCTGGTGGCGCAGTGGTTGAGAATCTGCCTGCCAATGCAGGGGACATGGGTTCGAGCCCTGGTCTGGGAAGATTCCACATGCCGTGGAGCAGCTGGGCCTGTGAGCCACAACAACTGAGCCTGCGCGTCTGGAGTCTGTGCTCCACAACAAGAGAGGCCGCGATGGTGAGAGGCCCGCGCACCGCGATGAAGAGTGGTCCCCACTTGCCGCAACTAGAGAAAGCCCTCGCACAGAAACAAAGACTCAACACAGTCATAAATAAATAAATAAATAAATAAAAGAACGTGAATTTCTAAAAAAAAAAAAAAAAATCAGAAATCATGGAGGCCAGAGGAAATGGAACAGCATTTCAAAAGTGCTGAAATAAAAACTGCCAACCCAGAATTCTATATCTAGTGAGAATGTCCTATAGGAATGAAGGTGAAATAAAGATAGCCTCATATGAAGAAAAGCTAAGATAATTTATAGCCAGCTGAACTGTTCTAACTGAATGACTAAAGGAAGTTCTTCAGACATACGGGAAACAATACCAGATAGAAGTCTGGAACATCAGGAACAAAGAAAAAGCAACAGAAATGGTAACTATCTGGTCACTATTCAAGACTAGTCTCTTGAGATTTCTGAAATATATTTGATGACTGAAAACAAAAAGAGTAACATCATAAAAACAGAACTACCATATGATCCAGCAATTCCACTTCTGGGTATTTATCTGAAGAAAATGAAAACACTAATTCAAAAAGATATGTGCATCCCAGTGTTCACTGCAGCATTATTTACAATAGCCAAGATATGGAAGCAACCTAAGTGTTCACTGACAGGTGAATGGATAAAGAAGATGTACACACACACACGAATATTACTCAGCCATAAAAAAGAATGAAGTCTTGCCATTTGCGAGAACATGCATGAACCTAGAGGGTATTATGCTAAGTGAAATAAGTCAGACAGAGTAAGACAAATACTGCATGTTTTCACTTATATGTGGAATCTAAAAACAAACCAGAAACAGACTCCACTGACAGAGAATAAACTAGTGGTTGCCAGAGGGGAGGAGGATGGGGGAATGGGCAAAATAGGTGAAGGGGATTAAGAGGTACAAACTGCCAGTTATATAGTAAATAAGTCACAGGGATGTAATGTATTGGGTTGGCCAAAAAGTTCGTTCTTTTCCCCCGTAAGGTGTTATGGAAAACCCTGAACAAACTTTTTGGCCAACCCATACAGCATCAGGAATATAGCCAAAAATATTATAATAACTGTACAGTGCACAATCTATGAAAATATCAAGTCATTATGTTGTACACCTGAAACTGAAATAATATTGTAAGTCAACTATAGGTCAATTAAAAAAAAAAAGTAACATTATCTGAAGGGGTTTTCAATGTATGGAGATGTAATACCTAAGACAACTATAACATACAGAGTAAAGAAATCTATGTGATGAAAAGTTCTACATTCTACTTAAAGTGGTGAAATGCTGATTCCAAGTAGACTGTGAAAGTAGTACAAATACAATAATCTCTAGAGGAACAACTAAAAGACTATAAAAAAGGAAACAGTTAAAAACACGATAAATTAAAATAGAATAATAATAATGTTCAAATAAATCCAAAAGAAGACAGGAAAGGAGAAACAGAGAAACAAAAAACCAGAGAGAACAGGACTTCCCTGGTGGCGCAGTGGTTAAGAATCCACCTGCCAATGCAGGGGACATGGGTTCGAGCCCTGGTCCCGGAAGATCCCACATGCTGCAGAGCAACTAAGCCCGTGTGCCACAACTACTGAGCCTGTGCTCTAGAGCCCATGCTCTGCAACAAGAGAAGCCACCGCAATGAGAAGCCCGCACACTGCAATGAAGAGTAGCCCCTGCTCGCCGCAACCAGAGAAAGCCCGCGCACAGCAACGAAGATCCAACGCAGCCAAAAATAAATAAATAAATTTGTTAAGAAAATAAATTTGCCCTATTTCCTACTCCCTCTCCGCAGATCCAAGGTAGCCTCCCAAATCAACAGCCTCCTATTCACAGTAGCTGTGAAAACCAGCAGCCTAGCAGCCACTGGAGGAAGTAAACTGCCCTGGGAGTTCCTCAGAAGTCCCGTACCCAGAGCACTGTCCCTATTTGACCTGTCTGGCAGCTCCCTGGAAACTTCCACTCGCAAGGCTTGTCTTGTCTTTATTCAACCTGACTCAGTGAGAACAGCCTTTTCCTCAAGGTATTTGTCAAAAACAATCAGTGGCAACTGTTTAACATCATAGCTGCCTGAGGCAGTGATAACAGTCGAAGCAAACAAGAAACTGACCAACAATTTAAGAGGAAAAGCTGGTGATCTAGAAGGCCACGTGCACGTGCAGAGCTGTGCACATGTCTAAGACAGTCAAGTGATGGCCCTAATCTCACCTCCGGCTAACCTTGAGGCTCTGTGCAAGGAGGAAGTGAAGGCTAAGGCAAAACTGTCAACTGCCTGCCAGAATGGTGAAGGCATGCTCCACCACACACAGAAAGCCCCTTGGCAAAGATCAGGAGACTTACTGGTTCAAAGCATTTCAGGAAATCTCTAATCTTCAGCTGACCACTAAGCTAACCAAGCAAAGACTTCAGTTGCCACACACAACAAAGAATATAAGCTGTACAGAATTAGTTCAGGAAAGTCACTAAACACATAAACAGCAACAAAGACAACAAGCAGCAAAAACAACAAACCCTGGGCAGGGAGGGTCAAATTACCAAGAGCCAAGGAGACCTTTCTATTTCCCAATATAATGCGGTCCAAGCCACAGCACCTCCTTCAACAGAACATGAGACTGGTGGGGTGCCCAATCCTCCTGCCCTTGGACCAAGTACTTCCACATTCCTCTGTGTGTGTGGGCTGGGGGAAGGGCAGGGAACGTGATGAGGTGGTTTATTTGAGGGATGATGTCCTAGCAATCACATTCTGGTACCGTAAAATAATTTCTTCCCAGAAATGGTAGGCAACAGGCTAAAACCATACCATATATAGTGTGTCACACAGTACATTTACAACTCATAAGCAAACTGGTCCTGGAAGGGGCCAATCATATTTCCGTATGTCAGTGCAGGTCTGATTTTACCTTAAGACCAAAAATCACAATTAGGAACCATGTCTAGTCAATCAGGGAATAGCCACCAATTCAGAGATGTGGTGACCAGTTGTCATTGTTTCGTCTCTTAGCATCCTTGGTCCTTTCCACCTGGGAACTCTCTCTGGTTCGCAGCCCAGGGGTTCCCAAAGGAGTGGCTGGCACCACTGGCCTTGTGATGGGTTCGGACGTGGGGAGGACTGGCGGCACTGTGGGATGCTGACACACTACTCACCCCCTATCCCTCCTTCTAACAAATCTCAATTCTGTCTACCGTGACAATGGACCCAGCATCCAGTGATGGATAAAGACAGTCATGACAATTCTGTTTTCTTTTCATCTAGCCTGATGACAGCAACGGATGGCAAAGTGACCTAGTACCGACCAATGAGATACAAGGTAATATGTGATGGGGGATCTTTTGCTCTTCAGTTTAAAAAAAAAAAAAAAAAAAAACCACAACAGACAAGTACCACTTCTTTCCCCTCTTTTTCCTGCTTTAAATGTAAGTATGATGCCAGGAGCTGCAGCAGCCATCTCATGCCCACAGGATAAAGGCCAAAAGAACCGCAGGGGTACCGGGCCTGACACTACTGAGCTACTCAACCACACTGTGCTGCCATCTACCACCAGGTTTCTTGTTATGTGAGAAAAAGAATTCCTCTTTGCTTAACTACTGCTAGTTGAGTTTTCTATTTCTTGTAGCCAAAAGCATTCTTAACTGATTTGCCAAATGACTCAATAAGAGCCAAAGAGACACAAAAACTCTTTTGCTAGGGACACCCCCTGTCTTTCCTACTAGGCAAGAATGAGCCAGGGTGTGGCCCGGAGCAGCTACTGGTACCTCACAACCACAAGGAGGAAGCGAGCCTCCCTGAGGACAGGGAGCCAGGGGACAGAAGGAGACAGTGAATGCCAACAACATCAGAGCTCCTTTACCAGCCACGCCCGAGAGGAGGTCTGTCCTGGACTAAACGGGAGGCAGTATCTTTCTTTTTTGCTTAAACCAGTTTGGCTTCCTGACACTTGCAATTAAATGAGTCGAAACTAATAGAAACAAGCCTTCATTTCTTCAGAGGCCAGCCAACCTACTCCAAACTCTAAATCTCATTCTTGACAGGTCAACCACTGCGATCAGCACTAAGAAAGGTCACGAAAGAAAAGTGGGTACCACTCACCTTCTTTCTGTTTCTTCTGTTCAAGTTTCATCTTCTTTGCCAATAATTTCTTCTCTTTTAACTTCTGGCTGCAAATGCAAAATAATTAATTCCTTAACTATTTTATATTTTAGAAAATACACATCTACTTACAGAACCTTTAGCAATTTAGTAATTACACAAATGCTACGATAAAATGAAAGAAATACTTCCTCACGACTCTGCTACTCCAACATCATCAACACTATCAACCTGTTTCCTTCATGAATCAGGATCAGATTCTTTGGAGTCCTGAGGTGATTAGCGCAATCCAGAAATACTGGCGATACTTTCTCATTCAAAGATATTTAAGGACAATTTTTAGAATCCTCTTCAGCTCTCTAAAAGTTGAGGGAGCATTTATTAA
The DNA here is from genome assembly GCF_965194825.1 of Balaenoptera physalus. Classification (NCBI taxonomy): domain Eukaryota; kingdom Metazoa; phylum Chordata; class Mammalia; order Artiodactyla; family Balaenopteridae; genus Balaenoptera; species Balaenoptera physalus. Next base: position 84,565,576 of record NC_138898.1, read on the forward strand.
AACAACACACACACGTGCGTGGGCGCAGTCTGTATACTCATGTAGTCACTTAGTGAGGTTACAGACCCTCCTTTAAGGGAGAAGCTAACCGGGAAGTTTGCTCATAGCAACTTATTAAACCTGATGTTAAAATACCGACATGAAGGAGACACAGAAATCCATGCGCTCACCACCGAAGTGCTGACCAGCAAGCTCTGGAGAATCTGTAGCAAGCTGGGGGCAGGGGCAGGGGGCAATAAGTGACTTGATCTCTCCCCAGGTACTGGAAGAAAAGCCACTCCTCTACGGGGGTGTTCCACTGTGGGTTTTTTTTTAGCTGCGCTGCACAGCACGTGGGATCTTAGCTCCCCGACCAGGGATCAAACCCGCGCCCCCTGCATTGGAAGCGTGGAGTCTTAACCACTGGACCGCCAGGGAAGTCCCCACTGTGGATCTTTACACCCAAGACCTATACAGGCCATACAGGTAAACTTTTGACTACAAGGACTCGTTCACCAACTATTTACTTCTACATTTCCCGCCCTAAGTCTCAGTAGTTACGGGATGCCATAAAGCCCTCACCGCTTTTTCCGACGCTTTGCAGTCTGCTCCTCTGCAGCAATTTTATTCTTTTCCAGTCTTTTCTGAAATTCTGCATCCAATTTTTGCTGCAAAAAACCACATCAGTTAGACAAACTCTGGCCTGCCTGGGTATGAAAACTCTAGAAGTCACACCACTGGGGGTGCTACAGGTACATCGAGGTCTCCAGAGCCACTTTAAGAAGTTGCCTCACAGGTGAGGCAGGCAATCAATATATGGATCTCTGATGGTGAAATAACTCAGTTCATTAAGATACCGTTCGTGCACAAGTAAATGTAAGAGGGAAAGCATGAGAGGGAGCACGCTGAGTATTCCCTGAAGGCAGAGGCAGCACTACTGGCTCTGGTTCTCCAGGGCCTTGGAAAATGTGATATCGTGACATAACATATATACATATTTGGTCTTCATCTACTGTTTTTGGCACATTAAAACTCTTACAAATTTCCTATATAAGAGCCACAGGGGGATCTTTTATTATAATATTTAGTTTTGTTCCCAGCTCCTGAAATAACTCCAGAAATAAAGATGAAATGGGTATCTTTTGTTATTCATAACCAGCCCCTTTCAACCAAAGGAGTTTATGAGTGACTTTGGGAAAGCACCTAAGGAACGGGGCTGGTTGCCAAGGGAACCTTCTGCCCCACCTCCTTGACCTCCAGGGAGGGGAGAGGGGCTGAGGGTTGAACTAATCACCAACAGTCAGTGATTTAATCATGTCCACATAATGAAGCCTTCAAAAACCCCAAAAGGCAGGGTTTGGATAGCTCCTGGGTTGGTGAACACTGGAGATGCTGGGAGAAGGAATGGAAGCTCTGCATCCCTTCTTCCATGCAGCTGTTCCTGAGTTATATCCTTTTATACTACACCGGAAAACTAGTAAGCTGTTTTCCTGAGTTCTGTGAGCCCCTCTAAGCAAATTACTTGAACCTGAGGAGGGGGCCATGGGAAACCTCTGATTTATAGCCAGTTGGTCAGATGCACAGGTGAAAACAGGGACTTGTGGCTGGCCTCTGAAGTTGGGGGTGGAGCTCAGTCTTGCAGGACTGAGCCTTAACCTTCGAGATATGGCGCTATCTCCACGTAGACAGGGTCACAATTGAGTTGAATTGTAGGATACTCACCTGGTGCCACAGAACTGCTTGGTGTGGGGAAAATCCCCACATCGGTGCCCAGAAGTGTCAGAAATGCAGTAGAGTACTGACAGTAAGGAGACACACAGGAGTGTTGCTTCTTCAGAGACAGTGATGGGGGTTCACTGGGTGGAGTGGCCAGAGGGCTGCGACCGTGGAATTTTCAAGTCCTAACTCGCTACGGTTATCAAATGACCGATTCTAAGGCAGCATAACATGTATTGCCGTCACCTGCTACTAAACACACCTACAGGTGTACATATGTATATGTGAGTACATACATACATACAAATAAATATATATCCATCCCTTGTATTATTTCTTCCTAGCAGCTCCCTGTTTCTAAGCCTCAGCTTCCTCATCTATAAAATGGGGGAAACAATAATTTCTCCTTCCCTGAGCCTTTAGGAAGACTAATGAACTGCAATAACCTACAGGAAAGCTCTTGTAAACTATAAAGACATCTACTGATAAAAAACAAGTGCCATCTCTATTTCTTCTAGTTACAGCCATAAAGGTCGATGGAGCAAAAAAGGAGCCAGCAGAGGAGGAAGAGGTGGCTTCAACACCTCTGCCAGGCTCTGTGGATCTGCTCAGACTAATGCAGAAACTGAGAGCAGAATTATGAAATTAAAAAGAAGGGTCTCCTTCCAAGAAAGGAATCAGCTTTAATTAGAGTTCAGCTAGAAAGCAATGACTTCAAACTAAAAGCACCTGATCTGTTTAGAAGCTGAGCTAGAAATGTCTGAAGCTCAACCAAGACAGAGCCCCCCGCTGGCTGCTGACCCCGGCAAGGGCTCAAGCAGGAGTCAGATGTGGTCTGTCAGTGGTGACAATCTATCAGTCGCTGTGGAAGGTAAGGATTCTCTTGCATCTCTTTTTTTCTCCTAACCTGAGAGCCTCTCTTTCACCATGTGAAATAAAACCTTTGCACTTGTGTGGATTCAAGGTTTGTGAAACATTTTTCTGTATTTTCTCTGGGTCGTTAATCAATACATAAAAGCTTCAGACTAACTGATGGCATTTGAGACAACCGTCTGCTCTATTTCCTCCCCTCTAAAGTAGTTTAAAAATAAAAAAGTGCTTCTGTTAGTTTCTACATACAGAGTTCTGTTTATTCCTAACAGCGCAAATCCTTCAGTGACCTGGTACAGCTGTGTGACAAGTCACCTGAAACTCCTCACTGGAATTGAGAAGTAGCTGAAGAACCACCGACACCTGGAGGCCGAGTGAGGGCTGCAGGACAAGCAAATACCAGGTGAAAACCACCATGGCAATGATCCCAATTTGTTCAAAAATCATACAGGTATTTTTCAAACTCAATTTTGGCCATTCAAATAAATTTTTAAGGGACCACTCACCACCACTGCAATCAAAAAACTTAAAATATCTTTGAACAAACGTGGGGAGACATATGTAAAATCTCTATATATGATCACTGAGAGATACAAAAAGATTAGACAAATAAAAGAAGACAAAGATTTTAGAGGGGATGACTAAACACTATGACATCCATTCTCATTCAAGTTAAGCTACAGATTCAATTTAAATCTAGTAAAAAAATCAAACAAAACTTTTGGAGTGGATAAAATAACTCCAAAACTCAATTCCAGAAAGAAGACAAGTGAAATGTCCAAAAGAATATTTCTTAAGAGCAATAGGAGAGAGGTTTCTGGCCTTTCCCATCAAGCAATGGAGAGCTTAACAGTTCTTACAGTACAATTTCAAAAGCAATTCTCAATTCTTAAAAAAAAAAAATTTTTTTTAATTTTAATTTTTATCTTTATTTATTTATTTTTGCCACACTGCATGGGTTGCAAGATCTCAGTTCCCTGACCAGGGACTGAACCCGGGCCATAGCAGTGAAAGCACTGAATCCTAACCACTAGACCACCAGGGAACTGCCATCAATTCTCCATTCTTAATCAATTATTATTTGACACCTGTCATGAAGAAATGCCAGTCTCAAAGCTAGAAAACTCAGAGGCAAAAACACTTGAAAGCACACCACTACTAGCACCAAACACACAGCTAACTGGAATTACAGGCATTTAGCCAGAAAGAGAGAAACTATAAAGAAATAATTACTCAAGTGGTGTGAGATCCTGCTTCTATTCCATGGCAAATGGCCTGGAGGGGAAAGGGGACTCTGCTGGGCTCTCCACCACCTGGAAGACTCCCTCCCCTCATTCATTTCCTAGTGTGAGCATCCTGCCGTGCTGGGTCTGACCTAAAAGTACCCTGGACTCTACCTGACATCTGTTTCTCGTGCTGACTTTACAAGGCAGCCCTCACGCAAGCCACAACCAGGTGTATCTACTCTTCTTCAAGTGCTTTCTTCTAAGGTTTAAGTGCACACTGCCTAAACCCAAGGGGTCAGCCAGCCTCCTGGCTCACTAACCTTCTCAGCCATGGCATCCATGTAGTCCTGTCGCTGGTACTCTCTCCGGCGCAGATGCCTGTACACATGGAACTCTCCGCTGCCGGCCCCAGCGCTTGAACCTAAAGCCAGGACAGTCCAGAGCTTTTGATGATATCCAGTTACCAACACAGGCTACTCCTAATCACAGGGGACCAAAGAAAGATACTAGAAGTGATGGAAGGGACCAAGCCTGCCCTACTCCCCATTGTACCCCAGAAGCTAGCACACTGGCTGGTATATTGTAGGTATCATTAAATATTTGTTGTGTGAATGTTGAATGTGAAGTCACCAAAAATTCCACTCTAGCGCAGTATTAAAGAGGACAAGCAGACTATCGTTCAGAGACCAGAAACCTAAAAGAGAGCCTGGGACCTTTCCCTCCCCCACCAGATGATTTCACATTTGACATGCTAGGTTTCTACTTAGTTGAAAAGATGTCCATGATATATGAAGTGAAAGAAAGTAGGTTATCAAATATCAAATAGTATGTGTGGAGCAACCATATTTTTGTAAACATGTTTTCTTAAGCATGAGTGGTTTTGACTATAAAGAGGTCTGGAGGACTGTATCAAAAAGTTACAAATAGAACGATAGATTACAGGTGGTTCTAATTTTTTTACACCTGTTATTTATTCTCTTTAGTTAGTTATGTTAACTTACAACCCAACAAAATAAAAACTATTTCCATTTTGAAAAAGCAAGGTATTAAAAACAATGCAGAAGAAAGTTCTCTAATGCCAAACCACAAGCAACAATACCCCTTCATTGTAAGAGCAAAATACTGGATCAGTGAACTTTTTTTTCTTCCTATCAGGGATGTAATTAACAAATACTAACTGCAGAGTTTTTAATACCTACACTTTAAAAACTATTTAAACACACACCCACATCCAAAAGACATTACCCATTACATCTCGGACAAATTCTGGGGGAGGTCGAGGTGCCCATTCACTCATTTTTTCTGGAATTGGAACTGTTTTGTCCTGCAACATTTAAACACGAAAGCATTTGTATGTATAAACCGGCTGACAAAGTGACATCTTTTTCAACCAAAAAACTTTAACTTAAGTATTGAAGTAAGGCTGCTTTGCTTCTTGGACCCAAAGCTGAGTTTGTTTTCTTCCCTCTGCCTTTACTTCATCCTGTATATTCTGGGTCCTATCAGAGCCCACAGCCTTGCCAGGGCTACACTCAACTTTTGAGGGCAGAACTCAGAAACGCGACTCATCGTTTATGGCTGGAAACCTCCAACCCCAGGTGTCTCGGCCAATGCCTCTCTAACAATTAGTGCTGTTCAGAAGAAAACAAACCCTTGTGCTAACCCACGGATTGTATCTTTCCAGTCTAAGGCTTCTGTTCACAAAGTTAAAGGGGCTTAGAGCACGAGAAGCAGCTTCGCAGCGCCCTCATCCAGGCTTGGCTCTAACATAAGAGCAGAAAATAGCTCACTATCTCCGGGGCCGCCTACTCCTTCCTAAGGTCTGACCCTGGGGTTCGGGTACTGAGTTCCAGAGTTCGGAAGCGGGGAAAGAGGGCCCGCTAGCGCCCAGAGACGCCGGAAGGGAAGGGGGTGGGACTCGGAAGGGCCGTCAGCCCGCGCCTCGTCTTACCGGGTTCTTCATTAGCCGTTCCAGCTTGAGCTTCTGCTCCTCCGCCGCATTCTTGGGGATGACGAGCGCCTGTGGCTCTTTCTTGGGCCTCGGCGGTCGCACCGAGGAGGCGGCCGAGCTTGCCATCACAGCTCTGCGTCTTTTCTGGCGAGCGGCTGCGCACGCGTATGACGACAGAGGCGCGCGCCAGCGACGCAAGCGCAGTCTCCTAGCTGGGCGGGGCTGGAGTGGAGTTGCCAGCCGGAAGCAGGATGCTGAATATTCATGAGCTTGAAGCCCCGGTGCTTTATTTTGATTAAAGCTGCTTGATTTCTTTTCATGTTTCTGAGCAAATCAGCGCAGCGAATGCCCACGTCCCTGGGGGAGACGTGGCCCTGCGTGCCCGAGGGTCCGGCCCCAGCCGACCTCTCCAGCCCCCGACCGCGACCTCTCAGCATCCCCCACCTCCGCCCCCGGGCCTCTGTCCTGGCGGTTCCTTGGATCTGGTCCACTCCCGTTGCCATTTCTAACAATGTGTTTAAGACGGCACAAACGTCACTGCGCGCTCCCTGAGGACTGGGGCCGTATCTCTTTTGTCCACCTCGAATTACTCTGCACCTGGCTCCCAGCAAATATACCTCGGTCGAGTGAATGGGCCTTTCTTATGAGAAAGAGAACAGTTGCCCCTCGCATCTGGCAACTAGCCTGGCACTCACAGCTAGGCGTTGGTATTCTCCTGTTGGACATAAACAATTTCCCAGAACACCACGGTAGTGCAAGGCCATTCTGAGACCATGATGGAGCAAGGCATAAACAAGACTGCTCCGTAATCATGTTTACAGCCAGATGAAAACAAGAATATTGTTGGAACCAGGAAAAGACCAACCGTTTCCCCATTCTGACTAATATGAGTAACTGCTGCTTCTTTACAGCATTAGCCTTCCACTTTAAAGATTTATTAAGACTTCCCGTCGTAGAATTGTCCCCGCTTCCTGACATCTATTCCAGAGTAAAAGCCCACTTACTTGAACCCTCCCCCAAATCACCTAACCCAGGTCCAAATTCTATAATAAGCCTTTTCTTTTCCCCCAAATTTATTTATTTACTTACTTATTTATTTTTGGCTGTGTTGGGTCTTCGTTGATGCACATTGGCTTTCTCTAGTTGTGGCGAGCGGGGACTACTCTTCGTTGCAGTGTGCAGGCTTCTCACTGCAGTGGCTTCTCTTGTTGCAGAGCACGGGCTCTAGGCACGTGGGCTTCAGTAGTTGTGGCTCTCGGGCCCTAGAGCGTAGGCTCAGTAGTTGTGGCACACGGGCTTAGTTGCTCTGCGGCATGTGGGATCTTCCTGCACCAGGGCTCGAACCTGTGTCCTCTGCATTGGCAAGTCCCTATAATAAGCCTTTTTAAACACTTTTTTTTTTTTGGCCGCGCAGTGGGGCTTGCAGGATCTTAGTTCCCTGACCAGGGATCGAACCTGGACCCTAGGCAGTGAAAGCTCCGAGACCCAACCACTGGGCTGCCAGGGAATCCCCTATACACCCTCTTACTGAGGTAAATGCTGTCTTCCTTCTCAAAAGAGGCAATAAACCCAATTCGTTCAACTACAGGTGTGTTCCTGGTAGTCTTCACAATTGTTTTTCTTGTTTATCATTTGTCAGCCCCTAGAGAGTGCGAGTTCTGTCTTGTTCATTGCTGCATTTCCAGTATCTGGGGCAAGGCCTGGCCCACAGCAAGACACTCATGTTGCTGGATGAACATGGGATCTTGGGAGCCAGGCACCTCAGATACTGCTGCTGCTGTTGCCTGCTCAGCCCGCACAGCCCAGGACAGGTCTCCCACTGAGTCCCCAGAGGATGGACAGGTGCACAGGTGGTGGTTGCTTGGAGGGTACTCTGTTAATGCCTTAAGGCCATTCCTGGCCACTTGATAGTGGATGGTTTTCCAGGGGCCAAGGTTGCTGAATTAGCGGAAGTCCTTGAGTGACCCAGGTCTGTCACTGGAACCCAGGGAGGGCTTAGTCTGGGTTGGATCATGCACACATATGACCCTACATCACAAACCCCAGACACCTCACTTTTCCCTGAACACACCATGAAACAAAAACTAGGAATGTCTTTTCCTCCCTGGAGAACTCCCATACACCCTCCTTTGCCTGGCTTAAATGCTACTTCCTCTATGAAGCCTTCTCTGATTGCCCCCACCCAGCCTCCTCCTCCAGGCAGTCAGTTGCTCCCTTCTTGGTGCTCCCCCTGCTCTGAGTCCCAGTGGCTGGCATGTGGTAGTTACAGGGTGTCTTCACCGTCTGCCTTCCCACATGTCTGGGGAGAGGGTTGTGCCAGAATCCCAGCATCTAATTCTGGCTTAGAGTGGTGCTTCCAGAATGTTTGCAGAACAGAGGATTGAGGGAGGGAGGAAGGAAAAGAGTCTGAAAAAATAAAGAATGAGTGAATGTGCAAATGAGATAACCTAGTGATGGATGAATGAGTGAATGAGGAAGTTAGTGAGTATGAGAAAGAATGAATGAACACTCAATAAAGAAATGGATACTCCATGAATGAAAGAGCACACAAGACAGTGGATGAGCAGACAGTTACAGAGCTAGCAGGGCAACCATCTCCATGATACCCCCAGCTCAGGGTCTGGCCCAGAGCTGGTACTTGGCAGACAGCTGCTGGATGGAAGTTAAATGAATGAATGAAATGAATGCATGCACCAAGATGGGGGAGAGTTAAGGCATGTAGTTGTGAAGGAGCTGATAATAGCAACCTCAGTGTCTAAGCCTAGTATAAGAATGTTGACATGCTTGTCATCCTGTTAAGGAACTGAGAGCCCCAGAGGGGTAAGTGACTGGCTCAGGGTCACCCAGACTCCAACCCAGCAGGCTGGGGCTGTGAGGGCCTGAGTGATCCCATGACTCACGGATAGATGGACCAAGGCCCCGCAGCAGACCATGGTGGGGCCATCCAGGTGGCACCCTCCTAGGGCTGAAGCCAGATTTGAGGTCCTGCTCCCTGGGAGGAAAGGGTGCCTACCCACCCCCACTCCTCACCAACTGTCCCACAAGAGTGGACTCAGACTCTGAGTGACACCCTGTCTGCCACCAGAGGGCAGCAAAGCTCCACCCAGGCCCACGTGCCAGCAGCTGGTGCCCCTGAGGCACCAGAACTGGGCACTTAGGGAATGACGTCCACTGACCTGAAAGACACCAATGCTTTGGAGTCTGGCAGATCTGATGCCAAAGTCTGGCTCCACCTGCTCTGAAGCGTGGGCTGGGCAAGCAACCTAACCTCTCAAAGGCTGTTTCCTTATGTGCAAGATGGGGACAAGCAAACCTACCCTTGACACTGGCCAGTGGATAAGATGATGTGACAGATGTGCAGTGCCCAGCACAGCGCCTGACACTCAATAACAGGGTGATCACCTGTCCCAGTCTGGTTCCAAGACTGAGAGATTTCCCAGGATGCAGGACTTCCAGTGCTAAAATGGGGAGAGTCTCGGGCAAAGCAGCACAATTGGTCACCCAGGGGTGGCAACTCCCACCTCAATCCTTTGAGTTGCGATTGATACTTAAAGAACTAAAACAGCAAAAATGTTCACAACTATTCCATAGTTTGAGTTTCTCACTGAATTAGTGAGTCAATGGTCTTTCCACTATCGTCTCTGTCAGTGACTAGAGAACAGTTCCACCAATGGAGATAAAAACAAAGAATACACCCACTTCAGAAAAGAGTTTGTCAGTTTCCTATAAAGATTAAATATACATGTACCACACAACCCAGCAATCTCATTCCTAGAGAAATGAAGATATATGTCCACCAAGACCTGTATGTGAATACATACAGCAGCTTGATTCATAACTGCCCCAAAACTGGAGACAACCCAAGTGTCCATCAAACTGTGATGTATCCATTCAGTGACACACACCTCAGCAATAAAAAGGAAGGAACCGTTGGTACTTGCAACAGCATGGATGGATTTCAAAAGCATTATGCTTAGGGACTTTCCTGGCAGTCCAGTGGTTAAAGACTTCGCCTTCCAATGCAGGGGGTGCGGGTTCGATCCCTGGTTGGGGAGCTAAGATCCCACATGCCTTGTGGCCAAAAAAACCAAAACATAAAACAGAAGCAATATTGTAACAAATTCAATAAAGACCTTAAAAATAGTCCACTTAAAAAAAAAATCTTAAAAAAAAAAAAAAGCATTATGCTTAGTGAATGAAGCCTGATCCAAAAGGCTACAACCTGAATGATTCCGTTACTTGACATTCTGGAAAGGCCAAAATGATAGAACACAGATCAGCAGTCACCACAGGCCAAGCATACGGGAAGGGGATAGACTGTAAAGGGCCCGAAGGAACTTTGTGGGGTCATGGACATGTTGTGTATCTGGATTGTGGTGGTAGGTACACAAACACACACATCTGTCAAACTCATTGAACTCTACACTTAAAAAGGGTGAATTTAATTGTATGAAAATGATACCTCAATAAACTAGATTTAGTTTATGTGCAATGATGACACTTGAAAGGCATGGGGGCAATGGAAAGTGTAAGTATTGTGCTGTTGGCTGCTTTCTGTTAACTTTACAAGACTTGAAAGGAGAACATGCATGTTCAGGTTAACCAACCATCAACTCAAGGCATGAAGGTCAGAAGGCATCCAGACTGGCAATCTGCACAGAGGCAGCGTTCATCACCAGGTAGACGAGATGGCTTGTCTAGTGGAGGTCATCCAGCCCTGTCCTAAGCCACTCCAGTGATTGTGCAATTAGTCCATGAACAGAGTAGCCATATGAAGGGTATGCACGGGCACAACAGATGGGCTCCCTCTCACCACGGCTGATATATTACTGCTGCTGCTGAATGCCTGAGTTGAATGATCCTTCATGTAGAATTATCCTTTAAGGAACCCAGTCAACCTCTTGGTGGCAATTTTGTTACATTGACCACCTTTCACCCTAGAAGCATTTGTCTTACTGTAATTTATTCTGTGCCATGTAAGGGTTTGCCTCCCCTACCTGCAGTACCTCTGCCAGCACCATCATTCAAGGGCTTGCAGAATGTATTGGATTTGCCAGCAAGGGATCCGGCACAATATCTCTTTAGACCAGGGGATCATTTTATGGTAAAGGAGATGCAACATGGTGACGGGATTGTACACACCACAATACCCGAAAGCAGCTGACCTAATAGAACATAGAGTGGACTGTTATATTCTTAGATGAGGTGCCCTCTCAACACTGTGAGAGGTTGGAGGGATACCCACCAGGACGTGGAGTGTGCGTGGAACCTACAGCTGATACATGGCCCTGCGTGCCCTGTAGTTACAATTCATGGATTAGGGAACCAAAAGGTGGAAGAAGTAAGTGGTTCCTTTCACTACCACCCCTGAAATCTGCTTGCGAACCTGTACTTCTCATTTTTTCAAACTTAGTCTCGGCTGGATGAGAAATTCCGATTCCTACTAAATTTTTGGTGGTGAGAACACTGTAGGGTACATAGAAGTAGAAATAGAATGTTGGGACTTCCCTGGTGGCGCAGTGGTTAAGAATCTGCCTGCCAATGCAGGGGACACGGGTTCGAGCCCTGGTCCAGGAAGATCCCACATGCCACGGAGCAACTAAGCCTATGCGACACAGCTACTGAGCCTGTGCTCTACAGCCCACAAGCCACAACTACTGAGCTTGCGTGCCACAACTACTGAAGCCCACATGCCTAGAGCCTGTGCTCCGCAACAAAGAGAAGCCACCACAATGAGAAGCCTGTGCACTGCAATGAAGAGTAGCCCCTGCTCGCCGCAACTAGAGGAAGCCCGCGTGCAGAAACGAAAACCAAATGCAGCCAAAAATAAATAAATAAATAAACTAATTAAAAAAAAAGAAATAGAATGTTGTACACATGAAACTTACATAATGCTATAAACCAATGTTACCTCAATACAAAAGTAAATCTAAAATAAAAAAGAAAAGAAATTCTGATTCCTGGGGGTCATGGAACACTGGGAGACACAGTAAGGGTTCCGGTGGATTTGGAGCTCTGATTACCACCTGTTCATTTGGGGCTTTTTGGGCTGGGGAAACAGCAGCAAAGGAAGGGGTGGGAATAAATGACCTCAATTATCATGAGGAGCTAGGTGGCTACTGCATGATGGGGCTGTGGAGGAGTATGTCTAGAACTTGAGGGATTATTAGGGACCATTTCTTTCTTTTTTTTGCACCCATGTTTCTTGAAGCTGCAGCAGAGTGGGAAGGGGCCACGACAGGGACCTGGTAATTCTCCCTGCTGAATTTCCGTGTGGGGATACCTCTGTCTCACTGGTGGGCCCAGACCGTCTTGGAACCGGAATGTGACTCACTCCTCTTCAGCTCCTTGGCAGTCCCAGAATGATGAGTAGGGCCTGCACCCTTGTCCTTAAGTGCCTCCCACCCAGCTTCAAGGAGCAGAGGCCACCAGCCTTCAGCCATAAGGCCGAATCTGCTGCTCCCTCTTTCCCCTCCAATGGTTGAAATGTCACCCCCCCCACCTTTCAGCCTGTCTCACAGCTATAAAGACCAGAAGATTTGGAGTATAGAAACTTTGTTTTCAATCCTGGATCTACTATTTACTGATTATTTGACCCTGAGTGAGTCATCAATCTTTATAAGCCTTAATTCCTTATCTCTAAAATGGGAATGATTACACTCATTTCATGGAATAGTTGTAAGGGCCAATGAAGATGAAATTTGTGAACAGGACACAAGTTGGAATTCAGCTAATGGAGGCTGGACTATAATGTTACCCTTGACAAGGAAAAGCCTGACACCCGGGTCCAGCATCCTATTTCCGAGGACCTTCCAGAACTGGCTCCGTCAGTGATTTCATCTTTTTCCAGTGTTCTCACTCTCTCCTTCAGCATATAAACATGCTCCATCTCCCCAGACTCTACGTCCTTCTCCACATACTCTCCTTCCCTCTACCATCAAACCGCTTTTCAAAAATTTTAATTATGAAGATAAAAAATAGCCCTAACAAGAGCAAATACAAAGTAATTCCCGTGTACCCATCACCTAACTTCAACAATTATTAACATTTTCCATTCTGCCCTTTCCCCCTTCCTGCTGGTAAAGCAAATTCCAGAGATCACATTATTTCATCTGTAAATGATTCTGGATGTATCCATAACAAATAAAAACCTTAAAAAATCCGGTATATTACTATCACACCTAAAAATATTCACAATAATTCCTTAGTATCAACTAATAGCCAATTTTTAAAATTTCCCAATTGTCTCAAAAGATTTTCTTTTACAGTTAGGATTATCATCTTTAGTTCCCATGTCTTATCTTACCTATATCATTTCCCCTCCTTTTTTTTTCATGACAATTATTTGTTGAAGAAACAGAATATTTTTTCCTATAGAATTTCTCAGTTTGGGATTTGGACAAATGCTTTTTTTTGACATCCTTTCATATGTCCTTCTATCCCCTTATTATTATTTATTATTTATTTTTTGGGTAAACTCATAATTAGATCTAGAGACCTGATTAAATTCAGGTTCAATTTTTGTTTGTCTGTGTGCTTCATAAAAGGTGCTGTGTTCTTTCCATCATCTGACCTCAGGATCCCCATTGTGACTGTTTGTCCTGCTTTTAGTCATGTTCGGATTGATTGGGGGTTAGAAGTTGGCAGTCTAATCTATCCATTATAAAGCTCCAAAAATCTTACCTAATGGTTTTTGCAGCCTGTAATGGTTGTTCCTGGATCCATTATTTCATTGAGTGCTACAAAATGTTCAACTTCTAATTTCAGCATTCCTTATGCATTTTTAAGCTGGTATTTTTCTCTAAAGAACTTTCCTCATTGCCCTTTATCCTGTATAGAAGATGCTATTTTTTTTTTTTTTGGCTGCATTGGGTCTTCGTTGTTGCACGCGGGCTTTCTCTAGTTGCTGCGAGTGGGGGCTACTCTTCGTCGTGGCGCATGGTCTTCTCATTGCGGTGGTTCCTCTTGTTGCGAAGCATGGGCTCTAGGTGTGCGGGCTTCAGTAGTTGTGGCATGCGGGCTCAGTAGTTGTGGCTCTAGGGCACTAGAGCGCAGGCTCAGTAGTTGTGACGCATGGGCTTAGTTGCTCCGCAGCATGTAGGATCTTCCCGGACCAGGGCTCAACCCATGTCCCCGGCATTGGCAGGCGGATTCTTAACCACTGCGCCACCAGGGAAGTCCCTAGAAGATGATATTGATGCCACAACCCACGTCTCTTTGGCTTCCCTTTGAGTTTACTATATACACGGACAGCTGCCCACCTCAAGTACCCGTGTCTTTCTGCTTCTCTGGATATAGCATCACAGTTGCCAAGAATCTCACCTGAGGTGGATCACTTATGTTGTAGCCTTAGATCGTGAAGGGTATGAAGGAAATGGCAATTATATGAGTTGTGGAGTTGCCTGGTTTTTCTTTACTGCCCTAGAATATTTGAAAAATGAGAATAACAGACCCAGGGCAGCCAGTGAAACCCAGCACCAAAAGACTGCCTACATGGCAACACCTAGAGAGACTCTCATCTCCAGTATCTGGAGGAAAGTCTATGCTGAAAATCAGACCCTGCAGGAGAGGACAGAAAGAAGGCAACAAAGTAATATTTGAAGAGATAATGGGACTTCCCTGGTGGCGCAGTGGTTAAGAATCCACCTGCCAATGCAGGTGACATGGGTTCGAGCCCTGGTCCCGGAAGATCCCACATTGCAAGGAGCAGCTAAGCCCGTGCACCACAACTACTGAGCCTGTGCTCTAGAGCCTGTGAGCCACAACTACTGAGCCCACGTGCTGCAACTACTGAAGGCTGCTCACCTAGAGCCCATGCTCCACAACAAGAGAAGCCACTGCAATGAGAAGCCCGCGCACCGCAACGAAGAGTAGCCCCCACTGGCTGCAACTAGAGAAAGCCTGTGTGCAGCAACAAAGACCCAACACAGCCAAAAATAAAAATAAATAAATAAATTTAAAAAAAAGAGATAATGGCTGAGAAATTTCTAAAATTAATGAAAGACGTGAATCCACATATTCAAGAAGCTCAGTAAACCCTAAGCAGGATAAATACCAAAAAACCATACTCAGGCATCCCAGAGTCAAACTTCTGAAAGCCAAAGACATAAAGAGAAAATTCTAAAATAGCCAGAGGGACTTCCCTGGTGGTCCAGTGGCTAAGACTCTGTGCTCCCAATGCAGGGGGCCCAGATTCGATCCCTGGTCAGGGAACTAGATCCCGCATGCCGCAACTAAGACCCAGAGCAGCCAAATAAATAAATAAATAAATATTTAAAAATAAATAAATAAAATAAAATAGCCAGAGAAAAAAGACACATTAAATTCAGGGGAACAATAACAACAATAGCTTACTCCTTAAGAGTAATTATAGGAATCAGAAGAAATGGAATGACATCTTTAAAGTGCTGAAAGGAGAAAACCCTGCTAACCTAGCCATCTATGCCCAGTGAAAACATTCTTCAAAAACGAAGGCAAAAGTTTTTAGACAAACAAAAGCTGAGAGTCTTTGTTTCTAGCAGACCCGTACTATGAGACCCCCAGCTAGCTTGGATCTTCAGGAAGGAAAGAAGAAACCTGGAATTGGTAAGTAAATGGAAAAAATTTTCAAGATATGGAAAATAGCATGGCAGTTCCTCAAAAAATTAAACACAGAATTCCCACATGATCCAGCAATTCAACTTCTGGGTATATAATTAAAAGAATTGAAAGCAGGGACTTGGACAGATAACTTGAACCCCAATATTCATAGCAGGTATTATTCACAATAGCCAAAAGTTGGAAAGCATCTAAATGTCCAGTGACAGATGAATGGATAAACAAAGGTGGTATATACATACAGTGGAATATTATTCAGCCTTAAAAAGGAAGGAAAGTCTGACACATGCTACAACATGGATAAACCTTAAATCCACTATGTAAGTGAAATAAGGCAGACACAGAAGACAAATATTGCATGCTCCTCTTATCTGAGGTACTTAGAGTAGTCAAATTCCTAGAGACAGAAAGTAGAATGGTGGCTGCTAGGAGCTGGGGGAGTGGGGAATGGGGAGTGAGTGTTTAATGGGTACAGAGTTTTAGTTTGGGAAGATAGAAAATTTTGAAATTGATGGTCGTGTGGATTAAACAACAATGTCAATGTACTTAATGCCACTAAACTGTACACTTAAAAATGGTTAAAATGGTATACCTTATGTTTTGTATATTTTTCCATAGTAAAAAAATTAAAAAGACTACCAACTGTTTAGGGCAACAATGATTACAGTGTATACTGAGGTTTCTAACACATGTAGAAGTAAACTATACGACAACACAGAAAGCTGGGGAAAGGAAGTGTAAATGGAATTGTACTATCAAATTCTTACATCTTTCCTGAAGTTGCAAAATACGATTTTAAGGTAGACTGTAATAAGGTAAAAGGCATATTATAATCTCCAGATTAACCATTTGAAAAAAATATAAAAAGGTATAACTAAAATGCCATAGAGGAGATAAAATAGAATAGGGGCTTCCCTGGTGGCACAGTGGTTTAGAATCTGCCTGCCAATGCAGGGGACACGGGTTCGAGCCCTGGTCTGGGAAGATCCCACATGCTGCGGAGCAACTAGGCCCGTGAGCCACAACTACTGAGCCTGCGCATCTGGAGCCTGTGCTCCGCAACAAGAGAGGCCGCGACAGTGAGAGGCCTGCGCACCGTGATGAAGAGTGGCCCCCACTCACTGCGACTAGAGAAAGCCCTCACACAGAAACGAAGACCCAACACAGCCAAAAAAAAAAAAAAAAAAAAAAAAGATATACCCTACAAATAGCAACTATAAGAAAGTTGGGGTGATTCTATTAATAACAAAGTAGACTGTAAGACAGAGTACTATCAGAGATAAAGAGGGACATTTCTTAATGATAAAAGGGTGAATTCAACAGAATGACATAACAAACCTAAATGTGTATGGTCTAATAACAGAGCGTCAAAGTACAGGGAGAAAAAAAACTGGCAGAACTAAAAGGAGAAACAGGCAAATCCACAATCATATTTGGACATTTTAACGCTGCTCCCTTGGCAATTAGTTCGAAAAAATGTAGACAAAAACATCAATGAGTATACAGAAGATTTGAACAATACTCTCAATTAACTTGACCTAATTGACATTTATAGAACATTTCACCCAAGAACAGCAGAATGCACATTCTTTTCAAGTGTACATGGAACAGTCACCAAGATAGACCAGGTACTTCGGTCATAAAACAAGTCTCACTATATTTCAAAAGAGTGAAATTATACCAAGCATATTTTCTGACCACAATGGAATTAAAGTAGAAATCAATAACAGAAGGATAACTGGAAAAATCCCTAACTGTTTGGAAATTAAGTAAAGCAGCTCCTGGTAGGCTACTAAGTCTCTGGAAGAAATTGAGTCTGTCCGTGGGAATCATGGTCAATGCAACCGGAGTGGCTGTCATGAGCTGGATATTGTTAGATCCACTACGTCATAAGGTTAGGTGGGCACAGTACAATCATTGTATGATGGAAATGGTACCTTTGGGATCTGATTCAAGCAGGTCCGAAGGACACAAGTAAACAAAATGAATAGGCAGCCCACTTCTCTCCTGGTGCACTAAGCACCTCTTAGTGTTCACCTATGTAGAAAGGGGTGGGTAATACCAAGACCAGCTGATGGAGGACAAAAAGTCTGGGTCTGGTTCAAAGTAGGTTGTCTTGAAATGCTGGTGAGAGCCAAAAATGGCCTGCTGCTACACTACCTGCCCCACTCAGGGGTATCCCAAGTGGAGAATGGAATAGAAATTCTCCCAGTGGGCAGAACTTTGAGCACTACAGCTGCCATCAGCTCTGTGTTCAGGGAGAAGCGGTCAGAGGCCAGGCTAGACACAGACTCCTGGGTAGTGATGGATAGCTTGGCTGGGAAAAAGATATGTAGATGATGTATGGGAGTGGATACAAAAATGTATGGTTTCGCACTTCCCTGGTGGTGCAGTGGTTAAGAATCTGCCTGCCAATGCAGGAGACACGGGTTCGAGCCCTGGTCTGGGAAGATCCCACATGCCGCGGAAAGCCCATGCGCCATAACTACTGAGCCTGCGCTCTAGAGCCCATGAACCACAACTACTGAGCCCGTGTGCCACAACTACTGAAGCCCATGCACCCTAGAGCCCGTGCTCTGCAACAAGAGAAGCCACCGCAATGAGAAGCCTGCGCACTGCAACAAAGAGTAGCCCCCACTCACTGCAACTAGAGAAGGCCTGCGTGCAGCAACGAAGACCCAATGCAGCCAAAAAAAAAAAAAGAAAAAAAGTATGGTTTCTTGGGACTTCCCTGGTGGTCCAGTGGCTAAGACTCCACGCTTCCAATGCAGGGGGCCCGGGTTTGATCCCCAGTCAGGGAACTAGATCCCACATGCTGCAACTAAGAGTTCGCATGCCGCAACTAAAAGATCTCGCAGGCCGCAACAAAGATCGAAGATACCAAGTGCTGCAACTAAGACCCGGTGCAGCCAAATAAATCAATAAATATTTTTTAAAAGTATGGTTTCTTATGTCTCATGCCAATGCCCATCAGAATACATCTAGTACAGAGAGAGCACCAAACAAACAGGAGAATAGGATGACTTGTCTGGTAGATGTCAGCTAGCTTCTGTCCTTGGCCACCCCAGCGCTTGCACAGCAGAATAGCCATGGTAGCAGAGATGTAGGCTATGCATGGACCCAATGCTGCAGGTTCCCTCTCACCAAGGCTGATCTAGACTCTGCAGCTACCGAGTGTTAAAACTATCAGTAGCAGAAACCAACATTGAGCCTTTGATATGGTACCCTATCTTGAGGAGACCAGGCCACTATTTTTTTTTTTTTAAATATTTATTTATTTCTTTATTTTTATGGCTGTGTTGGGTCTTCGTTTCTGTGCGAGGGCTTTCTCTAATTGTGGCAAGCGGGGGCCACTCTTCATCGCGCTGCGCGGGCTTCTCACTATCGCGCAGGCCACTATTTTTTTTAAAATTTATTTAATTTATTTTATTTTTGGCTGCGTTGGGTCTTCGTTGCTGCGCGCGGGCTTTCTCTAGTTGCGGCGAGCGGGGGCTACTCTTCGTTGCGGTGCACGGGTTTCTCGTTGCGGTGGCTTCTCTTTGCTGTGGAGCACGGGCTCTAGGCCCACGGGCTTCAGTAGTTGTGGCTCGCGGGCTCTAGAGTGCAGGCTCAGTAGTTGTGGTGCACGGGCTTAGTTGCTCTGCAGCATGTGGGATCTTCCCAGAGCAGGGCTCGAACCCGTGTTCCCTGCATTGGCAGGCGGATTCTTAACCACTGCGCCACCAGGGAAGCCCCCAGGCCACTATTTGATGGCACTTGAGTTCGTCTACCTTAGAAGAGGTAGAAATTCATCTTTACTAGGACTGAAAATTATTCAGGGTATGGGCTTGCCTTCCCTACCTACAGTACCTCTCCCAGCTTACAGGGTACCTCATTCAGGGAATTCACATAATATTGCCTTGGAAAAGGGGGAACATTTTATTTTCCTTTATCTTCTTTTTTGTCTTCTTTGGATTCACTGAATTTTTTTCAAGTTTTATGGAGATGTAATTGACATACATCACTGTTTAAGGTGTACAGCATAATGGTTTGAACTTACATATATTGTGAAATAATTACAGCAAAATTTAATTAGCATCCATCACCCCTTATGGATACAATAAAAAAAGTCCTCTTGTCCCTCTAAGTCACAGGACACAGCCCAATTCAGTGTGAGTTATGACTCAACCTCAAACTCACTAAGGGGTATCGAGCAAGGCTGGCAGATTTGGCTGGTAAAGAAACAAACCTTTTTAGATTCAGACAGTTTATCATTTACATCAGGAGCAAAAGCAAGATCAGCCAAGGTGGCAGCTCCCTGGGACCCTTCTTCAACAGGATGACCAAATTTTACCAAAACAAGAGAGGACGATGCAACATGAGGGGTGGGGCACCTTGATACTGAGGAATCAGTTCTGTGTAGTTTGATAGCCGGCAGCTGTACCTTAAGACGGGAAACCTCATACCTCACCAGAACCCAGGAGGTAATGAGAAAATGCCTTCCTGGAAGATGGGGAGGCAGCTTCCTAAGTTCTCATGTTCTGGGAGGGCCACAGGGCGTCCTGCCAACGTTCAGGTCAGCTGTGGTTGAGTCTTGCCTACATGGCCCATGTAGAGGCGCGCATGGTCGCCAGGGCAACAGGGAGGAACCCTTTCCTTTACAGAGTTAAGACTTCTCTTCCTTCCCCAGCTAAGGCTGGTGGCAGGAGAAAGCCTTCAGTCCAGGAAGGTGATTGTGGGTGGATTCTGCCCCCTCTCCCCGCTTACATCCTCACTTACTAGTTATGTTTTCATCCTGGTAGGGGCAAAAAGAGAGGAGGTAAGGCAATGAGATGGTTCCTCCCTGGCTGGATGCCTCGGCGTTTTCTTAGCCTGGCCAAAGTCTACAGCGGAATCCTCTTGCGGGCACTTTCTTGTTTCCTTCAGAGGACCAAATATTGGGTCTTTCTGAGGCACTTCCTGTGATGTGATCTAAATACTTTCCCGGAGAAACTCCAGACATGCAGACTCCTATATCCCGAAGCCGCAGGCTCTTTTAGCTTTTTCAGACATGAGATGGAGAACAGGTCACGCTTTCTCAACCGCAAGGGAGCAAGTGGAAAGCACCTCTCTCCTTGGGAGGAACTCAGCACAGCTGTAGCTCCTATCCTCCTTTTTCCTTCTCTCAACTCTTCCATGCGCTTGAAATAGGGGAGTGGATTCGGAAGACCCAGAGTCAGCCCATGACCATTTCCTTTGTAAATTCTGCATTTGATGATCTGCCTCTGGAATTTCACATCTATTGAAATGTTGAGCCTCAGTGGAAATTTTTAACATCACGTTACTGACCTCCAAAAATATTTGTCTCTTTTGAGTATCACGGACTCATGGTCTGTCACAAACTCAACTTACTCCCATTGACCATAATTTTATTTTTGCTTTTTGCTTTTGGCCAGTGGATAGCCCTTGAAGCTGGCTCTTTGTTCTTTGTAGTGATGGATCCCCAGTTAGCCTTGAAAGCATTCTTGCTTTCTGACAGCAAGACGTTTTAGGCCCAGTTCGAGGTTTTCTGCCTCAAACATGGAATCAGCTACTCTTTCCAAGGAGCCTTGGTCTTGTATATTCAAACATGGTATTAGAGACCAATAGTTGGGCCTTAGGAATGCAGACTTTTATGGTGTCACAGGAGTACTGGGGGCAATGCAGGATGACAGAACAGAAAAATTATCTTTTATTTAAAAACAAAAAAGATCATCAATTTATGTAAATATTTTAAACTTAATTACAATTTTACTTAGCTCTTTCTTATACTGATATCAAAGTCTTTTAGTTTATTTTCTCCTCTTTTCTGAGATAGAATCTTTTCTCCTCTCTGTGACATATAACATATTTTTACCAAATTTTATGTACTTTGCTTTAATATATTATACCAAATCATGTGTTTAAATAATAATGTTATTTAAAGCTTCAGAAGGTTTTACTTTTCTAAAACAAAATTGGATCTTATCCAAGAGTATTATAAAAGAATACCCGTGATCTCTTAGCTGTTTTGCTATTTCATTTTTTAACAGCTTTATTGAGGTAAAATTTATACACAATAAACTGCATGTTTATAGTGTATAATTTGATAAGTTTTGACATGTGTATACACTGTGAAACCATTAGCACATTCCAGATAATGAACATGGGCATTACCCGCAATAGTTTGTTTATACCCTTTTGTAATCTCTCCTTTTTGTTCCCCTCCCTGCCCACCCCCCATCTCCAGGCGACCACTGATCTGCTTTCTGTCATTATAGATGGCATTTTCTAGAATTTTATAGAAATGAAGCCATACAGTGTGTACTCTCTTTTTGTCTGGCTACTTTCTTTTTTTAAAAAATTTATTTATTTTATTTTTGGCTGCGTTGGGTCTTCGTTGCTGCACACGGGCTTTCTTTAGTTGTGGAGAGTGGGGGTTACACTTCCTTTCGGTGTGCGGGCTTCTCATTGCGGTGGCTTCTCTTTGTTGCGGAGCACGGGCTCTAGGCACGCGGGCTTCAGTAGTTGTGGCACGTGGGCTCTAGAGTGAAGGCTCAGTAGTTGTGGCGCACAGGTTAGTTGCTCCGCGGCATGTGGGATCTTCCCGGACCAGGGCTTGAACCCGTGTCTCCTGAATGGGCAGGTGGATTCTTAACCACTGCGCCACCAGGGAAGTCCCTGGCTACTTCCATTTGGAATAATTATTATGAGATTCATCCAAGTTGTCATGTATATTAATTGTTCGTTCCCTTTTATTGATGAATAGTATTCCATTGTACAGTTATAGCATAATTTACTCATCTACTCAACTATTGATATACCTTTGAGTTGTTTCCAGTTTTTGGTCACTACTAATAAAGCTGCTGTGAACATTCATGTGCAAGTCTTTCTATGGACACACGCTTTCATTTATTTTGGGTGACTACTTTGGAGTGGAATGGCTGGGTCATATGGCACTTATATTTTTAACTTTTTAAGAAGCTACTGAACTGTTTTCCAAAGCATTTTAAACATTTTACATACCCACCAGCTGATGATGAGAATTCCAGGTGTTCCAGTCCTCACCAACACTTAGTATGTCAGTCTTTTTAATTTTAGACATTACAATGGGTGGTTCAATTTGCATTTCCCTAACGACTAATGATGTTGAGCATCCTTTCATGTGCTTATTTGCCATCCATACATCTTGGATGAAGTGTCATTAAATGTTTGGTAGAATTCAGGAGTGAAACCATCTGGGTCTGGAGTCTTCTTTGTGGGGAGGGTTTAAACTACATTTTCAAACTCTTTAATAGATAGAGGACTACTGGTGTTATCCATTTTTTCTCGAATGAGCTTTGGTAGTTTGCATCTTTCAAGGAATTTGTCCATTTCATTTAAGCTGTCGAATTTACTGGCATAAAGTTGTTCATAATATTCCTTTATTATCCTTTAATTATCTGTAGAGTCTATAGTAATGTCACCTCTCTCATTCCTGATGATGTTAATCTACTGTCTTTTTGCTTGCATTATTTCCAGTGAGAAAACTATTGTCATCCTAATACGTAATGTGTCTTTTTTCTCTGACTGCTTTTAAGATTTTTCTCTTTATCACTGACTTCTGGCAATTTGAGTATGATATGTCTTGATATAATTTTCATCATGTTTCTTGCACTTAGGATTTGTTGAGTTTCTTGGATCTGTAGGTTTCCAGTTTGCATCAATTTTTGAAAAATTTTAGCCATTATTTCTTCAATTTTGGGGGTCCTCTTATCTCTTTCCTCTTCCCTCCCTTGGGGACTCCAATTACATGTATCAATATATTTAGCAGCTTGAAGTTGTCCCACATTTCACTGATGCTCTGGTCATTTTAAAACAGCTTATCTTACTTAATTTTATTTATTTTTATTGTGAATACATATATATATTTCTCATAAACGTTGCCATTTTAAGCCATTTAAAAAATTGTATATGACACCATTCTTTATAGACTGGAAAAAGTAACCCTTTTTGTGAGTACATGATGAAAATTAATAAATTGTTCTCCTTATTAGGGCAAAATGAAAGCAATACATTGTTGCTATTGTGAGGTTAAAACATTTCAACTTTTTAAACAGTGGAGCAGCATCCCCTCCTAGATATAAGATCAATGTCTCGGGCTTCCCTGGTGGCGCAGTGGTTGAGAGTCTGCCTGCCAATGCAGGGGACACAGGTTCGCGCCCTGGTCTGGGAAGATCCCACATGCCGCGGAGCAATTGGGCCTGTGAGCCACAACTACTGAGCCTGCGCATCTGGAGCCTGTGCTCCGCAACAAGAGAGGCAGCGATAGTGAGAGGCCCGCGCACCGCGATGAAGAGTGGTCCCCGCTTGCCGCAACTAGAGAAAGCCCTCGCACAGAAACGAAGACCCAAGACAGTTATAAATAAATAAGTAAAGTAATTAATTTAAAAAAAATCAATGTTTGATTATTGCTTTCTTTCTTTTTGATGTTAGCAGTTGTTGAAGCTTAATGCCTAGGTTCATTTATTTATTGGGAGTTGCAAAATAATATTCAAGTTATATCCTTTTTTCTTATTTATTAGCTGGAATAGATTTATAAAGAGATGCTTCCTCTCATCTACTAAAAAATATGGAACGCTTCACAAATTGGCATGTCATCCTTGCGCAGGGGCCATGCTAATCTTCTCTGTATCGTTATCATTTTAGTATATGTGCTGCTGAAGTGAGCACCATTTTAGCCATTTTTAAGCGTACAATTCAGTGGCATTAATTACATTCACAATGCTGTGTAACCATCACCATAGCTATTTCCAAAACTTTTTCAACACCCCACACAGAAATTCTGTACCCATTAAGCAATAACTCTCTGCTTCCCTTTCCCCCAGACCCTGGTAACCTCTAATCTACTTTCTGTCTCTATGAATTAGATGGTGTTCTTTAAAGCTCCTAAGCACCAAATTTTAATCTCAATTAGTTTCCAAAACATTTGTCCAACTTAAAAAGCTCCAAGTTGAAAATTATAATACATAAACTACATGGGCATAAAACCTTTAATTTTGGGGTTTCCCTGGTGGTTCAGTGGGTAAGACTCCACGCTCCCAAGGCAGGGGGCCTGGGGTTCGATCCCCGGTCGGAGAACTAGATCCCACATCCATGACACAACTAAGAAGGCCACATGCCGCAACTAAGAAGTCTGCAGGTCGCAACTAAAAGATCCCGCATGCCACAACTAAAGGAAAAAAAAAAGATCCCACATGCCATAACAAAGATCCTGCGTGCCACAACTAAGACCCGGCAGAGCCAAAATAAATAAATAAATAAATTTAAAAATAAAACCTTTAATTTTTTCCCCTTTAATTAGCTTTCTGCATCCAGTCCCAGACAGGGAGAATAAGGTCAGTGAGAGATCACACACAAGCCTCCTCTCCCCTCTAAGACCGGCTCCTTGTCCAATTTGTTTTGTAAGATCAGGATTCTCGATCATGTTAAAGTAGGAACCAGGAGGTTAATTTACGCTACAAGCCAACTGTTAGCTCAGGGACCAGCTGAGGGCTTTTTTGATTCCTCATCACACCGGTTTTTTCTCTGCTATTTCTGAACATTCTATTTCAAATACAGGCAATTTATCTTCATTCTTTAGAGCAGGGTTGTTAACCTGAGGTCCTGGGATGGTTTGTGGATAAACAATTCAGTAAGTCCATTTCCTTCAAGGGGAATAAAATGACATCTTTATTTTAATTAACCTCTAACTAAAAACTACATTTCCTTCATTTAAGGAGAGACCACAGCAGTAGTAGCAGCACCTGTCACTTTAGAAGCACTCATAGAAATCAGTGATATTTTCATAGTACATCTTGGTTGTTGCAGAAACTTTGAAGTATCATTTACACTGATCCTACTTTGAAATTACGTTACTCTGTAGAGGTGCTACTAGAACTTGCTATTTAAAGTGTTAATAAACACATATATTATCACATCACAAGTTAAAAAAATGTATTTTGATTAGTTTTTGATTATGTTTAGTATTTCGACTGAATTTCAGTATAATTGGTTCTCTTTGCAAGCCTACTTCATGAGTTTTAAAAAATGCTTTAAAACTGTGTGGGGGTCTCTATGCTTCACCAGACTGCCAAGGGGTCTGAGGCACAAAAGAGATTAAGAACCCCTGGTCTTTTGAGGGGGTCACTGTAGAAAACTTCCTACTTGCAGGATGGCAGTTTGGGTCAGATGCATCTTTTTAAAGGATTTTGGGGGAATGATTGAGATTCACTACTCAGCATTTACATTAGTGTACTACTTTGCTGTCTCTTAACACTAGGCATATAAGAACACTTCTTGGTGCCAGGAATTTTACTTCTTCTACCCCAAAAGGGCTCACACTTGGCTGAGTTAGAAGCGCCCGCCAGAAAAAACGATTTGAATCATCACTGGTACACCAGTTCCATTTCTGAAGGAAACTGACACCTTCAAGGCCATAAAATACCCAGCTTTCCATTTTGATGGGGCAGGCACAAGTGTGGACCCTCGTCCTCCCCCAGCACACATACCTCAATTCTATGGCAGTGACCTCCTTGGAGCAAGTTCAGCCTTATGTCTGGAGGCAGGACACAGCATTTCCCACTTCTTGGTCTGGCTGGTGGGTGGCTGCAGAAGGGAAAACCCACCCCATGTGGTCAGGCCAGGGCGCCCTCCCAGGGAGACCCTGCACCCTTGGTTTACCCTGGAACCCTGTTTCCAGGTCACCCTTGGTCAAGTGCAAGGGCCCAGATCTAGCCTCAGTGTGGATATGCCTCTGGGTCGAGGGCCGCCTCCCAGAAGAGTGCATTGATGGCAGTGGCTTGCCTCTCCACGGCTCTGAGTGCTTTATCTTGGAGATTTTGGGGTAGCCGAAAGCACCCTTCTGTGGCTTATGTAGGGGGACATCTAACCCCACCTCTTACCTGAAGGAGAGCTGGGAGATGGACAGAAAAGGTTTGGATGGTGTAGTCCCGGGCTGGAGAGAGACCGACAGTCCTTCGGAGCCTCTTGGTGAAGACAGCAGACGTCTCTTCCTTCTCTTTAGGCATGGGGTTGGAGCTCGTGTTCTCCACAGCCCCCTTCAGGTGGAGCAATCCAAGCGGGTCCAGTAAGGGCTGTACCGTCCTCCAAAGCCTCAAGCCAGAGACTCCCTTGCACCTCCCCCATCCTCCCCCCTCCCCGCTTCCATCAGTCTATGGACGATCTTTCCTCCATCACTGGTCTCCTCCTCACCCTCTTCTATGCTGGTCCAGCTCATCACCCCTCACCCCTCACCGCAGACTCCCTGGCCTCATTTTTGCCCCTTCTAATCCATCCTCTCCTCATCCTTAGGTCCCAGGGTGATCTGTCTGAAATAGAAAACTGACCTTCTCAGCCCCCATTTCAAACTGGCTCTGATCCCCAAAAACCCTCCATTTCTGGCCTGGCTCTCAAGGCCCTCTCAGCCCAGCTGGTCTCATCTCCCGCTCCCTGCCCCGGCCTCTGCAGGCTGCCATGCCCTCCCAGTCACCAGGGCACGTCCTCTGTGTGGTCCCAGCGCACGGCTCATCTCTCTGGCCGCCCACCCACCTACCCCACGGGCCTGGCCATGCACCAAGCAGGCATCTGAAATGCTCACTGAGGAGCAAAATCTTGAGAATGTCACCACCATCCGTGCAATTGCTATGGCTTCCCCAGAGTCCCACCAAGTCCGGGCTTTCTGGAAGCTCCACTTTGAGTGACAGGCCTGAGGGTCTCACCCTGGGGGCCACACTGTGGAGACAGCGCCTCTTTTCATTTGACCTCTTGTTGCTGGGCCTCCGTGCCACAGCCCTTGGAGAGCCCTCGGAGATGGCCATCATCTTTTCCACCATTCTCCCATGAATCCACTTTAACCTGGGCACACCTTAGGAACAGTGCCTGACTGCCATCCTCAGAGTGGGCACAGACCCTCTCCCATGTTCTCATGCTCTGGGTCCCTGGTTCAGCCTTCAGTGCCTTTTGCTTACTCCTGGGCCCAGATTCCTGCCTTGAGCTCTCAGCAGGTAAAGTGGCCTCCAAGGTGGCCGACTGTGTCAGGAGGGAGAGGCAGGAGGGCTGAAGAATGGCAGACCCCGTGTTCAAGTCTCAACTCCACCCCTGAGGTCACTGAACCCTTCCACTGAGGGAGCAAGGATGAAGCCTCAGGCTTGGGGGTGATGTCTGGGGCTCAGCCGTCTTGCCACTGGGGAGACTCCTGCTGCCGGAGAGGCAGAAGGCAGCCAAAGAGAGCTCTCACCAGCCCCCTGTCCTCTACCCAGCCTGAGCCTCACCCCCACACCCCCCGAGGGGGATGGGGGCTTGCACTTGGCCTGGCATAGACCCCAAACCACCAGGGCGCACGGGCAAGAGCACGGAGCAGCTCCAGCCGCAAGGATGGAGATGCCAGAAGCTGAGGTACAGGGTGTTCTGAGCACCAGCCTTGTACTCCCTCACCGTGGTGGCAGTAGGAGTGCTGCTCGGTCACTTCCTGGTCATTTGGTGAGTCGGGACTGGGTAACTCAAGCAGAAAAGCTCTGGGAGCCCCCCAGGGGCGCTGGTGCCCCTCATACGGGGAAGGGCTTGCAGGTGCTGCAGTAGCAGTCCCAGGAGGATTAACTGTCTGGGGCTCTGAAATGCACATCATGGATGCAAGCCCTGCAAGGGCGCTCCTGGGCAGAGGGACCACGGGTCCATGGCCCCAGGCGGGGAGGCAGAGTTTGGACTTGGGGAGGGGGAGGGCGCTTTGGTGCAGCAGGAGCAAGGTCCTTCTCAGACGGACCACTGCCTGAGGGCTGGGGTGCTGGGACCTCGAGCAGGCTGTGTCTCCAGGTGGGAGCCACAGCTGGACCTCCACCTGCAGGGAGGCAAGGGGTTGGGGTGGGGGGTGGGAGGTGGGAGGACCCTCTAGGCCACTTGCAAGTTTGAATCTAGGTCAAAGGCGAGAAGCCTAGCCTCTTCCACTGCCCAATCCCCCAGTGCGCTCATGTGGAAAAATCCTGTCCACACTGCCAGGACCTCAATGACGAACCCAAGGACACAGTTACTCTCTCCTCGCCAGGGTCCAGCTCCTCACGCTGGCATTCAAGGCCCCCATACCTGGCCTCGCTCCCATCCTTCACTGTGTCCCAGGCTGAGCCCTCCTTTCTCATCTTTCCTCTACCCTCCCCCACCCCTCATTCTTGCCCCCGAAGCCTCTGCTCAGTTATCCCTCCCCCCCTACCTCTCTCACAGCTCCGCCAAAGCCCCCTCCCCAATCCCTGTGGGCCTCTTGGGCCCAGCGCTTTATCTCTGCACCTCATTCAGGGACTGCCGGTTGTCTCCTGGTTTCACTCGCCCAGGGGGGAGCCGGGTCCCCTAAGACCTGGGTGGGGGCCGGGCAGGTGCCAGGCCACGGTGGGCTCAACAGGGGGCCCGTGTGTGGCTCTCCCTCCTCCCCGGCAGGCCCAGGAGGAGCCGTGCCTGAGGCCAAGGCAGGAGAAAGGACGACAGGAGAGCCAGGTGCAGTCCCTAAAACAGGCTCTTTAATAACATTATGTCTTCACTGAAGAGCTTCGCTTTTCCCACCCAGCGCCGGGCGGGGGCCGGCAGGGTCCGCGGGACGGACGGCCACGTGGGCCATCGCCCCGCGGCCGGGCGGGTCCGGGTGGCCCCAGGGCCTTGGCGCCGCCCGCGGCCGCCTAGTAGAAGGAGTACTGGTTCTCGACGGCGCGCGTGCGGCCCCGGGCGCCTTCTCCCGGCCCGGCCTCTGGGGGCTCGTCGGCGCCCCCGCCCGCCGCCTCCAGCAGGCGCTCGGCGCTGTTGCTGCGGCTGCGCGCGCTCAGCGGGCCCTCGGCGGGGCGCGAGGCGCCGGGCACAGACGCTGCCGAGGACGACGAGGCGGATGAGGACGAGGCGCCGCCGGCCTCCGAGGGCGAGGCGGGCGGGCAGGCGGCCGCGGCGAGGCTGGAGAAGTAGTGCTGGCCGGCCGGCTCGCTCCAGCAGGCGGGGGGCGCGGGCGCGGCGCTGGGCGAGGGCCCCGGGTCTGCAACGGGAGACCGCGGGCCGTCAGCGCCAAGCCTGGGCCCTGGGCGCCCCCCGCCCCCCAGTCCCGGCGTGCAGACACGGGCCAGAGCCCCGGAGGAACGCGGTGGCCTGGCATCACACAGGGAGCCGGGAACCCGAATTCAGCGCGCCGGGTTCCAGCCCACCTCCCCGATAACTAAAGTCATGGGTATAGGCGGCAGCGCACACACACAAACAACGCTCCACCCGCGTGTGCCGGGCACCCTCACTCACCCCTCCAAGGCTTCCTTCCTTCAACAGCTCAGCGCTGAGCCCCACCTGTGCAGGGATCTAAGGGACTCCACCCCCTTCCGCCCGCCAGGAATTACTCAGGACACGGATCCCTCGGGGCTGCGGCTCTCCGCCAATCCTGATGGCCGGGTTGCTTACAACTTGCCCGAGACCGGGGCTCATCCCACCGGGTCTAGCAGGGTGGCAGCCTGAGGGTGACGCCCTCCCCCACTGCCCACCTGTCTGTTTGCACGGGCCAGGTAGGGGCGTCTTACCAGGTGGGGGGCCCTGGGCCCGCACATAGCTGCGAAGGGTGATGTCTGCAGAGCCCCCCGACTCCAGCGGGATGGGGTGGGTGTGGAAGTGGCGGAGCATGTCGAGCACAGACTGGAACCACAGGTGCTGCACGTGGCACTGCCCGTGGCCGTTCAAGGACAGGCGCAGGTGCTGTGGGCATAGATGGGCGTGGTCAGTGTGGGGTGGGGGGGTCCTGGACTGGCCCCATGCTTGGCAAGTGCCTTGGAAGGTCACGGGGAGGACCAGGTCTCATAGAGGCCACAGGGGTGGTGTCAGAGTGGGCGCCCCTCACACGTGAGCCCATCTTAGGGGGGGTCATGCCTGTGGCGGGGATGGGGAGTGAGGGCCACAGAGCCAGGCTGGGACTGGAGGCGCATGCATCTGCCCCTAGGCTGGGAGCACCTACATCAGGCCCTTCACACACCCGCTCCATCCCTAGTCTCCAAAAGCCCTAGAAGGCAGAGATTACAGCCTCCACATGAGAGATGGGGAAACCCAGGCACAGGGAGGGAGAGACTCGCCCACAGCCGCAGAGCATAGAGCTAGGAAGACAACTCGTGTTTGGGTGACCCTCCCACCCCAGCAGCTAGGGGTCTGCCCACTGTCCCCGAACAGGCAAAGCCCAGCAGGCTGGAAACAACCCCCAGGGTGGCTGGGGAGGAATGGCTGCAGATGCTACTCAACTGTGCTGCAGCGGTGGGGGGGGGGGGCGCGGAGCACGGAGGAGCAGTGCCCACCTGGGCCAGGCGCCTCGGGGAGAGGAGGGGCCACAGGCCTGTGGTCTCTAGTGGTGAGCCACAGGTCTCTGGCTTCAGCCCTTTTTTGCCCCATGTGTATCTCACAAGGGGAAGAGTGGCCGTCTCTGGGGTGTGTGTGGCAAGAGGGGTGATGACAGGAGGGTGCATGGGACGGGGGAGCTGGCCTCCTAGTACAGG
This sequence comes from Balaenoptera physalus, assembly GCF_965194825.1. Classification (NCBI taxonomy): domain Eukaryota; kingdom Metazoa; phylum Chordata; class Mammalia; order Artiodactyla; family Balaenopteridae; genus Balaenoptera; species Balaenoptera physalus. Next base: position 84,596,394 of record NC_138898.1, read on the forward strand.
AGAGAGAAGCCCTGGGGAGGAGGGGAGCGTTCCCATGAGTGAGTGCTGCCGCTCGGCAGGGCCAGAAGTTGCCAGAACAGTGTGGGCCAACCCGGGAAGCACTCATGGCAGCCCAGGGCAGGGGCTCAGCCCAAGAGGAACAGCATAGCGGGGTCACACCACAGCCTCAAGTCGGGGTGGGGCCTCTGGGGACAGAGACCCAGGGCAGAGCTGGGCCCCAGGGAGCGTGTGCCTCTCAGTCTTTGGAAAAACACTGCAGACATTTATTATCTGAAGGTGAAAAGTGAGGCCTCGGAAGGCAGAGGTCTTCCTTCCCGGGAGGTGTATGAGTAGGAAGCTGCTCTATCCCACCACTAACTTCTCCAGCTCTGCACAGGACTCTGGACAGACATGGTGCTCTGAGAGGCACCAGCTGTGGTGAGCACAAAGTTCAGGGCTGGGTTTTGCCCTGGAAAGAGCAGAGCCTCCCGCTCTGTCTCCCCTACCAAACATCCTGACACCACTCCCTGACCCCACCCGCCTGCCCCATGCCCCACGGTGGGCTGGGCACCATCCGAGCCTCTGGCTTGGGCATGCATCAGATCCGGGCCCTCCCAGGAGGCTGCCTCGGGGCCGTGCTGGCTAAGAAGTAAACTCCGGGTCAGGCTGCCAGGGACGGTGTTAAGCGCCTGGTTGTCAGAGGAACTGGTGAGGGAAGCTGCTTTCCAAGGAGGCGTCCTCAGGGAAGCGCTGCCCATGGGGCCAGGGGAGGGCCTGAGCCGGGCCAGCCGGGGGCTGGGACACTGGCTACCCATGCAGGCCTGGAGCAGGAGTCCTAGGGTGCCCCCTCCTCCAGCAAGGACTGACGGGAACTGTGTCCTGGGAGGAGCCAGGGCTGGGTCTGTTTCCTTAGCGGAAACTCGGGATGGGGGGGGAGGGGAGTTTGAGGTTCCTGCCCACTCTGTCACACTGAAACCCCCACGGTCACTGGACTTTCTGTCATGTTTTCCTTTGTGCCTTAGGTCTTTATTAGCACGCAGTGCCCTTCCTTGAGAGCCCGCCTTCCGGGTTCACAGTCATGCCTTTGCCCTGCCCTGTCTGGACCACCCTTCCACTTGTCTTCACCTCAAGGATTCTCTGTCCATTGCACGTCTCAGGTCAAGGTCCTCTCCTACTCTGGCTGGTGGGGTCAGGAGCCTCCTCTGGCCCCCCCTTCTCTGCAGCCCTTCTGCCCGGCCCAGCTCCTCCTCTTCTGCCTGGCTCTCGAGGGCCCACTGTGTGTGGTTCCCTTCCACAGCCCCTGGCCTGGCATGAGCACAGGCCTGGCCCGGAGCTGGGGACCAGGAGGGGCTGGTGAAATGTGCTGAGCAGGGGAGAAGAGGGGCTGTTGGGTGGGTGGAGTATTGGTTGACCCCAGACCTGTACTGAGGTGGCTCTCGGTGGAGACCCTCAGAAGCCCCAGTGCTATGCGATCCCCAATGCACAGGGTCAAAGTGAAACCCTCAGAAGGGCCCAGCCTCCTGGGGGCTCGGCCACCAGCAGGTGATTTCCCCATCGGATAATGGCGAAGCCATGTCTGGGGCAGACTGTAGCCCCACAGAGAGGTGCAGGAGGGATGTGAGTGATTTGGAGCATGGCCAGGGGAAGGCCTGGCCTGTGGGAAGCCACGCCACCCCTACACCCATGGAGCCTGTTCCTGGGCGCCGGTGCAGCCTCAGGACCAGGGCCACCTCAGCCCCCCTCCCCCTGGGCTGGACACTGCCCCCCTGTGCCCCCCGCCTTCCCTGACTTACCTTGGCCTTGCCCTGGAAGTTGAAGGTCAGCACGTACTCCCCAGGCCGAGTCTCACTCTGGCGGATCACGAAGAGGCCGTGGCTCCGGGGCCCGCCTGCCAGAACCAGCTGAGCTGCCTTGACCCGTGACAGTGTCCCGTGGAACCAGGGGTAGTCAGAGAGCTCCAGCTCGGGCTCAGCCTCGGGCTCCAGCTCTGCTCCGTCCTCCACTGCAGAGGGATGACAGTGTGAGAGGCGTGGGGGAGAGAGCGGGCACGTAAACGAGAAAAGGGATGCATCATCTTGTTGGGTTTTTGCATGTAAGATGCTGCTGAATAATTTAGAATGAGGCAGGGAGCTGACCCACCCACTAAACATATGAGGTAAACTGAGGCACAGAGAGGAGAAAATGATAGAATAAGAGAATGTAGATTTAAACTACAGACTGGTTTAGCAAATAGCTTAATGATAAGCATGTATCAAATGATGGAATGGGTGCCATTTGTCTCAAGGATAGACCATTAACAGCAATTGGCGGGACTTCCCTGGTGGCACAGTGGTTAAGAATCCGCCTGCCAATGCAGGAGACACAGGTTCAAGCCCTGGTCCGGGAAGATCCCACATGCCGCAGAGCAACTAAGCCCGTGCGCCACAACTACTGAGCCTGCGCTCTAGAGCCCGTGAGCCACAACTACTGAGCCCACGTGCCACAACTACTGAAGCCCACGCGCCTAGAGCCTGTGCTCTGCAACAAGAGAAGCCACCGCAATGAAGAGTAGCCCCCGCTTGCTGCAACTAAAGAAAGCCCGCACGCAGCAACAAAGACCCAACACAGCCAAAAATAAATAAATTAATTAATTAAAAAAAATAGCAATTGGCAAATGGTTTCTGTTCTCACATAACATACATTAAATGTTTTTGCACCTCCTGAACCAGTAACAAAACTCCTCAATACCCCAGCTGTATCTGCTTGTATGTATAACATCAGAATATGCTTATTTCACAATCATCGTGCAGTTTTCTCTGGTTTGGTGGGATCACTCAGTTTCCTGGGGTCACTCTCTAAGTCGGCAACAAACCTGGGAACAAATCAAGTGTCTTTGTCCCCAAGCCCTCGTTACAACCCTTTGCACCCCTTTCTGTGAGCGTTTTCTACTGAAACCAGGGCCCGTGGGAGGGGTCACATTCCTGGACTAGCCTGCAAAAGCCAGAACAACCGAGTAGCTGTGCAAAGGACCCGGTGGGATGAAATGTCACAGCTTCTGAGGCTCAGGAAGGGCTTGGGAGAGGCCTGGGAGTGCCTGTGGCCTGGGGCGGGGGCACAGGGAGGGGCAGCAGGAAGAGTGCAGCCCCACTGCACCTGTGTTATTGCTGTCACTGCCGCTGCCACCTGGGGACTCCAGGGTCTCCAGGAAGGTCTCCAGCGGGACATGGACCAGGGACTCCCCGACGGCATCTCGAGCTCGGCTGTGTGGGGCCGTCACCACGGCGGCCGTTGTCTCTAGGGGCCGGGGCAGGTCCGCTGCTGGAGAAATGGCAGGTGAGAAGCACGTCTGTCTGTCTGACCATCTCTGAGCGACCGCCCCCTCCGACCCTGCCCTCCACTACTCCAGCCAGCTCTGTCCCCACCTACCATCCGTCAGGAGCTCACAGCTGCAAGAGGCCACACGGCTGGCCAGACAGCTTCCCCGGGCACAGGGGAGATCGGCATCTTCCTCGCTGTCCCTGCGAAGGCAAGAAAGCGCAACCACGTCCTGCCATGGGACTCGGACCACGGGCTGCTCGTGGAGCCAGGCAGTGGCAGACAGTCCCACGGCCAGCATCAGCCCTGTCCCTCTGCCTTCATGTCCCTCTGTCACACCCTCAGCTTGCTCTGTGGCCACCATGTGAGTGACCGCGCCATATGGAGATGTCTCCTGGTGGGTGCAGCTCTCCTGGAGGTCACATGACCCCTGCCCCCTAACCCATGACAGGCTGCCCTCCTCCTAGGATCCCACGGAGGCCCTCATATAGGGGCAGGGCGTGGTGGTGGGCGGGGCTGGGGCCAGCTCCCTTCCCTGCCCTGGGCCTTTGTCTCCCCATCTGTGCCAGCTCTAAAGTACCGCAAAGTGAGGTTCACCTTCACGGGGGCTGGGGAAAGAGTCTGCGGAGCCGCTGGCTGGGAGGGTGGCAGGGGAGGGATTACAGCCACTTTGGGATGGGGGTGGCGGGGTGGCGGGGTGGGGGGAGCCTGGGAGGTGCTCAGGACTTTTAATTGTGCTTCCTTAAACGAAGCTGTTAATTAGAAGGCAGCAGCCCCTCCCCCGGGGCTTGGCTCACCCCAGTAGCCAGAGCTGCTGCCAAATGCTCAGCCGGCTGGCCTGCCTGCCCCTCCTCCTCCTGGCCTCGGGATCTCTCCCGCAGGCGCAGCCAGCCTCCCTGCTGTTCTTCCTGCACACACAGCTGACCGTAGCTGCCCTCCGCTTATTACCAGCCATGGCTCCCCACTGCCCCGACCTACCAGCTTCCGGGGCTCTCATAGAAGTCTCCTCCTCATCGGCTCTAATTCCAGTCACCCGAGGGCCCCGACATTCCCTGCGAGTCCCAGGTCCTCGCACACCTCCACAGCCTTTGCTGGGCTGTTCTCTCTGCCCTCCTCCCTGCCGCCCCCAGCCCCCTCTGCCAGGCTCAGGCCTGCCCTTTCTTTAAGCCGCAGAGAAAGGGGGCACCTCTACCAGTACAGCTTCTCGGGGCCCCAGGACTGGACTAGGGGCCTCCCGGTTGGTCCCCCACCCCTGGCACTTTGGGCTCAGCCCATCACTACCCCTCTCCTAGTGGTTTCAGCCTCCCCTGGAGTGAGAACAAGACTTGATTCAACTTCCCTCCAGGTCCCCAGACCCTGAACCTACAGAGCCTGCTGGGAGTGAGGGTGTGGGTGATCCTGGCCAGCACCCACCTGGATTGGACTGCAATGAGAAAATCCCATGTGTCAAGCTCAGCTCCTGCCCTCACCAGGAAGCTGCTCCCCGTGAAGGCTGGACCAAGGGCACAGCCGAGCTCGGCCCCCCCCACCCCGTCCTCCCATCCTCGGAGCACTTGGGCACTCACCCAGGGTCCACACAGCCCTGGATGTCAGCTACCCACGAGTGCTTCTGCAGGGAGTCGATGGTCTCCAGGATGTACTCTGCTCCGTTCTCCACCTGGGGAGGGGGTGGCGAGAGTCCAGATCACAGCACCCTCAGCAGGAGGCTCCAGAGCCCAGGACAAATGGCTCATCCCACCCCTCCCCCTTGGGGGCTCACTGGTGAGGGCAGCAGGGAAGACAATGGGGTCCCGGGGTGGAGCCCACACTCTCAGCAGCCCCTTCCGCCTGGGCCCACCCCTGGGGATCATGGAGATGATGTCCAGCCCTGCTGAGCTCAGGTCCTCAGGCCCTGGAGATGCAGCCCTGAGGGAGGCCATGCTGGCTGGGTAAGGGATGGGGAGGTGGGGTGGAAGGGCATCACAACCCTCAAGTCTGTGAGGGGCCGGCTGGCCCAGCACTGAGTTGAGGGCCCACACGCCTTTGCACCTGGAACTCCGCCTCTGTGGCCACACCCCTGGGATAAGAAGCCTCCAGAAGGGAAACAAGGAGGAGAAAGCCGGGCCCAGAGTGTGACCCTGCACACACATTGTCTGATGAACCCTGCCCAACAGCCCCGTGAGGGAGGTGATGCTTTCCCCATTGTACAGATGGGAAGACTGAGGTTCAGAGAGGTCAGGTAACTCGCTCAAAGTCACACTAGCGCTCGGTGGAGGTGTTGGGACCCGAACCCAGGTCTCTAAGGCCAAGGCCTGGGCTCTGAGCTTCTTGTTGCGTGTCTCAGTAAAGAGCAGTTGGACTCCCAGCATCTCAGAGCTGAGACGGTCCTTGGAACTGCCTTCATCCCGTCTCTGAATGGATGGGGAAACTGAGGCCCAGAGTGGGCCGGCAGGTGAGCCCCTTGGCCTCAGGGCTCCTGAGCGTAATCAGAGACACAGAGGCCACCCAGCTGTCAGGGGCGAGGCTCTGACCTGTCTCATCCAGCAGAGTGCCAGGCAGGGAGGGGCCGTGTCCTCAGTCCCTCGCCTGGGGTGACTCAGGGTACGGGGTTGGCAAATGTTTGCTAAATGAATAAGAGAGTTCATGACTAAACAAACAGGGACAGTAAAAACATAAACCCAACCGGGAGCCTGGAGAGGAGGTGGGGGGGGCCTCCATGCAGCTTCGGGTGGGTGGAACCAGGCTTCCTTGGGGACTTGGCTTCACAAACATCCTCTAATCCTCCAAGGAGGCACGGGGCCACAGCCCTGGCAGCCTGCAGCCATGTCCTCAGCAACCCAAGCAGGCCACCCCGGTGATGTGGAGCCTGGGAAAAAGAGGAGCCGCCCCCAGACTCACTGGGGTGCCTCCCTGCCCACCCTCAGGGCCTTTGTGCCCTCTGTGGGACCAGGCAGGTTCCCACACTCCAGTGCTGGTGACAGGAGCATTTGCATAACTGCTGCAGGCTGGCTACCAGTTCCTGCCTGTGGGGTGGGTGCGTGCTGACTCCATTGGGGGAAGGGAGGGGAGGAAGCGAAACTCAGGACCTTCACCCAGGCGCAGGAGGAAATGCGAACGGGGCCGCACACGGTGAACTTGGACGACACCTGGGGCATTTGGCTTTGGAGCCCAGACCAGGATTCACATCCTAGCTCTGTGCTTGACATCTGCGTAGGATCCTGGGACCCCCCCCAACCAGGGCTCCCTCCCCCTGCCCTGCTGCTGGTCCTTTACCCTCACCTCCCCCGACACTGCCCTCGAGCTCTGCCACCCATGAGGGATCTGTGGGGCCCGGGGTGGGGCTCACCTTGAGCACGAACGTGTTGTCTTTCTCCGGCATCTCCAGGGGCATGGTGGTGCGGACCTCAATGATGGCTGACAGAGGGATGCTGACTTTGGGCCTGGAGGCCTGGGAGGCCAGAGGAAAGGGCAGTGAGACATTGCCCCCAGGGCCTCCTGAAGCCCTCTCCCCCCTCCCCCCTCCCAGAGGTCAGAGCAGCCCTCAGCTTAGGATGTCAGGCAGCCCTGGCACAGAGGTGTCCCAATCCCCATTTCACAGATGAGTAAGTTGAGGGAGTTCCTCGGAAACAGAGGGACCTCCTCGTATAGTCATACAGCAAGTCAGGGACAGAGCTGGGACTGACATGAGTCTCCCACGTCTGAGCCCTGAGGGGGTGAACTCTGCCCCAGCTGCCCTTCCACCCAGCGCACCTACCGGATCTGTGGTTTTCACATTTTTCACCTTGACCCATAGTAAGAAATACATTTGACATTGTGACCCAGTACACACACACAGGTAAAAATACCTCTGAAACACATGTTTCAGCAGACAATATTTACCCTGACTGTGTGATGGAGTGTGATATTTTCTATTCTATTCTAGTTCATTTAAAAAAAATGCTCATCTCCCCCTTCAGACTAGATTTTCCACAGCACAGGTCTGGAGCCTCAACTCAGAACAGGACTCCTGGAGCCAGGCAGGCCGTGTCTTTAGGTGGAGGAAAAGGGACCAGTGTGGGATTTAACCAAGGTGAGCTGGCAGGACTCCTGGGGACAGCCACTCTGTGCCTGGACCCCCCACCCTGCCCCCAAAGCTCCTGGCCCTGGCCTGAAGGCCCCCCGAGGCTGCCTTGAGACTGAGATTCCTGGCAGGGCTTGGGCTTTGGACAGGGGCTTTCTTAGGAGGAAAGGGAAGGGCCACACATTGGGTGGGCAGGCGGATGGGAATTCCTGGCAGCACTGGCTGCCATCCAGCAGAGCAGGGCTGTGCTTGGGGCGGTGACCGCGAGGCTTGGCTGACCATGGCAGGCCATCAAGCCAGCCAGCGGGGCAGGGGCCGCGGTCCTGGAGTGGGTGGAGCTGACAGGTCTGCAGTGAAGGCTGGTCTGGGAACTATCGCTGGGCTCCCGCTGGCCAGAGGCGGTGATTGCTCTGCCTGGCACTTGAGGCCCGTCTGTCCTGGCCTAGCTGCCTTTCACCCGGCTCCAGCTCACTGTTACCACTTCCCTGGACGGAGCCATCAGGCTGTTTCACGACCCCAGACCTTGGCTCACTCAGCTTGAGTCTCCAGAAATGCCTGTCCCGGGGCCCTGCCACCTGGTGAACACTTATGAAGCTTCTCCTCCTTGTGGCCCCCAGAGCATCCTGTGCTCACCCCATTGAGGTTTATTTTACCATCCAGTCTAGCAAATATCACTTGCCTGGTGGTTCCCTAATGGCAGGGGGCCAGCATCATTGCTCCCTGGGTCCCAGGGCTGGCTGGCCTAGGGCTATAAGGGGACCTGGGGTCCAGGAGACTTTTCCTGCAGGGTGAGGGAGGGGGCAGGATGCTGGAAGCCTGACACACGGGGCTGTATGAAAGAGCAGTCTGAGGGTCCCAGAAACAGCCCCTAAGCCTGCAGACCCCAAGCCCCGGTCTGCTACAAGGGTGCAGCTAGGCCTCCAGGGGCAAGAGGAGGAAGAAATCTGGACTGTGGGTGGGTGAACAGGACTCAAAGGCAGGGGGAGTGTCAGCAGGGGCTCCCCGTGGGGCTCATACACCCTGGAGCCAAACATATTTGGGAAACTGGACCTGAGCCCTCACCAGGCATGCTTCCCACCTGGCTCACTCCTGAATTCACAAACATTTGCATGAAGAAAGGAGGGTCTGAGGCCAGATCTGGGATAGAAACCCACCTGCCTTTCTCAGAGGTTGGGAAAGTGACCCCTCAGGAAGCCTGCCCTCTGCCAGCGGCGAATGGTGGGCTGCAGGGGGTGGACTAAGGCAGAGGGCACCGGCTGCTGTGTCCCCTCCCTCGAGAGCAGCAGACATGCTATTTACAGCGGGGCAGCTGTGGTTGCCACTCAGGGCCCAGAGGCGTTGAAGCCCTGCCCTGTGGGTGACCCTGGGCAAGCCCCACCCCACTTCCCACCCTTCACTGGGCCTCGGTCTCCCCGTCTGACAAACGGTGGAGTTGGGCTTAGTGGTCTATGATTCTCTCAGGGACCTAAAGGTGGGGGCCTGGGCAGGTAAAAAGTCCTTGGTGAGTCTGGGCGTCCTGGGACTTGGGGAGAAAGCTCTTCAGAGAGTCAGTGTGTCCCTGGGAAATCACCTCTCATGCGGCTCATGGGCACCCAGCCTTGGGGAGCCCACGCCCTGCACCTCCAGGGGAGAAAGGCAAGGAGGAGCATGCAGAGTCCCGAGAGACGGGGAGATGGAGAAAGAGGCGAGGCGCAGGGTGGCTAAAGGCAGCGGGCATAGAATGGGCCCAGAGGTGGGTGAGGGCCCTGGGTCGTTCTTGGGGCTGCCGCACCAGCACAACCTCCCACCTTTCCAAGCCTCCCAGTGCACAAGGAGCTCCCACCTCCACGCTCCTTTCATTCCCGGGACCACCAGGGTGATGGGTATAATTAGCTCAGCTCTGCCTCCCGCGAGCTGTGTGACTGGGCAGGCCACACCCCCCCCTTCGTTCGTCTTCTCTTCTGTGACCTGGGGACCACGCTGCCCACCTTGCCGGGGCAACTGGGAGGATGAGGGCTCTCAGAAAGCGGGCACTATTGTCGGAGTTATTCCCTCTTTCCAAACAAGGCAGATTTGCTCCCCTGGAGGAGACCCAAAGCTGCCCTCAGGGCTCTGATGTTGAGCCCCCAAGAGAGGGGAGGGCACAGTGCACTCAGGTGAGCGGCCATGCTGGTGACAGCTAGGAGAAGCTTAGCTTTTGAAATCTGGGCCGGAAAGGGGCCACCTGGGCAGGGGCTGGGCTGGAGCGTGGCAGCCAAGCTAGGGACAAGCAGATTTCCCCTGAGCCAGATGCAGACCTCCGGCAGGCCCTCTGTGAGTGTGCCAATGTCATTGCCTGCTTTCCTCTCTGGGGAGGCTCCAGCCACCCAGGGGCCCCAGGTGAGGAAGAGGAGTCCAGGCACCCAGGCTCTCCAATACCTCCAGGAACAGTACCCAGAACCCCTTCTGTAGCCAGAGGGCCCTTCTGACACCTCACAGGCAGAAAAAGAGGGCCTGAGGGGTGACTTGTCCCAGAGGCAGAGGGGGGCCCCTGGCATCCCAGGTTCCTGACCCTGAATACTCCATCCCGCTGATCAGATCAGGCAGTGCGGTCCCCGAAGCCAGCCCCTCCACGGTCCCCCCAGGTGTTGGTGGGCACTCACCTTGGGCGGCACGAAGAACTCTAGGCGGAAGCGCTCGCCTGCCACGGCCCTGCGGAGGAGCAGGCGACACTTTTGCCACTGGGCGGCGCCCCCGGGGCCCGCGGCCGCGTCGTCGGCCACCATGAAGCGCAGCGCGCCCTCGCGCTGGATGTCCACCAGCTCCACCTTGGCCGCCAGCGTCCGCGACAGCCGCAGGCGCCGCGTCCACTTGTCGCGCGGCTCGGCTGGGGGCTCGGCGGCCCGCGGGGCGGCGTCCGGCTCGGGCGAGGAGCGCCGGTGCCACATGTCGCGCACGCCGTCCACCACGCACAGGCTCATATTGCGCAGCGAGAAGCCCTTGCGGACGCGGGCCTTGGCCGCCGCGTGCGCCGACACGTCCTCGGAGCTCCGCGAGTGGCCGTAGGGCGCGGCTTTGAGCGCCGGGGGCCCCGAGGGCTCGGGCTCCATGGCGTCTGGGGGCTCGGCCGCTCCCCGGGGCGCCGGCCCGGCCACCAGCACGCGGCGCACCTCCTCGCTGAACACGTCCAGGAAGTTGGCAGCGAAGTGGCGGGAGAAGGAGGCCCCGGCGTCGGGCGTGTCGTAGGCCGGGTTGTCCCGCAGGAAACGGCAGAACTTGTGGGCGAAATCCACGGCGGCCGCCTGCGCGTGCAGTTCGCAGAATTGCCGCCAGTCCGGGACCGGAACCGGGACCGGGACCGGGGCGGCGGCGGCGGCGGCGGCGGGGCCGGGGGCGGCACCATTCATGGCTCCCGTCCCATGGCAGCCCCCGGAGGCTGCAGGCGAGAGGAGCGAGTGAGTGAATTCCTGACCCATGTCCAGAGCGCCCACCTGCCCCACTCCCCCAGGGCTGTGTGCAGCATTTCAGAGCAGCTTCAATGTCTGAGGCGGACAACCAGGCAGGAGGGACACGTGTCTGCAAGAGGGGCACTCTCCTTCAAACAGCTGTCTCAGGGAACCCCAAGGTCATTCCTGGGCTTGGCGAGGGAGACTGGGATGACAAACGCCTTCAAGTGGGGTCCCCAATGAGCCTCCCAAGTGACCTCGCTTCCCTGAGTACCCTCTTCTGAGGGTCCCCAAAGTTTGGTGGACAGAAAGAAGTCATGCGCAATCCTCTTGGCTCTACCTTTGAAATGTACCAAGAACCCCACCCCTCCGCTGCTCCCCGCCATCCGTATTGCTGTCCTGGCACCCACGCAACCCTTTCTCCTGCCTGCAGTATTTTAGCAGCCTCTTCATTGGTCCCCCGGAACCTGACCTCACCCCCTATAGCCTGTTCTCCACCCAGGAACCCAGTCATTTCTAAAACATAAGACAGATCAGGCCCTCCGCTGCTCAGAATCCTGCAATGGTTTCCCACCCCACTCAGTGTAGAAGCCAAAGTCCTACCCATGGCCCCTGAGGCCTCACGTGATCTGCCTCCATTTGACGCTCTGAACTTATCTCCCGCCACTCTTCTTGCCCACTCTGCTCTGGTCACACCTGAGTCCCACCCCAGGGCCTTTGCACTTGCGATTTTCTCTTGTACTTGCCTGGAATGTCCTTTCCCCCCCACCCCCTTACGTTTTTCAGGTTTCTGTTCAAATACCATCTTGTCCGATAGCTCTCCTTGCCCACCGCTCTATGTAGAGTAAGAAATTCTCCACCCAGCACTGGTGTCTCCGTGCCCTTTGCCTGCTTACTTTTCTCCAAGTGCTTATCCCCATCTGACATTCTGTTTATGCACTTGCTTGGTCTTGTTCCACCCCTCCTGGACCGCCCCCCACCCCCAGCACCACACCCTCCCCGGAGAATGCCAGCTCCACAAGGCAGCGGTTTTGACAGTCTCATATGTGGCTGTGTCCCCACTGCTGGGCACATGGCAGGCACTCAGTAAACACTGAATGAATGAATGAACAAATGAATGTGTTCAGCACACCAGGCATGTCACAGCTGTCACTGCCCAAATCGTCACATGGGGCCTGAGAACACACAGCTTGTTAGTGACAGACCAGGGATTCTCACGCTGACTCTGAGACTTTGGGGGTCACCTCCCAGTGTGGATCTAGTATGACCAGTTTTTCATACTGGCATTGAAGGCGCTGCCTCTTCAGACTTCTTTCCCTCACCGTGGACTGACTGCCTGCTCTACTTGTGTTCCCACCTCCTGGAATCCTGTTCCCTCCAGAGCTCCCATCCAAATCAGACCTTCCTGAAGAGGCCCTGATCGGGGAATCCCACCTTCCTCCTCCTATCCCTAGGTCCCTCCACGCTTCCTCACTCTGGATCGCCAAAATGCATGGTGTGTGTCTAGTCATCTGGGGGCCTTGCCTCCTCATCCCCCATCACTTCTGGGGGCACAGGCCCAGCCATTCTGTTTATGCATCTCCTCCCCAACAGGCCAGGGTGAAAATTACTGGTGGAGAAGAAGTGGGGTGATGTGGTCCTGCCCTGCCTTAGGGAGCCCCTGTCTGAGGGGGCCGGCCAGTGTTAGGGGAACTGAGACAGGGGGTCATGCCCTCGCCTGCCTTTCCAGGATCCCCACAATTCCCAGCGTGGCCCTTCCCTCACAGCTCCTGGGAGCACCATCTCCTCTCTCCTCTGGGATCCAAACTCTGTAATTAATCGCCGGGTAAAAATAGCTGCCCCACTTCTGTGAGATCATCTGCGGGGCCTCTGGGTCATAGGGCACCGTGGGAATTCCCTCTCACCTTGGGGCAACCTCGGCCATCGATCTGCAGTCAATAACCACAGGACAGCCCCAGGGAGGAAACAGGCCACTTGATGAGGCCACTTAGCACGGAGGACAGTTTTCCTTCCAAACCAGCAGGTCTCCTCAGAGACTCTCACCCCAGCACTGGGGAGAGGGGGAGAGAGTAGCAGGGAGTTCAGAGGGCTTCCTGGAGGAGGTGGGGCTTGCATTGGGCTTCATGCTGGCAGAGAGGATGAAGAGTGACTTCACTGCAGTCATGAGCAGTAACTTGGAGGCAGACTTTTCAGGACATGGGGGAGGGGCTGGGGGAGGACAGGGGCTGAGGCACCCATGAATATGGCTCATGCTGGGCCTTTCTCCTGCTCTGCACTTCCTCCTCATCTGGCTAACTCCTCCTTATCCTTCAAGAATGAATCCAGGGGCCACTTCCTCCAGGAAGCCTTCCCTGACTCCCCTGCCTCCCCAGCCCAGGCCACAGGTGTTTCCTCTGAGCTCCCACAGTCCCTGCCTGTGCATCCTTCTAGCGAGGCGCCCACTGCAGGGTGCCCCAGGTATCTGTTTCCATGTCTGTCTCCCACCTGGCACAGGCACTCCTTGGGGGCAGAAGGCAGGCCTGAGTCATATGCCCGGAATGGGGGTGGAGGCAGGAATGCACCTGCCACCATCACCAAGGCCTTGGCCTGACCTGTGGAGAGTGGGCGTTTCTGAGGGGGGGGCGGGGACAAGGCCCTGCAGCTGAGCTTGTGAAGCCCCGTACCTGGGCTCCAAGCCCATCCATTTACCCAGCAGGGCAGTGCTCCCCATAGGGGCCATCTCTCTCCCTCCTGAGACAGACCACCAGGAGGGTCAGACTAGGTGACAGGGCAGCCTGGGAAGGGCTAGCACTGGAGCCAGCAGCAAAGTGTGGATGCCCCACTTGCCATAGTTTTGCCCTCCATGGGGCAGGTGGGGGCAGGGAGGAAGTCGGTCCCAGTGCCACATCCTCAAGCACCAATCCCCGTCCCTCCCACTCTTCCTGCTGGCTGAGAATATTCTTGGCAAGGAGAATGGGCAGAGTGGAGGGACAGGACCCAGGGGAGAGGCTTTCACGGGGTGAGGGGGCGGGGGGAGGGTCCCATCTAGGCCTCACTGGAGGCAGGGGTGGAACTCAGAGAGGAATCTGCCAAGGGTAGGGGGCACATGTCCTAGGCAGGCACTGGCCTGGGAAGCACTGAGGTTGGGCCTGCCTTGACCTCCCCCCTCCCCTGTCCTGACCGCTTGCTGACTGGTCAGGAGCCTATGGGCCTGATGCCCAGCACAGCAGCCCTCACTGTCCCCTGGGTCCAGCTGGGGCTACACAGAAGTGGCAGGGGCTGTACAGCCAGGGGTAGAAGTCACAAGCAGCCGGGCCAGCCCGGGAGCCCCAGCCCTAGTTACAGACTGAGGCCCAGGCATGGCTCTCTGTGAAGGGGAGGCCGCAAGCCAAGAGGAAGACGGCTCAGCCCCAGCAGGGCACGGGTGTGCTGTCCTCAACTGCCCGTGGGCCAGAACTGGGGAGGAGACCGAGTGCAGGGACTCTGCTGACCTGGGCTCCAGGCCTGACCCCACTGCTCTCTGGGTGAAGGACGTTGACCTCAACTCCAGCCTCTGGGCCTCAGTTTCCTCACTTTAAAAATGAGGATGAGGGAATTCCCTGGCGGTCCAGTGGTTAGGAGTCCGCGCTTCCACTGAAGGGAGCACAAGTCCGATCCCTGGTCAGGGAACTAAGATCCCGCAAGCTGCGTGGCACGGTGAAGAAAAAAAAAAAATGAGGATGAGGGGCCGCCCCTCCCTGGAAGGACAGCACAGGAAGTGGTCTCTGCTGTGTTATAATCCATGTGTACCTGTGGGCAGGACTAGGGCTCTCCAAACCTTTGGGTGGAGCCAGGAGGTATCTCCAGGGACCAGTCAGTGTGACACCCAATCAATCATTCTGCAGGTGACCACAGACCCAGATGCGGGAAAAGCAGAGCCTCAGGGGGAGGGGAACCCAGAGGTACCAGAAGCAGGGTGGACGAACTCACCGGGCTCCTACTGTCTGGCCTGTCCAGGAAGGTTTATGGACTGACTCCAGCAGGCCCTGGGCTCTCCCTCCTCCAGGGGCTCCTTGGGAAGCCCCACCTGAGTCTCTGCCTGTGTCACTCCCCAGCCGGCTGGAACTTTCTCCCTCACTCCGCTGACGAGTCACATTCTGCCCCACCTTTAGGCTATGTACAACACTCTCCACTTCCAGGAAGCCTTCCCCCTACACTGGCCCTTCCATCCTGAGCTCCCATGGCCCCATGGTCCTTGGTCCTCCTGCTTCCATGGGCCGGGTCCCAGCTCCCCCTCCTCTGGCCCCAGGGAGCCAGAAGAAACCTGTCGAGTCAGTGCGGGACAGCAATGGACTGGCCGGTGGGAGATGGGGGCTCTGTCTCGGGCCAGGCCCTATGTCTCCCGAGGCCTCGGCTCCCCATCCATAACATGGGGGGCTGGGGCAGTGGCCTCCAGGGGCCCCTGTCATGGCCCTTGGACACTGAAGACTGGGGCCCTACAGTCCCTCCAGGGGTGGGACCAGAGGCAGGCAGGAGGTTGCCTCTCACATTCACGGGCTTCTTCTATGAGGACTCCGGTGGAGACAAAGGGAGCCCCACCCCCATTCCGCCTGGCCTGGGGATCAGGTGGTGGTCCCCCCAGCGGCCCTGGGTGGGCAAACCACCCTCCCCGATCCATCACCCTGGGGTTCTTCCAGGCTCAGCTGGGCTGTCTGGCTTCTCCTCCTGGAGCTGTTTTTTGTTCCCATCTTGCCAGGGCCAGAGGGCGATGGGATGGGGCTTCAGGGAGGCAGGGCAGGGGGTGGGATGGGGAGGGGAAGCATAGTCCAGTCCCTGCCTGTTGCCTTTCCAAGCCACGGACTCTCCTAACCCCTCCGCCAAGAACCAGACGGGAGAATCCCCCAACCCCCACCCGGTTAGACGCCTGGGAGAGGGGGCGGCTGGCCTTCCGGTGGTAAAAATAGCACTGACAATTGGAAAAGAGGAAAAAAAGCCAGCCATCAGCCCCCAGTGGCACGCAGTTCCGGACCCCATGGCCAGGTCATTCCTTAAAATATTAATGAGGCGGCCTAGCCACCCCGCTAATGGGCCGGTGACCAATCGATCCAGCGCACAGTGGGCAGCGGCCTGGAGGGGTGGGGGGGCACCGGCGCGGTCCAGGCCCACACCTGCGGGGGAGGGGGGAGTGTTCCGGGAGCCCAAGCTGGAGCTGGCCTCCCTACCACAGGAGACAGCCAGCCCCAGGGGAGGGAAGGAGGCCCTGCAGAGCACACCAGCCGCCCAGCAACCTGAAAGGCTGCCCTCTGGGTGGGGGGCAAGGCCTGGGCGGCATCGTCCTCTGTGCTGTGCTCCGGGCTGGGCCAGACAGTGCTCCCCGCCCTCTCCCCTGCCCTACCGCGAACCAGTCACCATGGGGAAACCGAGGCCTCTTCTTGGGGTCTCCCCAACACAAGGAGAGGAGACAAGGCCTCCCTTGGCTCTGCCCTGCCCTCCAGGAAGCTGGCCCCTACCACGCTCACCGATGTCCTGTCCTCCAGGCTTCTCAGGACCACCGGCCCGGCCCAGCCCAGCCGACCGCGCACTTTACCACCAAGCCTCCTCCCAGCTGCCCTCCTGGCCTCTGTGGGACCGTATCCCCCGATCGCCCGTCTGCACCCCACCCCCTGCAGCACACAGACAACCTTCGGGCCCGCGACGGAGGCAGAGTACCCAGGGCTCAGTCTGTTTCGCTGTTGGTACTTGGGCGTTGGTTCTTAAGTCTACTCCCTACCCCACCCCCCCCTCAGAAAGTGTCCCCACAGGACAGGCTCTGAACCAAGGCCTCCGGCAAGAAGGACGTGCGGCTGGAATTCCCCGACCTTCTCCACCCAGAATATCTGTGCTCGACCCATGACCCCGGCAGGAGGCAGGAGTGGGCATGATTTCTGGTCTTACTACTCTCGGACCGGCTGGGTCTTTGCTGCAGAGTGGGGAGGGTGCTCTGATTAGCGACAGGGACAGGTGTGGATTAAGAACCCTTGGGACTCTGCCCCTGTTTGTGGGGGTCGGGGTGGGGGGAGGGAGGGGCGGCGCGGGACTCAGCTGGCCCTGGCTTTTCTGAGTATCAGTTTCCATAGCTGTAAAGTGGGACCATCCTGCTCGCCCACGCAGACCTGCCTGCTTCGTGGTCCAAGGCCTGCGCTGAGGAGCATCGCTGGGAGGTGGCTGCTGAAAGCTGGCGGGGCAGCTCTGTGACCTCACGCCTTCCACGCAACTGCCAGCCTTTGCCACCATGGGAGTGGGGAAGTCCTTCTGCTGAGCCCCCCGAGCTTTCACTGATGCCCCCGAGCTTGACAAGCCCCTCTGGCTCTGGGACCTGCAGACCCCTGGTCCAAGGGGGCCCCACAGCTGCATCCGACAGCTGCTTCCGTCACCGGGGCCCCGTGGCCGGGGTGTCTCCCCTCCTCCACATCTGACATCTGACACATGGGACAGTGGAGTGGTTAAAAGCCTGAGATCTGGAGCCAGACCGGCTGGCTTTGAATCCCAGCTCCTCTGCTTCCTAGCCGTGTGACTCAGCCTCCTGGGGCCTCAGTTTCCTCATCTGTTAAAACAGAGGGTAAAAGGGCACTGACCTCAAAGGGCTGTCATGAGGATTAAATAAGTAATTTGTTTAAAAATCAAAGATCCTCTGCTTCTACTTCCTAAATGTCTTGTATTCATTCCCTCTTTTCCTCCCACTCCTCTGGGCAGAGGACTTCTCCCAAACCTCCTTGTTTCTCACGATCCCCCCCCCAACCCCTGACAAATCCAGGCTCCACAGTGTGGCCAAGGTCATCTTTCTAGGACTCACATCCAATTGGGCTATGCCCCTGTTTAAAACCCTTCTCCCCTCACATCTTCCCTGCCAGGAAGTGAGGATTCTCCCGTCATACAGTTGAGGAAATGAGGTTCTGCCGAGGGAGGTGACCGGCCCGTCATTCACTGGATTTGTACTGAACTCCCACCATGTGTCAGGAGCCATGCTGGTGGGTCCAGGGCCACAGATTGGTGAGGGGGGAGTGTGAAGCCAAGTTCAGGTCTGTCCCTTTCTGTAGCACATGCTACTCCCAGCAGGGCTTTGTCCCTGGGGAGCCCTCACTCTGAGGGCACAGTAGGGGGACCCAGGCCCTGCCTGGGGAAAGGAGATGGCCATCCTCAGAGGAGAGGGCACTCTGACAGGCTGGAGGGCAGGGGAATCCAGGGCTGGGCCCTGCAGGAAGTCGACATCAGATGAGCAGGGAGCGGGCCCCAGGACAATAAGCTATGCCGGGGCCTGGGGGCTCAGGAGGGAAGCCTATCCTCCTTCAGGAGCACCTGGTGCTGGACAGCTCCTGGACGGGCTCTGTAGGTGGAGAGCAGGCTGGGCTGGCTCTAGCTGCACTGGCCCTGCCATCCTGGCATTGCAGAGCAGACGCACCAACCCCTCTCCATCCTTGGCCTGAGCCTCGCAGTCTCTCCCTCTCTCCCAGTGTCATGGATCTCACCTAGGCCCTGATTCATAACCCTCCCAGACCTCCCTGGGCCATGGCCCAGCCCCCCAAATCTGCCGGACATCCCCTTCAACCACTTAGCCCACCAGTCTGCCTTCTGGCTTTTTCCACGATACACATACCAGCGACTCCTAACTGAGACCTCCAGCGCCTCCCCTCGGTTCTGAGTATCCCAGAACTCTGGGTACTGCGGATGCTTATAAAGCTTCCCCAGGCCTTTTCCCAAACAACTGAACTCCCAGCCTGGCTGATCTCCAGGCACCTCAAACTCACCACATCCAAGTTTTAATACATCCTCTTCCTCCAACCCCTGCTTGTCCACTGCTTGGAGTCTCAACATGTAGCCCGGCATTGCCCCACCTGCTTCTCTGCCCCAGTAGCTGGAAGGCCCCTGAGCCCAAGGGGGCCCCGGGAACGCCCCCCTTTGTCCTGTCCCGGCCTCCACTCTGTCCCCCCTGCCCCTCGTCCCTCTACAACACCACATGGCTTGTGGCCTGTCTTCTCTACCAAACCGTGAGCCCCCAGCTGGGTGTTATACCCGCCCCCAGGTGGGCCCTAGACACAGAGGGTCGGAAGTATCTGGAGAATGGAGCCCAAACCCTGCTTCACCCAGAGGAGCCAAAAGATGCTGTACTCCCACACACTGCTCTGCCCAAACAGGTGTGGGCCGTGACCTCCTCTAGATGTTGAAGAGTCACCCCTGCTCTCCCCTGGGACAGAGCACGGCCATAAAAACAGACCCACCCAGGTGAGTGGGGAAGAGAAACCTCCCCAGTTTCCAAAGCTGCCGCTGCCCCTCCAGCCCCACGTGGACAGTGAAAGAGCAGGAAGCGAGGCAGGCTCTAAGACTGGACCCGAATGGCATGGGGACAGCTGCCAGGAGGCCCAATATACCTAAACTCCCAATTTCCTACGACCCAGAATAGACGGGCAGTGCAGGAGGTAGAAACCAGATTCTTGTCAGAGAGAAGTGGTTTAGAAGCCTGGCTTGTTGGTTGAGTGACTTTGGGCAAGTCATTTCACTTCCCTGAATCTGTTTCCTTCTCTGCAAAATGGGGATAATAATAGAACCAAACCCCCAGGGTTGTTGTGAAGATTACATGAGAAACGCCACAGAGGCCCTTAGCCTGGCACGAGTCAGCTTGAAACCAAATGCTCAGCCCTGGGGGTCCAGGCTCCACCTGAGTGGGGGTCCCACCTCCCAGGGAAGCTCACCCTTGGGTGTGTGCAGGGGTTCTCCCTGGGAGACCCACAAAGTAGGGAGGAGGGGTCTAGAAATTTTAGACAGAGTTTTCACAGTAAGGGTAAGAAGAAAAGCATATGCATTAACTCTTGACTCCTCAGAACCATTCAATTATCCCGCATCAGGATCTCCTGCCCATCATCATTCACGCCCTCTAGAGGGGGAGAGGAGGCAGTCTGTGGGAAACTGTCTCTGAGAACCCCATAAACGCCCTGAACCTTGCCACTGCCCCCACGGCCAGACCTCCTCCAAAGTTCTTAGAGCTGAAGGGTTCTAGGTCACTCCCAGCGGATGGCCTCCTGGATGGAGCAGGGAGGCCAGGATGGAAGAGATTTGTTCAAAGTGGGGGGCAGGGTTGGGGGGTGGTTCAGATCACACCCCCCAACAGAGGCAGCCAAAGTCTCTTAGGGTAACCATCCCCTGGCTCCTCCGTTCTCTTAGGGGTGCCCATTCACCCCATGGTCAGCGACCTGTGTTGGAGGGGGCAACTCTTGCTGGTCACCCAGCTAGGAGGTAGGCAGCACCATCCCCATTTTACAGGGTAGATAATGGAGGCTCAAAGGGCAGACGTAGGGTTCAATCCAGGTTTGACTCCCAGCCCTGAGGCTCTCCCCTGCACCAACTGGCCTATCCTTGTCCACGGTCACTCCTGGGGCTGTCCAGTCAGCCCTGCGCGGCTCCTGAGGAGTCCCAGTCATTGCAGACTTCTCCCCATGAAGACCTCACTTCGTGGGCTGCTGGGGTCCCTGCCTCTGCCCGGTCTTGGCCCGCTGGCTTGGCGCGGTGCCGGGCCCCGCGCTGCCCGCAGGTTCATCAATGGCTGAGGCCGAAGGGACTGAATGGAGGGCATGAACCCGCCCCTTCTTAAAGGCGCCGGCCTCTCCGGCACCCTCAGCGATCCTCCCCCCTATCGAGGGCTGCAGGAGAGTTCCCGGGGTGGGCGGGTCGAGAATGGAGACCGTGAGAAAGAAGGCCTGGGCCAAATGGAGGGCGTGCCGGCCCAGCGACTGTGGTCTGGATAGGGTCCCTCCCGTGGCCGGCACCCTCCTTCCAGCTTGGCCCTCCCCCCGCCCCCGCCCCCTAGGGAAGAGACCCCAGCGCTCCACCCACCCCAGCCCCCAGCCAGAGACCCCTCCTCCAGGGGGGCCCGCTGCGCTCGCCCCACCAAGGGGTCTGGGCCCTGGGAAGGGGCCTGGGCGCAGCTGCTCCGGAGGCGGCTCGGCCCCTCCCGCCACTCCCGCCCGGCCCGGGATGGGGGTCGGAGAGCCGATCCCCGCCGGGGGCGCGTCTCCTCCGTCGCGCTCCCTCCCACCCGCGCACACAAAGACAACACGCGCGGACCGGGGCGCGTGCGGCCGCGCTCCCCGGAGCAGCAGTGCGCACACACACGCGCGCCCTCAGGGACGGAGGGAGGCCGGGGTGATGGACGGGGGGACGAGGGAACTGAGGACAAGCAGGCCATACCTACAGGCGCGCAGCTGTGGCCGGGAGGGCCGGGGCGCCGGAGGAGCGCTGCCCGGACCGCGGCCGGCCTCCCGGGGCCCGGCGGCTCATGGCCAGCGGCGGGTTCGGGGTCCCTCCGGGAGGGAGCTGGTGTTGGCGGCGGCTCCTCCCTCCGTCGTCCACAACCTCGAAGGCTCGTGCGCTCCTCAGTGGCCCAGCGCGGCCCCGGCTCTGCTCTCTCGGCGGCCGAGCCCCGCGCGCTCCGAGCCCAGCCCCGCGCAGCGCGCGCCCCGCCCGCTCCCCCTCCTACCCTCTGCCCGTGCGGCGCGCGCCTTCCCGGCCCCGCCCCCGCCTCGGGCTCGGCCCCCTCGCCCCTCGCAGGTTCCGCCCCCGCCGCGCCCCCCGCCCTCCGCACGAGCCTGTTCGGCGCCCGCCGCTGCTGCTCGCTGCCTCCGGGTGGCGGCGGTGGCGGCGGCTGGGCTGCCGAGCTTTGGGGCCCAGAGGGGTTAGGAGCTGGCTTGCAGCCGCTGCATTTGGGGCGAGAGTCCGCGGCTGCTGGGTCTCGCGGAGCAGGCTCCAAGCCAGGCTCCGGAATCCCCGCCGTGCAGAGGCGTCCCCCGGAGCCGGGGGTGGTGGCCCCGGGAGCGTGGCGGGTGGAGGCCGGGCGGGTGGCCTGAGTAGTAGGGTAGTGGGGTGTGTGGGGCGTGGGCGCCCGACGGGGGCCCCGGACCCTCCGGCGTGGGGACAGTGGGCGTCTCGAGAAAGCCCAGATGTCGCAACGGGAGAAATCAACGTCTGGTTCCCATAAATCCCAAGGGCGAGCGCCACGCCCCCTCCCCCCAGCGCTCCGGTGCAGGAAATAGCCCCGGGGCTACAGGGCAGGGAAGACCCGAGAACGGGTCCCACCTCCCCACCTTCACAGTGATGGGGACACTGACGCCACCCGGGGAGGTCTTCAGAAGTCACACAGGGCTGATGTGGGGGAGGGGAACACAGCCCTGTCTTCCTCACCCCTGCTTGGTTCTGCAGCCCCAAAACCCGGGGCATAGGTTAGGGCAGATCCCAGTCTGGCTGAAAGAACAAAGACTGCTGCTGGCCTTTGCGAAAGCTTGTGGACTAACCTCTGGGGAGCTGGGGGCCTCCGGGAGGCTTCCCAGAAGAGATGGAGGGGCTCCAGCAGGCCTGGAAGGTGCCCAAGAGGAGCAGAAGGGCATCAGTGTGAGCAGAAGTGTGGAAGGGCTGCTCAGAGATGAGACCTATTGCTTGCTCCTTGGGGGGTGCCGGGCTCCTCCCCTCCTCTCCATTCTTGCCCCTGCCCCAGGCCCTCAGCTCCCACAGGCAGTTAGATCTGCGTCTCCCTGCCTTTGCTAAGCTCTCTGCAACCCCACCTCTGGCTGTTCTGTGATCTACCATGGTCTCCCTGCTAGCTGGGAGTGCCTCCATATGTTGCCCTCCCCCACCCATAATGACCCCTGACCTTTGTGACCTCTGACCTTTGTAGAGAGCTCTTTAACCTTTCCCAAAGCCATTTCGCATCTCTAATTTCCCAGGAAGCAGGACAGGCAAAGAAGGTTTTTTTCCCAGTCTTGTGGATGGAAAGGGTGGGGCCTAGAGAGGAGCGGTGGGTTGGTGAAGGTGGAGACTGCCCCGGAGTCCTCACCTCCTGCCCGCCAGCCCTGGGCTGCCCTCCACAGGGGCTCTAAAGCAAGGCAGGCCTGGTCTGAGGCCCCGGTACCCGGCCCCTACCCTTCCACACACAGACCGGCTGCTCTCTCGCCAGGACCTGGCCAGCAAACCCTTAATGAAAGCTTAGGCGCGGACCAAACACCGTTTGGAGCTGCACAGAGGCCTGGACATCTGGCTGGGAACCTGACCTATGAAGGGGGCTGGGAGGCGTGTGGGAGTGTATGGGTGGGTGCGTGACCGCCTGCAGGGTGGGAGAGAGGGAGGGAGGCTCCACACTGCACGGCCTGGCTGTGGACCCCACCCTCATGGGAGATGGGAGAGCCTGGCCCCCCGGTGGACTAACCTGGTTCCAAGTAGTGGGCTGAGCTCCAGTGGTGGGCTGTCATTGGCCAGGGAGGGTCGTGGGGTGTGGAGCCCTGGGCAGGACAAGAGCGCTGATCGCCAGGGAGGAGGAAGTGAGGGGGACTCTGACCTACGAGGAGGAACTGGTGGGAGAAGTGGAAGTGGCTGCGGTGGGGAAAGGGGGGGGGAGTGATTAGCCAAGAGTAGCTCTGTCATGGGGACAGGAGTGAGGGTCAGGGAGGAGAGGTCTTTCTGGGGTCCCCGAGGGCAGGAGGCTCTGTGGCCTTAGAGGACGTTCTGATGGGACAGATGACGAGGGATGCTGGGGTGGGACCCCAAAGGGGGCCCCTGGAGGCACAAACTCTAGAGCATTCAGGGCTAAAACTCAGACAGGGATAGCATGGGGGACTCTGGCCTGGTGGACTGCAGGGTGGGAGCTGGGTGTGGAGCCAGTCTCATGGGCCACCTGGCCAGTGGGATAACGCCAAACACCACAGACCAAGAGGAAGCCCTCTGTCTGGGTGGGAGGGGACCCACACCAGTGGGGCTGGGCTGGAGGCCAGGTGGCCTAGAACCTGTGACTCAGGGGTGTCCCCATGCAAGCCTGGCACAGGGGGCTTGGTGGGCATGGGCTCTGCAGTGCGTGGCAGGCAGGGCCCAAGGGAAAGGGACAGAGTACACGGCTCCAGGGTACACAGAAAAGGAAGCAGGTGTTCCCCAGGAGTTGATGTCACACATCCAACCACACCCTGATGGGCAGTTCTTAAAAAAGGAATGGATTTCTCTTTTTGATTGGGTTGTCTGCTCAAGAGAACTCAGACAAGGAATTCCCTGGCGGTCCAGTGGTTGCAGCTCCGCGCTTCCACTGCAGGGGGCACGGGTTTGATCCCTGGTTGGGGAACTAAGATCCCACATGCCGCGCAGTGTGGCCAAAAGAAAAAAAAAGAGAACTCAGACACTGTGGGTTTGGGTTTCCGCAAAGCTCTGGACCCGCTCAGGGAATTCCTGGGGATGAGAAAAGGGGGAGAGGCCTCCCACGTGTGGGGGACCGTGCCCCATGCCAGCAGAGCAGCTGTGAGGTCTAGCCATAGCTCCCGGGGGTGTCGCTGCGGGAACCCGCCCACCAGCCTCCTGTACCCTCAGAGTCACAGAGGGCAGGACGCCGGTGTGGCTGCAACAATGTGTTTATTCAAAATGTGCAAAGCTGAACATGCAAGTGCAAATCTAAGTTAGGAAGATCTGCCAGTGGCCCCAGGGTGGCCATGCTAGGATGGCCCACAGCCAGTCCTCCTTGGCCAAGAAGCACTTGGGCCCCTCAGCCCAGTCCTTGGGGCTGAAGAGCCTGGGGCGTGGGTGCTCCTCCTCACCTAAAAGCCAGAACATCTTGCTAAAGAAGAAAGCAAAAACCATAGTGGGTCTAAGGGGCTGGGAGGGGGTAAGAGAAACTATCCTGCCCTCAGGGGCGCCCTCTCTTCTTGGGGTGGGGTGGGGCCATGATAAAGGAAGGTGGCGGGGCTGGACTCAAAGCCTCCTGGCCTGCAAGGAAGGGCTTCCATGCCTTGGTGGGATGGTGATGGATCGTAGGGGAGCCCAAGGGGATCCCGGGGCCTGGCACAGAGAGGCCCAGGGGATCCCAACTGGATAAACCACAGCCAGAATCAGTGGGAACGCAGTATCGTGGCTGGGAGGTCTCTGCCACCAGGGCTGGTGGGCAGGCTGCGGGTGAGACCCAGGCTGGGTCACCAGCCTGAGATGGGCCTGAAGGGGTCCCTTTGGCTCAGTCTGGCTTAGCCTTGGGAGCTTTCTGGATTTAGGGAGCCGGATGTGGCTGAGACCATCTTTTAAGGGAGTCCAAGGAGACCTGGGGGCCTCTGGCACTGTTGGCTGGAGGGCAAGGGCAGTCTACGCTGGGGATTCTCCAGGGAAGCCTAAGTCATTAGAAGCAGCTGAACAAGCAGGGGTGGGGAGTGCAGCCACCACTGTCGTGTCGGGGAAGCCCCGGGACATCACTGCCACAGGTCACCGGCTGCCGCCCCGTTGTCATTCTCGTGGAACTTGTGCAGGTGATCGGCGAACCTGTGGGTCACAGAAACCTTTGCTGAGGCCGAGTGTGAAAAAGAGAGAAATGTAGGGGGTGGCGGGGGCCATGGAGATCTCCGAGGGGCGTGCACCTTGTGCTGGCGTGGGGGCCGGGGACAGTGGGCTTGGCAGGGGCCGTGGGGTGGACCAGATGGGGGCAGTGATGGGGGAAGGCAGGGAACATAAGAACGCGGTGGTGCTGGGGGCCGAGGGTGGGTCCTCACTTCTTGGCGCAGAAGGTGGCACAGTCCCGCTCCACGCTCTCGCTCCATGCCAGCTTGTAGAGCACCTGCCCAGGGAGAGACACGGTGAGCTGCCTGGGCTGCTCACGGCCACTCCTGCAGTCCACCTACGGCCCCTGGGCTTGGCTTCCTGACACGTGAAGTTTCTCGTGGCCCAGGCTCCAGGATGGGTGGGCCTTAGAAATGCTCTCGGGCCCGCCAGTTTCACAGATGGTCAGACAGGCCTGGGGATGCAGCTGCCATCCCTAACGTTGCTGGGTGTGCCACTGGCAGGGCCAGGACCTCCTGGGCCCTGGGGTCAGAGTTGAAGCCCAGGCTAGCCATGTAGGGGCCATCTTGACTGCCCTCGCTGGGGGTGGGGACCCCTGAGGCTGGAGCCTTCCATAGGCACGCCCTACCCCCACCTCTCCCCACACGTGGTGGACACACAGGCATCACTAGGCCCCTGCATGTGCTGTGTTCACTAACTGGAATGCCCCTCTGTGCCCGAGGACATTCAGCTCAAGATGTCCCTTCTCTGTGCAGCCCACCTGGCTGTCCCTCAGTAGAGTCAATTAGACCTGTTTTCCCACCTGTCAGCCTCCCACAGCGGCCCTTCCCTCTACCAAGCCCCTCTGGGACTGGGCCCTGGGTGGAGTCAGCCGGGCTGCCGCCCCAGCCAAACAGCCTGATGGGTGGGCTTGTGGTCCCCAGGGTGGGATGAGGCCCCTGATGGGGAGAGAAATAGCCAAGAGCAGACGCTGTGCCTGGGGGTAGACGGGGGGAGCGTGGTGAACGCATCCCTGGCCACGCCTGGACACTCACCAGGAAGACCAAGCAGTGCAGGAATAGTGTGTAGAAGAAGCCGATGGTGCGGGCCATCTTGTTGGAGAGAACCAGCCGCCCCTGGGGAACGAGCGAGGCGTGAGTAGGGACGGGGCAGGCCTCACCCACCCCTGCAGGGCTCACCCATCCCAGGCCAGCAAGGGGAGGGAAGGGCAGGCAGCTGGCCTTTCACTCCAGTGTTTAGGCTGGGAACTTGGGCCACAGGACTTCTAGGGAATGGCGCCCCCTGCGGCACAGTTCCAGAACCTACCATGAATTATGCTGCTGCCCCGGAGTGGGAGGGACCCTGTTTCGGGTCGCATAGCTACTCTTGATGGAGCCTGTGAGGGGCAGCGGGGTCCCTGGGGCTTTCCAGACTGGGCTAGAGGGCAGGTGACAAGGTGCCCAGAGCCAGAGGCCCAGGCCTGACACGGCGGGGGCACGGGGGGAGGCGGGGCGTACTCACCATGCTGAGCGTGGCCTTGTCCCAGGGGCTTAGGCTCAGGTATTTCCGCTGCCGCTCCTGAAGGAGGAGGAGGGATGAGGAGAGGACCCCAAAGGGTCCCCAGTGCTCCAGCTCACTGCAGAGAGGGACCCTGCCCTGCTGTCCCCGCAGAATCCCGGGGGCCTGCCAGGGGCTCCCTGGCGCCCAGCCCCACTCAGGGTGACATCCTAGGCTCCCCCAACCTCTGTGTGAGCAGGGCCAGTGACGGGAGCTGCTGCCCCCTCTGCGGTGGCCGATTCTGCCTACAGCAGGAAGGTCTTCAGGGCAGGGGGAGGGGGAGTTACAAGCTCCCCGCCCCCCCACCGTTAAGTCACCTGACACTGGGAGCTCTTTGCTTGTCTGCCTGCCCCCCAGAGTGTGCACCCAGGGCTAAGCCGGTCGCTGTCACACACCCTCCCATAGCCCTCAGCATCAGCAGGTGTTCCTGGCACTCTGGGCCCACGCCGGGTGGACCCCGGGCCTTCATGGTACCCTAGCGAGCCTGGGGGCTGCCCTGATGGTCTGGTGTGTCAGGGTGCAGTGTGGGGGACTGCAGGGTGAGACCAGGGCTGGCGGGGGGGTGGGTCTGGAGGGAGGCTGAGGCCAGGTGAGCTGGTGGCGGCCGGGTCCACGCACCCGCTTGCTGAAGGAGGAGAAGGGGTCCAGGCGCTCCTCGTACTGGGTCGAGTACCGCAGCTCTGTGTCGTCGCTGCCGCTGCCCTGTGAACAAAGGAGGAGAGACCCGTCACAGTCAAGGGACCCATCAGGAAGGCCAGGGCCGAGGACTGCAGACCGACAGCATCATAGGGAACCCCAGTTTCCTCCTTAGCATGGTGGAGGCGGGGAGAAGGCCCCGGGTGACAGTGTGACATGCATGGTGCCACGTGTCCAGGGGCACTGCCCGGGGTCAGAGGTCTCCGCCTGGGGTCAGGGCCACGGTGCCTCAGGGCAGGTAGGGGAATTAAGGCCCAGAGGGGGGCTGGAATGTATAAGATGGACAGGGCAGGGCGCCGTGCAGGGAGGTGGGTTTGGAGGGGCTTCGCTGGGAGTGTGCAGGGTGGCTGTGGAGCACAGGCCAGCACCTGGGAGACGAGGGACCCCCAGCCCCGCAGTGGGCCACCCACGGTGTAGTTTGCACGGAGTCTGGGCGCCCTCTGGTGGCCTGAGAACAGCTCCAACCGGTGGTTTGGGGGCCGGTGGCTGAGAGTCTTGTCCCAGGGAGGCCCCGAACCAGCGTGTCACTGCTCCCCATCCTTCTACTGCCCATCCTGTCTCCCCACAGTCTCAGAAGGGTTTTCTTGCACAAGGTGGTCCCCTGTGAGGCCCGAGGGCTGAGAGAAGCCAGGGAGGGCCCTCCTGGCTCAGAACAGGGTGGGTAGCTTTCTGTTGCATTCTCTTGATAGGTTTCTGGAATGTTGGACCAAATTCTGTTTTTTTGTTTTTTCTGTTTTTTAATATAAGTTTAAAACATAAGAATTCCCCCAGTGCAGGGACTTCCCTGGTGGCGCAGTGGTTAAGAACCCGCCTGCCAATGCAGGGGACACGGGTTCGAGCCCTGGTCCGGGAAGATCCCACATGCCGCGAAGCAACTAAGCCCGTGCGCCACAACTACTGAGCCTGTGCTCTAGAGCCCGTGAGCCACAACTACTGAAGCCCGCACACCTACAGCCTGTGCTCCGCAACAAGAGAAGCCACCGCAATGAATGAGAAGCCTGTGCACCACAACGAAGAGTAGTCCCCACTCGCTGCAACTAGAGAAAGCCTGTGCGCAGCAGCGAAGACCCAACGCAGCCAAAAATAAATAAATTAATTTATTAAAAAAAAAAAATTCCCCAGGCCTGTCCTGTATGTTCAACATCCCTGGGGTTAAATTCCCACATCCTGGGGTCAACCAGTGGGTCACCCCCATTTCACAGAGGAGTCACTGTGACTCCTGTGGGCCTGAGTCCTGTGGACCCCTGTGGGCCTGAGTCCTGTGAACCCCTGCCTCTTGCTGGACCTCACCACCTCCTGGCTGGTTCTGATGAACGAACGTCCATAAGGGCTCCACTGCGGAAGGCTCTCCCCAGCCTAGGGAGGACAGCTGGCAGGCACAGGGGGTGGGGGGTCGGATGCCCTCTGAGGGCGCCCAGGCCCAGTGCTGCCTAGCAGGTCACTGTCCCCAACCCTCCCGCCCGGATATGCCCGGACCACCTCTCTCCCTTGCCTGGTACACCTGGGGCTGAACTTGTGGAGGGCACTTACCCGGCCAGGGTAGCTCTGCAGGAACTTGATCTTCTCGAAGAGCTTGATGTTGTCCGCGCGCAGGCTGTCCAACTCGCTCTGCAGGGCTTGGATGGTGTGCTGCGCCAGGCGGTTCTCCTGGGGGCAGGCAGGTGGGTGGGTGGGCAGGTGGGCAGGGCCAGCAGTGGAAGGCGTGTGGCGAGAGGCCTCTGTGCTGGCACAGGTCCTGCTCTGTCTACCTGGAGCCCCTGCTTGGCCTGGGGCCGTGTCCTTGACCTGCCAGCCTCTGCTCAAAGCTGCCTGCTCTGGGAAGACCCCGCACCAGGCAGAAGTCACAGCTCTTGGATCACTTTCTTCATGTTGTTTGTTTATGGTATTATCAGCTTAAAAATTATTATCGAGATATAATTCATATAACATAAACATCACCATTTTAATGTGTACAATTCAGTTTTTTTTTTTTTTTTGGTATATTCACAGTGTTATGTAACCATCCCCACTATTTAATTCCAGAATATCTCTATCACCCCAATAAGAAACCCCACACCTGTCATCAATCACTCCCCATCCCCCGGCAACCACTAATCTACTTCCTGTCCCTATGGATTTGCCTATTCTGGACATTTTGTATAAACGGAACCATACAATACGTGATTTTAATGTTTGCCAATCTAGGAGCAAAGTGAAATGTGAACTCATTTTCCAACTTATTAAAATGCTTAAATAGGTGTTTTCTTCACACTGCGAAAAATTCAAAAGGACAAGAAAAGCCCATGGTAGTGTGGCAGTTCCTCAAAAAATCAAAAATAAAATTACCATATGATCCAGCAATTCCACTCTGGGCATACACCCCAAAGAACTGAAAGCAGGGACTTTTAGATAATTTGCCTGCCCATGTTCATAGCAGCATTATTCACAATAGCTAAAAAGGTGGGAGCAATCCAAGTGTCCATGGAAAGATGAAAGGATAAACAAAATGTGGTCCATCAATACAATGGAATATTATTCAGCCTGAAAAAGGAAGGAAGTTCTGACACTTGCTATGACATGGGTGACCCTGGAGGACACTATGCTGAGTGAAATAAGCTAGTCACAAAAAGACAAATGTTCGATGATTCCACCTATATGAGATGCCTAGAATAGTCAAATTCATAGAGTCAGGGTAGAATGGTGGTTACAGGAGGACAGGGGGATGGAAATGGGGAGTGAGTGTTTAATGGGTACAGAGTTTCAGTTTCGGATGATGAAGAAGTTCTGGGAATGGATGGTGGTGATGGTTGCCTAACAATGTGAATGTACTTAATGCCACTGAGCTGTACACTTAAAAATGGTTAAGATGGTAAACTTTAAGTCATGTGTCCTTTACCATGACTTAATACAAGTACATGGTAAAAAGTCTAGATTTTTAAAGCAAAAGGTAGACTATTATAAATACTCTTTCCTCCCTATTTGATCTAATTTGAAGACCTTCTTTTAAGGGCTGTCTAGCCTTCCACAGTGACTGTCCCCTGTCCCCCAGGGGCGTGTGGGTATACCCTGTCCACTGTCCGTGCAGGCAGCTGTGAGGGGAGCAGTCCTGACGGTCCTTCATTTGAAGCCTCTTGCTCCAGAGCCCACATCACAGAGGGTCCCACTAGATCTGGTCCACCCTTGTCACTGGACCAGCACTGGGCCTGGCCCGCAGTGGGTGTTCAGCGAATGTCTCCCTCCCCAGGACCTCAGCCTGGAAACCCCATGGGGGAAGCTGTGGGTGTGGAGAGCAACAGTCTAGACATTCCACCATCCACTCAAGCCGTGACTCTTTGAGAAGACGGAAATCTTCTTGGCTCCTCTTTCTACTGGGAGAGTGATCGGGGGACCTGGGCTGGCTCTGTGGGATGCAGGGGGTGGTGGTGGTGGTGGGGGTGGTGGTCTGCAGAGTCCCTAAGGCGGCACTGCGTGTGAAAGACCCACGTGCAGTCAGACGGTCACCTTTGCAGACTAGACTGCCCCTTTCCCTATGGGGCTCCTCCAGGAGGGCCACCAGCTGGGTGCTTAGCAGCCAGCAAGCTCTCTCAGACCCCACAGAGCTCCTGGCCATCTGTACGCTGTTCCTCTTCATAGGGTTAAAAGACTCTCTTCCCTGGGACCTGCCCCTGCTAACTCCCACCTGATTGAGATGTTTCTTCCTGGACGATGGTGACCACCCCCAAATCGTCTTCCCGGGCCAGGCTTCTGTCCTGAACTGGCTGCCTGAGTGACCTTCTTACCATCCATCCTGGCAGTGTTGGTCCCCTGCTTAAACCCTTCGGTGGCGTCCCAGCCTGGCACTAGGGACCTTGCCTGGCGACTCTCTGTTTTGTCCCTGCACTCCCTTCCGGCTCCTTGGCCCCATGTTTCCACTCACTCCTTTACCTTGAGTGTCTGAATCTTCTTTCAAAGCCCAGTGTGGCATCACCTCCTCTAGGAAGCCCTCCCTGATTGCACAGAACAAATCTAATCCCACTGAGGTTTATGGTCTGTGACACATCTTTCTCCCCCAAGCCTGTGTGTCCTCTACGGTGTCCTCAGGTCCAAGGAGTGTAGGGGAGAGAAGGATGTGACTCACAGCCTCCAGCTCCTGGTTCCGGGCCCGGAAGCGCTCCCTCTGGCTGGAGATGATGGAGAGCAGCGAGTCCACCTGGCCCTCAGGGAGGGTGCTGCTGGCTGGTGCTGAGGGTCCTAGGAGGGAGGGGACAGTGGCTTGGAGTAGCGGGAGGCACAGCCCAGCAGTGGGCCCTCAGGTCACCAGCCCCGAGGGAGCTCTGGCCAAGTGCCATGGGGTGGAAGCCACAAGGTGCTGAGAGGTCGGGGAAGGGGGAGAGGGGCCAGGGGAGCAGCAAGCGGTGGGGCATGAGAATAGGGGGCCTCGGGAGGGGAGGGTCCCTGAGGTGGGCCCCTCCTGCCTGCACTGTCCGAGGGCCAGGCCCCAGAGACCCTCCCCTTGTTCTATACTTGGATCTGAGACCCTTACATCTGTCAGACTGGGCCCCCACTTCCTGGGGAAAGCAAAGGGACACTGAGGGGACT
Source organism: Balaenoptera physalus (assembly GCF_965194825.1). Taxonomy (NCBI): domain Eukaryota; kingdom Metazoa; phylum Chordata; class Mammalia; order Artiodactyla; family Balaenopteridae; genus Balaenoptera; species Balaenoptera physalus. The sequence continues at coordinate 84,628,173 of NC_138898.1, forward strand.
GGGTATCCCCTACCACCGCCACCGTGTCCTGGCCCAGCAGCCCCGGGTTCTGGCCTCGACACCCAAGGAGGCACCTCCCCTCCAGCCCTCTGGCTGCATCTCAGGGCTGAGGCCTCCGCAGGGAGCCAACGCCCACCAGCCTTCGACGGCTTCTGGCGGGGCCGAGGGGGTCAGGGTCCCATGGTGGGGGGGTGAGGCCTAGAAGGGCAAGTGGGGGGCTCACCCCCTCTTTTGGGTTTCTGCTGCATTGCTGGAGTCGAGGCCTGACCTTCTTTGAGGGCGGAGAGCGCTCTTTAGGGCCCAGGGCCCAGGCCGTACCACCTCTTTCCCCTTCCCGCCCTGCCCATCACTGCCTAGGCCCCTCCTCACCATAGAACAGGGCGGTGGCCTCCTTGATGGGCTCGGGGATCTTCTCCAGGCCGAGCTCGGCTGCGCCCTACAGGTGAGAGGAAGAGGTCAGGGAGGCGCCTCCACACTGGGCATTGAGCACAGCCTTCCAGGGGGCCAAGCAAATAGGGGGCAAGGAGCAGGTGGGGCCGTCTGGTGGCAGGGGTTGGGCACAGCGGTGGTAGGTCCTAAGAGGATGCCTCGTGTGGGCCACCGAAGATAAAGCTGGGCCCCAGGTTCACCCCAAGGCCAGAGCTCAGCGGTGGGGTTCACACCGGGCCGTTTGGCCCTGACGGGCATCAGAGGCCGGGCGAACCGGGCCCTGCCAGCCAGCCTGCTGTGTGGCCCTGGGCCAGCCCAGCTTCTCTCCCTGAGCCCCATTTCTTCATCTGTAAAATGAGGTGAGTGATGTGATGACCTCTAAGGGTCCTTAGGGCTCCAGCCTTCCCTGATCTCGGGGCCTCAGGTCCTCTAGCTGTGAGATGGGTGGATAATCCCGGCCTTGCTTCTGCCCAGAGCTCCCAGGGCAGAGGTCCAAGCCAGTGCCCGGACGCAGGGGGCTTTGTGCCCTTTGCCCTGTGGCTGGGCATCCCGAATGGGGCCTTTGTGGTGAAGTGAGCAGACAAAACCCAGAGGCTGTAGCTGACAGCCCCTGTGGGGCTTGGGGCGGGGCAGGTGGACACCAGCTGCCTGAGGAACGGGCTGGCTTACTTGGAAAGCCGGTATTTAGTGAGGCTGAGAGAGCCCTGGGCAGGTGGTGCGGGGGCAGGGTCGGGGCGGGGGGGCTCACCTCGGCGTCCGGCCGCTGGATGGGCTGGATGGTGCTGAGGTCCTGCTCCAAGCGGGCGATCAGGTCCCTCTGCTCGGCTGCTGTGGCCGTGACCTCAGTGATGTGGACCTGCAGCTCTGCACAGCGCCCTGTGCCAAAGGAAGACATGGCCTTCAGAGGCAGCCTGGTGGGACCCGCGGTGCTCTCCCCGCTCTGTGCCTCCCAACCCACGGCCTGTGCCCCTGCGCGAGGGACCAGCATTAGCCCAGCCGGCAGGGGTGGGGTACTCCTGGCATGAGCTGCTCATGGAATTCGCTGAGTAGGGGAAGGGGCCCATGTCAAAGATTTAGGAGCAATGGGCAGCCCCCTCCGCGGCTCCGCTGTGACCAGCCCCTCTCCCTCCCCAGGCCTCACTGCTTCCGTCAAGCAGGGCAAGGAAGCTGAACCCAGTGAGCCCCAAGTTTCTTCCAGGGCTGATGCCCTGGGATAATGACCAGAGAGGGCCGCGGGGGGTAGGACTGGGGAGAAAGGTAAGGGAGGCGCAGTGCGAGGTGCAGAGGGGGGCAGGCCGGCCTCCCTCAGACCGAGCAGGGGCTGGGGGAGTGAGGGGTCCCACTGACACCAGACTTGCTCGGCCCCTCCGCCGACAGGCTTCAGCGCAGCGTTAGGGATGAGGCAGCTCCCCCAGGACTCCCCTGGCCCAGAGCCCCGTCCCTCTCTCCCAGCCCGGTGCCAGGTGTTGTCTTTACAACAAAGCAAATCCAAAATAATTCTGTGTGGGGACTTTCCTGCCTTTGTGGAGGGGGGAGAGGTTGCTGAGTCTCCCAGCACAGTCCCCGTGGGCGCCTTCAGCTGCCGTCGGCAGGGAGGACAGCAGTGGCCTGGCAGCTGGGCAGACCCGAGTTTGAGGTCTGGCCCTACTTCTGGTTCGCTGTGTGACTCTGGGCAGCGACTTGCCCTGTCTGGGCCTCATTTATAAAATGGCGACAGTAAACCCCGCTCAGAGCCGCAGAGAGGGTAGCCGAGGCCTGAGGCCTGAGGCCTGGAGTGCTGTGCTTTCGGGTAGACTGTGTGGCCACCAGGGGGCACTGTTGCCTCAGAAATGCCCCAAGGCCTCAGGCTGTGGGCAGTGCCAGGAGAATGGCCCCCGGCCCTCCTGGGCAGACTCAACCCTCACCGCGCGGCCTGCTCACCAGCCAGCCTCACCCCCACCTGCTCCATCTCCTGGGTGTCTGCTGCACACCCAGCTCTTTACACACCTCACGACGGTCCCATCAGTCAGCTAAGATGATTTCCATTTTACACATGGAGGAACCGAGGCCTCCCGGCCTGGGACCGTCCAGACCCCAGGGTGTGCACCGCCGACTATGTCTAAGCCCTCCCCACATCAGGGTCGCCACTGCTTCAGGCTCTGAGTGGATTTCCTCCGGCTCTTTCTGTACCTGGCGGGTAGGTGGTGTCGGCCGAAGTGAGGGGTCCAAGGTGGGGTTGGGGAAAGAGGCTGGACCTGAGGGCAGGGCTAGGGTATGGAGGGAGGACCGTGGGTGGCAGGGTTGGTGTCTGGCCTTCAGCCTGCAGGCCCTGGGTGGCCTACAGGAGCTTTAAGCAGACCCCAGAGGGGAGAGGCCCAGAGAGGCCCCCCAAGTGTCATCACCCGCCGGCCTGGGCAACGGGGCCTTGGTGAGCATCACACACGCATAGGAGGAAGGTGGACGGGAGTCATGGTGAGGTGTATGTAGGGAGAGGGCATCATTATTAATTTTAAAAAATTAAAAAAAAAATTTTTTTTTTTCCCACCATGCCACGCAGCATGTGGGATCTTAGTTCCCTGACCAGGGATCGAACCCACGCCCCCTGCAGTGGAAGCATGGAGTCCTAACCACTGGACCGCCGGGGAAGTCCTGAGGGCATCACTGTTAGAGGTGAAGGGCCTGGACTGCGGGAGGCGACAGGTTCAGTTCTGGGCGCTGGGCGTCCATAGGGACAGCCACACACAGGAGCGCGTCCAAAAATGGCTCTGGGTGGACAGACCCCCTGGGGATGAGCGGAGGGTGTGGAGCCCAGAGAGGGCTCAGGTGGGCAGCCTCCCACCTTGAGGGGTGAGGGCCCCGGGGACAGAAGACACAGGGTGCAGGTCGGGGAGCCCGTGGAGAGGCGGCCTACTGCTCAGTCCCGGGAGCTGTGTACGCAGCGTGGTTCCGAGGGGGCCCAAGCATGGCACAAAAGTTAGACAAAATGTCAGTGAGATGATTCCTTGGCAGGCCCCTGCGTAAGGAGCGGCCTGCAGCTCCAGGAGCCGTCCATGGGCGGGGGCGGGGGGGGGGGGAGACGAGGGGACATCCAGGCCGGGTTCCCTGCGCGTCTGTGCCTGTGTCTGGTGCTGGGGGGGTGGGTACCCAGGTCCCTGCCCGTGCACACGTGACGCTCGGTGCGCGTGTGAGGGCCCTGCCAGCAAGCCCTCTGCGCTAGGTTGCCCCAGCCAGTGGGTGCCAGGCCACTCCGTTAAGCTGCTCTGGAGGGCCTGCCTCAGCCGCTGCTGTAGATGCTCCCAGACACCGGGTGAGCCGCTGAGGGGACCTCTGGGGGTGCACGGCTGAGTGCTGGCTGCTCCCCAGGAGGTGGCTCTGGGTGAAGCTGAGGGCTGGCTGGCGTGCCCTCGCGGCGGGCGTGGAGGGAGCTGCCCGTGGGGCACCGGGCAAAGGCGGGGCAGCGGAGGTGATGGGGCAAGGCTGCGGGAAGGCCCTGGGTGGGACCCGCCACCCCTCACTTCCTTCCGTCTCCTCTGCTGGGGGCGGGAACACGCAGACCGAGATTTGGGATCACATCTCTGGGTGGCCACTTGGTGTCAGGGGAGGGTCCTGAGCTGGAGTCTGGCCGACCTGGGCTTGAATTCTGGCCCTGGGGCAAGGCAGTAGAAGGCCCTGGAAAGAGTCGTGACCCCCATTGTTGCGGAGAACCCAGGAGGGTAGGCCCGTGCTTGGAAGTGGCCGCCCAGATGGGGAAGGGGCGAGCCGCTGGGTGGTTGGGCTATGGCAAGTCCGAAGCGCTAGTGGAACGGCTAAGGGGACGTGTATGGTGGGGAGCGGGACCCACAGGCTGCAGATGCAGGCTGCGGAGACCTCCGGGTCCTGGGGTGACTGAGCGCCCAGCAGCGGACATGGATGCCCAGAGCGTGCTGGGTGAGAATGGCCAGAACTTCTGGGGAAGCTGACCTTTTCAGGAGTGTCCCGGAAGACACCCGGAGAAGAGGTAGCAGGAAGCAGGGGGGAGATCAGGAGGAAGCGTGTTAAGACACCAAGTTGAATAGGGACCGTCAGTGAGTAAGGAGGGGTCACCGGGGTCTCAAGAAAGGCTGGAGCGTTCGGGCAAGGTAGTGGCGGAGGGCGGCGAGCAGCAGGGGTGCAGAGGTGGGGACAAGCCCGCTCTGGACGGACGCCAGATGCGGGGCGGCATGCTCAAGAGAGGGGTTTTTCAGGAGGATGCTGCAGGAGGGAGTATCTGCAACCCGGGGCAAAGCCTGTGCAGAGGGAGAGGCTGCGTCTTGGAGGGAGAGGGGCAACAGAGGGATGAGCGCGGGGCTTGGGGCTGGGGTGGGGTGGTGGAGAGAGACCCCTCGCCTCTGAAAGGTGGCCCATGTCAGGTGGGTCCGAGACAGCCCCCCTCCCCTTATGAAGGTTTATGGGACCTCGTCCTTCTGGGAGAAGCCGGGAAGGGCTTTCTAGGGGGTGCATTTCAATTTCACAGAGGGGAGAAAGAAAGCAAAGCGACATCAAGGTCAAGACTTAAGGAGACAAGACTATGACTGCGGGTCAAGGCCTGATTTCTGACTGCAGGTCCATCAAATGCGGAAACGCATCCCAATCGCGATCGGGTGGTGTCACACCCAGGGCTTTCCCGAACGCGGGGCACCCCTTTATTAAATCAGCCACCTGCGAGCCAGGCGAGAGCCCTGGAGGGGCCCAACGTGCACTGTTGCCTGGAGGGATCTGAGGGGAGGTGAGCCGCCAGCACACCCACCCCCTCCCCACGCCTGTGCCCGGGTGTCCCCACAGGTGGCCGGAGATGCCTTCCTGTGCCTGCAGATGCCAGCGCCTCGCTCTGTGCGTCCTCAGCAAGTCTCCTCCGCGTCCTGCGGCCCTTGCTTCTTCCCACAAGCGCGCACGCACATTATCCTCCCATCTGAAACGCACGCCCTCCCATTCTCTTGACCCCACTGGCCCCCCCAGCAAAACGCCCTGAAGAAGGTGCCTAGTCTGAGTGTCCACTTCCGTAAACCCTCCCCGTCAGACTTGGACGCCCACGCCACCAACTGTCCTCGCCAAGGTCACTGGTGACCTCACACCTCACTCCGTCCTCATTTCTCAGCCCTCACCTTACTGACCCATCAGCACCTGTTTCCAGGGTACTGTCCCGGGCCTCCTGCCCCGCTGGCTGCTCCTTCTCGGGTTCCTTTGCTGGTCCTTCTCCCCTCTAAGCTCTGAACGCTGCTGCACCCAGGCCGCCGCCCCTGCACACCTTTCTCTCTCTTCCCATTCACTCTGGCCACCTCGGGTGCCATTTATAAGCCGATGACTCTCCAATGCATGTACATCTCCAGTCCACTCCTTCCCCTGGGCTCCTCCTCCACTTGGCTGTCTAAGTGACACCTCAAACTTAACGGGTCCGAACTGAAGCCTGATCCCCCAAGTCTGCTTCGCCCAGCAGGAGCCCCGGTCCCATGGCCCCAGGAGGTGGCACCCTCTGGGCTGAGAGGAGCAGAAGCAAGGCCATTCTTCAGTGGCTCAGACCAAACCCCTGGGGCCATCCTTGCCCTTCTCCAACACTCGTTACATCTCATCTGTCACATGTCCTGCTTTTGGCTTTCTCTTCCAGATAGATCCAGAATCCAATCAGTTTCACCACTGCCACCACCCGGTCCGGGTCGCAACCTCCCATCTGGATTGTGGCAACAGCCCCCGCACTGGTCTCCCTTCCTCCACCCTCACCCCTACAATCTAGTCACGAAGCAACAGCCAGAGAGCCTTTTAAACAGTAAGATCAGACCACCCTCTGTTCAAATCCTATAGGCCCCCGCATCCCTCAGAGTAACAACAGCCAGAGCCCTACCAGGCTCCACCTGCCGCGCCTCCCCCTTGCCTCTCCGACCTCGTCGCCTCCCGCCCCTCCCCTTGGTCACTGTGCTCCAGCTGTGCTGGTTTCCAGGCACGTTTGTACCACAGGACCTTTGCACTTGTTCCCTCTGCCTGAAATGTTCTTCCCTTGGGCGTCTGTGTGGTTCATTCCCTCACCTCTGTCAAGACTCTGTCCACATGTTGCCTTCTTAGAGAGGCCCACCCTGGCCACCTATTGAAAACTTTAACCCCCCCACTTGCTCTTCCTGTCCCCTTGCCTTGTTTTTCTCCCATAACACTTAGCACCGCCTAAGTGGCCATGTGATTCACTTATTCATTTATTATGTCTATCATCTTCCTCCCCCCACTAGAAGGTCAGCTCCTTGTTTGTCCCCTGCTATAACCCCGGCACCCAGAGCAGTGGTCCACAGTGAACCCTCAGTGTGCGATTCGCTGGCGGATTCCGCCCAGCAGGGAAGCACCATTTCTTCTAGGTGGGAGGTTGCACAGGGATCCCCAGGGCTGCAGGGTCTCCCAGGTTGGGGCAGAAGTGGCTGGGCACAGGCGGCAGGAGCCTGGCAGGGCCAGCTGGCCTCTGCTGGACCCACCACCTGATAACTGCTCAGGCCTCACCCGGATCCCTCCAGGCTGTGCCCTGGCATTGGGCCTGCAGATCTGCCAGCGCAGAGCCCCAGGGCGACCCTGCACCCCAATCAGTGAGTGCATACTTGCTGGGGGGCTACAGGGGGTAGGGGGGCACTTCCTCCCTGGCTGGGGCCCCGTCACTCCAAGTATGGTTGGAGACTCTCTCGGCTGCACCTGAATCCTTCTTGACATCAGAGAACCAGCATCACCTAGTGAAGCATCCCTCCAGACCTGGCTTTGTTCTTACGAACAGTACGGTCAACCCCCTCCCACCTCGCACGCCCTACCCCAGCACCGCGGCTTCCTGCTCCACTGACCCGCCAGGTTGTCGCCCTTCTTCTGTGCACGTGCTGCCCCTCGATTTGGGTGTCCTCCCTGCCTGTCCGTCACAAATGCCACCTCCCACGTCAAGGCCACTCTGGTGAAATCTGCTAGCTTTTTCCCAAGTGCCCACCAACGTCACAACAGTTCTGCCCAGCCCTCTGGGTTCTCACCCTGGCTCCCCACACGTGGGCCTGCAAATTGCGTGCCCCCCAAATCCAGCATCTAGGGCTATGGAGGAGATAGCAACACACCCCAAGGCAGCCACTTGAAAGCCCTTTGAAACACAAGCAGACTGGATTGCTGTGGACGACTCACGCACTTCAATAATTACATCATCATGTCGCCTTACCCTGTATAAACCTGCAATTCCCCAGTGCATCAAATAAGGCACGTAATTTTGCTCAGATCCACTTAACCAGAGAGAAAGGAGAAAGGCCGTGCACAGGGAGGCTGAACGCTCTGCCTGCGTGGGGACAGCACCCGACTGCAGTCAGAGCGTGAAATCTTGCTCGTTTTTCTGCCTCTGGAGCTGGCCGTTTACAAAAACAAGAGTCAGCCCTGCAAAACCACGTGCAACTGCAGTTCTGCTTAATTAAATCTCACGGCAAAAGCACCTGGGGAGATCTTCTGGGCAAAAAGAGTTTGTGTTAAGTGCTTTTATTTTTTTACATTATATATTTTAATTTCGTTAAAGGATCGTTAAAAAGTGGGGGGGGGGTGCCTAAACTAGAAACAGAAAAGGTTCCCAGTGAGGTTTAAGTTTCTCAGCGCCGAACTGGGAGAGCCTTACTGGTTTTATGCCAACTTCTCCCATGGAGGGTGGGTGGGCAGACATTCGCGGACAGCGCTACACTTCCACACCCGAGTGACGGGTTGAGACGGGGGCTGCTGGGAGCCCCTAGCACTGATGGGAGGCTCTCCCTGCTCTGGGGTCTCCTATGGAGGGGAAATGGAGTCTCGTTTAGCTCACGCTTCGGTATCATGTGTGGGAGCTTCACATGCTGAAACCTACACATCAAGGCGCAAGGAACTAATATACCCCCTCTCCCCCCCACCAATCATACATTGGTGAGGATGGCAATTCTTTTCCAATCCTGTAAATCTCGAGACGAGATGCCTCCTCGGTCACAAGCACGTGGACCACATAGCAGCCAACTCTGCAGGGCTCTCCCACCTCCAGCCCCGAGCGCTGGCTGGAGAGGCCCTTTCTCAGGAGCCCGATCATTCTGGAAGCCCACAAGACACGGTTCCCGCCTTCCTCTTCCCAGCCATTCGCCTGCATTCACAGGTGCCCTGAGCTTGTCCTTCTTCACATCACAGGAGTCAGGGACAAAGCAAGAGACCCCAAGGAGCAGGCTGAGGCCAGGCCGCCGGCGCCACACCCTACACGGTCGCCCGCCATTCCTGGTCCTCACAGGCCTGTGAGACTCGCGATGGTGCCCCCATTTCACAGACAAGGAGGCGGATGCCAGGAGGGCCAGCCCTTCAAAGGTACCCGAACGGTAAGGGCGACATAACAGCAAGCAGGGATGCAGGCCCTTACGGAGCACGTACCGTGTGCCCAGACGGAGACCGGAGGACAGCAGGGCCTGCTGGTCCCCAGATCCCCACGCATCCATCCTACCCCAGGCCCAGGTTCCTGCCGACACCTGCCCCGACGCCACACGCCCCAGGAAGCACGGGAAGGCAATTCTCGAGGTGCCCTTTGGACCCAAAATGAAAGTGTTTGCTGCTCCTCCTCAAGCCAGAGCCCTTTAAATAAAAACGACCCACACGTTCTTGTGTTTGTATAAAAGATATTTACTTCAATGATCACACCTAGGGTGCTAGTGAATAATAATAATACATGGTGTGAGTTTCATACAGTGATATTGCTTCTCCATATCATATAGGGACCGTTGTACAGTGCTGAGAACAAACAGCGTATGGCTAACCGAAGACAGAAGGGACAACGCCCAGGGGCCGACGGGTGCCTCCCCCCACCCCCACGCCAGGCGGATCAACTTTTGACTTACCGTGTTGAAAACAAATAGCAGAAATAAAATGTTACTAGAGATGGCTCACAGCAACACAACAAAGACTTTTCTCAAAGCTATTTGTACAAAAATGATGGTGTTTTGTTTTTTTTTTGTTTTTTTTTTGGTCAATTGGGTCATCGTGAGGATTTAAAAAATAAAAGTCTGTGATTGTGAGTATGAACAGATGAGCTCTAAAAACATCTAAGACTTAGTGCGTTACAGAAAATATAAAATACTGCTAAAATGTAAGACACCACAAGACACGGGGTGCAGGGGGGAAGCTGAGCTTATTAGGAGTCATCTGGAAGAGGCCCGCCGTGCGGCCGGCCGTCCTGTGCTGTGTTAGTTAGTAGTCTGGGCAGGAGCGTGGCCACCCGCTCTCATGGCAAGTAGTTTATTGCACAATCGCAAAGAGCTAGGTCTTACTCAGTGGAAAGGGACGTGGGGGACACCGCCTTTTCTTTTGCTTTTTCCCACTTTTATTTTATAACAAGCTATCCGCAAATGCTTTCGGAATTTTGAACGAATCCTCATGCCTCCAAAATGCACAGCATTTTCTGAGGGGGTCTCAGAGAGTGGGACATGAGATGCCCGTTTTCCCAAGGAGGCAGAAAACGGTTTGAAAGTGAGAGAGAGAGAGAGAGAGAGAGAGAAATGCATAGACTACTTGGAGGGAAATGAAAACCCTTTGGCAGGGGAGGGATGGGGGCCGTTATTTCATCAGAGGGCTTTCTTTCAGAGACAAGGACAGAATCAGGACCCCAAATGATGTCAGAGGAGGGAAAAGTCGTGGCACGGAGAGTGAGTCGGCGGTCGGTGGGCCCTTTGGGAGCCCCACCTTGGCCTCCACCACCAGTCCCACTGCACCCCAACACCCGATGAGCAAGTAACTGGGTGTCTTGTTGGCTGTGCCTCTAGCCACAGAAAGCTGTGCCCCTGGTCCAAACTTCCTCCACACTTGACCACGTGAAGGGGGATAAGGGACTCCACCCCACCCCCCTGGGGCGGGTCCTTAAGCCGCAGCCGGACTAAGAAACACAGTTGCCTCTCAAGAAGGTTCTGACCAACTTTGCAGGCAAGGAAAACAACAACAACAGAAACGAAAGCCAACCGAAACCTGTCAGCCCAAGTGAGCCTTGCCCGGAAACCTCTGTCACCGGAAGTCAGGCTCGACCAGGCCACCGCACCCGCTCTGCCCGGGGCTCCTGAAACGCCATGAAACCAGAAGTCTGACCAGAGGCTCTAGGAGGCTTTGGGGAACTGAGCTTTGCTTTTTCTAAGTCTCCTCTATAGCTCCTCACGCGAGTGTCCTTTCCTTACATTGGTACATTTTTTTTTTTGTTCAGCAACTCTCTCATTTTGAAAAGTTAGACGTGTAGAGACCACCAGTGTTTGGGTGGCAGCCCTGGAGACAGACGTCTGATTCTGCTGGAGAAGCCCCCGCTGGCCCCCCTCCCCCTCCCGCCTCCCACCCCTCCTCCGCATCTCCAGAACCTTGGGTTCTTTGGGGCGGGGGAGGGCAGGAGGCAGAAGACGGTCACCACTGGGGTGATAGCAAAAAGCATTTATGACAACAACAACGACACAAAATAACAATATACTCCTGATAAGTACTTAAAGGATTAACCTAATAATAAATAGAAGAGGCTAGAAATAATTTTTTTTTTCTCAAGGAAACATCCTTTTATAATTATCCTCGCGCACGCTGGCGGGTCAGTAGCAGTCAATCCATCTCAACAAGAAAAGGTTAAGTGCTGGAAGGCAGAGCTGTGGTCTCACACTGGAGAAGGTTCTCAGCTGCTGAGTCACAGACCCCCTCCACCCGCCCTGCCACCCAGCCAGAAGTTCTGGTGGGTACCCGTGGGCCCTACACGCCTAGCTTGGCGGTCAGCAAGAGGCAAGCTGAGATGGGGGTGGGGGGGTGCTGGGGAGGCCTGTTTTCCCTTCAGTTCATGAACACACGGAACTACAGTGAACAAACTCGTCCTACTCCTCCACAACCTGAATCGTCCTGGTCTAAAGCTTACTTTGAGTTCATTTGGTGTGCAATACGTTACATCTTAAAAATGAAGAAAAATGATTTCTATTGCACAGAGCTTTTACACATAGTCATCTATTTAAGTGCTTTCTGTTTAAAGCAAACTAGGCAAAAAAAAAAAAAAAAAAAAGAGAAAAGAAAAAAAAAAGGAAAATGAAAAAAGGAGAAAAAAGGGAACCAGAAAACAAAAGCAGCCCGTGCCACTTCAATGCATCTTGTTGACTGGTGTCTGGTTTCACCAACGGAAGTCCCAATGCTTCCGTACACACTGTGCTTCTGATTATTTTCCATAGGGATGTAGCCATGACATTGGGATATAAGGCACCTTTCCTTTCTGATCACAGAAAGCTTGATACATAGCATATAGCATATTTTGTGGTAGAAATGAAACCCTAAACGCTACAGAAATTACAGTAACACAGACTCTACACTATTGGATAAGCTAAAATGATCCATGAAAAGCAACTCAAAGCTGTTTTAAATGTTGAATAGCGGGGATGGGGAAGTGTACATTTATGCCTAGCCTAATGTCTTTCTCTCACTCGCCTTTTTTTTTTTTAAGGTCCTTCACCTACAATGCCCAACTTTTAAAATTAGCATTTTGGAGGAGACTAGGCGCTTTGGAAATGTCTTGTTAAAGCTAAATGTCACTTCATCCAAAAATGAAAATGGGGAGGATGCCACGGACAGCGTGGACACAGTCTCTTTGGAGGGAAGGTGGTGACGGAAGGGGTGGTAGCAGGGCCTGGGCTGGTGGGGGCAGTTCCTGCGATGGGACAGACGGTGGTGGTGGGGGGAGGAATTGCATGTCCTTCTTTTTCCCTGACCAGGGATGAGGCTCCCAGGCTGCTAGGGCAGGGCAGACTCCAGGGCAGGGCTCATTTTATGCTCAGCTTGGCACTGCCCATGCCCGTTCCTCTGCCCCCTCGATCAGCCCCAAGTGCTCTGGCCTCAGTTTTCTGCACATCTCTAAGGGTCTCAAAGCCTTGATCTTTTTGGAACTTTAATTGGCAACTTGCTTTCCCTTCTTTTCCCGGTAGCTTTCATCTACCAAAAGGCAGCGACGGATGGGAATGGGAATTAACATTGCCAAACTGGACCATCCTCTAAGCAAGCAGGTGTGCTGGCCGGACCGACATTCAGTGCACTGGGGAAACAGACGGACATCATGTTGGAGGCCCAGGCCACCACCTTGACACTTAGGGCAGGAGCTCTGCCTCGGGGGTCACGAAGGTTCCCCTAACGCCATCAAGGCCCAAACGAGACCGCAGCAGCCCTCCCGGTAAGCGCTTCCAAATTCTTTCCATCAGAACACTCTGGCCACCTCACCTAACCAGCAGCCGTGGGAGCTGGTTTTCTTCAGCACGGGGCGGAAACTGGCCTATTCTTTGGGGAAGAAAGGGTCACGTGACTGAAGACTGGGCATGAGGGCTGGAGAAGGCCGTATTCTCTCCTGTCCTTCAGAAGATTCCCACGGAGGTCTCACAGAGGGGCTGAAACGATAACCTCCCAGTGCCAGAGACAACAGAGCTCCCCGAGGCCAAGTGGGAATCCTGGGGAAGTGACCTCACGTGGCCATGGAGGGGCAGCTCAGGGCAAGGGAAATGGCTGTGACGGATCTTAACAGCTGAGCAGGAATGGACAGAGTGCAGAGGCGGGCCAAAGGCAAGGCCCTCTGAGGCCCGAGACGGCCCCTGCCTGCAAAGGAAACAGCTGTGAGAGCTTCAGGAACAGGTGGAAGTCAAGAGGAGAGTCCCCGTGCCTCACAGAGAACAGCTGTCTGTCCGTGTTGTGCTCACAAGACGGAAGCCGCCTGCCCACCAGGCCAAGATACACTCATGGACGCCACACTTCTAGGTTTTCTCTTCCCGGATCCCACTTGCCTCACGTTTCTGAGGGGTGAGGGGTGAGGTCGAGTGGGAGCATGGTTAGTGAGGTAGAAGGGGACAAATGAGTGTGACAACAAAGGACATCCAAGGAGGGAGCCAAACCTCCAGGCTGAAGGGGCACAGCTACCAGCCCACCACGCTCGCCAGGACCTCTCCCTGCTCCATCTCCCCCACGCAGCTGGCTTACTGGCCTCAGAGAGGAGCAGCCTGGGACGGCTAAGGACAGACTCTTGTTCTCACAGGCCCGTCGAGAGGTGCCTGCCATAGTGCATTTAAGGCAAAGGCTACTGTCCCCAAGTTCAAGACCTAGTAAATCACCATCGCTCTTTCACTCTGTGCCCATCCCTGAAGGACGGGCGTTATGCTCCCCCTGACTCCTCTGCTATTTTCAGGGAGGTTTGTTTTCCTACAATCAGAGGAATGAAAAACATTGCATAGAAAGTCAATAGAGTTCATTGATCACCCCTGCATGTAAGGACATGAATTCAGGGAGAACAAAGAAATCCAGGCCAACTTTAGCCAGAAAGGCACCTGCCTGCGGACAGAGCTGTCCCGTGACTCGTCCCAACCTCTTAGGGCACGACTTCCGGGTGATCTGAGGCTAGTTAGCTGATGCCAGAGCTTGCGTACAACCTGCCCTCTGCTTGGTCTGCTCAGGGCTGTGGGCTGATGTGGCCGCAGGCATGGAGGCATTCGGGTGTTTCCTCCCTCCTGGAGCTGGCGGCTGGGCCTGGGGCTGGCTGTGGAGGGTCTCTCACAGCCAGAGGGAGCACAGACGCACACTTAACCCAAAGCTCTGTCATACTCTGGGTCTGGACCACCAACCAGCATATGTGGCTTGTAAATGGGGGGGAAAACAAAGATGCCCACAGGAGGGAGATGAGCAGGGAGGCATTTGTGCTTTGGAAGTTCAGGGAAACTGTCCCAGGGAGGCCATGAACTCTCATCTTTTTGCCTCGGTCACTTTCCCAGACGTAGTGGCCATGGCTTGAGAGTAGTCATACAAGTCAAGATCCTGGCATTTCCTGGAGACTTCTCTCCAGTCTGCTGACCGTAAGCCACCTCGTGTCGTGATGTTCTTTGGGAAGGTAGGCTCTGAGGAAAACCGAGTTAGAGCTAGATGGCTGTGGTAATCCTTTCTAAAGAAGGGCGTCCTGGTAGACAGAAATCACAGACAACCCTGCCTGATCCAGAAGTTCAAGGGAAGAGGTCATCTGGGAGCCAGGTGGCGGGAGCGAGCGGGCACAGGGCTGGGACAGAACCCACACCCCTTCCACCGCAGACAGCACAGGAGAATGTGGGCAGGAACCAAGGGTCAAGAGGCTGAACGTGAACACTGATTGTATGCGGAGCCTCCACTTAGCCAGCTAAGTAACGGCAAAAACCTTAACTTATGAACACTGCCTTCAATTAACAAAAAGAAGCCATTTAAAATGGTATAATGGAGCTTGTAATTAAGTGTTAGTGTTTTATACGAAACCGTTTTCCCCAGGGGAGAGGTACAAATCAGCTTTTTAAACTGATGGCGCGGAAAGAGGAAGAGGTCGGCTGCCTGTGGGAGCTACTGCTTGGAACGCCAGCCAGCTGAAGGTAAAGCCCACGGAGAGGATGCTGTTCAAGGCACTTGAATATTGCTTCTCAAGATGAAAGATCAACCCTTGGACTCAAAATGAGGGGCGCAAAGAGGAGGGGGACACCCCCCCCCCAGGTTTCTGTTATTTAGTGGCAGCTCTTAAAAGTATTATAGTGACAGCTTAACACAAGAGATCATAGGGTTGGGATCGCAATCAAAAAAAATAAAATAAAATAAATAGAGGAAAAAATACAAACATGGAACTGCAAGCAAAATTTAACCAACTGATTGTATCGAGCACCCAGATGTAAGTCTGGCAAAAAAGACAGAATGGAAATCAACAATAACCTAGTTTAAAAAAAAAAAAACAACCAACAACAACAAAAATGACTAAATTGCCTGGAAGAGCCAAAGCGGCTGTTTTCGACGTTACTATTTGGCCACTAGGATGGACAGATTTATACTTTTTCAATTTCCTCAGATTTCACACCTTAGTAAATAACAGTCATGCCTTTAAAACGAAAATACTACCCTAGTATTCCCTGTTAACGCCCTGCTTTTCGTTCTAATGAAAATCAGGTATTTGGAGATTCAGCACACGTGACGACAAAATTCCTCCTTGAGGTTTTCGTGGAGAGGACACCACAGTACTGTCAGGGGCTCTGCTGCTGTTGTGAGGGTCACGAATGCAAACTCGCTCTTCTCACCGCACCTGGATTCAGCCAGATGTGAATCCGTTTTCCCCTTAAGCTCCTCCATGTTGAATTCTCTGCTCACTGAACCAGATTTCAAGTTCAGAGATGATATGCAACCATCGAAAGACAAACGGCCTGCCTCCCAGCCTCCTAGAGCCTTCTGCAAACTTCTTATTCATGAAAAGGCATTGTCTTTAGTGTAGTGACTCTTAAACTTGTGAAAACTTGAACTAAGTGCTGCAGTTGCAGGTTAAAAGACTGTAAATGAAAATACATAATTTCTAAAACATCATGCAAGAAATGTGGTTTCACATCTTACAGTCAAAGTCCTACAAGTTAATTAATACAAGCACACTGAGGTGTAATAGCGGGAGCATACCTTTAAAATTAGAACTCCCTCCCACCCCCCCCAAATCAAAAAAAGGTAATATTAATTAAACTTAAGAAATAATGAATGCACCATTAAAATGTCATCCAAAGATGTTGACCTAAGACAAAGGTTTCAATGATACACAATACGGTCAAAAAGGTTTCAATCAGTAATATACAGTATGACAACTACATCTTGTAAATTATACCCAATACTGCCGGCAGTCTATCCCTCTAAAGAATATTTGCCCCTCTCATCCCTTCCTAACAATCAGATAATAAAATACAGCACCTATAAATAAGCAAAAAAAAATATATATATATACCGAAATCATCTATTGTTAGTTTAAAGATATGGCAATAAAGGAGTCTAAATTAGCAAACTTGTAGAAGCCATAACTGATAAAACAGCTTATTGAAAAAAGGTGGCAGTAATGCACTCTATGTGTGCACAGGTACTTAAGAAAATACACAGACGTATAAAATTGCACACACGCACACACGCACACTCTCATCCACCTCTGTTCTCACGCATATACACATAGACGACAGGAGGAATCAGAGACAAGTTAGACTTTTGATTTGTACTTAGACTGCCCTAAACTGTGCATAAAAGAACGTTCCAAGAGGCAAAATGAATGGAGGGCCAATGGTCTGGTCTGGATGTGAAGAACGTCAGCGTTTTGGTGTGAGTTTGGGCCATCTCTACGGGGGTGGAAGCCGAGCCCAGACTGCCACGTTCTCTCTTCTGCAGGGAAGGAAGGAGGCTTCCCACGACGTCAACAGTCATCAGTGCTTGTGGTGGGAAGAAAGGGAGAGAGAGAGAGAGAGAGAAAGAGAGAGGGAGAGAGAGCGAGCGAGAAAGAGCGAGCGAGAGAGAGAGCGCGTGCGCGCGCGAGCCCTGCCCAGGCCCAGGGAGCGGCGTCCCCTGGTGGGGCTCAGTCCATCAGGTGCCCGGGAGAGTGGTGTGAGGTGCGGTGCCTTCTGTGTCGTGGAAAGACTGCTGCCTACGAGGGGCCCTGTGTGGCCCCAGATCTCTGCCTGCGGCGACCTTCGCGGCCTACTCTTTCCTCCTTTCTTTCAACGCTCGTATGTGTGCAAGACGCACTAACACAGACGTAAGACACCATAAATTAAACAAAATGAACGGGTACATGCTACAGTTCTAACTTGTCTCCTACACCTCCGACATATGAGGTCTGATCAGCGTGCTCTGCGGTTAGAGGTTAAAAAGCAGATTATAAAATACCTAGATTCGGATCTTTTCTTTTTGTCCTGATTTGGCCTAGAATGGAGTGTATTAAACGAACCCTGGTCAGCAAAAGCCCAGAGTCAGTTAAAGCTATGGATCAATGTGCACTACAGGTCAGGATTCTATTCACGTACAAGAAAACACTACGTCAGCTACCACAAAATCAGATAGTTTCCTGATGTGACTTTTCTTTTTGTTAAAAAATATGTGAAGTAAATGTGTTTTACTTTAATTCAAAGTTTCAAAGGAGAAGATTCTTTGCTTGAAAATATTTAGGAATCCAAACTAGTGTGTTTAGAGTCGGTTTGACTGTGCAATCTCTTAGTGGCAACTGAACAGCTACAAAAACTTTCTTTTTAAATTTTTCTGAAAAATCCCCCCCCCCTTTTTTTCCTGGTTTAAGAAGATAATAGTGTATTATCGCTCTGAAGCCATTAGATGGCAGATAAAAAGCCCCCTTTTAATATGTGGGTTTGATTTTTTTTTTTTTTTTTTAAAGCCCACACGAAAGAGGAGGGCGCAAGGCAAAGCTGTAAGAGTTATTCCAGAACCTGTGGAAATCACTTAGGGCAATAAAAAAAACACTTCAGGGTACAAAAAAGCTCGACTACACATTTCCGTTTTCTTCCTTGAAAACACGACATAGATTGGGCTTAATGCTCCTTTGTTTTCTATATGCACCTTGGCCTATGGCGATTTTGCCCTGTGGCCCGCAGGGCGGTAAGTGCGCAACACGGTCCAAGCCGCGGAGTCGGCGCCCCCCCCTCCTGCCCGGCCCGGCTCGGCCAAACTCGGCCAGACTCGGCCCAGCTCGGCTCGACTAGGCCCAGCTCGGCCCGACTCGGCCCTGCCCGGTCAGGCGCGGCCCGGCTCGGCCAGACTCGGCCCGGCTCGGCGGGACGGGCGGGCGGCGCCCTCTCAGAACTCCCATTCGATGGGCTCCTCCCGGCTGGCGGCCTTCTCCAGGCGGTGGATTATGCTGTTCAAGTTCGCGGCCTTCTTCTTCCTCAAGGGGTTGTCTCGCGAGTCCCTGGCGCCCGCCGCCTCCGGGAGGCCGAAGAGGCTCTGCAGCGAGCTGGGCCTGCGGGCGGCCGCGGGCGCGCTGGTGCTTGGCAAAGCGGAACTCCTGTCGGCGCCGTCCCGGGCCCTGCACGGGCCCTCCCCCGGCGGGGCGGCTGAGGTAGCGGCGTCCTCCCCGGCCGCGGGCGCGGAGGCGGCGGGGTTTGGCACGGGCCCCGGGCCGTCCGCGGGGCCCTCGGGCGGCGGCGGCGGCGGCGGCGGTGGCGCCCGGGGCCGGCTCTCGTCGGTGGCGGCGTCCGGGGCCGGGGTCCCCGAGGGCGGCGGCTCCGCCTTCTCCGCCGGCCGCGGCGCCTCCTCCCGCTCCTCCGGGGCCGCGGCCGCCTCGGCCGGCCCTCCCTGAGACTTGGCGGCGGCCGCGGGGCCGCCCGACTCTTCGGCGTCCGCGGCGCCCGGGCCCTCGGCGGCCTCCACGCCGTCGCAGCTGTCGCCCTCCGAGCTGGGCGCTGCCCGGCCGCTCCGGGCCGACGGCGAGTCGCTGGCCCCGGCCTGGCCCTGGCTCCCGGCCTGAATCTCCTCAATAAACAGTTCTCTGCGGATCCGAGACCTACGAGACACAAGCAGGGGGGCGCCATGAGGGGGCCGCCGCGCACGGGCGCTCTGCGCCCCTTCCCTTGCGGCCTGAGCCTCCTGCCATCTCCGCCCCGACGCCCTCTCTCCGTCCACCGCACCGCATCTCACACTCCCACCCGCCGGACAGCCGTTGAGGCCCCTACGGGCCCCAGAGCGGAGCAGGGCCCGTTCCCCGGCGGCCCTTCTTTAAAGCCGCCCCCCGCTTCCCAGCCAGGAGCCAGCAGAGACCCCGCGGTTTCCTAAACTCGGTGCCTCTGCGTAACCTGTCTCTTGGCTGGCATGCCAGTCCCGTCTTCACAAGGATGGAGCGCCAGCGTTACTTATTTAATGGCACGGTTCCTCCACCTCCAACCAGGCTGTGAATGGCGAGGTCCCATTCTTAGCACACCCCAGGCCTAGCATGGTGCTTGGTGTACAGTGATAAAGGCCGACTGCATGCATACATGGAAGGCGAGCGTGAATGATAACCACTGCTTCCTCATCTGGACTTCGTGACAGAGAACCAATTACTAGACGGTGCCCAAAGTGAAAATCTTCAGTGTCCCGCTCTGAGCCACGGGCCAGGCAGGGCCTCTGGTCAAGGCTGAGGCGCGATTCTGACAAATTATGTATTTCAACTAATTCCCTCCTCTAAAAGAAAAGCAGGAAAGGGTCATTTCTGATCAAGCAGGAAGGAGACCAAATAACGTGCTCCAACGCATCAAGCAGGTTTTAATCAAGCTGAGTTCAGCCTACGGTGGAAAGTGTGCTTCACTGTTTTGTCGGGTCTGAAGGAAACAGCTACAGAAGGGCCCTGGCCTTCCCTGTTTTGGAGCCCTTCGTGATGTCATGAAAGGGCTGTTGTTAAGTCTGTTTTGTTTTGTGTCGGAATTTCTCTTCCCATCATGCTCACAGTACTAGGCTCAGTCAGAAGTCTCCCCAGGTGTTTCTTCCAAAGAGCTGAAAGAGCCTCTGATCATGAGCCAACTGTTAGTGGAAAAGCATCTTCAGGGAAAGGAGCACCAAGCCCAGTGTCCTGCAGAAACTGGGCCTGCAGAAAGCCCTGGGGTTAGGCACACACGAAGATATTTTCTACAGTGCATATAACTCAATAAAGGTTAACATTTTTTGAGAACCCACACTATGCCAGGTCCTGTGCTGGACGTAGGGAGGCTGGGGCCAGGGAGAATCCGGCTGTAGTTGAGTCCAGTATATCAGAACTCTGGTCATGGTTATCTGCTACATGGTTTTTTTGCTCCACACATAGGGTGAGCTCTGACCCTTGTCCTGAAGATGATTCCTGAGCCAGAGCTACCCGGGTGAGATCCTGAAGCCCCCCAGAAGTTCCCAGGGATAACGGAAGACTTTCCTCCTTCCCTGGGGCTACCTTGGGAGCCCGTGAAACGGCAGCTCCCATAAACACCTTCCTGGGCACTTTGCTGGGAGGGCGAACGTGCTCTTTGCTGGCTTTTGCCCTTTGGCAGCCAGAAATGCCCGTTGGGATGAACACCCAATCCCATTCCACCCTGGTTACGGAGGTGGGAGGCTAGACGGGCAGCTGAGGGTTTGGTCCCATCCAGGCCACAGGCCCACCCTGGACTAACTCTGAGTCTCAGGGGCAGCCTGGCCCGGCTTGGTGAACAGGCTTTTTGGAACCAGGCAAACCTGGGTTTGAAATCTGGCTGGTCACTCACTAGCCGGGCAACTTGGGCAAGTTCCTTAACCTTTATGAGCTTCAGTTTTCTTAGCAGAAAAATATGGAGAATAGTGTCTTCCTTGCAGAGATGTTACAATTAAATATTAATGTATACTATAGGACACAAAGTAGACAAAAAAAAAAAAGTAAAAGAAAAAAAAAAAGGAACTATTCTTCTGTTCTTACCATCTAGCTGCCTTTTCAATGACAAAGTCCCCGTTATAAGCACTGAGGCTGAGACAGAAAGGCTGAGGGAAGAAAGGGACAACTTCATGCCCAGGGCCTGGGATCCAGGCTGCCACCCTCACTGGCTCGGCTAACGTGTATAATAACCTTTCTCTGTAAAACGGGGCTGGCAGCAAGCACTGAATTCGACTGCTGATCAGAGGAAGTGATGAGATAACATCTACAAAGCTCTTGGCTCAGTGCCTGGCACATGTTATATGCTCAGCAGATACGAGACGTCATCCTTCTTAGCCTAGGTTTGTCTCCATGTCCCTGAGGAAGATTATCTTCTGGTCTAGAAAGATCAGGTCCCAGAAGCAAATCTGGTTTTCAGACAAGTCATGCAAGGCTGACAGGATGCCATGGCTTTTAGGGCTTGGGAGAGTTTCTTCTAATGGACCTGTTCTTCTCCAGGAGACCAGGTGTCCTGTGCTATGTTGTTCTGAAACTCCTGGGTAAGTGGTCACCCTAGAATACTTCTAATTTCCTTAGGGTGAAAGGGTAAGAGGAAGTAAAGTTTTATTTTTTTGATGGGGGCAAAAATCGACCCCAAACATTACTAAGGGTTCCAGTGGCGCAGTAAAAAATAAATCAACTTCTGTTTAACTCCTGTGGAAAGAACCTAAGAAACTGCCCTCTCGCTTAGGAATTAAAACACGCTCAGTGCATGTGTGCTGAGTGCTACTGTGTGCTCATCCTTGTGTGAAGCTCTGTGAGACGTACCAGGTAAGCTGGTCTGGACTAAGCATTTAAGGGAAGAGCTAAAGCCATGGAGAGAGTGCTCGCTCAGCTGGAATCTCTGCTCTGCACTTTTCCTTTGGGTGACCTTAGGCAAGGGACTTCAATTCTTTGGGCTTTATGCCAGTTCTGAATGACCTGGTGCCGCTTCTCATCCAACCTATTTTGTGGCTTATAAAATTCTTCTCTAGTTCAGTTCTTCTTTCAAGACCCTGCCGTATCATACCTCTTCCAGGATATTCATCCAGATCTCCGCAGGTGAAACTCATCTCTGCCCTTGGTTATCCCACGTGACTTACCAGCCTGCTTTGTTGTGGAGTACGTTTGACGGAAGGCACTTATTGCACATCCATCTACTCTAGGTCTGGACCTGAGCTCATGACTAGCTTTTGAGGTTCTACTGCTATTCTTCCCATCTCCCCCTTCTCTCTTTATAGTTGAATTTGCTTAAATGCTCAAGTGAGGCATCTCCACAATGACCAGCTGACCATCATGTGATGGCAGTACTATGGTGGTCAGGAGGCCAGCTGGGAAACGTGGAGAGTGCATGCCCTGGCCAGGAGGCAGTGACTGCCACTCAACTGAGGCCTGTAGGGGGATCTGGAAAAAAAAAAGGTGGCCCCAGCAGGGCCAGGGGAAATGGCTTTGGAGATGTTTTGTGCGACTGGTAGCACCTTTACCCAGATACTCAGCAATCTACAGCTTCCGGCAACCCTGTCCAGGGTTGTGATTCTTGCATTAAAATGGACATAACTTGCAGAAGACTCAAAAGTACACATTCAAATGCACCTTTGTGTCTAGAAAGTGAAAGGAGGATTGTGTGACACCTGGCAAGGAGAGGCTCTGGTGAACTTCTGCCCACGTTTCCATTCACTAGCCTTCACTGCACTTTAGTTTACTACTTTGGAGGTTTCCTTCCGTGCAGAGGGAGCTCTCCATTATTGTAACTGCTGACCTCACTCTGCCTCTGTTTTTATCTGATTGGTAAATTTAGGATGAATAAGCTAGCTGGGCTCAGCTCATGTACATTGTCTTCTTGGGAGCCAGCCTACACATGGGGAGGCCTGCCGGGGCCAATGGTGCCATGATGGATAAACTGGCCTGGTTTTCAGGGTCAGGGAGCAAGTCTGTTTGGCTCTCACACTAAGCTACATCTGCTAACGTAGCCTTCATCAGCAATAAAGGTATTATTTTGGCTCCCATCTAATAGTTAAAAATTTTCCAATTTGTTCAGATTGTGCCCTGTCAGAAGCTCCAGCAGAGCTATCCGATGAGGCAGGCCCCAGTTTGAGACACAACTCCTCCCTCTAGCCCCTGACTATCTGTGATCTTATGTTGCCTGCCACTTATTTGAGGTGAGGAACCATGAGGGCTCCACCTGCACTGGTTATACATGTGTACTTGTCACCTTGGTATAACCAGGAGCACCTACCCCAGTTCTGCCGAGCCCTAGAGAAAATGATGTTTTGATGGGAACTAGCGATCGAGATGGCCGAGTACAAGGCATTAAACAGGCAGGAATTTCCATCAGGCCACTGAGAATTCTTGGTTTCTAGCAGTAGGGAGTCTTGGTTATAGCGGTGATCGACAATTCATTATCTGTCAGTGGATCTCCATTATCTAATCCCAACATTTTACCCCAGTCCTTTGTTCTAGAGCAGAGCACCGGGCCCTTCCCTCCTCAGGTAAGTTATTTTACCCCTCTGCGCTTTATGTTTTCATCTATAAAATGTGGAAAAAACTATATCTCTTACACAGTTGTGAGGATCAAGTGATACAGTGCTGGTTAAAACACATAGCTCAGTGTCTGTAGACCTAGTAGATGCTCAATAAATCTTCATTAACTCATGACTTTCCCAGAAGAAAGGGTCTTACACTACTTGATTTAATTACAAAACTAATCAAACTAATTTGGAAAACAATACTGTAAAAGACCCTGAGAAAGCATTAAAAAAATCACCAAATACACGGTCACTACTGTGGAATCATGAATGACTACACTCTCCCTTTTTAAATGATAGCCCTGAGAGATTTTTTTTCTGGTCTCTAACTATATGACCCTACGTCTTTGGGGTTTAAAACGCCAATACGAATAAGAAGCCAATTAACTGACCAAACCCCAAGTTCTCAGTCCCCAGCACGTCGTCCTTGTGCACGGTGAACGGCCAGTCTCTGCAGTACCCGTCGGCCTCTTCCCGAGGGCTGAACGCGCGCTCTCTAAACTGTAGCTGACTTACTGGGCGAGAGCAGGGCCGTACCTGTAATTGTGGAACCAGTTGATGACAGTGCTGGTTTTCAAGTTGAGCTGGGTGGCGAGTTCTTCGATGGTTTTTGGTGACGGGTATGGCTTTTGCTGATACGCTCGTTTCAGAGCTTCCTTCTCTTCGGGAGCCAGCACCACTCGGGGTTTCTTCAGCTGGTGCTGGGGCTGGGGGCTGGCGCCCTGGCTGTAGTCGATGCCAGCGGAGGGGGGCTCGCAGGGCTGGCTGTCGCTGACCGAGCTGTGCCGCCGCTTCATGTAGGCTGAGGGAGGGAGAGGAGTCAGACTGAGGTGCAGGTGCCGCGGGGAGACCCGCCCCAGCCCTGGCCCCGGCCCCGGCGCTACGCGGTACGCCCTCCGCTCCCAGACATTGTTGTGTGGACCGTGGCAGCCCCCTGCTCTTCCGAGAGCATCTCAAAACACCTGGACCAGAACCATTCTGAAACCCAACACACGCTCATCGAGGACCTGCTCTGTCGTGACGTGAGGTCCCCGTCTGTCCCTGCACGACCCACGGTTTAGTGGGGACACAGAGAAGTATACAGATAGGCGGCCCCAGTAAGGTGTGATAAGGGAGGCAAGCGTGGGGTGCCACGGAGGCGGGCGCTGAGGAAGAGTACTGAGCTCAGCCTGGGGAGGGGGCCGGGGAGGCTTCCTGGGAGACATGATGATTAAACTGAATCTTGAAGGACAAAGGGATTAACCAGAAAAACTAGGCAGCGAAGTAGAAGATGGTAGGAGGCTGCTCCAGAAAGCGGGAATAGTGGATGCAGAGACACAGAGGCACGAAACAGCACGGTCAAAGTGTGGTGTGTGTGTGTGTGTGTGTGTGCGTGCGCGTGCACATGGGGGGTGGGTTGTGGTGGAGTTGTCGGACCTAAAGGTGGAGAGATGGGCGGCCAGGGTAGGCCACAAGTTTGGACGTAGGTATTACCTAGAAAGCAGTGGGAAGAGACGAAAAGATTCTAATGAAGGGAATGATGTGATCAGCTCTCTGCTTCTGAAAGGCTGCCTTGGCGACAGCTTGGGAGGGTGGACTGGGAAGGACTGAAAGGAAGAAGCTCAGTCAGGAGGAAAGAAGAATAAAGATCTGCACTAAGGCAGTGGTGATGGGGCTGGAGCAAAGCAGACGGATGGTGGAGCTGTGAGGCGTGGAACTGACAGGCGTAGTGGCTGACTCAGCGAGGGACCAGAGTGAGCGGCGCTGAGGACGGCCCCCTGGTCTCAGGCGTGGGAGGTGAGCTGGGTGCTGGTGTCATTGGGCTGGGTATCACAGAAGGAGCAGACTAAAGGGAGAAGATGATGGTTCGTCTTGGAAACGTGGAGTTTGAGGGGTCTCTGGGTCACCCACGTCGAGATGTTCTGTAGGCAGTTTGAAAGACAGGTGTTAAGCTCAGAAGAATGGTCCGGGCTAGAGAGAGGAACTTGGAACCACTAGAACAGAACCTGTAGTTAAGTCAGCGACCTTGATGAAGAAGAGAAGGGCCGAGAATGGAATCCTGGAAAACACCCACATGCAGAGGATACCCCAGGAAGCAGCAGCTGTGAAGGATCCAGAGACGGGAGGCAAACCAGGAGACAGTGGTGTGAGGAAGGGATGAGTGAGGAGTGAGGGTCCCTGCGTCAGTGCTGCAGAAAGGAAGGTCCAACAAGCACCCAGGATGTCCTGGGTGCTTACACATTAGAAGGTAACTGGAGGCCTCGGTGAGCAGGTAGAGCAGAGCTGTGGGAGCAGAAGCCAGACCGCAGTGGATTTAATAGTGAACAGGAGGTGAGAAAGTGGAGGTAGTGGGCAGGAGTTACTATTCTAAGAAGCCTAACTGTAAAAGAAACGTGAGAGACAGGGTGGCTTCTAGAAGGGAAGTCCCAGGTCGAGGGTGGCCCTTTAAAGATGAGACAGAGCTGATGTTTCCAAGCTGATGGGGGAGAAGACAGAGAGAGCTGGGGCTACAGGTGAGGGAGGAGACGGCCACCGGAGGTGCATGAGGTGGGTCCTGAATACAGGAGTAGGAGTGGGGGGGAAGGGTGGGGTGGGTGGACATACAGACACGTTTATAGGGACTGAGGTGGGGAGAGTTGACGGCCTTGGTTTTCTTTATGAAGTAGGAAGGCAGGAGGAGGGGTGATCTGAAGAGATGGAAATGGAGTCTTGAGAGAGGTCGGTGAGAAATGGTGGTGGGGATGGAGGGGGTGATGGCGGGGGTGGGGAGAAGCACAGAGGACCCTACTGAAACCAGAGATACAAATCTGAGGCGGCACCGACCCGTGTAGGTCCCAGACGCCAAGGAGTTTGGGTGAAGAAGACGGGCAGGGCGCTAACCCAAGGCTGGGATTTGCAGGGGGATGAGGAATGAAAAGGTGTGCGATAGAGTATCATGGCCAGAGAGTACCAAAGCGGGGATCGGGGCAGGGGGTGGTGTTCTGGGGAAGGAGAGAAGGGCAGCAGAGGGAAAACTGCTGGGGGAAAGCCTGGGAGGGGATATCCAGGCTCTGGAGGCCATCTGGGGTCAGCTGGGATGAACGGAGAAACGTGGAAAGGTGGACGGACAGTGGAAATGTGGTCAGTGACGGGGGACCTGAACTCAGGCTTCGAGAGGTAGAGTAGTTGTGGGCGAGGATGCAATTTGGGGAATCAAGGGTTGAGGAGGTCAAAGAACTTGAGGCCTGGGTGCTGGACAGGTCAGATGGGGCTTAAAATTCCCCTGGATGAGGCAGGACATGGGCGTGGAGGAAGGCGCTGATCCAGGGGCCACAGTCTTGAGAAAACGTAGACAGTGAGCAGGAGGTTGGCGGACGGAGATGAGAAGGGGCTTCGAGAAACCCTGCTGGACCGAGCTTGGAGGAGGCTCCTAACCCAGGAGGGGAGGAGCGGCCAGAGCAGGGCTCAGAGGTCAGGAAATGCGCGGCCCGGAAGGCACAGCAGCTGGCGCGAGGGGAGGGCGTGTGCTGTTCACGTGTCTTTTGACTGTGGAATAAGGGTTAGGAGGAGCGGTGGGGAGCGGGCTGAGACAAGGCTCAGGGACTCAGGTGCGACTGTCACCTGGGGATGTGCTGCGTGGGCTGCGAGGTAAATGGGGGGTGATTCCTGGGAGATATTTGCTCTCCCAGTGCTGTGTGTGCTTCGTCTGCTCCTTTCTGTTGTTACGTGTCATTAATCACCAACTACGCTTCAACTTAAAAACCATCTGGACTTCTTGAGCAAACGAATCATCCATAGAGGTCATTCTAGTGAACTAATTTGGAACACGGTCTGAAAATTCCTTAAAACTTCTGAAAACTGATGAAAGTTGAGAAGCAGTGTTATTTAATTCAAACGGCACGGGGCAGTAAGAGCAGTATCTGTCAGCAGCAGCAGCAAACATCTGTCATCCGGTCCTCACAGTTACCCTACGGGAGACAGACCACTATCACTCCTACTTACAGGTGGAAAAACTGGAGCCTAGAGAGGTTCAGTGATTCACCTGAGGTCACACAGCTAGTAAGTGACCGAACTGAGAGGCTGACCTAAGTCTGTTCGGGGCAGCACTGCCTGCCCTGCCCAGCAGGCTGGTGGCCAGCCCCCTCCCCGCCTCCGCCCTGCCCCGCCACGGCATGGGAGCGGGGCCCGGGGCTGTGTCCACGGGAGCCGAGGGAAGCCAGGGAGACACACTTCAGCAGCACTGACACGTGGGTCTCAAATGTCACAGAAGACTATCAGGGTCCATCTGTAGCCTCCAGGGAGGGGAGCCCAGCCCCCGAGCTAGCTGAGGCTGCGTGTGCGTGTGTGTGTGCGCACGTGTGCGTGTGTGTGTGTGCACGCGCGTGTGCACGTGTGTGTGTGCGCGTGCTATCTCATGAAGGGAACAGAAAGCAGAGGGCGGACTAGGGTAGAGAAAGAGATTTACAAGAATGAAAGAAAGGAGAACAATAAAAGATGTGCGCTGAAGGAAGAAGAAGCAAAAGCTTTTACGGAAGAGGAGGAAGTGCAGCGTACCTGGGAAGCCTACAGTCTGGGTTGCCTGGTGCAGAATTTTTAATCTAGGCTAGACTGGGGGCAAAGCTTATTTTCATCTATTTTAAAGGGATACAAATTATTTTAATAACTCTCATTTCGTGAGCGCCTATATGTGCTGGTTGTTATACTGGGTACATTCTAATCCTTACAACCGGAAAAAGTATTACCTTCATTTTACAGATGCTGAAACTTAGGCTACGGAGTTACTTAACGTGCCATTTTATGATTAGAACTCAGACATAACTGAGAAGCAAATCTTCTCCCCCTAAAATGAATGTGGTGAAGAGTCAAGAGGCTAGAAAGAAATGAGCCTGGTCTGTCCAGCCAGCCCCCTCGCGTTGGCCGGGTGACCGATCGTCTATGGAAATCACAGGAGGTGCTGTGCCCTGGGTCACCCGCTGTCGTGTCTGAGGGGTCAGATGCCCTGGCCGCCCGCCGGGGCTGGTTAGCAAGCACCCCTACTGGCGAGAGTTGACAGGGGGCCTGCAGCTGCTCAGGGACTTCGGGATGAGGAGGGGCCTGGGCCCCAGCGAGACAGAACTCTTCTGTGACACAAGATGGCGCCCAGAGCCTGTGCAGGAGGGAGTGGAGGCCTAGGAAGCCCCCAGAGATCTATTTGTGGGGACTGAGGTCCTTTTCTACTGGCCCAGGAGAAGCACCCCAGGGAGTGGTCGGGCCAGGGCCCGTGCACAGGAGGTGGCCTTCGGGAGGGATGCCTTCTGACAGAGCGCGTGCAGCTTTAAAACCGCTTGGGGTGGGCTCTTGTTGAAAGTCTGTGATGGAGGTATTGGGTTCACGATACCATTCTCTCTGCTTTTATGCCTGAAATTTCCCATGATAAAAAGTCAGAAAGTTTTGGGGGGGGGTGTGATGTGGCCCCCGGCCTCTGGAGCCTGCAGCAGCCTGGAGCTGCCCACGGCTGCGGCCTGTGTCAGAGCCTCGGTCTGCAGTCTGAGGGCGGGCAGGGCAGGAGCCCCCCCGGAAGGGACCCGGCTGGCGTGGCAGCCGCTGCCTGGGCACGTGGTCCCGGCGTGGCAGGCACTCGGCCCAGGGCAGCAGAACACATGCCTATCTGAGAGCACTGGCTGCGAAGCCTAACAGCCCACGTTTGGATTCCTGCTTATGCCAACCTGAAGTCAGGTAAGTTTCATGATGCCAGAGCCTCATTTTTCCTGGATAATAACATCTCTACTGGATGGAGTTATGTGGGCTGAGCGAAGTCTCAGCACAGTGTCTGCGAATAGGAGGCACTTTGAACCTACAAGTCTCTAGACCAGAGGCTCTCCCTCCCTCTCGGAGCCCAGCCCTTTCCCTGGTTGGGTGAGGACAGCGATGCCGGGCTGGAGGTGAGCTGCACGCGCCCCTGGTGTGAATTCAGAGGGTTCGAGCCTGGGCTCCACCCGCCCCCGGCTCGGGCGCGCTGGGCGTGGGGCCGGGCACAGTCACACGGGTGGGTGTGATGCCCCCTCTTTGGTGAGGTCCCCTGCAGAGGCTGAGGACGGGGGGCGGTCACGGCTTCCTACGGCCAGACCAGCAGCTGGTGCCCGCTCTCCCACATCTAAGGGATTCAGCAGCCCCCAGGTGAGCTCGCAGCACTAAAGGTGACCCAGGACTGTCCCCTCCAAGGGGAGGACTCACTGACGAGGGACGGCACGTGCAGTGCAAACCAGGACACAGAGCAGGTGTCACTTCCTGCCACCAAGGAAATCCCTCAGGGTTTCTCCTGTGCCGTAACCTGTAGCAGAACGCTGCTCAGCATTTGAGAGGGCTCGGGATGTGTCTGGAGAAGAGAGCTGCTCTTAGCTCGCTAGGAGGTCGTATCCTCTACAGCCCCAGAGACTGTAACGTAACAGCAAGAGAGAGGTCTGTCCTGGCAGGAATTTGCTCTGCTGTTCTCCAGGCTGGGCGACCTCCCTGGAGGCGGCTAACTTCTCTGAACCAGAGACTTCTTATTTACAAACGCATTTTTTAACCACTTCGTTGTGGAAGCCCTGCCATGTGGTACGCGTGCGATGAAGTGTTTTAATACCCCACCCACCCAACAAAACAAAAGACAACAAAGGAGCCACCACCAAGTGGCCTTATTCTCCTGAAGCAGAAAAAGGTACACTGGTCGCCAGGGTGACTGAGGAATTATCACAGTGCCCCCCAGGGCTAAATGCCTTTGGGTTCAGGCTGCCAGGCAGAAAAAGCCACAAATCTTCCCAGTCCTTTTAGGTACTCATCGGTGGATGATCGTCAAAAAAAATCCTTTGCCCGGCCTTACAGTCCCTTGGGCATGGATCAATGTCCCTCCTCAGCTCGGTGTAAAGGCTTTAAAAGCAACAGCGCGTTTATAAATGAGAAAGCGATTGGCTGGGGCAGGCGGCAGGGAGTTACCTTTCTTTTCCATCCGTTTCATGTCCATCAGCTTCTCCACGTTGTTGGGGTCATTCAGCCACAGCTGCATCCGGACAAAGGGCTCCCGCCCCTTCAGACTGAGCTTGTGCCAGGGCTTTGGGCGAGCTAGGAGGTCGGAGACGGAGCCTTGGGTGAGCCCTAGGATGGTCTCCCCAAACAAGCGCTGACCTAGAGAGAGAACAGAACCAAGAGTGATGTCACTGCTGAGACCCAGGGATCTGGCGGGACAAGTACGTATCAGGTTAAAATCAGAAACGGGGGTTCAAGACCCACAGTCTGATCAGCTGGGTCCTGGCTTAGAGCGAGCACTTTGTACCAGCACGTCCTCAACCAGACTGGTAACGAACTCCACTGGTGATGGAGTCAGTATTACTCTTGCATTCTGGCTACACACAAGGCTTCTCTCAAAAAAGCCTCTGGGCTTCGGATGAACCGAGGCCTGGATGACACCTGCGGCTTTTATCAGAGGTGGTTAATCCCGAACCCGAGTGCAGGAGGTTAAGCAGCTCGTGGGGAGACCTCCCTTTACAGCCTCAAACCACAGGGCCGTCTGCACCGGCTCCTTTCACGATTAGTGAGGTTACCAGGTCCTGCTGAGAAAACAGGCCACTTGACCCAAGGTCACAGCAGGAAAGAGAAGAAGAAAGAGCTCCTCAGCTTTATTTTCCTGAAAAGCGGGCCATTTCCAACTCTAAAGTCTGTCCCCGCAGTTCAGGCAGCCTGCTCCCCAGGCTGATCAGAGGGTATTCCGCTCTGGAGAGCACAGCGGCGTGAGGTCTGCAATGTTCGTCGGAGGCTTAGAAAGAAAATTTCTCTCCTCTGAGAGCCATTCAGCTGCCAGTGAAGAGGGACCACCACTTTTAAAGGTACGCACGAGAACCAGGCACAACCTGGAGGACTGGACGGGAGGACTTAAATGAACAGGACCGCTAGTGGAAGTGGAGACCGGGATCAGAGGCCAGTGTCTGGTACCATCAAGCCTACGGACCACGACACCGGCTCTGCCCCTCAGTGCAGGGGGACCGTGGACCACCGGCTTTCTCCCCCTGCGGCTCACGTCCTCCATCTGTGAGAGGGAAACACCCCCAGCTGCGCTCACAGCAGTTATGAGAAGCGGGGCTCTAAGCAAAAGTTTACTGCATGGAAAGCTTTGGATTTGAGAAATTAAGTTTTTTTGATATCAGTCATTTTAACTGAGATATACATTTACTGATTTTGGTAAACCTGTGGTTTCTCTGCTTTTCAGACTCTCAGTTTAGCCTACAAACACATCCTAGGTCCTTACCATTTTTTCGTTGTGGTAGTTTCAAACAAATTTTACCTAATTCTAATCTGGCAAGTGAATCTCATTTCATTCCAAGGAGCTTGTTATGTTCAGGAAAGCGATATATATGAACAGCTAGTTACTATTTGCTTGACCCACCCAGTTGTACGGGGCGGGGTGGGGGGGCGGCGGAAATCAAGCGATTATTCTTAGAAAATTATCTGTATTACTTTTAGAGGTTTCACAGCAGTGGCGCTCAATCATTTTTGAGTCCCAGACATATTTGAGAGCCTGAAGAAAGCGACTGACCCTCACCCTTTAAAATGTGCGCGCACACACACGTCCTGCTGTGACTTTAGGAGACTAACCCATGAACACCCCAAGACCCCAGGTCAAAGGTTAAGAGGATGCCTGGGTCTTGACCAAGCTGCCTAATTCATCTGTAACTTGGCCCCCTTTGCGTCTATTACTCCTCGCACACACCCTGGGAGGGGAGGCAGCTTCTTTCCCGGAGAAGCCAAGACCAGTCGGAGCAACTGTGAAGACGCCTCTCATCGCTAAATCCAGGGTGACACTGAGGTGGAGCCTCTTCTGCTCAAAGAGGAGCAAGTCGTCTCCCTGGTGTGAAAAGTTTCACCCCTCAGATCACAGATTTGCCTTCACAGCAAGTCGGAACCCTGCCTGTCGGGCTCTCCCGTGACGCCATCCAGATGCTACTGGGCTCATGCTGATTCTGCCCTGCTCTGCACAATCCCCACCGCCTCGCCCAGGAGTCAGAGCTCCACTGGGCATGCCCCCATCGGTGGTCGCAGTGTATGGCCTGAGCTGGCTCCGGCCGGCATGCTTGTCTTCCAAGAGGTCCTGGTTGGGGTGCAGGGGCGGGGCGGGGCTGGGCTGGGACTGACCTTAGACCTCTAACACCCTTATGAACCCTGAGTGCTCACAACTATAGGACATTTTAGGTTCTTATAGGTAGCCTGTGAACGTTTAAACCCTTTGGCTGGCTCAGCCTGAGGCCCCCTTCCACTCGTTCTTCCTGAGAACTCCCAACAGGAAACGACCTGCCACCTCCTGACCGAGCAGTTGGGGAGGGAACCTACCTAGGTTGTTGTCGGTCAGCACCTCCTTGACCCTCTTGGTTATGCCGTAGGTGTCCAGCTCTGGAGACATGGCCACCAGCTCTTGAATGCTGAGAGCCGAGTGTCCGGACAGAGGCAGTGGGGTGGTGGGCTGGGAGTCTGAAGCAGGCGGGTCGCTGGGTTCTGGCGGTTTACCATCCTTACTTGTTTCAATGGGGGGACAGGGCTGCTGGACCAGTTCAGTCAAACTCTTCACTGATTCGCTAGAGCTCATCGGTGATTCGGGTGCAGGGCTGCAGCTGGCAGAGGTCTTTGGAGTGCTTTCTGTAATCAAAGCACACAGAAAACCGAGGCTGAAAACAGTTGTCTTTCACCATGTGCATCTACTTTCCTTATCTAGGAATTACTAATTAAACGTCTGTTTAGGAAGGAGACAGTATGGCAGTCTATGGATTTAAATGAATTGTTTCATAGTTTTTTGGCTGAGAATTAACCTTTCATTTTCTGTATTAAAAAATAAAAAACAGCAACAGAAGAAAAACTAGGGGTTTAAAGAGAAGGTTTCTGAAGGCTCAATAAAGGGCATTCTGTTAAAAAATAGGTCCTATTAGTCACGTGCGATCACTGTCATGATTTCTTCCGATGGAACCCCTTAATTCTATAATTCAGAAGTACCTTGGCTAGATTATAATTTGCATACTTATTTTGTCCATAATTTCCAGCACAAAATGAATGGACGTAGTATTTTAAATGAGGGCTGCCTACGATGTGTGGTCACCACAGTTATGAAGACCCTTGAAGATGAGACCTAAGGCCTCGGCCGCCTAGTGCTGAGCTGGGACCCCAGGTCGGTTCTCACCGTGATCCCAGAGGGCTCCATGGCGCCCTACGTGGAGGGAACCGATGGAAGAGGAGTGCCCACCCTGCTCTCTGCCAGAGCCCAGGCTGTGCTTCTGAAAGCCTAGCTCTCTGTCTACGCCATGCTGTCACCAACACCGGAAGAGACGGGGCCAGTGTGGGCAGTCAGGTCTCCATGCTCTCCTTTCTTAAGGAGGAGCTGTCTTGTTGCAGGTGCCCGGCAGGGAGTGCCACCGTGCTCTGTTGGTGAGTGGTCCCTTCGGGCCTCTCTGTTAGCATTACCCATAAAACCTGACATCCGTTCTAGTTTTGGGATGCCTGGAATAAAGGCTTTTGCCATTTCCTAATTTCCAAATATAGAGAAAATGCAAAGTGACCTAGCACTGCGGTCCTACCCACAGGGTAAAACCTGCCTTTGGCTCAGAGTCTGGGTGCAATCTCTGCCCCCACTCCCCACTCCCACCAGGCACGGCACACGGTGAGATCCCACAGCACCCTGTGTGAGGGGCCAGGCGAGGCGCTGTCACAGGGCTCTACAGCCCCAGAGAGATGACAGCTCACGAGGCTGGGCCACGCAGTGAGTGTGAACACACATGGGCGGCCCCCCCCAGTACCCGCGACCTGACTAAAGAGAATGCAAAACTAAGGAGTAACTGAATTTCAACTGATCGTATAACTGGAGTGTCCTTCGATGGACATATGATGTCCAGGATAACAACCTATTCTCAACTCAAGAGGATGGAAAATGTATTCCAGATACAAGGGATATTTTGTATAAATACCTAGCAAGAGAAAATCCCAAATAAAACAACTGCAATTCAACCGATAAACCCATCTGTTGTCCTAAACCAGGACAGAGTTCCACCATCACATAACGCTGTGTCCTCAACCTGGAAAATCAGGTTAAAAATAAAAAAACCCAAAAAACCCACTGGTTTGTGAAAGCTGTAAAAGAGACAGACGTAAACGGCAGAAACGGTCCATATAAATCCTTAAGGCAATCTGGATCCTACAGATCGGATTTCTTCTCTCTGCTCACTCCAGGTCATCATACAACTGGATATAAAACCCAGCAAACGTTATTTTTGAATCTGAAGCAGCAATGGAATTGCACTGTGAACTTGCCCTGAGTCACCCAGGCGAGGGACCAATTTGGCAGATCATTCATCTTGCTCACTGTATACTGTCAAGGATGGCATGAATTCCCCACATGATAAACAGATTTCTTCTCAGGTTTGTGTCCTTTAACCCACAGCAAGGTCAGAATCATGGCTGCCTGGAGAACATACCGGCCGGCACTGCTGCCCGAGCACCACCCCTGTTTTGTTCTGGGCACCGGCGCAGGCGGGTGCCCTGAATAGCTCGAATGGAG
This sequence comes from Balaenoptera physalus, assembly GCF_965194825.1. Taxonomy (NCBI): domain Eukaryota; kingdom Metazoa; phylum Chordata; class Mammalia; order Artiodactyla; family Balaenopteridae; genus Balaenoptera; species Balaenoptera physalus. The sequence goes on from NC_138898.1 coordinate 84,662,758, forward strand.
GCATGTTTCTTTCTTCCAGGCATTCTCAGCAAGACACTCGCACGTATTTTGGCCAGGAAAACCCTCTGAGAGAACTGACCAGAGGTGCTCGCCACACGTTACTGGCGTCCCTCTGTGCTCCCAACCATGACTGCAGACAAAGGTAACCCCGCCCCCCCGCCGAGATCAAAACCCCACTGGGCCTTGGAATGTACTGGGTGGCTGGTATCTGCACCTCCACCCTGAGTCTGTGTCTAAACTGTACTGGCTGAGTGACAATTGTTCACCGACAGACACAGGTGCACACAGGTGCCACCGTGGTCTCAGGTCACCGAGAGCAGAATTGGGCCCACGTTTTTGGAGCGGCCTCGCTGGACACACCACGAATCCACAGGCTCAGAACATCACATTGGAAAGTCATTCAGTTCTCTAGAAAGCTACTTCCAGTAAGCACCACAAAACCAGACCCATCAACCAGCTCCCATCGACCCCTGGCGAGGGGACCAGGCCCCTCGGTGCCAGGAGGACAGGTGCCCGTATGACTCACCATCTTGACAGAGCAAGAAACATGGTCAACAGAGAAGAAGAAATATTTTCTCTTCTAAATATTAGCAAATGGAGCCCTCTGATTAAAACAAGGCTTTTTGAAAGAACAAGGCTTTGTGCTCTTCTGTGTAACTAAAGATAATTTAAACAAGAAAAAAAGGAGGAGCCCTGGGCTTGGCACTAAGGCATTGAGCCTGGGGATGGGGGCTGCCTCTACTAGCTGCCGGTGCTAACTTGGATAGGATTCCTAACTTCCTGCAACATCCCGGTTTCCTCATCTGAAAAATGCAGACAGGGTGGTAATGAGGAACGAACCTGCCACATGGTCAGCGCTAAGGAAACCTGAATTTGATGTTAAAAAAAAAGAGTCGTTATTAAATTGAACATATTTGTCTATATAAAAGTCCCCTGGGACTTCCCTGGTGGTGCAGTAGTTAAGAATCCGCCTGCCAATGCAGGGGACACGGGTTCGAGCCCTGGTCCCGGAAGATCCCACATGCCGTGGAGCAACTAAGCCTGCACTCTAGAGACCGCGTGCCGCAACTACTGAAGCCCATGTGCCTAGAGCCCGTGCTCTGCAACAGAGAGAAGCCACTGCAATGAGAAGCCCACGCACCACAACGAAGAGTAGCCCCCGCTCGCCACAACTAGAGAAAGCCCGCGCGCAGCAACGAAGACCCAACGCGGCCAAAAAAAAAGGTCTCCCCTGCACGCAGCGTAAATCTCCTCATGATTTATTGCTGTTTCTTCCATAGTTCCTGGCACACGACTGAGATGCTGGTGATAGACTCAACAGCTACATCTTGTGTGATACCATTTAGATGACATTCTGGAAAAGGTAAAACTACAGGGACAGAAAACAGATCAATGCTGCTAGGGGTGAAGGGCAGGAGTTGCCTACAAAGGGGCACGAGGGAATTTTGGGAGGCTGATGGAATTATTCTATATCTTGATTATTGAAATGCACAGAACGCTTCTATGCGGGCAGAGTGAATTTTACTGTATGTGAATTGTATGTCATTATCAGCTTACTTAGGACAAAAGTGCCAGCAGAAAGAATGAATGAAGATGCATTATTCCATCCTTCTTTCACTCATTCCCTAAGTCTGTTCAGTCAGGCCAGTGGGAATACGGCAGTGAACGTAGCACACAGAAGGGGGGTGGGGACACTGATGTGGCCTGGGGATCAGAGACCTCCTGGGAGGGTGACATTTCAGGGGGACTTCAGGCATGAACAGGAATTAGCCAGCTAAGTTGGGAGGAGTAGCAGTGACAAGGAAGGGAGATAGATTGTTCCAGACACTTGGTGGGTTTGAGGCATCAATACAATTGAGTGTAGCAAGAATATGAGGCAAAGAGAGGTGGTCCCCAGGGGCTGGGGTGTGCAGGGGCTTTGAATTGGTTAAGGTGTCTGTTTTAATTTTTGGGCAGTCGGGAGCCAGGGCACGTTCATACGATACACCACGTGCTATAAACAGCAGCAAGAGGCTCAGGACTGCAGCCGCGGGGACCAGCATGGAAGCGTAATGGCGAGCCCACAAAGCAAGGCGCAGGACGAAACAGATGACAACACTGGTGCACAAGCCGAAAGCCCGCACGCGCTACGTGCTGTGTGTGGCAGTCAGACCCGTAGCGAGGGTATCAAATCCCGTCCAGGAAAGACAAAGTGCACATGCAGGACGGACGGTAGCTGACTTCCAGGAGGAATGAGACTAGGGAGAGGCTGATGTTTTATTCCTTAAAAATACAGGATTGAATAACGACCAATTCAGTTTAGCCCTTTATTTAGGGCTAAGGTTGGGTGATCGGCATTCGCTGGGTTATTCTGTAATTTCATGTTTGAAACATTATAGGCCTAACGTCAAAGAGTAAGAAAGTAAACAAGTTCACTGTTGCTTCAGTACAGAGAATGAACTTGCAGACAGCATGGCTGGGGCCGGGAGGTCGTCGGGGACAGCGGATGGTGGCTGAGGAGGGCAGGCAGTGGGGTGGGGAGAAGTATGTAGGCTCAGGAGAGATTTAGGAGATCGCATCAACAGGACTGGGGGCTGAGTGGATGTAGGGGGAGGGCTGAGCAAGAGGGGGTGTGCCCCACGTTGCGGCTTGGGCTACGGGGTGTGTGGGGTGCCGTTCTGAGAGGGTGTGCACAGCAGCAGGAGTGTCCTGGGGTGAGGGGGAAGACAATGTTAAGAAACCTTATCCTTGGGGCTTCCCTGGTGGCGCAGTGGTTAAGAATCCGCCTGCCATTGCAGGGGACACGGGTTTGAGCCCTGGTCCGGGAAGATCCCACGTGCGAGGGGCAACTAAGCCCCTGCGCCACAACTACTGAGCCTGCACTCTAGAGCCCGCGAGCCACAACTACTGAGCCTGCGTGCCTAGAGGCCGTGCTCCGCAACAAGAGAAGCCACCGCAATGAATGAGAAGCCCGCGCGCTGCAATGAAGAGCAGCCCCCGCTCGCTGTAACTAGAGAAAGCCCGCACGCAGCAATGAAGACCCAACGCAGCCAAAAATAAATAAATAAATAAAAGAAACCCTATCCTATGACCTCTTGTAACAGCAGCTAGTGCTCAAGCGAACGTTTCTTGTGCACTCACTGTGCGCCAGGCACTGTGCTGAGGCACGTGTCCACGTGCCCGGACCTCAAAAATGCGATGGTGAGGCCCTCAAAGCCAGCCCACCTCTAGGATGAGGGAAGGGAACTGAAACACCTTTACAACCTTGCGTGAATGCAGCCGTGCGCTAAGGGCATTTACACACTGGTTCATTCAATCCTCACGATGGTCCTGCGGTGGAAATATAAACCCCACACTCCAGGCGAGGAAACCGAGGCTCCAACGGGCATTGTGACTTGGCCCAGGTCACTTGGGTGGAGCGAGGATCTGACCAGCTCAGGAGTGGAAAGCCCCCACCGGCCAGTCACTGCGGTATCACAGCAGCCTGCCTCTGCCTTCATTCATTCATTCACTCGCCCAAGCGAACTTTTTTAGAGCACCTGCTCTCTGTCGTACACCCTGCTCAGCAGTGGGGATAAGATGAAATTTTTTGTTTTGCTTTATTTTATTTTATTTTTGGCTGTGCCTTGTGGCTTGTGGGATCTTAGTTCCCCGACCAGGAATTGAACCAGGGGCCGCGTCCTAACCACTGGACCACCAGGGAAATCCCCAAGGATAAGAGAAATTAGACAGAGACCTTGCTCTCAAAGAGTCTGCAGCCTGCGGGACTGGGGCAACTGAAAATGCGTGATTTGCATTAAGAGCCCAGCTACACAGACCATCTATCCAATTCTGATGGCAACAGTAAGGTGTTACATTTAAAAAGTGATTAGTGTGGATTAATTTTGGGGGGAAGGCTTCGAATCTTGCAGAAGAGTAGCCCGGTTAGTAAGACACAGATAGCACAGACAGTGACTCAAGGCCGCCTGAAATACACAGAGCTTTCAGGAACTATAAAAGGATTATGAAAAATATTATATTCCAAAAACAGCAGGCAAACAACAGCTGCCTTAAGTTTTCAATAGAAGCCAATAGAAAATCCACACCCGCCATAATTTTCAGAGACAAATCTCTCTGCAGATTACCCAATCCACTGTTGAAATTTCCATACCCAGCCCTCTATCTGCAGTAATAATAACCCAAATTCCATTTAGTGCTCATTTGAGCAGTCAGGATAAAGTCATTTCTTATTATCTCCCCACTGTGTAAAAAACAGCTTGAAGGTAGGAAGTCAGCAAGCATTTTCACCAAAAAGTAATTATTGTAAGTGACATTTTTACTGCTGGCATGCCATAAGGCGAACTGTGCATTCAGAAGGACAAGTTGCTGAAACAAAATGACAGGGCACTCTGTGACATTCTGACAAGAACCCAAACATTATTTAACTGGCGGCTGGTCTGATGCACCGCTTTTCATTATGTCCATAGTTTAGGCTTTGAGCCTGCGCCAAGCCAGGAAATTCCAAGCGACTCTACAGACTGTCAAGTATGGAAGACGGGAGAGAGAAGGAGAAGTTTGGGGGAGCAGTGGGGTCACGGCCTGGTGCATGGACTGAGGGAGGGAGGAAGTCAAAGAGCCGAGGAAGAGGGGTCCCGGGGAGGCAGAGGGCGGAGACGGAGCCCGAGGGGAGACGGGAGCCTCGGCGCTGCGAGTGCCACGGCCGTTCAAGGACCTGCAGAAGGTTCTGGAGTGCCCGGTGCTGGGTCCTCGGTCCAGCGGGAGCCCTGGTGGCCTGGAAGGGCCCTGCCCAGCTTGAGGGGCCTCGACAGTGATGACAGCTTCAGAGGCCACCGCAGGATGGCCGCCAGCCCGGGATGCCTCCCAGCCGAGTTCAGATGTGGAGATCATGGCGGGGACACAGACCCAAGCCGAAACATAGGGACGTGCTCACGGCTCACGCGGTTCCTGTCTGAAGAGACCCCCCACCTGAGGGTTCATGGCCGCAGGGCCTCTTTAGAAGTAACGAGCTTCTCTGCGTCGGAAGTGAACGGCTGTCTAATTTGCCCGCCTGGGTTTTAGTGCCACACGGTGACGTCAGACCTTCTCTCTAACATCCCCGAGCACCAAACCTTTCCTGGGGGGCGGGGCGGGGGCTCCCTGCCTCCGAGTCTCTGAGCAGATGCTCGGGGCCCATCGGGACCCCCATCCTATTTCTCCAGCCACATATCTCCGTTAGGCACGGCCAACATAAAAACGTGGAGTTTTTGATTGGCACTGACATATACACACTACTATATATAAAGTAGGTAACTGGTAAGGACTTGCTGTATAGCACAGAGAACTCTACTCAGTACTCTAACGGCCTATACGGGAGAATAATCTAAAAGAGAGTGGCTATATGTATATGTATAACTGATTCAGTTTGCTGTACACCGAAAACTAACACAACATTGTAATTCAACTACACGCCAATAACAATCCAAAAAAACCCACAAAACATGGAGCATTTTGCTTTTGCGTATGCGTGGTCTTTGGACTGATTAGCAGAGGCTTGAAAGAATACGTGGAGACGTTCATAGACGTCTCGGAGACACGCAGGACCTTTCACGGCCCTCCCGCCATGCCACTGCATGTTTGCTACCGAGAAAGGAACAGAAGTAAACTAACAACACACTAAGGCATGTCGGAGCGCGTGAAGTGGCCCCACTACAGAACAGCCTGCTTTCCGAGGGCCTGCGCCTGACGCCGGTGCGGGGGTAACGGGGGACCTCGGGCCCCATCCCCAAGGGCCCGGGCGGGTCTCCCCCTGGCCCGGGGAAAGCCCAATCCCAAAGAGGCGGCATCACACACTGGCGCCCACCCCTCCCACGGCCAGGCCCTGCCTGCCCTCCTCGCTGGCCCCGGGCTGGCAATACTCTTCGGCCCTCAGCCAGCCTGGGCATTGCCTTAGGTCACTGAAAATCCCAGCAAACCTACCAAATCACTCACTCTTTGTTTCAACAGTAAAAATGAGACAGTAGGTGCTGGTGTATGTGTGTGAACATTTAAAAAAGTCTGCCTAAGGAACTCTTATAGTGACTTAAAAACCACAACAGTTTACTTATTAATAACGAAAACCTGTTTAATAAAAGCACTATTTAACTTGTGCCAGCTTACATCCCCAAGCTTGACTTCCAAGCCACTTGAAGAGAGGGCCTGTGCCCTTCATTCACTAAGGGAAACTTCTAAGTGCCAGGCGGGGTGCTAGGAGGTGGGGCACAGTGGTGACCCAGGCAGACATCACTGAGCAGCTGGCTGTCACAAAGACCTTGGGCCGAGGACTAGGAGGGGGACGCCCAGGGGGTGGTGGCAGCTCGCAGCACTGTGACACTGAAGCTGAGGCTGGGGAGGAGGGAACAAGAAAGAGACCGAGGTGGCGGGGGGCAGGGTCACACACTGAGAAGGCGGGACTTTAACCCCAGGGAAGGGGCTGAAGGAGGGGAGGGCCCCGGCCCGATATGCAATCTAGAGAGATGGTTCTGGAGGTTTAGGAAACAGAAACTGTGTGAGTGTGAGCGTGAGTGTGTGTGTGTGTGTGAGAGAGAGAGGGGGCAGGCGTAAGAGGGAGAGGGGGATTGAGGTGAGCTGCCCGGGCCCTGGCTCAGGTGACCATGGGGATGGTGGTGCTTTCACAGTTCTGGGGAGAAAAGGCTGAGCTCCATTTTGGTTGCGATTCACCAGAGGGGACGACGAACACGTGGCGGGAAGTCGGCGCTCGAGGGAGGGAGGAGGCGGGAGGGCCGTCCTTGGCAGGTCGCCTCTGTCCTGGCGCAGCACGGGGTGCAGGGGGTGAGGCTGGGATTCGCGCGTCTACAGGGCTCCTCCCATCAGGCACTGCCTTGTGCCACCTGTACTTCCCTCACTCTTGGGATGCTTTCTCACCCTCCTCTTTTCTCCCTGAACCGAACCGGGAAAGCACATGGCGGGGAAGGATCTTAGCACCTGGGGAAGCTGCCCAGGTGACATGGTCCTGAGCCCAGAAGCACTCACCCGAGGGGTGGGCACTGCCGGGCATTCGGGATGTAAATTTGCTGCCCCCCAGGTTTCCATGATTTTTCTTGTGTATCTTTTACAGGCTCTCAAGGAAATAGGCATGTCCAAAGCAGAGTTTGGGAATGTTAAAAATTAAAAACCTTCCTTAAGTTACAATTCAACTTTGGTAGTGAACTCCCAGGCTGGCGAGGCTGCGGGAACCACACTGGTGACACGGTTGGGCCGGCCTCAGGAGCACCGGGCTCCCGCTGTTCCTAGCTTTTCTACAGATCCACACTGATTTAGAAATAATGCTTTCAAATTACCTTCAGTAACCTTATTACCGAACCAGCTGTGTGTATGAACACTTATCAGTGCGTCCCTGTGCATTAAGAGAAAATGTATGTCATACAAACAGTCTAAATATATATTACTGAGATGAGTAAAAACAAACTCTAGTTAAATTGCTCTGCTGTAATCAAAGATTAAGCACTGTGTGTGCGCGTGCGCGCCCGTGTGCTTGTGTTTTCTTCCTCCAGGGTTCCTTTCTGGCTTTGCGCAGACCTGCCCATCCTTCACCGGTAGTGATTCTCTCTGGCAGGCAGCTCATACTGCCGTTCTGACAGTGGCATTAATTTTCCCCGATTTCTAAGACTTGGAGGAGCTAAGAGGTGGTTTTGAGTAGTGTTTTCCTTCTGAACCTTTTAGGCCTGCAGCTCAGAAACTTTCCTTCCCTCCAGGCACCTGGTGGACAGCAGGCTTCCAAGTGCCCATCTGCGCAGAGGCTCCAGCATTTGCCCCGAGAGCAGCCTGTCCCCTCTCAGTAACCCTGCCAGGCAGCCTGGCATGCAGGTGATGTCTGGCCTGTGATGGAATGTTCCTTAGAGAATCCTTCGCTGATTGGATGAATAGCTGGTGTGGTGGGCTGCTTCCCGGCTTCCCAACAACACGCAGGTGAGTGCACTGATCTGGCCCTACACGGGCCCCAGGCCGTGCCGAGCAGAACCAAGTGACATTTTCGTTGCATGTGATGGTATTAGAAAACCTATTAAGGGGACTTCCCCGGTGGCGCAGTGGTTAAGAATCCACCTGCCAATGCAGGGGACACGGGTTTGAGCCCTGGTCCGGGAAGACCCCACATGCCGCGGAGCAACTAAGCCCGTGCGCCGTGACTACTGAGCCTGAGCTTTAGAGCCCGCGAGCCACAACCACTGAGCCCGCGAGCCACAACTACTGAAGCCCGCGCACCTAGAGCCCGTGCTCCGCACCAAGAGAAGCCGCCGCAGTGAGAAGCCCGCGCACCGCAACGAAGAGTAGCCCCCGCTCGCCGCAACTAGAGAAAGCCCGCGCACAGCAACGAAGACCCAACGCAGCCAAAACTAAATAAATAAAATAAATTTATAAAAAAAAAAAAAAAAAAGAAAAGCTATTAAGGTACATTATTTTACACATCCTCCTAATCTCTCCATTCTGCTTTACTTAATTTGTGATGAAATTGTTGAGAAAGGGTACTTAATGTACGACAGTCAGTAAAAGTAATTTATCATCTTCCCGCTTCAGTGCTCACGTTATCAGCGAACTCATTTTCTGCATTCATCATGCAATCAGCCTATTATTTGCATATTAATCAGGCAGTGGACCATGAAAGAACCGCATCCCAGCCAAATGCTGCACTATCTCAGGAGAAACACTCAGTAATTATCATACATCAGTGTTATGATGTGGTAATTGATTATAACATCTTTCTGCTGCCCCTGGGGAGCTCCTCTGCTCACCCAGCTCCAGGCACTCCGGACAGATTGCTCTTTTCCTCCCCAAATCAAAGTCACCACTGCTGTTCTCTCCAAGTGCTATTTCTGTGTGGTATTGATCCTCCTCTTCCAATCTCATGAGGTATTTAAACTACGTGGAACAAACTGACTGTAACTCAGAGACGAGAGGGTCTAGCCGGGAGGAAGGCACATCCCTCTGGACTCAGCCTCTTGGCTTCAGAGGTGCTGCTCCAGCTTCCGAGAAAGTTTCCTTGTCGAGAGAAATGCGGCAACTTCAGTCCCTCCTCATTGCAAAGTTGGTACAAAGGCGGTTTGGCTGCTTTATTTAGGTGCCAAATGACAGACTAATTTTGGCCCTCTTGTAAAGGACAAACCCAACATCTGCCAATTCAGACTCGGGCTATATTTAGGAATCCAGTTCCAAAGGGAAGAACAAAACACAAAATCAAGATGAAGCCGGTGACGGAAGCCGCCTGGCTTGCTTCGTTCTCTCTGGGACCCCCTTTCTCACTCCTGAGCATGACCCTGGCCCAGGGACCAGTCAGCAGGGGGCTGGGCCCCCGGGTCCTGGGCTGGCTGAGGGCCACTAGCAGGGAGAGGGCATGAAGCTGAAGGGCGGCGCTGTCCTTGCACGGGAAAGAACCCTGGGCCCCTGTGCATATCTTCCTTGGATCTAGCCTGGAAGGGGTTTCAAAGCAGCATGGACACACATCACAGGCCAGATGGGTCATACACTTTCTGTTGCAAAACTTCATAAACCGGGCTCTGACTGTGCCACTGATTTGTTGCTGGGTTCTCTTCCCTTCTGCCCAGCTCCCAGCCTGACACACAAGGGCGTGCCTCTCGGGGTAACTGAGGCATCTGATTTTCTGTTAAGTGTTCATCTTGGATCTGATTTTATTTTATTATTATCTTTTAATAAATTTATTTATAAATCATTTCCACTTTGATCCACTTAGGGATCAAAGGTATTAGTGCTGCGCTTGGCACATAAAAGGTGCAAATATATGAGTTTCTTCATTGTACTCTTACCGCCTTTTAAAAATTACCTGAGGATTTTCAAGCATTTAAGCTTCTTCATCCCTCCCTGGAAGCAAACCATTGAAAACTGAAGTCCTCACTTGCACCTGTGACCTACTTTTGCCTCTTGTACTGAATGCCCAATGTACTGTAAATTCCCTTCTCCAAAGAAAGTCTAAGGGGAAGAGAAAGGAGACGTGTCCAGAGGCCCGGGACAAAGGCCTGCTGGGGCCTTCTCCTAACGGGCAGTTAGGGCGTGCCAGGACCGAGGGGTCCAGGCCAAGCAACCACGAGAAGCTGAGCGGGATGGCGCTGCCGCTCACCTGTGCCCACAGTCACCCCTGTATCCAGACGAGATGGCCTGGCTCTGCACTAGTTTGCCCCAAATGGCCTGAGCGATGGCCTGTAGTCTTACTCTTGAAGCTCAAGATTCTGGGTGAACTTCATGGAATGGCAGATGGACAGACAATTTTCAGAGATGGACGGCATTTCAGGGAAGTCAGGGATCTGGAGAGCTGCACGCAGGCCATCCTGCAGCTGACCCTTCGTGCCGGCTGCCACCAGCCAGGCTCTCACTTGACAGTCTCCGCCCAAGGAGTGAGTGCTGGACCCGTTTTCTGTTTTAAAGCCAGGAGCCTGACATTTCACGTGTGCACGTACATTATTCTATAGCTATCTGTGCGTGCACGAAATGACATAACGGCAGTGGTTTCAAGGGCAGCAGTAGGAAAGCGAACACTCAAGTAGCACTTCCTCTGTGCCAGCCACTGCTCTGGAGGCTTTTATACATGAACTCATTTAAAACTCCTGAAGGTCTAGGAGATAGGTACTTTCTTTTTCCTATTTTAAAGAAGAAACTGAGACACAGAGAGGTCGAGTCACTTGCCCAAGGCTACACAGATGCTCAGTGGCCGAGACGAGACGAGCCCTCTGCAGTCGGCTCTGAGCCACCGCTCACACGTGCTCAAGGCTGCTCACCGCAGGATCGTTTCTTAGGTTCTGCTGTTAAAAATCAATCTAGGGGCTTCCCTGGTAGCACAGTGGTTGGGAATCCGCCTGCCAATGCAGGGGACACGGGTTCGAGCCCTGGCCCGGGAAGATCCCACATGCCACGGAGCAACTAAGCCCGTGCGCCGTGACTACTGAGCCTGCACTCTAGAACCCATGAGCCACAACTACTGAGCCCTCGTGCTGCAACTACTGAAGCCTGCGCGCCTAGAGCCTGTGCTCCGCAACGAGAGGCCACAGCAATAAGAAGCCCACGCACCACAACGAAGAGTAGCCCCTGCTCGCCGCAACTAGAGAAAGCCCGCGCACAGCAAAAGACCCAACGCAGCCAAAAAAAAAAAAAAATCAATCAATAAATAAAAATAAATAAAATTAAAAAAAAAAATCAATCTAAGTATCTCTCACTAGTGATTGGTTAAGTAAAATATGGTATGTCCAGATACAGGAGTTCCCTACAGCAGTGAAAAGAGGAGGAAATTCTTTATGTCCCAGCCTAGGGCCGTCTCTACAGACTACTGCCAGGTGAGAAAAGCAAAGCACACCTTGAGCACTGCGTGCTCCCTTCTGTGTGCAACAAACATCTAGATGCAGAGACTCTCTGAAGGAAACGAACAGGAGGGCCTTGGTGGAGAGCACCTGGGGGCCTGGGGATGAGGGAGGAGGGTGACTTATTTTTGAAAAAGGGTGTAAGCTCTTTTAAATCCTGCATTTCGTAGCCATGATGCATTTTACTTATTCAAAAAAAAAAAAACCCCAAAAAACCCCACAAACCATAATTAAAAATAAAAGTCTCTTACTCTGGGTTACTCTGATTCTCTCGTCTTTTTTTGGAGAGACCCAGTGACAAATCCCACTCAAGGAGCAGAGACCCTTGGGGGCTGACTTGTGCAGAAGCAGCCTTTCCCAGGGATCGTGGTGACAGCATTTGCTGCTTTGAGACGAAAACATCGAGTGGGCGGTCTGGCTCAGTGGCTGCTGCTCCAGGGGTGCCTCTGCGGGGCCTGCAGGTACAGTGTGCTCTAGGGGAGGGCAGGCCGGGCCGGCTCGGCTCCACCCCGCACCCCCCCGCCCCCCACCGGCGTCCCAGGAGTGAAAGGGCCTCTCTGTGCTCCCTCTGCCTTCCTGGTTAATGTTGCAGCGAGGCAGTTTTAGGGTCGTGCTCAGGCGCCACCAGGAATCCCACAAAATGCCCGGAACGGCTAGGAGAGCTGAAAAGGCAGCGCAGGCACGGAGGTAACGCAGGGAGGCGCAGCTTCCGGGGAGCTCATGAGAAGCCGTCCTCCCTCCCTCCAGCCTGAGGGCCGGGTGGGCACTGCCTTGCCCTCCCGCCCTCCGAGGCCGCTCCTGGGTGTGCTGAGCCTCAGCCTGCCTCTCCGCGCTCCGGAAGCCCACCTCCTCTCAATAAAGAGCCGCCCACGGGGCGGCAGGCTGGGCATCCTGGGGCCCGGTGCCGCCACGGGGGCAGGTGACGGAGGCCATCTCAAAGGAGCAAGGAGCCCCCCTTCTGTCCTGATCTCCATACTTTTTTTCTTATCGTACGAGCCTTAAGGCGGCAACAGGAACCCTATTCTACATAAAGAAAAGACAAAATTCCTCCGTAATCCACTTTCCTTCTGTTACTTTAAAAGAAAAACAGAAGGCCTCTAAAGTCAGGGCTTCTACTATTTTCGCTTTTTTCCAAAGGTTCCGCACATGCCCCGTCCTCAGCCATCAATGAACGTCTGCACCCGCAGAGCTCTCCACCTGGAATGTTCTCCGCCCTGACCCCTTTGCCCTTCACGGCCCAGCCACCTCCTGGGGCACCCTCAGCACCACGGGCCTCCCCACCGGCCTGCGCCCACATGTACCAGATGACAGACAAACGGTACATTGATTCCAGAAACCTGACTTTTCTGATCTTAGGATAGACAATTCCTTTATCGTGGCACTCCTGGTAACACTGAAATGCCGTCATGCAGGGCACAACCAAGAAAGAGAAATGAATGGGCACTCAGTTCTTCCGGCCACCAAGTTCACGGCCGGTGAGCGGGGGGCAGAGGCTGAGCCCCAGGACTAATGATGAGCAGAGCGGCCACCTGCTCAGGAGGGGTCACTTCCTAGCTCACACGTGGCTTTCCAGAATTCTCCTTTGTTTGTTTTTTTTTTTAAAAATCCCATCCTGCTTTTTTTTTTTTTTAAATTAATTAATTAATTAATTTATCTTTGGCTGTGTTGGGTCTTCGTTTCTGTGCGAGGGCTTTCTCTAGTTGTGGCAAGTGGGGCCCACTCTTCGTCGCGGTGCGCGGGCCTCTCACTATCGCGGCCTCTCTTGTTGCGGAGCACAGGCTCCAGACGCGCAGGCTCAGTAGCTGTGGCTCACGGGCCTAGTTGCTCCGTGGCATGTGGGATCTTCCCAGACCAGGGCTCGAACCCGCGTCCCCTGCATTAGCAGGCAGACTCTCAACCACTGCGCCACCAGGGAAGCCCTCTTTTTTGTTTTTGATCTGTTGCCTATGGCCATGTACAAATCAGTTATGTATATACAAATCTTTTCAGCTATTCAAAATAAATGAGGGTTAGAAGAGTTCTTTTCAGAGAGCACCAATAGTTACTTTCACTGATGTATTTCCATGAAAGAGAAGAAAAAAAAAAAGAGAGGAAAAAAAAAATCAACTCAGTTCTAGTCTAGGGCACTGAACAAAGAGTTTTGCCTGCTTTAGATGGTGCCATGGAATTCTCTGGGGGTTCGACTAGCCCTTCCTCTTCTTATTAATGTGCTATCCAAATGCCCCACCCTGACTTAGTCACCAAAACTGAGGAACTGATTGCTTATTCAAGGAAGCTGAGTTTAAAGCACTAAAACCGTGGACGTGTTCTCCTGGTCATTTCATGGGTACCGAGCAAGAGCCATTATGCATATTAAAAAGGAAGGCTGGCCTGTCACTAAACCGGGAGCTGTGGCCCTGGGACTCTCCGGCTGCGTAAGGCCATGTGCAGCATACAGCCCCCGTGGTGCTCATGTCAGGGAGGGGGCCCACGTGGGACCACCCACGTTAGAGAGGGACGCAGCTGCTATCTTCTCAAGAGGGAGCTAACTGGTGGTCTGCTGAGTGACAGCAGGGGCAAGGAGCTGTGGAATTCTCCACGGCCGGAGAAGGTTTGGAACCCGCAGTTCCTGCCTGACACGCTGGGGAAAAGCTGGGTATTTTATAATTAATCCGAGGAGACTGGGCCACACTTTCGTCGGTACAGCTTGCAATAATCCATCTGGGCGTGGAAGCTTGTGAGCTACAGTAACGAAGTGCTCCCAGAGTAAAAAGTTACAAAGCTGAGCGCATGGGCGACTCCTGTCGGTTCTCCATAAGGTGAGGAGTGACTTGAGTCGCATTTAGAAAAAGCTGTTCCTTCCCCTTTCTTTCTCCCCGCTTTGGAGTTGTCTCTTGTCTCCTTCTTTCCCTTGGGGCAAAAAAGATTAATCACACCAAGGAACCATGAATATGAAATGAGCTTTAAGGAATGAAAAGGAAAAAAACAATCCAATTGTAGATCATCTCTAACTAGGTACCTACGTACTACCTACACAGATGCACACACGTACATTACATCTCAAGGTTTTCTTCTTTAAAAAAAAAAACACCCTCCTAACTGATAAGCAATGACCACAGGCCACACTCAGAGAAAACAAGCCTTACTTGGTCCCTCCTTTCTCCTTCTCTGAGTGCTTCCTTTGCTTCTCCTGAGCACTGCTATTGCTACGCAGGGCGAGGGTAGCAGGTGCATGATAGCTGGGATGGGAGACAAACAAACGGGAGACTCGGAGAACCAATCCCAAAGGACTACCTGCACCTCTGTCTTGCCATATTAGATTAACGACAACCCAAGACACTGGGGACTTTGAAAGAAGCCAACAGAAACACGTGTGTAAAGGGACTTCCCTGGTGGCGCAGTGGTTGAGAATCCGCCTGCCAATGCAGGGGACACGGGTTCGAGCCCTGGTCCAGGAAGATCGCACATGCTGCGGAGCAACTAAGCCCGCGTGCCCAGAGCCTGCGCTCCGCAACAAGAGAAGCCACCGCAATGAGGAGCCTTCGCACCGCAACAAAGAGCTCGCCGCAACTAGAGAAAGCCCGCGCGCAGCAACGAAGACCCAACGCAGCCAAAAATAAATAAATCTATATTAAAAAAAAATGTGAAACTAGACTACCAGGAAATATAGGAACAGGTAACTGATCTGAAGTTCTGTCCTTTAAAAACCGTTTTTGTTTTTTTTAAGTTACTCATATGATTGGCATGGAGCCCTCCTTTCTCCTCATCAAGGCCTCAACAGCGCAGGTCACTCACTGAAAGTGGCATCAACTCTCCTCAGTGTCCAAGGCCATCACCCCAAGTCTCGAGTCATCAAAGGAACATCCAGAAATGGTTACAACCACCAGGAGGAAAAAGTGATGATGCACTGGAAACTTCAGTTTCTCTCTCCTTCATCATAAACCTGATCGGCAAGTTTGACACAGAAATCATTAAGGAAGATGGAGACGCTGAGGGCAACAGGGCTGGGCAGAAAGAGGCAGACAGGAATTCTTAGCGAGGAAAACAGAGTCCCGTGTCAGCAGTTTGCTATTTAGTTGAGTGAGGCCCTCCACCCTCCGGGGCACCTCATCGCCATGGTAACTAAGCACAGAGCCCTGCATTAGACCCACACGATCTCTGCTCAGACTGAGGCTGTGGACAGAAGGCGGGTCTTCCAAAGTCCTTCCACACCTGGGAGGCTGAACCGATGGCCGGGTCAGTTCGGCAGCCTGGATTCTCAGACACTGAGTGTTTCTCACCAATGATCAGGAACAGACCAACCCAGGGTCAGAATTACCTTCCTGCAGCCATCTGCTGCCACCACGCTGAGCTGCCTTGGGCAGAGGCCTCATGGAGCCCACCACCATGGACAGAGCATCTTTCTGGGTCTGGGGGCCTCTTGGAAGGATTCCGTGGTAGCCACGGTGAGAGCAGGGAATCAGAATCCTGGAGAAATCCTAGGCCAGAGGCGTTACTCCCCTGCCTTTGGGTGAACAATGCTGAATACTTCCTCCGAGACGCTGTTTTTTTTTTTTTTTTTTGGCCACACTGCATGGCATGCGGGATCCTAGTTCCCCGCCCGTGCCCCCTGCATTGGAAGCGCGGAGTCTTAACCACTGGACCGCCAGGGAAGTCCAGACACTGATTTTTTAGGCTGTCAAAGATCCTGGGGTCTCCAATAGTCATTCATCCCACTGATTTACCAACACTCATCATTATAAGAGAATTCTGTTTTTCAAATCTAAATTCCACATACCGAAAGGCACGGCTACTTTAATTTTTAGAAACACTCCTGAAAGGATAACTCTGATAGTAAAGAAATTTCAAACAAGGAAAACTACCACCCACAATCTTGCCACTATATGATCATCTGTCTTTTCATTCTGACAAGCATTTTCTAGTCTTTCCTGATCCAGAGAAACATTTTCGCTTAGCTACCATCATGACTTAAAAAAGAAAATTTTCTATTTTCCTAGAATGTAAGAAATAAGTTTTCCACCTTTGTCCACAATCACCATAATTATTATTTCTACTGATGGCTTCCCAACTGCTGACTCACAACAGGCACGTCGAGTGAGAGGTTTGCCATCCACCTCCCGTCTTGTGGAGAGTGTCGAGAGGCCTGCCTGGGCCTCTTCACAGAAAGCAGGGGAAAGTGCTACAGCGCTCACTTGTACCCAGGGGCTCACTGCCTCCTGCCTCCCTCCCTCCTTCAATCTGCAGGCTCCCCAAGAGTTTAAATCTCCTTATTTTATAAAGTAATTTGATCTCTTACAAATATCACTTACATCTCTCGGAGGAGCCCTGTGAGTTGTTCCCAGGTTGGAAATGTGGCTGTCATGGGAACGTTGCAGCACGGCAGCGAGTGCTTGCTACACAATAAAAAGTAAAAAGCCATTCTTTAAGGATGTGTTCCGACACGGGGAAGGTTTTGGCATCCATCACAACCGACCTGGGACTGCAGGCGATTTCTTATTTTATTTTGGAACACGGGGTTTTGATCTAAAAACCGTTAGTCACATTCTGCCAAGTTGGGTCCTGACTCTGATGGGGCAGCAGATACTCGGAGAGTTTAACAGGGGGCCAGCTTCCCATTAGAGCAAGAGGCAAGGAGAATTTTCCATGCAAACGTCCGCAAAACTCTAGCACAAACAACCACGTCCATTATTTTCTCTAATGTGTTTTGAACGGGCGCCAGTGCTGCGTAAGTTCTCCAGTACTTGCTAATGAAATTGGCCAACGCAGAAAGGCAGGGAGAAGGAAGTACACCTGATCCTTCCTAGAGGGCCAGCCACTCCATTTAGAGGTCCAGCCAAGAAAACCAAGAGCCTGGGTCAGATACAGCCTTCCACCCCTCAAGATGGAACACCCAAAACACAAGAAAACGTCAACCGGGAACTTAGCCGCACCCAGCACACGCTGGCTGCATCTGTGTGCGGGTTTGGAGTTTCGAAGCGGTGGCGGCCGCTGCCGCCCAGCTGTTCCCCTCACGACACGTGTTTTCCCTCGTAAAACTTCCAGCAGGCTGGCGGGCTCCACGCTCCTCACTTAGCTTTGTTTGTGTTTTCAATGAATCAATGGGATATGGAGACTAATCAACATGTTTAGAAAAATAAAGAAAGAAAAAAAGAGGAACAGCTCACGATGCTGGCTGTTCCTGAGAGCTGGGTGGGAAAAGCCCGGCACAAGCGGGCACACGGGAAGGACAAGGAGGGGGTCCAGGAATCAGGGACGTGGGCCAGCCCGGGCTGCCGTGTCCAGGAGTCCACGTGGCGGAGATGTGACCTCAAAGACCGGGCCTCGGGGCTCTCAGATGCCGCCCGGAAGCAGCCCCAGCTCCTGGGCCCGGGCTCCAGGCCCTCCACCACCTGCTCCCAGGCTGGACCCCAACCTCAGTCCCACTCTCCTGAGTGTCATGCCCTGAACTGCAATGCCCGTTCCTTGTCCCCTGTCCCCTGCTATGAGACTGGAAGCCCCCTGAGCACAGAATCTGTCTCTGACTTGGACCCCAGCCCCCAGCCCTGAACACAGGGCCTCACACCTAGAAGCCGATGCACTGATGAAAGAACACGGTGAGGAACAAGAAAACGCTGGAGGAACCTGCACTCGGCCGTCAACTCTCTCCTTCTCCATTAGAAACTATGACCTCGATGAATCCAGTTTGCCTAGAGGGTACCATGTTTTCAGCTCACCGGATCCAGAACGAGGGATCCTTCAAGTCTCCCCAGTACAGCCCAGAGGAAAACACAAAAGGCAGGGAAATGTTTCATTCAAAACACCAGACATGGCCAGTTACCTGAGCTCACGCAGCCCTGCTGCAGGGGGTCCTGGAGTGACGTCATGGAGTGCAGGACTAAACGAGAGAAAGGGGTACAGTTAAACGAGGAAACAAACTTGGGGGGTTACAGCTTCCTAATACCTGGAGCACAGCAGAGGGGGCACAGCAATAAGGGCCCCAAAAGCCCAAGGGAGGGTACCCACTCCTTACGGGGAGGGCCAGAACGGGGCGGGGGTTGGGTGTCCACGCTGGCAGGCAAAGCGCTGCCGGTAGAAAGCTGGGCCACTGGCTGGAGAGCAGGCGGAAGCTGTCACCCATGAGATCTTTCATTCTGTTCCTTTGGCTGATTTCCCTTCCTGATTCCCTGATTTAGCTACTTGACTTTTACCTATATTTATGTATAAACAGCATTTTCCTAATTGGTAACTCATTTTCTGCTGCTTATAAAATTAGCTAGGCACAATCTTCTCTCTCCTAAAAACTGAGTCAGTCCCATGGCAACAGGTGGTGGAGGAAGGGGGGCGGTTCTCAGGCAGCAGCTGACAGGGTGGCTGGTGGTCTCCCTGCACAGGGCTCCCCTCCCCCACCGCCTGCAGCAGCCCAGGGCGGGGCTGCCCTTACCTGGCCCTTGCTGCTGTCCTTGGACAGGCAGGACGCCCTGGCCCAGCTCGCCGTTCAGCCAGAGCTGCATCCGGATGAAGGGTTCGCGGCCTTTTTGGGTCAGCTTGCTCCATGGCTTCGGCCGGGACAGCATGTCGCTGACACTGCCCTGGGACAGGCCCAGCACCTGGAATGGCGACCAAAGACACACAGCATCAGCACCCCGGATTCGGTGTGAGGCCGCAGAATGTGTTAGTGATACACGCATGGCCATGTGGAGGCGTGGTCGGGATGGATGGCACACGGGGCGCACTCCTGGGGCCGAGCACGGAACCAACCCCTGGGGGCGGGTGGCAACAGCCTGGGGTGGGGGATAAGCTTTTCAAGGTCACCAGTGGGCTGATGCCCTGGCACGGGGAGCCACAGTCATAGTCGCAGCTTTCAGCTCCCAGGGAGAGGAGGGTGGGCAAACGGAGGGGAGGGGCTCCCCCCAGGGTCTCGATCCTGCCAAGCCTGCAGGGCTGTCGTCCTGACAACCTGAGGAGGAAGCACTGAAACCATGTTGCTCTTTGCCTGGTGGCGCCAGCAAAGGCC
Source organism: Balaenoptera physalus (assembly GCF_965194825.1). Taxonomy (NCBI): domain Eukaryota; kingdom Metazoa; phylum Chordata; class Mammalia; order Artiodactyla; family Balaenopteridae; genus Balaenoptera; species Balaenoptera physalus. The sequence goes on from NC_138898.1 coordinate 84,682,045, forward strand.
GAGGTGCTGGGGGCCAAGGACCCCTTTAGAGCAGGAGCAACGGATGCCGGCGGGACGCGGGCGCCCGTCTCCTTTGCTGGCGCTGGGCCAGCCTGGCATTTACAAAGGTCTGCTCTCTCTGATCACATCCTGCTCGATGGTAGGGGCCCAGAGGTGAGATGGTGGCAACCGAGGAGCCAGCCTGGGAGTGAAGCTCACTGCAGACGATCGACAAGTTGCACGTACATACCCGACTTTGTTACGCTCACATATGGCCATACATATGTATGGGCACAAACACCCCCCACAGGACACAGATGCAGCCCAGAGATATTTAGGGGCTGCATCCGATCACTCTTTGAAAAGTTCTCAAGTTCCAGAATAAACTGCACTCATGGGCCAAACAAGTTCAATGCTATTAAGTCTCTGCTAAATTTAAGGCATGAGCACAAATGTCTATTTAAATGTTCTCAAATGATATTTTTACAACGCTGAACTAGAAATTTCAAGGGACTTTAAATTCTCATCCTCATTTCTATTCACCCCCTCACCTTTTGCAAAGTCGGGACAAAGAGCTCAACCATATTTCAAGGATTCATAGCACAGTACATCGCAAACACTGAACTCAAGGCAGGACCTGGTAAGGCGGGTAGGAAGTTGTGGGGCGGGCCACTGCTGACCCAGCCACGTGGCCCTCGGGGAGGCTGTCTTTTTTTTCTTTTTGCGGCATTGGGTCTTCGTTGCTGCACGAGGGCTTTCTCTAGTTGCGGCGAGCGGGGGCTACTCTTCGTTGCGGTGCGCTGGCTTCTCGTTGTGGCGGCTTCTCCTGTTGTGGAGCGCGGGCTCTAGGCGCGGAGGCTTCAGTAGGTGTGGCTCGCGGGTCCTAGAGCGCAGGTTCAGCAGTTGTGGCGCACGGGCTTAAGTTGCCCCGCGGCATGTGGGATCTTCCCGGACCAGGGCTCGAACCTGTGTCCCCTGCACTGGCAGGCAGATTCTTAACCACTGCGCCACCAGGGAAGTCCCGGGGAGGCTGCCTTTTAGGGGACTGGAGCGCTTCTCATTATGCTCAGCAATTCATTGTTTAATCTAAGACTATCCCGGGGTATTATGTTTATCTTATATTTTGCAGGCCTGGTAAATCCCCATTATCCAGAATCTCAGTGACCAGGAAGTGCCAAGAACAGAAAGGGTCTGGGATCTCATCCACAAACCATGGCCTTTCATGAGCCAGGGATGGCCGACATGGAAACAAGGGTCTTCGGGGCCAGTCCTGGGCACAGCCTGGGCTCTGTGCAGCTCTGCCCGTGCCACCTCTGGCTGTGCATCCCTGGGCAGGTTGCTTCACCCCTCTGGCGCCCCAAGCACGTTCTGAATTATGAGAGAGGCACAACTATGTTTTACATGGCTGTTTCTATCGAGTGCCTTCTGGTTCTCTGCACGCTGGTCGTCTCTCTCTGTGATCAGATCAGATCCTTTTGGCCGAAACAGCCTGCAGAGGCGCCTCTGGGCTCCACTTGGCTGGGGGGACAGAACTCGATTCAGTCACCTGCTAGCTTGGGGCACATAGTTAACTTCCCTGAGCCTCGGTTTCCTCATCTGTCAAATGGCGACTTTGCCACCCCCTCACAGTGTGACAAGAGGTCTAAAGGACTGCAGAGGGTGAGAGGGCCTCACCCAGAACCTGGTCCCCAACGGGGATGCCGCAAATGGAGCGTTCACTGGCCAGCCTCCCCGGAAGTTTGGGAGTGGACGAGCCACGATGCTCTTTGGTTAATTAAGTGGGTGACGGCCACATCCTCCAGACAGATACGCAGTCCTAAGCAGTGAAGGGAGATGGGAAGACCCAGGCTCCCAAATCGAGTCCCTTACCTTCTCCCCGAAGATCCTCTGACAGATGCCGTTCTTGGCCAGCTTCTCCTTCACCTGCCGGGTGAGCTCGATGGTGTCCACCTCCTGGTACATGTAGATCTCGTACTGCTCGGGGGTCAGCGGAGGGACCGAGGGCTTGGTGGGCTTCGACAGGGGCACGATGGGGGACGAGGGCAGAGGGCTGTTCTGGGGTGTCTCGCTGCGGCTGGCTCCGGTGAGGCTCAGCTCTGAGCTCTGGGAGTACGGCGACTCGGCGCTGGGCCAGTCCTTCCAGTATTCTGACGACGAGGGGCCCTGGAGCTGGCCGCGCTCGGCCCGCGCCTGCCCGCCACTGCCGCCGCCGCCGCCTTTTTCTTTCCCGCCGCTGGCTTCTTCAGCCTTGGGGTCTTCGGGGGGAGCGCTGCTCTTCCTCTCGGGCTGGACGGCGCTCCACCAGTGGTCCTTCCACACGCCGCCGCGGCCCAGCTCGCTCTTCACGTGTCTGAGGACCCCCTGTGCGGAGTCGGCTGCCCCCGGGAGGTCCGGCCCGGGCACGTCCTGGGACTCCTTCTTCAGGGCCGGGGGGTTGGGCAGAGCGGGAGCGCTGGAGTCGGGAGCCGAGGGGGGCTTCTTCAGGGAGACGGCTAATGGAGAGTAACCGGACACCGACGACATGGGTGAGGCGGGTATTAGCTTGGGGGTCAGGATGGCGATGTCCGTCTGGGACAGCGGCGCTGGCTTTAAGGCGGGGTCGAGGGCGGCCTGCTGGGCCTCCATCTCGCGGCGGGCCTGCTGCAGGATGGAGCGGATGGCGTCGTCGGAGTTCCCGCTGCTGGACGCCGAGGAAGGCTGGGCCGGCTCTGCTGCGGAGCAAACACAGAGGTGAGACGGTGGCGGCACCGCCCCGTGCTTTTTCACTCCACTTCATCCTGACCTGACCTGCCACCGCATGCAGGTTACCGGGGAGAACCTCACGGCTCTGTTTCTCCAACGTTTCCCCCGTCGTGAAACGTTCACGCACCCTGTCCGAGCGGTGATAGAGGGGCCAACGTGCCTGCTGTGCGACCACGTGGCCTCCGCGACACACCAGCCGAAGGGGTAAGTTGTGATCACGCGTGTGATGGGGGGCGGGGGGGGGTACGTGTGCAAATGCTCTGTGACTCTCTTTCCGGGATGACTTTAAACTTAACATTCTCATGTGCTATATCCCAAAATTCCAGTGCTTTTGTTAGCTCAGATCTCCTTCCGGGTGGGTGACTACGGTGTGGCCACCAAGGGGGAGGCGGAGGGGGAGGGGGAGGGCCAATGGGGGGGGTCAGTGGGCAGGCCCTAGCTCAGGAACCCAGGGGAGTGACCAGGTGGTGGCAGGGCCTAAGCGGTCACAGCTGCCTGCAGCCAGGCCTGGTGGGGCCTCGCGACCACGTCTGTGGTGGAAGGACTCCACAGAGCAGGGGCTTCGTGGGCACAGGGCAGGGGTGTGTCTGTGTTGAACCCCGGGTAGAGCACTCAGGTTTCCTCTCTAGCGGAAGGTCTGAGCTGAATCTACAGCCTGGCGCGCCTCTCAATCAAAGCCCAGCCGGAGAGAAGCTGAAATGTGGGTGTTCTCTTACACAAGGCAGCTCTCCGGGAGCTCTGAGGGCCGACTCCTGAAGCGGACTGACTGCAGAGGTGGGGATATCCACCCTTCAACACTCCCTGCTCCTCCCTGGCAACGTTTGTTCCGTAAAGCAGCTGTGGTCAAGTACATACCCAAGTAGCAAAAGCCTGTGTTGCATTTAAAAAAGGGAATCTGATACAAACTACTTGCTAATTTAAGTCACGGAGATTCTAGGCCAGGGGTACATTCTTGAGTCAATGCTAGGGAATGACCTAGAATGGTAACTATTAGCAAAATAGACATCACACAGACCTGCTCCCCTCTGTGCTTGCCTAAAGGCTTGAAAACATACATTCTATTTTTTTTTTTTAACAAAGTTAATCACTGCTGACCAGAACGCTCATGACAATTCTTTTAACTAAGTGTGGAAGACAGTGGTCGAAGACTTGGACTCCGTACCGGTTTTCTGTACTTGCAGCTCCCTTTTGGCTTGTTCCAGGATGGACTTGATTGCTTCATCGGACCCGGTCTCTGAGGCTCGGATCCGGGTGGTGATGTTACCTGCAGGGAGAAGCCACACCAACGACATCAAACTCACACCTGGAACAAAATTTAGGGCTGCACAAAGACGTCATTCTGATAAATAGCTGCCGAGTTGAGGCCGGTGATGACACGGAGGCAGGCGTGGCCTCCCGTTTACCTGTACCTGCTGTGCGTGCAACTTCACAGCAGGTACCACGGCCCCGGGGCAGGAAGGGCTTCCTACTGACTCCACCTGGCGTCAGAGAGTATTCAGCCAGTGGGACAAGCTCTCACATTACCCAAGCTGGACGTCACCCGTGGGTTGGGACCAGGGAGAGCGAATCATTTAATCCGGTATAAGAAAAAGATGAAGGATTAAAAGGCAACGCTTTTTTTGTGAGTCATTTAAAAACAACTCCAACAGCTGCTTTGGCTTGGGACTACGTTCAAGGCTTTGTACGTGTCCTTGAGGCCAGTATCCCAGAGCGGAAAAATGGGTAGAGAGGGCAAGGGGTGGAGGCTGATTATCTCGCTATCGTTTGCTCGTACAAGGTGAAGAGGCTGAAGGCTTAAGTTAAAATTTTCGGGTCTCTTATCACATACTATCTTTTGAAAATTTATGAACAAGGAGAGAAGCCTGCGGACATTCCTAAAGGACAAGAATTCCGTCTTTCGGTCACGTGGTGATGCTCTGCCGAGCGGCCACGTGCACAGACGCACTGAAGCTACTACGGCCCGGGGGCTGGCCCCGGTTCTTCCCGGAAGCCGTCCACGTGTTTGAATTGGTCACTACCTCACTAAGTGTGAACCGCCACATTAAACCATTTAAAAACAAGCAAACCACCGGGACAAAACCCCATCAAAGCTGCGACTCCGAGGAGTGCCATGGGGGCTGGCAAGCCAGTTCCACTTGGGATCTGTCCCCTCTGTCATGCCCTCGACATATTTCATAGTTCAGGGAAGGTACAAGGAAGCAGCAGTATCTCATCTGACTCAGTCACCTGATTCTTCTCAGAGCAACAAATGTTACTCTTTCACCTGCTTCTGAGAAAATGGGGAAAGGTGTAATTTGAATCTAAGAGGGGGGGCGGGTGTGGGATTCGCATTTTGGGGCTCATCTTAGCGGTGCCGCCCCCTCCTGCGCTCAGTAGAGCGCGGGCAGCTCAGGGGGAAGGGGCCGTGCGTACTTGAACCCGTGCTTTGTTTTATACTTACTAGCTCTGTTTTTCCATCAGGTTCCAGGCCAGAATCACACTGTACAGTTTTAACCCAAATACACAGCTAAGGACATGCTGCTTCCTAGGTTACTAACTGCAAAGAAAAACACCTGCCTGCAACATACCTTCAGACCCATTTCTTCGTTTCGGTACTTCCTGAAATAGTCTGTTCAGGCTCTGGCCTGGATTCTCTGTTGAAAAACAAGTGTGGTAAGAACAAAACAATCAGGGGGATGGTGGTGTTGACGATATGGGCTGCGTGATATGAAATCTGAGCCGCCTGTCACTACAGAGAGGGCTCAGGGCTGCCTGTGCCACTTGGGAGTCACTAGAAACTTCGGAGAGGCCCTTCCCTGGCTGAGCGGCTCACAGAGGCCACGGCTCTGCCACCAGAGGGGGGATTAGATGGACCTAGGTGGCGGCCTGCGGCACCAGCGCCACGGGGGTCAAACGGAGGGAGCAGGGCCGCCAAGCGGATCGCCCACCAGCCCCGGAACAAAGCTCGCATTAATCATCCAAAGACAGTCAATTTCGGTTAACATCGCCGTGAGAGGCTCGGTGCCCTTTGCGCAAATGGACGCTGTTTGACGCGTCTCCCTTCTCTGAGTCTAAATCTCAAGTGCGTCTGAGAAGAGTCCCTTTCTCTATCACTGCTGACTTAGCAGAAGGATCCCCTGTCGTTAAAGAGGGAAGGAGTTCTTGCAGTTAGGGACGGGACGGACTTTTTATCTTTTTATGGGCGGGGGGTAGGAAGTGTGTTTTAATACCACTTTCATGTATCTTACTCAAGGCAGGCATGTTTCGCCGGTAATCCTAAACAGATTGCTAGCGGGACGTAAACACGGGGAGTGTGACCGTGGGCCTCGCTCCCACTGGTGCAGAGGGAGGAGGGGGGCGCACGCGGTCGGCTTGCCCTCCGCGTGGACCCAGCGTCGCGTGAGGACCGCCCCCGGCCAATGCCGCTGCTCTAGGGCCGGGTGGTACCCACGGGCCCCTCCCCACGTGAGGCCAGCACCGAAGGCCGGAAGGATCGCTGGACACGAAACGCATCAGAACGTCGAGCGTGAGGTAATTCCCTCCGACTCAGTACGTGGTATCGAAATAGCGAGTCTACTACGCGTGAGGTGCTGAGCGATTTTCAGAGGCCAGACCACCCCCCCACCCCCAAGTCTAACAGCCTTAGCTCATGCCCCTCGGCCCTGAGCTCTGGCAATGGCAGGACTGAGAGCTGTACCCGGTGTGATGCACAAATGTCTCATCACACACACACACACACACACACACACACCTCTCCATGACGGGCTCACACGTGGGCACCAACCCGTGAGTCTCTCACCTCTCTGTCTGCCTTGGATGCTGCGAAGAGCCAGGATGTTCTGCTCGTCCGAGAGGAACTGCTTCATCTTGTGAAACGGCTCCTTGCCGCGAACCGTCAGTTTATTCCACGGCTTGGGCCGGGCCAGAATCTCGCTCACGGACCCTTGAGACAGTCCCAAGACATAGTGTCCGAAAATGCGCTGTCCGATATTGTGCTTGATCAGCTGCTCTTTCACCTGCCGGGCGATTTCTGCAGTGTCTATCTCCTCGCCCTCGGAGATGCTCCCAGCACTTTCTGACTGGCTGGGAGACGGGGCCATGCCATTTACATCAGGGCTTTGTTGTAATGGACTTTGGGAAGATATGGAGTTTGTGCTGTATGGACCTGTTGAAAAAATCATGCTTGTGCTTCCTGCTTCCTGCATGGCCTTGGAGTAGAAGGACTGCATTAGCTGTCGTTGGAGGAGAGAGTTTAGTGCAAATTTTCCCGTAGAAGCCAGGGGCAGGCTGGGGCTTGCCAGGGATGAGCTGAAAAAGTCTTGCGTTAACCCCGCTGGTGAGAACTGGTGTGTACCATTAGTATTGGAAGCCTGCTCCCCCGTGTTGCGGGGCAACTGAGAAGGAGGGGAGGCCGGCAAAGGTCCAGGACGCCGACTCTCAGGCTGGTCTTTCCCTTTTCTCCTGGCTGACCCTACAAGGAAGGGCAAACATAATGCATTATGGGGGATTCAAAAGGGAAAAAAAACCAAGACCAAGATGCAAAGTTTGCCCCGCAAAAGGGAAAAAAAAAAAGTGCAGATTTTTTTTTTTTTTTTTTTACAAGGGCCAATGAGGTGTGTTGGTTTGTTTTTCGATTGAATTTTTAAATTAGCCAAACGAGGCCCCCCGAAACAAGCAACATGCATTTCATGTTTGCACCTTTCTTGTACGTTGCAGCCTGGAGAGTTCCCCTTGACATAGACTCAAACTCCTAACGTGACAAGGAGCCGGTACCACACACAGTAAAGAGTCGGCAGGTCGCGGGCCTCTCATCGGGCCTCTAGCATTTGAGCTATAACCGGAAGGGCCCCACCTGAGGAGCAGCAAACACTGACATTTTGGGACCAACGGATTCTCACACCACTTGCTCTGAGGCGAATGCACCGCACCGAGTCCACTCGATCGAAGGCACGCACATTTTAAGAATGAAATATCATCGGAGCCCGAGACACTCTTAAACGCTTTACCAGCTGCCAAAACCCGAAGCAGTCAGTGACGCCACCACTTTGGGACGAGCAAAGAAAGGCTAAGGATGGGGGAGGCGTTCCCAAGGAAAACCTGACAAAGGAAGAAAAGCTCCACTGAGCCGGGAAGGGCAGGGCCTGGCCCTGGAAGCAGCCCCGGAAACACCACGGGAGAGGCCGCACAACCAAGAAGAGACCAGAAAAGCCACCGTCCGCGAGCGAGCGCCCTCGCGGGCTCTCCCGCAGCACGGTCCTGCCTGCGCTCTGCAGACGCCCTGCGGCCACGCACCTCGCCTGGACCGTCTCGGAGCGGGTGGGGGCGGGGGGGGTGAGGAGGACGAGGAGGAGACGGACACTCGTTAGTCAAGGTTCTCATCGCCCAGTGACGCCCGCCATGCATCGGCCCAGACTCACAGTTCGTCTTCCTCTTCCTCAACCCCGGGAGGGGCCAAGCGGACGCGAGACCCTGTCAACCTACCACTCAGGTCGCTGTTGGAGATGCGCAGCGCGGCGTTCTCGGACTGCAGTGAGCGGTTCTTCTCCAGCAGCAGTACCTCCAGGGGCCTGGTTGAGTCCTAGAGACGGGGCAGAGCGGGGCTCACCGCGGGGCTGCCAGACCCCCAGGATCCCCGCTCTGACCTGACCACCCCCCCGCCCTGCCCCCGAGCGTGCTCCATGCACGTGGAGAACACTCGAGTTCCTTTCTGAGATGACTCATTTCAGTTGAAGTAATTTCTCTCTTTCTAGGCTCACACAGCTTCCAGACAGCTAATTATTCCCTCTTCTGTCCCCAAACCCGAGCATCTAGACCTACGCTTTGTTAGGCAATGGGAGCCACAACCTGTCAGAAAGGCCCGCAAAGGTGATCTCTTTTGGGTGCCAACCACCAAGAGTCAGCGGCTGCCTTCTGGGCATCAGGAGCGGGATTCCACGTGATGACTTACAATTTTAACTGGCCACTGGGTTACCGTGTGCCATTGTCATCTTGCCCGTTTCTTGTCCACGTGAGGCAGTAGATAATAAAAATTCCTAAGTCGGTCAGTCCATTTGGGGCTGATCTTTTAACACAACCTGAAATTGTTTGCACCCACGTTCTTGGTACCTGCCCAAGTTAAACTGCAATTTCACGTGAACGCAGTTACCAGTTTGAAAGACACTAACTTTTCTCTTCTTGCCCCTTTTAAGTTAAAGATAATTTGCTTTAACTTGGTGAAATATTCTTGAGGAGAAACTCCGCGATGGTGAAGCAGTGACGCGGACGCTCACGCACACGGAAAGCAAAGGGAGACCATGTACCTGTGTCCCAGCTCCCTCGGCCGGAGCAAACTCCATGGACTTCAGGATGCTGCAGAGAGCAAGACAGAGCCGTTAGCCCTGCTCGGACCTTTGGGGGCAGCCGCACTCACGAGCGGTCACGGCACCGCTTCCTGCTCTCCAGGAACCGAGGAGCTGACAACTTTAACAACTTCCCTGGCAGCTTTATCCTCTGATAGCGTCTCTGGAATAACTATTCGACTAGCAGTTGGCCAGCGAAAGTTTCTTGCCCAGCATGTAAATCATTCCATATGGAATCACACCAGGTCTGTTCAGAGTATAATTTTAAAGTTGAGCTGAACGCAGACGTAACACTGCTGTAAGTGGAACGTATTTGTAAAGCTGAGAAGGGCTGAAAAAGCTGTAACGAAGAAGCCGGGGAGAGGAACCTATGCCCCGGGCCGCTGCCCCTCAGGTACACTTGGCAGCTGCCGCCCGGGGATGGGCCAGGAGCGAGGGCCCACCGCTGGATGGCTCAAAGGCGGCAGCGGACCGTCTGCAGCCCAGGCTGGGGAAGGAGCCACTGCCAAGGTGTGGGCGCCAGGGCTTACGTCTCCTTTGTTCTCCTTACCATGGAAACCGCTCCGGTCTCGGCCTGTGTCAACAAGTCCGAGAGCTGAGGGAGCGCGGGTGCCCAGGACTGCTGTTCGCAGCGTTCCGCACACGTGGACACTCCTTTCTTTCTGTGGGTCCATGTGGCCCCAAGGAGCCCAGGCGCTCCCCTCACGCTCGAGGCGGGAAGGTGAGAAAGAGGGCAGCTTCCATCCCGGGCACCGGGCCTCCTGCGCTCTCCCAGCTGTGACTCTAGCCTCGGCCCTTCTTTAAGATTAACGGCAGTGCCATCCGGACAGCACAGCGTGCCCGGGGCCCAGGGCCCCCTCTGTGACACGGCCCCTGGGAGGTTCAGTAAGGAGCCGACCGCTCTTAGCTTTCCTGTGGTTGTATCTTTGTAGTGGCCCCTGTCGGGTAAACTAACAAAATGGGAACAGGGAGGAGCTCATAATTTTGTTTTATGATGAGCTACTACCGAGAATAATAAGAACCCTGGGCCGCATTGCATCAGCCAGGAGAGAAGAGGCGGGCAGTCTGGACAAGCCTGTCTTTCCTTCGCGGCTGTCACATTGTTTGCAGCTATATTCTTGTCTGAGGGCCTCTTTAGGATCATGTAAGAAACGACTAAATGCGTCTGAATTTATACGGGAAACATCAGGGTCTTTTCATTTATTGACCAAGTTTACCGACAGCTACTACGTGCCTGGCGCTGTGCAGACTCAGAACCACTCCTCATCCTCAGGGACCCTACAGGTGATTCTGGGTGGAAGACAAGATCCAAACAGCACCAGCAGGAGGAAACCCGGGCAGGAGACGGCTCTGTCTCATGAGATGTCAGTGTTTGTGAAGGGCCTTGAAGGAGCAAAATGCTTTACAGACTCCTGGGGTGGGGTACAGTGGGGACCTCAGGGGAAGAGATGGGACGCAATGGGCGCTGGTGTGCATCCAGAGGGCGTGTGGATCACCAGGAATTGGGAAGCCAGAGACACCTTCTAGCAGAAGAGCCACCTGAATGGGGCCGTGCTGGGGCCGTGGTGGGCACATGTAGCAGAAGGGCTGGCAGGAATGTGGGAGGCTGTCCTGGGAGAGGGTGAGGGCCGGCGAGTGGCCGGGCAGGAGCAGCCTGGGGCCAAGAAGCCTTGGCTCTCGGTGAGAGAGGTGAGCTCAGAGGAGGGGGTGTGGGACCGGCCTCAGCCTGGGAAGGGCGGGGGCTCGGGAGAAGGCCTTCAAGTCAGTTTTTCCGATTCAACACTAGGGAGGGTGCACATTGTCTTTTTTTTTTCTTTTGAGGCAGGAAGAAGAGGGAAAGGGATGGGGAGGCGGGTAGAGAAGTAAAAAATATACCTCCCGGAAATGGGGTGGGGGAGAGGACAGAGCTCAAAGCAGCTGGACCTGCAGAGAGTTGAGGGGCTGTCCGAGGAGGCGTGCGGAGGCCCCCTGTGTCATGCGGGTGAGGATGCGCGGGGAGAGAAGGGAGCGGAGCTCCCGGAGTCACCCCGCCAGCGAGAAGACTCCTGACGCAGGGGTGAGAAGGTCGAAGGGGCCTTCCAGTGGGCTTTTTTAGCAAACCCGCGGGAATGGAATTAAGAATCTGAAGAACAGCATGGGGAGTGGGTGTAGGCTTATTTTAAAAGGAGAAATTAAAAATGTCAGCGAGAGCGAAGAGCTGATGGGAGGGGTAGGAAGGAAGGGACCAGCGTGGCGGGGTCAGCCTGGAGAGACGGGGGCGGGGAGAAGCCGAGACCAGAGGAGTCGTTTCGAGGCAAAGACTCTGGGAGCCGCGGGCGTCTGTCCCCTCCGTCAGGCAGAGCACTGGGGGGGTCTGCTGAGGGGTCGGGGTGCATCTGGGGGCAGAAGGGTATGCCGAGGGCGTGGCAAGGCCCCCGGGAAGCAGAGGCGGCCAGCAGCAGGGGAGAGGCCCAGAGCCCGCAGGGACCCAGGCCCAGGGACTCCTCTGCAGTGTTTGCCAACCTGGCTGGGGAGGAGGGGGCAGCTCGGGTGAGACTCTCCGAGGCGAGGGAGGAGGACAAGGGGGGGGTGTGTGCACTGTGGCGGGCACTGCCCGTGAGCTCTAGGCAGGCCAAGGGCAGCTCAGGGGAAGGCGTTTGAGGCGGGAGGGTCAGGCTGGGCGCCGGGGCCCGAGGAGGGAGCTTCTAAGCGTGAGAACATGAGCATCAGAACCAAAGAATGACAAGCTCTCAGCTGCTGCCTCTCGGGTGGAGGCCGGGGGAAGAAAGTCCCATAGTTTAAGCCAGGGAGGTGTGAGGCCTCAATTGGAAAATGTTTCCTTGCTCCGTTCTCCTTCTGTTTGGGGAACTTACAGCTGAAAAATAAGCTCATATTTTACATTTCCTATAAAGGCAGTATCTCCCCTGATTCTGTGCATATTGGCAATTTTTATGCACAGAGTTTTATAAAAAGTCCAAAGAATTCAGGCATAGGCCTGAGTGCAAACACCTGCCATGTTGGGTAGCCCGGGATGCGGCCCAGTGGTGGAGGTCAGCCGAGGACCCCGCAGCTGCCCCCTTGCTGACATGGTGTTTCCTTAGCAAATGTCCCCAGCGAGCCCTGGCTTGTGAATGGCCGCGTTGCGTCTCCAAACTTACTTTAGCTCTTTCTTCACCTCTTCATAGTCAGCCTGTCCTTTGAGTTTTTCTTCCAGTTGCTGAAAACAGAGAGGGATTTTATTAATGGTCGTGTCTGAAAAAGGCTGATGGGCTTTGCCATAGACTGAATGTGGTGTGTCCCCCCAAATTCAAATGTTGAGATCCTAACCCCCAACATGGTGATGGCATCAGGAGGTGGCGCTATTGGGAGGTGTTGAGGTCATGAGTGGAATTAGTGACTTAAAAGAGACCCCCGAGAGGCCCCTCACCATTTCCACCATGTGAGGACACAGCGGGAAGGCGGCAGTCTGTGAACCAAGAAGGGAGCCCTCAACAGACACAGAAAATGCTGGAGCCTCATCTTGGACTTCCAGCCTCAGAATTGTGAGAAACAAGTGTCTGTTGTTTACATCACCTGGTCTCTGGTATCCCGTCATGGCAGCCCCAACGGGCTAAGACCCTTCACTGACTACGTCCCCTGTAAAGCATCCAGCAGCCCTGAGGGAGCCCAGACATGCGCAGTGAAAGGTGACAACTGTGGAGTCGCCCCTTGTCCTTTGCTTGGTGCCTGATGTTGAGTGGGCACAGGCGTGCGTACCACACACACACACACACACACACGGCAACCATAAGGTTGTAACATAAAACCCAATGAAAGTAGAAGGAAAAAGCTTTACAGAAGTGGAAAATCGAACAAGGAAAAGGCCATTTTGTATGAAATCCCACAAAATGGCCAACAGGATGAAGAGACGCTCTCCTGGTGTTTTAAAAGCAGCGTGTGGCTTTTCACAAACTACATGAGGCCAGCTGACACGTACGGTTAGTTGTCAACACCTTTGGTGGGACCCTGCTGATAAGAGATACGGCCCTTTTGTCACTGAGGTCAGCATCAGATAGGCACCAGGGAAAATGCGTTTGTACTTCTGGAGGAATCCCCCCAGATGCGGGGATTTTAGCAGTGGAGGCCGGTCTGCTGGGTGGTCAGTGGTTTCTCCGACAGACGGTCCTGCAGGGAGGGCCCTCGCAGGGCACCCTGGCCAGCAGGGCCAAGGCTGGGCATGGCTGACTCCCTGGCCCTAGAATGCCCTTCAGAGGGAAGGTCAGGGGCCCTTTGGCAAGCTTCCCAGGTACGGTGATGCTCTGCTGTGCTCCATGCACCTCTGTGAGCTCACTTGGTACCCATGTGGCTGTTTGTGCCCAGAGCCCTGCGGGGCCTTCTTGCCAGGAAGAGCCTTTGCTATAGAGTGGTCGGCAGAGGGTGCTTCCTTCTGTGAAGGTGCTTTTGGCCTAGTTTGGTTTTGCCCTTCCCCCTTCAACCAAAGGAGTTCCTTGTGGGAAGTAAGACAGCTTGACATAAAACACAAAGACTCAGCCAGCAGGGGGTCCTGACCATTTAGCATCTTTCCAAGCCTGGGGTGAACGAATTTCAATTCTTGAATCAACAGGCCCTTCCCATCCTCAGGGCTTCTAGTTACCTTTTTAGGCTCTACTTGACCAGCCACGTCTATGATCACAGTTTAAAGCTGACTGAGAACATTCTGGAGTTTGGGGAGAAGAGTCCCACCTGGCCCACTAGCCTTGATGCTCACCTGAATCCCACGTGGCCCCATTTAGCCCATCTTTTCCTTTTGCCTTTGCTGGCGGTTGCCTTTGCTGGCGGTTTCTTGTGTGTGTATTTTCTATTGTGTAGAATTGCTCTGCCCTAGTTCATTTTTAAGACCTCTTGCCTGTATTATAATGGTTTCTCCTCATAATCAAACAGGGTAGCATGCACTCATTTTCCGACAAAAGACGCTCAGAAGGTTCTCATGAAGACGTGATTCTTTCATTCTCCTCCCTGTGGTCGGACAGTGGGAAGCCCTTCCCAACACAAGATTGCCCAGTGCTGCCGGGACGCAAAGCACCTTCGGAGGGTGGGACTCACTGACGCTGCACGCGGAGCACGCGTATAAAGTGGTCACGTTCAGAGAACAGGAGACGGGCAGGAAGAACGGCAGACACGAAGCTTCTGGACCTGGCACGGCCCAGAACCTGGAGTCAGCTCTGTCACTCACGAGCCAGGCCCTTTGGGCACGTCAATCAGTGTCTCATCTGTGAGATGGGAAGACCGGTGACCTCCAAGTACTGAGCGAAGGGGCACGAGACAAGGAGCCGGTGCAGATGCTGGCACCGAGGGGCCTTCGATGCGGGACCACTGTCGCTGCCAGGTCCTGCTGCGGGTTCCCTGAGAGCACGGCTGCAGGCCTTCGATCAGCCCAGATCAGAAGGTTTTCGGGCTGGAATCTGCCTGGTTAAATGTGAGTTTTCACTGAGAACCAAACAGCTTCCACTGAAATTTCTGCCATCTGCCTGGGGGCAGCATAGTCAGGGAGAAACCAAGATGGTGTGTGCAAACCTCTGTTGAACAGACACCTGGACGGGGGCCTGGTGGGGGGCACCTCACAAAGCCCGTCCCCACCGAAGCGCTGTCTCAGGACCCCGCGTGTGGCGGCAGGCTGGGGGTGGGCCGGGGCAGGAGGCAGGTGGCGTGGGCCCACACAGGCAAGAGCCCAAGCGCCCTCAGCTCTGTTCTTTGGCCAGAAACTCCTTGCTGGGCGCCCGTAACGTCTGGTTTCAGAGGGTCCTGCCTGGAAAAGGCAGCAGGTGCTCCAGGCCGTCGTTCCTCTGGGGACTATTCCCTCGGATTTTGCCGATGCTTATCAAGCAGTGGGCCAGATCCCAGGCCTGGCTCCACACCCCACGTGTCATCTTATTCAATTATCGCGACATGTCTGCAGAGCATCTGTCTGTCCGTCCAGAGAAAGAAAGAAAAAAACCCACAGGGGGTCTGCACCAAAGGCCGTGGCAGAGCCCGAGGCTGCCCAGACTGCCCAGAGCAAGTGCGGGAAGCAGTGAGGCACCGGTGGGCTGGGGCCCAACAGACCCGGGCCAAGTCCTGGCTCCACCACTTAGCTGCAGAGTGACCTTGGAAAAGACACTGAACTTCTCTAAGCCTCAGTTTCTTCATCTATAAAATGGGGATAATGGTACACACAGGACAGTGCTTTCCTGAGGACTAAATGAAATAGTCGTCCCTTGGTACCCACGGTGGATTTGGCTCCAGGACCCCTGTGGTACCAAATCTGCAGATGCTCTAGTCCCTTATACAGAATGGCGTAGGGCACGTGGCCCTCCGAATCCGTGGATGTGGAACGTGCAGACAAGAGCCCCAACTGCAATACTGAGTGCTTAGCCTGTGGTAAAGCACTCAGTAACGACGGTGACTGTTATTACTGTAGTTATTTCTACTTTATCCCTGGTGGGTGGTACTGAATAAGACTAAATGGTTCTGAAGACACTCTGTGGTCCTCAATCCAGGGGCTCCATTTATGAAGTTCTCCACATCCCAGTCTGCCACCTCCGAGCGTCCCTGCTGCTCTTTGGCAGATCCACGGAGGAGGACAGATGCCCAGAGCAGCTCTGGCTGTTTGATGCCGATGGCAGAAAAGGCAGCCCCACATCCTACGCCATGAACGCAGAATCTGGCAAGCGGGTCGCCTTCCTGAAAAGGTGCTCTTGTAAAGGAACACACTCTGACCTTGTATAGAGAGGGGAGGAAAGGTCTAGGGCGGAGCTGGGCTTCTAGCTCAGTCCCACTTGGCTGAGTGTGACCCTGGGTGACAGGCTTAGCCTGTCGGGCCTCACGCTCCGCATCTGGGAAAGGGGGAGAGTAAGAAGAAGGGTTTCCAAAGGACAGTGGTGAGGAAATGTTGGATGCACAAGTGCAGGTTGCAAGCACCCCTCAAACACGGTGGTTTTATGATACATTAATCATCACACACGTTTAATAGTATAGAGCACGTATGTGGTTCCAGAACTTAGTAGGAGCTCATCAAACGTTTCTTGAATTGCTAGCAGCATTATCTATCTGAAGTTCTTAAACTCCTGGCTAAGACTCAAATAATGAGGTAATTTAATTTAAAATGCAAAGCATTTTGGTGTGCAGCATATTAGGCACTGAATTTATAAAAGATATCTGTCTTAGTCAAGTTATAACATGGGGCCTAGGGCTACCAACTTAAGGGACCTCTGGCACAGAGACTAATGCAAAGACCCTCGAAAGACCTCGTCCTCTGGGTTGCACAGCAAGGGGTCAAGGCAGCAACACGCCTTTGCCACACGATGGACGGGGCCGGAGAGGCGACTGTTGCAGTTTACAGGCAGCTCTGTCTTCTTCCTCTGGGATAATCGGAGCCAGGCTTTCGGCAGTGCTGTCTGAAGACCCACAGCTCAGGTTAGGGGCGTCGGTGTGGACCCCGGGGCTGAGGGGCCACCAGTCAGAACCCAGCGGGTGTGACTGGGCTTCCTGGTCCGGGCAGGGGTCTGAGATTGACTCTGCCTCTCTGGGGTCTGGAACTAGGCAGCGTGCCCCTCCTTTTCACCTGAACGGGGACCCCCTCAGGTCTCCACTGTTCCTTGGTGAGAGGTGGCAGTGATGTAAATTTAGGATCTGCTGAGGCTGGCCTGGGGGAGAAGCCCAGGGACGCCCAGGTGGGCGCTGTGCGTGCACTACAGGGAGGCTGAGAACGCAAGACAAAAAGGGGAGACCCCCCCCTGCCCCCCGGCCAGGGGGTGGGGAGAGTGACCATGACATTGGAGGCCTTGCTGCCAGCGGGAGAAGTGTGGTTCTGGAGAGAAAAGGGGGAGCCCTGTGTGGCAACCCCATCACAAGTCACCTCCAACTTCCATGAGCTGTGACCCAGGCACAGGGCGGACGGGAGCCAACTCCTCCTCATGGAGTGGTGCCATCATAGGCCAGGAGGGTCCTGGCTCAGTATTTCAGCTACTTGACCACTGTATGGTCGGCTAAGTGGGCCACAAGCTGGGGGTCATCTGCAGGTGAATATCTAGATTTACTCACCCAGTGACCAGGGGCATGTGTGTCTAAGAGGATTCACCATAGATTCCCACAATCAGCTCTCTGAAGCATTTCCAGTAATGCCCACCGGTTTGCAGAGATTTACTTATGACCTCACTGCAGATAACTGGCCTTGAGGCCTCTAGCACGATGCCCCAGAGGGAAGAGGCCCTCGGTTTCTTCCCTCTGGGGCATCTCCGCTGCTGCTTCCCTGCCCGGGGCCCCCTTCACCCCGCTCCTCCCCGTGGAAGACTCACTGCTTCCTTCAATTGCACAGATTGCTTCCTTCAATCTGTGCTCACAGTGCCTTCAAGATGCAGCCAGGACAAGGCTCAGGGAGGCTCGGCTCCCGGGCTCTCTGATACCGGAATGTGTGACATTAAAACTCACTCGTGCCATCCAGGGAGGGCAGGGGCCATGGAGGGACACACACAGGCCTCCCCTCTACAGCCATGGGCTGACTGGCACCTCCTCCCCGAGACAGCGATTATCATCATGCCCACCCGCGGCAAGCGACCAACGAACGTGGATGTCGGAGCTTCACACACTGAGACGATGATGAGATGCTCGTTAAAACGCGGTCAAGGGCAGCCCCAGTGCAGAGGAAACACACGGCTGGTGAGGGAACTTATGTAACCAAAGAGGCAGCGTCCAGAATTAAAGGCGCTGAACGAGTGCAGAGAAGTGGTTGTCGGTCTTTTGTCCTGTCCCCACCCCCCGAGGGACACAGTGTGCCCCACAGTGGCTCAAAAGGACCCATCAGAACCTCGGGAGGTGGCGTGAGGGGTGTGGAGGGTTGGGAAGGCTTGTGCGGTTTGGAAAAAGGCCCCGAGGTGAATGGAGCACACCTGCCCACCCGCCCAGTGAGAAGTACTGATCTTTAAAGCATCTGCAGAAAATATCATTTCTCCCTAGGGGAGACTGGCCTCAGTTAGTCTTTCTTACAAACACCCATCTTAAACCTGAGCTATTGGTAGCATTGTTCCCTGTGCCATAGTGAGTAGAATGCAGGTGACTGCCGCATTACACTGCCTCTGTACTGAAGTGTTCCAACAGAAGACCCCAGAAGAGTGTTATCAAGAAACAGCAGCCTTGTAACGGCAGTCGGGTTATTTCATTAATTATGAATACAGAATTATCCTTGACAAGTGGCACGGTGCTGCAGTACTTGTCAGATCAGGCAGGAAGAAACATCTCCCACTTCTGAGTTGGTTTCGATGTCTATTTGAAGGTTAGAGGATGCACCACCGTATGTGGCTAGTGATGGTGAACTTGGCTTGAAAAAGTAGAACATGGGGAGAGAGACCGGTAAACATCCAATTGGCAATTCATCCTCATAATTATCAATCAGTTAACGAAGGTGAAGGGAAGAAAGCATTAGTCGCAAAGAGAGGGAGTGTTTCAAGGTGCTCGGAAAAGCAAACGTGTCCCCAAACGTGTTCCATTACAGAGTGCACCCCCAGGGGGTCCTGGTGGAGGAGACCGCAGTAAGCTCAAGACTTGTCCATGGGACTTCCCTGGCGGTCCAGTGGTTGAGACGCCGCTCTTCCACTGTGAGCGGGCGCGGGTTCGATCCCTGGTCGGGATCCTGCATGCCACATGGCATGGCCAAAAAAAAAAAAAAAAAAGACTTGTCCGTTATGCCTCCTGCCCTTGTGAGACCAGTGCCCCGCATCCCTTCAGTGACCGTCATCAAGCACATTAGCATTTATCTCAGAGGTCACGGTGGGCGTCCATGGTGAAACCCCCCACCACGCCAGGATGCTGAGAGACAGCTGGAGGCTGGAGCATCCTCAGACGTAGATCCCAACCCGAGACCACAAAGCTGGACAACACTGTCCAAGATGGAAAAGACGGGGTGTCGGGGGGTTGGGGATGGTGGGAGCGGGAGGAGGAGGAAATGGGAAGCTCAGGGGCGGCTCCCGGCTGCTTCCAGCGGCCACCACGGCTGGGCCCCAGACCCCCGTCACAAAAGCATCAGGTTGCCGATTTGACAGGTCTCATTCATAAAATATTTTTCTAGTAATTGTTTCGCTGCTTAGTTTAGATTTGAGACTATAAATTATACACGTTAGGAGAAAAAAAAAAAAGCCCAGGGAAGTATCTCATTCAATTAACCTTATTCCTTTGGGCGAGGGAGGCTGACGTGCCCGTTTGGGGAAGGCTGATACCTTCTGCGTGTGGGTTCGATATCAGCGAGAGCTTCACTCCTGGCGACGAGGGGTTAAGATAATTAAAATCAGAGAAGTCTTGTTACTAGAGGACATGTTTTGATTATTAGATCAGATGAAGATAAGGGAGTAATAATTTTGGAAGAAGTATTGCCGAATTGTTTCATTAACTGCACAGTATTAAAGAATTCCCCCAAGATACGGATAAAGAACATTAATTTGTGAAACTGCGTCTCATTTTTGGTGAAGGCAAACATTAAAACCTTAACTGATTTAGAAGAAATTGCTCTATAATAAAAAACGTAAGGTCTACAGCCTCCCTCTCATGTAGTCAAACGCATCATGTACTTGAGTTGAAGCCTTTAACTGTAACAAAGGAGGGGAAGGCCAATTATCCAATAGCAGTGCCACTGCTGGGGTCAGAAATGGCTATAACATGAGGAAATGACACTGAATCTGGAAATAAAAAGTGAGTCCTGGTACTCAGTGGGCAGGCTGATGAGAGCTGCCATGTGACCGGGCCTCAACCATCTCCCCATCCCGGCAGGACCGTCTCCTCAGCGGGGACCGGGCACCCGGCAGTTTCTCAGACAGTGGATGAAATCCACCCAAAGAGGCAGAGAAGGATCTAGTGAGGATGAGTGTGGGTGCCCCGGCGCCAGCGAGGTCAGGCCAGGGGGCTGCCGGGAGGACAGACTTGCTGGAGACTGAGTTCTGCCTCAGAAACATGGTCATGGCGTGGAGGAAAACAAAAAATCTCAATTAAAAAAAAAAAATCAAAATGGGCCTCACCACATTCTGGAATTACTTTACATAAGAAAAAGTTGTCCTGACATTTTTACAACCAACTCTGATCCACTTTCTTTAGAGCACAGACTATAATTGGCAGTCGGTCACTTATCCATTCACACCCGCCTCGAATGGGCGCTGAGCGGGGGCGGGGGGGGGGGGGCCCGGTGGGCGGATGGAGCGGGGACGGCAGAGCGGATGCCCGCACCCTCGCCGGTCCTGTCTCTTCCCTGTCAAATAAGAAACCACCGAGGAGTCCCTGCTGGCTCTGACGTGTGAATCTGGGGTGCCACGACTATCTCCAAACTATGCTAACTTCAACAGATTGGGAATACCTTAAATAAAGTGTAATTAAAAAAAATATAACGTAAAAGGTTCTGGGTTCTGAATTTGGGACACCAATTTATGAGAAGCCCCAAGAGGATCTAGCTTTCGGCTAGACTGCTAAAGACGCCGGAGGGAGACCAGCGGCTGATGGTGGGAGCTCCCCCTGCTGAAGCAACACCACGCTCCGGGCCGCGGCGCCTGGCACAGGCCTGAGGGTCAAAACCATCCCTGCAGGTGGGGAGCAGGGCCCACAGGGCTCGGTGCAGATGTGCCCTCCACGGACCCCTGGCTTTCATTTTGTTTGGGCACGGGGAGGGCTGGAGTCTCGGTGTGCTGGGTCCTCCTGCCGGCAGCCTTCTCCAGGAGCCAGGGGAGGCCGGCAGAGCTGCACTAACGCGTCTGCAGATGGCCTGCGCCCCGACGGCACTCCAGCCCATGCGGCCTGCTGTGGGCACCAAGGATCGGGGTTTCTACAACGGGCTGCATGCGAGGACAGCTGCCCAGGAGGGACGTGCCACCAGGGCAAGGGCTGACGGGAGGGGTCAAGGCCCATCCCGCCTCGCTGCCTTGGGCTTCAGGACTCTGATTCCGGCTGCCTCACAGAGGTCAAGGCTGCCATGCCTGCTGTCAATCAGGACAAGGTGTTCTCCAGACAAGAGCCCTGATGGAGCTTCTGAGTGTCCAGGGGAACCTCACGCCTCCTTATACTGGTCTCACTGGAGGGAAAGACTTGGCTGATGGCTGGAGCTCAGCTGAGATAAAACCCCAACAGTCACTTTTGCTTTCAAAAGAGAAGGAGTTTTAACCATGACCTTTGTAGATGACAAAAATGAGATACATTTGTGCAATGGCTGCGGCGGGGCAAATGAGTTGGCTTTGAGGCGAGACCTCCTGCCGTGGTCACTACGCTGGGGGCCGAAGTGCCCCGCTGAAGAGCTCGGGGTGTCGGTGGGGAGCCAGACCCCCCGTGCCGAGCCCGGGCTCCTTCCGGGGCCACGTGTGCGCGTGCGGCCCTCCCCCGGCCCCTGGGGCCCCCGGCGCCCTTACTTTGAGGGTGCTGTTCTTGGCACTCAGCTGCTGCTCGAGCTGGGAGATCTGGCTGGCCGAGTTCTCGCGCAGCTTGGTGAGGCTGGCCTGGAGTCTCTGCACGTCCTCCACCAGCTGCGCGATCTCCCGCTCTTTGGCGGCCAACTCAACTTCCAGGCTGGAGCGGGTGAGGACCTCTATGGCCTGCTCCTGCGGAGGAGAAAGGAGATGACAAAACCGCACTGGCTTCGGACGGGCGCTTGGGGTGATTGGTGCTGGCAACCGAGGCGAAAAGCAGGCAGCGGGAAGGATTTGGTTGGTGATGCGGGTGATACGGCATCACGTCCTGCCTCTGCTTGGACCACACCTGCCCGTCGCCCTCCCCCCTCACCTTCTCATCTGCACGGGGAGCTGCTGCCTGGATTCGTCTGTTCGACAAGCATGTACTGAGTACCCGCCATGTAGCAGGCACACAGCAGGGGACAGAAGGACAGAAGTCCCTGTCCTCACAGGGCTTCTGGTCCAGTGGGATGGGGCAGGGATGAGATGCCTTAAATATGCTTATTAGTAGCAGAGAGTGTGTCGGATGATGATAAATGCCACGGAAAAACTGAAGCAGGGAAGGGGCAGCTGGGGCTTTTAATAATGTGGTCAGGAAAAACCGCATTGAGATGGTGACATTTGAGCAGAGACCTGAAGGAGGTGATGGAAAGGGCCTTGCTGATGGCTGGGGACGCCAGAGGGGAAGGTTCTGAGGACAGCTCCTGGAATGTTCCAAAGCATTCGGATTTTTTACCACAAGATGAGATGCAATGTCCTTATGATTCATTACTCTGTTATCTAGAAGCTGAGATACTGTTTGACAAATTGATTCTCGGAGTTAGCATTTTTTAAAAAAGAGTTAAAAAATGTGGAAGGTGCATATTTGGGGTTCCTTTGCGCAGGAATTCTTTTGATAATTGCTGTTTTAAAAAACTTACTCCCCACCCCTCAGATGTGCTCATTTTGCAAAAAAATGCAAAACAGGGAAAAGGTATTTTTTTTAAAGTCAAATTCATATTTCCACTTCCCAAGGATGAAAGCAGTACTCGTCTCAAGTT
Source organism: Balaenoptera physalus (assembly GCF_965194825.1). NCBI lineage: Eukaryota > Metazoa > Chordata > Mammalia > Artiodactyla > Balaenopteridae > Balaenoptera > Balaenoptera physalus. The sequence goes on from NC_138898.1 coordinate 84,704,530, forward strand.
TTAGAAGTAATCATAGCTCCTGAATGGTTCTGGAAGCTTGTCTGCCGGGCGGAGCCCTTCTGGGCATGACTGAGGGGGACATGAAGGGCAGGACTGCAAGGTCCCTATGACAGCAGCGACCTGGGGACGGCTCACACCGCAGTGTAGAATGCCACCACCCTCGCTGTCATCCCCTTGCCCCCGGAAGTGCACCGCCGCACACCTTGACTTGGCCTATACTGGGGCGGAAACAGTGGCAGCGACAGCCCCAGTTGGCAGGGGCGGCCCTGCCATTCCATGCATGATGTGCCTGTCACAGGGTTTTCACATTTGGGGACAGCCAGTCACCATGGAAATAATTTTTCGTATCTCCCTCCCAGGAAATTAAGGCCTTTACCATGTAAGAATGTGAACTTTTGTGGGCAAAGAAGTGAGCCCCTTCTGTCTCTGGTTTGTATGATATTATAAAGTAAGTCCTTCAGTTCCCCTGACTTCCGGCAGATCTGCCCGTGGCCCTGGGGCCCCAGTGAGCATCTTCCCGCCAACTTATTAAAGAGGCACATGCTGTCCAGACCAGTTCTGTTCAGCCTGGGCTCCACGGACTGGTGCCAACTCACAAACCATGGCTGGTACACAGTGAGACAAGCACAGAAATTGAGAGTAAGTGTTTAGAAACTTTTATAGCAATCTGACTTTGCTGTGACATTTTTATTGTCTTTTGTAAAACTATCAGTCTGCAACAGATTGGAAATACAAAACAAAACAAAACAAATAAAACCATCCTTCACCACAGAGAATTTAGGAAGCGCCGCCCTAGACAACTCTGGCCAGAACCCAGGTCAGGAGCCAAGGGACCGCAGACAAGTCCTTCCAGCAGTGAGGACAGGAGAGGAGCACGCAGAGGGGGTCCTGAGGAGGGAGAGGGGGCTGTGTAGGCGGCTGGTGGGTCTTGTCGGAAGAAGAGGGGCTCCGTCTCAGGGTGAGGACCCCACAGGCGGGCACAGGGGTGGGAGGGGCAGGGAGCAGGGCACGAGCAAGGGGTGATCAATGCTGAGAGGCCGGCTCGAAGAGGACTGAGCATGTTGGTGCCCGGAAGTGACTGCTCGGGAGGGTAGCAGGAGGGGCCTGGACTTAGCAGGGGGACACGATGAAAGTGATACCCAGGGAGGTTGGCCTCATGGTGGGTTTAGGCTGTGCCACGGTATCTAATTTAACTTATTTATCAATCTTCCAACCTGAGGGATGGCAGCCATGGCAGCTCTTTAAAGTGCTCTTAGGGAAAGAATCTGTAAAACAAGCCCAAAGGTGATCTGGGGTTTTCAATGGGCGAGTGCAAATCACAGCAGGGATGAGGGTTCAGAGAACCAGTGCAAAAACAGGGGCTCTCGGTGTGGCCCTAGATCCAGGATGGGTACCAGGGGACGGGCAGTCCCAGGGTACAGTTGGCTGCTCAACTCTTGGGGCCCAGCCTGGCCTGGCCACAAGCTGACCTTGTGACCTCGGGCACATCAATTAACTCACGAACCCGGGCCACAGATTCCTCATTCATAACAGAGCAAACACCATTTGTGTCTCGCATAAACTAAGCTGAGATGAGATAATATACCCCAAAGCAGCAAGACCTTGGAAGTAAGATAGAAAACATCACCCTACTCTGAGCCCAAACATGCTCACTCCCACCTCCAACACGAGGGCATCCTGTTGTCCCATCGTGAAGACGCAGCAGAAAACGGAGGAAGAAACAGACAAGGGCCCGGGAGTTGACCAGGGGCTGTGGGTGGAGGGAGAGGCCCACACCTGGGTGATGGAGCTGGGCCTGTCGGTCCGTGGGCACCAGCTAAAAGGAGATGGTAGGACAGGGCGCACAAGGTGCTGGGTAGGGTCGGGGGGGTGGTGAGGGGGGCGTGGAAAACTGCAGGGGGGTCGGCGTCTGGCAGTTCAGGTGCCCTTGAGATCATTACTGAGAAGGGAAGCAAAGGTGGATTCAGGGACCCAGGACCACTGGCTCCCTCGTGTCTGTCCAGGCCTCGACTCAGCCGCACTCGAATCCCTTGGGGGCTGGGCCCTGCCCTGGCAGCTGTGGTTCAGGGGGCTGGGGTAGGGCCCAAGGACCCCCTCATCATTCTGATGGGGTCCAGGGTCAGGACCCTGGTTCGGACAAGCCTTGGAAGGAAGGAACAGAAACTGACTTCCCTCAGTCTGACAACAGGTCCCTGTGGGCACCAGAATGGGGTCCCGAGAGTCTGTCCCAGGGGGACCTGCCCACGCTCCAGGCTTCATAGGTAAGGGCCTGTGTTCCTCATGTTTCCAAAGGGGAGAATGAACCCAGAAACCGAAGTCGCCGAGGGAGTACCCCATTAAACTTTGTCCCTCGGAACCGTCCGCCCCCTTCTGCCAAACCGCTTGTGTGAACTATCACGGGTCACGTAAATCCTCCTACAGAGACCAGAACACCGAGGCCGGAAGAAGCCAGATAAGGATCTCTGTTACCCTGCAGCCATTTTCACACGAGATATGAATGAGATGCAGGAACATCACTCAACATGAGGGAAACCTGATGTGCGGTGACGGTGGGCCGGGACCCCAGCCTACGAGGCAAACGCTCGGGGTCTAGGCTAATCTCCCTGGGGAGGGTTGAGGGAATGAGAGGCTCAGTTTTCCTTCTTTCTCGTCACCCCACTATTCCTGCCAACACTAAGTGGCCGACATATGCCGACTATGTCCAGTATATTCACCTGATGGACAGACAGGCATTTAGGTTTAAGGCGGCCTGGTGTGGTGCACCAGAGTCCCAAACTAACATTTGCCTGTAAATACTTGACACAGGGCCTGCATACCTCCTGTCTCCTTGAATGCGCATGAAGCAGGGGTGGCTTGATGGAGGGGTAAAGAGTGGACTTTGGAGCAGGACAAACTTGGGGTCATGTTCCAGCTCGGTCATTTTCTAGCTGTGTGACCTTGGGCAGATTACTTAACTCCTCTGAGCCTGTTTGCTTACCTACAAAAGGAAGGTAATAAAACCCGTCCTCTAACGACTGTGGCATCATGAGTCAGCAATGACATAACTGCACAGAGCCCCGCCCGGCCCCTAATGAGGAGCAGGGGCTGTCTGAGTGGCGGCTCGCCTTCCAGAATTGGTGATTCCAATGGCCCAATGGCCCGGTTTCGGCTTTTGCTGGATCTATAGACTCCACTGTTTCTCTGCCTAGTTCTGCCAGCCAAGCCCAACAGACATCGTGCCGCTGGCCTGGTCTCCTATGCTTGCTCGTTTGCTCCGCAACGGGCTGGGGCTAGGGCTGGGGCTGGCGCTGCCAGGCTACATGGGAATGTGTCCCTGAGGGGAGCCCTGGCAGGGCCGGCTCGCGGGAGACTGAAGCGGTGCCATGTAAACACTGCACTTAGCTGATGCTGAAGTGTTTAAGCGCCCCGAGGACCCACAACTTGCTCTACCTGCGAAAACATTCATTTCCCTCTGAAATGTTTTGGTTGCTACAGTCCAGGATGGTGCCAGAAATCCTCTCAATCAAAACATTTAGCTCAGGAGCCCCGGGCAGACACACGATGCACGGCTTTCTCTAGAGGACCCTGAGCGACCACAGAGGCCAGGAGAAGCCGCACCGATTCCATCCTCGAGGGCTTTTTCCCGCCTCGGCTCCGGTGCTGGGTTCAGTCCAGGTAAACTTGGACAAGGGGACGGTGACAGAGCCAAGGGGACATTGCAGGCAAAATTAATCGCAGAGTCCATGAAGTACAAAGGTTGTGATGGTTCCTTAAATGGAAAACTTTTCTCTGTAGCCTGAAACACTTAAGCCACGTTTTAGTTAATGTGAACTTAAAGACAGAGAACGAAAGTCCAGTCTTAAAAGGGGTCCTCACACGAAAACTCTGCTTTGGACGCATTCCTGGGGAATAATTTAAAAGCTCCGGTCTGGGGCGGCAGATGCCCCTGCCGAGCCCTGGCTTGGCCGCTGGGGCCCAGCGTTCTGGGGCAAGGGGTTTACATCCAGGGAGCTTCTGTTTCCTCATCTATATAAAGAAATAACAGTGCCCTGCTTCATGGGTCGGGTGGGGTAGTGGTAGTCAAACTGATGCGTGACCTTATTACAGCAGCACGTCTCCCACTGGACTGTCCGCTCTGCAGGGAGGGCCTGGCTCGTCCCTCCTGGCTCTCCCAGGATCCACTGCGGGTCCCGGCACACAGCAAGGGCTCTCCAAGCCTTTATTAAATAAAAGGACAGCTACAGGTGCAATTCAGCCATCACAGGCCATCAGAGCTGCAGGGACCTCAGGATCACTTGCTTCCTCCTTATTCTGCACACCAGGAAACTCAGGCCTCGTAAGCGCCACCACCTGAGTTAATCACTGTATGTGAACCAGTGACGGAGTCGGCTCTGAAACCGGGGCCCCTGGACCAGAGTGCTGACGCCAACCACAGTCAGACTAACCGCTAAGGTTGGCTGAGGACGGATTATGTGGCAGGACGTGCTCTAACGGCTTCGCTCAGAGTAATTTCCAGAACCCTTGTAAAAACCCATTTTACGGATGATGCAACTGAGACTCAGGGAGGTTAAGCCACTTGCCCCAAGTCACACAACTGATAAACTGCAGAGCTGGGTTCGGAACCCAGGGGTTTGGCTCCAGTGGCCACGGTCTTAATTACACCGCCTCTCTGTATTGCCGCACAATACATTGAAGGAAAGAGTCTGGAGTCCGATAGTTCAAAGCCGCCTTGATCGAGCTGGGAAAGTTCCAGCTAAGAGCAATTTTCATTAGTCTTAGAAAAATCAAGAGGCAAAGGTCTGAGATGTGTGCCTGGCTCCTCTTGAATGCTCGCACGTCAGGCGACATCCTGACTATCACGCGGACTCAGAGCGGGTTGTGTTATTACCTCCCCTGCTCCTCCCACATCATGAACTGTTTTTTCACTCTGGAAGGACACATCCAGGAGAAGACCAGACCTCCAATCTTCCTGTGCAGTTCTGCAAGCCTCCAGCCTCGGATCGCCACCCATCTGCCAGCGGTCCACCCACCAGTCTAACTGGGAAGATGGTCTCTGGGTGATGGGCTCTCCACCGGGTGGGCGTCACGCTGACCACTGGGCACCGACGCACAACCAGTAAAGCTCTTCCCTCTGACACTACTGGGTTCCATCCCCAGACTGTTACACGCACTCCCTACCGAGATAGCAGGACTGTTTCAAACATTACCCCCGAAAAGGGATGCTCTAAAGCCAAAGAAGAAAGCGGCTGTAACACACAGAGGTACGGATGCGAGGCGACGGGGTCCCCGCGGGGCTGGGCTACCCACCACGTCCGGCGCCTTCTGGATCTGGGAGGCCAGCTGGAGAGAGTGGTTGGCCGACAAGAGCTGCTCCCTCAAGGTCTCCACCTCTCTCTGAGCCACCTCTGCCCTCTGAAGGAAGTGAAAAGGGTGGAAAGAGAAAGTACATTCAGTTTAACAACTGACAATTATTACAAGAAACATTCATCAATTCATGCCTGACTGACTATAATTGATTTTCCTAAACACTCAACCTAATAAATGCTAGAAAAAAACAGAGAATGTGATGGATTTTTATTTTAAACAGTACAAGGAAGAAATAATTGAGCGATTATGACAGTAATTTAACGCTAGGAGCAAGGAATCCCCTGCTGATACTAGCGCTCCGGCCCACTGAATTTCCCAGACTGAATAAATACAAGTGGAAATGGAGTCTTTTGATTCAATTTCTTTCTATTCTCATAGCCCAAGAAGATTTTATTGCAGGATTACTCCTGGGAGTAATTCTCACGGGTAAACAGTGAATTAAAAGACACTCTGGCCATTCTCCTCCTAAAAACATGCACAATGTTGCAGTTGTTTTCCTCCAGCAAGTATTTCCATAAACGGATGGGGTGTAAATGCCACTTCTTTTGTGAGGACCAGGCTTATTTCAACGTATTTAACCCTTCACCCGACCAAGTTTTCTAATGCTGAGGCTGGCATTTCCAGCCAGCCAGGCCAACGAGGGGCTGCTGAGGGGGTGAGGCCGAACAGAGCCGCCCACAGGGAGGAGGCTGCAAGAGGAACGAGTGGACGCTTCTGTCATTTGCTGTAAGTCCCGGACAAGGACACCAGTGCCCCGGAGAGCAAACCGGTATTTCCCACTGGTCAGCGAGAACAGTCACTCCAGTGCCCGCCTCCCAAGAGGGCACCGTGGTGCAGTGGGCAGGAGCTGGGCATTTGGGACCAGAGGGATGAGAGCAGGTCACCTAACTCAGCTCACCAAGCCTCCACCTTCCCATCTGTAAAATGGGAACGCCGTCTCCCTCCCAGGGACCTTGCGAGGATTAACACCCAGAAGCGCCCTCATTCATAAGTGCTTTGTTAATGGGCTTGTCCTGATTTTACAATGACTGAGACGAAATGCAAGGATGGGTGGGAAGCTGTAGCTAATTGACACTGGGCACGTGGACTGAGGAGTGATCGCTGCTTCTTTCTACCAGACGTACATTCTGCGCACAGAAAAGATGAACAAGAAAAGCCTGGCTGACTAAGGCTATTTCGTGTGTTTTCTTATTTTGTGGTGTGACAGTGCGTGCCTACTAATTGCTAAGGATGAACTGAAAAGAGAAGCAAGAAGTTAGCCTGCCCGGTACTCGCCGATCCACCTAGTTGTACGAGGACTGGGTTTGGCAGCCTTAAGTGGTTCTACGACGGCGGCGCGGCCCTATCTGCTCTGCATCCAGACAAATTAGGGTATTTCTAACAGTAGCTGCTCCTGCCCGGGGTGGTGCTGGTGGCCGCCCGCCCTGCTGCTCCAGGAGCTCTTGGAATTGCACTCAATCTAATTCCCATGGCGCCTGGGCGGGCCTGTCTGTGCGCGAGCAGCCACTTCCCACCCTCTGCTGCAAACCGTCTAGAGGCGCCCCTGTCAGGAAAGGCGGTGATGTGACCGGCATGGCCAAGATGCCAGGGGTGACTTCCGGTTCACGATAACTGCAGGAAGCTCTCCCCGTCAGTGAAAAAGATTTCCCCTAGTTTGTTTCCAGATGAGCCACTCCACGTTTTTCTGATAATCAAGTCATGTTACTGAAAAGTTCACTCTCGTCTTTCTCGTCAGTTATACTCTAGGGCATAAAACCTCCATGGCTCTGCCAGGAAGAAGGTGTATTTGGACATATTTCTAGCCTTTCTGACTAAGGAAAACATTGCTCAGCCTAGTGGAGAAGCAGTTCTGGTGGCAGCCAACGAGGCAGCATCCCCCCGCCCCCGCCCGCTAACACTGGCTGTGACATGTTCCAGAAGCACCAGAGCTGGGGCAGCCCGGGCAGGGGCTTCGCGGCCAGGATCTCACGTGGGCATTTCGCTGTTGGGAGCAGAGTGCTGTCCCATCAAAGGCCGAGGGCTCACAGAATAAGGGATCTTAGTTGTGGATGATTTCACCCTCGGTTTTCATAATTTCTCCAGAGCTTCTGCACTTTGTTCAGTTTCCAAGTTCATGTACAGTCATGAAACTGGGGCCTATCCTTGGTGGTCACAGCCTCTTATCACGTTTGACTTGACTTGGCTGCTTCACTGCAACTCTTTTTTTTAAAAAAAATCAATTAATTAATTAGGTTGTGGCAGGTCTTAGTTGCGGCAGGTGGGCTCCTCAGTTGCGGCATGCAAACTCTTAGTTGCGGCATGTGGGATCTAGTTCCCTGGCCAGGGATCGAACCCCGGCCCCCTGCGTTGGGAGCGTGGAGTCTTAACCACTGCGCCACCAGGGAAGTTCCACACTGTAACTTTTTGATTGTTTAGGATTTTTATTATTTATTCAGGATTTATAGCCTGAGTACATCAAAAACAAAACAAAACAAAACGAAATGAGTTGAGGTGGTTTGTGCCGCTAAACGTGTGCAAAGCAGAACAACTGAAAGTCAAAATGGGCCTAAGAGCTGCTGAAGGAGGGAGCGGGTACTGGACGCCGGGAGCTGCTGGGGTGAGTGAGTCTCTGCAGCTGTAAATGCAGCCCAGCCGCTGGCGGCTGAGGCGGAAGGAAAATGGTGCTGTGCTGGGTTGGCTCCGTGGTCTCACTTGCTGCCAGGGTTTCCTATCTTCCCCACGACCACAGTCCGACCAGATGAAGTTGTGTTTCTAGAACTGACATCAACGGGGGGGAGGGGGCAAGCTCTGGTGCCGGTTTCTGATCTGGACGCCCAGACACGGGGCCGTGGCTGCCATGAGACACCCAGCTCCCCGTTTCCACTGACGGGACTCCTCCTCCCCTGTCCCTGCAGAGGCAGAGCCTGGGGACCGAGGCCAGGGTCCCGGTGGGCAGCTGGCGGCATCGTGGCTGTGACTCAGCGGCCACCCCACGGTGAGAACAGAGCCTGGCCAAGCCTGAGCTGCCCTCCTGAGAGATTTGCTGGCTGTTTCTTACTTTCCGTCCTTTTCTGAGAAGTGAGGGTAAATGCTGGAAGTCCAAGGGAAAGTAAAGGAGAGGGCACGTGAATGAATGAGGGCACTGCTTTGCATTTTGGTGGTAACTCCAACCAGAAAGATAGAAAGGGCTGCCCTGCAGGACAACTGGGGACCAGTGAGATAACACAAGCCAGGTGCCTAGCAGTGCCACCACGCGGTGACAGGCGCCCAGTGAAGAATTATTATTTTGGGCCCTGGTGTTGCTGCGCGCGGGCTTTCTCTAGTTGTGGTGAGCGGGGGCTACTCTTCATTGTGGTGTACGGACTTCTCATTGCGGTGGCTTCTCTTGTTGCGGAGCACAGGCTCTAGGCGTGTGGGCTTCAGTAGTTGTGGCTCACGGGCTTAGCTGCTCCGCGGCATGTGGGATCTTCCCGGACCAGGGCTCGAACCCGAGTCCCCTGCATTGGCAGGAGGATTCTTAACCACTGCGCCACCAGGGAAGTCCCGAGGAAAAATTTTAAAATTTAAAATCTTAAAATTTTTAGGGGAAAATTACTAAAGACTGTAGCTGGTCTTCAGGTTAAACTCCAGCTTCCTTCAGCTGTCACCAGGAAGTCATAAAATGTGGAGAAGCGCGGCCTGGTGGGGCAGACAGAGGGGGCAAAGGCAGAGGCTCGGGCGGCTGCAGCCCGCAGGGGACGGCTGGCGAGGCCGGTCACAGCCCAGCGTGCAATGCGGGCCCAGGGAAAGGGGGCTGAGCTCAGGGGTTCCCTTGGGGTGTGTGTTTCCTTCTCCCCCAGCACCAAGGCTGGGATGCGAGTGAATCCTCACCACCTCCCCTGTCGGGCAGGCTTTCCCCAGTTCACCCACTTAAGGTGTGGCTTTGAGTCCCCTGGTTTTATATGGTGGTGGTGGAGGCAGGGGGGGGTCTCTGATCCAGCCTTCTGCCCAACCTGGCCCTAGGCTTTGTCTCTTGTCCCTTTTATATGTGTGGCCATGAAAACCCAGCTCTGGGGACACCAGAGGTGAACGAGTCCCTTTAGTGACACAGCAGCCATGTGAGCTGGCCAAGGGCAGTGCCCCCAGGGAGACAGGCCGTGGCTGGGCACTCGGGTCTGCTGGCAGTCTGTCGCTCCTGCAGTAACTTCCCAAGGCTGCTGGAGCAAACTACCACAGATTCAGTGGATTCAAACAAGACCAGCTTATTACGTCACACTTCTGAGGTCAGGCGTCCGCTGTGGGTCTCACTGGGGTAAGATCAAGGTGCTGCAGGGCTGGTCCCTTCCTGAGGCTCCGGGGCAGGATCTGTTTTCAGCTCCTAGAGGCTGCCCGCATTCCTCGGCTTGTGGTCCCCTTCCTCACAACCTTCAGAGCCCGCAGTGACCAGTCAAACCCTTCTCACACCCCATCACTCTGACTCTTCTGTCTCCCTCTCTGCACCTAAGGACCCTGGCGATTATGGAGGGCCCACCTGCATAACCCCAGGCACCCTCCCATCTCAAGGTCAGCAGATTAACAGCCTTAACTGTGCTCTGCAGGTAAGTGGACCTATTCACAGGTTGTGGAGATTGGGATGTGGACATCTCTGGGGGCCGTTCTTCTGGCCACCGTAGTCCTCAAGGACAAATAACACATTTGGACCATTTCCAGGAGAAGGCAAGCTCTCCTCGGGGATGGCTCCTCAACCCGCTCCCCTCAAGGCCCCGGACTCTGGGGGGAGAGAAAAGGGGAGCAAGCGACCTTCCAAGGGAACAGATGCCATCGCTGTGGCAAGTGCACAGCTAACTTCCGGTCACCCTTCCAGGTCAACACCCACACTCGACTGCGGAGGACAGCTAGGGCCCAGAGGTGGACCCGCTTCAGCGATGCTGCAGGATAGAGGTCAGAAAGGTCCACTGAGAGAGTTACCGCCACACATCCCAAGCTGGCCCCGTGCTGGTGGCCGGAGTCCCATTTGGACACCCTGCCTGTGTTTCTGGGGGACTCGATGGATACTGATTTGGATTTCTTTTCTCGGGTCGGCCAGGCTGAAAGCTGGACCTACCCCAGCGTCACACCACCTGCATAAACGCAGATTGTTACAGCCCACAGACTGCTGAGTCACGATTTCAGAAAAGCCGTAAGAGCAAATTTCCCTACCCCCTCCTGCCCCAAAAGCTCTGAACCTTTACTGTCACCAATTAAGACAGTATTAATACAAGCACCTCCAAGTTGGACAAAGAGGTGTAAGTGAGAGCCAGCCCTAACTGCCCGTCACCGGTCGGACTCTCTTCCACTTCTCCTCACTAGAAACATAAGTACTTCAGCGATAAAATAAGAGCTTCAGGTCTCAGTAGAACGTTTTGACTATAAACCAGTGCAAAAATAATGTTATATGCCAATGAACTAGTAAATCGCTCCGCCCAGGGCTCTCCCCTGATGGGAGAGGCATGGAACCAGACGTCTGGCTGCGCCCGCCCCGGTACCCCTCCTCCGGCCCGGCCCGCCTCCGCCTAATCGCCACGGGGCCCCGCATCATCCCCGCCCTGACACATCACCACAGCTGCTTACTGCTCTCCTGGCTTCCAGTCTTTTCACTCCCCTCCGTTCTCTGGATGTTTAGCCAGAGCGAGCCTTCTAGAACTCAAATCTGACGTCTCACTCCCGCCCGTGATTCTCCACTGTTCTCAGGATGAGGCCCTCCCCACACCTGGCTAGACCCCCTCCTCTGGGCCCACCTTTCCGCAGGGGCTTTACGGAACAGCCTGGAACCCCCAGAGCTCACGGCGCCCTTCCGTATAGGCCCTTCCTCGCCAGCCTGGACGCTGCCCTCCTCCCTGTCCCCCCAGGGAGTTTTTGTCCTCATCGAGTCATCCTTGTTGACCCGCTGAGTCATCGAGTCAGCCCCTCTTTCTGTCTGCTCTGCGTCTGATCCTCTACCTCATACTCTCAGCGAGGGCTGGCCCGCATCTGCCTGCACAGCTCTGGTGACGGGGAGCTCACTCCCTTCGGAGGCAGCTCCAGGCACCTCCGCATCGGGAGGGAGTTCCCTCCCATCAGCCTCTGCACTTGGCCGTGAAAAAGCCCGACCCCTTCCCTGGCCAGCCCTGGACAGCTGCAAGGCCAGAATCCACAACCGCTGCCCTAGGCCTTCCCCTTGCTAATCTCTTAACATCCCAAGTTCCTGATGTGTCAAGTCTTTCTGTCTTCTTTCCCTGCTCCCCAGAGAATAGGGATGTCCCCAGACCTCCTTGTTTCTTTTGTGTGAGGGTCCCTTCCCCGTCCTGGCCGTGGAGTTGAGCCTGAATGCATTCCATGTGCCTGGTTTCCTTCTAGTGTGTGTGGTTTTCCAGGACAAGCGATCATTCCCCGGGCATGGACTAACTGCTACAGCCGGCTGCAGAATCACCGCCCCCTTCACTCCAGAGACTATTTCTATAAATGTAGCCTGAGTGGCTGGTGAGACTCTCCTATACCTCTCCCCACCCCCACTGTGCTGGTACCTTCCTGGGCAGGACTTCAGAATTCTCCCTGCGAACCCAGGCTTCCTTAGCAACTACGGCGCACGCATTTAAGCACCCACTTGCAGGTGTTTTACCTCTAATCCGCAAAACAATCTTGTGAGGAAGTACAAGCAGACCTCGTTTTACTGCGCTTCACTTTATTGTGCTTTTGACTAACTGAAGGTTTGTGGCAACCCTGTGTCGAGCAAGTCCACTGGCGCTATTTTTCCAACAGCGTTATTTTAAAGTTAAGGTATGTGCATTGTTTGTTTAGACGTAATGCTATTGCACACTTAAGAGACCACAGTGTAGCATAAACTTAACTTGTATATGAACTGGGAAGCCAAAAAATTTGTGTGACTCCCATTCCGATACCCGCTCTGTTGCGGTGGTCCGGAACCTGAAGTCTCTCCGAGGTCTGCCTGTACTACTTATCATTTCCTCCCTCCCTTTCTCTCGTACATAAACAATTTTTTTAAATTAAAAAAAAATTGAACTGTAAAATACAGTCACATAAAATATACCATCTTAACCATTTTTAAGTATACATTTTAAAGTAGTGTTAAGTAGGTTCGCATTGTCGGGCAACCATCTCTAGAAATTTTCATCTTGCAAAACTGAAACTCTGTCCCCATTAAACACTGTAATTCCCCATTCCCCGCTCCCCCAGCCGCTGACACCCACCTACCCTTCTTTTTTTTAATTAATTAATTAATTAATTAATTTTTGGCTGCGTTGGGTCTTTGTTGCTGCGCGCGGGCTTTCTCCAGCTGTGGTGAGTGGGGGCCACCCTCACTGCGGTGTGCGGGCCTCTCACTGCAGTGGCCTCTCCCATTGCGGAGCATGGGCTCCAGGCAAGCGGGCTTCAGTAGTTGTGGTGTATGGGCTCAGTAGTTGTGGCTCGCGGGCTCTAGAGCGCAGGCCCAGTAGTTGTGGTGCATGGGCTTAGTTGCTCTGCGGCATGTGGGATCCGCCCGGACCAGGGCTCGAACCCGCGTCCCCTGCATTGGCAGGCAGCCTCCCAACCACTGCACCACCAGGGAAGGGAAGTCTCCCCCACCTATCCTTCTACTACTCTCTGTCTCTATGAATTCAATGACCCTAGAGATTTCATGTAGGTGGAACCACACAGTCTGTTTTTTTGTGACCGGCTTAATTTTCCTTAGCATGTCTGCAAAGTTCATCTCTTTCTTTTCCTTTTTTAAAAGAAATGTAAGCAGTGGAGAGACTCGTCCAAGGCCATCTATGGCCAGGAAGTACCGAGTGCGGACCTGAACCAACTGTCACCGTGGAGGCGGCACCTTTCTCCAGGGTCCTGTCTGGTGTCTCCAAGGACCCGGATCCACCCAGTGGCCTTCAGCACTTCGAGAAGCACATCAACTGTGCCAAACGTCCTAGTACCTGGGGACTCACTGGAGCCCGAGCACTTGATATGCACAGTCAGCTCACCTGTCTAACAAACTAGAGCTTACCCCAAAGTGCCATCAAAAGGGGAAGCAGGCCCAGGATGGGCCTGGAGGGAGGGAGAGAGTGGGTGAGTGGAAACTGAGAAATGCAAATGATAATCCCGTGACAGGGAAGGTTAACCAATAAGGTTTCTGCAAAGTCCAGCAGTGCTACTTGAGTAAGAACAAAGGGGCCAAAGTAAATTAGTTTAGCAAATTAAGGCAAATAAATGCTTAGGCACCTCTGTGAGGTGAAGCAGAAGTAGTGCTTTAGGGCAAGGAGCTGAATGGGTGTATTTGGGAAATAAAGAAAGGCCAAGTGAGCCCCCAGGCTCTATCCTCGTTTCCGAGTGTGGTGAACAGCACAGGCACCAGGCCTGGCTCTGCAATTGACCGGCCACTGACCTCAGTTTCCTCATCTGTGAGATGGGAGTCATAACTACACTGACCTTGGTGGAAAACAGTGAGGTTTAAGTGACTCGGTTCTTGTGAAGTTCGGTACAAAATAAGTTACTCAACAACGGTCAGCTCTTCTCACCATGACCAGCATAGCTACTACACAAAGATGCTACCTCGGGTGATGCAGTCCACGCGTCTCTACTGAGCAACCCCCACGGACCAGGCCCAGGATACTCAGGGGTGAGTCTGAGTGTGCAACACCGAACACACAAAGTCTTCCTTAAAGAAGAAAGGAATCCACACGTTCCATGATCATTCTTATGCATACACTGCCTTTCATATTTTAATCAGACTTCAGGATATTTTCATGGGCCAAAGAATGCACAGGGATGCTCTTTGCTGAGTGTCTGCCAAGGTCCAGGTTAGCAATGCCAGTCAGGGGGACAGGCACCCTGTGGGACCCTCACAGGGTGGAGAGCTGAGACCACGGATCCGAGAAAGATTTTCATCCCATGGGGCCACCCGAGGCAAACCGCTAAGCTTCCAAGTGCCTGGAGCGACCCAGCTGTAAAACTGAGTGGGGAGAGGCCACCACTGCCCCTGGCCTTCTGCGGCTGAGACACATAATCCAGCTCTGGCTGCTTCTCCCTGCAAATAAATAAACTAAAACGAGAGACCCCTCTCTTTTCAAAGCAGTAGCACCATATGCTGAAGCAAAATGTTCTCCTGTTCTGCAGAGTCCTTGGGGAAGGGCGGGGCTCTGCAGGGTGGCCAAATTTCCCAGGCAGCTGAGTGCTTAGAGCCACTGGATACCGTGTGCCTATTCTGCGCCGGACACAGTGCTGGGGGTACTTTGCGCAAAGCATTGTGACAACTAAGTATCAGCCAAGAGGGGCTGTCAGCTGGCAGCCCTCTCCAGAGCAAGTGGCTTCATCCCATTAGAAGGTGGAGACACAGACTTTGCTACAGGGTAACGCATTGGTATAAACTCTATGGCATAACGGCTATCACGGGAACAGAGAGCGGAGATTTAAGAGACGGATTAAGGAAAAGAAAAAGCATCACCACGGGATGCCTGGGATGCTGGGACCACGTCAGAGACTTTCCCAAGGAAATCACGCATGGGACTTTTCACGTATTTCTCATGACATCAGAAAAAGCGTCAACGTCGACAGCTATATGTGAAAGGTACAAGACTAACTGGCCTCTTAACTTAGAGAAGCCTCTTCGGAGAGAACAGAAAGGGCTACGCTCTTGTGATTTCACGCCTGAAGCCATCAAACGTCCTACCTGGTTTGCTCTTTCAAGGTCCGTCATGATCATTTCAATTTCGTCGGCCCTGGGGAGGTGAGAGGGAGACAGCAGGTTAGTCAGCGGCGAGGGAGGCTCAGGGGCCACCGCGGTTCCAACTCGGCAGCATGACCCACAGGCACGCAGGTCAGTGTCGGGGGAGACGGGCGATGCAGAAGGGGACTCTGCCACCCATTGGGAGGAGGTGGGCTTGCATCGGCGGGAGAGCCCACCTGCCCTTGAGGAGCGCCCGGTCTCTTTGGGGAGACAGTGCCTCCTGCCAAGAAAGCAAACAGAACCCTGAATAGAATGCTCTGGAAAAACAGAGGCGGCAGAGATGAATTCTCCTTGGGGGAGGGAATCAGGAAGGTTTCAGAGGAGGTGATGTGTGAACTGGGTTTTGAAGGATGAGTAGAAGTTTGCTAGGACCAAGAGAACCACGCAGGTGGGGGAGGCGGGAGGAGGCTGGGGGGCTCTGCAGCCTGTGCTATAAAACCACCTGGGTCACCGTCATCCTCCCTCAGCCTGCTCACACACAGGGGGTTTCCAGGTGTTGTTTGTTCTTTCTCTTTTTTTCTGCTCTGAAAGTACTTTCTTGAGTAATTTGAAGGCACATACATGCTTCCAACACACAACAGCATGAGAGAGAGAGGAATGCTCAGAGTTCTACTGAGAAGGTCAGTTCCAAAAGTCTGTGGCAGGTTTGAACAGAACGCCCAGGGAAGTCACTGCCCCAGGCGAGTCCCGATGACGGCCCCTGTGACAAGGAGGCCACGGCCGAGACTGCTGCCCGAGGAAGGTTCAGCCCACCCATGGAAGGGGGGGGGGGAATGTTACAGCTGCAGGCCAGCAGTGGGCGTGTGGGCCCCCTCCTGCTGGGGCCGCCTCATTCCACGCCCCACGGGGGGGGACCTGAGCTGGCTCTGCCGCCTGCAGGACTGAGCTCCACCCCTCCCCGCCAGCCTCTCTGCCTGCTGGACCCCCCTGGCTGCCCTTCTGGGCCGAGGCTCCTGCCCCCCTCCCACCCCCGAGGCCCTGTGCTCAGGCAGCTCCCACCGCGTGGGGGCCCTACATAGCCTGGACGTGTGCCATCTGCCCCGTCACCCTCCACTCCTGGGACCCTCATCCCCTACTTCCACCCCTCCCCCAGCCCTCCTCCAACCCTGCCAGGGGCTCCATCTCAGGAGGTGGCACAGCTCCCCCTCCACGCCAGGGTGTGTCTCTTTCACCCTCATCCCTGCCGGCACAGGGCCTGGCATCAAGCTGGAGGCCAGGGTCCTGAATGCAGCCTGTTCTGCCAGCAACGGGCCAGTCGGCCAGTCTACTCCCTGGGACAGGTTGGGGCACTCAGACAGGTCGACTCCAGGGTTCTTCTGTCCCCCGAACCTACTTCTCTGGTCTTAGCCATCCACCCTTCATACAGAGAGTGGGACAAACTACCCAGGCCCTGGCCGGTCTGGTTTTGCCATTTGTTGCATCGTGTGTTTGCTCCTCTGGCCCCGAGGCTTTTCCAGCCTTCACGGCGCCCTGCGATTCAAGGCAATCTCATCAACTCCCAGCAGCCCAAACGGGGTAACAGATGCCTCGTGATCAGGTTCACCGATCGTCGTATCTGTTTGAAGTAGTGTCCTGCTTTCAGACTCGTCCGAGAAACGTCTGATACAACTCATCAAGTGGCCTAGTTAAACGAAGCTCTTTTTAGGACAACTTCGTGAAGCAGGCAGTGTCTCTAAGACAAACACCCAAACTGGGCCCCCGCAGAGAAATGCTGGGGGCCGGGGGCGGCTTCAACTACAAAACATCTCAATGCACCATGGCAAATAGAAACCTCCAAGATCTCAGAGAGAAACTGCCCTGACTCCAGAGGGTAAAACCACCACTGAAAGTGCTTGGTCTTCAAGTGACAGAAAAGGGGACCTGACGGTGGCCAGGACAGAAAGCTTTCTTGACAACCTGCTGATGGAGTGCAAATTTCATTGCGTATGAAGGGCAATAAAAAGTTAACAAACTTCTCTTTTAAGGCAAGTCACAACTTTTAAATGCAGTTTTGAACTTTAATCAAACAGTTATTCACTATGTATTTACAAAGTCCAGATCTACACGGCCACCCGCCCAGCCCGCCGGCTGCTGGCATCATCTGAGCACTCTCTCCCTCAGTCCATGAATGTTTTCCGACACCCACAAGCTCCCTGGCCCTGGCAGGGGCCATGGGAAAGGCACAGGCAGACGTGGCTCCTGCACAGCCCACTGGTGCCGCGTTTACAGAGGGGGACAGAAGCGCCCCCTTTTGGCTGCTTAGCACCTGAAACAAGACCTCCAGGTGCCCCATCTTCCTTCTCTCTGGAGCACATCGGGGAGCTGGCGGCTGCAGGACCCAGCAGGTGGCCAGGGGAACGGCCTGGGCTGGGGGAGCAGAGATCCCGAGCATGGGGTCTCAGGGAGGGTTTTCCCAATCTCTCCTGTTGGGTCCTTCATGATCCCTTTCGTCTTTAATTCTGGCTAATTTATCTTCGTCTTTCAGATATTTCTTCTGCTTGGTTTGGGTCTCCTGTTATCTGGCTATTGTTGGCCCGTCTACTTCCATCCTCCACGTCGTCCAACTTTTCCTTACATTTGCTACGTCCTGATCCTTTCCTGCTCCTTCTGGACGGTTCTTCAACTTGACCCCCCTGTAGCTGTGCTCAACCTGTGATCCATCTCTTCTCTCTGCTTCCTTAGTTTAGTTATTCTGTTCTTGATACCTGTCATTCCCACTCCGTTCATTATTAAATTATTCCTTGGTTTTGCTTTATGTTTCCTCGAGTGTATTTCTCATGCTTATTTTGTACGTGGGGCCCATCTGTCTGTCTTCAGATCACATACACTGATGGGTTTGGGGGTCTGTCTTCCAGGGAGGGGTGTTCTCCTCTGGAGCCTTGCTGTTTTCCCCGGGGGTACCAGCTACTCTTCTTGGCAGTGTATATGGGGGGAGGAGGGAGGACAGAGAGGCAGCCCCACTGTGTGTCTCTCAGGATGAATTGAAGGCACACAGCAGTGTTCAGTGTCTTTTGCTGAGTGAAGAAGGAAAGGCAGGGGATGACCCCAGGCCCCCAGAGTAGTCACTGATAGCTCCCCTCCGCCAGAAAAGTCCTCTGGCCAGAGCTTCACCTTCAGTTTTCAGCATTAGGAGCAGGGGATCTCCCTGGTACAACTCCCCAACCTCTGCTCTGGAGATAAGGGGTAGAGATGTGGCTGCCAGGGGGCCCACCCTCCCCTGTTTTCATCCACTCCTCACTCCTTGCCTGGCCACTGCCATTGGCCATGGTCAGACACAGGCCTGGGCTAAAAAAGAGAGGGATTCCCAGGGGTCTGGCTTCACCTAGAGGCTAGATTGGCAAAGCTGGGACCTGCCGGGTCTGGGAAGTGGTGTCCAGATCTGGCCAGATTTAGGGGGCCTGGGTGGGCTTGAGCGCCTCCTCAGGTGAATGGTTTCGGATGGTCATTAGAATGCTTAATACCCAGAAAACAACGTATCATCTCCAAAAGATGTCATGTCACTTATTAAAAATTAGTCACATTTAAACAGGAAGGTGTCTTCTTGGCAGTCTGAGGCAATCCCTGGGAATGAATTTCAAGTTTTTCCATCTTCTCATCAGTTTAACTTTGGTTACTAAGCAACTGCTAAGCTGACCAAAATATTGAATGTGATAACAAGTGCGGCCCTTACCTTTCATTACGAGAGCAAGTCTCATATTTCCAGAGCTTTCAGCCGATAATGCCAACACTGAGCCCTGCTGTTACAGAGTCGGGCAGTTCAACACCAGGTACCCTGGCGACAGCGGGGCCCCGAGGGGCTGCAGTTCCCCTTCACGGATGGGACCAGAAGCCAGAGAAGGAGGCAGTGGAAAGAAGCAGGGATGCAGTGGGTGAGGAAAAGTTCAGATGATCATTTTAAAAGTCTGTAGGCTCGTGATTCACTTTCCCAAGGGGCACGCGTTTTAAAAGGTGAGAGAAAAATACAACTGGCTGGGTAATGAAACGTGATCAGGGCTTCTGGAGACGGGAAGCGCAGCCCTTGGTGCTGGCCGACCCGCTGGTGCTGGCTGCATTTTAGAACCCGTCTGCCACCGGGCCTGTACGACCCACTTCTCGCCAAACTGCTGCCCGCACCCGCCCCTCAACAACATGACTCCTACCAGACAGCTGCCCTCAATAGGTAACATGAAAGTGCCCAGAGGTTAATACTGCAACTATAAACGTTATCTGAAAAGTACAGCGATGAATTAAACGGCATGTGCTTTCACAGCAGGATCGTCAACAAGACTCCGAGGGGTTTTTCATTCTTTTCATTTCGTAGGCTCAACTACCACGTCAGGATCTGGAGCCTGACATTAGTCTAAAATCATTTATTTTCCAAAGTGCGTAATAACCACAGGTATTGTTTGCTCAGCAGAACTATTTATTATAAAAACTTAGTTCTCTCACCTTTTTATGAGCTGACAAAACAGTTTTCACTGATCTATTAACCTGTGCTGCATTATGCTCTGCTCTGGCTTCAAACCGTAGATCATTTTGGCCTGGGCCGAAATATATAGTTCATTCGATCGGTTCCCCACAGATCATTCCAGGGTATTCTCTGGGCTGGCATGCGATTTTTATGAGGAACTTAAAAGGACACGGTCAAGGCCAACGGCCGGGAAATCATATCCCCGATGGAAACCCTGTATTTCCTTTCACACTAGCCTCCCGAGTGCTGAGGGATGGCACCAGGGCAAGGGTGGGGCATATTTCAACCCCAAACAATCTTACGACATCGGGAGCTGTTAAAACAAAGTACGTCTACAAGGCAGTTGAAAAAGCGTCCAGGGCGACCTTCAAAGGTCAGTGTACCTTCTTGGACCCAGGTCAAGAGCCAATAGTCTCAGTACTAGATTGTAAAGTTCTTAGGTATCAAAAGAAGAAATATGTGGAATTCCCTGGTGGTCCAGTGGTTAGGACTCCATGCTTCCACTGCAGGGGGCACGGGTTTGATCCCGGGTCGGGGAACTAAGATCCCACAAGCTGCGAGGCACAGCCACAAAAAGAAGAATATCTAAAGATTAATTCTCCCTGCTTTAAAAACAAACAAAACATTTCAGTATGTTTGGTAAAGCAAACGCTCCCCCCACCACCGGATGCTGCGTCTGACGCCTGGGCCGTCAGGAAGGCGGGTCACTTTCCAGGCAACACTCTGAACACAAAGGGGTAGAGGAGCCCCAGAAGCAGGGCTCACTGGACGGCGGGCAGAAAGAGCAGGTGGGAAAACGAAGAGGAGGAGGCAGAGGACCAGGGGTGAGGAAGGTCTCTTGGCTACGGCACTGGAATCCCCTCGATGGGGGGCGGGGTCCTTAGGAAAGGGGCCTCCCCCGCCTGCACGTGGGCACACAGATGGGACCTGGTCTCAGGAGAGGAACGGCTGGTCTGCAGAGCCCCACGTGGGAGGCAGGGCAAGGCTGCACCTGGAGAAGGTGGCACCGGCCGGAGGAGCGGGGGTGGGAGGGGAGGGGGGCAGTCTCCCCTCAATGATGTTTACTGAGCACCTACTACGTGCCACACTGATGGGGAAACAGAGCTCCCAGGTGCCAGGTTGGCAGTGCACTGGGCAATGGCATTCGCCTTATCGGGAGCACACGAGACAGAGGATGCACATCCCAGGAGCTCAAAGACATGAGACCCTGTAACTGCCTGCTCAGGGTGGGCGCAGGGAGGTGAAGACGCCCAAGGAATTTTGGTCCAGTGACAGCCCAGAAGGAGGGACAGCGGGCTTTGCAAACAGGAGGAGAGCGCCTCTTGGAGAAGTGGACATCTGGTCTGCATCCTGGAGGACGAGTTTGCTGGGTAGAGAACAGCAGGGCAGAGGGACGGACAACCAGAGAGAACCAGACCACAACGCGGTGGGGGCCCTTCAATCTGTGTTTCCATGGCATCCAGCCCCCCATCCCCCCACCCCGTCATGACAGGGCAGCCTCTTTCTGCCCCTTCTATGCCTCCTATTTCTTTCTCTTGTGATGGCAGAGGCCATGCAGAGCCCTGTCACACAACGAGGGTGACAGTGGAAACCCTGCCTGTTGTCTGACGTCACGGGCGATGCCTCCAATGGTTCACCGTCAAGCACCTTGCTCATTTTGGACTTCAGATACATACGTTTGTACTTTGTTAACGTGATAGCCAACTGTTCCTATGTTATTAAGGCTTTTTAATAGAAGACGGACATTGATTTGATTAAGTACCTTTTAAGCATTTATGGAGCTAATTAGATGGTCCTCTGACTCGCTGAAATGGTAAATTATACTGACAGTCACCTGCTCCCATTTGGTTGTGGGTATTATGCATTTAACATGCTCCTGAGTTCTACCTGCTAATATTTTATTGAGCATTTTTTTTCCATAAGTATTTATAGATGAGATTGGCCTCTCGTTTCTTTTGTCTTATCTCTGTCAGGTAAAGTCATACAAAACACTTTGAAAGCATTTCCTTCTTTCCATAGACAAGAGTGAGCTATCACAGATTGGACGCTATTACTCTATAAAACCTGAACCCACATCCCACCTGTATGGTCTCAACACGTCGCCTGGCAGGCGAGCCCTGCGGAGTCTGCACCCAGGCCTGGCTCCCCTCGGCCGCCTCCCGCCGCCGTCCCCAGGCCCGCGGTGCCTGGGCCCCCACCTCCCCTCCTCGTCTGCGGCCTCCTCTGCCTGCACTCGACTGTCCTCCTCTCTCCTGGGGCAGGGTACACAGCCAGTCTGCCTTCGATGGCGCGATGGGCTCCATGAGCTGCTCCTCGGCTCCCTCCCTGCTGCTCAGATCCAAAGTGCCTTCTGGGCCAGGATCCCTGCAGGGAGCAGAACCGACTAGAGAACTACCTCCCATCAACACCTCACTCCTTTTCCAGCTTCATTTCCCACTTTTCCAACCCTCCAGTCTTTCAGACAAAGAGGCCTAAGTGCAGAACTGCTTCTTCAGAGCTGCTGAGCTGGGGTTGAGCCTTCACCCCTCTGTTAGTGACACACATTCTGCGCATATTTCCTTTTGTGGCTCAATCAGCATACACTCTTATGGGTTCTTTAGTCTTAATCACTAAGTCACCAGGGAAGTCCCTGGCTGGTATTTTAAAGAGCAGAAAGTATAGGGCTGTTTTGCCAAATTGTAAATATGACTTTCAAGGAAAGAGTCTGTAAGTTTTTTTGGCAGAAGAAAAATAATTTGCTTTTCTTACCACTTTTTGTAGCCCTTGAAGAAGAGGCAACACTCTCCCTGGAAGAAGAAGTATATGTAGACCCAGGTCCACGGGACTGTGCGCTCCTGGAGGGCAGGGCCGTCGGCCTAGCTCCCCGATCCTCCCCGTGCCCACGGAGCTGGGTGCAAATCGGACTCGACACAGATTGGCCGGGGAGGCAGGAGGAGAAAGCATCATTTGTGGAAGGGTTTTCTTGACAACCTCCAGCTGTATGATCGGTTCTCTCTCACATTTTCCACCCGGTTGAAGCCACCTCTGCTTTGGGGTGAAGCTACCTGGCATCCTTCCAAGCCCCTGATCCAATGTGTCACCCCAGAGCTGACCCTCCCTCTCTGATCAAATCGAGGTCTAGGCAGAGATGGTTGTAGAGCTTGACTGCTACGTCAAACCCTCTGGAAACAGTGGTTTTTACTCTTCTTGGAAGTGAAACTGTATCGAGAGACAGTTAAATGGCCAGAAGGTCACCTCTGCCTGCTCAGAAATTAACCACAATTTATTCCTTTTTATGACCATTATATTTAAATGTAAATGATACAAGTAACAATTAAAATCAATTTTTGTTAAGCCTCATCAATCCTGAATGGGAAGAAAATTTCCCTTCTTGCCCCACTATTTAACTGACTTGTTTACATGAAATAATTTAAATAAAATCCTACTTTAGTTTAATCTGAGTCTAGCTGACCAATGAAGTGGTCTGCTACTGCCCACACGGGGCAAATTTCCCACCTGTGCCAAACCAACAGGGCAGCTCCAGCAGGCTGGTCACTCCCTGAAGTATGACACTGGTGTGATCAGAAACAGCCTGTGACCATCACTCAGGCTTCAGTCCTCTCCGGGCAGGGACCCAGGACAGCTGTGGCCGGAGAATTAGTTTACAAGACTGCTGCTTCTGAGATCATGGAAGCCTCTTGGGATAAGCGTCTGGATTACTCTTCGGATGCTTTTTGCCATTTTTCTAACATTCTCTAAAACCGTTGCTCTAAAAGCAATGGGGAGAAGGCTGGATGTGAAAATCCTTTTCTTCCCTTAAATCAAGTACCATGAGGTCCTAAGTAGGATGGAGTGACTGGAGGTGAAATCAGGGAAACCAAGGGCTAGAGCCACCAGAGTGTGGCTGGCACCACAAATGGGCCGGACTCTCCCCCACTGCCTTCTGGTCCTCTGACCTTGGCCAGATCGGGGCGTGCGACAGCCATCTGTACGGGAGGACTAATGTGGCCTTTCTCAAAGAAACTGGCACGAGGCTAAAATAAGAATACTGATGGAAAGTAAAAAAAAAAACTTCGTAAACCCATGCACATATTCATTATTATTGTCGTGCACGAAAATCAAGATCTTTCTCTTCTGGTCAGAGCTAATTTTCAACACCCAAGACCATTAGGTGATAATCACAACCACCTAGGCAGTGGGTTTTGCCCCAAATCTCCAGCCTCAATCTGATCAGACCTCTAGGTTCAACTATAAACTCGCAGGAATGAGAGGACAGAGGAATAAGCTAAACTTGCAGGAATGAGAGGACAGAGGAATAAGCTACAGCTGGGGATGCCAACGGCAAGATCTAGACTGTGGGAAACTCTTCAGGACAAGTGAGCTGGTTTCTTCTGCAAATAGATTGAAAGGAAAAGAAAACGAGACGGAGGGAGATCTATAAGATGCATGAGACTTAAAGATATACCAACCAATCGCAATGTGTGGGTCTTATTTGGATCCTGACTCCAAACAATGAAAAAAATCCCATTTATGATGTTTAGGGGTAATTTGAAATTTAAATATTGATGATATTAAGAAGTTATTTTTTTAATGTGATGGGAGTATGGTGGCTATATTAAAGAGTCCGTAATGTGAGGCTCTACATGCTAAACCATTTAGAGGTGAAAGGAAAGGATTCTTGAAGAAGCCTCAAGATAAAATGGGGGTAGGGGTGGGGACAGGTAGGCCAGGAATGGGGTGACTGGAATCGCCCAGTAGGCACCTAGGGGTTCTGTCCTCTACTGTCTGTTGGAAATTTAACATAATAAAAAGTAAACAGACAAACAAAAGTATAAGGTGATAAAGAAGCACAGACCATCACAGTTTTGTGTCTCTCCATCAGCGCTTGTCAACTATAAAGTCGGTACGTATGATGTTGACCACCGTTTGCACAGAAATGAGGTGACAGGCAGGCCTGTGCCTGGGAGGAGGCTGCAGAGGGCCCCCTTGGAAAGAATACCGATTAGGAGGTACTTTGCTAATCTTAGTCAAGTTAGTTAACCTCTCAGAATCTCAGTTTATTCATCAAAGGGGAGGAAAAAAAACAGGCACGAAAAGCACATCTCTGCAAGGAGAACATGACTGAAAAATCATCCATGGATATTCTTCTTTGATACAGAAAATGTGGATTCTGGAGGGGACAGCCGAGTCCATCCTTCATCCCACTGCGAAAGGGGCTCTCAGGAGCTGTCTCCATGAGGGCTCTGGAGGGAACCGAGGCTGCCACCCTGAGCGCCCGGCCCCCAGGAGCTGGCAGATTGTTTTGGGAATCTTGGGCACAGGACACGGCCAGCAGGGCTGAGGACCCAGGTTGCTGCTTCTTTCCTCCAGATTTTTAAGAAATGTTTTGGAAGGGCTGCTGTTGTGCCACCTACAAATATTTTTCAAGCTCTCCTTCACATATTTAGTGTAAAGTTTGTCAGCATGTCTTTCTGGCAGCTGGAGAACTGCCTGCCCCATTTGAGCTTCTGCTCTTTCAAAACTGCCTTTTAGATTTCGTTTCCCTTTCCCTGTCGACTTAACCTGTAAGCGCCCTGCCTCTGGCCGACAGGTGCCTCTGATCCTGGGCATCGAACCTGCTGCTCTTAACGCCTCCCGCGGGACAGGGGACGTGCCACCACCACAGGTGCACAGGAGGACACTGCTCGGATTTCATAGGTGGGGAAACTGAGGCCGGGGCCGAGTGGTGACCAAGGAGCTCAAGGTTGCAGCGAGTAGCGGTCTAGGGTAAGAACCCTGCTTTTATGCCCGAAGGTGAGGGATTCTAATTACCCCCTTTCTCCCCTAAGTACTACTTGGTAGGGACTGTTAAGAAAAGGTTGGGTGGCAGAGAAGCTAAAACTAAGAATAAGAAAAGCTCTCCAACTGCATTCTAGTTATTACACTCAGGTCCCTTCCCCTCCAAGCCTAAGGCCGAGATGACTTCCTGGGCCTTCCTGGCTCGGGCTGTTCTCTGGTCACACCTGCACCCCGGGGCCTTCTGACTACACATCTCCTGCTGGTCCTTCAAAGCTGCTTCCAGAGCCTCCCCTCCACCTGGTCTTTCCCCGCTCAGTTCAGTGCTCAGCTCACCTGTGGCTTTGGAGGCCCTCACAGCATCTGTCCACAGCCCCTGCCCCCTTAACTGCCCTGCACTTAAGGCAGCTGGTGGTTTGTCTCCTTCACCCCGCAGGGCTGGGAAGTGAAACTGGAGCACCAGGCGGCCAAAGGCAGCAGCGCATCCAGAGGAAAGACGGCATCCTTCCTCTTCCTCTCACTGGCACCGAAAGTCTGCATTTCGGCAGCATAAGTGCCTTTTTTAGGGCAACTTGAGAATGAATAATTCAGCGGTTCCTCTTCTACTTGTGAAGTGTTAGACAAACAATTCAGACGGGGCCAGACTTGCTGGCCCCACGAAGACCGTCCCTTCCCTTTGGTCTGACATCATCGGATTTGGCCATGAATCTTTAAGAACACCCTCCATCCTGTCTAATCACTAAAATACCACAAAGGAAGTTCACAATACTTAGACATAGGGAAAAAAATAGCAAGGTTAACTGCAACATAAAGTTTTCCCTCGTTGCCAAGCAAACAGTACATCAGGGCGTCACAGGAACACTGAACTCTGAAAATCCTATGCGGGGAATGTCTTAGTCACGTCAGGTTATTGAGTCGTTGAGCTTCTAATTCAAATCCAAGCCTTAAAGAAGTATCTTCCCCATGGAGCTCTAAGCTCGAACTCCCAGGTTTTGCTCTGAGAGCCTCACTGATTCTGTGTCTTGTATTAAAGGTACCTGGAATACTTTTTGGAGGTAGGTGTGATGAAAATTTGAAGTTAAACAAACAAACAACCTTCCTGGTTTTATTAGAGAACTCATTTTGGAAGGATTCTTACTGGACAAGCCAAACCCTCTTCCATACGTTCATGGTTGGTTGGAAACTTCAGTGGATAGAGCCCCGAGGACCGTCGATCGGGAAGACACAGTCAGCAAATAACTGCCTTACAGCTCAGCTAGCTACGCTCATGACCACTGATGTACAACGTCGCTGGGGTTCTGGGCAGGAAATTGGATCCAGTCACTTTCCAAATGACACGGTAAGCGCTCCCTGGGTTTAATCCTTATGGAAGGACCCAGGTGGCAAATTTCTGAGTTTAGGAAAAGTTAAACAATGTGATGATAAGAACGCAACTATGTTTGTGCTTTGGGATCTACCTGGCAAGCCTCAAGTCTGTGCAAAATATTTACTGTATGCCAGGGAATAAAGGATGCTTATCACTATAGTTGATAATCCTGCTCAGCGGTAGCTGCTTTGTGAAGGCAATAGAAGATTCTTGGAAAATCCAAATAACTTTAAGGAATTCACCAGCAGGACTGTGTAGGTTCAGAGTATTCTATAAAGGATTGTGCCTCACTGCAGAGGGAGGTGGTGAGGTTAAGGTAGTGAAATATAACTCGCTGCTGTGCTTGACATATAATGCAATAATGGTACAGTACGGTAAGAGATTTTAAAATAAATATATGGCTTTTAAAAGGTTTCAGAAGGGCTCAATCGTTCTGCATCTGACTCTGAATTTCAGTAAAAAGAGGGGACCTGGAGCAGGCTCAGGACATTCAGAGAGTCAGTTAAGCTCTGTGGTCCATCTTCCTTAAATAGATCAGAAAGTTTAGGACAGAGATGCTGTGAATTAGAAAAAAAAAAAAAGAGGATTAAGAATGAAGAAAAATGTTAAGAGAAGAGTGATACTGGTAAATGTAACTAGGCCAAATTCACCTATAAAAATAAAATGCACATTTGAAGAAAATCCTAAACCTAACAAAATGTTGGAGAAACACACTTCAAGTAAAGAGGAAGTGATTAACTAGATTTTTTCAAAAGGCTACGGTAAGGTTTTAAAGCCACACTAGCCAATGTTATATGTAGCAAAATAACATTACAGAGAAAGAAGTCATACTAAGAGGTACAGTAAATAATAAAACACCACAAGCTGGAACTTGTCTTAAATCACAAGGCAAGAAAATCTATAAAATACATAATATAAAAATGGAAAGAAATGCAATATATAGAAGTATCATCCTACTAGAAAACGAACTACACCGTATGATGTAGGTAAGGGGTTCCAGTCACATGGAACCTGAAACCTAGGTCACATCTGAATTTAAACGGGGTTCACAAGAGTGCTGGGTCTCACAAAACCAAGAGCCTCCACTGCTCTCCACAGACAAATAAGAGAGATGCCCCTTTTAAGAACAGGAATGAAAGATGGGGATCAGATATCCTGGCTGTCACAAAAGCACACAAATTCACTACTTGTAGGTAATATGGTCACATGCTCACCAAATCCAAGGGATTCACTTGAGCAAATGGGCACAGATGACCCAAGAATTCAGCAGAGTCTCACGTTTTTTGGTAAAGACAAAACACTAAGCTCCTATGTACCAGGAATAAATATCTAGAAAACGAAATAAAAGACTATCTCATCTACAACAGGGATACAAATATTAAACATGTGGGAATTAAAATAACATGGTATAAATTCCATCTGTATAAAATCAAATTACAAAATGCTAGTGGCAAAGAAAGCTAATGATGACATTTCCTATTTGCGGTTGCGTTAAAGATAAATAAATGTAAGTTTAGGTCCCAAGTTGATTTATAAAACTTGGTAAAATGACAAGATGCATATAGAAAAATTAGGTGACGCTAATAACAGTAAACTAATTGTAGGTATTAAGCTAGAAAACAAAGAAATATTATTAAAACAGTTTGGTACTTACGAGAATGAAAAGTCGGATCAATGGAATGAAATTTCAGACAGAAATCCAGAGACACATGTAATTATTTACATCTGATTTGTCCAAAGTTAAATACTGAAGGAAGGAATCATCAACATTATTGGGCAAACTGAGAATTAATATGAATAATAAACAGACACATACCTTAACCTCATATGCTATAAAAAATTCCAGGTTAAAGATACAATAAATCATAAAAAAAATAATAAGAAAATGGATTGTGAAGGAAAGACCATTTTCTATTATTGAAACCATATTAGTAATGATTAACGACAAGGCTGATGGGACCTATCTCATATATTTATACTACTGAACAATGAAATCACTAAAACTCAAAAGAAAATCAATTGATAGGTAAAAGTAATGATAAATGCGAGTGAGTAGTTAAAATCCAGAATACATGTAGAATTCCTACCCTGTTCCCACTGTACCCACGTTCATGGGTGATAAGGAAACACATGGAGAGTAAATAAGCAGATGGGAGAATGTTGAGTTTTGTGCTAACGAATATCAAGTTAAGCACCTACGAGCATCCACGTGGCACAGCGGAGAGACGGTGGGAATCACTGCAGCCCCCCCCTTATCTCCTGGATTTGGCACAGAAGGTCTGAGACAAGCAGTGTAAGCTCCCCAGACCAGGCCGAGCTCTGGGTACACCTTGGAAATTGGGGCTGTGGGAGGGGAGAGAGCCTGTAGCACCTGCCACCGCTGTTCCAAATGGGTTCTTCCCCCTGCAAAGGACACGCTAAGAGGCCTTGAAACAGCACCCCTTTTGCCCCAATGATCTCTCTTCTTGAAAAATATATAAATATATTTTTTGACCGTGCCACACAGCATGCAGGATCTTAGCTCCCTGACTAGGGATTGAACCTGTGTCTCCTTCAGTGGAAGCGTGGAGTCTTAAGCACTGGACCGCCAGGGAAGTCCCCTGAAAAATATCTTAAGAAATTATTTTTCTAAACAAAAAATTCATTATGAAAAACCGAAATAACCAAAATGCTGGCAAATCAAGAATGGTTACGTAAAGTCTAATTCATCAAGAGAAGAAAACAAAATTCTGCCATCAAAGTGACAAATCAGCAGATCAGCAGGTGTGGTAAAAACTGTAGGAAAGGGACTTCTCTGGTGGCACAGTGGTTAAGAATCCGCCTGCCAACGCAGGGAACATGAGTTCGAGCCCCGGTCTGGGAAGATCCCACATGCCCCGGAGCAACTAAGCCCGTGCGCCACAACTACTGGGCCCATGTGCCACAACTACTGAAGCCCGCGCGCCTAGAACCCGTGCTCTACAATGAGAGAAGCCACCGCAACGAGAAGCCCGCGCACCTCAACGAGGAGTAGCCCCCGCTGGCCGCAACTAGAGAAAGCCCGCGTGCAGCAACGAAGACCCAACGCAGCCAAAAATGGAAAAACAAACAAACAAACAAAAAACTGTAGGAAGTACTATCAGGCCGAAAGGACAAAGGGGAGTGAGCAGAGTGGGACGTCCTGAGCACGTCCAGCCACAGTGGCAAAGTGGGCACAGCCAGGTGACACACACGTGCAGAGCCGTGTGCATCCGAGATGTGTACAAACGTGTGTGTTCCTGGTCACAGAACTGGTTAGGTAGTGACAGAGCACATCTCAGATTTTCTTTTTTGCTACAAGGATGGCTAATTATTTAATTGCAAACAACAGAGACAGGTCCAGTGGACGTGCACTTGGCATTCGTGGTCACTGCCAGCTTTCCAACAGGAGCCAGCCTGGAGGGTATCAGATATTAATAATGATAGTGGCAGCTAATACGGCCTGAACCCTGGCGAGGGGACCACAGAGCACTTTATTCACTCCTAGGAACTCATGGGGTGGCAGACGCCGTTACAGGACGGAAACCCAGGCCAGGAGAGGTTAAGACACCTGCCCGAAGGGCCGCTGTTGGAAGTGGGGGTGGAAGCAGGTGCGCCCCCGGATTTGGCTCCTGCACATTGTACCTCCTCTCTTGGGGTGTGGAGGCACGTTTAACTAAAAATCCAGCACAAATTGCTTTAAACATAGGCGCGTTCACAAAGATGGTTCAAAAGTGCTTTCTTGTTTAATCCTGGTGATTCTGAGCTACAGAGAGGAGGGGTTCCTGATGGCTCCAGGGCTGGAGGGACTAAACAGGTTCTAATTTACTTATTTATTTTTGGCCACGGGATCTTAGTTCCCCGACCAGGGATGGAACCCGTGCCCCCTGCAGTGGAAGCGAGGAGTCCTAACCACTGGACAGCCAGGGAAGTCCCAATAGGTTCTAATTTAATCTGATATTCAAAATTCATAAAAGGTTACAGTGAAAGAGCGTCTCTCTCCCTGTCCCCGAGATCTCCTTCTAGACATTAAAATTTTTTTTTTTTTTTGTGAATGCACAAGCAGATGTAGCATACTAGACACACAGTTCTGAACCTGGCTTTTTTCATTGAATTACATATGTAAAAGATCTTTCCATAGCACTATATAAGAGCTTCTGCATTCATTCATTCATTCATTCTTTCTTTCTTTCTTTATGGCTGTGTTGGGTCTTCCTTTCTGTGCTAGGGCTTTCTCTAGTTTGCGGCAAGCGGGGGCCACTCTTCATCATGGTGTGCGGGCCTCTCACTATCGCGGCCTCTCTTGTTGTGGAGCACAGGCTCCAGACGCGCAGGCTCAGTAATTGTGGCTCACGGGCCCAGCTGCTCCGCGGCATGTGGGATCTTCCCAGACCAGGGCCTGAACCCGTGTCCCCTGCATTGGCAGGCAGATTCTCAACCACTGTGCCACCAGGGAAGCCCCTGCATTCATTTTTTAAAGAATAATAAAAGACAGACTAACCTAGCAATTAAAACTCAGACGGATTCTAGAAGACCAGAGCAGAGGGCTTTAGTGGTCTTCACCCAGCCCTGCCCCGGCGAGCCCTTCACATCACTTTGGAGCTTCTCAGACGCTGGGGCTCCCGCAGGCCACCAAGTAAACTTTGCCAGCCTTGAACCAGCAACCTGGCTGCCTCCTGAGAATTATGAATCACAAAACCCCTCATCTGGTATTTTCACACTTGGCCCTGGGACTCCTCAAAGGTGTGCCGGAGACCACACAGCAGAGCCTCACAGAGCTGCCTGGGCTGGGCAGGCGGTGGGGACAGGCGTGGTGGCCGTGCCGGCTGCAGCCATCACCCACGCCATGAGCATGTACCTTCCATCTGTACCCTCACCTTTGCTGGCTCTTAAGACACGTTCTAACCAATAATGTTCCAAGAATCTCGCTCTTTAGACCCTTGGGTAAGGGGCGGGACGTAGCGGCTGTGTGAGAGCCCTAAAGGCAATGACCTGAGATGATGTGGGGAAGGTGTCCGCACATCCCGGCACATTAACTCAAGGATGATTCAGACGCTTGCTGTGTGCCAGGCACAGCCCCAGACCCTTGAATCCCAGAGACGAGCCCCCGAGGAGCTCCCATTCTGGTGCGGCAGACCGGAAGATCAGACGCTGGGTCTGACACACCTGGTGGCCCGTAGAGGTAAGCATCTGAGCACTGGGACAGAGCTAAGGGGTCCCGGGGGGCCATCACAGCGCTGTCCTTTTGTCCTTATTTGGACAACTCTTTCCTTAAACCAAAAATCAACGATCAAACAAGAGCCACTGGATCGGAGTTTCCCACAGTGTGGTCAGCAGACCCCACGTGCGTGGAGGGCCGAAGAGTCCTGGGTCCCCTCCCAGACCTACTGAGTCAGACACTCTGGGGTGCGGCCCAGGGATCTGCATTCTAGACCAGTGCTCTGAGGAATCCACTCAAGTCCAGGAGTCACTGACCTGTGTGACGAAGGGCGATTTACTGAATTCCAGTGCTTCCAAAGTAGGGGCTGGAGCTGCAGTGTCACAGGTTACAGATGTGCGGAACTTCCCCGGCACCACATACCTTGCCCTTCTAGAAGACGTCTGGAACTACCATCTATTTTCTCGGCTGACCGGACTGGGGGAGTTCTATGTTTCAGCGCGAAGGTTCCCGCTCATTTAAAATAATCTCTGAGTAGATGCCCATAATAAAGACAGATAGCAGAGCAAGCACACATGGGTTCCATTTAAACACCATACAGAGCAGAGCCCCTGCTACAGGCTGTGACATTTAATTCTCAACCAAGTGACTTTCCCTGACCACCCATCTCAGCCAGCCGCTCCGGTCCCCTTCACGCCATGCCCCCTTCCTTTTACTTGCTTTAATTTTCTTGGCAGGACTTGACACTAACTCAAACTTTTATTATTATGTGGCAGCCTGCTTTTTGCTCAGAGACTGCTTCCGGGAGAGCAGGGCCTTTGTTTTCATTCATGCAGGGAACATCTTTCAAGCGCCCGGCAGGCCCTATGCTAGGCACTGGGGACACAGTGGTGAACAAGGTAACACGATTCACGGAACTTGGAGCCTGGTGAGTAGAGAGAGCTCAGCACACCGGGGAACACAGGGTGTGTCATAAGGAGAAAAATAAAGTGGGAAAGAGGACAGAGCCCGCCAGGAGGAGGCCATCAGGGCTCCGAGAGCAGTGACGGGACCAGCTTACAATGTGGGAGGATCAACCTGGTCGCTCCTTTGCCGGGCTTGATGGGACAGATCAGGAGCTGGTGTTCGTCTGGGTGAAGCTGAGATGACGCCCAAGGGCAGCTGCTGAGCCTGGAGGTGAGGGGGGAGGTTTGGGCTGGAAACGTGAACACAGGAGTCAGCGCGAGGGAGATGGAATTTAGTTTCGGTGGTGAGTGAGCCTCCCAGGGAGAGGGTTAAGCAAGTGCAAAGACTGAGCCCTGACGCACTGCGACCCCACCAGCGCCCGAACAGTGCCCTGTGTGCAAAGGAGGCCCTCAGGAGAGACTTAACTGAATCAACGACATAGGTGGCACTGACATCTATGACACAGGTGACACTGCCTGACATAGGTGGCACTGCCTCCATTTTTATGAAAGGAGAAATGTCCCTTAGCTTGGACTGAAAATACACTTAACGCCTCCTGTTCATTACTACTGCCAGCCGCAGCCTCTCTGACGCTGGTCCTTTTCCCGTGGCTGACTTAAAGTCACAGCCCATGTCACGCTAATGGCGTATGCCCTCCGGTGACCTAAGTACCCACGTTGCCTCACACGGGGGTCGAGGTGTGTGAGGTGCAGACCCCAGGGGGCCAGCGGGCATCCTCGGTCCCTCAAGGAAGCATTCACCCCACACAGCCAGCAGGGACCACCTGCTTCAATGCATGTGCGGATCTGACCCAGGCCCATCTCAGCCCCAACCGTTTCATACCCGGAAGAGGTAGGTTTTATGAAAACCACATGAACAAACTATTACTAGGAGCCTGTGTAATGTAGGAAGCAAGCACTGTGCAAAATGCCAGGGCAAAAAATGAGGAAGGTCCAGTTGCCACCCTCAAGAGGCTGCCAATCTGATGTGGACGCTGAACCTTTCTGGTGCCGTGGTCCCTCTGGTGAAGAGACTGGACCTCCTTCCTGGAATAATGTTTTAAATACATCAGTTTACTAAGGAAAATAAATACTTGGAAGTGTATTTACTACAATACTAGAAAACCCCCAAGTCTCTGATCTAGTAACAGATGTTCTTTTAAAAAAAAAAAAAAATTTATTTATTTATTTGGTTGCACCATGTCTTAGTTGCGGAAGGCAGGCTCCTTTTGCAGCTCCAGGGCTCCTTAGTTGCGGCACGTGGGCTCCTTAGTTGTGGCATGCGAACTCTTAGTTGCGGCACGCGAACTCTTAGTTGCAGCACGCATGTGGGATCTAGTTCCCCGACAAGGGATCGAACCCAAGCCCCCTGCATTGGGAGCGCGGAGTCTTATAGACACTGGACCACCAGGGAAGTCCCCGTAACAAACGTTCTTCTTTACTGATGCGCCATATAACGAATCTCGTGGCAGGTCTAAGAACTACTGACATTTTGAAGCAGCGATGGAGATAAACAGTCTTTGAGGTATCTGCAAGGACCGTGATGTGATGTGAAAATACTAGGATTTCCGCTTGCAGCAAAGTCACAGGTCTGTTCTTGTTCTGGTCTGTTGACTTGATTTGCAATGGAAGGAAATGCTACATTGCAGTCAGATTTAGTGAAAATCGAGACCCCTGAATTCTCTCCATGGAATGGGAGAGACCAGAGCCCCCCTCTCACAGGCACACAGAGGCTGTTAAGTGTGGGCGCAGGAACGGGGCGTGGAGGCGCAGGGGTGCAGGAACAGGGGGTGGAGGGGCAGGGATGTGCTTGTGAAGAAAAGCTGGTAGCTATATATCGGGATGTGGGAGTATGGTGAGCTGGGGAAAGGCCCACGATTCTACAGAGGGGGTTAGAGTCGGTAGGAAATGAGGTTATGAAGGCAGAGCTGTGTCATGAAGCATCTCGGGCCCTACGGCATCATTTTTTCAGTGGTGGCAAGAAAGAACCATGGAAAGATTTTTAAGGACTCATTTCAACAGGATCAAATTTATATTTTGGAAAGATACTTTTAGCAGATACTTGGAGGATGGCTTAGTCCAGGGAGAAATTGGCAGCAGGGAGATCCGATGTTAAGATATTGAAGGAGCGAAGCCAAGAGATGAAAAAAGCCCAGTTATTGCAGTGGCAGTGGAAACAAAGACTTGAGGAATGAGAAGGTCTCAAGGAGGTGGAATTAATATGGATTAGACAGCAGGGTCAAGAAGGACCCTCCATCTCTGGAATAAAGGAAGACCACGTATGCTCGAGGGAGGGAAAAAAATGGAAGGGAAGCTGCCTGCAGGTTAGAGGGAAGTCAGAAGGGATCATGAGTTCGCTTGAGTTTGAGACGCCTATGTCTAGAAAGGAGTTGGATTTGAAAATATAGAGCTTTCTTTGCTGTACAGCAGAAACTAACACAACATTTTAAAGCAACTATACTCCAATAAAAACTAAAAAAAAAAAAAGAAAATGGAGAGCTTTCTCTTTGGGTATTAAATTTTTCTTATTGCTTTGTAAGGGCTCTTTATATATACAGGCATACCTCGGAGATACTGAGGGCTTGGTTTCAGACCACCACCATAAAGTAAATATTGCAATAAAGTGAATCACACGAATTTTTAGGTTTCCCAGTGCAAATAAAAATTATGTTTACACTAGACTGTGGTCTGTTACATGCACAACAGCATTATGTCTAAAACACGTATATATCTTAATTAAAAAAATACTTGAATGCTAAAAAAATGCTAACCATCATCTGACCCTTCAGCGAGTCGTAATATTTTTGCAATGGTAACATCAAAGATCGCTGACCACAGATCAAATAAAATAACAATGAAAAAGTCTGAAATTTTGAAGTCTGAATTACCAACGCGTGACAAAGAGACACAAAGTAAAGCAAACACTTTTGGAAAATGGCACCAATAGATTTGCTCAATGCAGGGTTGCCACAAACCTTCAACTTGTGAAAATGCATTATCTTTGAAGCACAATAAAGCAAAGTGCAATAAGACGAGGTGTGCCTGTATATATACATACATACACACACACACACACACACTTTCTCTGTCATACACAAGGCAAATATTTTTGCCAGTTTATCTACCAGTCAGTCATCAATCACCAGCAAGCTGTGAGTTTCCTGTGTGAGTTCTACCCTTGCCATGGTGCTTAGAAAGGGTTTCCCCACCCCCACATTATAAAAATATCCATCGAAAATTTCTCCTAATGTTTTTATGGCTTTGTTTTTCATATGTAAATATTTAAAACTTCTAGGCTTGACTTTGCACGGGGCTCTGCCCTGACTCTCATCTTCTGGGTGTTAGCTAGCTATTCTGGCACCGCCGCTGATCGAAGACTTCATCCTTCCCTAACGCATTTAAACTCAAGCCATTTTTATAGACAACTTTTTCTAAAAATTTTTCCCCTTAATTTGGAAACTTTCAAAAATACAGAAAGCTACCAGAAGAAAGGGCCAATCAACCGTATGCCTACACACAGAATTAACCACTTACGTAACTGGTCCTTTTTCCATTATCGACGACAAATTCTAAATTTCTAATTACATTGGGGCTTTCCATGGAAAACGGAAGCATCTGATAATCTTTACGTTCGGTAAATCCTACAAACTGGCTTTTTTTTCAGGGTGGAAAGATCACAGAAATGCATCGAAGTGAAAACAGTCCCACTTAAAAAAGATAAATGAAAAGCTAAAAATATATGCTATCCCATGAAATTTCAAGATTATGCTCTGTTTCTGTGCCTAGGCTATGTTGATAACGTTCCAAACACTACACAGTTTTAATTTTTTTCTCGCAACTCCTTTAGGTTTACCTTGAGGGACATCAGAGGGCACACGTGTGGTCACTTGGGGGTTAATCCTCACTGATGCTGAATGCCCCCAGTCTTTGCTCTGTTCAGCAGAGCATGAAATCTCAAAGCTCAGGAGAGCAATGCGGCCGGGCTGCCAGAGTGATGCCATAAAGCTCTGCATTAAAAATTCATACTGCAGGCTCGCCTCAGAGCTCGGCTCTGGCTGAAAGGAGAGCTGGTGGGGAAATATGAGACACCCCACTGTCTTTCTGGCAATTGGAGACATTCCTCAACAAACAGCACCTCAGGAAGAGAATGAAAGGGCAAACAAGCCGTGAAGGAAATCAATGAGTTCAATTATCTGGCTCCCTCTCGCTTTCCTATAGGAAACTTCTCATTCTGAAGGCTGGTTCCCAAAAGTTTTTTTTTTTAATACGATATCCCAGGACAAAAGCCCTAGACATCCTTGCCTGTGCCCAGATGTTTGGCACCTCTCTTAATTTGTTTTACACCAGCCCAGGGACCCCCAAATTCTCCAGGACACGTGGAGTCAGGTCTCTGCTGAACGCTAAGAGTTGCCCCGATGTGTGGCTGGAGGGAACCACGCTGTTCTCGCTTTAGAAAGTGGGTCCCGCACACACATGGCACGTAGATTTCCGAAGGTGGTTATTTCGTGGTTAAGGCACTAACAGTCCTGCAATCATCTGAACTCAGAACTTTTTACGCCCAGTGTTAGCAGCACCCAAATGGTAATAGTTAAGATTTTTAGATTCAGAGTCTCTTAGGATGATGATGTGACACCAAACAGTGCACTTCAGCCCACAGCTGCAGGATGCAAATACAGACAGAGGTCTTGTGATGCAGACAGACTGATCTTCCCAGGTCAAACATGGAAAATGATGGGGTTCTTTAGGGTTGGAAGAGACCTGACGGTGGGGGAAGTGAACCAGCGTTTTTCCAGTGGGCCAGGCAGGGACGCTTGCAGCTGACAGCAGTGCCGCAGCCCTGTTTCCCGAGGGCGTGCATTCAGACGCTGTGCCCGGCTCTCTGTGGGGACTGCACTTCACTCGGGAGGAAACTAAGGCCAGAGTAAGGCAAGGGAGCGCCTTGCCCAAGATTTCTGCACCCACAGCACCAGGAATCAAACCCCGTAGTGACCCTGAGACCTGGGCTCTTCCCCTGAGGCTCACACCACCCCCACGTGCTGGACAGCCCCTTCCCCGAAGGCCCCTCCGCGGATGGCTGCGCAGGCCCTGCTGGGAGAGGATCGGAGGTCCCAGCTTCTGGCAAGAACCTGGGTGATAAAGTTCAAGAGGCCGAGAAACGGTCAGGCTCTTCAAACCTGCCTGTGGGTTAGTCCAATCTTCCCGTTTTGCTAATGAGGACCCTGCCGCTGCCCAGGGAGGGAGCTGTGCTGGCCACACGTGGTGACAGAGCTGGGATCCGACCCAGGGTCTCCTGACTCTAGGCCCAGCACCTTCCACTGTCCACCCACCAGGGGAGGCTGGGACATCTATTAGCATCACCGAACAGCAGTCTGGGAACAGGGCCCGCAGAGCATTCTGGGGCCCCAAACTCCCTTGTCTGATGATACCATAGGGAAGCCACTGGAAGATGCCACGGCCACTGGCAGAATGTAAAGGCACAAAAAGACAGGGCAAGTGTGAAGCTTCCTAGTTTAAACCTGTGCGGCAATGACGGCAGTGTGACAAATCAGGCTCCCCAACAAGAGGGAACTCAAGGGGTAACCGTCTCATGGTACACCTACTGATGGAATATCGTGCAGCATGCATCACATTTCTGAAGAACAGGTAATGACAAGAAAGACATACTTAAATGGCAAGTAAAAAAAGAAAAAAACAAACTAGAAATGAAAACTGAGTATCAGTCTGATGCCATTTGTAAAAAGTTAAAAAAAATAGAGCGCCATATAGAAAAAAGACTGGAAGGAAATATGCCAAAATGTTAAGAGTTATCTGTGTGTTGTGGGATAATAAGTGATGATCTATTTTTAAAAATCTTCTAGAATTTTCTAAATTTCATATAATAAACATGTGTGGCTTTCGTAATTAAAAATAATACATGTCACATAAAAGGAATTACTCTTCACTGATGCGGGGCGATTCCAAGCAAAGGATAGTTTCTCACTTCCGCCAGCTTTCCTGCTTCCCTTCAAAGGGCCCTTGACTGGTCAGGGTGCGTCAAATCCCCTTCTTCCCGACACTTTGGAAGCAAAGATGTGCAGTGTCACAATGACCAGCGAGGACACGGCCCCCAGGGCAGCCAGGGACTCCCAGGGGGTGGGGGTCAGAAATGCACGGCTTTGGGAGGGATCTCACTGAGGGCAGAAGGCAGCGTGAACATTCCAGACTGGCCTCCATTACAATTCTGTCTCCATGAAGCACTTCAGAGGTTCAGGTGGCTCCTGCCTTCTTCCTAGACTCCAACAGCTTCCTTAGTTTGCCCTTCCAGAGAGCAAACGGCCTTGCTACTCGGGCTCTCAGCACTGCCGAGACTGGTCCCTCGGCTGCACGCCTGACCCACCGGTCTCCACAGCGGAGGCGCCCGCAGAGTGATTCATTCAACAAAAGCCCCATGTGTCGATGATGCCAGTGGGCCCGTGGTGTGCAGGGACCGAGGTGCGGGCCCTCCTCTGAGGCAGGTCAGGCGACGTTGGCCAACTCTGGGCGGTCTGCAGGGACACGCCCATCCTGTTCCCAGAGCCCCACAAGCAGGAAAGCGCCCGTGACGATGCCCATTTTGCAGCTCATTTGCTGTGCTTTGATCTTCTACAAATTGACGTTTTCTCCAGCAGTCCCTTACCCGTTTCCTTTAGCCTCAAACTGTGAGTTCTCCAAGACTGTCCTTTACAGTAGATCAGAAGAACTTCAAGGATCATTAAAAACCCAAAATTTGTATAAAAGCATGCCAGACCCAGGTGACAGCCTATGAGTATTCTTCTCTACACTATCCCCTCCAAGGATGCTGGACGAATGTGATTGCTATCTCCATATTCATAAACATGCTTATACACACACGCATATAGGACAGCTATATGTACACGTGTGTGGCACGTGTTTTTGTGTGCAGAGCGTGTGAGCCATGTCTGTGTGCATATCACGCCTGTTAACTCTCCCTGCCTTCTTTACTCTGCAGTTCTAGCACCTGACACAATGCCTGCATTTTAACACAGAGTTTTAATATTAGCCGAAGGGGGACTTACTTCCCTGGTGGCGCAGTGGTTAAGAATCCGCCTGCCAATGCAGGGGACACGGGTTCGAGCCCTGGTCCGGGAAGATCCCACATGTCGCAGAGCAACTAAGCCCGTGCGCCACAACTACTGAGCCTGCGCTCTAGAGCCCGTGAGCCACAACTAGTGAAGCCCACGCACCTAGAGCCCGTGCTCCACAAGAGAAGACACTGCAATGAGAAGCCCGTGCACCGCAACGAAGAGTAGCCCCCGCTCACCGCAACTAGAGAAAGCCTGCGCGCAGCAACGAAGACCCAACGCAGCCATAAATAAATAAATAAATAAATAAATAAATAAATAAATAAATAAATAAATAAATTTATATATATATAAAAAAAAGATTAGCTGAAGGGAGGAAAGGTAAAGATTGCCAATTCTCACTGATGCCTTACAATTTCTAGACCATGGAGTCCATGGAACAGGTTAAGAATCCCTGGCACTCAGAGGTCTTTCTACCTGAATTTGAAAATATGAAGCCACGCCCTTCTTTCTACGCAGTTCCCAGACTGGGGAAAACTCCAGATCAGGGCTGTACTGCCTGGAAAAGGCAAAACAGATTCAGTCAGTGCAATAGCCAAGGAAAGCCCTTTAGGGCTCACGCAGGCACTGAATTTTAGGTGTGAAGCAAAATGCTTGGACAGAGAGGGAAAATCCCAGGAATTCCACAAAATGCACACACCCTTTTGCAGATAAGGTATGGGGAAAAAAAGGCATCATTTGTTCCCAGCAAGTTTGATTTCTCTCTCAGGTTTAAGGGACAGGGGTTTCTTTATTCAAGCCCATCCCCTCGAAACCATCCAAGTAGCTGCTTCTCTATTTTTAGGGAAATTAATCTAACCAGGATAATTACAGCAACCTGTACTGGAAATTGATGACTCATCAAAAAGCCAGGAAATAGAAAATGTTACATTCTTAAAGGTACAGCAGGGAGACTCCATTTCCAGACACTGAGGTTGGTCTTTTCAAATTCAATCGGGGGAAGCACAAATTGTCTAACGTGAGTATTCCGCTTACTGAGCTCTACCTGGCCCAGTTTCCTGAGTCTTGCATGTGGAACTGTAAAAAAAATAAATAAAAGGGAAATCGGTCTGCGAGGGTACACACCACGGGGCTCGTGGGGAGGGAGAGAAGACATGAAACCCTTCAAGAAGGCCGGTCACCCGGTGAGCCAGCACTCGGTAACTCAGCCCTTTGAAGATAGCACAGGAAGAGACTTTCTAGGCCACGGTGGGAGTGCAGAGAGCACTGGATCTTGAGTCCAAAGGACTGGATTTGAGGCCTGCCTCTGTGTTCCCAGGACTGTTTCCTTGTCTATGCAATGAACACAACAAGCACTTCCTCCACGACTGCTGGAGAGAATAAACAAGGTATCATGCAAGAAGGTGCCGTGACATAGTCCAGAGTGACCCGGATGCATGGACGGTCTTGGTCCCCGTCGAGTCTTCAACTGTGGGCATCCTCACATTTTCAAATCTCGTTTGAGGTCCTCCACGTCCATTTCTGGGACACAGGCATCCCCTACCTCCAAAACACGGGGTGCAGGGTACAGGCTCCCTTAAACAATTTCAATAAAGCCCTAAGCCAAGCTCGCCTGGGAGTTTTCTGCTTTTTCAGAGCATAATGCATTTTGTGATTATACACTGGTTATATACACGCTAGAGAGTAAATACTCTAAAATGAACCCAAGTGAAGTTCCTCATAAACATCTCTTTCGTAATGTACTATGTAAGTATGTGTGCATACGATGTGGTTCTTTTTAAAAAGCATATAGGCAAGGAATACAACATGAGTAACCTTAAGAAATATGAATTTTACCGGCAGGAAAGGTTTGGGAGGTGCAAATTCTTCTAAGACTAACATTAGCTATAAGAAATGCAGCATTTCAGTGCAATTCAATATTTTCTTTCATCAGAGGCTCAGAGCCTCCGCCCACAAGTCAAGAGGAATGTAATAAGCTGACTGTGTGTGTTACAACTGAAGCTGCTTCGGCAACCAGGACTCCGGGGGACAGAGCAAAGAGGTGGCCGTGGACTTGAGCGAAAATGGGACTTCCTGCACTTTCGCCCAGAATGCTGGTATCTTGGCTGGGAGGGCAACATTCCTCCCAACGTGGGCAGCGGCCACCTAAGCCCAACTACAAGCGAACAGCTGCAGGAGACAGGCGTGGAGTCGGGGGGCAGGGGGAGCTGTCCAGGCCTCTCTCCCGGGGCCCAAAAAGCGGTCTGCCCTCCTCCAAGGCCAACCCGGGGAACCACTGAAATCTT
The DNA here is from genome assembly GCF_965194825.1 of Balaenoptera physalus. Lineage (NCBI taxonomy): Eukaryota > Metazoa > Chordata > Mammalia > Artiodactyla > Balaenopteridae > Balaenoptera > Balaenoptera physalus. The sequence continues at coordinate 84,746,561 of NC_138898.1, forward strand.
AAAATCCAACCTGTTCGACTTTGCTAGAATCTCCAAGTTAGTGTCAAGTGTGGGGTGCTAAATCTCTGTTTGCTAAGAGAAAGCAGAAGATCTGTACACAGCCTGACCAGCTGAGGAGGACGTACATTTTTAACTTAAAAAAAAAAAAAAGCTGAGAAATAATTCATTTATTTAACCCAGAAATGGCTATAATCTGAAACCCTGCAATCCTCTTCCACAGCAACTGTTTTGGCAAGCCCCCCAATGTTCCAACAAATAGTAAACTGTGCTTGCCATTTGTCTAAGGGACCTTGCATTAATAAACATGAAGAAGAGCACTTTACCTCCCACTCTCAATGACAGGACAAAACAAAGACCAGCTGTATTCATCAATGAGGCCTTGTTCTGCACATAAAGGCTAATTACATTTCGCTTCAAGCCTACACATGGAAAACTTTCCTGCTGCTGTACCCGCCACAGCCAGCCGGGCCGGTCCAGCTGACGCAGGCCGAGGGCTGCACCCAGTCAGTCAACGGGGGCTCCCGACGGCCTCGCTGCCTTCGACCTGCAGGCTTCGGTCCCAAGTGGGGGCGGGGATGGTCACCCCAGTGACATCTCCCAGGAGTGGACAGGCGACGTGGGCCCTTCCAACCTCCTGTGGAGACGAGGCCGTTCAGGCCCGTCTAATTTCAGAAACGCACGTACCCGAGCCCAGGGCAAGCTTGTCGGGAACAGCCTCTACTCGTTGACAACAGAATAGGTGACAGCGATTAGTGACAGTGACCACGGCTGTCACCGTGCTGGGCGCTGCACACACACCTCCTCATTACTCTCCACAGCCGCCCAGCGTCCTGACTACTATTATTCCCATTGCACAGGCGAGAAAAGAGAGTCACGGAGGTCAATTAGCTTATCCAGGGACACACAGAGGGTGAGCAGCGGACCCCGGCAATCCACTCAAAGCCCACCTTCCACAGTACCTCCCCCATCCCCTTCCTGCATTTTCTGTCAACACATTTTTTAAAAGCCCTCCTTTCGAAGGGAGAAGATACATTGTTTTGAAATGTTTTAAGACCATTTGTGAGATTTGCCCCTGGCGGGCTTATATTCGTATGTATTAATGAAAAGCTGTCTAGTCTAAGACAGTATACAGTCAGTCGGGCCTGAAGCAGATGGTAAAGTGACAGACCTTTCCCAGAAAATGAAAGGGGGGAGGAATGCGGAGGGGGCAGCTCCGTGTGGGATCTCCAAGATCGAAGCGATTGTCTCCGAAGTTAAAAGAAAGTAGCAATTATTATCTCAGGCCATTCTCTACGCTTTTTGTGGCTTACTTGCTCTGGGAACCATTTACATTAAGGGTCTGGCCCTAGGCTGCCCTGTGGTAGCCGTCCATTTCTATTGGGGAGATGCCGATCCCCGTCCGAGCCTCCGTCCAGCCCCTGCGCCCAGCATGCCCACCTGCCCTGGCAGATCCACCCGCCGGAGCTTCGGGCTGGTCCTCCAGGAGATCGGCCTCGCCGCCTGGTGTTTTCACAGACCACAGACGGCGCTCCTCCTTTGCCTCTAGCAACCCCTCACCGCGGCTCGTCCTTCGGCCTCAAACCCCTGGTCATCCCTTTCAGGAAGGCTTCCTCCACAGTCCTTTCCTCTGGCTCCAGCGGGGTGGGGTGGTGTGCACTGGGGACCCGCCATCCCCATCGCCAGCTCCCTCTCCCCCCGCTCCTCCCCTGGCCGGGGAGGGGAGGAGGGTAAGGTCAGGGGTTGCTGGCGCTGCCGGGATCCCCGTCGCCTCCCAGAGGCCACAGCTCCTCTCCAGGTGGCCCCTCCAAACGGAGGTGGGGTGAGGCCCGGCCAGTGCTCGCTCGGGGTGCCCGGACCCCGCTGGTCTCCCTCGTCCCCGCTGTGCCCATGTTAAACTCTCTTCTGACCGACCTAGCTAGAGTGGGCTGTCTGTCTTCTGTGGACACCCCGACGGCACAGGTGCTGCGCTAACGTACGTCCCCTCCGTCACAGCAGGGGTCACGCTGGCTCGCAATAGCTTTTCTCCCCGCGTCCCCCGGCCGATCCTCCCCGAGGAGGCCTCCAGGAACGCGAGCGCCGCTGACGAGTGGCTCTGAGGCGTGCCCATGAGGCTCGCTCTCTCTGCGCCCACGTGCACGCCGCACCTCTGCCTCCCCGCCTGTCCCTGGAGGAGACGAGGGCCTCCTGCTACGATCACAGGAGGGGACACACCCCGAGAGCACCCGAGGCCCCGTCAGCAGTTGGTAACAAGAGCCACAGCCCAGAGGCAAAGCATTTTACGTGACAGAACAACTGACCCCCGTGCTGTTTGAGTCTATTCTCCGTTTATTCTCCGTTCAGTGAAAATGAGCAAGTAACCTGTGGGTTTTCACTCATCTAGATCTGGAGGGAAAAGAAGCTTTCTGGACTCAAGATACACTGATGTGACGGGAAACAGTCTAGAGACATTTCTCCCTCAGCCCCTGTCCACCACCACCGCTTCTCGTCAAAGGCCAGCGGGCTCAGAGTTCAAGGAGAGGTCTGGGGGCAGGAGGACCGGCCTCTGGTGCTCCCCTGGGTAGCCCTGCTGATGCAGGTGACCCGAGATTTAATGATCTTAACCTGTCAGATGACAGAGCTGGCGGCTTAGGAACAGCCCAGGGTCCCTGCATCTATAAACGGTAACTTAGGACAAGACTGAAGACTGAAAATCATCCCGACATCTCAAGGCACCTCTGACCCCTCCCAGGGAGCAGGATCACCTGGGAGCAGGTGACTGAGCTCTTTGCTGGCTGAGAGACGGGAATCATCCCCAAGCATCACCCTGGCCCTGAGCACAGTGAGGCAGGGAGAGAGGGTGGGGACAGGGACAAGATGTCCCCTCCTCCCCCTTTCTGTCTCCCAGGCACTCCTGGTCGCCACGTGCCCTCCCTAGAGAAGACCAACAGCCCTGAGCTGGGGAAGGTTAAGTCCTTCCTAGACGGCTGTTCTCGGTGCCATTGCTTCCTCAACCCCTAAGGCAAACCAATTACATGGACACAAATTTTCTGTGTGGCTTTTTAGAAGCCCAAGAAGGAAGTAAGAAGTTGTGGCTCTCAGCCACGGCCCAGTACTTAGCCATCATATGACAGGTGGCATTCTCGGCTGTCAACTCCCAATAGTTTCTGCAGATGCTTGGTGTCACCAGGCAGTAGGTACACCTCCCCCCCTGTGCACACAGGGAACACGGCGGGAGACACTGGCTTCTGGAAGTTGAGCTTTGGTGACAGTCTCTGAGCAGCGGCTTTCGAAATGGTTTTTGACTGAGATCCACAGGAAGAACTACATTTTATGCTGTGGCTCAATAACTCTGTACTTTCAGATTTACACACGAGTTAAACAAAAGTGTCACAAAACAATGCCTAACTTTACTGTGTGCCATGAGCCATGACATTTTCTATTCTATTCCATTATTTTGTTTTATATTCTATTTATTACCCAACTAGCCAGTTGCCACTCGCTAAATTGACTTCACGATTGTGACCCACAGTTTGAAAACCATGGGCTTAGACGGGCTTAGAGGTTGGGTTCACAAAAGTTTTTTTTAAGTGTATAATAAAGCCAACTTTGGTTGATTGTAGATATGCAAGATGTATCTATGCCTTTTAGAAAGAGGTGTGGTTTAACAAAAATAAATTAACAGAAATTAATGAAATAATCCAACTTATCACTCCCAAAGTCATCATGAATTTTGTCAGCAAGTAAGATGATGTGGATAAGAGTGAATGAATCAGGGAATTAGCACAGCATCTTCAGATCAAAGTCTTTTAGAAAAGAAATGCTATAAACTTAAGGCTAGAGCTATGTATCAGACTAAAACATTATAATTTTAAAAAATCGAATTTACTGAGAACAACAACCTACATAGTAGAATAAAGTCCAGGTGGAAATAGTAGAAAAACAAGGATGACACGCGGGCAGAAGAGGGAAGCCGGACACGGACACCGAGGAACCCCAGGGTGACAGCAGCTGGCGTGGTGCCTCGGAGGGTACGTCTTGGGAGGTGAGGAACTCTCATGCTGTGGGCTCAGAGGGGAGGGCGGAGACGCACGCCTGCTGGCCCATTGACAGTGATGCCCGGGGTCGGAAGGGTTAATACCAGAACCACCAGTTTTCAAAGCGCAATTGTAACGGTCACGGGACCTTAGAACCGGCTCTTTCTGTACCACCTGAAGTCTCATTTCAGCACACCGAGAGGCGACAGTGATCCGGCGGGGTCCCCCGGGATTAGACATGCCAACAAGTCAGCCGGAGTCGCCAAGACGGACCAGGATGCTTTAGTCTTTGCGCAGAAGATCTCTGCTCATGATCAAAACTGGTTCTGACCACCAGACCTGGGTAGCTGGGCTCTCAAGATCTCGAGCTGCTAAACAACCCCGAGCAAAGGTCAAGGGCTGCCCTACTGCCCCCTCAACGTGCCCTGAGAGCAGCTGGCCCAGCAGCAACCTCAAAGGCCAAGGGCAAAGGTGATGGGGCTGAGGGATGCCGAGTACCAGGGCCCCACACGGAGCAGGCGCCGGGGAGGAGGGCGACGCTGCTCAGAGCCCCCTCCCCACTCGCCAGCGCCCCCTGAGGCCCGGTGTGAGCACAGCAGGAGACGCTTCTCACTGCAGACACAGCTGTCACGGCTGGGGTGGGGCGGCGCTGGGGACGCATGGGTTTCTGGGGGAGGTGGGACAGGAAAAAGTTGTTCTAACTCTAGCCTGGCATTGTCAGGGGATGATCTGTTGCTCCTTCAGCTTTCTTGATTTACGTCAACATGACTTCTTGCCTCCTGGTGTTCTGCGTGGAGGGTAGGCTAGCCACAGTGTACCCGGAGTGCATCACTGATTTCCTCCCCACAAGACCCTCGTGTGATACACCTGCCCAAAGATACACGCCCCCTCTGGGTGTGTCCGCACGCGGACGCCCAGCACCATAAGGTGGGATTTGAACAAATACACCTGTGTGGGAGTGAAGGCACAGGTGAAAGGTGATGCCATTGGCACAGACCAAGCTCCACAAAATGTCCCAAGTATCACATCTTCTCTACACTGACTCTTTTTCAAACTTTCTTAGAAAAAGGCACAGTGGTGGCCAGGCTTCACAATAATTAAGGAAAAAAGTTTCAGTTGGAAGGATTGTTCTGAGAGCACCAGACAGAGCTTACTGTCACATCTTGGGTTTTAGTATATGTGCTGCCGAAGCGAGCACCACATCTTGGGTTTTAAACTGATGCAAGCAAGTCATGGGAACGACACCCTGTTCCTTACAGCAGCTCAGAGGCCAAGCATCTTCGAAACCCCGTACCGCTTTGCAAAGTCAATAAACAGGAGGGTGAGGCAGGGAAATCTTTCATGGATTAGCAAAATCGGATGACACCTGACCAAATGCATGCCGATGGAGGGAGCCAGGCAGAGACTTACTTGGCGGTAATTTCTTCATCATATTTGGTTTTCAGGTCAAATAATTCTGTTCGAGTTTTTTCCAGCGCTGAAAGGCAGAGGACATAAAACCATAATATACTAATTGTTCACATTAAGTCAGAAAGAAAAAGTATACATGTAATACAGTCTCATTTCAAAGGAGGCAAAGATTACAAAAGTATACACAGCATGGAACAGAAAAATCCCCTTCCACTGCCACCTCACCTCATCCCATGCGCCTTTTCTGAGATAACCACTGTTACTAGTTTATTGTGTAAGTTTCCTGCTTTTAAATAAATTTCACTATTTAAAAAATATTTCCATACCTAATTGCATATATATTTAAGTGTATGTGTGTGTGTATATATGTATTTCACACCCCTCCCCCTTCATAAATAGGATGATACAAATATCTTCTGAGATTTGCCCTCTGCCCTTAGCAGACATATGGAAATCTCTCCATGCTGGGACATTGGCAATGACAGTAACAACTTAGCTCTTGTACAGGGCTTGCCACATGCCCGGGGAGTCAGGACACCTAGAAAGGAAGATGCTACGTAAAGAGCATGGGTGTTTCAACTTCAGATCAATATCACTCAGCTGGCCTCCCAAGAGTCGATTTACATTCACGTCAATACTAAGAGTGTGACTATTTTCCTATACTTTCACCAACACTGGAAATGATCAATTAAAAAAAAAAATTCGACAGTCTGACAGGCAAAACAATCTTTTACTGATTTAATTAGCATTTCCCCGCCTGTTCAAAATTAACATTTTTTCATATGTGTATTGGCCGCGCGTATGTCTTCCGCAAACTGCCTGCTCTCATCCTTAGCCCATTGTTCTCCTGGACGGTTTATCTATTTTTATTGATTTGTAAGTGAGCTTTATATTTTTTGGATATTGTTTGACTGTGAATTTGTTAGGATTAGTTTCTCCCACTCTGTCACTTGTGTTTTTTTTGAACTTGGACTACGATGTCTTCTGATGTTTTTCCCCACGTTTAAATTAAATATATAGTGCCATTTCGCTTTCAGAACAAAAAGAAAAAAGGCAGAAAGAAGTTTAAAGAAGCGATAAAAACTTAAGCATAACCTTTTTAGGCATCTAAAGTTTTAAAGGTCTGCTATTACTGTTCTCCTTAACTTCACAGGGTAGAAATAAGGGTTTTTTTTGCCCTCATTATTGTTCCAAACGAGACGTCAGCCCTTGACAGTTTGGTGATTTAGACTTGTTTGTTGGAAAAAGAGCAGGAAGAAAGGATGGCTTGTGGCAGTGATGCAAATGGGATTCGGAGCCTCCCACCTCGACAGGAACCACTCAGTGTGGGTGACTCATGCAGTCGAGGTGGGGAGCTGTGGAGGAGGGGGTCTGAGGCACGCTGGGGCGTGGGCTCCCCCCCTCCTCCAGGCTCACCGCGGCGGCGGTGACAGGTGTCAGAGGGGACCTGGAGGGACTGGGAGGTGGAGAAAACCTGCCCTAGGTCAGACTGGCCCGTAGCAGCTCGACCGGCAGGCAGAATAGCACACCTGTTTGCAGAGTCTGGACTTTATGTTCGGCTTCTTCCAGCTTTGAGGTGGTGGACATCTGGGTCTCCTGCAGTTTTCTGAAAAGGAAGAGGAAGAAGCCAGATTGGTCATCTTGTTTAGCAACTCACGCATCTTGTGTGTTCTGGAGCTACGGCGATGAGCCGTCTTCACACGGCTGGTGACAGGCTCGCGGCCGGTTACAACTCGTAATGCCAGGAGCCTTGATGCCTTGTTCTTTAACACCCAGACTTTGTACCCGCACATCACACGAGGGGAGGTGTATTTCCTGTGGGACTTGACGTGAGGCAACTGATCTAGAAGGTTATCCTAAATGTAGCTCGTTCTTGAAATGCCAGATATTTAAAAAAAAAAAAAAAAGGAAGAAAAATCATCATCATGCACTCATTGTTTCCTGAAGTTAGCCCAAGAAGAATGATACATTTACATTTTGCTGACACAATGAAGGAATTTGTTGGAATAAAGGATGTACTGAAGAGATTCGACAGCTGTTCCGTTTCTGTTGGAATGGAATGCAAATGCAACTCTAATACCTAATGGGGACATTCGGAATGTTTGCAGCCACATTCCACGTATTTATATTTCCCATGATCTCCAAATGAATTCCCTGGTCAATAAATAGCATTCCTTCCTCCTCATTGGCAGAAAAATCTCTAAAAATAAGTTTATTATTTTTACATCATATGAATATAACACATGCTCTCATAAAGAAGAAACCTGGGAATACGGAAAAGTAGAAATGGCACAGTTAAAAAAGGCACCCAAATTTATGGAAATCTATGGAAAAGCACTGCTTGCATTTGCACATATTTCAATTATAAAACTAATAAATGCTCTGCGTTAAAAAAAAAAACAACCACCACAAATACTATAAGAGCATGGAAGGTAAAATGTCCTTTCCCTTGGCTCCACTGGCACTCCTCAGAGTTCTTTTGTAGCTCCCTAGAATTTTTCTTTACTTTTTTTTTTTTTAAACAATAAAGGGCTTCCTCATTCTTTTTTTTTTTTTTTAAATAAATTTATTTATGTATTTTATTTTTGGCTGCGTTGGGTCTTTGTTGGGGAGTGCGGGCTTTCTCTAGTTGTGGAGAGCTCTTTGTTGTGGTATGCGGGCTTCTCACTGCAGTGGCTTCTTTTGTTGCGGAGCACGGGCTCTAGGTGCGCGGGCTTCAGTAGCTGTGGCTCGTGGGCTCAGTAGCTGTGGCTCGTGGGCTCTAGAGCGCAGGCTCAGTAGTTGTGGCGCACGGGCTTAGTTGGTCTGTGGCATGTGGGATCTTCCTGGATCAGGGGTCGAACCCGTGTCCCCTGCATCGGCGGGTGGATTCTTAATTAACCACTGCGCCACCAGGGAAGTCCTAGAATTTTTCTATACGTATAGAAATACAATGTAATATGTAATATACTGTAGCATAATATAAACTCAGATGTGATATATTATAGTGTAATAAACACTCCCCGCCCCTTTCTTTTAATACTAAAGGGATCAGAGCACACATGGTATCCTGCAGCTAGCTTTTTCACTTATCTCCGTACTGTGGAAATGTTCTACCCCAGCATATATAGTTTGTCCTCATTCTTATTAAACAACTGACTTAACCAAGCCTCTATGGACATTTAGACGGTTTATCACCCCTTTCTACTAAACAATTCCGCAATGATCATCATAGGTATTGCTGCATAATTCTGACAGTGAATCTGTTGGATAAAATTCTAACAGAGGAACTACAGTGGTGAAAGGGTATGTGCAACTGTTTTTGTTGTTTTGATAGATATTGAGAAACTTTCCAACAAAAAGCCTCACCAGTTTAAACTCTTGCCAACAGCATTCGAGAGTGTTCTGCTGTGCCAACACTGGATAAAATTAAACTTAGTTTTACTCTGGAGTAAAGCTGAGAATTTCTCTTTGTATGAACTGTCTGCTCAACTCCTTTACCCATTTTTTGTAGCGCTGGGTTTTTTTCTTATTAATTTGTAAGAGTTCTTTGTTTATAAAGAAAATTAGCCCTTTTTCTTATGTGGTGCAAATATTTCTTCCCAGTTTTTTGATGGTTTAAAAATGTTGTTCACTGTTACTCGTTTTCAAAAGTCTGTGTGAAATTTTAGGCAGCTGTATTTATATAACTTTTCTTTTATGTGTAGAAAGATCTCTCCACTCCAAAATTATTAAAAACAGAGTAAATGCCCACGTTTTCTTCCAGTATGTACATGATTTAATTATTAATACTTAAATCCTAATCCATTTCAATTTTTTGGTGTAAAGAATGAGATAAAGATCTAGCTTCATTCCCCACCCCCAGCGGTCAGTTATTTGCATCTTTTAATATAATCAATCCTTTTACCTAGTTTGAAAAGTCAACTTAATAATATTAAATTCCTATAGAAATTTATTTCCCTACTTTTGTAACGCATAAGTTTACTCTCTGCAGATGTAATCACGCTGTCTATAATTCAATATCATGAATTTTTCACTTCGCATTATGCCGGATACATTTCTGGTGTAACTGCAAATTCAACAAAACTATTATTTTATAAAGGCCGTATAACGTTCCCGTTAGGGGTGGCCTCTTTTACGCACCCATTTCTTGTTGGCAAGGCATTTCAATGGCTTGCATTCCCCCCTCCCCTCAATTATCAGTAATACGGTGAGAAATCTCTTTGGGCACAGAGTGCTTTCCTAGGAGACACATTTAGTGCCAGTTCCACATCTGCTGGGTCAAGAATCCGCTCATCCTTCGGAGCCCCGACTCTGTGGGGCTCACTTCCTTCCCAGGGGCTGTACTCAGCCCCACTCTCCCAGCAGCGTAGGTGCGGCATCCCCTGCAGATCTGGGCTTGACCCCGAGGGACTGGCTTTGGTCCTGCAGTGAGGGCTTTGGGAGGCCAAGTCTCAGCGCAAAGGGAGGCCAGGGCCACAGAGGTGGCTCAGGCTCTGCCCCCCCTCCCCGGGTGCCTCGCTGGGAGAGTGCGGGCAGGTGCTTAATCTGTAAAATGAGATGGTCTGCTCCGCAAGCCTATCCCGAGCACTTGCTGAGACAACATCTCGAGAGGGCCTGGCAATGCGGGTAGCGGGCATTCTTCTTCTTTTCTAAATGAAGCCAGTTTAATGGTGCCCCAGAGAGGCCTTGGTGATGCCCGAGATCTCCACGGAGCCTGCCTCATAGAAGTCCGAGCAGCTGCATTCCAAGTCCACGGGAAACACCCACAAAACCCCACCACCGGGCCTGCCTCTTAACTTGTAACCAGACATTTAGTGCCTCTCATTAATGGACTCACATTTCTACGTAACAGGCTTAGATTTTTAAACCTTAGCTTCACCAGAGTTCTGAGAGACCTGACTTACGCAATTTGAATTGGTAAGTTCAACACTCCTATGGTTTTTATAAGAAATCTAACTTTCGGGCTTCCCTGGTGGCGCAGTGGTTGAGAGTCTGCCTGCCAATGCAGGGGACACGGGTTCGAGCCCTGGTCTGGGAAGATCCCACATGCCGCGGAGCAACTAGGCCCGTGAGCCACAACTACTGAGCCTGCGCGTCTGGAGCCTGTGCTCCACAACAAGAGAGGCCGCGATAGTGAGAGGCCCGCGCACCGCGATGAAGAGTGGCCCCCGCTTGCCGCAACTAGAGAAAGCCCTCGCACAGAAACGAAGACCCAACACAGCCATAAATAAATAAATTTTAAAAAAAATTTAAAAAAAATTAAAAAAAAAAAAGAAATCTAACTTTCATTAAGTCATCACACTAGTGAAAAAGCAACTCATTATTTGTGGCAAAGTTTTGGGTGAGGCAGGCCAGCGGAAACCTAACACTCACAGCCCTTGGATGGTGCATTAATATATTTTACTGATACTAACTCCTTGATGTATGAAGCACTGTGAGGTAATGAAACGAGGCAAGAGACAAAAAAAATTAAAAAAAAAAAAAGATATTGTGTGTGTGTGTGTGTGTGTGAGAGAGAGAGAGAGAGAGAGAGAGAGAGAGAGAGAGAGAGAGAGAGGGAGAGAGATGTTAAATATCAAAATTCACTTAAGAAGGTAGCAGGAGCTCAGCATCTCCCTGGACTTCCCAGAGAAGACACGCAGCAGGGGATGGTCCCACCCTTCTCATCTTGCCTAGGGTACCACCCCCATGTGCCAACCACACACGCTTTGTGCTCAATCCCCGGCACCATGTGGCCCCGAAAGACACGCCCTTTGACATACCTGACACCACCCACCAATGGGAAAGACTGGTACATTTCACTCAAGGTCACCTCACAATCTCACAAATTACAGAACAAGGGACACCTTTGTTTTTCAAACAAAATTGTGCCTTAGAGCCCCTAGGATTTTGGTTTCCAACCTGGGCTTATTTCACAGGTCCATTTAAAAAAACTGTCTTGTGATGTGACGTGTACAAGTAAAACATTATATGTCAGCACGTCAGTGCGTGCAGATCCCAAAACGTGCTCACCTCTCCTTTTCTGCAAAATCATTTTGTAACTTTTGTTCCTTTTCGAGAGCTATGGTCTCGGCTTGGTTCTTCAGAGTCTGTTCATATTCTCGGATTTTCTCTTTAAGTGCTTTTATCGTTACCTCTGCAGAAGGGGGTGAAAAAAAACTCCAGTAAGAGAAGCATGGTTCCATGTGGCTATATATACTCGGCTTTCGTAACCTAGGAGGATCGGTGTGTTTTAAACTTTAGCTCTTCAACGCTGACACAAAATCAATGGTTACAAGTCCCTTCGGAGACCTTTTACTCCCTAAATGTTAAATTGAACTTTAAACATTTAGGTTGAGGAGGATCAATGGATTTTGCTGGAAGAAGAACTATGTCTCTCTAATACAACTTAAGAAAAAGAGGGGGGAAATCAATGGTAAAATATAGTATCATCTTATTGATGAGTCTTAAATTAGTCCTCTACTGAGGGAAGATTAATAACGTTTTAGTGTGGGTTTAAGTACTTTCTTACAAAGAAAACGGTTCATAATTGTGCGCACATTTTGGAAGAAGCCTACTGACCTCCCCGGCCACGGGCTGCACCTTTGCTGTTTCACAAGTGATGAGACACACGGTGCGCTAAGTGGATGGGGCGCCGGTCTCCTCGGCTGGAAGGGACCAGCCCCGGAGCTTGGGTGCTGACAGCACCCTCCACCGGGGCCAGAGTCTGGCAGACCCAGGCTGCGTGTGCAGAACCGATGACTGGGCCCAGGGGAGCCACAGCTGAGGGAGGGTGAGTGCCAGAGGCGTGGGAAGCAGTGCTGTGTGGTGAAGCCCTGCGGTGCCCGGTGCTCAGGACGCAGGGTCCCTTGGGGGTCAGGGTCGCCCCTGGAAAGCCCAGGTTCCCCCACCACCAAGTGCGTGTTTACAGCAGTTGCTTCAATGACCCAAAATAGGAACACGAGAGCAGATGCAATGAACAGGGCAGGGTCCTAACTCAGCCCCAGGCAGAGCCAGAGCACCGAGGCCCCGGCTCCAAGGATGGTGGAGCTCTTGGGGGACCGCACCTGCCTGGGCGTGGGTCCATCTCGCGGGGGGCAAGGCTGAGTTCCTTGGTCGTCCCAGCACCTGACACAGTGGGTGCTCAGAAAGTGGCTGAGGCATGAGGCTGGGCTGAGCAGGGTGCGGCCTCGACGGGGCTGTGACAACGGGGCTCCAGGCTCAGGCGACAACGTCGCCTGCCAGGTCTCTGCCCATGGAAGCGCTGGGACTGGTGGCCCTTGTTCCTTCGGGCTGTAACTCACGTCAGCTTCTGCTCCCTGAGCTGCGCAGACACGCCGGGCCAAGCAGGAGCCAGGCAGCCGGGCATTTGTACCCACGTGGCTTGGTGCATAAAAGCTAGAAGCTCTTTCATTAAGATAAGAAATGGGCCTTTTTCATCCAATGGAACCAGAGGGTTCTCCTCAGAGGAGGAGACAGGGAATTAAGACCAATGACCTTGGCAGGGTATCTGAGAGATGAACAGGGGGCTTCCTGCCTCTCGGGCTGGGTGTTTGGGGCCTGGAAGAAATGCTCTGTGAGCACAATGGTTAACATGGAGTGATGGGGAGGGAGCAGAACACGTCCACAGAGGACACGACAGGTCACCTCTGGAAACATCTGCACATTCTTTTTAGTCGATGGTCAATGCGGCTGTAAACACGCAGCATTTCTGCCTTGAGCAATGGGTTGGAAACCTCTGGGCAGCCCCTGGGCCCTGGTGCTCAACCCAATGGGTTTCTCAGTGTGACCCATCTATGCTCCTTCCAGGGGAGTTTGGGGCACTAGCTCGGGGCTCCCACTCTGTCTGATGGGGATCTGCCTTTTCAACGACGGATGCGTTGCCTGCGGGTGACACCTGTCAGAGAGTCAGCTCATGATCAAAGTAGGGTCACATCCAGCCCAGGTGGGCTGCTCAGTGAGCCAGGGGCGGATTTGTCCTGGAGCCTCGGTCCCTCCTCTGGCACCTGGGCCCGGGTCCAGGACATTGCCCTGGGCGTGTCCCAGCTGGGTCCCCTCCGCATGAGCAGGGGAGGAGGGAGAGCGGCGTGGAGGAGAGGACACGAAGAGCTCTGCTCCCACGGGCTGTGCCTGGGCCCCGTTCACTCACTTTTACATGGAGTGGGGGAGAATTACAGCATGTGATAAAGAAACTCCTGTCCTGCTCTAACATTTGATCCATCCACACTACAGCTGTGATGATTAAAACAAGTGATGTGCACCTCAACCCCTTCCCAATTCAAAGCATTTTTATACTGGGGAGAAAAGAGAGGAAAGCAGCATTTTCCTGGCAGTGGGGAAAATCCGTAAAGATACCAATAAACAAAGAGAAGGATGGGGGGCGATTTCTGGAAAAAGCCACAGCGCTGAGTTAAGAGCAGCTGATATTTACTGAGTGTCGGGAACAGCGCTTAACGCCTCGGCTGCATCTCATTTAATCCTACAACAGCCCGTCAGGGTTAGTACGAGAATTCTGCCCCCACCCAAGGAAACGAGGCTTCAACAATGTGAGACCACTTGCTCCAGGCTGCACAGCGAAGTGGTGGCAACCAAGGGACCCTGGCCCGGTCTGCTGGCCTTTGGAGCCTTTGTTCTTGAGTCTTGGACTCTGCATTTCTTTCTTTCTCTCTTTCTTTTTTTGGCCACGCCACGTGGCTTGTGGGATCTTAGTTCCCCGACCAGGGATCGAACCCATGCCCCCTGCAGTGAAAGCGCCGCGTGCAGTCCTAACCACTGGACCGCCAGGGAAGTCCGTTAGGCTCTGCATTTCATTTAGAAATGTCCATCAGGTGAGGCCTTTGGGGAGGCGATGATCCCCACGCTGGGCAACTGGCCCTGGGGCGCTGACAAAACAGGGGGGGAGGGCGACCAGGCCCTACAACAAAACCAAATCAAACTGAAGGAAACCCAAACGGTGGATCTGTCAAAATAAGATGCCAGAGGTCACTGGAAGGAAATGTGCAGAACCAGAATTTACAGGTTCTCTTTCCGCTGGGCGCTGGGTGGTTCTGACCAGAGCCAAGTCCTGCTGGGGGAAGGGAGCATTTCCCTCACTGGACCCCAAGCTCCTAAGTCCTCACCTTGCTCCCCAGCGGGACCAAACTGTCCCTTGGGTCCCACAGGCTCACAGCTCCCTGTGGGCCAGATTGAAGTGGCGTCCCCGAGGAAGGGGCCCGAGGGCCTGCTGTCCTTACTGCCCAGGCCTGGACCTTCCTGCCTCTTCCCAGGTCCTTTCCGCACACGACCCCTCCTCGCCAGCCGGTGTCCAAAGGTCTCAAAACCCAAGGATGCTTTTAATAATCGTCATCAGGGACTTCCCTGGTGGTGCAGTAGTTAAGAATCCGCCTGCCAATGCAGGCAACACGGGTTCGAGCCCTGGTCTGGGAAGATCCCACATGCCTCGGGGCAACTAAGCCCGGGCGCCACAACAACTGATGCCCACGTGCCATAGAGCCTGCACACAACAACGAAGACCCAGCACAGCCAAAAAAAAAAAAAAAAAAAATCTTCATCAGGTAATTCCTTCTCCAGCCCTCAGGGGAAGTCCCCCAAGCAGTTTGCTCTCTTTTCTGTCACCTTCCTCACCCACACCCCCAAACAAAACCAAACAGGCCCACTTTTACTTGGACTTGGCTGAGAAACCTACAGCGGCTGTCAGATGGGGCAGTGATTTTCCTCAAGACAAGGAAGCCAAGAGGCTCCCGATTGGGACACGTCTGGATTTTAGGTGTGGGAGAGATTTCTTTGTTCTTCCCTGACAGGAAAAGCCAGGCAACCTTTGCCCTCTCTCCTTGTTGCCAAAAAGCTGTTTTGTTTTCCTTCGTTAACTTCGTCATGGATAGGTGACAGTGACCAGGACACCACGGGGCTCACGCGTGGGGACGTGCAGGCTGCGTCTGAAGCCTTAATGTATTGGCCTCAATTATTAAATGACTTACTGGATGTGACCCTTTGATCATGAGCTGGCTCTCTGACAGGTGTCACCCGCAGGCAACGCATCCGTCTTTGAAAAGGCAGATCCTATTACATGATGATTCAGGAAGAACTTTAAAAGAATCCTGATCGGTCCCGACGGGAGGGCAATAAAATCATATGCAGTCGTTGTGCAGAGGTAAAGTTTTCCTTCTCAATTGCTAAGCATTATTATTATCTCTCTTTAATGACTCTGATTCTTGCCCCACCCGGACTTTATGATGAAGGTGACAATCAGAGCTGGTTCCAACAGTATGGGGAAGGCAATTAAAAAAGAAAAAAAAAAGAAAATTAAAAAATTAAAAATTAAAAAAGAAAGAAAAGAAAAAAGAGAAGAAAAGAAAACAGAAGGAATGAATACATTTTCCACCAACCTTGATTTTTCACTTCAGCAAATTCCTTGTTGTATTCTTCAAGAGTTTCCCTAAGTTTCTGGTTCTCTGTTTCAATGTCATGTAGGCGCTGCACTTTGAGCTGGAGCTGCTGTCCGAGGTCCAGAGCCGGAACGGGATCTGCGCGAGAGGGAAACACACGTCACCCCCTTCTGGACATATTCGAGCCACCTTCCTGGCCTCGAGGAGGCTTGGAGCAGGTCGCCCAGCTCCCAGGGAGTCAGCTCCCCAAGGCCCCGCGGCTGGATGGACCGCGTGCTTCTCTGTGGCTGCTAAGGGATATGCACACAGACCGACCCAGTACATGAAAACGGGGTGGGGATGGCCACGGGCTCCCTGGGATTTGCCCACTCCCCTGGCCTGCTGTGACACTTAAAGGATTTTCCATTCCCTGATCTGATAGGAAGAAAGATACACGCAGCGGCAAGGGGAGGAGCCCGGGAAAATCACCTACCACCTAGCGCCCACGCGGAGGAAGCAGCGAGTGGGAATGTGCTGAAGGCCTCAAGTTTCCAATAATTCTTACGAAGTTGGAAATAACACCTGACACCCGGAGAGCGTCTGGCCATCACAGAACACTTTTACGGACATTTTCTCATTTGAGCCCCAGGACACTCCTGGGAGAGAGATGTGACACACAGATCACGTTCCTTTCACAGAAGAGGGAACTAAAGCTCATTGATGCGGGGTCCTGGGCCCTGATGGGCCCAGGTTTCCGGCTGGTTAGTTGGGCAGAGAGATCTCAAACCCAAGTCTGTGAGATCCAGTGACTGTCCTTCCAAAGAGGAAGGTCCCCTGAGGGGGCGGGCTCCCCCTTCTGTCACGGCCCTCCCTTCCTGATGAAGGATGCTCAGGGGAGAGTCAGGGCTTACCAGCTAGTGATCTAAAGATGGGAGAACCCTGGGTTTCTGCTCTCGGCTGTTCTGTCTTTCCTCAGAGGCACAGCTGGTGACCCAGCTGCTGTGACCCGTCCTGCGCCGGCGGGCCAGCCAGCCAGGAGGTCACCACAGTCCTGGTTAGAGTACAAACAGCAGGAGAAGGGCATCTGGGCCAGTTATGAGAGGTCCTGCAGCCAATTCAATGTGCTCTCCACCATCAGACTCACTTACAAAAAAACTGGATTTGTGAGGGGAACCACTGACCGAAACCGCCCACCCTGGCCAGGAACAACAGTAGCCACTCGCATGAGTTCTCTTACAACGGGAGGTCCTGGTAAGGAATGCGGAACTAACAAGCTACCAACAACCGGAAGAATTCGGGCAAGGTCAAAAGGAGAGAGGAGACGCCAGTCCTTAAGTCCTACCAGCCTCCGAGAATCCTTGCTGGAATCCATCTTGGCTGAGCGACGGATGTGCCACCAGGAAGGACCCTGGGTCAGAGTGATTGGCCAGAGACAACACGGAAACTCACCCCATCACCATAAAACCCGAGACTGGGAGCCATGTGGCAGAGCAGTTCTCCGGGGTTCCCTGACCCTGCTGCTCTCTGCCCGGGCGCCCCTTCCCAATAAAGTCTCTTGCTTTGTCAGCACCTGTGTCTCCTCGGACAATTCATTCCCGAGTGTTAGACAAGAGCCCGCTCTCGGGCCATGGAAGGGGTCCCCTTTCCTGCAACAGATCTGGACCTAAAATCGGACACTGCAGATGTGGAATTTGGGGTACAGGCGCGGACTTTGCCTTTACCGTTCATTCAGCACAAAATGGTGAGACATTAAATGTTCTTCTGGCATCAGTTGGGTCTTTATTTTTATTTCTGCTGTACTTATAATCCACCTGCCAGGCCCCAGTGGGGCACTTCCTCTAGGACTCTGGGGCCCCGTCAGAGTAGAAGCATACCCGAGTCTGCTGGGCTTAGAAAAGATTACGGAAGATATTTCTGGTATGGACGCCAGCATCACTTGTGAGACGGCTGCAAAGATTTAGTCTCCGGTTGAGGAATGCTAAACACAGAGCCCAGTGGATCAACAAGGGTATATATCCAAGCGCTCACTTAATTTTCAAATACCAGAGCAGTTAATTTTTCAGACCACCCTTGGTTCCTGGAAACGAGGGCTCCGTCTACCACGCCTCAGTCGGCGGGGCCACCAGGAGCCAGGAGCGCTTTGAGGAGCCAGCGTCTTGGTGGGATTTACAAAAGGCAGGCCCCGCGGCACGTCCAGCACAGCGTTTGTCCAGCACAGCGTTTAACACCACCCATCATGTGAAACCCCGGCAGCCGGGCACTGATTCTGTGCGTATATACAGTTTATGACGACCTCATCGCTTTCTCATTTGTAGCCTCTCATTATTATTTTTATCAGCATTAAAAAATTTGTACTAAATTAGATTTCAAAAGCTATTTCGGGGAGATGGTTCCTTGTAAGTAGGAGTGGTAATAGCACTACAGAATGAACATCCTCAGAACATTCCAGGTGCAGCTTTTTTTTTTTTTTTTTTTAATTTCAGTATCTTCCCTGGACACCTTCCCACCCCCACTCCTCTTCCCACTCCCCACATGGCCTTATGCTGGGCAAATGACCTGAAGGAGATAAAAGAGAGTACTGCCTGTGGCCCCGTCCATGTAAAACGACAACTTTAACTTGAAACAGGGGTCAGGGAAGAATTGAGGAGAAGAACCACTGCGCTTCTATAAAATTCTCTGAATGTTCATTGCTGTAGGTTTCCCAGCACAACTGCCAGTACAAATTATATTTTAAAGAGCTAAGCTAGTATGCGGCCCTCCATCCCCCAAATTTCTCTTGACAACTTTTCCAGTCCATTCCTTTTAAGAGGCCAGGACCCACTGTGTCTGCTTTGAATAAAAAATAGTTTCCCTCGTTAGATTCAGCAAGGAATTCAGTAACATATAAAAATAATACGCACATTATCAAGTGAATGGTAACTAGGAGCTTTAGACAAATTTTCAAAGCATTATATTGTAAATGAAAATTCTGGCAATCTTATAATTATTCATTACGGCATATATATTTAATTGAACATGATTAAAGGTTAATGCCTAAGTAGCAGAACTGGTCATAGAATAAAGAATGAACTGAATGTTCAAAAATCTCTATGTATTAAACTTCAAACTTTACTACAGTACAGTTGAATGACTCAACGCCTACAGCATTTGAATATCGTTTTGGATTATGTAAAAGGCATTGCTAAAGTACCTCTTAGGCTTAATATTTATTACTTGTATTACAGGAACAGTTAATTACCACATGACAATATAATGACTCTAGCATGTTTGGGCTAGAGACCAAAACAGTGAATTTCGGCACGCCAAACCCCAGCCTGCATGTTAATCTAGGGGAAATCATAGCTTTTTGCCTCATGAATGATTTCCAATGCCATTTAAACCCCACACAAGTATTGTTAGGTCTTATTCTGAACGTCACAAGCCTCCGATCTCAGCAGCTCGATTAGGGAACTGTCTGGGGGAGGCAAGAGCACACACCCATATGTGGAACAGCACCACACAGAAACCTGCAGCCCATCTTCCCTGCCGCCTCCTTCAGTTCAACATGCCTTACTGCCAGTGCCATGCACCCGATGTGACAGACTTGCAAAGTGTTCTACAATCACCTCATAGTTCATTCCTAAAACACTCTTTGAGGCATTCTACAGCTCAGTATGCAGCACAGGACTCAAAGAACATAATTATAACAAACAACAAGTCACCTGTATTTATTCAGCACCTTCCCCTAAGTACATGGAACATTATCTCGTTGATTCCAGCCATCACAGCCAGAGGTCAGGGCGGGGGTGGGGAGGGGGCTCTGCAGCGAGTCAGGCGCTGGCATCTCACCCAGGGACAGGGGGAGGCGAGAAGTCGGCCAGGCAAACAGGTAATGCAAAAGTCTAATTAAGATTTCTGCCTTCTGAACCAGCAGCCGACTAAATTATACTGTCTCTTCAAGTACTAATACAGCAAGTAGGTCCTAAGCATCTGTCTGCTCTGGGTAAGGCACTGATTCATTGGGATGGACATCCAGCAGAGTCAGCTGGGCCCAACCTCACAGAGACAAACCATGTTCACAAAAAACTAAGATAAACAAGAAGGGCCACATGGAAGACCATTCCCAGATAGAGAAACTGGGAAAAGGAGATTTTTTTTTTTTTTTTTCCCTAAAAAGAAGAGTCAGAGTTCAGACCTGTGGAGACTGTGGGGCAGTCCATCCCTGTGGAAGAAACAGCATGCAGGGGAGCAAGAAGCAGGGAAGGGTCAGGCACAGCCACAGAAATACTTCAGCCCAACTGCAGGTGCCCACATACACGTTCTATGATGTCAGGACCATTCTCGGTGCTGGGGGGACACGGTGGCGAACAAGAGAAAATCCTTGTTCTCAAAGACTTGACATTCCACTGAAGTGAGGGAGACAGACAAACAGTAAAACCAAACAAATCAGAAGGCTCTCAGTACTGCCAAGCATGAAGAAGAGAGGAGACAGGGTGTGGAGAATGGGGAATGGGTCCTGGAGACAGAAGGACAGGGAGGGCCTCTTGAGTAGTTGACCCTGGGATTGAGATCTGGATGTCAAAGAGGAGAGAACGTGAAGACTCTTGGCAGAGGGAATGGCAGTTCAAAGGTCCAGAGCTGGGTACGAGGATGGGCATATACAAGCCATAGAGAGAAGCCAGTGAGGTATGATGAAGGGAAGGGAAAATGGCCAAGGACAAGTGGTCAGAGTGGGAGGCCTGTGATCAAGGATTTAAAGAAAAATATGAACACAATTAAGGAGAGAAAGAGATGATACAAAGAAGAATCGAACTGAATTCTAGAGCTGAAAATACAATGTTGGAGGTGCCCTGTTGCACAGTAGGTAGTGGGTCAGTCTCATGAAAATACAGCGTCTACAGTGAGCTAAGGGATTCAGTTTGGATTCAATTCTACTCCTGATGGAAAAAGCCACCAGAGAATAGGACTCTTGCCAAGATGAGCCACTGGGGCATGAGAAGAAAACTGCAGTACTCTGAACCACGAAAGTGTTTGTTGGTTTTCCAGTTGCAAAGTATTTAAGAGTTTTAAGCTTAAAGATGAGTTATACAATTTTTCTTTTAAAAAGCGAAGTGTTCTAAATTAGCTGCCCTGTTCTGTGATGACAGATGGCTATCAGTAATATGCTGCCTGGCAGACATTTAAAAAATATAAACACATATTCTATGTCTTTGAAGTAAATGTGATGTTTTAATACTTAGGGGGGAAAAAAAAACTACTTGAATGAAACTCATCTACAGTGACAGCACTCTAAAAGTGGATATTTGGAAATGTTCCCATCATCATATAAACTTATGGGCAAAGATAACACTGTCTACAAAAATGTCTCAATGCCTCATATCAGACAAGAGGGAGTAGAAGGTAATTGTTTAGAGTGTGGGCCAGACTATATGCGATTGAATCCCAGCTCTGCCACTTACTGGTGTGCAACCTTTGACAAGCTACTTAATATCTCTGTATCTTACTTTCTTTATCTATAAATTGGGCATAATAATTGTGCCAATATCATTAGGTTGTTGTAAGGATTAACTATGATCATATGTGATAGACCGCCAGGCACGGAGTTAATTACTCAATAGATGCTACCTATTATCAACCGACTCAAACCTGATGAAATATTTGCCAAAACGAGTTTCAAACCCATTTGTTAATATATAAAAAATACAGTTATCTTCTGACTAGTTAGCAAGAAAAATTGATATACCATGATAAATAAAAATTTACTAGCTGAATTTCAACTAATACTTTCTTATAACTGGTATGCAGGTTTCAAAAATATGAATCACATTTTTGTAGAGTTAGCTAATAATGCACTGCTTTGGTCTGGGTCTATGTATCTTTGTGAGTTATCTTTTCCAGCCATTTATGACAGCCATTAAAATCAAAACGACATTAACAAAACTTGGAGATTTCTACTCCTGGCCATGACAGATTAACTGGCACTGGACCTGCCCTCTGGCCATAAACAACTAGACTACTAGGTAATCTAAATGAAACGAAGAACCATTTACAGATGTTGTACAACCAGCAGAGCAGGAACGGTGATCCCTGAGAGAGGGGCACAAGTAAGGTGAACCCTATGATCACCCTGACTCTCTGCCAGGAAACGCTTTCTGGACCGCAGCACAGGGAAGGGGGAACCCAAGCAGAGCATGACGGTCTTCTTGGATTGAGAAGATAGAGATCTAAAGAGCAGGAGATTGAGGTGCCTGGAATTGATAGGGCAGAGCCCTGGAAAGGAGGGAGATATGCAGAGAAAGAGCTAGAGAAATCTGCAGAGGAGTCATATAAAATCTGTTGCTAAAAGATAAGGTCCATACATACACACAGGGTGAAACTCCACAAGGCCGCACAAAGAACTACAAGGAAGGTCTAAGTAAACAACTCCTAGAGCTCACAGTGTTGGGAGGCTTTCAAGTTGCAACTAGCCAGAGAAGAGAGGCTTGTTGAACAGCCAGGACATTCAGTAGAAGACATCAGAGGGCCACACCAGAGTGGAGGGCTAAGCTAATCCTAAAGTAAAGGCTAGTCTGGACCTGTCCCCAAAAGCTTAAAAACATGTCTCAGAATAATTGAGTTGATCTGCAAGTAATTTAACTGCCTGCCCCCAAATATTTCAACACTCTTAAGAAAGACAACAAAATCCAGTTAACTACAATGTCCAACATCCAATCAAAAATTACTAGACATGCAAAGAATCAGGATAATAAGGGAAAAAAACATCAGTTAATAAACACAGAACCAGAAATTACAAGAGATAATGGGAGTAGGGCTTCCCTGGTGGCTCAGTGGTTACCAATCCACCTGCCAGTGCAGGGGACACAGGTTCGAGCCCTGGTCCAGGAGGATCCCACATGCCGCGGAGCAACTAAGCCTGTGTGCCACAATTACTGAGCCTGCGCTCTACAGCCCGCGAGCCACAACTACTGAAGCCTGCACGCCTAGAGCCTGTGCTCCACAACAAGAGAAGCCACTGCACCGCAACAAAGAGTAGCCCCCGCTCAATGCAACTAGAGAAAGCCCACGCACAGTAACAAAGACGCAATGCAGCCAAAAAGTAAATAAATAAATAAATTTATAAAAAAGAGATAATGGGAGTAGTTGACAAAGACTAAAACAATTATAAGCATGCTCAAGGATTTAAAGGAAAACATGAACACAATAAGGAGAGAAACAGAAGCTATAAAGACCCAGATGGAATTCTAGAGCTTAAAATACAGTATCTGAAATGAAAAAAATTCCCTAGATTGGCTTAAAAGCACATTAGACACTGCAAAATCAAGAAGATCAGAGAACTAACTCAAAGACATAGTCACAGAAACTGTCTAAATAGAAGCACAGAGAAGAGACTGAAAAAAAAAAAGTTACTAAAACCTCAGCAGCCTGTAAAACAATATCAAGCAATCTAACATACATGTCCCAGAAAGGGGCAAGGGATGTATTTGAAAGAAGTGGCAAAATTTCCAAATTTGGTGAAAGCTATAAACCCCCAAATCCAAGAAACTCAACAAAATCCAAGCAGAATAAATGCAAAGAACACCAATAAACACAATCAAATTGCTGAAAAGAGGAATAAAAAGAAAATCTTAAAAGCCAGAAAAAAGGGACTTCCCTGGTGGTGCAATGGTTAAGAATCCGTCTGCCAATGCAGGGGACACAGGTTTGAGCCCTGGTCCAGGAAGATCCCACATGTCGCGGAGCAACTAAGCCCGTGCGCCACAACTACTGAGCCTGCGCTCTAGAGGCTGTGAGCCACAACTACTGAGCCCATGCGCCACAACTACTGGAGCCCGCGTGCCCTAGAGCCCACGTGCCTCAACTACTGAGCCTGTGCACTCCAGGGCCTGCGCGCCACAACTACTGAGCCCGCATGCTACAACTACTGAAGCCTGCGCTCCTAGAGCCCATGCTCCGCAACAAGAGAAGCCACCACAATGAGAAGCCCACACACCGCAACAAAGAGTAGCCCCTGCTCACAACTAGAGAAAGCCTGCACACGGTAGTGAAGACCCAATGCAGCCAAAAAAAAAAAAAAAGCCAGAGAAAAGAAGACTCTTAGGGGAAGAAAGATAAGGCTGATGAAGACCTCCTGTCAGAAGTGATGTCAGTCAGTCCAGAGAGAGAAAAACTGAAACAAAAACTGCCAATATATAGTTTTATACCCAACAAAAAATATCCTTCAAAAATGAGGGTGAGGGCTTCCCTCGTGGTGGAGTGGTTAAGAATCCGCCTGCCAATGCAGGAGACACGGGTTTGAGCCCTGGTCCGGGAAGATCCCCCATGCTGCGGAGCAACTAAGCCCGTGCGTCACAACTACTGAGACTGCGCTCTAGAGCCCATGAGCCACAACTACTGAAGCCTGCATGCCTA
Source organism: Balaenoptera physalus (assembly GCF_965194825.1). Lineage (NCBI taxonomy): Eukaryota > Metazoa > Chordata > Mammalia > Artiodactyla > Balaenopteridae > Balaenoptera > Balaenoptera physalus. The sequence continues at coordinate 84,770,697 of NC_138898.1, forward strand.
GAGCCTGTGCTCCGCAACAAGAGAAGCCACTGCAATGAGAAGCCCATGCACCGCAATGAAGAGTAGCCCCCGTTCGCCACAACTAGAGAAAGCCTGCTTGCAGCAATGAAGACCCAACGCAGCCAAAAATTAAAAAAAAATAAAAATAAATAATTTTTAAAAATAATAATAAAAAGAAATGAAGGTGAGATAGACACTTTGTTTGTGTGTTTCAAATGAACAAGAGCTGGCAGAATTCATTGCCAGTGAACCTACAGTATAAGATATGTTAAAGGAAATGCTACAGACCAAAAGAAACTGATGCCAGACAGAAACCTGCATCTACACAAAGGAATAAACAACACTGCACTGGAAATGGTAAATATATGGGTAAAAATAAAGTACTACTTTTCTCATTTTTAATTTCTTTAAAAGATAATTGACTATTTAAAAGCAAAAATAGTACAATGTATTGTAGGGTTATAACATATGGAGAAGTAAAATAAATAACAATACACAAAGCACAGGAAGGAGAGAGTGAAAGTGTACTGTAAGATTCTTACATTGTATGTGAAGTGGTATAGTATTATTTGAAAGTATAGCGTGATAAATTAAAGACACTTAATGTAAACCTTAAAGTAACCACTAAGAAAATAAAACAAAGAGCTATAGCTAATAAGACAATTGAGGAGATAAAATAAGATCACAAAAAATAATGAAAATAAAGCAAGAAAGACACAACAAAAAAATAGGTAAGACAAGTAGAAAGTGAATAGTAAGATGGTAGACTTATGCCTCTCTTTATCCATAATTACATGAAATATAAAATATCTAACATTCCACTTAAAAGGCATATTGTCAGACTGGATTAAAAAAAAAACACGACAGAGCTGTTTACAAGAAATACAACTTAAATAAAACAAAAAGATAGGTTAATAGTAAAAGGATAGAAAATGATATAACATGGAAACACTAATCAAAAGAAAGCTGGAGTGCCTATATCAAAATGAAACAAAGCAAACTTTAGTACAAGGAATATTAACAAAAATAAAATCACTGTATAAACTTGAAAGTATCAAATCATTGAGAAGATATAACAATCCTAAAAGTAAATGTACTACAAAACAAAGCTTCAAAACCATGAATTAAAAACTAATATACGTGAAACAAGAAAAAGAAAAATCCACAGTAATAAAGATTTCAAAACTCTGTGCTTGCTAATTAATAGTACAACTAAATATAAAATCAGTATGGATACAAAAGACTTGAACAACACTGTTGACCAACTTGAGCTAATTGACATTTATAGAACACTCCACTCAGCAAACTACAGAACACACATTCCCTTCAAGTGCACATGGGACACTCACCAAGACAGAAATATACTGGACCATAAAACAAGTCTCAATAAACTTAAAAGAACAGAAATCATACCAAGCACATTCTCTGGCCACAGTGAAATAAATCAGTGACCTGAGCCTCCACTTTAAGAAACTCCAGAAAGCTCTAGCCAGACTGATCAAGAAAAGAAAAAAAAAAAAAAAAGAATTCACAAGTTCCAAGATCAGGAATGAAAAAAGGGACATGACTACCCATCCTACAGATATTTAAAAGGTAATGAAATATCATCAACAACGTTATGCTAATAAATTTACGTGAAATGGATCATTCCTTGAAAAATTACCAAAACTGACTCAAGAAGAAATAAAAAATCTTAATAGACCTCTATCTGTTAAAGAAGTAAAATTTATAATTAAAAACCTTGCTATAATTAAAAAAGATACATGCACCCCTATGTTCATAGCAGCACTATGCACAATAGCCAAGACATGGTAACAACCTAAATGTCCATCAACAGAGGAATAGATAAAGAAGATGTGGTACATATATACAATGGAATACTACTTAGCCATACAAAAGAATGAAATAATGCCATTTGCAGCAACATGAATGGACCTAGAGATTATCGCACTAAATGAAGTAAGTCAGAAAGAGAAAGACAAATACCACATGACATCACTTATGTGTGGAATCTAAAATATAACACAAATGAAGTTATTACGAAACAGAAATAGACTCATAAACATAGAGAACAGACTTGTGGTTCGCAATGGGGAGAGGGGGTGTGGGAGCAATGGAAGAACAAACAAACAAACACCTTGCAACAAAGAAAATCCCAGGCCTGGATGGCTTCACTGGTGAACTAGAGATGTTTTAGGAAGAAGTAATGGCAATCTTACATAAACTCTTTCAGCACTTAACCTCATTTGATAAGACCAGCAGTACTACCTTGATACCAAAACTCATAAAAACATTAAAAGGAAAAAAAAATAGGCAAAAAACTACAGTGCTATATTCCTAATGAACTTAAATGCAGAAATCCTTAGTAAAATATCAGCAAATTAAACCAGCAAATTCTAAAAAGCACAATACATCATAACCAAGTAAGACTTATCCTAGGAAGGCAAAGTTGGTTTAACACTAGAAAATTAAACGATTTCATCATATTAAGAGAATAAAAGAGAAAAATCATATGATTAGCTCAATTGAGGCAGAAAAAAATCTGACAAAATTCAATACCCATTTATGACAGAAACTCTCAGCAAACTAGGACTAAAAGGGACTTTTCTCAAACTTTTAAGGGTGTCTACAAAAACCCACTACAGCTAACATCATATTCAGTGTTGAAAGAGTGAATGATTTCCCTAAGGTTGGGACCAGCACAAGGATGTTTGCTTTTTCTACTTCTATTCAACATTGTACTGGAGGTCCTGGCCAGTGTGGAAAAAAAGAAAAAGAAAAGAAAAAAGAAATACATGATATTACAGATTGGAAATCAATATGGACAAAAAAAACTTGAGTAACGCTATCAACCAAGTTGACCTGAAATTTACAGAACATTCCATCCAACAATTGTAAAGTGCATAATCTCTTCAAGGGCACAAGGGACATTCAAGATAGAACGTCTAGGGAATCTCCAAAAAAACTTCCAGAACTAAGAAGTAAGTTTTAAAAGGTCACAAATATAATATTACTATATAAAAATTAATCACATTTCTATATAAAAGCATCAAAGAATTGGAAAAAAATTACCAAAAAAAATACCATTTACTACAGCATCCAAAAACATGACCTATTTAGGGATAAACTGAACACTATGGGCCAGGCCTGTATATTGAAAACTACAAAATACTGCTGAGGGAAATTAAAGACATAAAGAAATATACGATGTTTGGACTGGAAGACTCAATAGTGTTGTCAATTTTCCTCAAATTGATCTATAGATAAAGTGGAATCCAGATCAAAATCCTGGCAGGCTTGTTTGTAAAAACTGACAAGCCGAGTCTAAAATTTACATAGAAACTCAATTAGCCAAAACGATTTTGAAAAAGAAGACCAAAGAAAAAGGACTTATATTACCTGATTTCAAGACTGATTATAAAGCTACAAGAATCAAGATAGTATGATATTAACATAAGGATACACATACAGATCAGTGAAATAAATAGAGGGTCCAGAAAAAAGACGCACACATATACCATCCATTAATTTTCAAAGAAACTCAACCCTTATCTCATATCATACATAAAAATTAACTCAAATGTATCATAGGCCTAAAGGTAAAAGATAATACTATGTAACTTCACACACACACACACACACACACACACACAAAACCCACACACATAGGAGAAAAGAATTTATGACTTTGGACTAGGCAATGATTTCTTAGAACATAAAAAGCAAGAACCAATAGAAGAAAAAATTAATAAACTGGACTTTATTAAAATAAAAACTTCTGCTCTTCAAAAGACAAGAAAATGGGAGAAAATATTTGCAGTGCATATATTTGACAAAGGACTTGTATCTAGACTACAGCAAAGCTACAATTCAATAGTAAGCCAAACAACCCATTAAAAAAAAATGTGCAGAAGATTTAAACAGACACCTTATAAGTGAAGATCTATGAAGGTCCAAAAGCACATGAATAAAAATTTAGCATCATTAGTCATCAAGAAAAATGCAAATTGAAGTCACAGTGAAATACGTTCTACACTCACTAGAATGTCTAATATCTAAAACACTGACAATACCAAATGGTGGAGAGGACACAGAACAACTGGAACTCCCACACATGTTTGGGGGTGGGGGGTAAGATGACACAACTGCTTGGAAAAACCGTTTGGCGGTTTCTTATCAAGCTAAACATACACCTACCCCATGCCCCAAGAATTCTAGTCCTAGGTATTTATCTAAAAGAAATGAAAACAAATGTCCATATACAACTGTCTATGAACGCTTACAGCAGGTTTATTCACGATAGCCACAAACTGGAAACAATCCAAACGTCCATGAACAGGTGGATGGGTAGGCAAATCGTTATACATCCACACAGTGGAATACCACTCCCCAGTGAATGTGGGTGAATAATCCCCAACACGCCACGCTGAGTGAAGGACGCCAGACGCATCAGAGAACCTCCCCAAGGACCCCATTTATGTGAAACTCCAGAAACAATGAACCTAATCTAGATCGACAGAAAGCAGATCAGTGGTTGCCGGCATTTGGGATCATAAGGGAACTTTCGAGAGGTTATGAATGTTCTATATCTTGATTGTGTGGTTGGCCACTGTATCAAATTGTACACAAAATAAGTGTGTTTTACTGTATATAGATTATGCCTCAATGAGGTGGATTTAAAATTTTTTTTCTAGTGAGAGCAAAATGTTTTCTGTACTGCTAATAAAATGTAAAATTTAAGTCCTTTTTACTCTTCATCACATCCTTTAAATTCTGTTTCTAGTATATGATTTGCAATTTATTTCACACACTACTATAGTTACACATGTACATCATTTAAATAAATAAGTAGTATATATGGGGGGTACAAATTCGAAATTTTTTACTGTTGGGGGACATGAACAAAAGTAGCTCAAAGACCACTCAGACCCGTGGGCTGCGTGCAAAGGATGGGCAGAGGAAGTGGATTCAAGTGGTGAGAGGTAATGGAGGCTTGGACTAGGGATGGCTGACGGGGTAAGTGGTCGAATTCGGGGTGCGTTCTGGAGGTGAGGTCAGCAGGACTTACTGACAGATCAGCTCTAAAGTGTGAGGGAGGGAAAGGAGAGCAAGCTGACTCCTGCCTTTGTGGCCGAAGCAACTCCGTGAATGGTGATGCCATTTACTTCCTGGGGTCGGGGGGAGGGGAGGCTGGGGGGGATCAGCTGCTCTCCTGTGCTCATGTGGAGTTTGAGAGTCTAACAGACATCAGAAGAAGCAGTAAGAACTACAATCCTGCAGCCTGTGGAACAAAATCCACATGCACAGAAAGACAGACAAGATGAAAAGGCAGAGGGCTATGTACCAGATGAAGGAACAAGATAAAACCCCAGAAAAACAACTAAATGAAGTGGAGATAGGCAGCCTTCCAGAAAAAGAATTCAGGATAATGATAGTGAAGATGATCCAGGACCTTGGAAAAAGAATGGAGACAAAGATGGAGAAGATGCAAGAAATGTTTAACAAAGACCTAGAAGAATTAAAGAACAAACAAACAGAGATGAATGATACAATAACTGGAATGAAAAATACACTAGGAGGAATCAATAGCAGAATAACTGAGGCAGAAGAACGGATAAGTGACCTGGAAGACAGAACGGTGGAATTCACTGCTGCGGAACAGAATAAACAAAAAAGAATGAAAGGAAATGAAGACAGCCTAAGAGACCTCTGGGACAACATTAAACACAACAACATTCGCATTATAGGGGTCCCAGAAGGAGAACAGAGAGAGAAAGGACCCGAGAAAATATCTGAAGAGATTATAGTCGAAAACTTCCCTAACATGGGAAAGGAAATAGCCACCCAAGTCCAGGAAGCGCAGAGAGTCCCATACAGGATAAACCCAAGGAGAAACACGCCAAGACACATAGTAATCAAATTGGTAAAAATTAAAGACAAAAAAAATTATTGAAAGTAGCAAGGGAAAAATGACAAATAACATACAAGGGAACTCCCATAAGCTTAACAGCTGATTTCTCAGCAGAAACTCTACAAGCCAGAAGGGAGTGGCATGATATACTTAAAGTGATGAAAGGGAAGAACCTACAACCAAGACTACTCTACCCGGCAAGGATCTCATTCAGATTCAATGGAGGAATCAAAAGCTTTACAGACAAGCAAAAGCTAAGAGAATTCAGCACCACCAAACCAGCTCTACAACAAATGCTAAAGGGACTTCTCTAAGTGGGAAACGCAAAAGAAAAGGACCTACAAAAACAAACCCAAAACAATTAAGAAAATGGTCATAGGAACATACACATTGATAATTACCTTAAACATGAATGGATTAAATGCTCCAACCAAAAGACACAGGCTTGCTGAATGGATACAAAAACAAGATCCATATATATGCTGTCTACAAGAGACCCACTTTAGACCTAGGGACACATACAGACTGAAAGTGAGGGGATGGAAAAAGATATTCCATGCAAATGGAAATCAAAAGAAAGCTGGAGTAGCAATACTCATATCAGATAAAATAGACTTTAAAATAAAGACTGTTACAAGAGACAAGGAAGGACACTACATAATGATCAAGGGATCAATCCAAGAAGAAGAGATAACAATTATAAATATACATGCACCCAACATAGGAGCACCTCAATACATAAGGCAACTGCTAACAGCTATAAAAGAGGAAATCGACAGTAACACAATAATAGTGGGGGACTTTAACACCTCACTTACACCAAGGGACAGATCATCCAGACAGAAAATTAATAAGGAAACACAAGCTTTAAATGACACAATAGACCAGATAGATTTAATTGACATTTATAGGACATTCCATCCAAAAACAGCGGATTACACTTTCTTCTCAAGTGCACACGGAACATTCTCCAGGATAGATCACATCTTGGGTCACAAATCAAGCCTCAGTAAATTTAAGAAAATTGCAATCATATCAAGCATCTTTTCTGACCACAACGCTATGAGATTAGAAATGAACTACAGGGAAAAAAAACGTAAAAAACACAAACACATGGAGGCTAAACAATATGTTACTAAATAACCAAGAGATCACTGAAGAAATCAAAGAGGAAATCAGAAAATACCTAGAGACAAATGACAATGAAAACACGACGATCCAAAACCTATGGGATGCAGCAAAAGCAGTTCTAAGAGGGAAGTTTAAAGCTATACAAGCCTACCTCAAGAAACAAGAAAAATCTCAAACAATCTAACCTTACACCTACAGGAACTAGAGAAAGAAGAACAAACACAACCCAAAGTTAGCAGAAGGAAAGAAATCATAAAGATCAGAGCAGAAATAAATGAAAGAGAAACAAAGAAAACAATAGCAAAGATCAATAAAACTAAAAGTTGGTTCTTTGAGAAGATAAACAAAATTGATAAACCATTAGCCAGACTCATCAAGAAAAAGAGGGAGAGGACTCAAATCAATAAAATTAGAAATGAAAAAGGAGAAGTTACGACAGACACCGCAGAACTACAAAGCATCCTAAGAGACTACTACAAGCAACTCTATGCCAATAAAATGGACAACCTGAAGAAATGGACAAATTCTTAGAAAGGTATAACCTTCCAAGACTGAACCAGGAAGAAATAGAAAATATGAACAGACAAATCACAAGTAATGAAATTGAAACTGTGATTAAAAATCTTCCAACAAACAAAAGTCCAGGACCAGATGGCTTCACAGGTGAATTCTATCAAACATTTAGAGAAGGGCTAACACGCATCCTTCTCAAACTCTTCCAAAAATTGCAGAGGAAGGAACACTCCTAAACTCATTCTATGAGGCCACCATCACCCTGATACCAAAACCAGACAAAGATACTACAAAAAAAAAGAAAATTACAGACCAATATCACTGATGAATATAGATGCAAAAATCCTCAACAAAACACTAGCAAAAAGAATCCAGCAACACATTAAAAGGATCATACACCATGATCAAGTGGGATTTACCCCAGGGATGCAAGGATTCTTCAATATACGCAAATCAATCAATGTGATACACCATATTAACAAATGGAAGAATAAAAACCATATGATCATCTCAATAGATGCAGAAAAAGCTTTTGACAAAATTCAACACCCATTTATGATAAAAAGTCTCCAGAAAGTGGGCATAGAGGGAACCTACCTCAACATATTAAAGGCCATATACGACAAACACACAGCAAACATCATTCTCAATGGTGAAAAACTGAAAGCATTTCCTCTAAGATCAGGAACGAGACAAGGATGTCCACTCTCACCACTATTATTCAACATAGTTTTGGAAGTCCTAGCCACGGCAATCAGAGAAGTAAAAGAAATAAAAGGAATACAAATTGGAAAAGAAGAAGTAAAACTGTCACTGTTTGTGGATGACATGATACTATACATAGAGAATCCTAAAGATGCCACCAGAAAACTACTAGAGCTAATCAATGAATTTGGGAAAGTTGCAGGATACAAAATTAATGCACAGAAATCTCTTGCATTCCTATACACTAATGATGAAAAATCTGAAAGAGAAATTAAGGAAACACTCCCATTTACCATTGCAATAAAAAGAATAAAATACCTAGGAATAAACCTACCTAGGGAGACAAAAGACCTGAATGCAGAAAACTATAAGACACTGATGAAAGAAATTAAAGATGATACCAATAGATGGAGAGATATACCATGTTCTTGGATTGGAAGAATCAATATTGTGAAAATGACTATACTACCCAAAACAATCTACAGATTCAATGCAATCCCTATCAAATTACCAATGGCATTTTATACAGAACTAGAACAAAAAATCTTAAAATTTGCATGGAGACACAAAAGACCCCGAAAAGCCAAAGCAGTCTTGAGGGAAAAAAATGGAGCTGGAGGAATCAGACTCCCTGACTTCAGACTATACTACAAAGCTACAGTAATCAAGACAATATGGTATTGGCACAAAAACAGAAACATAGATCAACGGAACAAGATATAAAGCCCAGACATAAACCCACGCACCTATGGTCAACTAATCTATGACAAAGGAGGCAAAGATATACAATGGAGAAAAGACAGTCTCTTCAATAAGTGGTGCTGGGAAAACTGGACAGCTACATGTAAAAGAATGGAATTAGAATACTCCCTAACACCCTACACAAAAATAAACTCAAAATGGATTAGTGACCTAAATGTAAGACCGGACACTATAAAACTCTTAGAGGAAAACATAGGAAGAACACTCTTTGACATAAATCACAGCAAGATCTTTTTTGATCCACCTCCTAGAGTAATGGAAATAAAAACAAAAATAAACAAATGGGACCTAATGAAACTTCAAAGCTTTTGGAAAGCAAAGGAAACCATAAACAAGACGAAAAGACAACCATCAGAATGGGAGAAAATATTTGCAAACGAATCAATGGACAAAGGATTAATGTCCAAAATATATAAACAGCTCATGCAGCTCAATATGAAAAAAACGAACAACCCAATCCAAAAATGGGCAGAAGAGCTAAATAGACATTTCTCCAAAGAAGACATACAGATGGCCAAGAAGCACATGAAAAGCTGCTCAACATCACTAATTATTAGAGAAATGCAAATCAAAAGTACAATGATGTATCACCTCTCACCAGTTAGAATGGGCATCATCAGAAAATCTACAAACAAAAACAAATGTCGTATATTAACATATGTGCGGAACCTAGAAAAATGGTACAGATGAACCGGTCTGCAGGGCAGAAACTGAGACACAGATGTAGAGAACAAATGTATGGACACCAAGGGGGGAAAGCAGCAGGGGGGTGGGGGTGGTGGTGTGATGAATTGGGCGATTGGGACTGACATGTATACACTGATGTGTATTAAATTGATGACTAATAAGAAACTGCTGTATAAAAAAATAAATAAAATTCAAAAATTCAAAAAAAAAAATAGACATCAGAGTCACCCAGGGAGAGTCTAGGGTGCCCCACACTCAGAGTCCTGCAGAGGGAGAGAGGGTCTGAGGAGGCGCATAACCAGGGGGGAGGTGGGTTCTGCGGGCCCAGTGGACTCTCAGAGGAGAGAGCGGCCAGTGGAGAGAGATGTCACCCTCCGAGCACATGTATTTTCTCAGTGAAACACGAGGTGTGCAGAGATCAGGGTGGAAAGAAGGTGTGAAATAGCACCTGTAAGGGGGATGGTGGCAATAAGGGTGGGGCCAGTCTGGGCTGTTCTGACTTTATGTAAACCAGTGCAGTGTGGTCCTGCAGGGACTTTGGGACACTGGTGAGGATGCCCTGGACCACCGTCACACCAACAGTCCCGGGGCAGGACATCCCGGGAGGAGGAAGAGGCGCTGCTGAACCGCACGGCAGGCAGCGGGGCTGAGGAGTGGGGCTCCGATTCCGTCGGGCCGTGGGGTGCCGGGGCGTGTGTGTGCAGCGGGGGCAGGCGGTGGTGGCTGCTTCTGTCGTGAGGACCGCAAAGAATGACCTCCCTGGACCCCAGCCCACGTGTGCACAGAGCCCCTGCCACCGGCCAGAGAGCGGATGGCACCGTGAGCGCCATCCCCGCAGTGACATCAGAGCGCGGCAGACGCTCCCCTCCGCCAGGGCACTCTAGGCTAATGTAATCATACGATTACATAATTAACCCAGCTGTCTCATTAAGAAAATCAACTGGAATTCAGGGCATAATTAGTCACACAGCAATTAGCATGCTGATGAGCAACTGATGAGAAGCTGTCTAGAGAGCGCGTGTGCCAGGACCACCCCAGTCACAGCAGAGGCAGGAAGACGCCACCCCCACACCCCCCGCCGGGCCACACCGAAAGCCAAGTCACCGAGTCACTTCCAGTGAGTTCTCCAGATGGGTCGGGGGGCCGGGACAGGAGGCCGGGGGAGAGCCCTGAAGGTGGGGCAGCAGGCGACTCAGACGCCCATCTTGTCAGGCTGGCCTTTCTTTAACACGTGTGGAGCTGCTTCCTCAGCCTGCGAACGATCGGCTCCTTGGGCCCCAGGTTTGTTTCAAGCTGGTCAAGGAGGGTGGAGAGGTTGCCGGCTCGTCTGGGTTGCAGTTACCCCAGCACTGGTCAGAGCGTGACTGTCCCTTGTCCCCCGAGGCTGCTCTGGACCAGCTCTGGTCCTGCAGCCCAGGAGAGGGGACAGGGGGGCACCTGCAACCCCCAGTTTCATCCCACGGCCACGGCCCTGGTCCCTCTCTTGTCCGTTTTGGTGCTGGTGGTTGCTTCTCACGTGTGAATGAAGATGTTTCAGGAAGGTCAACTGAAAACATGCAAAGGGGGGCTCCGAGGTAAGAGTTCTCTCTGGAGGGGTCTGGTCACGGGCAGCTGCCAACACCGGGCGACCAGAAGACACGGACTGGAGCAGCCTCACAGGAGCAGGCTGGGGCGGCCACATCGCACAGCCTTCAAAAATGCCACCAGGATGCATGCCGGTGAAAAGCTTGGTACGAGAAGCAAGGGATATTTCTAACTAATCACAAGATTTTGTCACTTTTTGCCAGGAGTGCTTACTACACAGCCTTGATCGGGGGACAGACGGGGAAGAAAGAAAAAGAATGGAAAGAACAGTGTTTTCTGGTTTTAACTGAGAGCATGTCCTCACTTAAAACAGCTTGACAGGCACAAAGGACCGGCTCACTATTTCAGTCTTATGGAGAAACATTAAAAAGCAGCTCTCGGGACTTCCCTGGCGGTCCAGTGGTTAAGACTCTGCGCTTCCAATGCAGGGGGCGCAGGTTCGATCCCTGGTCGGGGAACTGACATCCCACATGCCACGCGGTGCGGCCAAAAAAAGAGCAGCTCTCAGAACTGATGATGTCCCTCTTTACTTCTGGATCCTCAGATGCAAGGCTGATGGGGGCTGATGGGGATATTCTCCAGGAGAGAAGGTTTTCCTAAATCCTGACAGAAACCTCCGACCGCCCCTCAGCAGCACCCGGGAGCAGGGGCATCTTGGCGTGGGTGCTGAAAACGGAGCAGCCTACAAAACGGGCTCCCTTCTGCTGGTTCTCTTTCAAGGCTTCTGAAAACTAACACCTTCTCCTTCTGATCGCAGGCCAGTTATCCGAGGGAAATGCAGTGAGCGGAGCCAGTCAGGAAACGCTGAGTGCCAGCAGAGTTTCACGAGTCCATGAATATTTTATATCACTGGTCATGGGCTCCCTTAGATTTAAATCTTAAAATCAATCCTTCTGGGCACTGCCTTTGTGTTTGAAGGGTTTGTGTCTGTAGGACCTAAACTACATCTTAGCAAGGAGTGAAAGATGACTCTGTTGTGGGGGGTGGGGGATGGGGGGCACCGAGAGAGAGAGGCCAGGAGGTGATGAGAACAAGCAGAGCCTCTTCCAATGGACTTGGCAGCCAGAGAACAGAAGTTGTGCAGCAGCAATGCCCAGCTCACCAACCTTGTCTCCTTTCTAGGAACTTCCCCAAAAAATACCTTTGCCGAGATGTTTCTGGGACTGAAAAGGCACAGTTGTGTTTTATACCAATTATTAAGTGTGGACAAATACTCCACCGACTGCTGCTTACGGTCTTATCTGGAATCCATCACTAAAGGCTATTCAGAAACTGAGATTGCAAGTTGAATATTTTACAAATTTATGCTTCCCCACACCCCCCCGATTGTAGAGATAAAGACATGCTCATTGTAAAAAATCTGAAAAGCATCAAGAAGCAAGAGCAGGTCACCCACGCGAGGTGAATTCCCGGCAGATTATGCATACCGTGGTAATTTTGCTCAGAACGCAGTAAAATTCCAGTTATGCAAGGGCCTTTAAGAGGAGGTCATTCCAGAATTTTCCCAGCTATCTGAGAGGGTCACACTTTAAGACCCGAGACATTTATTTCTCCTTCCATTACAGTAAGGGAAGAAGGCTGCCTATTTCACCTGTTTAATTATGGGATATTCTCTCAAAGGTGCTGTACAGTCTCCCACCCCCCAAGTAGGAGCCACCTGAGGGAGGGCAGGGGCCACGTCTCAGCTGCATTTGCATCTTGGGTGCACGGTGCCGGGCCTGGCACCACAAGTGCTGGCCGAGGGAATGTGTGAGTATGATTTCTGAACAGCACACCTTGAACTGTTTCCCGCACAGCCGGGGTCACTGTGGCTGACAGCCACTGACCTCTGCTCTCACCCACAGATACAGACTCCAGTGCAGAAGGACGCTGGTCTCCCGGTTAGGGAGTCTGTCATCGAGGGCTCCCCATCCCGGGGGGCCTCGCCCAGGTGTCCTCAACCAAGTCACGTTGTTAGCAGATACCTATGATGCTTTTCCTCATGTGAGTAGCCATTAGCAAATTAATTAATATAAATCTCAGAGGTTATTAAAATAAAAAAATGTAAACATTTGCAAGTGTAAGGTATCGCTATGTTGATCATATAAATTACGATATAAAATCTGTGATAAGAATCACAGATGAAGCCATCTGGGTTAATGATGTAAAACTGTGACTTTATGAATCGAATTGTAGAACTACTTTCCTACTGCCATGATGTTGACGATAAAGGCAAAGACCACTTTCAACTAGAACAATGAGGGATGATTATCGAATTAGGGACAGGAGGCTAATTGGGCAAACTTCTTGTTGGTCTTCCTTTTAATTTTGTAAACCAGACGGAACCATGTAAACAATATTGCTACCAAAGACGGAGGAAGTACTGCTGCGTTAACTGGGCCCTGGGTTAGAGCCGTCCAAGTCTCCTTCCTCAAGCGTCTGTTCCTCTCCAACTTCACCCCCACCGGCCGAAACCAGGCGACCTCATCTCTCCCGCCCCACATCACCTTGGACCCCTTTCCGATCTGTTTCCAAACTGCAGTCAGGATGACTTTTTTCTTTTAATTAATTACTTACTTACTTAATTAATTACTTTGGGTTGTGTTGGGTCTTTGTTGCTGCGCGTGGGCCTTCTCTAGTTGCGGCGAGCGGGGGCTGCTGTTCGTAGCGGTGCGCGGGCTTCTCATTGCGGTGGCTTCTCTTGTTGTGGAGCACGGGCTCTAGGCGCGCGGGCTTCAGTAGTTGTGGCTCGCGGGCTCTAGAGCGCAGGTTCAGTAATTGTGGCACACGGGCTTAGGTGCTCCGCGGCATGTGGGATCTTCCCGGACCAGGGCTCGAACCCGTGTCCCCTGCACGGGCAGGTGGATTCTTAACCACTGCCACCAGGGAAGCCCCAGGATGACTTTTTTATTATGCAAATCTGACCATGTCATTTCCCTGCTTAAAATTCATCAATGGTTTGTTAAAGTCCAGAATCCTTTGCATACCCTACCGGGCCCCTCCCTGCCGAGTCAGTGCATTCCCTTGACCTAGGCACGACCAGGAACAGGGCCCCTGCACTGCAGATGGTGTCCTGCTGTGGGTGATAACGGTACGTGGCCACTCTCGTCACTGCCCTCTCCTCCTCGTGCTCCCTGGGCTCACAGCCGCCTCCGACCCTGCCCCATCCTTCCCCACCTACACACTCGTGCCCAGTGGGCTCTGCCTTCCAAGCACTTATCACACCTAAAATTCAATCATTATCTGTGTGATGACTTTTTTTTTTTTTGGCCGTGCTGTGTGGCCTGTGGGAATCTTAGTTCCCCGACCAGGGATGGAACCTGTGCCCCCTGCATTGGAAGCGTGAAGTCTTAACCACTGGACCGCCAGGGAAGTCCCTGTGTGAAGACTTTTGGATGCCCACATTCCCACCAGACTCGAGTCCACGAGAACAGGAAGCTGTCGGTGCCATCCCCGGCACTCAGCAGGGTTCCTGAGACACAGCGGGGGGGACAGGTGCTGGCCTGGTAGCCCCACAGAGCCAAGGGTCACAGCGGCGGGGAAGGAGAGCATGCTTTGGTTGAAGTGGCAGGATATTTCTGATAAAAAGCATCTTAAAATACCCTCAAAACTGACGAGGGGATGAGGAGCGATCTGCTGACAAGTGAGAAAGAGGTAAACATGGGGTCTTAACTATGGCAACTGTTCAGAGGATGCATCAGGACAATTATGTCTTTAAATGTTTACTCAGTGTCTTTAATCCGAAGGAGACTTTTGGAAGGAGAAATAACACTACTTGGGATTTTCAGACGTGGAAGATGAGAGGAGGGAGGAGCCGGGTGACCCCACTGTTTCTTTTGCCTTGAACAATGGAGTCGCACCACCGGGGGAAGGAAAGGGCTGGGGTGGAGCGGGGTCCACTGCTCCATGCTCGGGGCTGGGTGTGTAAAGCTTGGGATGCCAGCCGGACAGCTACTCAACCCAACACAGATTCTGGACGCCAGTACTGGCCACCAAAACCCAAGGCCTTTGAAGCGCACGTGCTGGTTTGATGAACCCCGAATGCTAAGCGTTATATAAATGTCTCTGCAGGCAGGCAAATCTTTACAGAGTGACAGCAAAGCAAAAGGAGAGTTCAGAGAGCTAGTAAACTGCTCCATCTCCAGGAAAGATACATTCTGTTCTCTCGTAACTTAGGTGGTTATATGCACCAGAGGGCTCTTCCCCAACGGCAAGCTGTCAATCTCAGGATAGGTTCAATGCGAACAACTACGGTGCGATACCGATAAACCTCAGGAAGCATCCTGAAGAAATAATTTGATCCATTAATTTAATCATTCATTCGACAAATATTTATCGAGTTTCTGCTACGTGACAGGCGCCGGGGTAGACACCAGGCACATAATCAGGGACGAGACAACCCTGCCCCAGTCTCTGCCCAGCCAGGAAGGAAAAGAGCTGAGTAGCAAGTACAGTAAGTCCCCTACCTACGAACCTTCGAGTTGCGAACTTTCAAAGATGCGAACGTGCCCCTGTATGCCAGCTGTTGTACTGTACTTGTGTACTTTTCAAGGGACTGTAAGATTAAAAATGGTTTCTTTTACTTTTTGTGTTTGTTTTTTACGTATTATTTGTGTGAAAAGTATTATAAACCGATTACAGTACAGTACTATATAGCCGATTGTGTTAGTTGGGTACCTAGGCTAACTTCGTCGGACTTATGAACAAACTGGATTTATGAACGTGCTCTCGGAACAGAACTCGTTCGTATGTAGGGGACTTACTGTAGTTATAACAAAGGTAAACAGACCCAGGGTGTGGGGAGCGGGGTGTGTGTGCGCGCGAAGGGCACACCTAGGCTGGACCTGGGAGGTCAAGAAGCAGCGTCTCAACAAGTCAATCTGGAGGAGCTGGAAGAGATCAGCTCAGAATGGGCTGGGCCTGCCCACGGCGAGGAGAAGGACCCATTCCTGCTGGCAGGAAGCCTGGCATCGCCACACTGTGGACACGGGAGAGGTGGCCTGAACCGCAGAGTGGAGGGCGGAGGTTGGGATGGAGAGAAGTGGATGGAATCGAGGACCTTCTGGGGGTAGGACGGCCAGGGCTTGTTGACCCAGTGCTCTGGCGTGAGCACCGGGGTGGCAGGTGGTGTCACTCGCCAAGAGAAGGAGACTGTTTCCTCTGGACACACTGGGTCATTTCAGGTGCCCCTCAGTCAGTCCAGCGGGGATGTCCAGGAGGATATACAGGCTGACACTCAGGGGCGAGAACCGAACTACCGAACTGAAACAAAGCTCCAAGAGCCACCAGCGTGACCCCTGGTGCATTCCGCTGCCAAGGACCCTGGATGGCTCTGGGTGAACAGCCTCATGTCACATGTCAACAGCTGTGCTATGCCAGGCCCTACTCCAGGTGCTAGGCACAGAGCGATCAAGCAAAACTGTCCTCAGAGAGCTTTCATTCTAGTAGGACCAGCAGATAAGGAACAAGAAAACACACAGGTAAGTAAAATGTCCAAAAGTGTGGCAGCGGTGGTGGTGATGTGGTAGGGCTGGCTGGTCACCTCTTCCCGGGCTCCTGGAGCTGGGCCACATGGCCAAAATACCCTTCCCATTATTTCCAAGAGCTTCCTTTATTTTCCTGAGATAGCATAAGTTGTTATTTCTTGAAACCAGAACTCGACACACCCCACCTACATTTCTGGATTCAGCTGGATTGAAGCCTGGAGCACACAGACAGTTAAGGCCCCCCAAGTCTCCCCAGCTGTGTGACTGACCGTCAGTAAATGCACTGCTATTGACCAGGCCCTTCCTGTAAGCCTCAGCCACACGATTACTTCATCTGAGCAATAAGCGGACTTCAAAACACAGGTTGAGGGCTCCAAGCTCCATTGCTGCTTTTCAAGTAGTTGTTAGATGTGTCAGACCACAGTGTTTGTAAGAGAAATATCTGGGAGGCGGGTAAAGGTGATCTACGTGGTGTGCAAATGTACTCTGATTAACTCATTATTACAGACAACGTCAAACATTATTCACCCCCACCACCTGAAATTAAAACTGCCAGCCATAAATGATAATTACAAAGAAAATCACCAGTATAAGGAAAATGCTGACGGGATAACATTAAGTGAAAAAAGCAGACTATAACTATATAGTCATGTTATGATCAGAGTTCCATAAAAATTATATACGTATATGAATAAGGACTGCTCAGGCAAAGAGGAGTGTTGATGAGAAGAGTGGTCTCGTTTTTGTCTGTAAGAAGTCAAGATGGAAAATAACTGCAGAAGAAGAAACCCAACGACTCGTTCAAGTGGCTTCCCAGTGGAGAAACCTCACTAAGGGAAAACCCAGAGACAAATCAGACTTTTAAAAAGAGTGTAGATTATTTAGAAAACAGTAGCTGCAGGCTCTCTGGGTCTCTGGCAAAGGCAAAATAAACCAGGCCCCTTTCAACTAAGTCACCAACACAAAACTAGCACTTGCACAAGAAAATGCAAGTGGGTCCACCAAACTGCCAGAGCCTGAGAAAGAGAGCCCTGAATGATCCATTTATTGTGAAGCAGCCTCCACATGAGCCTCAGTCAGAGTATTCAGGAAACCCCTAGGTGGACACAAACTCTTGCAGAAAACCAAAGGGCTAGAATGTGGAACTAAGAGTGGGGTAAGCTCATAAGACAGCAAAAGGTTAGAACAAAGACAACCCCTCTCCATCACTAGGCTGTTCCCCTACCTTATTCCATTTTACAGATGAGAAAATTGAGGTTCAGAGAGGGAAAAGGGATGTGACCAAGACCTCACAACAAGGCCCTGGCGGGAGAATCTGGATCTCCCTACCCCCGTCCGAAGGGTCTAATGTACTTTCTGCTGTCCGTAGCTTGGTGCGGCCTCTGTTAACCCCGGCTCCCAGAGGGGACAGCAAAGCCCTCAGTGGACCTGAATTAGAATACAATACAGAAACAAAGGAGACTTGTTTCTGCTTTGCTTTGTTAGAGCAGTTCTAGTAATATCAGTGACGCACAGAGGATTCCTAATGAGGGCAAGTGCACAGCTCTAATGGGTGGGGAGGGGAGGGTGGCGGTAACTGGGTTTCCTTGGTCAGCACAAGATGACATTCAAGTGGCTAATTTTCAGATCTGAGTCTTTTCAGGACTGAGTTGGGACCCATGTGATCATGTCCATCACCTCCCCACGGATTAGGTGAGTGGACTGCCTGAGAACAGAGGATCGATGGGACCAGTGGGTGCTCTAAATTCTGCCTCACTTTTCTAGAATAAGGAATGGGGAGCCATTATCTCTCTGAATGCATAGCAAGCATTATTAAAATTTTAACTCTTTAGTTCCTTCAAAAGAAAAAACAACCCATATATACTGTAGTTAAATGGGCTACCGCTTGCCCTTGGATATTAAGTGAAAGACTTGGCCAGAGGCCACTGATTCCCTGGACGACCTGGGAGGGGAGCAAGGCATTCCAGGTGCCCTATCAGGGCCATTCCTGAACGTGGAATTGGTCAGCCCAGAACCGTGAATATCCAGGACGTCTGCATAGCGCACACGCGGGTTCTCTTTCTTCTCTGTGAAACGTGCAGCATTTTAAACCAAAGCTAAAGGTAGCCCCACAGGTCTGAGTTTCTGCATTTCCAAAGGCATCAACTGGAGGCAACTCCATTACTTCAGCAAATACGCATCTGATTTCCATACTCATCCCAAGTCTGGGTTTTGGAGAATTCACATTCCCAGAACTCCCCAGTTTCCTGGGGAAGTTGCCTTAGGGAGGCTGAGAAGGATCAGCCAGAAGCCCACTGACTCACCAGACGCCATGCCCGCAGGTGGGCTACAAGCGCTGGGCTTACCTGGAACATCAATCAATCTCTTGTAGACATTCAAGAAGGCCGCCTCAGCTTCTTTGCTTCTTTTACTCAGTGCATCAATCTGAAGAGGAATGGGAGAAAGAAAAGAAAAACAAAGAGCTCAAAATTTGTCAAGAGGTAATTTAAAAATCATTACACGTCAAATGGAAGTCTGATTGCTCCATGTAAATGCCGGACAGCTGGGCCTTCAACCTCTTAAACGTCTGCAAACATGCGAGAGGGAGGCAACCCACGTGGGCCCGCCCGTGAGGGGGAGCGAGGCAGGAGCGGTCCCATCGCTTGACGGAGTGGGGACTCTCCACGGAGAATGTGGTCTCTTTCCTTCTTCCACCAGTGTAGACTATGAGCTGACCACATGCCAGACGCTGTGCCGGAGGCGGGACACAGAGGGACAGCCCTCAGCCCCAGGGGCTCGGGGTCCAGTAGGGGAACAGGTTATGTGAATGACTAGGGAAATCCCAGCCGGGAAAGTGCTCGGTAAGCACAGCCGTGGGGACACCGAGAAGGGGACGTCAAGCAAGAAAGCAGGTGACATTTGAGCAGAGTCGTCAAGAGCAGCTCACCAGGTGAAGAGGTGACACGAAAGGGGAGGAACACATTCAAACACCAAAGTTCTGAAACCTGGGGGTCCTTAGGTCCTCTTTAAGAATTTTATGAAAGCCGGGGCTTCCCTGGTGGTGCAGTGGTTAAGAATCCGCCTGCCAATGCAGGGGACACGGGTTCGAGCCCTGGTTCGGGAAGATCTCACATGCCGCGGAGGAACTAAGCCCACGTGCCACAACTACTGAAGCCTGTGCGCCTAGAGCCCGTGCTCCGCAACAAGAGAAGCCACCACAATAAGAAGCCCTTGCACCGCAGCGAAGAGTGGCCCCCGCAAACCGCAACTAGAGAAAGCCCATGCGCAGCAACGAAGACCCAAAGCAGCCAAAAATTAAAATAAAATAAATTTTAAAAAAAGGAATTTTATGAAAGCCAAGGACCCTCTCCTAGAAACACACACACACAGGGTTACACACTCTACTTTAGGACACTCATGTGTCCACGTGTGTTCTGTCCATAGAAGCCAGATTAAGAACTGTGGATATGGCTGTAACCCCAGGGAATGTGGGGCTGCTCGGGGGGGGGTGTGTGTGGACATGGATACATGGGTGTGAGACTGGATAGGTGAGGGGGTCGGTGCTGGTGGAGGAGGATGACCTTCACCGTCTGGGCCTGAGTCAGAGTGGAAGGAGGACAGGAGGGGCCAGGCAGGAGGCGACCATTCCTAGGTTGTTGCCGCTGCCCTGGTGAGAATGTGCAGGGCAGTGGCGCTGGGGACTGAGGGAAAGAGGCCAAGCAGAGAGATTAGGTCCAGCTGAGCTGATGTGAGACATGGAGGGTCCAGGTGAGTTAAGGACGGTGCCCAGGTTTCTAGCTTAGGCAACGGCGAGTTCCTGTGACGGTGGCCAGGATCAGTGTGTCTCATAAACAAACCCAGCTGAGCTGGTTTCCCTCCAGTGAAAAGTCTCTTCATCAAAGAAAGGTGACGCATCCCAAGCAAGCTGGACACACATCCAAAGAGGCTTCTGTGGTTGGATGGACTCAGTATGTATTTTGCTCCCATAACATGCTTGCTGAGACAACAGATCACTTTTTACCCCTGAAGCGTGCAAGATTCTACATGCACGGAGTTCACGTTGGCTCAGGAAAAGGACACTAAATTATATATTCCTCTGTCCCCTCACAGAATTATACTCTGTCTCCAACGTTATTAAAGAGGCAAAAGAAGTGGCGTAATTACAGGGCCTCTCACCTGAGCCAACCAACAATTTGTTAAGGGCTGAGAGAGGTGACCTGATTAAGGATGGGAAGACCCTGGGGAGGGGGACACAAAGGCTGTGGGAAGGGGAGCAGGGCAGGTCTCAGGAAATCCAATACAGAGCAAAAAAGGGCAATGCATGCATTTCCAACTTCTACCAAGCTGTGCTGGAAAATTCCTACTTGAAGTCAGTCGACGAGAACTCAGACACGTTCCCTCCACGCCCCCGATAAAATAAGCTTGTGATTTAGGTGTTGGGCATGTTTTCTGAATAATCCACAAGGACTACTTAAAAACGATAAAGATGGCTGGCTATTTTTAAAATATTCTTTTTCTTTTCCCCTCTGATTCTTAGCAGTTCATGCTCATTGCACAATTAGAAATATATCAAAAACTAAAGAGAAAATTAACACCGTAATTCTGCCATTCACCAGTGGAAGTCATGCCTCTGTCTGTAGTTCCCTTTAATTCTGAATGAAATGTAGGCATGTAGGCAAACTATAGAGACAGTAGATTAGTGGTTGTCTAAGGTTGGGGACCGGGAGGATGACGGCTAAGGGGTGTAGGTTTCTTTCTGGGGTGAGGAAAAGTTCTACAATTGATCGGGACTGCAGTAAACGTCAATGAACTGCCGAGTTCAAATGGGTGAATTATATGGTATGTGAGTTACATCTCAATAAAGCTGTCACAAATGTCTGCGTGTATATTTGAAATCAAACCATATGGAAAATTTTGTACTGTGCTTTCATGAACATATAAAGTCTTTCCAAATGTCTATTACAAAATTTGGAAAATGTCTTAATAGTATTATTTCAACTGTACCTAACCACCAACTACATAGATGTTGTGTGTAAAACTGGATATTTGGAGTTGCCTTTCCAGACGTCTGGAGCTTTCCCTGTGCTCCGGGCCTTTCTGCCACCTCCTGAGAGAGGTGCCCACGGGCAGCAGTCTGCCCAGGAAGCAGGAAAGAGGCCCTGGTGGCTCTCTGCACCTCTCAACACCCAGAGGGTTCTCTGCTCGGCTCCGGATCTGCCTAGGGAGGGCCCCCCGCTTCCTAGGGATTCTGAGCCCACAAAGGCGGCTGCCTCTAGAGTGGGCAGAGGATGGGATCTGGAAGGATCCTGAACACTGTCTTCTCTCTCCCTTATGGGTTGTTGAGGGGGGACGTGGGATTGGCAATCTACACAACACACTTGGGACTGTTACAGATTGCACTGTGCCCCTGCCCTGAAAGCCCTAACCCTCAGTACCTGTGAATGTGGCTTTATTTGGAAATGGGGTCTTGGCAGATGACCAAGTTAAGATGAGGTCCTTAAGGGGAGCCCTAATCCAACAGGACTTGTCCTTATAAAAAGGGGAAATTTGGACACAGAGACAGTCACACACACAGGAGAACCCCATGTGAACGTGAAGGCGGGGATTGGGGTGATGCACCTACAAACCAAGGAACGCCAGAGACGGCCAGCAAACCTTCAGAAGCCGGGGGAGGGGTCTGGAACAGACCCTCACAGTCCTCAGAAGGAACCAGCCCTGCCCATGCCTTGATCTTGGCCTTCTGGTCTCCAGACTGTGAGAAGTAAACATCTGCTGTTTAAGCTGCTCAGTTTGCGGTACTTGGTTGCGGCAATTAGTACGGGAACCACGAATCTGCGTCGTCTTCCCATCCCCCTTCCACAGACGCAAGAACATTCAACCGAGTCCTGAGAGAACAAGGCCAGGTTGCTGAGTTTAACTCATTAGGCAACTGGACTGAGGTTTCTTAAGAGAGGTGATGAGAAGTCCACGCGTGGGTGAGTTGCTCCTTGATGAGGTCTCCCGAGCCTCCTTCTGAGGTTTCCAAACCTGGAAGAATTTGTTGATTCTGGTGATTTTGAGACTTTCTCTGCTCGCTCACTCTTTCGACTCCCCCCACGGCCTCTGCCCTTGTCCAAGAACAGGCCTCGGGCTCTGAGTTTTGGTCTGTCCTCTCCCTTTCCCAGCCCCACCTTTGCTGGGGTGGGCCTTCCCTAGAAGGCCTAGCCATGCTTCCAGAGCCAGTGCACGTCTCATTGGCCCCAGGATGCGTGTGCCGGGTTCCCCTGGGGCCAGGCTGGCCGGCCTTGCAGGGTCCAGGGCTGGGCGGGTGGGTGAGCTCCCGTGGGTGAAGCACTCAGTGCCTAGCGCAGGGAAGTAGGGCCCTGTCTGTCCTCCTTATCCTTCAGTGAGGGAGGAAAGAGACGGGGTCATCTTCATCCTCACGCCCTCTGCGCCCGCCTTGGAGCCAGGACTTGGCATGGCACCCCCTCACACGGTGGGAGAGGTTTGTGAATGAGAAGAGGTTTGGGGTGAGGTCTTAGGCACAGATGGTTGTAAGTCGGATCCTAGGTTAGACATTCTGGCTACTTAATATGCAAAGATAACCCGAGGGAGAGATCCTTTCTACCATCCCCACACCCGCAAGGCCACTGTGAGGGGCGGCAAAGGACAGAGGGGCTGCTGGTGGCGGAGCTGGGACAGATCTGGAGAAGCTCTGACGGCGCTCAGGCCCTGGGTAAAACCTGTTCTGCTCCGGGGATCGACCTCACCTCCTGCCACGCCTCACACTCCGGCCACGCCCGGCTACTCCCTGTTCCCTGAATACACGAGAGCGATTTCCCCGCAGCCTGGAAGGCGCCTCCTTGGAATGTTCCTCTGATCCACCAGGCTCAGCTGATCCAGCTCTGGGCTGCCGGCCACTCCCGTCACCATATGGGATTGCCCGGAAGGTCCAGGACTGCAGACAAGGCTCCGCTGGGAGATCTTAGATTCCTTGAGAGCCCACCCTAGGCTTTCCTCCTGATGACCAGTACGTAGTAGGTGTTTAATACCTTTTTATTGTGTGAATGAAAATTTACCTAAATTGGTCAACTGTTCTACCTGCAGAAGTGAGCAAATGGTTAAGGGATGCAGTTTTAAGTCTTTATGAAAATGCTCAACATGTAGAGTTCTTTGATTTTCGGCGTGTGTTTCACGTGCTCCTATGATGACAGCCGCTTGGCTGAAGCCAGCGCACGGGAGGCCTCCTTCCCCACTGCGCATGCCTGGAGAGCCCTGGCCAGCCTCCTGCAGGGAGCTCCGTGTCCCCACTCTACGGAGAGGCCCAGTGCTTCTATCATGAGTTTCCTGGATCCAACAGTTACCCTTTCAACAGCATCACTTTTATAATGCGGAGTTTGGTTTTTCTGTAATAAGGATGAAAATTCAAGATAAAGGTCTACAGAAAGCTATCTTATTCCAAATCTCAATCAATGTTTGCTTCCAATAGGATGAAAAGTCAGAGACCAGGGTTAGAGGCCAAGTTCATGGAAATCGACTGCAAGACCCCCGAGATTTAGAAGGGGTGAGGGAGCACCTGACCATTCAGGAGCCAGCAGAACTGCGCTGTGGGGCTTGGGGCATTGTGTGGAGTACGAGTCACTGCTTCCCTCACTGTCTGCCCTCCCTGTGAGGGCATCGCACGTCTCTGCCCACTGCCACGTGACTTGGGGGGGCTTCCCGGCCCACGGGTGGCAGACTCGACTACGTGGAATATAAGGGGTGGTGCCACACACTTTGAGCGTAAGATTTAAGAGTGTGTGTGCGGTTCAGCTCTGGTACACTCTCTTTCTCTGCCGTGAGAATGGCGTGACCTTAGAGGAGCCGCTTCTTCCACTGGGATCTCTGAGTAAAGACAACACATGGTTCCAGAGCCATCCCGCCAACCCACAGCCCACATGTAACATGAATGAGAAATCGTCTCTTGTTGCCATTAGCCGCTGAGATCTAGGGTTGCTTGTTACTGCAGCGCGATCCAGCAAAGCGGCCTATTACAAGTCCTAACAGGTGATCACGTCTCTAGGATGAAGGCACAAAGTAAAAATAAGGAATAAACGACCAATAACGTGAGGGCCAAAGGATTTCTCTTCGTCTGCTGTGAAGCTTGATTGTTTATCTTTGCCAGGGGCAGGGCAGGGGGGAAGATGGTATGTGATCAAGGGAGAAAGGGCACAGGATTTAAAATCAGAAAAATGGATTTAAGACATGGCTCTATCACGCAGTTTGGAATACTGGGCCAGCTACATACCCTATGCCTCTACGAATTTCATTTTCTATGTGTCTAGGAAAAGATACTGATGAGAATACCTGCCTTGTAGGAACCCTAAGAGAATCGAATGAGACAGAAGATGTGACAACAGTGCAGAGCTAGTCACAAGCTGGTTTTCAGCGTTGGTGATAATTACTGACCCATGCTGTATTTAGGAGGAGAAACAGCATACAAATATCAACTAAATTAAGCACCAAAATTTCAGGGGGTTCAAGGAGAATTCACAAAGCATTAGTTTTGGTACGAAAGAAATCACCACTTTTAGAAGAATTAGCCTGTTAAGACCGCCTCTTACACAGCATTTCCAGAGGGTTGCTGCAACATTTCAGAGGCTTGGTTATGTCTTAAATGACATTCCCTGCAGAAACTCCCCCACCCACCTATAACTCAGAACATGAATGGGTTTGAGGCTTTGGGGTTTGTTACTGGAATTTTCAGCAGGAGTCTCCAGTTCTCTGCAGAGGAAGGAAATGTGGGGAGATCAAATACAAGCCTGAATTTTAACTGGAAGATGTTTTGTTTAGAACTGAGAAAAGGATCAAATAGTGTAATATTGACAGATGTGTAGATCCTCCTCCTTCTCTTCCAGCCTCGACCACTGGTGAGTCAAGAAGTCCTGCTCACCTGGCCTTAGAAATCAATTTCAGAATTAAAGTCTCTTTCCCTCCCTTGATGCTTCAGCCTTAATTGAAGCCCCCACCCCATGACTTCCAGTTTGGACACTGCAGACCAGTACTCAGAGGATCTCCCCGACGGCGGCCTCTCCTTGCCATGGAGCGTGAGGCGTCCTCCACGGTGGCCTTGGGTCATCGCCCCAGAGCCCAGAAGGAACACGCAGCCGCCCTGCCCTAACGGCTTCTCCTGGCTCCCCGACTACAATCCACACTCCTTGGGCTGGGCTTCCAGAACCCTTCCCAACACGGCCCTTGTTTACGCTGCCAACTTCACCTCCCACCAAGTCCCACCACTGCCCATGCTTCTCCACACCAGGCCTCGCCCTCCCACCAAGGCCCTGCCCCTTCACCCGCCGGTCTTCATACCCTAGGTCCTCCACCTGGAACGTTCTTCACCCCAGGCACGGGGGACCCAGTTCTCCCTTCATGGGTTGGCCTATGTGACACCTCCTCTGTGGGGTCCTCCCGACTTCCCCAGACACTGCTGGTCGCCTGGCTCTTGTGCCACCTGAGCTTGTTGTGAATCCCTCTGTGCCCACGTCCTGCACCGAGCGACGAGGCCTCCCATCTGAGAGCTTCCTTTCCACCACCCTGTGGTCTGTCCCAGGCCAGGCCAGCGTCACCTTCGTCTCTTGACTCCCGGCACCCAGGTCCTGACTGACACAGGAGGCCGCCTGGGGCGTGTCTGTGAATGAACGAGGGTAGATTCCAGGCTGCCCAGGCCAGGGGATTCCTCGAAACTCACGGGTGACTCCTGCAGCATCGATGACTGTGGAAGCTCAGGGTGGAGAAGGTAGTTTCCTACCATCGAGAGCTTCAAGAAGGCTGTTGCTGTCCACCGCACTATAGTCTAGTCCAAGAAGTGGGGAGCCATGAGAGTCCAGCTCTGATCTGGTTTAGGGGAGCCAACTGCCCTTGTCAGAACTAGAGGACCCTGGGGAGGCGGCGTCAGCGGAGGGAAGGGCAGGTAGGGGCTTTGCGGGTGGAGAGGAACCAGCCAGGGGGTGTCGTCTCTAAAACGGAGAAAATTAGACCTCCTCCTGGGCTTTTTGTAAGTATTAAAGAAATGTGTGCAAAGTGCCTGCAAGTGGGCCCAGCTCTTGGGAGGGACAGAGCCCCGCGGCGGCTGCTGTTAATGCAGAGGCTCTGCTTGTGGGCCAGTGACTCCAGCATCTCCCTGGGGGTGGCCTGAGTCTGGGGGCCACAACTGTTGCTCACCCAGCTCATGGTGAAAGGCATGCTATTCACCGGGTACCCTGAGCGGAGCGCTGTGGACGCCGGGCACAGCCCAGCTGGGCCACCCACCCACCGCCCACCCCCCCGGCCACACACAGAGTGCCCTGTCACACCAGCTGTGTAGCACAGACGGACAGCGGCGTGGACTTGGTGCAAGGGCCCAGGCATCACCAGAGAGGTACCGAACAGAATGACGGGCCTTGATGTCTGCCCAGTGCAGCGTATTTTGAAATGGAAATGGCTCATCCTTTCAGAGCATTGTCCGGCCTTGCCACGCACAGGTGGCAGGCAGGGCAGAGGCACCCGAGCCAGGACCTGGATACAGAGCCGGAAAGGCAGGGCCGAGCCCCAGCTCCAGCGCTGACAGAGGTACGCTAGCTCAACCCGAGTCAACCTCTCGGTGCCTCCGTTTCTTTGTCTGCAAGATGGGGAGGACTCTTGTGCAATGGTGACGGGGCCGCTGTGCTGGCAGCGCCGCTTCTCAGATGCAGAAACCGACCAAGTCACTCAGAACCCGGTCCGCGAGCAACCCCTCCTCCCCATAGGACGACACCCCAGCACAGCGCTGAGGCCGGGGGCCGCGCGGCCGGGGGAAGGAATGCGTGCTTTGAAGGAACGCAGACTTGGGTTTGAATCCAGTCCTGGCGCTGGTTACTGGAGGATCTGGAGGCGGGTTACTTAAACTATTTATGCCTCTGTCTCTTCATCTGTTTACTGAATTGCTGAGTTGTGAAATAAAATGTCGGTATCTGGTATGGTCGGGAGCTCGCAGCAGGTGAGTAAACATCTTTGCCTTCCTGAATAAATCCAAATCAGCACTCTTCCCACTACACCACAGGCCGTCCCCCTCTGCCATCAAACTGAGCAGGAAGCCAAAATGCTTAAGGTCTTGGGGGACAGAGACACTTAAACAACATTTAAGATACCACGGTAGCAATGGCACACTCAGGAACAATCCGTAAGCCTACACCCTGGGAATTTACAAGCTAGTGATTTAGAAATAAACACAGACCATTAACGGAATTTTCAAATCGATGTGCACTGCTGGACTATGGGCCAGTGAAGACCAGCGAGAGCTGCAGGGAAGAGAGAGAACAGTTTTGTCTCTACGTCTGGCTGCAGAATTCCTTCCAGAGCAAAACATGATGTGAAGAGCCACGTGGAATTCCAGAAGGCATGAGACTGACCAAGGTCCTGTCCAAAACAGAAGCGGACGCAGCCACAGCTTCCGAGTTCTAATTTTAACTGAACCCGGCCACGTAAGAGAGGAACATATTTTCTGAAAGAAGATCGCAGTAGCCGAGAGCCCAGTAATTCTTCTCTAAGTACACATCTACTTAATGCTTGGCAAGTACCAGTCTTGCTACTGCTGTGAGAGTTCTATGGGGAGACGAGAGAGGACGCCAGAGGGCAGGGGACCCTCTTCTGGCCCCCTGGCCACCTCTGGAGTGATGTGTAGAGAAGAGAGATTGGAAACGGGAGTGGGAGCCCGGCTGCCATCACCAGCTTTTGGTTCTCAAGGTCACGTTCCTTCATGACTTCCAACCCGCACACGGAGCGCAGGGAGGAAGGATCACGTTGGAGATACTCCCCATCGCAGAGAACTGAACAGGACTTGTTGGAAATCCATACGCTGCTCAGAGCAGGGGGCACAAAGCCCAGAGGACAGTTTTGGTTGTTAAGGCAGTGCAGTGTAGACCTGGGTAATGACACAAAATCACGTCTTATATAAACTGACGACATGTTCCTTAACTATGCCTCCAAGCCCAAAGATCCTAAGAGAATAAGCCTGGAGAATTCCAGAAGAGAGTGCCACGAAGAGTGAGTGGGGATGTGGGACCACAGAGAAGACCTGTGGCAGAGGGGACAGTAAGGGAGTAGTAAAGACAATAAAATAGCCGCAAGCATGTCATTCTTCCTTTACAGTTTACAAAGCCCTTTCAGGTACGTCTGACATCCTGGCTGTCGACATATACCTGAAGGGCTGTTGTGGGGAAGAAGGATTAGCCAGCTTCTCTCCCCCTGGAGCACAAACCAGAATCAACAGGCAGAAGTTACAGGAAGGCAGATCACAGCTTAACAGCAGGAAAACCTCTGCAAACAGCAGAGTGCTTCTGAGGAGGATTGTGCTGATGCCTGACTCACTAGTCTGTTCATTCCTTCACTCTGTCAATACAAGCGTTCAAGGAGTGGCTAAAACGTGCCAGGAGGTGTGCTAGCCTAGCCTCCGGGGCCAGAGCCTCCACTTCTGCCCCGAGAGGACACAGGGTGGAGGGTGCCGTCCCCCTACCCCCCACAGGCAAATCGCAGCAGGGCTGTGGAGAGGCTTCCCAGAGGACGAATGCCTACCCGAGATTTTAAAAACACTATTTTGTGAACAGATGATATGTATATAGTAAAAAAAAAAAAAAAAAAGTTTAGGTATAAAAGCATAGTGTTCAGCAAGGTTGCACAAGACAAGATCAATATACGAAAATCAACTTTCTTTCTATACACTAGCCAAAAACAATCTGGAAGTGAGATTAAGAAATGTTCGTGGATTGGAAGGCTTAATATTGTTAAGATGGCAAAAGTCCCAAATCGGTCCACAGGTACAATGCAATGCCTATCAAAATCCCAGCTGACTTCACTGAAGAATAAGACAAGCCAATCCTAAGGTTCATATGGAAAAGCCAAAACAATCTTGAAAAAGAAAAACAAAGTTGGAAGACTTACACCAATCTCAAAACTTACTACAAAGCTACATTAACCAAGACTGTGTGGTACTGGCTTAAGGACAGACGTACAGAACAATGGAATAGAGTAGAGAGTCAAGAAGTAAACCCTGACATTATGGCCAACTGATTTTTGACAAGGGAGAAAGGACAGTAGGGAAAGAATAGTCTTTGAACAGATGATACTGGGACAAGTGGTTATCCATGTGCAAAA
The DNA here is from genome assembly GCF_965194825.1 of Balaenoptera physalus. Lineage (NCBI taxonomy): Eukaryota > Metazoa > Chordata > Mammalia > Artiodactyla > Balaenopteridae > Balaenoptera > Balaenoptera physalus. The sequence goes on from NC_138898.1 coordinate 84,800,559, forward strand.
GAACAAAGTTGGACCCCTATCTCACACTGTAGACAAAAATTAACTCAAAATGAATCAAAGACCAAAATGTAAAAGCTAAAGCTATAAAACTCTAAAAGGGAAACACAGGTGTAAATCTTCATGACCTTAGCTATGACACCAAAAGCACAAACGACAAGTGAAAAATGGATAAATCGGGTTTTACCAAATTTAAAACTATTGTGCTTCAAAGGACACTATCAAGAAAATGAAAAGACAACCCACAGAATGGGAGAAACTTTTTGCAAGTCATATACCTGATAAGGGATTAGTATCCAAATACAAAAAGACTTCTTACAACTCAACAATAAAAAGACAAACTGAATTTAAAAATGGACAAAGGTTCTGAATACATATTTCTCCAAAGATACACAAATGTCCAATAAGCACATGAAAAGATAGTCACTAGTCATTAGGGAAATGTAAATTAAAACCACAGTGAGATACCACTGCACACCCACTAGGATGGCTATAATCAAAAAGACAGTTAATAAGCTTTAGAGAGGATGTAGAGAAATTGGAACCCTCACACACTGCTGATGGAAATGTAAAATGACGCACACTGGAAAACAGTCTGGCAGTTCCTCAAAACATTAAACCTATTCCATTCCTAGGTACATACCCAAGAAAAATGAAAATGTGTATCTATGAAAAAACTTGTATATGAATGTTCTTAGCAGCATTATTCAAAACAGCCAAAGGGCAGAAAAAGCCCAACTGGCCATCAACTGATAATGGATAAATAAAATGTGTTACATCCACACAATGGAATATTATTCAGCCATAAAAAGGAATAAAAGTACTGATACATGCTACAGCATGGATGAATCTTGAAAACATGCTAAGTGAAAGAATCCGGTCACGAAAGACCACATGTTGAATGATTTCATTTACATGAAATGTCGAGAATGGTCAAGTCTACAGAGAGCGCTTAAGTAATTAGTGGTTGCCAGGGGCTGGGGGTGGAGTGACTGGGGAGTGACAGCTAATGGGTATGGGCTTTCTTTTTGAGGTGATGAAAATGTTCTGGAATTGGTTTGTGGCGATGGCTGCACAGCTGTGTGAATATAATAAAACCCATTTAATTGTAAAAAAGAAAAGAGAGACAAAAACAAAAGTATAAATATACAGTGAAAAGTAGGTCTCCTTCACATCCACGTCCACCTGTCACTCAGCTGCCCGGTCGGGAGGCAAAGACTCACTTGAGTATCTTTCCAGAAATATTTTATGCGTTTACAAGCACCTTTATACACACATTGTCTCTCTTAAAACACACACACACACACACACACACACACACACACACACACACGGTAGGATATTATAGATACTGTTCTGCATCTCATGTTTTTGCACACTTTAGGTCAGCTTCCTTCGTGGTGGGAGGGGCAGGGCTTTGGGGCAAGGGGAGCCTGTGCAAACACAGGGTGGCCTGTTTGAAGTGCAGGATCTGCTGTGCCTGGTGCCTAGCTGGGGGGGTGGGGTGGAGTGGGAGGGCCTGGGGGCTAAGCGGGGGTGGGGTGGGGGCAGACTTTATCCTGAAAGGTACTGGAGTCCCAGAGGCTGTCAACCGGGAAGTGACGAGCTTGCTCTGGACGGGAAGGCCACGCCCCAGGAGGCAGGGAGACCTTGGCAGGTGGCAGCACAGCCCAGGAAAGAGGAAAACCTCACCAGGGATGGGGCAGGCGTGCGGTGAGAGGCCCCGAGAGCTGGGGCTGATTCCCGGGGGAATTTAAGAGGGCGAAGGAACTGGAAGATTCTGTGATCAATAACTAGAACTTCCACTTTGCCAGCCCTGCTTTATGCCATGATCTTTAAATACATACACATACACGTACCGTCTCTGCTCTGCAGGGCAGATTTTCCATTCTAAGGATGAGACACGGAGAAGCTAAAATGACTCATTCAAGGTCACCCTGGTAAAAGATGATGTCAGAACTCACATTCAGATCTGTCTAATTGCAAAATCTGGGACGTGTCTGTGTGGTGTTCTCTGCTACTCTAAGCTGTCTCCCTGGAGAGGAGGTGCCAGAGGGGCGGGTGGGCACACAGGAGAGAAGCCGGGGGGAGCAGGAAGGAGCAGTGCGTGTGTCCAGTACCCCGAGTCGGCTGCCACACCCCTAGAGGTGTCGGCCCACAGGGCAGCCCCGGATGCGAACGCCAGGAGGTGCTCGCAGCTGGGCCTCTGAGCCCTGCGTGTCCCGCGGGGCGCGACTGCTCCCAGGGCAGTGATGCCCGTCTGCTGCTTCTCAAGAGAACACTCGCTCAGAGGTTTGCCCTGGGACAGTGCCCGGCCCCGCATCCCACACATGCCCTCCCACGTCCCCAAACACCTGCGGTCTCAGGCCTGAGGATGAATGGGGGCTTGAGGGCCCCAGGGTAGTAGCGGGCAGGGTGGGATCTGAACCAGGAGCTGGAGGGGCTCCCTGAGGATCACAAGCACATGATCCCAGGACGGGACCGGGAGATGGCAAGAGGCCAGGAGAGCCGAGAGCCTGGAGCTGGGGGCACAGACTTCCCTCCAGGCACCCGCTCCACTCCTCACACTACGGCCCTCCCACCCGCTCACTCTGCTTGGCGATAATGTCCCCTGAACAGGGTGGGGTGGGGGGAAGGCTTCGTGAGATCATGGAAATGGTGATTGGTAGAGGCAAAATGCTACGCAAATAATTATTGGCAAAGCAAGCAGCGGCACAGTCTGAAGATTTGGGAGAAGTGGGACGTGGAATAATCCACATTCAAGCAACAGAACTTCCCTGGGCTATCATCAGTGTCCCCGTGCTCCCCCGCCCCAAGTCACGCACACAGGTTCACAGTCCTTCTTTCGACCATCTGGTCCTTGGTGTCAGTTTCATTTAAGGAATTACTGCATTAAATTGATGGAGCATTAGTAAAACCTAATTAACATCCAGATTGAGTTTTTCCAAGGGGAGGGAGATCTGCAGAAAATAAAATACCCTAATAATTTAAATTCCACAGTATTCAAATAAATACTATATGACTGAACGTTACAAGCTGGATAATTTTAGTCCAGGAAAAAAGCTATTAGAGTCACGCTATTCTCACAGACAAATACTACTTCTAATCCTCATTCGAATCTGTTGCCCTCAATTCTTCACATTTATTATATGAGGAAACAGGCACTGAGAGAGATCAGCTGACTTGGTGAAGGTCAAGGTCACTGGCAAGTCAGGCCTCAAACCTAGGCCTTATAACTCTAGGTCCAGTGCTTTTAACCTTCATATCACAACTGCCTCCTGGTATCACATGATTTCCTGAATGGGGCTGGGAATGTAAACACACAGAATTGAGCCTTTTTTTAATCAATAGAGATTGCTTTTGATTTATACACCAGGGGTGTTAACTCTCCATCTATCCATCCATTCAACCAGCCATTCATCCAGACACCAATCCACCTCCCTGCCCATCCATCTACTTGTCCAGTCATCCATCCATCCATCCATTCAACCATCCATCCATCCATCCATCCAACCAGCCATTCACCCCGATCCATCCGCCTACCCCTACCCAACCATCTACATGCCCATCCATTCATCCATCCATCCATCTACCTGCGCACCCATCTACGTGCCTGCCCATCCCTCCATCCAGCCATTCATCCACCCATTCCTAACCATCCATCGTTTCCGGAGGGCCTACTATGCGCCAAGCACTGTGCCATGTGGGGATACACATCCTGCTCAACTGTTAAGCTCCATGAAAGCCGCATCTGAGTTAATTACCTAAAACCACATATTAGGGTCTAGCTCGGGTCTAGTCTGGCACACAGTAGATGTTCAGTAAACACTCACTGAATGAAAGAATGAATGAGTAGACCCTGTCCTCCAGAAGCTCATGGTCTGGGAGAATGACATAATTCAGCATGACCAGGGTCACAGCCTGGCCACAAACAGAGCAGTGGAACAGTCCAGGAGTGTGTGGTGGCCCTTGCCGAAGTGACCCCCACCCAGCTGGCTACAAGATCACTTTGGTGGCTCCATCAGTGTGGGATCCCTGATACAGACCCTCTTTCCCGAGCTGTCAGGGAATGTAAGTACAATTGGGCAAGTCCTGGGGCTCCTCTGGGCACTGGCACCAGTCCCCCTGTCACGTGGGACCTCGAATTAATTACCTGTGACCCTCTGATCTCTAGAGCCTCAGGTTCTGAGTCAGCTTTGCCAACGTATCTTTTTACTAATTTATTCTAGGGCTCTCTGAGCTCCCTTTTCTGCATTTCAACTCAGCTCATTTCAACAAACATTTCCCAGGCACCTACTGGGCGCCAGGCCCTGGGAGAGCAGCCCGGAGCCCTCCGTGGCCTTGTTCCGGAGCAGGGTCTGCCGTTGGACCCTCAGGGAGCACCACGTCCAAGGGCACTTGACGCGGGTCCTGCGGCAGAGAAGCCAAGGAAGGCCGGGGGGGGCCTGCCGCGCGCGGCTGTGCGCTGTAAACATCCACGAACTCTGCCGACGGTTACCGAGAGGATGTTAAAAATAATTATCTGCTGAAAATATTAGATTTGCTCTGGATTGTTCATTACATACAATGGCTTAATAGGACTTTTATTGAAGAGCTGCAGGGCTCTGGGCCGAAATCAATTTGCCGTACCCTCGGAATCTTCATGTACGCTGTTGGCTTCCCCGGCGCGGAGCAATTTGTAATAGCTTTGGCGGGCTGTTGTTTTCAAAGCTCCGGCTCCATCACAAGCATTTATTTCTGACCACAAAATTACATTTATTCAACAGAAAGCAGCTCCAGGTCTTTAAGAGGTTAACTTCTGGAGTGCTTGGCTGCGGTCCAGCCGCGGCCCAGGCGCGGCGGGCGCGGTGGCGCAGGCGGCGGCGGCGGACGCAGCACCGGGCGGGCGGCCGTGATGAATGGGCTGCTGAGCGCACCCCCTCCACGTGCGCTCGGCTCGCTCACCGGCTTCCATAGATCACGGGCTTAGCCTCAACGTATCTGACTGAAATTGAATTTGGCTTCTCTCTCAACCGTTCATTTCCTATGTTATGCAAGGTTATATCCTTTTCTGCATGAGCAGAACCAAACCAGCTGCAGCTTTGCAGGAGAAAATGTGTTTTCAATTAGGAAGCTGGCCTGAATATTGAACCACAGCCCTACTGCTCCCCTAATTGAGCCATCATGGAGAGGGCCTACAGGAAGACGCTGCAGTCACCAGGCCGCTGGGTTTCGGAGGAGGAGAATTAAAACACACGGTCGTCGTCACTGCCACGACCGTCACCACTGCCACGACCGTCACCACTGCCACCACAGTCACCCTGACTACCAGGTGTGTAAAAAGGCCCAAGAGTCTGAAGATGGCCGTGTTGGCTGAGAAGGAAGTTCCCCTGGAAACGGGTCAGGACGGCAGCCTCCCCTGACCTCCAGCCAGAGCCTGCCGTGTCCTCAGGGTGCCTGGCCCGCCCTGTGCTCACCTGTCAAATGAACTTATTTACAAAACAGAAACAGACTCACAGACTTAGAGAACAAACTTACGGTTACCGGGGGGAAGGACAGATTGGGAGTTTGGGACTGACATGTACACACTGCTATATTTAAAATAGATAACCAGCAAGGACCTACTGTATAGCACAGGGAACTCTGCTCAGTATTCTGTAATAGCTTAAATGGGAAAAGAATTTGAAAAAGAATAGATACATGTATAACTGAATCACTTTGCTGTACATCTGAAACTAAGACAACATTGTTTTGTTTTGTTTTGTGAATAAATTTTATTTATTTTATTTTTGGCTGCGTTGGGTCTTCGTTGGTGTGTGCGGGTTTTCTCTAGTTGTGGTGAGCAGGGGCTACTCTTCGTTGTGGTGCGCGGGCTTCTCATTGTGGTGGCTTCTCTTGTCGCGGAGCACGGGCTCTAGGTGTGCGGGCTTCAGTAGTTGTGGAGCATGGGCTCAGTAGTTGTGGCTCGCGGGCTCTAGAGCACAGGCTCAGTAGTTGTGGCGCACGGGCTTAGTTGCTCCGCGGCATGTGGGATCTTCCCAGACCAGGGCTCGAACCCATGTCCCCTGCATTGGCAGGCGGATTCCTAACCACTGCACCACCAGGGAAGTCCTAAGACAACACTGTTAATCAACTATACTCCAATATAAAATAAAAATTAAAAAAAGGGGGGACACTGGGCTCAAACTGGCAGGTGCCTTTGAGGCCCCAGGGAGGGGAGGCCACCTTATTTTTCTTGTGGGTCACTAGGAACCTGGTGCAGAGCCTCAAACACAGGACTCGGTGAGTCCTTGCTAATGAGGAGAAGGTAAGAGGGAGGAAACTTCAGCTGAGAATACCTCCCTCACCCAGCTCGGTCAGGCAAAGAGGGAGATACAGTCGGGGAGAAGATGCAGGCCCTTGAAAGGAAAAAGTTAGCAGCAGGCTGAGATGGTCTGCAAAAGGAACGAAGGAGGCAGACTTGTAGCTCGGTCTTAACGGATGGAAATGATTTTTATAGGTGAGGAAGAGCAAAAGGTTATAATAACGGAGGCTGTGACTTTAGGAAAAGGGCAGAGGCAGGAAACCACAAGGCATGTTCGGTGACGGTAAATAGACCAGCCTGGCCGGAGCAGAAGCCAAGGACATGACGCCTGGAAATACATTTTAAAGAGAAATCACGGAGCTCCTGACACAGGGGTCAAGGGTGCTTGAGCGGGCGCTGAGACCCAGAACTTGACCTAGAGGAACTGCCCTTGGGGGGAGCCTAGCCCGTGGGTCCTACAATCAGCCACGCATGAGAATCAGTGGGGACTTTGCAAAAGGACAGATTCTTAGGTCCCCTCCCCAGTCTGCTGAGTCAGAACCTTGGAGGGAGGAGCTCGGGGAGCTGTATTTCTGGAAACATGTGGGTGATACTCAGGCAGCCGGCTGGGCTATCCGGGGACCAGCTTTGGGACCCACCTGTCTGGTCCAATTTTCTCGACTACCAGCCTGCCCACAACACTTAATGTGGTACTTGCTAAGTACAGGTATGATGGGGACATAAGTGCGTGTGTGTGTGCATGTGTAACACACACACTCCCTATCATCTAGATTTCAGAAGCATAAGGCTTAGTATAGGGCTAAACTGTGTTCCAGTAACTAGAAAATAAAGACAACGTCTCCAGGCTCAAAAATCACAAGACAGATACAAACGAAGCCCCACGAGAGATGAGGAGGGGAAGGGTCTGTTTCTGGCGAGGGTATTCTGAGATGACTCGGAGGCTCCAAAGTTTGGGTTGGGCCTTGAAGACAGGGTAGAAGCTGAAAACATCCCTGACAGGTGGTCCCCTGGCCTTTGTCTGAACACTCCCAGTAACGGGAAACTCGCTACCTTGAATGACCGCTCCTTCAAGGAACAGATATAATTGCTGGAAAACGTCCCCTCTTCTGTTCTGCTGCTGATAGTCAACCCACGTACCAGGCCACTGAGTCACACGGGACTTCAGAGCCACGGGGCTCCCTGCCGACGCCCTCGCTCACCCACTCACTTTACAGATGCGCAAAGTCAGACAGAAAGAGGCCCAAGAGCCGCCCGAGTTCACAGCAGACGGAGCGGCAGCGCCCGGGCCAGCGCCCAGCGCCTCTAACCCCCTGCGAAATGTTCTTGGGAGTAAAGCACTCGGACCTCCTGGCTTTATTTAGCCATGGACTTTAGATCTGAACGCATAAATATGTGACAGGACAACAGACCCAGGCCACAGGGCACCCTGGAAACTCAGTCACTTTTAACTAATTCATGGACTATTTACCCAACTCAATCCATTTCATCTATTTTTTTATTAGATCTATCAGACGGACCTGCAAGCGTGCACGGTCCTTTGCTTTACACCGCACTCAGGCGTCTTTGGACGAGAGCCTTTCAAGGCAGTTTCCCATCTTGTGGCCCGTGAGACCCCCGCCCACCCGTCCCCCGCTGGCTGCTCTGGCCTGGCTTCCTCGCTCCCTCGGCCCAGCCCCCCCCACACCCCTGGCCTCCTTTCCGGTCCCCACTCCTCCCGAGCACTGCCCCTCCTCGGGGCCTTGGCACCTCCCCGCTCTGCCCGACACTCTCCCAGCTCCGTGCTCGGCTGGTCCTTCTCATCACGCAGGTCTCCCCCCAACGTCACCTCCCACGAGGACCGTCTCTGGAGGAGCCGCCCCGCCCCTCCTGCACGTCTCCGTTCCTATCACTTCCCTCACAGCACTGTCACCATCTGACATCACTCCTGTGTCCCCTCACTAGGACACAGGCGCCTGTCAACTGTATCCACGGCTGCGTCCTCAGCTCCTATTTGGCCCAGAGCTGCACACAGTCGGCTCTCGGGGGTTTTACTGAATGAAGAAATGAACAGGGAGAGGAAAACCCAGCATCAGAGCCCATGTGGGGTTTCACACGGCCAGACTGAGGCTCTGAATACCATTGGTGCTATGTATACAGTGGACCTTCAGTATAAAGGAAAGTCCCAAATGATGGCTTGGTCCCTCCCGTGGGCCATGTCAGCAGGTGACACTGTGACATCAGTTAACACGCACCCCACTCCTCCAAGGGGCACAGGCTGGGTTGCACCAAAGGGTCTGCACACAGTTATGGATATGTGTGTCCACGGGGACCAGGCATGTAGCACCAGATCTGACACAGGAGGGGCTGGTTGGAAGGGGAGGGAGCCTGAAGTTGTGTTTGCCGAGCGCTTTACACTAAATGAACATCAACTGTCCTTATCAAAGACCAGGGAGTTGACTGAGAGGACGGAGGGGCAGAGGGCGCCACCTCCCCACTCCCCAAGCACCATCACTGGAGAACACGGTCTGGGAGGCCAAACAGCCCAGGCCCGCCGTTATCACGCATGTGACGATGGGTGCCTTACTTCCCTGCTCTGGGCTTAGTCTCCTCATCTGCGAAATGAGGATGCTGCTTCCACCCACGCAGCCAATGGGCACCTGCCGCATGCTCCCTGGGGCCAGGTCTAGGTGTAGAGCGGAGGCCAACACAGACGGAAAATCTAGAGAGTGGCGGACGTGAAAACTCACATGCACAGCAGAAGGCACTCTGAACGGAACAACTTGCTACAAGAGAAATAAAGGGGCCTCAGTTTGGACTGACCGTCAGAGGACACCTCTGTGAGGGGCGACACCTGAGGCGAGCCCTACAGGATGAGTAGGAGAGGGCCGGTCGGGGGGTTGGGGGAACAGCTGGAGCTGGGAGGTAGGCAGCGGCCAGGCCAGGGCACCCCGAAGGCCCAGGGCACTGGGGAGGCCCTGGAAGCAAGGAAGGACCCAATCCTTGCTGATGCATAGAGGAGTGGGTGGTAGGGTGGGTAAGAGCGGGAACAGAGACCAGTTAGGGAACTCCTGGTCTCGGTGACACACGACACGGCACTGGACAAGCATGTGGGAGACGGCGATGGTGCACTTTGGAGGTGGGATGGAGGAGGTGGGGGCATGGGAGAGAGGAGGCGTCCTGGATTTCCAGCTGAGGCGGCCAGGCCACCTGGGGCGTTATGCCCAAGAAGGTAAGGGTCGGAGGAGGAGGGAATTTCAGCAGGCATGGAAGCCAGAGAAGGGGAGGTGGGTTGTGGGTTAAGAAGTCTTACCTGCGGAAAACGGCGAGGACATGTCACACAGGCATTCTCGAAGGAGCTGGGACTCCAAAGAGAAGACCAAGTTAGAGAGAGAAACCTGAGTTTTCCGCAGGCAGATCCTGAGAGATGATACAGCAAAGAAGGCCGTTCTTCAGAGGTCTGAAGGGAAAAGGAGGAACAGCCCAAGGAGACTAAAACTCAACAGGCAGAGAAGTGAACAGAAACCTCATCGGGCACAGCATCACGGGATGTCAAAAGAAGAGGTTATCAACAGAGGGTCAGGTGGGCTGAATGTCACTGGGGTTAAGAGAGCTGAGGACTTAAAGGGTCAAGGAAGAGCGGGGTGGATGCCAGACAGGGGTGGGTATATGCACAGGATGGACGGCTCTTTGGAGAAGCTTGGCCAAAAGGCTGGGGGAGAAAGGAGTCTGTCTCCCTCCCTACCTCACGAGATGGCACATGCTACCACTTGTAGGAATGCTGCTAAGAACACTCCAGAAACTAGCAGAGACTGAAGACACAGGAGGGGGTCCCTGCAGGACTGTGGTTCCTGAGAAAGCAGGAGCTGGGCTCCAAGCCCCGGGGTGGTGGTGGGGGAACCAGTGTTTGAGGAAGGGGCACGTCCTCCCACAGTGGGAGCCAACAGGAGAGATGGATACAGCTTTGGAGATCCGCTGGCAGGAAGGTCAAAGCAGCGGCTCCTTTCCGGGATGGCGAAGACCGGGAAGCACATGCCTGAAAAGCACTGAGCACAGCGCTTGCTAACTGTCCCACAAATGCCATTTTGAACAGCTTCACAAATGTGCTTTATCACAGAAGAAAAATGCAAAGAGATGGGAGAAAATAATACTCAGCTTCTGACATGCGAAAATAGAATTATGTAGCTACTGCCTTGTAAGCACGATTCTCTCTTTTGGAAAGAAGTAGTTCATACTTACAAAAGAGTACATAAATTACAAATAACGAAATGAACACCTGTGAGTGACAACATTCCCATGACCTTTGAAACCACCTTTGAGCCTATATGCGGCAACCTCTGTTCTGGATTTCCTGTTTAACCTTTCCGTTATGGTTCTATTATATAATAATACAAATGTATCCTTAAACAGTATCAGCTCAGTATTGCACCATTTTGCATTTCATTCACTTTCCCCTGCTGTGTTGTACTCCACCGTATGACTACATCATTCTTTACTTATTCTTCCTACTGCTGATGGAAAGCGGGTTGTTTCCACTTGTTTACCATTTGCAAACATTCCTGACCTTGTTTCCTGGGGCCCATGTTTAAGTTTATTTAGGGTGTATGTCTGGGAGTGGAAATGCTCTGTCAAAGTACAGGTACTTCTTCAGCTGGAGAATCTGATGCCAGACAGGTTTTCAAAAAGGTTGCACCTGTTTATGCTCTTATCTTGACTTTTGAATTTTGGCCAGCCTGGTAGATATGCATAAGGTGCATTTAGATGATTTTAATTTGCGTTTCCTTGATTATATGGTTGAGCATCTCTTCATATGTGTACTGACCATTCTGATTTTCTCTTCTGAGAATGCTGTTCATGGTTTTGCCCATTTTCCTATTGGGATGTTTGTTTTTTTCTTATTAATAGGTAAAAGTTAAAAAAAAAATTTCCTGAATACTAATCCTTTGTCGGCTATGTGTGTGGCAACTACCTCCTCCCAGTTTGTGAGCTGTGGCCAAGGATACCCCATGTATGATGGGTTCACAGTATGGCCCAAGGGGGCAACATTCACATCAGGGGCATTTGATCTTTATTATGAAAAATGTTCAGATAGGTTTGAATCTTTATTATGATAAGTTTCCAACAGATAAGGAAAATGTCTTGAGGGAGGTGGCGCCCTTTCCTAGTTCACAAAGGTGAAACTGAGCTAGCAGCACTGAGCTCACCTTTCACTTCATTTAGGCTGTTTTTCCATGAGAAAAAGAAAGCTTTTACTTTAAAATTTTAATGTAGTTGAATGTAACAATGTCTTCCTTTATGGTTTCCTGTTTAAGAAATCCTACCCAACCCAAAGTCATCATATTCTGCATTTTCTTCTAAAAGGTTTAAAGTTTTACCTTAAGTCTTTACCTGTAATTTGTGTTTGCATATGGTGTGAGGTAGGGATCTAATTTCATTTAATTCCATAAGGATAACCAATGGTCAGGAGACCGTTTATTGAAAAGTCCACCCTTTCCTCACTGATCTGCTATGCCATGTTTGCAATATATTTGGCTTCTGTATATGCACAGGTCAGTTCCTGATTTCTTTACTACGTCCCACTGGTGTATTTATCTGTCCCTGTGCCAATTACTGTAGCTTTGATAATCTGGTTGGGCAAATTCTCTCTTATTCTTATTTACTATTATCTTTGTCATTATTGACCATTTGCTCTTGAATATAAATTCTGGAATCAGCTTTTCAAGTTTCATGAAAAACACTGTTAGAATTTTGATTGAAACTACAATGACTCACTCTATCATCAATTTGGGGAAAATTGATGTCTTTAATAATACAGTAGTGGGAATTTCTTTCCTTGAATACCTTGACTTTCTCCATTTAACTCTTCTTTAATATTGTTCAATAAGAATGTTATACTTTTCTCCAGAAAGAGTTCCTATGTGTTGTCATATTTACTTCTAGGTATCCTTTATTTTATTGTTGTTATCTGCAGTGGCATCCTTTTTCAGTTTGCTATTGATGTAGAGATATGCAATTACTTTTTTATATTGATTTTGTATCTAGTAACCTTGTTAAATAATCGAGGCTCACTTGAAAAATGACAGTTTTATTTCTTCTGCTCTAATACTTGTACTTTATTTCTTTTTCTAGTCTTCCATGAAGACTAGTCTTCTAAGACTTCCAGTACAATGTTAAATAAAAGTGGCAACAGTAGGCATTTTTGTCTTGTTCCTGATTTTATAGGGAATGTTTTTAACATCACTGAATATGATGACTGATGCAGGTTTTTGATAAATACCTTTTCCCAGGTTAACAAATTTCCCCTCTATTCCTGGTTTGCTGGTAGTTTTTTTTTTTAAATCGTGAATGAATGTTGAAATTTACCAAATTCTTTTCCTGTAACTTTTGAGATTTTTCCTTTTTAATCTGAGAATGATTACTAACTTGCATTAACTAATTTTTTCTGTTAAACCACACAGCATTCTTGGGATACATGGAGCTTGATGGAGTCAATTTATTGATACCTTTTTAAAGACTTCTGCGTACCTCTTCATAAACAAGACAGACTGTTTCTTTTCTTATACTGTTCTTGTCTGGTTTTGGTATGAAGGTTACACTAGCTTCATAAAATGAGTTAGGAAGTGTTCTCTTTTTCTATTTTCTGAAGGAAAAGAAATTTTCCCAATTTGCAAAAGAAGAGAACTATCTGTTTCATGAATGATTCATAGGACTCTCCCATAAAACTGTCTAGACCTTGTGGAAATATTTCTGCAATAGTTATAAGGCTATTCAGGTTTTCTACTTCTTCTTTAATCAGCTTTGGTACATCAGAGCGTACCAGAAATTTGTCCATTTTGCCTGGGTTTTAAAATTTATTGGCATAAAATTGATTATAATATTCCCTTACTATCTTTTTAATCTCTACTGCAGCTGCAAAGTTATCCTGTTTTCCTTCCTAACCTTTTTTACCCTTGATTTAGGAAGGTGGTTTGTCTACTGTAGTAGTTTTTTCAAAGAACCAACTTTTGGGCTGTTTCTTTCTTGGGTCTTTCTTTTCTTTTTCATTCATTTAATTTATATATTATTACTGCATTTTTTATTTACTTCTTCCTCTTTTCTTTGAGCTTATTCTATCATACTTTTATAACTTTTTAAGCTGGATGCTAAGCTCATGGATTTTTAGTCGTTTATTTCCCCTCTAATATAAGCAACTAAGTTATTTCTTAAGAGGATTTTCCTCCCTGAGGACACTTGGGTTAAGTATGCAGCTCCCCTACAGCCAAGAGAAGTAGGGCCTAAGCCAACTCCTCACCCCCTCAACCTCTGTACGAGGACCCTTCTCAGGGAGAGGAGCTAGGAGCGGGGGAGGCAATTTGGAAGACTTAGCGTTTTCCTAGAGAGTCTGACTGTCACTTCACTGAAGGGACTGCCTGATTACTGGACTAAAATAAACCTTAAATTGGACTGACCCTCCCCACCTCCGCCTCGCCAATCAGCTGGCTGGGTGTAAGAGTTAAACTTGATGACTTTGCTATAACAATTATGAATAACCATTATGACTGTATGATCCCAAACCTTTCAATCAAGGACAACAAATCGTTATTTACTAGTTTCTTCTAAAGGTATTTCCTGAGCATACCTTCCAGGGTCTCTCTCACATTATGAACAACAACAGATCCTGAAGAAAGGAGAGAGGCAAAGTGCTTTAAAAACTGCCCCTGGGGGAACCTGGCTGTCCCATCATTTATCAATAACCACTTTGAGAGCCCGAATACTTTTTGCTTCTCACTTGCTACGTCGGGTGCTGGGAACACAATGGCCAATAGGACAACATACAGTGGCTGCCTTCACACATTTTACAGACGAAAGGAGAACCGAGACAAAGTGAGGTGGCTCTCAGGTATGATGACAAATGTGTCACAAGTAGCTTGGAGCACACGATGGGGGGTACCTGGCCCATCCTTTGGAGCGCAGGGAAGGTCTTCCTTGAGGAAGTGAGCCAGGTAAAGAGGAAGGAAGAGGAACGTTTCAGGAAGCAGGTCAGCCGTGCAAAGGCCTGGGGGCCAGTGAGGACGCCCAGTGCACAAGGGCCTGGCAGAGACTCAGGATAGCCATGTATGCTGGGACAGGAGGGAAGGAGTGAGCGGACCCTAGAGAGGTGAGCAGTTACTGAACCACGTGGGCCCCACAAACCACAGGCAGGAGGGTGTCTGGATTTACACCGAGGACCATGAGAAAACACCTAAGGGCGTAAATGGCACCCTGGCCCGGCTAGCGTTTCTCGTGACGTTATGACACACAATAAAGAAGTCTTCTCGCAGGAACTCTAAAGGCCTCTGTCTGTGAATTTCTCACTGTCCGAAAACTTTATTTTTATTTTGTTTTTTTTTTTCTTTTGGGGATCTCAAGTAAGGAAGAAATCTATACAAATTCTGAGGCAAAGATTACCTTTTCACTAACACAGTACTTTCTTCTAGGGGACCTCAAGCACATTGGGATGAACTCAAAGAATATATCTGATAAATAAAACTGCAGCAGCAGACACTCGAGCGATGGGTACGAGAATGAGCCTCTGGTTACTAGAGAAGGTGGCTTTTTAGAAAAACAATGGATCCCCCACCCCATCTAAGCATCAGGACACGCGGCCCCTGGTCATCCCTGCACTCGTGGTCCCCACGTGCAGTTACCCGCTGCTATGCAAGCTCAGTCTTCAGAAACGAGCAGGATTTAGTCCCCTCTGCTCACATCAGCTTATTGGAAAGCACACATTATTTAACATAAATATAGCAATTAGCAGCAGCTTGGTAGATATTAACGGTGCTATAAAAATATTTACTTTTCAAATAGCCTTAAAAAAAAAAATCAGGCAAATAGGAAGCCTAGATGTCTCACAGGCATTTTAAATTTAATATATATTTCCAGAAGTAAACCTATCACTCCGACAGAATGTGGAATAATCTACACAACTGGCTTAGATTCTTTAAAAAAAAAAAAACAAAAAAAAACCAATAACAATAACAAAGGTGAGGGGGTGGAGAGAGTGTCTATATGAAAAGAGAAATATATATATATATCCATCAAATGCAATGTAGAGCAGTTATAAAACACATTTTAGGGGTAACGGGAAATTTGATTTTGGATAGAATATCAGATATTATGAAATTCGTGTTATTTTCCCAGGTGTGATACTCGGGGTTACTGTGCAAATGCCCTTAATTTTAGGAGACGCCCATGTCGCTGAGGGTGTGGGGTGGCCGGCTAGCTGCAACTCACTTCCAAATGTTGAGCAAAGGGGTGGGGGGAGGGGAGCAAACGTGGCACAACGTTGACAGGTGAGGAGTCTGGGTAAACGGTGCTCAGCTGTTCCTTATACCAGTCTTTCTACTTTTAGGTAGGTTGGAAATTTTTCAGAAAGAATGAAAAACAAGCAAACAACAGAAACAGCACCCTGAGCTATTTCAACCAGAGAAACACTAAGCCGATGGGTCTCACAAAAGCTGCTGAACAGGTAGAAGAAGAGCTTAGATCACATGTGGGCAGGTGTAAGGTGATGGCTTTACTCAGAAGATGAGGGTTTGGAGATGTAATTCTGAGGAAAGGGCAATTCAAGTCCTTCCGAGACCTGGGCTACTGATGTCCTTCTGTGCCTTAGGGAGCCAAGCACGGGGTAGGGGGGCACTTCCTGCAGCAGGAAATTATAAACAGAGAGAGGAGCTCCGCCTGCACTGCTCTCAAATCTGCAGCCATCACCAGCCTCACTGCGGCTGCTGCCCTCACATGCAACCCTCGCCGTCCTGGAATCGCCTCTCTGGCCTCCGCCGCCTCCTTGGATCCCACACCTTCTGCTGTCACCCGCGTGCTGAAGAGTTTGCCAAATGGCAGCCCCGATCTCTCGCTGGGAGCTCGGGGGGGTGCCAGGATCCCAGCCTCTTGGCACTCCCCAACTCACCCCCTCACTTCCCCGCATCCAGCCCCTCCTCCCGGGCTCTCTGTGAGTTGGGAAGCTGCAGGAACACAAAATTTCTAAGATCCCACCGGCGTGGCTTCCTTAGAGGACTTGTAAACAGTCTTGGCTCCTTCTCCTCGCTGTCATTACTAGGTCGTCATTCCTACAGGAGCAGCTGAGAGGGAGTAATTCCCCGACACTAACATCATTTCTGGTTTTCTGAAATTCACCGAGGGTCTACACAAAGGGCAGAGAAGGAGCAGGCGTGTCACCCACCCGGACTGCCCGCGTGATCTGTGATGAACAGCATTCAGGGCACACAGGTCTCAGATGACTGGCCGCCTGCCTGCCACCTTGCCTGGCCCTTCTCTGGAAGGATCCATGAGAAAACGTTCCTTATACTGAGCCCAAACCTACTCCTCGTGGCTTCTGCCTGTGAAGTTCCTCTTTCCCCCACGGCTGTGCCTGATGGCACCAGACTGACGGAGCACATCCTTTCTGCATGGGAGACTTCGTGGCTGCAGCCCCCAGCCAGCTCAGGGGACCAGTGAGCTCGGGGAGGTCTGTGGGCTCCGAGGCTGGGGTCTGAACAAGCCCAATCCACCGTGGGAAGTGCGAGACGCCGGCCACCGCTCCCCGGATTCCTCCGCGGCTTCCGACATCCCGAATCCCGCCTCCCCGCCCACGTGGGCTTTAATCGCGGAATCGGTGGAAGCCTCACTTTGAGGAGCCCGTCACCTGCACGTGGATGGGTCGGTGCGGCCGGGGAGGCTCCCTCCGAGCAAGTACCTTCTGCCAGTGGCACTTACTTTATGAGAACAGGAAGAAAGCGTGATGAACAGAAAGGCGGCTCAGGATGCAAAAGAAACATAAATGCTTACCTCCCCTTGGAAGCTCTTCAGCAGCGGCGCTACCTGCTTGCGCAAATCCTGGGGCGAGAAGGTGGGTCAGGAAGCAGCCATGGGAGAAGAAAAGAGAAGGAAACATTCATTAAGGTCTCCTAAAAACAGCTTCGAATGCGGTGCTGGTTACCATTACATAAAGCAACCCCGGTGCCTCTCCTGTCCCCGTTCCCTCCCTCATACACGTAAATAACGCCAACTGTGCCCCATTGTTTAAATGAACTCACTTAAGGATACCACTAAGCTTTATTTTCTCTGAGTCCTGGTTATATACACCTCATTTTGAATGTGCTGTGGACTAAAGTTTTTGCTGGTGTCAGTCTAAGACAATTTGCTTAGAATACCACAGGAATATTATAAGGTAGGTTTGATTTGCTTGTATCTGAAGTGGATTTGGGTCACCATCCTGCATTTTAGCTGCTACTTTTGGGCACTATTCATGGGAGGTACATGGATTTTGAATCCATGTCTGATACAGTCACTGGAAATTTTATCCTAAGCCACCAGTACCCGTTTCAGAACCTGCGAACATTTTATCTTATTTAAAATGAAGTAATTGACTAATGCACAACATAGTGATTACAGTCAACAATACTGTATTATAAACTTCAAAGTTGCTAAGAGATTAGATCTTAACTGTTTTCAGCATAAAAGGAATACTAAGGATGTGACGTGATAAAGGTGTGAGCTAATGCTACTATGGCCATTATACTGTAATACATAAATGGCTGTACAAACCAACATGTTGTACACCTCAGACTTACACAATCTTACATGTCAACTCTATCTCAACTTTTAAAAAATAGAAAAAAAATGAAGTAACGGAGAAAATACTTCAAATACTTTGAAAGGACTCGTATAAGGCAACATCTCCTTTACTGAGAGCTGGGGCATATAAGGTATTTACTGAGCCCGGTAACCTATGTGCCAGCCCCCTATGTGCCAGACCCGGTTCAGTAAGTCTGGGCCAAGGCCTAAGCATCTACATTTTTTTGAAGCTCCGAGGCTGATGCAGACGCCCAAGTAAAACTGACTTGTGTTGGTAAAGGTGTACCAATCCAACCATAACATGGGGAGAAAGTAAAACATTATTTCAGAAAAAGAGCCCCTGTGCTGTGGGAGAACATAAAAGGAAGGATAAATTCAGGTTAAGGAGATGAAGAGCAGTGTCACAGGGGAGGCAGCATCTGAGCTGGGAAGACAGGTAGGATTTTTGTAGAGGCCAAGGAGAGGGCTCGGGGACACGAATCCTTGGCCTCTCTGCCTCTGGAACGCTGGAGCTCTCTACGCAGCCCTGGCCCTGGGCCTACTCAGGCCCTGAGCTGAGCTGTGTGTACACACGGGCTCGCTGGCGTCTGCTCTTTTGGTAACTGCCTTTTGTGTTCTTTTAGCCAAGCACCCAAATGAAAGGGGCCTCCATCCCACGCTCTGAATCCAGCTCGAGACCACAGCGCACGGCTCTGCGGCGTTAGGAAGAACGACGGCTCCAGGTATCCTGTGCTCCACTGTTCTTTGCGGTTTCCCTCTGGACTGGGGCCTGTGACATTTTGGTGCCAGGAAGCCCTTCTAAGAATCTGAGGACAGCTATCGACCTTCGCCTCTGGGAGAAAACTCTGCAAATTACTTCACTGAGGGCTTCCTAACGCCTACCTACAGACCCAGGTGAGGCTCCCTTGTTCCACCCCATGCGGTTGTATACAGTTGCCACCAGCTCTTTATGTTCAAATGTAACTTGATTAAATTAAAATATTCAGCTTCTCAGTTGCAGGAGCCACATTTCAAGTACTCAGTAGACACATGAGACTGGTGGCCATGGCACTGGAACGCAAAGACACAGGACATCTCCACCGCTGCAGAGTGACCTAACAGACAGGGCTGTACCATAAGCTCTTTGCCAAACATAATTAACCCACATTGATTTGTATTGTAACCTGTGAAAGTATTTGCTCAAGAGGAATTATAGTTTCCCCTTTGATTATACATTTTCCGATAGGTTGCGTCCTTAAAGGTGACTTCCTTGGAGAAGTCCTTTTGTTCCTCCATTGGGTCATTTTCTCTATTTTTACACCAAACTCCATGGCAAAAAAATAATCACTCTTTGCCAGCCTCTTCTTAAATAAATAAGGCTATCTGCGGTAAGCACAGTAATGGCCCCCAAAGATGTCCATGTCCTCGTCCCCAGAACCTGTGACTCTGTTAGGTTACATGGTAAAAGGGACTTGGCAGATGTGATTAGGTCAGGGACCTTGAGTTGGGGAGATGACCCTGGAGTATCCAGGTGGGCCTGATGTAATTGCAACGGTCCTGATGAGAGGGAGGAAGGGGGTGAGAGTCACAGAGGATGTGAGATGGAAGCGGAAGTCAGAACAACTGAGGGCACCAGCCAAGGCTCGCAGGCGGCCTGAGAAGCTGGAGGAGGCGAGGAGACCATTCTCCCCTGGAGCCTCTACAGGAACGCAACTCTGCCTGGTAAAACCCATTCTGGACTCTGACCTCTGGCGCTGTCAGATGACAAGTTTCTATTGTTCTCGGCCACCCAAGTCTGGTAGTTTGTTACAGCAGCAGTAGGAAACTAATACACTATCTCATTTATAACACCGAAAGGGAGAGTGAGGGGCAAGAGGCTGCCAAGGGTGAAGAGTGACGGAGGAAAGATTACAGGCTGGCCCCAGGCAGGGTCAGAAAAGCCTACGTTTCCATCAGGAGGAATAAGCCTGGCTTCTTTGGGAGAAACTCGGCCGCTGCAGGTAACTACTCAGGAGGTCTACACACAGGGAGCTCACTGTGTCCCCGGGAGGGGGTGACATGGCCTGTATTCTCTGTAGGGGGGGGATGTGAAGGTGGAAACAGCCCTCAGGACTCTGAGGGGGGTGGGCCAGTCCCCTTGCCTCCCCCAGGAAGGGACAAGCAGGCAGCATGATCGCACTGAGGTACTTTGGTCACAAACTGCAAACACAAGATGATGGATGGAGTTTGTTGTTTGATTTCCCAAAAGGCTGACTGTGAGGAAGGCGATTCGTTACTGAGGTGTCATGTACCCCCGGGGTCCACACTAACCACAGGTGGGGGGTAAAGGGCGTTAACAGTGCGTGCTCTCGCTCGAACAGGGGTGTGGCAAACCTTCCCCTCAAAAGACCACAGACTCATATTAATCTAATTTAAAAATAAGACATGAACAGGTCAAGGATGAGGACCTCTACGCAATGCTTGCCTCCCAACTGCTGGTGGGAAGCCATGGGCTTCAGGTGGTCTTTGACTTACCAGGGAGCCCTCAGGTGGTCTGGGAGCCATGGGCGTGCGCTGAGGGCCTGCCTTGCTCCATGTGACGGCTGGTAGCACCTGATGGCCCTCGGGCTCTTGAAAGGGGGACCCCTAAGGCCTCCAACACACCTGAATTGGATACTGCAGAGCCGGAAGCAGCCAGGCTCTGAGGTCAGGCATGGCATACGCTTCCTGTCTCCTCTCACTCCGAGTCTGTGAAGGGGGCTGTACTCAGAGTCACGAGTGTACCCTCCTCCTTCCAGACTGGGGGTTGCTTGAGGGCAGGGGATGGGTTTTGGTCACATCCCCCCCCCCCCCAACTCCAGCATCCAACGCGGGGCTGGGGGATATTTTGCTGAGGAAACCTAGGCCCGAGGGGCCTTAAATCCAGAAGGGTGGCCTACGGAAGCCGGTTATAATCCACGCCAGGGCCCTTGTCCCAGAGAGGCCCCCCCCCACAGCCTGCTCCCCACAGCGCACAGCAGCGAGGGCTGCGGGGCGGCCCTGGGTGGGGTGCACAAGGCCCCCTCTGAGGCCACGGACCAGTCAGCAGAAAGACCTCTGTTGCCTCTGCCTAGAACGGGCTGGTCACACAGAGGGGGAACTCAGAGGGCATGGAATGGGTGCATGAGCAAATAAATTAAAGAACAAACAATCTCTCAAAGTGTGTTAAGAACCGGGCAAGAGAGAGACTGCCCCGCCTGGATGTGAGCCCTCGAGGCTGGGGTCCATCTCCCAGGCCAGCGCTGCCGGCACAAAGGAGTGCCAGCCACCTGTGTGACGGACAACGTTCAACAGCTCCCTTTGAAATGCAAAAAGAAACAGAGGAAATCAATTTTAGTTTCACTTCACCCAATATATCCAAAATATTGTCATTTCCGATGTAACCAATATAAAAATTATTAACGAGATAGTGTGCATTCTTTGTTGGTATTAAGTCTGTGAAACCGGGGGCGCTTCCCCCCACCTCTCCGTTTGGACTGGCTGCATGTCGAGTGGCCCCTCGTAGCCGCACACGGCCCGTGGCCACCACGTCGGGCAGCCCGGGGCTAAGCGATGTGCTCACGGATCTGGGCTCTCCTGGGGGAGACGGTTAAGGCTGGCGAGCCCCCCACCCCCCGATGGCCAGAGGGAGCGGTGAAAGAGCCAGAATCAGGAGAACGAGGAGAGTCGGGGGAACACAAGGTCAAAAGGAGGCAGCTTCAGGAGGGAAAAGGTACTGGTGTCAAATGTCGCCACAGACGCCGGGCCTGGGAACACCGTTGGGTCGAACATCCAGGAAGCGCTGAGCGCAGCTGAGTAGAGTCGGGGGCTGGAAACCAACGTGTGAGGGGCTGAGGAAGAGGCTGCAGTGAGTGTGAGGAGGAGGAAGAAGCGAGACAGGGTTGGGGAGCCCCACGGGGAAGGGGGTCGCGGGCGGAAGATAATGACAGTTCCCACTTGGCGAGTGTCTAAGTGAGGGAGGGGCTTCAGATACAGGATGTTCATTTGCTTTTCACTGTAACTCTGCCAACCGAAGGGACTGGTACCCACACGTCACACACAGGGATGCCTGAGGCTCTGAAAGGGAAGGAGATTTGTCCAAGGTCGCACAGCGGGAAGAGTCAGGATGTGAACCCAGAGCTCTCTCCAAGGCACACGCCACACGGCGGTTTTGTAAAGGAATCCATCACCTCGGACACCAGCACTGTGGGGGGCACACACGGACCACTCAAAAGGCTTGTAATGGGCCCAAGCTCGGAGGGGAAATGGCGAAGCTGGATGGGGTCATGGAATGTGAGAGCTGGTAGGGCCAAGGCATTTGAGACCCTGCGAAGAGAAGAGGAGGGAGAGCCGGAGTGGAGGTGCAGCCTTGGGGGCAGGCACCCGGGAGCCCTGGCGCTCAGCCCACAGAAGAGCGCCTCTGGTTTTTATTGCCTGGTGGCGCAGTGGTTGAGAATCTGCCTGCCAATGCAGGGGACACGGGTTCGAGCCCTGGTCTGGGAAGATCCCACATGCCGCGGAGCAACTAGGCCCGTGAGCCACAACTACTGAGCCTGCGTGTCTGGAGCCTGTGCTCCGCAACAAGAGAGGCCGCGATAGTGAGAGGCCCGCGCACCGCGATGAAGAGTGGCCCCCGCTCGCCGCAACTAGAGAAAGCCCTCGCACAGAAACGAAGACCCAACACAGCCAAAAATATAAATAAATTAATTAATTAATTAAAAGAGCGCCTCTTACTCGGCTCGCCCCGGGTCCACCCCAAGCCCTGCCAGACTGCACAGGGCCAGCCTCATGAGAGCACCAGCTTTGAGAAGTTCAGCAGATGGCAAAAGTATTTCTAGAGCGCTCCAGGGTGGTGGAAGAGCCACGCCTCTCATAATGGTAGTAAATAAAGTAAACTGGCCTCCGCTGCCCCTGGTCTTAACCAGCGGGCAAAAAATCGTGTCTTTGGGCATAATCGCGTCTCACGGCAGACCTGCTAAAATAACCTCTTAAGATGTTAAAGCTGGATGTGTTTGTTTGTACTCAAGCACACACATCTATCTGAAGACAGCTGGAGGGAAAAAAGGCCCTAAATATTCACACCCATACACACACAAAGTGATGTACTTGGAGTCACCAGCTAAAAAAATCTCTCATTCCCATTTTATTTTGGGCACCCTGAGAAATTCCTTATCTAATGCTGCTACCTCCAAATATTACCTGGTTTAGTACCAAACTAAGAACCCAGAACCAAGGATGCTGACTTCTGACCCGTGGACCGCTCCGTCATTGGTTAGTGAGGACATGACATGCTGCATTGTCCTTTTTTATTAATTAATTAATTAATTAATTAATTAATTAATGGCTGCGTTGGGTCTTTGTTGCTGCGCGGGCTTCTCATTGTGGTGGCTTCTCTTGTTGCAGAGCACGGGCCTCTAGGCGTGCAGGCTTCGGTAGTTGTGGCTCACGGGCTCAGTAGTTGTGGCACATGGGCTTAGTTGCTCCGCAGCATGTGGGATCTTCCTGGACCAGGGCTCGAACCCGTGTCCCCTGCATTAGCAGGTGGATTCTTAACCACTGTGCCACCAGAGACGTCCCTGCATTGTCCTTTTAGAACAGAGTGCCCTTTGCTCTCTGGACAGCACCAAAAACTACAGCTGTTACCACTCCCAGTCATCGCAGGGGACCACGTGCTCTTCTGTGCAACTGCAAACTGAAGAAAACGGGGTCCACACCAGTCAAAACCCCACTGGCGGGACTCCCCTGGTGGTGCAGTGGTTAAGAATCCGCCAGCCATTGCAGGGGACATGGGTTCGAGCCCTGGTCCGGGAAGATCCCACATGCCGCGGAGCAGCTAAGCCCCTGAGCCACAGCTACGGAGTCTATGCTCTAGAGCCCGCGAGCCACAACTACTGAAGCCCGCACGCCTAGAGCCCATGCTCCACAGTAAGAGAAGCAATCGCAATGAGAAGCCCGCGCACCACAACAAAGAGTAGCCCCCAGTTGCCGCAACTAGAGAAAGCCCGCGCGCAGCAACAAAGACCCAACGCAGCCAAAAATAAAAGAATTAATAAATTTAAAAAAACAAACAAAAAACCCACTGGCGTGAATGAGAATTAGGAAATTAACACAAGGTCAAGAAACTTAAATTTAGGGTTACCACACTTAATTCAGCAACAGGTTTTTCAGTGCTGTTTCAAATTTTCTTCAATTCTGTATCATTTACTGAGCAGAAAGCAGCAAACATCTTAACACGTAGAGAGCGATGCCCTTGAGATTATTAATATCGGATGCCTGTTGGCAAAACCAGAGTACTGCATTGCGACCTTCTCTCCCTGGAGCACGTGGCAAATAATAAGCGATGTTTATCGAGAGGTGCTTCTATGTGAAAAGCATTTTCATTAGTCTCCAAACCACTGATTCACAACTCATTTTTTAGGTCAGAAAACTGAACAGTAAAATGCTATTGAGGAATTTTCTATCTAATGACTACTGCCGGAGAAACCATTCTGATTTAAAAGCAAAACAGAAATAAAATTATGAAATCACCACGCAGTATTCACTCACACCTGTGAGGTGCCAGCGAGAAACACAAGACACACAGTCTCTGAACCCAGATGGTCTGAATCTTTGACTCTCTGCCCATTTTGAGCACTTGGGTGGTCTCTGGAAGGCTCTGTTCCCTCTTTGGGACCTGGCACTCTCAATACCCATGACACTTCTCCCATCCACACTGACACATGATGCCAGGGCCAGCATCACAGAATCTCATACCGTGGATTCAAATCTGGTGGCCACCCGGGCCCACCTCTGAGTCTTGGAAAGAACGGTGCCCAGGACATGGCTGTTTAGGTTTGGAAGGACAAGCAGATGAAGGGCAATAGCCAGGCCACACGTGTCAACAAGAAGAGGCTATGAATTACAAATGCATCTTCCGGGAATTCCCTGGTGGTCCAGTGGTTAGGACTTGGCGCTCTCACTGCACGGGCCCAGGTTCAATCCCTGGTGGGGGACAAGCTGCATGGCTCGGGTGGGGGGAAAAATGCGTCTTCCAAGTCATAAAATGATCTCTATTTCCAGAAGATTCTAAAGTCCAGATTTCCCGACATGTTTTACTCAGTTTTACAATGCCCTTTTCCCTTTCCCTTTTGCTTCTCTGTAACTCACGTGTGTTTCTCTGGAATGACTCTGCCTACATTGAAGACTCCGACCGTCTGACTGCGTCTCGGTGGCACCTTGTCCTCTGTGGCACAGACCAGGAGTGAGGCCCTGTTTTCTTCGGTGACAACAGGGTCTCCCCAAGAGCACTGGGGGCAGCATGGAGGGTACCTGTTAAAGGCTCTCCTTTGTGACTCCCGCAGGGCTGCCAGCACCCCCGCCCCGGTGCGGGTGCAGCAGCCGTTAGGGACCCAGCCCTGCGGCACCTGCAGAAGTGGCTTCGTCCCTCCGGCTTCTGTTTCAGAACCACCTTGGCCCGGGGTAACTCTTAGCCTCCCCCTGTCTCCTGGTCTTAGCTCACATTTTCTTCACTGTGTTCAGGTGGGGAAGGAGTTTAACCGTTGACAGGGGCCAGGCAAAAATATAAGCCTGGCCGGCATTTAAAACCCTAGGAAATGCTTATACATGAGCAGGTTCCATGGTACAAACCCGCCTGGAGCTGAAAATATCTCCAAACGAATTCACTAATCCCTCCTCGTTACTCAGGCCTCAAAACAAGGACATTCTGCCTGGAAAATGTTTTAGGTGTTTATTCAAAGAAAATCATTCTATCACATAGCCTATTTCACTAAGTTTGATACCGTCAAATGTAAGAGGTACTGTTATTTCATGCCACGCCAAGGGGAAAAAAATGCTGCTTATTCAACTGTGATGTCATTGATTTTCATCCTCGCTCTAATGTTGAAGAGGGTGAAATGTGTAAAAGTGTATGTATTATAATTGATAAAATATGGCCACAAAATGAACTAAAGTTAAAATAGATCCCAAGTTGTTTTTATTTTTAAATGACGTGGCCTATATTTTAGGTAGTGCAGCCGCGTTTTTTAAAAGGGGCTCTTGTCTTTTAGAGATACCTACTAAAATATTTATGGATGAAATATGGTTTCCGTTTCAAAATAATTTAATGGGAAGGGGTAATAGGTGAGAATAAGGATGACACAAGTGTGTGTTGATCGGCGGATGATTATTATAGATGGAGGATGGGACATGGGGTTCATTGTATTCTTCACCTTGGCCTGTGTATGTTTGAAATACAAAAGGTTTCCAAAACACTATATTTCACTCTGAGACCCGTGAGGCCTTCTGCTGACCAATCACATAGGACAGGCCCAGAGAGAATTACGAGACTGGCGTGAGGGACTGTTGCTCTTAAATTACAACCAAGCAACTAGTTAATTGTCTCCTTTATCAGGTTAACCTGGAAATCTAGGGTCGTCTGGTCCAATCTCCTGCCCGAGGTAGGGAACCCGTGGCGTCCTGGCCACACGGCTCACCCTCCCAAGGCCACTCTGTCCCTCCTGGGACAGTCCTGGCGCGAGACTGTGCCTCATTGTGGAATCGGGAGTTTTCAAATACCGGCTCCAGGCACCACCTACCAAAGGCTGATGTTCGGAGAGAAGCTCTCCTGAGCACAAATGATGTTATTACTAGTAGCAATTTGTTGGTAAATAAATCACTTAAAAAAAAAAAAAAGAAAAGAAAAAAGGTCAGATTCGAAGTGATTGCACTGTCACTGACTTGCTTAATAACGCATTTTCTTAGGGAGATCAGGGAAGCGGTTCCCCACACCCCCGGGATGACCAGGGGACCGAGCACGGCTGAGCCTTCCTCTTCTGGGCCTGGTGACGGAGCCCTGCACGTATCTGAGGGCCCAGCTCACGTCTTTCCAACACCTTCCTCTGCGCCCCGAATCTTCTCTCTGGACCAAGTGCCACTCTCCTCGCTCCAGGGTCTCGTGCTCCCCATTCTGGGCACGTTGTACGAGCAGCACCTACAAAGCCCTTAGTCATGTTGGAACAAAGTTCTAGAGAAGAAGAAAGGAATGGGGTCCTCAAAATGGCCACGGACAATACCCACTGCATCTCCCAGCGACCTTGGCTACCCCAGAATAAAGGTTCTAGGCGCTAGATATACAGATTATACAGATGCCAGATAGGAGCATTTGAATGGAATAATTTCTTTTTAAATCAAGAAATTTCCATAGAGAGTGTTTTCATAAAGAGAAATGCAAAAAAGTTTAACTTCAGAAACGGGGTCCATCATTTATAAATCCATTAAAACATAGTAGATACAACATTGGATATAAGTACTGCAGTTTAACAACTGCAACTTTGCTAAAAAGTAAAAATAGCAAATTGGTGACTTTTTTTTCAGCCAAGATACCTAATCAAACTGAAACAAGAAAACGACCCCCTTTCTAAAACTTAGAGCCCAAACACTGAAGACATATTGTTCAAAAGCATCTAGCTACTGATTCTTCCTTCTGATGTCCGTGGGATTCTAAAATATCCTGCTGATGGCTGAATCATCCTTATTAATAAAGAAAAATCTACCAGTGTGTCGTATCTAGGGCTAGTCTTATTGATTGTAGTATACCAATCTGCTTTCTTATTGATAAGCCATCTCTTCCAAAAATAACCTCTCTGCATATTTGTCAAGTGTATTTTTATAAGGTCCTAATGGCACCAATGAGAGACTCATAATTATCCACAAAAGAAAGATAGTACTTGGTACTTATGTCACTGAAGATGGCTGGAATTCTCCCTTTATTGTGAATACAAGAGCACAGACCAGGTATGGAGTTTTTCAGGCAAGACAATATATATTGTATAATGCACAGATTGCAGGACTCAACTTAAAATGCAGTTCAGTGGAAAGTGAAGTTTCTCTTTGTTCCAGGACCCTGACACCTTCGCTTCCCACCCCATCATCTGGAGATGAGTCATGCAGCTATCAATGGGGCACCCTACTTCCGGTTACTTTTAGAGATGAACACATACTCCTTCCAGCCTTTGTGATAGAAAAGAGTAAATTTAAATGGCATTTAAGCTGAAGTGTTAAATAAAAAATATCTTTCTATACAACAGCAGACAGTATGTCCTGGCAATTTCTCAAAGACTTTAGTTCACAGATTTGAGAAAATTCCATTAGCTTTAATTATTTATCAGCAGTCAATTTAGATTATGGTTCTTGACCTATTTTTACAGTGTATGGGCCACCAGGCAATGAAATAAATGAATAGTCCTTTTTCTACGATGGTTGATTTTTCTGAGATAATAGAAATCGAGTTGAAAGAAGGAATGAAACCCCAAACATGTAGTTACCACAACATATAACCTGCCACGCCGCCTTTGTAGCTGGATAAAATGCACATCTTTGTGAGTTTTTTGGTTATTAAATAAGATTACCTTGAAAGGGATAAACTCACTCATGCTATAATTTCTTCCCATTTAAATTTCTTTGCTCCATTTAAAACATGTTCTGTATCTCGGCAGAAAGGCTCTAATACTGATGGATGTGCCTTCAGCGATGTGCCTAATAAAACTGCATAATGGGAAGGCCTGGCTTTGTGGAGCTGAGCGGGGAGGGGAGCTTGTGCAGGGCTTGAATGGAGGGTTCCTGGGACTGAGTGGCAAGGACCAGCTGAGGGCATCCGCAGGCAGAGGATGGACACCCAAAGAGCCAGAGGCAGAGCAGAGGACCGCTGAGCTCCTGGGTGACAGCAAGTGGTGGTCTTCTTTAGCGAGACTCGTTTGATATGAAGAGTGGCAGGTTTATCAGATGGGTGATGCCCAAACCTGGCCCTAAGGTGATGAAGGCTGAGGATGGTGCCTGGGACACAGATTCGAGATGCACAGAGGCTCTGGTTTGAAGGTAGCACGTGGCGGCAGCTCAGTGGTACGGGAGAGTCCGAATGCCCCTAACGGTGGGGTCTGGGACCCCTGGATGCCTCAGACCCTTCCAGGGGTCCATGAGGTCAGAACTATTTTTGCTGTTTTCCTTTTCCACTCTCATTCTCATAGAGATGCCCAGTGGAGTTTTCCAGACACTGTGTCACGTGTGATGATGTCATCACCCTGAAGTGTTGGCACGTGTGCTTGTGATTTCTTGTGCTTTAAACACGTCTCTAACATGGTCACTACTGATAGATATGCACACGGACACACTCTGGAACACTCAATATTAAGAGACCAAAATGTTTGAGAAGTAGCAGCTTTAAGCTTTTAGTCTCGGAGCGGAGAACTGGTCGTGGTCCAGAGGTCAAGCCTGTGGGTCCACCGATGACTTGCTGGTGTCCCTTGAAGCAGCTGGGCCAGCCAGCCGCCTCTGGGCCCTAGAACCCTCCCCTGCGTCTCGTGGCACCTGGCTCTCCCGGCCTGAGCTGGCATCACGCCTGCCGGTGGCGCAGGGACTTCCTGCAGGACTCTTGTTGGCCAGGAGTTCAGTGGTGGGGCCGGGAAGGAGGCCACCTCAGGTTCCTCTAATTCTCTAATTATGTCTGATTTGCCTTTAGGTCTGATTTCAAAATATTCTTCCAGGTCCCTTTCTGAAAAAAAATGCTCGTGTCTAAACCTTGAGTTTTATTTCAGAACTACGAAAATACTGCTGTGATTTGTTTATGTATCTACACATCAATAGGTTTTGAGTTTGTCAAAGAGAAGAACCACGTATTATACACGTAATCTATTATAAAACCATTTGAGCATTTACTCCGCGCAGTGAATGAGCTAGCTGCAGTCCCTGCCCTCCTGGGGCTTACCTCCTAGTGTGAATGGGGAACCAAGTCTAGACAGATGCCCAGTAGACTGTTGAGGGGCCTACGCACCCCGACTCCATTCCTGGGACCATCGATGGTGCCAGGCCCAGAGGAGACAATCGTGAATACTTGTGGACTGAATGAGTAAACAAAAGATGCACTTCCCAGAATCACCACCAAGCTGACCCTTCATGGGACCTGCTGCAAAGGGGATCCACGTGCTAGACGGGACGTGCCTGAAGTGCCTTTTTACCCTGGGACCCTCCGAAAGGAACCAGGAAGTGTGACTCCCACTTCCTCACACACCCGCATGTGTCATTTACTCCAGATCTTCGGCCCTGCTGACATTTAGACAAATGGGCTATTTCGGATTAGAACGCAGACTAAGCCTTCCGTTTAGTGCTTCTACTTCTAGGAATTTATCCATCAGGAAGATCAGAGATGTAGGCAGAGATCTATGTATAAGAATGCTTAGCATGTGTTTGGAAGAGAGAAAAATCAGAAATAATGTAGATGCCAACAGTAGGGGGTTACTTATTAAATAAACTTTCGTAAAGCAATACAGCGGCACATCAGGTAGTCAGTAAAATTATTTTTCAAAGGACAGCTAATACCATGGACTAATGCACATGACTGCCATCTGTTCAACAAATATTTGTCGGGTAGATGTTATAGGACCCCAGGCACCGTTACAGGTGCTCCTTCAATCACGAGCAAAACCAATCGGTCCCTGCGCCTCGCGGGGCGCCCGTCTAGCAGGGAGAGGGACATTACTCACTGACCACCCACGGGAGTGCACTCCACGTGGTCAGCCCTGTAAAGAGGAGGGTCGTGGCGCTGGGGGTATGTTTATGAAGCCGACCTGGCTGGGGCAGCAGGCACTTCCTGCAGGACGGAGGAAGGGGCGCCTGAGCCCAGATCTGGAGGATGATCAGGGGTTAAATGTGGAGAAAGAGGGGAAAAGAAGGCATAAACTGCAAGATGGGTTTACAGTATGACCCCCACGTTGTAAAAATGAATAAACGCACATCTGCACGTGTTTGGAAAAGGATGGCGAGAACTACGTCGGGGTTAAACAGTAGATGAATGGGATTATGGCTTATGTTTCACATCTTCGGCTTTAAATAAATTATATCCTTTTAACCTCAAAAGCGTTCTTTTAAAAATTAAGGATGAGGGTTGAGTGATAGTTCAAAAAAGTAAGATGACTTTAAGGTTTACAGAGCAACTGGGTTACCCCCCGCTGTGGCTCCCCAGTGGCAGAATCCCCAGACGCGGTGCTGTCCACGCGGCCAAGCAAACAGCCAGGCGTTATTTCAGCCTGTGCACAGCCCACAAAGAAAATAAATACGGTACCTGCTAATGCATAGCTAAACTAGACATATTTCTCCAAAGGAGAATTATTTTATAAGTACAATAAATATTAGCAGGAAACCTACTGCTCCGCCACATGTTTTACATTTTTTTCATTATATAAAAATACTATGGTTGCGGGAAAACCATGCTACAAACGATATGTACAGCATAATCTCTATTGTTTTAACGTATGTAATATTTATGAACCAAAAAAGATTAGAAAGATCTAAAGCATCAGCGCTAACATTTATGTCTTGGATTACAGGTGATTGATTGCTATCTTCTTTAAATGCAAATTTCTGTAATGAACATTCATACTTTTTGTAATCAGAGGATAAAGTCTCAGATCTCAGACAATAATGGGGACACTTAAAACATCATCTCACCAATAAAGATGTTAAAAATATATATATATGCTACCAAACTTACACAAAAAGGACTAAAAGTCAGAACCATGAAAAACAAAACAAAACAAAACATCATCTCAAACCAGCACCAAAGGGGCAGAGACAGACCCCACACACAGATCCTGGACTCAGCAGGCAAATCATAAAACAAGGACAGATTTCACCAAGGAGACAGAAAAAGAAAAGATTTAAAATCAGATCTCATACAGAATGGATAAACAATAAGGTCCTACTGTAACGCACAAGGGATTATATTCAATATTCTGTGATAAACCATAATGGAAAAGAATTTTAAAAACAGAATGTGTGTGTGTATATATATATATATATATATACCTGAATCACTTTGCTGTACAGCAGAAATTAACACCATATTGTAAATTAACTATATTTCAATTAAAAAAAAATCAGATCTCAGTTGCAGCGTGCGGGATCTTCGTTGCCGCCTGAGGGATCTTCAGTAGCGGCATGTGGGATCTAGTTCCCCGACCAGGGATCGAACCTGGGCCCCCTGCATTGGGAACACGGACTCTTAATCACTGGACCACCAGGAGAGTCCCTCTTTCCCGGATCTGATCTCAGTTTTCTTTGTTTTCCCACCCGAAAGCCTTACTTCAAGTTTATTCATCACTTGTGTGCAACTAGCTTACCTAAAATTAAGCAGCATGGAAAAGATATGCCTTTGTCTTGGCTTAATAATCAGTACATATTGTTTACTAATATTTACTCGCTTCATAGAGCTGCTCAGAGGAATAATTAATAATGCACGATGGGAAAATCTACTAGCAGATGCAGTAGCACCTGTAAATGCTTTTTCAGACACCCACTCAAACACACACATGGAAACAAAGGCAGGATCCTGCAGCCACAGGGTCCTGTGCTTTAGCAGCAGAACGAGGTTCTTAGTGACCCCCAGGCAACCAGAAGGCCCCACAGACAAGGGATCCAAACAGGGATCTTATAATTTTTTCACCCATTTTCTTTTTTGGAAACTACTACTGCATAGGAAATTCAGGCCATAATTTCTTAATTTCTAAACGGAATTATTTATATCATATGGCTGAAAACCAAGCCTAAGAAATATGTGACTCAGTGGCAACTAGGGAATTTAAACCTTTGGAATCAGACTTTATGTTTAAAGATGCTCAGAGGCTTCCCAAGGGATTACCCCAACCTAGCAATTGAGGAGAAACAAAAGCTTCCAGAGCAAAGAGAGACTCCCTGGCGGCTTCTGGCCTGGGTACACTTCGGCATCCCGGATGGCCGGCTACCATGCTCCAGGGAGGGGACCCGACTTCACTCCAGCAAACGAAGTCCATTCGAGGGCACCAAGGAAGCACCTCCTTAGTTTCACCCAGGCTTCTCCAGCAGGCCCTCAGAGACCCCAGAGGTCAGGGATGAGGGTTATGATGCCCGGCAAGGGTGGGGAGGAAAGGTGAGTTACCCATCCCGCTGATCAAGCTGTGGCCTCGAGGTCCGAAGATGATTTCATCCAGTGACTCTCCTGTCACAGCTCGAGGGCCCTGTCTAAAACGACATCTTCTTGGTACTGATTTGTTCCGAAGCACGTGTGTCATTTCAAAATTAGCACATTTCACGGGAAATCCTGGGGGGGGGATGCGGGTGCCGTGCCGTGGGGATCCCCAGTGTCCCTCACGCTTGCCCTCTGGGATGCTGTAATGTATCTTCTACAGGCGCGGGGAGCAGCGACCCACTGAGAAGTCCAGCGAGGTCGGGCTCGTCCAGGTCTGCTGCTCGGAGCAGTGCTGCGGGCCCGGAGGGCAGGAACCAGGCGCAGCTCGGAAGCCGCTGGGCTCGAAGGGGGTACACGCCGAGGTGCTCATCTGTAACCCTGCCCCTGGAAACGGAGCCCTGAATTACACCTACCTACCTACACACCTCAGCAAGAAGGGTGTGTCCATGAGCAGTTCAGCTGAAAAAGCTCAGACCCCTCTGTTTCTGGCATGAGAGGAAGAGTTGCTGCTGCGGGAACCTACAGAAAATCTACAGAAAGTTGCTAACGCTTAGAGAGTGATTCTGCTTTGGTAAACAAATGGCCTTCAAATACTTTTGGAATTCCTCTTTCTCAGGCCTGTTACCAAATACTTTTACACAGTCCTGGAATTTTCTTTTGAATACACAGCATGGCTTCTTTGTAGTGAAACCATTCAGGAGACAGATACAGTTTAACAAATTCTATATCTCTTGGCTGAAGCTGTTAGTCCTGCTGATGAATCATTGAGAAGTCCATAAATGCCAAGAGCATCTGCTTGGACTTCTTTTATTACCATATATGGCAAATATACATCTATTTATCTTCCAGCATCTCAAATTGAGCTTTGGTGTTTTTCTTACCTTATTATTGTTCTTAAAAATTTCTCTTGATCTACAGCTTGGCCACACAAGACAGTACTGCAGTGGCAGTCCTGACGTAACCCCAGGCTGGGGTGGTTGTGCTTTTTTCTGGTTTTTTTTTTTGGTACGAGGACAGAATGTCTTACATCGGCAAATATTTGAGGTAGGTCA
This sequence comes from Balaenoptera physalus, assembly GCF_965194825.1. Taxonomy (NCBI): domain Eukaryota; kingdom Metazoa; phylum Chordata; class Mammalia; order Artiodactyla; family Balaenopteridae; genus Balaenoptera; species Balaenoptera physalus. The sequence goes on from NC_138898.1 coordinate 84,834,409, forward strand.
AAGTACCTAGCTATTTATAGTCTTGCTACATCTTAGCTGAACAATATGAGGCTATAAGAATTTAACCTGAACGGGTTTTCTCCCCCAAGGAATCGTGCTTCTTATCACACATTCAGGAATCAGTTGAGAAACAGAGGTTGGCGCTTATTTTTTTTTTAACATATTCGTTAAAAAGATAAATATCAAAAATATTTTCAGGCTTCTAAAAGCTGGCTGTGGGGAAATTCCACGACTGGCTAAGAGTTTAAGAATTCTCTGGTGGAATGCTTCCTGCGTGCATGCATGCATTCATTCATTCATTCACTCACCCAATAAACGTGTACTGAGAATCAAGCTTATAGAGATGAGAAGATGAGCGGCCCCAGGCCTGCCCACCCCCGAGGACAGAGTGGGAGCAGGACACATGGGCGGGGGAGAGACAGACTGCGTCAGGTTTCAGAGAGAGATAGCTTTGCAAGTGCCAAGTCTTTTTTTTAAAATTAATTTTATTTATTTATTTTTGGCTGCGTTGGGTCTTCGTTGCTGTGCGCGGGCTTTCTCTAGTTGCGGCAAGCGGGGGCTGCTCTTCGTTGCGGTGCACGGGCTTCTCATTGCGGTGGCTTCTCTTGTTGCAGAACACGGACTCTAGGCATGCGGGCTTCACTAGTTGTGGCACGTGGGCTCAGTAGTTGTGGCACGTGGGCTCAGTAGTTGTGGCTCGAGGGCTCTAGAGCGCAGGCTCAGTAGTTGCGGCGCGCGGGCTTAGTTGCTCTGCGGCATGTGGGATCTTCCCGGACCAGGGCTCAAACCCGTGTCCCCTGCCTCGGCAGGTGGATTCTTAAGCACTGCGCCACCAGGGAAGCTCCGAAGCACAAAGTCTTCAGACATAACCTTTAAAAGATGCTGAAGGCCCACAAAAGAGAAGTGAAGAAAACTGGCTGTAGAGCACGGTGTTCAAACATTCCTGAGGCTGGAAAGATTCGCCTGCAGATGTGCACGGGAGCCTAAGACATGTGACTCCATTCCATCAGGTGGCTTCTTGAGACGCTACGTAAACAAAAGGTGTCTGATGGGAATGTTCATATACCTGGAGGACCACTGGAAGGTCCGTTTATAAAAACAAATCATGCAAAACCAACAAGATGGTAACCTAAGCTTAAAACTTAATGTGGTGAAATTATTTTGGAAGACCCCTTAGAGGAGTCCTTTCTGGAGTCTTCCAAAATTACCTGTAACAAAATATGTATTTCAAATTCAAGTGTCTGGGCAAAATAATAAAAACTACCCCCTCGAGTGAGGGGGCACAATTCAGTCTCCTGCCCTGACCGGGTACCGGCTCCACACGGCAGTTCCCTCCCCGACGGGGTTAACAGAAGAGGTTGCCTCTGACTCCCAAATACCAGCGCCATCCTCAGGAAGCGTCAGACCTTTCGAGAAAGGCATTTCTTTCTGGTGGTCCTGGAGAAAGAGTTCAGGGGAATGAATGGTTTCTGCAGGACAGGGGATCATGGGATCACATGCGCCCTCGTCCGAATGTCCCCCCACGTCACGCCTGGGCTCGCAGCGCTCTGATGCACCTGCTCTGATGGACCTCTTAGGATTCTTTCTTTGTAACACGAGGCTCTTACCCAGCTCCCCCGACGTGGTAGCAATGCCATGAGAATAGGTGGCACTGTGGATCTACTATAAGATGATACATTCAGAGAGGGCTTCTAGACAAAACATCCTTCTGAGGAGTTAGAGAAATAAATTTCAATAAATTGAAATGTAATACATGCCTTGGGCAAAGCAATGTAAACTGACAGTGTCTGAATGGTACCTTCTGGAAGAGTCCTCAGGTTAGCAAGTCACTGGGGTCCACACACACGATCCCCCCCAGAGCTCCATCAGTGCTTCACCGGGGCCTCTTTTGGACACTCTTTTCATGTAGCTTTGCACACACACACAGACACACAGGGACACGTGCCAACAAACCAACTACCCCATCACTACCTGTCTCCTTCCTCTTCCCTCCAGACTACACACTCCCCTGGGTGTGGCCTTGTAAACAAAAGACGCCCAATACCTACTGCCTGAGCACAGATTTGATTCACGAAATGCTGTGCACGGTTCAGTCACTCCGTGAAATCTCCCTTTCTTATGTAAGCACATCTGCAAAGTCATCCTCACAGAAAAATTCAACTTGACCTGGGCTGGAATCTCAGCTCTGCCCTTGAATAGCTGAGTGAATTAGGCTGCTTAGTAAACTTTCACCTCTCTGCACCTCAGTCTTGCCTCCTGTTAGGTAGGAAGGATGTCGCTAGCCTTACGAGAACACTGTCTGGCACACAGTAGGCAGCCTGGAAACATTTCTGAATGAATGAACACAGTAGGTCCCGAATGTGGCTTTTACCATGACGATGGCAACAAAGATCATGACCTTGTCCCTGTCCACAGACGCAACGCTCAGAGCCCCTGAGCCTCTACATGGTCTGCAAAGTGTACCTTGTTCCAGGTGGGCACTCAGGTAGTCTCACCTGATTGACAACAAGGCTGTCATTTCTTCCCCAGCACTTAGTCGAGGGACTGGCATTTATGGGGCGTTCCCTCCAGGCTGCTGACGTCGGGGTGGCCAGCACGCTCTCTCAAACCCCTGGGCTCTCAAGTTCTACCCTAGCCGGTCCCTCAGGCCGCCAAGTGCGGCTCATGGCATCTTCCGCAGGGCTTGGCAGACAGGGCTTTCCCGGACAGAGATTTCCAAAGGTGATGCCTGCCTGCTAGTTTGTGGCCAGGGAAGGCCGGTTTCCTCCAGTGTTACCCCAAACTCGGTGCCTTGCCCTCTTCCCCCAGAGGAAATGGAATAACTTCCCATCCCCGTCCCGAGGGCACCCGGCATTTCTATGTCAGGGAATCCGGCGCTGACAGCACGAGAGGCCGTTCACCGTGTTTTTTTCTTTTTTAAGAGGCCCGTCGTTCTGCAAGTTTGGGTCAGAGGGATCTTTCATTTTCAAGCTCCCCATGGGTGCTGGAGACACTCTCTTTATATGTTGTAACATGTACCGAAGAGAGATTAAGCTAAGTGAGGCATGCCATTCACCAAGGCGCACCGAAATTACGCCTGCTAATCTTTTAAATGGCAAGAACATTATGCAATACAAAAGGAATCTTAGTCATTCTAAAGCTTTTACCCAACGAAGGAACTTTAAATTTATAGAAGCACACACTAGAGATAAAGAAGTTCAGAAGGGCTGGGCGAACCGTGTCCCCCAACCTGGTGTGGGGAAGCAGAACGATCCCGTGGTAAGAGAGAAGGGGCAGAGGGCAGAGGGCAGAGGGCAGAGGCCAAGGCCTAGCCTGGGTCCTAGCTCGCTTGAATCATTTCACTTATGGAAAGAGGCTCGGCTCCCTGGTCTGGACTGAGTGGCCGGGTTGCCCCGGCACCGCCTTTCTGTCGCAGGTCCTTTAGAGTGAGGGGGACACCTGGCCGCGTTCCCCGAGGCGTGCTCAGGGCACCGCTCCCGTGGCCAGCCTGGTGGCGGGCACTGTATGATGCCATCTCCTGTCTGCGTCGGAACAGCCCTGCAGGTGCCTGTGATTATCCTCACGGTGTAAAGAGGAAATCTGGGGCTTGGAGAGGCTGTGTTTCACCTGAGGCCATTTGGCTACAATGCAGACTTTGGGCCGGCTGGCGCCAAAGCCGCCGCGCCGTGCTGTCTCCGAAGCTATATTTCACCCAAAGCTGCCACCCGTGGCAGGCCCCGCCTGGCTGCTACGACTCGGGACATCACTGGACCTGCTGAAGCACGCAGCCCAGGGGTTCCCGAGCTGCGTCCTCTGCCGGCTGTCTGGAACCCTGACCTCTGCCCTGGGGAACAGGAAGTCTGTTCCTCTGGAAGGTCAGGAGCAGAGTGCAGAGCGTGGCCCCAAGGTGGCTCCCTGGGGGCCGCTGCCATGAGGAGGAGGATGACACAAAATCGAAGAGAGATACATTTCCTGGTGGAAAAGCTGGAAAAGCCAAGGTTCCCCTGCAGCCTCGTCTCCCTGCTGCTCGCTGCCTTGCGTCCCCAGTGCACAGCGGTCCCTTGCTGTGGCCGAGGCAGTAACGTTGAATCTGATGCATCGAATGGCTTTATTCCATCTCTGCCACACGCATCTTGTTCCAGATTAAATCAGTTTCTGAACAAGGAGGGCCAAACTCATTCACTGAGGACATTACTTTCCCTGAAAAAAAAATCCCTTCTACCTGGATTCTAACAAGCTCCGGTGTTCCAGGGTTCCCCTTAAAGGCAACAGTGTGGTGTGTTTAGCAATCAAGAGATTCTAATAAGGTTTCCCTGTTTAAACGGTAATGAGACAACTGTCCTGGTGGTTAAAAAACAGGTTACCAACTGGAGCTTCTAAAGCTGGTCTAAACCAACGGAGGTGGCCCTGTGTGCCAATCGACCCCTGCCAGTCTTTTTTCTTCTCCATTCCCAGGTTAAAAGGAGAGATGCTGAAATGAAACTTATGTGGTTTTCTTTCTGAAAGGCTGCAGCTCCTCCCAGGAACATTACTGCTTCCCTAGATCTGAGACTTTGACTCCAGGGCCTTATCTTTCTGAGCTAATCTTCCATCACCTCCCCCCTCTGCAAAAAAAAAGATTGCTCTGGTAACATCCATCCACACGTCCACCCCCATTTCTGCCCGTCCTCACTCCCTTTCTCTCTGGGACCTCTGGAGCTGATCTTTCTTCTGGGAAAGGGCCTAACAGAAGCAGGTTCCAGAAGGAGCATGATCTTTCCACAAAGCAAAATGATCTATGTGCTTCCCACAGGCTGTGCTGGTGACTATCTCCTCAAGAGCCCCCAGGCTCAGTCAGGGGGTGGCCCGGGGTCCACAGTGGAGGGAGCGGAGAGGAGATGGACCCTGAATGGGTGGGGCAGAACTTTGGGAACCACATGGGCCGGAAAACTGCACACAAGGAAAGAGGCCAGCAGTCCAGACCTGGGTCTTAAATGAGCCCCGGCTGGATGCAAAGGTGGCTCCACCGGTGGGGGTAGTGCTCTGGGGCCGGGCCTGGTCAGTCCCTGCTTCTCCAAGCCTCACGGATGGGCAACGCTGAGCTCAGAGGGGAGCAAAGAACCAGGAAGTCTGGCACAGGCAGCTGCCTGAAAACAGTCAAGTGAGTCCTCTTTCTAGAAGGAATATGCAAGCGGTTCAGGACAGCGGGCCTGGGGCCAAGCACCAGGAAGAGCAGTCAGGTTTTCGAGGCGAGAACAATGCCGTTAGTAAGGAGCAATGCAGAGACATATTCTGATGCGTCCACGGAGTTTCCACAGGTCCTTTCCCACTCTATCAGAGGCCAAGTTCTCTGTGACACAGAGGAAGTCCGTCAATGACTTCAGGTTAGAAGCCCCAGCAAAGGAGGCCAAGGAGAGGTGTGAGGGGGGCACAACCTGCAGAATCCTGCCCCTGATAAGCAGCAGACCGTCCACCCCAGGGGTCGAAAGCTGCCAAATCCAGCTGACTGCCCTGCCAGTATTTTTGTGGCCCTTGAGCTAGGAATGGTTTTTTATACTTTTAAATGGTTGCGTTTAAAATGAACAGATAAGTACGTACATGATATCCTGATCTTGCCTCTTGGATGGCCAGGCCTAAAATATTTAGTAACCGGCCCTTTAAGAGAAAGTCTGGGGCCTCCATCTATTGTGTCATTCTCTTCCTTTCCTCTGGCCTCGCCATGCCCCCATCGCAGGTGTGCGCACCTGTGAGAAGGATGAGCGCTGCTTCACATCCGGGAACTCAGGCCACGTGGACAGAGCCAGGAGGCCAGAGCCCATGCCAGCCTCATCACTCTCTCCCTGTGGCACCCGGGTAGGCCTTGCCCCCCACCCCAGCCTCAGTCCCACCCCCCACCCAATGACTCCAGCTAAAAGGGTGCTGTGAACATCATATGAGTTGGGGGATATGAATGTATTTTTTTTTTAAAGCTCAGAAGAGTCTGGGGATGAAAGCCTATTGTCATCTGAGGTTATTTATGAGCTGGTTTATTAGCCAAACTTCTTTTCCTTTCTCGTAAACGTGGAAGCCTGACGTTCTCTCCCAGTCCACACAAATACAGAGCACGCGGGGGCCTCGCTCAGCTGACCCGAGCTGTCTATCCTGCGGCTCCCTGATCCAATTTCACCAGCAGGTCAGGCTGACCTCCCCGCTCCTCCTTGGCTGAGCCCACCTCCCCGGGGACAGCTTGCTGGCCCGCACCCTGCCATTTGGAAAATCTTTCTGACTCTGCATCCAGACGTTTGTGAAGGGAGACACAGGACTGAGCCGTATTTTTTAGGAAACGCAGACTATCTAGACATCGTATCCGTAAAGCAATGGATAGCAACTCAGGGAGCAATTCAGGGAGACGCGTGATTTTTACATCCGAGGTCATTCTGAAATCAGGGGTCGCAATTTAGGTTTAATTTAAGTGACACCGTGGTGACCTTACTACCTCATGAATCCCGGTCACTTAATGGAATGGCCTATGATGGACAAGCATGCCACCCTGAGAGTGAGAAATCTGCGGCTTAAAAAGCCTCGGGCGGACTGACAGAGGGTGGGGCTGGCACGGAGCCCAAGCCCCTGACCCCGGGGACGCCCAGCTCTGACCATGAGCGCCCCCTCCCTCCGATCCCAGGCCCCTTTTGATACGGCAGATGGGCTCTACTATTTGCAAATACAAGGCAGGCGGTCAGCCCTTCCAGGTCCCTTTCTGGGCAGCTGAGAAGTAACCTCCTTAATTAGGACAGCTCTCCCCAGTCCCAGTCACGGAGTGTGACAGGAGGTGGGACAGAGACACGCCCCCTCTCCCCCCACCCCCGCCCCGAGGGATCTGGAAAGTCGCTCATAGGTGGCAGCAACGAAGACCTCCCCGTCCAGGAGGGAAGAACTGCAGCCCGGGGCGGGGCAGGCTGTTACCAACTCAGATGCTGCGGGTGGGAGAGGATGGGTGGCCCACAGCTGTGCTCAGATCCACAGTGCACCCCCATTTCCCTGGAGGCCCGCAAATACGCTGTGATTCTTTGACAACGGGGAGACCCATCCCAAACAACTAAGTAGACCTTGCGTCAGCCTCAAGCAAGGAAGGAGCTGAGCTCACGGAGGACCGTGACCCAACCTCCAGGCGTCCTTGGGCTGGGACAGCGGGGGAGGCCACCACCTGGAATTCTACCCGAGCCGCTAAGAGCCAGACGAGCCCCCACGGGGGCAAGATCTGCGAGGAAATGTGAGCGGGGGTGAGTCACGGAGCAACAACACCAACCCAAACCCCAGGGCTGTGGGAGCCAGAGGGAAGCCACCAACCCAAACTCTACCCCCCGACCCCGCCCCGAGCTCAAGGCCACGTGCAGAGCTCAACACCACACGCCATCTTACCTCATTTTATACTATGGTTCTCAAACCACCATTTTTAGTCAAATTTTTGTAAAGTAATCACACTTTTCCTTTGACACAACTAAAGAATGAACAGTGATGTCTCAAACTGGAGGAGATTCAGTAGAAGCAGTTAAGCCCCTTCTGAGCAGGGGCGAGGTAACCGGTGACAACTCTCTCCGGAAGGTAGGAGTGGATTTTGCTCGGCACACACTTACCGAGTGTCTGCTGTGTGGCCTGCGTGTGCGCGGCCAGGAAGATCGCTTGCCTCTACGGCTGGAGTTCCACAAGGAGGAGAAACATGCAAATCATGGCAACATAGTGTGAAAAAGGCAAAACAAGAGCGGGTCTAAGACACAGAGTTAAGAGGAGGGCAGGCCTTACAGCATACCCAGGCTGCTCCAGCGCTTCGCCAGCTGGGTCACCTGCTATACCACCCAACCGCCCCCCACGGAGGACTGAGGGCTGGTCCTGGGCCCCCAACACCCAAGGCACCCTGTTTCCAGGCCCGAGGCCCCCCCTGAGAGGCCCCTGCGGGCTGGGCCACGCCCTGCTGATGTTTCTACTCTCAGCACAGGGCCTTGCAGATAGGACGCATTTAATACACATGTTTATTAATGAACCTAACGGTGGAGAAAGGGTATTTCCACTCCCCATACTTCCTCCTCCCCTCACCATCACAGCTTCATAAACAAGGGCTTTTCAGTTAAAAGACAAGGAACCCAAAACTTAAACATCATTTTGTTCAAGAGGAAGAGGTCAGCTGGAGCTATAGGGAGTATCTGAGATAAATGCTCACGGAGGCCCTTCCAGCCTGAGTCTGGCAGGTGGGTGGGCTCTGTCGTTTTTAAAAGACCTTGAGCTATCCTGTGAATTTTCCAACTGAAGGTTGCAGGACATTGGCCGAAAGTAAATCATGTTTAAAAACACCTTTCCCTGAACACTGGCGAACCCTCACCCAGCCCGTCAGCGTTCCGGGGAATTGCACAGACCCAATCCAATAAACAGTCTGCTAAAGTGCAAACGAACGTTTGCAGGAGGAAGCCAGGTGCACGCAGAGCAACGGTGCACGCGCTGCCGTGGCCTCGCGGGGCCCACAACCCGGTGGTTTCTGGAGGATTCTAATGCAGGACGGGGGTGACTGATTCTACCAGGAATTTTTCGAAGTTCACTGTATACGGAATAGATGTTGCTCTCCAGAGAAGAAACTGTTGAAAACTCTTTAGAACCAAAAATGTTACCTTCCACACAAGGCGGATGAGACAGAAGCCGGTGGAACCAACGTGCTTGGGGAAAACATTTGGAAGCGGTTTCATTGATGAGTTGCCTGCGAGAGAGGCTGCAGACAGAGACCGATTTCTATTTTAGTGCTAACGTCGGGAAGCGAGCTGGAGACACATGTGTCTCGAATCAGGGCAGCTGCTTTTCCAAACAGCTCAAAATAGAGACGCTTGAAAACATGCTGCACGCACGTGACGCTGACAAGACCAACGGGCCCCGGTTTGGGACAAAGGGTTTAATTTCCTTACCAAACCTAAAAACTTCAAAACCTAGACAGTTTTAAACCAGATCCGACTCCATACGTTCATCAGTAATCTTAATCCCACAGCCCGACGGCTCACGGGGCAGCGCAGACCCCACGGGATGGTTAATCTTGGAAGCGACCGGGCCGCAGTGGCCCCGCCGCGATGAACACATCACACTCTGTCAGGAGGTCCTCTCGGGCGATCTGTCACAGGCCTCAGGGGAGCAGAAACCACACTCAAACGCTCTAACTGTGGGGTTCGCCCTGGGAAGGGTGGCAATCCCGCCGTCTGGATGCGGCCGACATAAATCAGAGGAGAGCCGGCCCCCGAGTTGGTGTCTTTGCTGGAGAATTGAGATTTCAAAGTAATCTTCTAACACGCTTGTCATCAGTAAAGTTCAAAGGGGTGTGTGGAGGCGCAGCCAATGGGGGTGGGCGCGGGGGGCCGGGGGGAGGAGGAGGAGGAGTCACTCTCAGGCGAGCACAGCCAGGGGGCACCCCAGGAACTGGCCCTTCCCTCCCCGGCAATCAGCTCTCCCCACCTCGAGCTGGCACCCGACAGCAGAAGCTCCGAGGTGCAGGATTTGGTGGCGCAGCGGAGCCATCGCGTCCTTCCTGCCTGTCTGCAGGGCCTGGAGGAAGCGGGCCGCGGGCGTGCCAGGCTCTCAGGAGGGAAGCGCCACAGGAGGCCATGCAGAGGCGTGGCCCGAGGGCCGAGAGGAAACACACTTCAAAGCCCTGCCATAAACCTGGGAGGGTCAGGGGCCTTTATCTATCGTCCCCCGACATAACAGCTTCCCTGGACTTCAGAAAAGGAGGAAGAAAGAGCTGGACGCAGGCATTCAGGCCAGGAAACAGCTCCCTGCCCACCGGGGCTACGGAGCCCCGGGAAGCTCCTGGGCTTGCTTGGGGACCAGATGCCGAGGCCGCCTCGTGGCTCCAAAAGGACAATTTTTTTCACCAGGGATGGGTTCACCTTCAGGAAGACCGAAGTGGGGAAAGCCAATCCCTCCCTTTCTCTCCTTCCTGAAAACCCCACAGACCTCCTTCTCCCACGACAGGCACAGGGACGGGCGGGGCTGGCGGCAGATGAAATGACGATGCCTTTCAGGCAGTCCTGGGTGACCCTCGGCCAGGGGTACGTCCTGGGCTGGGTCACCAACCCCCAGCCCCCCGGGGCGGGAGCGGCTGCCTCGTCTCTACAGGCCAGGCTCGGCTCTGCAGTGGGCACCATGGGCGCCCAGGAAACGGGATGAAGCGGAGGGGAACACACAGCCCCAAGCCTGAGCCCGGCGATTTAAGACACAGTGACTGGGCAGCATGTGCTCCCGTGGCCTGGAATCCCTGAGCTGGGGGCGGAGGCCAGGCTGGTGAGAACTGCTGCGTGGGTGCCAGCGGGGTCAGCAGAGCTGGGAGGGGGAGGGGGAGGGGGAGGGGAGGGGAGGGGGAGGGGAGGGGGAGGGGGAGGGGGAGGGGGAGGGGGAGGGGAGGGGTGGGCCTTAAGACCAGGCACTCTGACCCAGAGCGAGCCTCCCTGAGATCCTCGTCCTGGGAAGGGAGAAGCCTGGCCCCGGAGCTGGGCTCTGAGCTACGCTCACCAGCCTCCTCCACTCATGGGCTGGTGCTTCCAGCAGCTTCCTCACCACAAGGCTGTTCTCTCGCCTGTAAGATGGGGAGGAAATAAGACAAGTGCCCAGATAGGGACAACCCAGGGCGGGGCTGAAGCGCACTCAGTGCTGAAGAGCGGCCCCATCTAGATGAGTGAGTCCGAGAAGTTTCTATAGGAGGCTGCTTTGGGCAGGCACGCGAAGGGGGTGCACGGTGTTTCTGGGTGGACAGCGGAGGGCAAGGTCAGGAGAGGGCCAGAGTAAAGGAGAAAGAGAAGCCGGCAAGGAGGCTGTGTCGACAAGAGGGAGGGACGGAGGGAGTCATAATGAAAGCTGTGCATTTGGGGATCGTCATTTCATTTTCTCTCTTGCTGTGTTCGCTGTGGTACTGCCACCTCCAGACCTGCTCGGGGCCCCCAGGCTTGGTCACACCCGGTGAGGCAGAGACAAACCAGAAAGAATGACTCATCGCAAAATGCCTGAGCAGCTGGGCCCGGCTGCCCAGAGGCGGGGGCCACTGTCCACTCGAAAGGCCTGCAGGGGGATTCCGGGGGTCAGCTGGGACCCGATTCGGGATCCGATTCAGAGCAGCCTTCCTCCCGGCCCCCTGCCCGCAGTCACCGTCCAGCCACCCTCACGTGCACGGTCTCCCTGGGAACTCTCCTCCACGAGAAGGTCAGACATCTCCACCAAAATGTAAACGAGGCAGATGGCCCCGCAGCTCTTGGATAAATACGAATAAGCACTGCCAAGCTTACTGCAAACTACCCACCAATCTGCTAAGTCCCCGTAAACACAAATCGCTCTGTGTTCACCAGGATGTCGGCCTGCCTGTGGGACCAGGGCCAGACCCATGTGCTTTTCAACATCGACCAGAGTTCTGTACATGTAAACTGAGCCTCTTACAAGTACCATCTAAGACGTTTTATAATAGTCTGTGGGGTTCTTTCTTGCACTTTTGAATCTTGTGACCAAAATTACTTCCCGAGTAAACCATGATCTGACATTCTGACAGCACTGATCTTAAATGACCCTTACCTCAGAGATATTTAAGGTCATTTAATCAAAAGGCATAAGGCCACAATTTAACACAAGCAGGTTCAGCTGGTTGTCTTATAAGAAGAAGGGACCCAGACTCCTTCATTTTTAAAAGAACGACAGAAAGAACAGGAAGAAGAGCCTGACGCAGTGGGCGACATGCTCCGTCACTGTGCAGGGGGTCTGCCTTCTAGAGTCTACAGGGCGGGAATAAGCAAGTCGGGGTGGCTCTAGGGGGTCTTGAAGCGGGGTCCCACGAAATCCAAGCGAAATGGCAGGAGCTGCTGCGGGCAGTGTGCCTGGAGACCCAACCACGGCCCTCAGCCAGGTGCTAAAACCACCACGTTTCTCTTCTGCACAAACCAGACAGCACCCTGAGGTCTTGAACGCCCTCCAGAAACCAGACCAAGGTCTTCAGCAACAGCCCTGGAAGGCAGGTAACAAGTAGGTTCCTGAAGGCAACAACAGAGAAAGCTGAAGCCTTCAGCGCAGGTCCAAGGGCAAGTCTCTGGGCAAAAAAAGCCAATTCAAGGTGTGCAGGCGGCCACGCTGTCCCAGGGAGATTATTGCCAAGGTCACACTAGCAGATCTAGGAGTTCTACATAAAATAATAATAAAAAATAAAACGTTGGTGACTCCTAAGGTACGATGGGGAGAAAATGAAACGAACCGAGGCCCTTAGGAGCTAGAGTCGGCTAGTCCTGGTACCAGGCTGATAAGGGAGGAGAGGTCACGAGGCCACTCCCAGGCTTCAGGCGGGCACAGCTCTGTGGGCCACGGGGCTGCCAGCAGGGCGGCGGAAAGCTCGAGCAAGCAGACAGGACTCCACCAGCCGCGGCCACTCTGGCTTTGATGCCCACAAGGCAGCTGGGTAAGCGGACCCAGAGCTGGGCGGGTTAGGAGCTGAGAGGACAGAGATTAACTAGAGCTCTGGGAAGGGCCCGGCCTCCTGCAGGGAAGGAAGGTGTCAAGGGCTGCGTGGTGCTCCCAGGAGCATCAGGGAGATGGAGACAGGGGACCCCAGGAAGCCGGGGAGGGTGTGATGAGGTGGGGGAGAAGCCAGGCAGGGCCGGTCACAGAGGGAGGAGCGCATCTTCCAGGTGAAGGTGCTGGAGACGAGGCCTGAGAGTGTCCTCTGGGCTTGGAGACAGGGTTCAGGGACAGTGGCCGAGGCCAGAGGGAAGGGGTTGGGGAAAGAGTGGGCGGCGAAGAGGGGATGACAGCCAGGAGGACCAACCCCGCCCAAACTGCTCAGAGAGGTGCAGAAGCCTGTGCAGGCCACACAGCAAGGAAGTGTGGAGCTGCTCCTACTCTGCCCTGGGTGTGCAGAGGGATGGATGGATGGATGAATGAATGAATGAATGAGTGAACAAACCGGCGGCCCAGTCTCGCTGAGTGGCAATTTGCTTCTTTCCTGTGTCAGCAGTTCTCGGACAAACTGTGAAATGGAAAAGTATGTGCTCCCTGGGGAGGCCTCTCTCCCCTCATCAGAGCAGCTGCAGCTCTCAGCCCCCACCTCCCATCTCCGACCTGGGCCCCTGTCTTCCGAGTTCCTTGAAACCTGCCCCGGACCAGCCAAGTGTATTCTCCGGATCCTAACGGCCTTCGTGTGACCTATCACCACGCACAGAAGCTGGCGAACGTCAGAAAAGGTGAGGACTTGAGGCCAAGCCCTTCTGTCGTACAGGGAAAAGCTGAAGCCCGGGGAGACGGATCCTGAACTGGATGTGGTCGGCGTGGAGCCCGGGCCTCCTCGGTGTGCTCAGAGGGCCCCCAGACCCGAAGACTGGAGGGATGACACACCTGTGCATTTTTTATCATTCTCTATTGAAATTGGAACTTTTATTTTCTAAAAGTATGTAGCTGCCGTGAACAAAAAACCCCTCGATACAAGAAAAGACCAAAGACTGAAGCCTGGGCAGCCCACGCCCCAGCCTGACGCTCCTCCTCCTCCAGACCAAGCACTGAGGACAGACTTCTGCTCTTTTGTACCTGAGTTTCCCTCTCTGAAGACAGAAGACCTAAATCGCTGTCACCCTGTGGTCCACACGGCCCCCCAGGAGACACCTATTTACTTCATTTACCAACATGGACGGACCCCTTGCTGGGCACTGGGCACATGGTCAGGACGCTGCCCTGCCCTCGGGGACCCAGCAGCCACGGGCGGCATCTGAGATGAGGTGACAGCCTAGACCCAGCTCACTAGCTGGTCACCTCCCTTCTGCGGGCTCAAGTTTCCCAAATCAAAAAACAAAGAGGCTGGAGTCTAAGTTAGTGATTTTCACACTTTTTTGTATCTTCAGCTGTAGAAGACTGTTTTCAAGCAAAACTTTACAGGGATGCACGAAACTGCAGAACAGGTGAAAACAGAGTGGCTCTGCTGGGAGATGGGTGGGGGTGGGTTTCAGGCCGGCCCCCTCCCCACTCGCCCTTGAGGGTCAAGGAACTTAGCACGAAATCCCCAGGCCCTTTTCCGCCCTGAGCCCCTGTGACCCTGGCCACGAGGCCCACGTGCCTGGCATCTCTTGGGTACAACATTTAGCTGGCACTTCAATATTCTGCTTGCGGTGCTGGTGGGGAGCCCAGCGTTTCAGCCTTTTTCTTTTCAATGACATGAGACTAGAGGTGCTGGGTCTCAGGAGACCCCCCCGCCCTGCCCCGGGGAAGTGCTTCCCCTCCGACCCCAGGGTGGGGATGGGGACGGCCTGCCGCGCCACCTGTGTCTCCGTGCACTAGTTCACATCCGGCGGGAGGTGTAAAAAACATTGAATGGGCTCAGTCATGATGAAAAACTACATACTGAAGGGAAAAGGGAATTTTGGAATCCTCCTGTGGCCTTTATCCTGGGGCTGCAACTGGCCCCCCACCCCCCCGAGTCCCGAGTGCAAAGGCTAAGAGCTGGGGATGATGGCAGAGGAGAGGCAGCCAAGAGGTTCCCCCCGAGCCCCCTGACCACACGCGGGGAAACCCCCGTTCCTGCTACTCCCGTGCAGCAGCTCTTGTACTTACCCGGTCTTGTTTCAAGTTCATTTTCTCCATGTACCCCCTCGACTCTTATTTGCATGTGGATGCTATTCTAACACAAAACCGTTTACGCATTTGTCTACAGCAGATGCACCAGAAACACGCACGAAAAGGGAAGAACAAGGGGCCAAAGAGGCTTTCTCTCCAACTAACTATTGGGCCCTGGGCCCGACGAAGCCTTAGGGTTCCTCATTTGTCAAAGGGGGACATAAGGGTCCGTGCTCGGACAAGTTACGGGGCAGATGAGCGGGGACATATGCAGACTGGAGCTTACATAACTGCCACGTGTACTGCTCTTCCTGGCAGGGCCGAGGCTGTAGCAACCCGTGGTGTGGAGAGACACCGTCCACCTCCCAGCCTCCTTCATCACGTCCCGTCTCCACTGCGGTGAGACTGTCATTTCACTGAGAGTTGCTCCCCAGAGCATAAGACCCCACACACAAATGACAGCCACAGAAAGTGCGTGCAAACAGACGTTACATTCCAGCGTCTACCCCGGTCTACTCATGTAGCTGCCCTCCTGCTCTCCACGCCCCTGGAACCAGCGTAGCAGGGATGACAGAGGATCAGGGCAGGAGCTGAGAATGTGGAGGAAACTGTGCCGGGGGTCAGGACATGGCACCTGCCCTCTGGGTGTGCCCCAACTCACTTCGGGAACCCAGGGAATCACCGCGCCAGCCTCAGCCTCCATCAAACCACAGTGCTGCGGCCATCACCTCCAAAGTGCCTTTAACTCTTAAACACCAGGGCCTTCAGCTGAAATTAACGCTGAGCATGGCCAGTGGTGGAAAGCTCGGGTTTGGGTTTGGGCTCAGGCTCTGCCCCTCAGCAGTTCTGTGACCTTCTGTAGAAGCCTGGAAATTTTCCTAGGGCTTCTGAGCCTGGTGGGTTATCGTGTCTCGATTCCCATCTGAAATCAAGAGACGATGACCCACCCCACTGGGATGCTGCGAGGTTACATGAAAGAATGGCTGTAGAGGGCTGAGCACCGCGCCTGACCATAACGCTAGCCATTAATGTCACCGTTACCATGCTCAGTGCACGCAAAGTCCTAGGCAAGGTGCCACTCGGGACAACGTTGGGATCAAACACCATTTGGGGTCTCCGGTTCCACGTCTGGGGGAAGGGGGGGGGCCCACGATTGCAGGGAGGCAGGACGGAGCGAGGAAGGAGCTACAGGAGGGGAGAGGGCCTGGGAAGGCTCACAGAGGGACCTTGGAGGATGAACGAGCAGGATACCGACGGGCAGGAACAGAAGGAGGGGCAAAGCCCAAAGGCCTCGGAATACGGGAGCCCTTGCTTCCAGAGGCGATCCCAGCATCCTGAGCCCGGGATGCCTGAGCGCTCGGCAGAGGCTGTGTCTGTCTGGTACCGGCGTGCGGGCAGAGTGTGGCGGTCTCATTCCAAAGGCCCTGGTAAGCGGGAAGAGCCTGGGGACAGTGGTGATGGAAAGGGCTGGCCAGGCCACATCCAGAGACCGGGAGGCTGTTTGCAAGCTGCAGGGTAGACTGAGCAGCGCTGTGGACTCGGGAATGAAAGGGAAACAGCAGCCGAGAGCCCTGGGACTTTGGGGAGATGTGGGGCGGGAGGGGTGGGGGAGGGAGGCGCTGACTCATCTGAGACGACCGCCCGGGGCTTGGACACCACAAATAGAGCTTCGAGCTTTCACAGCCAGGAGAGGTGACACTTTCTTCACGGCTCACCGAGAACTTCAGGGTTCAGCCTGGATTTCTCACCTCCCACCCCAGCCCCCTAACGGGATGGTGCGAGCTGTGAGGAATGAGCTGGGGACACTTAGCAGACACCCGGGTGACTCACGCGGAGCAGCTTCTGCCACTAAGACCTTCCGCTTTCCTGACCTTGGCTTTTCCCTGTCAACAGTTAAGACTTCTTTCCAAGGCAAAGTACATCGTATGTTTGTTTTTAATCTGCGTAAGGAATGACACCGGGCCAGAGCGATTCTGTTAACTTGCCCTTTCCTGTCTGACAAGTGCTCCCGAGTCCCCTCCGATCACCGGGACAACGCAGTGACCCAGAGACGCTGTCCCTGTCCTTGCTTCTTGCAGGGGAGCCTGAGGGTCTCCACCGTCATATGGAGCGACCAGGATAACGGCCCCTAACGCTCGACCCATAAAACAAATTTCTCTTTAATTCAAAAAAAGTGCAGATCTACAACGGACTTCAAAACAAGCAGTGGTCCTGGATTCATCATTTCTTCCATGAAAATCTATTAGGAACTATCACCGGTAAACTACTGTGCTCTCAAAGTATCTGAGCTGTAACTGATCGGCAGGCCCTACGCACCCCCCTCCCCACGAAGGATCTCACGATTAGGATAAAAGCAGCACCGCTCAGGCCACGGGGGCTCATGCACCCACATCCGCAGGCGCCTCCACTCCCCGTGTGCAGTGCCTGCTGGGTGCTGGGTGCTGTCGCCGGAGGAGAGGGAGCTGACCTGAAGGTAAACAGGACCACAGCCCCCTGTGTTCCAGAGGCTCCTGGGTGGCAGCGTCTCAGCTGAGCTGTGGGCGAAGCAAAGTGGGGGCAGGGGCGGAGGGCAGGCGGACCGGGGCGCAGGAAGTGCCCAGAGAAATGGACTTAGGATTCCACGGAGGCCAGCAAGGCTGGAGACACGCTGCGGCCAAGTCACCATGGCTCCCAGGGAAGGAGTCGGACTTGGCCTCAGGCTGCAGGGAGATGCCGAAAGATCTGGAGCAGGGCCCTGAGAGGATGAGCTTAGTGCTGGAGAAAGAACATTCTAGCTCAATCAATGGGGAAGAGGTCTAGAAAGACACCTGCTCTGGAGCAGTATGGTCCAGGGTCTGGCCCTGGTCTCCTTACGCCAACCCAGTACTACTTCTTATCTCCAAACCACCACCGGTTGACATGAACTTGTAGGATAACGACCGCTCAACCAGTTCTGTGCTGGAGTCTGAACCCAAGCTGCAGGCAATGGTGCCCACGGGGCCGGCCTCCAGAGCTCACCCCTGGGATCCTCCAAGGAGGCAGATGAGCAGAGACCGTGCCTGACCCGGGCTCCATCACTCACCGGCACGGTGATGGGGCCTCGGGAAGGGCACGGTGATGGGGCCTCGGGAAGGGCCCCGCCTCTCACCCTCCTTGGGAGGACAGAGTAAAAGGATAAAGTGCAGCACATAATAGGTGTCTGGGAAACACTGCTGGTTCTCTCTTAAGTGAGTCACGAGATGCACAGGTTTTTTATCCAATCAATCGAGAGCTCAAACACTTGTATATTTTCTTTCCTTGTGGAAGGAGCTTTGCATTCTAAGTAATAAATAAATGCCTTGAAAACAAGCTCTTGGATCACGACCTAAACAAGGAAAAACACGAAATTCAACATTTTTCTTGGAGAAGATAGAACCACTGCTCTCAACTGATGAAATCTTACAAAAATCTTAAGATCAAACCCCAAGTGCATCATTACCAATTCCAATTACCAAGTGTTATTATTGCTTGTGCAAAATTACACATAAAACCAGACACCAGTTCCTAACTGTAAGTGTTCCTGAATTGTCTAGCTGGGGCTCTGGTTCACATGTCAACAGTTTAACAAGCTCCAGGCTTCTGTCAGAGATGCACTGGCCTCAGTGGCCATTGGGCCAGAGACAACCCTGGTCCTCCTCCCGGGAGGGAGCCTCTGAGGCCAACACCACAGAGACACTTGGCAGTGTTACTGCATCAGGTGCCTAGCTCCATGGAAGCCATGCTCCTTTAAAAGGTTCTGGAAAGTAAATTTCTGTAGCCCTAACGCGTAGCCCGTTTAAAGAACCCCTGTGGGAACTCGCCCTAAAGAACAAAAAAGCTTTTGTAACACTGAGAATCGCCCCACGTCAATCTGCTTTGTGATTTTTGCTGCTCGTGCTCAGCGGCGGCACCATTTACTGGGCACCGTACTTTGTGCCCTGCACCGCGCTAAGTGCTGTTTTACAGGATCATTTCATTCAATCCCCATAACAGGGGTGTGTGTGTCGGGGAGTGTGGGTGGGCGGTTTCTGCTGTCATTCACACTTTACAGATGAGGAAACTGAGATCAGGGATCTCAGGGTCTCTCCCAAGGTCACCCAGCTGGTCAAGGGCAGTCAGGCCAGGGCCTCGAGCCACTTGGCTCCAGAACCCCAGCTCTTAATCTCTCTCCTGCAGGGCGCACACAACTTGTCTCCGCTGCATCTCTCTGCCTGTTCTAGAAGGACTGTGAGGTCTGCAGTGCGCGTGGTCTCGGGCTGTCACACTCAGCAAGGCTGCGGGTGCTGCCTCGGGAGCCGCCACCGTGACCTTGGATGAGCCGCTTCCAAAGGCAGCCGGCTCCCAACGCCCGGCCTGAACTGCAGGTACCGGCCGAGTCTGGGCCACAGCACTTCCCTGTGATCTGATTCTGAACCGCAGCCGAAACCCTGGGGGGCCTGGCTGGGTCTCCCCCCGAGCAGGAAGCCCCTTCCCAGAGACGCTGTGTCTCCCCCCCCAACTCCCCCGCACCGGCTGCCAGTGGCAGGGCAGCTCAGAACCAAAGGTGAAAGTGTCTGAAAGCCAAGACTGGAGACTGTATACACATAGCAATTTGTTACTGTGAAAAACCATCTGTTTCTCGGTATTACAATCCTCAGAGGGCAAATTATAGCTAGCGTTCAACATAAAACATCAATTTAAACCATCAACTATTCATAATTTCAATTCTTTATTGGAAACCAAGGACATAAATGTCAGGGAATAAAGCAATATTTCTTTTATTAACTGTTCCATTCATCTGGCTATTAAATAAAACCAGGGCCCCAATAAATGACATGAGTCCTTGCCTGACAGCCACACCAAATAGCTCTATAATTCTCAGCCATTTTGAAACAACGAAAACAGCATTATCTGAAAAGTTACAAACTTTAATATATAATAAAATTAAGATTAATGTGCTCTTAATACCTTGCGAAACTGTTTGCAGTGCCCTCGTATTCAAATATATTGCTTCTTGTACATTTTATTTTTAACAGTGCTCATTCTGTACTGAGAACGCACTGGGTTTATGACCAGGTTTGGCGGATGCCAACCACCTCCGGCATTTTTCACTGACATCTACTTTTCCCAGGCTGCAGCCGCCTCCCCCTGCTGGGTCTGGGCCGCGCAGGGCACCGTGTTGCAAGTGCAGCTCAGGGAGTGCGTGGTCTGTGGGACACTCACAAAACAGTTAAGTAAAAATAGCCTGATTGAGTGCAGGGCAGGTACAGGCCACTTTTTTTTTTTTTTAAGAGAATAAGCTGAGCACTCGAAAATGAAAGCCACAAAAGATGGAAGAGGATATTGATTGATTGATTGATGGATTGATTTTTTTTTGGCCACACTGTACTGCATGTGGGATCTTAGTTCCCCAACCAGGGATCGAACCCATGCCCCCTGCAGTGGCAGCTTGGAGTCTTAACCACTGGACCGCCAGGGAAGCCCCAAAGAGGATATTTCTTGAGTGTCCTTTGTGGACCAGGACCTAGACTGAGATTTTTATATGTGTTGTATTGCAACCATCCTGCAGGGTGGGTACCCTTTACAGATTAGGAAACATGTTTAGAAGGGTGGCTCACGCACTTATCTTATCCCTAGGAGGTACACCTACATGTTAACCAACGAGGAAATAAAGAGAAATAAGACACAGGGTCCATACCCAGCACCTTACAGTCTCCTGGCTGTGATCCACACATAAGTAACTGTTGAGTGCGGTCAGCAGCAGCAGGGGCAGGAGGAAAAGGGCTCAAGCCCACACCCCACGGCGGGAGGAGCACTAGGTGATGGGGGGGAGGTGGGGCGGGTAGGGAGAGCTCCCGGGGGAAGAGACTGCACTTGGGCTGAGTCTTTTGCAAATCCTTGCTTTTCCCTTTCTTTTCAAGATTTAAGGGCTTCCCTGGTGGCGCAGTGGTTGAGAATCTGCCTGCCAATGCAGGGGACATGGGTTCGAGCCCTGGTCTGGGAAGATCCCACATGCCGCAGAGCAGCTAGGCCCGTGAGCCACAATTACTGAGCCTGCGCGTCTGGAGCCTGTGCTCCGCAACGAGAGGCCGCGACAGTGAGAGGCCCGCGCACCGCGATGAGGAGTGGCCCCCGCTTGCCGCAACTAGAGAAAACCCTCGCACAGAAACGAAGACCCAGCACAGCCATATATAAATAAATAAATAAAAATAAATAATTAAAAAAAAGTGAATAGGAAAATTCCTCTTATTTAAAAAAAAAGGGGGCTTCCCTGGTGGCGCAGTGGTTAAGAATCTGCCTGCCAATGCAGGGGACACGGGTTCGAGCCCTGGTCTGGGAGGATCCCACATGCCGCGGAGCGGCTGGGCCCGTGAGCCACTACTACTGAGCCTGCGCGCCTGGAGCCTGTGCCCCGCAACGGGAGAGGCCCGCGCACCACGATGAAGAGTGGCCCCCGCTCTCCGCAAATGGAGAAAGCCCTCGCACAGAAACGAAGACCCAACACAGCCAAAAATAAATATAAATAAATAAATTAATTAAAAAAAAAAAAAAAGATTTAATTTCTACAAGAGAGGTTGCCACCCTAAGAATAATTATTTTAAGGCAAACACAAACAACAGCATTAAAGAAAGATTTCGTATTTGCAACACCCACAACGCATCCCGCGTGAACGCGTTCACGACTCTAGGTTTTCGTGGCTGTGTGATACTCCTTCCTGTTCAGGTCCATAACTACTGGTTGAGTGAATGACTTGGGTAAATGACAGGGGCTTCACTTGGGCACAGCACGCCGCCACCCACAGCATCCTCTGCGGCTGCCCTGTCACCGCCCAGGGAGGGGATTAACCATCCTTGTTTTGCAGATGAGGAAACTCAAGAGGCCCTGTGACCTTTCCTTCCTTCTCTTGACACCAGTCCCTCCTGCACGGTCTAGGGAGCATGTTCGGGGATTTTGGTGGTGGTGGTGCTGGTGATGGAGGAGGAGGGGAAGGCCGACAGCTACGGGCTCCCACACCCACGAGCGCAGAGCAGGCCAAGGGCGGGTGTGACCACCGCCCGGCACCAGCTCCCGGCCTCCCCCTCCAGCCCACAAGACCTCGGCGAGGAAGAGAGGCACTCAGAGCCAACCACTGCTCCCAACTACAGAATGAGGGAAAGCTCGAAGGGTAAACGACTTTTTAATGGTGTGTTATTGGCCATAGCTGAGTCATACCTTTTAGCCTGAAATGCAGGTAAAGAGAAGAGCCAGCAATCAACAAGGCAAGAAGATACCTGCAAATATACACGTGCACAACCTCCCAGGGCTTGGTTTTCTTCCTTGCGTTTGCTACTTTCTTACTTCAGGTCATCTTGGTGAATACAGAAAAAAACAGTTGACTTTCCCTCCTGCTTATGTGAAACTGAGCGAAACCTCCCTGGATTCATTAGAGTCAAGACTTGAAACTTCAGAGTCCCCGACGTTTGCCTTCACAATTTAAACACCATTCGGAACCCTTTAGACGCAATAAACACATATCTGTCAAAGACAATAACTGAGAGCCCCTCGTGGGAATGGCTTACCAGCCACTTATCAACGGGTGGTTCCAGGAAGCCCAGGCCAGACCACCTTCTGTGCTCTGACCTGAGAGTCATCATTCATGAAACGGAGGTTTCAGTGCCAGCCACTCTGGTGGCTGCAGAAATGCAAGCAGTTTTTGTATTCATGGAACTTACATCCTAATGGGGAGAGACAGGTGACAAAAAGATAGATAATGGATCAGGAGATGGTAAGGGCAGTGGAGAAAAGACAGCAAAGTAAAGGGAATGGGGGTGTGTGTGGCGGGGGGGTAGGAGACAGTGCTGGGTCAGGATTCACGAAAGGAAGGGGAGGAGCGTCCATGCCACACACCTACCCCTGCTCAGCTCTGTGGCAAGGGAGGGGCATTTGTAGCGCTCCCGGGACAAGCCTGATGGGCACACGTTAATTTTCCATTTATTCTCAAAATTCCGAAAGACACCAAGTGTGTAACTTGGCGGCTTTGAAACAACAACAACAAGATCAGCAGGACTTACCTGGCAGTCCAGTGGTTTAGACTCTGCGCTGCCAATGCAGGGTGCGTGGGTTCGATCCCTGGTCGGGGAACGAAGATCCCACATGCCGCGATGCGCGGCCAAAAAAAATTAAAAAACAAACAAAAAAAATTAACAACAACAGCTCTGGAGTCAAGAAGCTAGGAGACTGATGCATAGGCTGGATTCAGACAGAGGAGAGGAAGGGCATGTGGGTTCCTCTCGGGGAGAGCTAGAGCCCTGCATGATGCAGGGAGCCACGGCTTCTGGGACCACAGGGATCAGGGGGTTGCCCATGTGGCTGGGCAAGTAAACAGTAAAGGGCTGACTAAGAGCAGGAGGCGGCTGTCAACATCACGGCAGCTGTCTCTGGGGTGAGAAGAGAGGAAAAGCCGGCAAAGTCTCAGGGCCCCTGAGAAGCGACCCGCCACTTCCTTTGTACTGGCATTTTCTGCTCCAGCACCAGATGGGGAACGGTCGGATACGTTCGCATGAAAGTTCTTAGGCTGTAAGATCTTGTTCTGGACAGGCGGCATCACTGCCCTGGGCGGCCCTCTTTTTATCACAATATCAATCACGACTCCGCAGCCCAGTTACCCCGCTGGTCTCGGCTTCGTTAGCGCGGCGCTGTCCGGAAGACCCTTGTTCACCAGCTCGCTAAAGAGGCCCTGCTCACCGTGCCCCAGCGCCTGCCCCTGGGCCTGGCAGCCACAGGTGCTCAAATCACAGTTCCTGATTGAACAAATGCATGAAGACGAAAGAAACCCGAACCCAGTGAGGGGGTGCTGCCTCGCCCAAACTCACAGGCTTATTAAGGCCCACCAGGTCTCTTTTACTTCCAGCTGTTTCTGAGTCACTGTTACATGCGTAAGACTGCAGAAGTGATCCTTTTAACCCAATATTTGATTTGCAATAGTACACTGATAATTAATTACATGGTTTCTCTAATTGCAATTCAAGATCTAATAACATCAATTTTCTGTGCTTGGGCTTTTCATTAACTTGGGCTTTTGCCAAAGACTCAAACTTTCAAGCCTTCCCAAATTTAAACTTGGCTCCACTTCTGTGTGTGATGACCTGCTCCGGGGTGACAGCCCCAAGGGCCTCCCCTTCGAAGCCCGTCTTCTGCCAGGGAGCCCGTGCACCAGTCTGCTTCACGGGGAGCCCAGAACCCACTTCCAGCCTGGAACCCATTTCCCAGCCTTGCAGGCTGGGGCATGTTAGTGCCTCTCTAGTTGCCCGCTGGAACATTTTCTGAGCAGTAAAAATGTTCCTCTGAGAGCTTACATCTGTACATACAGCTTGCCCAGGAGTTAAGTTCCTCGCAGATTAAACGGACCCTCCCGGCTTTGTGGGAAAGGGTGGGTAGCCCCCCTGTAACTTGTGATCCTTGGTCATTATCCCGCCCACAAGAATATCCAGCCAGCCAGTCAATGGATATTTAGTGAGCACCTATTATTATGTCCCAGGCTCTGTGCCAGGGGCTGGAGGTACAGTGTGAAATGACCACGGAGGGTTCCTGATCTTGTGGGACTAACGTTCAAGCTGGGGTAGACAGGAGAGACAGCGTGTGGCCAGCACAGGATAACGACCTTAGATTGGGGTGTCAGCGGTGAGATTCCCGGGAGTACCGGGGAGAAGGAACCGCAGGGCGCAGACAGGCAAGGTCAGGTGATGCCAACGGGGCTGGAGCGGCTGTGACGGTGCAGGCGCCCCACAGCCCAGGGAAGGGCAGGCGGGAAGGCATCAGAGGGTCCAGGCTGGGCGGCTGTACGAGCTGAACTCCATTATTAATGGGAAATGAAAAGGAGAAAAGGAAAAGGATATTCAAATTCTAGTTTCAGTACCGACTAAATGGAACAAAGCCTAATTTCAATAATTCTCGGTAACGTGAGTTCTAGTTACTTTTGTTTCCCCTGAACCGTGATACAACCAGACGGCTGTACAAAAGAGGCCCATGAAATTTTTACGCCTACAGTATAATGAGACACAGTAGACCAAGCGATGTAAATTTAGAGTTTTTCGATATGTGTGATTACGCCACCATCCTGAATGCCAAAATGCTGTCACGTTCACCCCCGTCATCAGATCTTTAATGGCTGCTCGAAAAAGGGAAAGAAGAGGGAAGGCCGATGGTAGAAACCTTTCAGTTACAGCTTTCTGGAAAGCCCTCGGGCCACCACTTCTATGAGTTTTGGCTTTTAGGGAATATTCATTAAAATGAATTTAATGACCTGCTCCTGCTGCCGGTCTGGGTTTTTCAGTAAAAATTGCTATGCATGTTTTTGGGTTCACAATCCCCATCTCTCAAAGACAAAATTTTATTCTTTTATTTAGGGTATTTAAAAGAATACCGCATGGGGAAAATTACCTGTCCACTTGGGGGAAAAAAAATCGTTAGATCCTACACCTCAAACCACATACACAAAACTGCTGTCAGATGAAAAAAAATCAAATGAAAAACCAGAACTCCTTAATTACTATAAGAGGATGTAGAAAAACATGTTTATATTTACAAGACAGATGACAGATTTGGGGAAAATATCTGCAATATATAAGATATGAGAAAAAATTAATACCACACTCCCTAAACACCAAGAAGGACCAAGAAGACAAGGCAAACAGCCCACTAAAAAAATCAGCAGAGGACGTTGAGGCAGTTTACACAAGAGATACTATTGGCTGATAAACATATTACAAGATGTTCAACCTCACTGTTGATTGAGGAAGTATGAACTTAAAGGAATATACATACATTTTTTATCAGTGGAAGATTCAATAACTAACTTATCCAGTGCTAGTGAGGTCATGAGGAAAAGGACAGTCCCACTGTCCTGTCACCTGGTGAAGAGTGAGTGACAACTGAGGACACCGTTTTGGATGTCAAATCGGCAGAACCAGAAAAGGAAAACACATACATACCCTTTGGCCCAGCAATGTCACACCCAAGAATCTGTCCTGCAGTAATACTTGCACAAATGGTCAAGGACTCATGTACAAAGACGTCTGCTGCAGTGTCCACGCACCCCACAGACACTGACACACCACCTACGTCGCGCAAAATACTGTTCTCTACGCCTGAGATGCATCACTGAACAAGACATAGGGGAAAAAATGTCCTCATAGGGAAAAAACGATAATCAAAACAAATAATTACATACTATGTAACTGATAGTGGTGACTTCTGAAACTGGGGTGGGGGGGGACGACTTTAAATTTTGTTATGTCTTGCACGTCTGGAGTGGTTTAACTTTTATAAGCATGTTAATTTTGTAATCAAACATGTTTAAAATAAAAGAGCCCTTGCCACGCAAAGGCCAATGAGCTAGTCAACTCCAGGGGGGGCTCTGTGTCCCTGGGACAGGCGACAGCAGCTGACACCTTCACCCTCCATCGTCACTAATATGGGAAAGGCAAACGCTACACGCAAACCTCCTGTCCACACTAAAAACGCTCTGCTAAGAGTCTTCCCTTTAAATTCGTGTATTACACATGTAATGCACAAATACATTCTTATTACGAAATTTAAGAAAATAAAGACTAAGGTATAAAAAAGTCAAAGCCCCTCCTTGCCTTTCCGGGCTGTCACCCTGGCCAGCCGCTCTTCTCTATGACACAAAGGGCACTTTTTAGAGTGAATGATCCTCTCCCAAGCTGAAAAGGCCAACCTGTAATATATCTACATCTATATTTAGATTATAGAATTAGATCCCAATTTAGCTGACTTTCATCTCAGAGCGTGTGATGTTTCCCAGGACTGCCTGAATTAGATTTCCTACTAGTTAGAATTTCCTGTAAGCTGGGATTAAAAGCTCTCATTTCCTAGTTTCTAGTTTCCATCTAATCATTACACAACACTTCAAACTTTCATAAGAAGTTTTGGAAATATTAATATGCTATCTCACTTCCTAACAATCTATAAAAGACAGGGAGAGAATGAAAGTCAGGAGCAGGGTTTAGATGAAAGTGTATTGTGTTGGGATTTGAGGAGACCTGGTTCTGTGGCCATGGCTTTGGTCAAGCCACCCGTCCATCCCTTTCTGGGTCTGATTCCTCATCTTTCAAATGAGGATTTGGGGCAATGTGCAGAGTATGCACAGAGACCGTCCCATAAAAGCTAATTAGTAAATGTTGTTTTCCTTTCCCTCTTTCTTTAAAACTTTTTCCGATCCTGGGGCCCCAAAGAGGGGCTTCTGAGGGTGCTGGTAATGCTGTTGATCTGGGTGTTGGTACATGGATGAGTTCGGTTTGGGCAAGTTGACTGAGTGTATACCTAATGAAGCATGCATCTTTCTGTAGGTGTATCAAACCTAACTGAAATGGCCAAAGCAAAAAAGGACTTACTCCCTTCAGTCCCCAACTCTCCCATCAGCGGGCTGCATCCTGGCGTTGGCTTGACGGGGAGGGATTGAGAGAGACTCTGGTGGGAAACGCGTGCCTCCTAGGGGCTGTGACCTGAGCGTGAGGCGAGTCCCGCTGAGGTCACAGAGCCGCCGGGAGGGGGTCATGTCATCCAGGGGCCTTGTGTGTCCAGCGGGGAAGGGCTGGCAGGTGAGTTCAGACTACAGGGAAAATCCAAAGGCGCTCAGCCTCTGCCTGAGGACGCCGGCCCGGCTTTCCACTCTGACGGACGTGAGTCCCTGGACCAGGAGAAAAGGAAGCTACCTGCTTCTTCTGTCCTGAAATGTACCAGAATGTGGGAGCAGTGATTTCAGCTGCCTGAGAAGCAATCCTCTAAAACCCAGGTATTCATTTTTAGAGTCAAATAAAGGAAGGCAGAAGCTGGCTAGACTTGTCGGTAATCAGAGCTTCTCACCTTAAGGTCGCTGGTTGGAAGCCTGCTGGGGTCAGAGGTGACGGGAAGGTGTGGCTCTTTGCAGGCATCAGACATCTCTGAGTGTGGAAAGGGGGCAGCATCTGTTGGTCGCCACACAACGGGGCTCCTGGGCCCCTCCTGACACCCCCTCTGACACCCACCGATGCCTCTACAGACAGTGCCTGGGAGGGGTCCTGGGTCACCGGGGCCGCCTCATCTGGGACACGCCCCTCCTCCCTCCCATCATGTCAGCACGAGACCTGCCCGTTGCCCACCGCACACGGGTCTAAAGGAGACACGGGCCCTGCACTGGGCCAGGGTTCCTCCCGGGAGTTTTGGAAATGGAACTAAGGGCTGTGAGGAGGGAGGAATCTCTCTCTCGTTCAGTGGCTGAACCCAAACCCCTGAATACAAACCGTGTGCTGAGAGTAAGTTCTGCCACGAATGAGGCAGAACAGGCCACTGGTGAGCTAAAGTCAAGGGAGAGTCAGAGAGAGCAGATGTGCCCCCAGGTCGGAGCCTCCCTGGGCCCCCTGCACTCTGGGCCCCTCCCAGGCTGTCAGTAGTGTGCGCTCCGGAAGACCACCCAAGCCCCACTCAGAACCAAGCCGATTCAAGCGAGGTGGGTTGGGGGTTCTTTTCCACTTCTGATGATCAGTATTTTACACACCACATTTGCCCTGTATCTGAAATCAAAGCGTCATCCACACCTCAAAAATCCAGACAGAAGTGTCTCTACCTCTAGAAATGTGTCCACTCCAAATAACGGGCCTGCAATTTTCTTTCCTTCATCTTTCAGATAAATGCAATGCTACCTCTATTCATCCAGAAGATACATGCCAATGGCACTTGGTTGCCAGAAACGTGTAAGCAATAAAACCGAGCATGAAACACTCTTTATGAGGATCCTGGGAAGACATTTTACCAACACTAGAGGCTCTGTGCTTTTCCTAAAGAAATGCTTTGTTTTTGGGTCTGTGAGTCATGTGACTCATCTGGTTGCCCTCTTTACACTGGGTGCTAGGAAGCTCACAATCAAGTCTGTGTCTCATCACTATGAAGCATACAGTGTCGGGGAAACATAACTTTGGGTGGTCACCCCACTTTTTTTCCTCCCTTTATTTCTTTTCCTTCCCACTAGCTCCCAGCCTCATTGCCTTGCTTGTTACACCTTTGCAAGCCACCTGAAATCTTTTTGGAAGTAGGCAGAACACAACCAGCCAACAGGGCAGGGATGGCACAGTGGCAAGAGCATGGTTTTAGGGTCAGACGAACCTGGACTCAGTATTAGCTCCACCACCTACTGGCCGCACCACCCTGGGCAGGCCAGGAACCTCTCTGAGCCTCAGTCTCCTCAGATGCAAAATGGGGAAAGTATATTTTCAGGGATGTTGTGACGATTTAATTAGCTGATGCGCGTGAATGTGCTCAGCCTGGTGCCTGGCACAAAGTAGGTGCTTAAGAAGAGTCACTTCCCCTTCTTTCCCCTGTACTGTTCCCTTGTCCCCTCTCCTCTTAACAAGGCAAAACTGGCAGAGATCCCACCCAAAGTCCCTGGACAGCCCTGGGCACCTCGGCACTCCAAGGAGAGGCCTGGGGGACCATGGCCCACTCCTGGAGGTTAGGGTCTGCAATCCTGGGTGTGTGGCCCACTGTCCACTCCCCTGTACCCCATCTGGCTGGAGTCTGTCTGGCCTGTCTACATGAAGCCTGTATCAGAGATGGTGTTTCCCTCAACGACCTCAGTGGGAGAGCCGCCTCCCCCGTGCTCCCCGCGGCCAGCTAGGTATGGCAAGGAGCTCTGTCTCTAAAACATCTGTAATGGAAGCACTGAAAGTCAAGGCTAACTACTCCGAATGGTCTGTCCTACCCCAGGCCGGCCCGGCCCCCCACCATTCATCAGGATTCTGGGCCATTTTCTGTGACTGCCAGTCAACATTTGTTAGGAAAGTTAAAACTAATTTAAATTTTAACAAGCACGGCAATTAGAAAGGCCAATCTGCTACGGAGAGCATCATATAACACATTTGCAACCCAAATACAAATATTTCAGATTACGCCCTGAGTAGGAATAGCCATTTTAATTTCTGACATGGAAACTGAAAGTTCAATCCCGTGTCTGTTCATCTTGGTTTTCAAGAATATAACTTGGACCACAGCAAACTCCTGCAAGAAGACAGGGTTGAACTCAAGAAAGGGAAAGGGGAGGAGGTCTTGGTCTACGCCGTGGAATCCAGACACCGGGGAGGGGAAAGTCAAGGGCAGAGAAAGTGACTTTATTAGCGCAGGTCAAACGCCTCATTTTTCAGGGTAAATGCTAATATCAATGGATACATTTAAGGAGGCTCCAGGAGCCCACACTGCACACATTTTTCAACTAAAGATAGAAACTATGCTTAAAAAGCTAATTTGGTATTTTTAGAAGTTTGGGTTTCTTTGATCCCGCCAAAAGAGGCTTAAAAATTCAGCTTCAGACTATTTTAGTCTCTGCTTCACAACTTTGAAATAACTGGTACATCTTAAGTTCCTTTCAACCACCGAAAAGCAAATGATTCTACGAACCTGCATGCTGGGAAAGCTGAAAATTTAGGACTAACTTGACATCAGAGTTTGCTTTATTGTGAGGATTCAAGTTTTGTTTTTAAAAAAAAAAAAAAAAAAAAAAAGTAAGTGAAATTTACAAAAGTATGATTTGGTCACTTTGGTTTGTAACAGAATTGGGCCTTCCCAATCTAATCTCGAGGTTTCTTTAAGGCTGGGGAAAATCTGGGGGCCTGTTCATTTACGTTGGTTTCAGTAGCCTGACTTTCTTAGGGTGATGAGAGCGTCAGCTGCTGGATGCTCCCTAGAACACCCCAGGCTCCAGCTCCAGGAGCTGTCAGGCCCACGAGGGGGCCTGGCCAGCCCTCTCTCCCCATGAGGGAGGGGGTGGGGAACGGACACACAGGGAGGCCCAAGGCCACACAGCTGACGGGCTGCAGAGCCGGACCAGCCTCCGGGTCCCTCCTCCACAGCCTTGCCTCCCATCCGGCAGCAGGGACATCCCGGAAAGGCCTGAAGGATTCTCAAGACTCTTCCGGTGCCCTCGCCACCCACATGCCCAGGGTTCTGAGCCACTTTAAAAGCAAAGGCCAAGCCTGGGCAGGGTTGACCAGAAGAACCACTTGGGCCATCATCTTGGTCCCTTGATTCTCATATTTTGAACCTGCATTCGATAAGGGAATCTCCTACCGTTTAATTTTCAAGGGAAGATAGAGGGGGGGGGGAAATGGATAAAACCCTAAGGCATTACAATTATTCCAAGTAACAGAGAATCTTCACACTGCATTACCCCAAGGATTCTGTGGGTGTCCCAGGCCTGCTACCTCATTTTACAGATGAAGAAACAGGTCTGGAGAGAGGAAACGACTTGTCTAGGATAAATTCTGGTTATTTGTTTCTGGGGACCCTTTACATATCTTTTCCGAAAGTGTGGTACCCATACTGTCCCTTCACATGGCGCAGATCATTTCAAGGATATGGTTTAATTAAACAATTCAGCTAACAGAATGTGTGTTCGTGGTTCTACCATTGACAGATACGCGCCCCGGCCAAGCAAGTGGAGTTTATTTCTTTAAAGCAGTTGCAGGCCATTGTTTGCAAAAGAATTTGTGTTCAATGAACATTACACAAACAAGAAGCTTTTAAAAGCTCCTAAAACCTGCAGTGTCGAATCTTTCCCACTGGAGACGGAATCCAAACTGTCAGCTACTCTCAGGTCTAGTGCGGTGTTTTAGAAGCTGTTAAGGCTTTATTAGTGTTTGAAAAAGACACTTAGCTAAGTTGCAAATGTGTTAAATGGAAAAAGATTCCAAACAGGCCCTTTCAAAGGCAGCTGGGACCCAAGTCATGGGACCGGGTGCGGGCACTGGGACAGACGTGTCAAGTCCCTCTCGCGTGGTGGGGACGGCCTGGCATGAGGCCAGCTCGGAGTAGATGCTCAGGAAAAGGTCCACGTCACGGCCTTCTGCTCGTCCATCCAGCCCACCTTTAGGCATCATCCCAGCAGATCTCAGCCAGAATCATGCTGATGGCGTGCTGTTACCTGTTCAGAGGGGAGCCCTGTAGGATCACGGATTAAAACAGGTAGAGAGCAGCGGTGGGTAATGAGCCCTGGGAGACACAGGGGGCGGCCACCAAGGCCACCCGTGCCCTCCCTTCTCAACTGTGTCTCAGAGGGGACTTTGGAATACCGAAGCCGGGGCACATGGCAGCACCGAGGGGCCCCAGAGAAAAGGCACAAGCGCGACTGGGGAGTCGGCCAGCCAGGCCCTGCCAGTTACCAGCTGTGTGATGAAAGGCAAGCCCCTCGCTGCTCATCACCACCTGCCCCAGAGTGGCCTTTCTGGGGCACAGATCGGATCAGGTCACCACCATGCGTGAGAGAGAAACCGGGTCGTGATCACCTAGCACAGTCTCTGGTCACCGTGAATGCTGGGGATATTGGGGCACGAAAAGGCACGTCTGAGGAAAGACACTCACAGACACGGGACAGTCACCTCGATGACCGTGAGGACAGCTCTTGGGGGAAAAGCATCTATAGACCCAGGCACGGCGGTCCTCCCCTGGCATTACTTCTCCCTCTCACTCCAGTTCCTTCCAAGGACACAAACTGCCTGCTGGCAGGGGCCACCTGAGGGGAGCCCTGGCACCCACAGGGGGAGGGGCAGGGCGGGCCTCGGCCGTCCGCACAGCCATCCCACCGAAATCCTTCCCTCCCTCGACAGCCCTCCACAGGGACACCCCCCCACGCGCCTGCCTTCTCTCTCTCCTCCTCCCTCTCTTGCTCCATAAGCAATAAAGAGCTTTTCGATCATATCACACACATTACTCCATGTCTTCCCCGTGCCCGAGAGTCCAGCAATACAGGACGGCTCACCGCTCCCTGGAGACTATACTTCCCTTCCTCTAGAATGCTCCCCACTTTCAATGCTAGTAGCCAGTGAAAAACACAGGGTCAAGGGTCAAGATAGCCCCCAACTACGGAAGATAAGCGTCTACCCTCTGAGAATAAAACGGTGGAAAAAATAAGAGTGAGATTAGCCACCCACTAAAGGGACTCACGCTAGACCAGGATCTAAAAATGGGTGGCCGAGAAGTCTCAGTAAGTCCAGCTGCGGCGAACTGGGCGTGGCCTCTGGGGCCCGACGGGAAGTGAGTTGACCACGCCGGGCTCCGGGAGCAGGTGGCAGCAGGTGGGAGGCGCAGTGGGGCTCTGGTACTGGCGTGGGCACTGGTGGGAGAGGCTCTTGCTCCTAGTGGCCTAGCCCAGGCCCCCAGCCACAAAGGTCCTCGGGCCCCCACGAAGCCTGCTGACCCGGATGGATTTCCGTCAGGGACCCGCCTGCAAGGTGGGAGAGCCAGCCTGGAGGAGGCGAGGGAAGGACAGCCCGCTGACAACGGCACTGGGTCACTGGGCTGCCAGCGAGGCTCCTGTCTGAGTCTGGATGCCTGAATCTACCCTCCAGGGACCTGCTGGCTCGAGATCAACTGGGGGTGGGGTGGGGGGGTGGACATGCTTCCTGGTCAATATCTCCGGATAACACCCCCTGACGCCCCCTAACTGGAGCAACGCCCACTGGGGCAGGTCACCCTGGCGGGCGTAACTCAAATATTATCTTCTCAGATCCCCCAATTGAAATTAACCTCTCATTTGAGGGTTTCAAAACCTTTCTGCCCCTCACTGCCTTTTATCGGCATACATTGGTACTATACCATATTATATCTTTAAAAAACACATGTCTGTTCTCAGGTCTGCCCCCTGCCTGGCACTGTGAGGTGCCAAGAGCGGGGACCGCTTTGGGACCCAGAGTGCTGGTGTCCAGCGCGGACAACCACCAGCGTCCACGAGAGAGACACACCCAGAGGTGCTTCCTGGGCTCCTGGCTTCTCCCTAAATCTCAGTAGCAAGTGGTGCATCTTCTCTGCACATGGTCACCTCCTCTGGTCACTGGCAGTTACGTGGATGTCAAGCCTCTGCCACATCAGTAACCGATGCTTACGTGCCCTTACTCTGGGCCACGCTCTGCTCTAAACGCTTACCTGCACGGACTCACTAAAAGCGCGCGACAACGTCCTGGTCACCCCCGTGTTTTCAGTTCAGGACACGGAGGCATGGCGTCCTCAAGTCACTGTGCAGTGAAAGTGCTGGAGCCGGGTGCAAACCAGGGAGGTGGCCGCTCATTCCACACCGGACAGCACCAAGCACCCTCTGCAATGCTCAGAGTGTCCCCATAAAACCAGGTGCCACGGGCTTCCCTGGTGGCGCAGTGGTTAAGAATCCGCCTGCCAATGCAGGGGACACGGGTTCGAGCCTTGCTCTGGGAAGATCCCACATGCCATGGAGCAACTAAGCCCACTCGCCACAACTACTGAGCCTGCGCTGTACAGCCCGTGAGCCACAACTACTGAGCCCACGTGCCACAACTACTGAAGCCCACGCGCCTAGAGCCCGTGCTCCGCAACAAGAGAAGCCACCGCAATGAGAAGCCTGCGCACCACAATGAAGAGTAGCCCCCGCTCGCCGCAACTAGAGAAAGCCCGCACGCAGCAACGAAGACCCAACACAGCCAAAAATAAATAAATAAATAGATAAATAAATAAAATTTTAAAAAAAACCAAAAAACCAGGTGCCACAAATTCTTCCTCTCTGAACTCTCACAGTGAAGGTCACGGACAGGGCACCGATCAGGGCCTGAGGAGGACGTTTTTGAAAAGGATGATCCCAATTTTGTAATAAGCACATAAAAAACTGGAAGAACTACCTTGTATCTTCACTGCATAAAGAAGGCAGAGGCCTTCTGTTCCCGGGGATTTGAGACTGCTAAGACTTCAAAACTCGAAGACAGCCCCCAACATGATTAAATACCTAATTTTTATTATGTCCCAACAGACCTGTTTTAGATAGGTCACATTTGTGATGCATTAAAGCTGTATTGTTTGTGGATTCCACTTCTGACTGATAGCTCATCAGGGCCCTCCATGGAATCACTGTGGACACAGCACTGATGCCCATTCCCATGAACCTGAACGTGAGCTGATCACCTCAGGCGACCGCGGGGGGCTGGCAGACGTCGCAGCTCTTGTGGGATCCGCAAAGCTGAGTCAGGAAGGGAACCCTAAGTACACGCTGCTGCGTGAGGAGGACACGATTCCTCACACACAGACCTGCCGTCCCCCAGGACGTGCAGAGGCGAAGCGTGGGAACGACTCTCCTCCTTGGCTGGAAATAGGTTCATCGTCGTGCTCTCTGGGCTGGGCCTGACGCAGAACAAAAGGCGTGACAGTGGCAAAGGTGGGGAGGGCCCTGCCGAAATCCACCGTCACCGTGAAACCCTACACACGCCCACGCCCACACCCACACACCGTGAAACCACAACACGACGGCAGCATTAAAGTTCACATACACATACACAAAAACACACACACGCACACTCAAATACCATTGAACCACACCCTCCCACCACCGTTACGCTCTACACACACCCACACGTACACCTAATTACCATGAAACCACACACACACACCATCACCATCAAACCCTACACACACCCACATATACCCCTAAATACCATGAAACCACACACACATGCACTCCATCACCATCAAACCACACGCAGTCCATCATCATTAAACCCTACACACACACACACACACACACACACACACACCCCACCATTAAACCCTACACACACCCACACGTACACCTAAATACCATGAAACCACACACACACCATCACCATCAAACCACACATACCATCATCATTAAACCCTACACACACACACACACACACACGTACACCTAAATACCATTAAAGCACACACACACACCCCACATCACCATCAAACTTACACACATACCCAAATACCACTAACACCCCCACCCCCCCCACACACACACACGTGTTGGGAAGGGAAAGGCCCCCTCTCCTCCTGCTTCACAAGCCCTTCTATTTCTTTAGTAGCCTGTAGGAAAGAGATCGCTCTTCTGCTGCGGTCCAAATAAAACTGTCCTCCATGGGAGGCCTGCAACCAAACAGGTGGGCTGGTAGACGGCTGTGGCCCTTCCAACTCTGACACAACGACAGTGCACTGCCTGGGGACAGTGTGAACGCACTGAGGTCGGCTTGCTGGATCCTGAGCCTGTGCAAGGTCGTCACAACCACCTGTGCCAGTACTTCCACAGCGTGTCCCACGGAGCTGAGGCTTCTACATGCAGGTGGGTGTTTCTGTGATCAAACGAGTATGATGGCAAAAGAGAAAGGGAAACTCCGGAGAAAACAAAGCCAGCATTCTCTCCTTTGACTCCTCAGAAGCCGGGTGTGTTTTGAGCCATTCTATGCCCTGAGCCAATACCAGCAATGACAATGACAGCAGTAATAATAGCCAACAGGCACCAGGCACTTACCAGGCGCCAGCTACTGTGCTGAGTACTTTATTTGTATTAACCCATCTAATTCTCATAACAACCCGAAGAGGGAAATTATTCACAGCTGAGATGGCTGAGACACAGAGGGGGTTAAGTGCTCGCCCAGGGTCACACGGTAACTGGCAGGACCCCAGAATCCCCACTTTGCATCCTTTAACCACAACTATGAGCTGCCTCCCGGGCACCTGGGGAGTCTGTGTTAAATCCACGGGCAAAGCCCCGAGAGAAGGATTAACACCCTCGTGGACCGGGCCCTGGTCCCCGGCGCCCAGTGCTTCCTAAAGTCACCTGGTCACTAAGCCTTTCTCCCAGGAACGCCTTTGCAACTCGGCCTCTTTGGAACACGCTTTGGGAGACGATCATCCAAGCCAGTCTGCTGTTCAGTGTAACAAGAAGAGTGCAGGCCTTGGTCACCAAGACGGGGTCCAAATTCCTGCTCTACCATTTTGTGATTTATCTTTGAGCTTCGGGTTCTTTCAAGGTGATACAGGGACAAAATAAGCCAACCTATATCGCAGGGTTGCAGAGAAGGTAAAGTGAAATTACATGAGTGAAGGGCCGGTTAAGATACTGGCCTGGGCTGACGGGGAATAAGCAACTGGTAGCCTTACCACGGCTACTGTTCCATTTCAGACGAGGAAAGTGACATGTTAGTGACCAAATCAGGACTGGACCCCGTCTGCCACTCCAGCCCTGACCCTCAGCTTTTCCTTTCTTCCACATAATGTCCTCCTGCCTCTGCTCTCCACCGCATAAACAGCAGCCATGACCTCTGAAGAGTGAGAAGAGGCGAGGAGAATGAACGAAGGCCAGTCCCTGGATCCAGGGATGAAGTACCAGGCCCAAAAATGGGGGCAGGATCTGTGTCCGCCTTGTTTGCCATTACCACCGCACACTGCCCCCGCCCCAGCACCCAGTGTGAAGAGATGAAGAAATGAGTTGGGGGGATGAGCAATTAACCAACACGATTTCTCCCCCACCCGATCAGCGGCAAAATACCACTTAAAAGGAGAGGACTGGGGGCTTCCTTGGTGGCGCAGTGGTTGAGAATCTGCCTGCCAACGCAGGGGACACGGGTTCAAGCCCTGGTCTGGGAAGATCCCACATGCCGCGGAGCAACTAGGCCCGTGAGCCACACCTACTGAGCCTGCGCGTCTGGAGCCTGTGCTCCGCAACAGGAGAGGCCGCGATAGTGAGAGGCCCGCGCACCGCGATGAAGAGTGGCCCCCACTCGCCGCAACTAGAGGAAGCCCTCGCACAGAAATGAAAACCCAACACAGCCAAAAATAAATAAATAATTAATTTAAAACTTTAAAAAAAAAAAAAAAAGGAGAGGACTGGCTATCCAAGTACAGTGAGGCCAGCACACTTTCTGGCACTAAAATTGGTGGCAGGGGTAACGGCTACTGGGAGAATTTTCCTGCGGGGTGAGACAAGGGGATGGTTTTGGAGAAGGTGGCAGGTGACAGCACAGCAGGCACCGGGAAAAACCACGGGATGTAGAGGGCAACGGCCAAGGCAGGAGAGCAAGAGACCTAGAAGGGGGTGAAGAGGGAGACCCCAAAGGCA
Organism: Balaenoptera physalus; assembly: GCF_965194825.1. Lineage (NCBI taxonomy): Eukaryota > Metazoa > Chordata > Mammalia > Artiodactyla > Balaenopteridae > Balaenoptera > Balaenoptera physalus. The sequence goes on from NC_138898.1 coordinate 84,871,820, forward strand.
GAAAAGAGGCACAAATTACAGCTACACCTAAACAGTAAGTGCCTCAGGCCAAATAAGAAATCTGAAATTGATGACTAATCCTTGTAATGAAAGGGAGGGGTCAAGAATTATGAAAGAGCTGGAGAAACCCACTTCTCCTAGAAAAGAATACTCAGCGCACTTCTCCCATCCTCTTATGCGTGCCAGGGGGGCACATAAATGCATCCACTTCCACATGCCTGCAAACCGGATTCCATGGCTCACAAGGGCAAAACAGAAGATACATTAACGATTCGTTATCTCTGGTCTCTACAGGCTGCCGAATACATTCTACACTAAATAGACATTCTAGACATTCTACGCTAAATAGAAATGCGAGATTAATACACAGTAGCTTTAGCTGAAGTCAGGATCAAATTTCATTATCAAAAAATTTAGGCAGGAGGTCCCAAAAGGGCAGAGCAATTCGAGACTCTGCTCGGGGATATTTCGGTTTGGTTGCTACCATTTCTGTGCGGAGTCCCGTTTTCTCTGCCAGATGAAAACAGTGTTGAAGGGAAGACGAACCAGGAAAATATTAAAAAGATGAAATCAATACGTTTGTCCTTTTAGTTTCTTCAAGCATCTAATTCTCACCTGAATTGGGTGGGGAAGGTGGGGGGTGGTGAGGGGCCGTTGTTTTGTTCATGAATTTATCTTTTCGATTACAGAAGTAATGTAAGGGCATGGCAATGTATGCTTAAAGCGCAGAAAAGTATAACAAAGACGAAAAATTACTCCAAGTCCCACGCCCTAAGGTACCCGCTTACTATTTTGGCATAGATCCTTCAAGTATTTTTTTCTGTGCGTTTCTTTTATAATTGTAATAATATACCCTATATACTTCCTAAGCTGCTTGCTTTGTTGAAGCCTGCCCAGACACTTCACTCTCTCTGCAAACATAATTTTTAATGCTTGTATAACACTTCCGAGAATGACTGCTCTTGGTTGCTTTTTGAAATATACTGCTTTAGCTCTCATACTAATCAATATGGTGAGCAAACCACTGAACAAACAGACAATAACATGCGTACTACAAGTCTCCAAGTGGGGCTAGTGTGCAATGCTTCCCAAATGGTTTGGGCAGATTACATTTTAATGTAAGAATGATAATAACAATAATAACTAATATTTCTAGATAGCTTAGAGTTTCTAAAGCACTTTCACCTGCATTTAGCTCATTCGAGCCTCACAGCAACCTTGTACAGGAGCTCTTTTTCTGTCTACTTCACGGACAGAGAAAACCAAAGATTAGGGGATAAACGATGTTCCCATGCTCACACTGCCAGAAGTGACATGGGACACAGAGGTGGGACCTGTCTCCAGGTCAACGGCTCCCATATCAACACCACTCTCCCGAGGGCCGGCCTGTCTACTGGGCAGCCCTGATTGGAGGCATCCTGGAAATACCTCACTGGTATCTTTCTTTCTTTCTCTCTTTCCCTCTCTCCCTCTCTCTCCCTCTCTCTCTCTCTCTCTCTCTCTCTCTCTCTCTCTCTCTCTCTCTCTCCAGGTCTCTATCTATATGTCTGTATCTACTATCCCACTGGTATTTCAAACTCTCTGAATTCCAAGCTCATTCTTCATCGTATGCCCCAAATAATCCCTTTTGGATTCTCATTAATGGCGCCACCTACAAGAGCCCCAGCCAGGAAGCTCCCTCCTCCCTCACTCCTACATCCAACCATCCCCAAAGCCCAGGCCCCACTACACGGAAAGGCCTTCGCTGAGCTCATCTTCTGTCACAGGGCACGGTGATCGGCAAGTAAGGGGCTTTAATGGACATCAGGAGGGAGGGAGGGATCTTCATACACTACATACTCTGTTACCACAACACACTGCCTTACAATGGAATTAAAGTTGTAGTAAATGCACAGGGAGAAAAAAATCTTCTGTTGCACTGAATTCTCTTTACGTGACCAGGCTCTTAAAAATAACAAATTAAAAAAAAAAAAAAAGTATTAAGGGCTCATTACGAATTTTATCTGAAGCCACGAGTTCCATAGCTTTCCTTGATAAGAATAAGAATCTCGCAATTAATCATCAATTAATTTCCAACTCTCCTTTACAAAATGAATCTCATTAGTGAAAACTGGAGTGGAGCAAGACAAACACAGCGAACCTGACTCTAAGCTGAAAAGACAGTGAGCGATGTGACCCACGAGCACGTTAGGGTAAACGCAGTCAGTGCCCGTGGTCCAGGGCGGGCGGAAGTGGCGTCTAGCCGAGGCCGGCTTCAACAGCCGGGCAGCCGAAAGTGCTCTCTCAAGTTCATTTCAAGGGACCAAGCTATTATAGAGCCACTGTGCCAATTTAAGGCGTCTCGATGGCATTCGAGTCTTATTAAAACAGCAAACCTATTCTTTTAAAAAGAAAAATGGTATTCAAAAAGCACTGCAAAATTAATCTAGTTATTGCCCTATAAAGAGTCAAGGATGTAACTACGTTTTAAAGGGGCCACAGGTTGTACCATGTTCAAACAGAGAATCCGTCCACGACGAAATCCTCCACATAAAGTCTCCCCATTAATTAGGCAATGAAAACAGCAGCCTCCCCGAATCAAGCAGGAACAAACAGGAAAGAAAAGAATATACTTCTTGTGAAGGGGGGGAAAAAATACGCGCACACAAAGAAATGAAAGGCAATGCGCTCCACCCTCAGTATAATCAGTTTCAACAGAAATAATTAGAGATCTTACTTGGGCTTCCATGGTTTCTGCTCCCGGCTCTAAGGGGCGCCGGGGGGGAGGGCAGGGCACCCGGCCTCCTCTGTGCCCGTCCCGGGGCAGGTGCACCCTCTGCTCTGGAAAAGCCAGGTGCTCGGGAGAACAGAGGAAGATTCTCCTTTGATGGGGTGGGGTGACAGGGAATAGTAAACAGCGCTGGGGGGTGAGTTAAAGAAAGGGGGGGCAGAAAAAGGGGGCGACTCAGAAATGGTGACACCAGGCGAATGCCCCTGTCACAGCCACACTCCCTCTCCTGTTACACACACACACACACGTACACATACACTCAGGTGCAGTGAACATTCTGGAAGAGAGTCTGGTTTTCCTTAAAATAAAGGTATCATCTCCTTCTGATATAAAAAGAACGCTCTCTAGGATAGATGCCCCAGTGAAAGTCTCAGTGTCACCCCAGGCTCCCTTTTGGTCACCCCTCCCACCGAGTCAAGTTTGCCTCCTCAGTGCTCTGGACTCTGGCTGCGGCCTCGGCCGGCCCTGAGCTGGCTGGCAGGGGCGACCTTCACCCCTCTCAGTTCCGCCTGGGTTCCCGTGACACCCCGTTTCCACCCTCCCGGAGCCCCCCGCATTGGCAGGCACGCCCTCCCCGACTCCAGCGCTGTGTTTCTCTGCCCCGTGCGCCCCCTCCCACCGCCAGGTCCCAGGCTTCCGGGAGCGGGACTATTTTTACCCACTTTCACATTGGTCGCACTTCACACGGAATCTGGCACACGGCTGGGGCTTCAACCACAACGAAAAGAGTAGGAGCGATAACAGCAGATGGTCTGGACACGTGTTCCCGCCACGGGCTCGAGGAGTACCTTGTCTCATTTCATCACCCCAACAACTCTAAGAGGTGGACGCTCCCATTTTACAGATGGGGACACTGAGATTTAGAGGCTGGTTTTCTCGCCCAGGGACCACAGTGAGTAAATGGCAGGCTGAGATTCCGGTCTTAACCTCTGTTTCCCACTTAAAGATGCCTAGTGAATGGATTACTACATACCAGAGCCTGCTAAAAAGATTCTTTTCTCAACTACCGAGCCTGCGCATCTGGAGCCTGTGCTCTGCAACAAGAGAGGCCGCGATAGTGAGAGGCCCGCGCACCGCGATGAAGAGTAGCCTCTGCTTGCCGCAACTGGAGAAAGCCCTCGCACAGAAACGAAGACCCAACACAGCCAAAAATAAAAATAAAAAAAATAAGATTCTTTTCTCTTTTGCAAAAAGTTGAACATTTTCTTAGTTATTGTGTTCAAATTAAAGAGTAATAACATTCTCACTACAGAAAATTTGGAGACTATAGAAAGGCATGACAAAGAAATTAAAAAAAAAAAAAAAATCAATCTCACACCGTCCAGAAATAATCCCTGCTAAGACTCTGAATTATCTCCTAGTCTTTCTTCTACGTACCTATGTACACTAGGCCTTCTGTATACATAATAGGTATTTTTATATATTATGCTGAAAGTGTGTGTATTCATGTCGTTTATTATTTTTGTATATTTTTCTTTCATAAAACTAGGGTGATATAGTATCTTACCTTAGTTTATATCATGATCATTTTCCATGTTATTAAATATTCCTGGAGAAGAATATCAGTTACATAATCATTTCATTGAATGAATTTAACATAAATTAACAATTCCCATCTATTGGACATTAGGCTGCTCCCATTTTTTAGTATTATAAATAACTCTATAGTGAGCATTCTTGCTCATAAAGCTTTGACCACATTTCTAATTTTTTTCCCTGAGGGGGGGGAAAGAAAACCGGATTGTTGAGTCAATGGAGTATGTTTAAGGTCACTGTTTCCAGAAAGGTCTGAACTAACATTCCTATTAGACCATTTCACAAAGTTTTCTGGGGGAAAAGCTGGATTCCACAATCCATTTGATTTCTTAAAGCTGATCTACTTTACCATCAAGTCATGAACTATCTATTCTTTGATGAGTCAGGTTACAATTTTGTGTATCTGGTGTTGTAAGCTGATAAGTTAGCTGGTGATAAATATAACCGGTATCTGCAAAAGGCCATTCCCAACCCAGAAATGGAAATGACCTAAGCCTGGCACGGTGGAGGGCGCGGCGTAACGGGGGCCCTGAGATGCTCCTGTCGGACGTGGCTGTGTGCACAGCACCCCTCCTGTGAGGTGTGGGGAGACGCCCTCGCTTTCCTTTCTGACTTTTAGAAACAAGGCTTGCTTGGCAAGTCCCGGATGCTTTAGGGTGGAGGGTAGGTCATGACTCTCAGCTCTGTCGCACGTTGGCCCCCCGTGGGCAGCCCCAAATCCCAGGTCTCAGCCTGGGCCCCCAACCTCTGCTGCTCCCTCACGTGACTGTCCTTAGGGGGTCCGGCTCCTCGGCCCCGTCCCAGGCCAACCCAGCTCTGAGCCCTGGGGCCGGGGTGCCTGGTGACGGGGCCAGCCGTTGGCTGCAGCCTGGGACTCCTGAGCTGGAGTCCTGGGCCGAGCCGTCTGTTGGGGACGGCGGAGGGAGGCCCAGCTCTGCTGATCACCAGCTCAGGGGCTTGGGTGAGTCTCTTGGTTTCCTCACCTGTGAAATAGTCAGGAAACTATGCCCGCCTCACAGGGAGTTGTGAAGACTAAGTGAGAGAAGGAATGTAAAGGGCTCAGCACGGGGCGGGCAAGCAGCACGGGTTTACTGCCTTCATTACTGACAAGTGAGAGGCTCCTCTTCCTTCACCCCTTGCCAGTGGCAGCACAGCCCGGAGCAGGGGACCCAGCAGGGAGAAGGGACAAAGTGGATCCCACGTTGTCTTCTCCCTTCCAGGATCCTGCACTTAAACAGCTCCCCGGTTAAAATACTCACTTGTGATCCATTTTTTACTTGGTGAGACTCCTGGCATCAGCACCAGGGAAACCAGAGCGCCGTGGAGCTGGGTCCTGCCCAGCAGAGAGCACGGCACACAGGCCCAGGTGTGCATCCTGGCTTCACCTGCGGAGGCTGTGCAACCGAAAGCAAGTGATTCTGGATGTCCCTGTCCCTCTAAGCCTCAGCCTCCTCTCTCTATGGGGAGAGCCTGGCACCTGCCTTGCAAGGCCGTTTTGCACGTGAAATTAAATAAGACAGCAAGGTACCTACCTAGACACCAGGCATTATGCCTGGCAGATAAGAAGGATGGCAGTGATAAAATAATTACAACTAACATTTGTTGAGCTTCCCTGGTGGTGCAGTGGTTGAGAATCCGCCTGCCAATGCAGGGGACACGGGTTCGAGCCCTGGTCTGGGAAGATCCCACATGCCACGGAGCAACTAGGCCCGTGAGAGACAACTATTGAGCCTGCGCGTCTGGAGCCTGTGCTCCGCAACAAGAGAGGCCGCGATAGTGAGAGGCCCGCGCACTGCGATAAAGAGTGGTCCCTGTTTGCCGCAACTGGAGAAAGCCCTCGCACAGAAACGAAGACCCAACACAGCCATAAATAAATTAATTAACTAATAATAAATAAATAAAAGCATATTTAAAAAAACAAAAAACAAAAAAACATTTGTTGAGCCCTTACTTAGAGTCACATTCTGAAAAGATGTTGATTTCACTGGTAAGTTTTCCAGAACCAAGAGCCTAACGCATTTAGGACGCGCTGAACATGAAGAGAATAAAAGGCCAACGAGAGATGCCAAGCTTTAATTCCAATATTACAGTGATAAGTGAACTAACGCCTTTTTTTTTTTTTTTTTTTTTTTTGTATTTTCCAGGAGGAGACTCTTAAAAGTCAAGGCCACGCGTCCACTTCAATCGTCAGTGTCATGAGACAAAACAGGCATCATCAGGTTCGACTGTGTTCTGGCACTGGCCTGAGCCCCGGGCCTCGAGTCCAGCTGATCCAGGCTTCATCTATATTTGGTACATGATGTCAACCTAGAACATCTTATTCCTTCACGTTTAATAAACCAGCTTAAGACATCATTACTCACCACCCTGGTGGATTCATTTTGAAACTCTGAAGGCGGAGAGGGTACACCTCACATTTCTTACTAAAAGAGAAGTAGCTTAACTATCCACTGCTAAAACGTGAGCTGCCACAAATATCTTTTTAAGGTGGCGGGGGGTGGGGGGGGGAGGTTGTGCAATTCCCACCCCAGCTCACTTTATGATTTCTACAGACAAGAAGGCTGAAAACAGATACACAAGAAAGTTTTTTTCTTCTAATAAGCACCTTTCTACAAGAAGCTACCAATTATGAAAACCAGAAATGCATTTAAACGCTTCTTATTGCACCAAGCAGAATGTCAGCCGCTTTTATTTATTGCTTTTATGAAAGGGAGGGAGAGAGAGCAGAGGAAAATTTCCTTTTTCTTCTGTAACGAGGTGAGTCACAATTTCCAAACATCAATCAATCAGTGAGTCAGAGGCGGGGAGAGGAGGAAATGACCCAGAGCCTCCCACCGCGAGCCTCTCCAGAACCCGGGCGAGCCAGGAACTCCTGGTGGGGACTCGACTTCCCTGTCCTCGCACCTGGGGACCAGGCGCCTCCATCAGACACCAAGAGCCACGTCCCAAGCATAGGGTTCCTTTGCTCATTGAGCAAACTCAACAAATATTTCAGGGTGCCCACTGTGTGCTGGGAATACAGAGAAGAGTAAAGTGGCCATCCAAGCCATTAACTGCATCATGACACACATGAGAAGCACCGGCAGGTACAGAAGCGCAGAGAAGGAAAACCCTGCAGGTGGGGCAGTGGTGGGGCTGGGACCAAACATGCTTCCAAGACAGGGAACACCTGGGCTGAGTCATGAATGACTAGAAGTTTGGGACGAGGCCGGCGGCAGCAAGAGAAGGGAGCTGCTCCAAACAGAAAGGTTCCTGCGCAGATGCATGGGTTCGGGAAAGGATGCCACATTCCAGAACCTATAGGTAGTTCACCTGGAGCACAGAATGTGCTAGCGAGGGAGGGATACTGGACAGAGACCAGCTCTCGAAGGGCCTTCCATCCCTGCTAATGTTGGCTTTGTTCCTGGGGTGTTCCTGAAGTGTGTTCTGTGCTTCTGCATCAGGCGTGTCTCACACCTTAGCTGGCAGGTAGGGCTGGTTAAGATGTAGACTGTGGGGCCACCCCCAGAGCTCCCAATTCATCAGATCTGGAGCGGGCGCAGGTGATGTGATGCTGCGGGTCTGGGACCACACTGGGGACCACTGTTGTGTAAGGGCAGGGCTCAGCATACCCAATCTAGCCCACGGCCTGTTTTACTTTTCTACATGAAATATTGCTGGACCATGGCCATCAATTCACATATTATCTATGGCGACTTCCCAGCTGAGCGGAGTAGTTGCAAAGAGACCGGATTGCCCACAAAGCCTATGGTATTTTACCATCGGGCCCTTCACAGTGCAAGTTTGCCAACCCCTGCTGTTGGTTGTTCTAGGTGATTAGGAAAAAACAATGACAATTTTGCGCCAATTTTGGATGATACTGGATTAATCAATGCTCGGCAGGTTTCTCTTCTGCAGGACTTTTCAGAGCCTTTAATAACTTACTTTTCTGGGTGTTCCCAACAACACAACATTAGTCTGTGAGATGCCACTACAGGATTTTTAACGGAGGTTCATCGATAGACTTGTCTCTTAGGAAAATCGCCCAAGGGCAGACAGACTGGAAAGGAATGAAAGCGGAGGTCAGGAGACCAGTTAGATGGTTGCTACGGTAACTACACAGGCCGTGACAAGAATATGCACTAGGGCAGGGGTCGGCAAACTTCTTCTGGAAAGGGCCAGAGAGTAAATATTTCTGGCTTGCAGGCCATGATGTCTCTGTTGCAACTACTCAACTCTGCCCTGGCAGCACAAAAGCAGGCAGAGACAACAGGCAAACAAGCGAGTATGGCCGCGTTCCAATAAAACTTTATTTACAGAGTCTCAGTCTGGGATGATGGATGGTGGCGATGGTTGCACAACCATCTGAATGTTCTTAACACCCCTGGACTGTATACTCAAAATGGTAAATTTTATGTTAGGTATCTTTTACCACAATTAAAAAAAAAAAACTTTATGGACACAGAAATTTAAATTTCTTTTTTAATTAATTAATTGATTGATTTATTATTTATTTTTTTATTTTTGGCTGCATTGGGTCTTCATTGCTGCGCACAGGCTTTCTCTAGTTGTGGCGAGCGGGGGCTACTCTTCGTTGCGGTGCGCGGGCTTCTCATTGCAGTGGCTTCTCTTGTTGCGGAGCACGGGCTCTAGGCACACGGGCTTCAGCAGTCGTGGCACTTGGGCTCAGTAGTTGTTCAGTAGTAGTGGTGCACAGGCTTAGTTGCTCCGTGGCACGTGGGATCATCCCAGACCAGGGCTCGAACCCGTGTCCCCTGCATTGGCAGGCGGATTCTTAACTACTGCGCCACCAGGGAAGTCCCAAGAAATTTAAATTTCTTAGTTTTCATATATCGTAACATACTCTTGTTTTCTTTTAACCATTAAAAAACGTAGACACCATTCTTGGCTCCTGGGGCACGCAAACACCGGCATGGGCTGGATGTGGTTTGCCGACCCCGGCAGAGGGCAGCGGGCACAGAGGAGGCAGCGGATGTGTGAGCCGGTCAGGAGCTCCTATCAGGAACTGGTGACTGACCAGCTGAGGGGGAGGGAGGAATCCGGGCCCCCGTCTCTGGGTTGCTGCTCCCCATCCTCCCCATTAGGGTCTGGGAATTGTGAAAGCAGGCAGGTGGGGTCCAGATGCCCAGCCAGCACGTGAAAGGAAAGGTCTGGGGCTCAAGAGAGAAGCCGGGTCCCGATGGACACACACGGGGGACACCAGCACCCCCGGACAGGCCCGCACCTCGGCTGCCAGCCCCTGAGGGTCATCGGTCTCCTCCAAGGGTCCCTGTCTGCACCTGGGGACGCCTGCCTTCTCCTTTCAGAAGCCCCTCCCCTCAGTGACTGTGCCCTGCGGTCCCCGGCCTAGCAGAAAAAGAAAACAGTCTGTCTTATCCAAAATAAACCATTACCATGCAACGCAGTCAGGGGTTGGGGGTTGAATAATGATCAATGCCTCTCAAACCATCTGTAGGGAAGGACGCGCCACAGATTTCTAAATTTCCAATCTGCTGTGGACTGGTATTTTTATAAAATACAATAAACATGCCACGTGGATGTCACTGCGATATTGAGAGGCTGCGAACGTTTCTCAACGCCTGCTCTGAACCCCTGTGCTTATCTAGCTGCAGGCCAATAACGGCCGTTTCCTGGTCCTCGGGCCGCACTCTGACACACTTTGAGTGGCACACTGGCCTAGATCATGCCTCCTGAAGCTTCTCTGCTGAAAAGAGCAAAATGTACAACCCAACCAGGCCAGCCAGCGCAATCCCCCGGGGACAAGCCTCTCTGGAACGCTGGAGGACCTCGCTGTGTGCCAGCAGGGAAATCAACTGCCACCGCACAGACTGGAGGTCGGAGAAGAAGCTGTGACTGCCCGTCTGGGGCACAGACCAGACCCTCGGTGGTTGGGCTGACTGGCAAAGCAACCAGAGCACCAGCCCCAAGGGACCTCAGGGAGACAGAGGGGTGGGGCCACTCCTCTGCTCTCATTAGGAGATCGGACAACTCGGACGCCGAAAATCTACAGAACGGGCAACCTTCGCAGGCTGCTCCTTATCTTAAACACTCACCTTTATTACACAATCCCAGGGCATTTCGGTCTCCTACGAGAAGCTGATCCCTACAGCCAATCTAGGGCACAGAGGGAATGCACTGCTCACTCCATCAGGGCGGACATGAGTTTTGCATTTAAGAGACGTAATTGCAAATCATCTCAGAAACTGCTCGGCAACTAATTGTCGTTATAATACCAAGTTTACATCGCCAAAATAATGGACAAATATCACCATGTAATAGAACAGTACAAAAATGGTAATTTTACTATGGAAAGTTGGAACTTGCCATTTCAAATTAGCAGAAGCTGTGAAGTGGGCATTACTGACAATGTGAATATAGTAATTGGGGCTGATTTCTTGGCGCCTGGCCGAATCTGGCTGCCTGGCGTCCTGTGAGTTAATTATAGCTCTGCTAACGGAGCGGGAACACTTAGCAAAGAGACGCAGAGATAAAACTCTGCTCAGGTCTCTACAGATGAGGCAAAATGTGAATGTTTTGGCTAGAGATCTGGTGCAACAGACGTTATTCCCAATTAATATCTTGAGCAGCGGCCCTAAGAAAATACAGACATTTTCCTGCTAGGGGTCAAAAATCTGCAGAGGCCAAACCTCGTGAGGGTGTCCTCGCTAACCCCAAATCCGTCTTCACACTTTCCGTGTTGTTGATGGAATGGCTAAGTCGGTCATCTTAGCCTACGTCCAAAAATATTTAATTTACGGCTTGAAAAGTTGCCTTTAAAAAAAATTCCAGAAATCAAAATATGGGATTCTTCCCAAATTAGCTCTATCCGCAGACTGAGACAGTTATTTCACTGCAGACTTAAAAAAATAATAATAAATCTTTCTTTCAATTTTAGAGATTTTACTGTGTCCTTTCAAATTCAAGATTGGATTCTTTCCCTCCCTCCGCCCGAGGCACTGCCTATCGGGTCCATCAGCCCATCCCACACTGATCAGCTCCTTTCTTCAGGAAACGGGTGGACTCAGGCACAGCCCTAACTAATGGATTTGCAGGGAAAACGTGCAAGCTCGGGGTCATTCCTGGGAGAGTGAGATCATTTTGGAGTGAAGTTAGTCACGTTTAGGTCTGTCACCAAAGCATCTGAAATAAAAGCTGGTCATCGAGTCCTTGGTCTTCAGACCTGCTTCCATCCTCCTCACCCGCCGGCACCGTCCCTCCCGCTGCAGACAGGGACGATGAGCTGACGCCTTCGTGCTTGCCTCTGCTCTGCACTTTCTGCTCACCGCCAAGCCCGCGGGGAGACTGGTCCAGGAGCGCTGCCTCTTCGGGCTGACTTGACACGCGCCCCAGCCGTGCCTGGCCGCAGCCTAGGGTTAGCGGGACCAGTCTGGACTCCAGCTGAAGGCCCGGGGCAAGCTCTCTCTGTACAGCTAAGACGCCAAGGCCTGCCTCGGAGGACCACAGGGGATGTGTGTGATGGGCCCAGCACCACCCTCGGCTTTGGGGCTCAGCGAACGAGACCCTTCCTTTCTCCTGCCCCTTTGCATTACAGTCTGGCCCACTCCCCACCCGCCTCAAAACTCCAAATCTAGCATTTGCTCTGCAGCGTTGGCCACCACTGCAAACCCTCCTGAAACCCTCCTCTTCCTAAGCAACCCCGACTCAGTCCTCAGGGCTTCCACCCGACTCGCCGGCCGCTTCACCACCGCTCTCGGGTCTATGTCTCATGCTAGAAAAGGCCAGCCCCTCCCCGGTCCCCAACCACTGGCTTCATCTGGGGCCTCCCTTGCCATCCCCTTCCAAACCCACAACTCTAGTTTGCCTCCCTACAAGTCCCAGCCCTCTGGCCCGGTGGGGAAAGATCTAGAACTCATTCTTTATGAAAGCAAATGCCTCAGCTTGACTCCCAAGCCACGCCTTTCACCTCTGGTGTTCCCAGCCTCGGGGGACAGAGTCAATACTGTCACCCAGACCCAAGGGAAGGAAGCAAAGAAGACACATGCCCCAGACGTTACCTCCAGAGTCAGAACGGTGCTCCTGTGCGCAGCGGGTCAGGACCACAGACACGCCGACCTACCCGAGCCTGGCCCAGGCCAGCCCCTCCAGCTCCTCTTTCAGGCCCGCAGCCCGGGGGTTCAGAATCATGTGGATTCTACCCATTTCTTCCACTGTCCAGTTCCTCCCCTCGGCACCCCCAGCCCCAGCCAGAATCAGGCTCTCAGGATGCTCCCAGAAGACCCGCGTCCCAGGCAGAACATCAGCTCTAAGAGGGCAGGACTGTCCCCGGTACCCCAGCCCCGAGCACAGCGCCCGGCAAAGAGAGGACACTCATTAAAGACACGGTTCCCATGAGTTCTTGTGCAATTTTAAATAGCAATAAATTAACTCCTGGATATAATTTACGAAATGCAACAAACAGAGAGGGAATTTACTCACAATTTAAAGCAAATTATTAATGACTGTTTTGATTTATTCTATTTTCCTGGCATGAACTCTAAATTCCATTGAATAGCTTCAGCCGTGTTATGCTTTGTATCTCAATGATAGTGGATGTGTCGAAAGCAAACAGATCCTGGAGCTAAACCCTCAGAACTGGGGCCCGGCTTGGGCTGGAGCGGGCTGTGGTCCAAGGCCTTGGGTGGCTCTGCCCCGCATGCTCGGGACGGCCCATGCTGACCCCCTTCCTGGCACACACCCAGCACCTGCCCCAAGGCTCAGTAGTTTCTGGGTGACTGTGAGCTGAATGGCAAGTTCCAAAGCTGGCTCGGGGGTGGGGACGGCACCCAGGAGTGACAGCACTTTGGAAAAGTGCACTGCTTTTTGCACCCACGCGGCATTCGGCTCTAACTCCGGGTAATGGAAGGAGCGGGGCTGACCTTGACCCACATACTCTTCGCCAGGCCAGCCTGCAGTGCCTCGCTCCAGAAAAGAGGCCCCCTCATCTTGCAGCTGGCAGGCACGAGCGTGGGGGGCTCTGGCTCTCCCAGGAGCAACCTGGCCACAGCCGCCTGCTCTCTGGGGAGACCGGGGTGTCCGCTGGAGGCCGATGGGACCCTGGAAGAGTCAGAGCACCAACCAACAGGCACGGGGTTTTATTAAAAACAAAAGCAGAATCACCAACAGACAGACACACGGAGGCAGATGACGATGAGGCAGAGACGTGCACACACCGCGCTCACTCAGTGGGAAGATCCTGGCCCAGCTGCAGGGCTCGATTTAACAACTCACTGAAGTGCACCCACGAGCAGCTCCCCATTTCCCTCGCCTGTGGAGGAAGAGGGGTGGACCAGGCCACTGGGCTCAACTGGGGGTTCAGTGGCCACCACTGGAAAGCAGAGGTGAGTCTGGGCAGAACAGAGAGCTCCTAACGGTGACGGGTCACTCTCCTCGGCTGCCACGGGTCCGTCTGCCCAGAGCGCCCATCTCCCTGGGGCCCTGGGCCAGTGAGCTGGATTGTAACACCAAGTGTTCTCCCGCCTCACTCCCCAGCTCCCAGCGGGTGGGTTTAGGTACTTGGTACCACTAAGATGGCTGGGGTGCATCACTTGTGGCTAACGCCATCCTATCACTGATCAACACCCTCCTCGGGAAAGGCAGGAGTTTCCCACCATTCTGGGGCTGCGGGAGCTGCAGACCAGCAGGCTTCGAGGGCAACCTCCCACTCTAACACGGAGGTCCCTCTCACACGGCCGCCCCCACTGCCTACTGCCCCCTTTCTGAAAAGAGCCACTGGGAGGGGCTGGGGCCATCCCTCCCTGCGGGGACAGGGCCCCCCTCCCATACCTCTGACAGTCAATTACTTGCTCTCCGGGCCTGGGTCACTCACACCTGGGAATGGCCGAGCCCAGTAAGCGAAGGAAAAGCAAGCATTCTTTCCTGAGTCACGGCACTAATGGAGCTTTTGGCAAGAACCCGCGGGTGGCTCACGCTGTCATGTTGTGTGATTAGACACGGTTTACTTAAAATAACAAGCAACCTGAACTTCCACCAAGAGGAGACTGGCTAAATGCACCTGGGGGGGGGCCAAGCATTGGCACACTACACAGCCGTGAAAAGTGCAGGCCGGCCAGGCCAGGGCAGACCCGCCGGAAGGACGTCCCCAACACACGAGCTCGCAGAAGAGCACGTAAGTGGCAGGACCCCAGAGTCCCTGGCATACAGTCGGCGCCTTTTAATATTACCGAGCAGAACTGAGCCTGGATGGGCACGTAAGCACAGAGATGTCCGAAACGCTGTTTGCAAAATGCTAACAGTGGTTAGCTCGGGATGGCAGAATTTAGGGTGACTCTGTTTCTTCATTAATTGAATGTTTTACAACTGGCCCATATTATCCTAATGATGAGGAAAAAACGAAACTCCCTCCCCCCGCTGCCCCCCACATTCTGAAAAGGCAAAGGTGTGCTCTATAGGTGGTGCTCTATACAGACAGATTTTCACGCACCACTGCAGGACAGCACAAAGATACAATCAACAAAAAGTTGCAATCAGCTGTCTGTGTAAAAGGCAAGAGCAGTAGCCATATTTTCACAAGTTACTTATTCATTTCTTTTAATGGTATTTATTGAATGCCTATGTGGCAGGCACTGCGCTGTGTTTATGGCAGTGACCAAAATTACATTCTGAACCTCCAAAGGCCAACAGGTGCCCACAAACCTATCACTGCCTTTTTTTAAAAAACGAAAATTCAAACTGTTAGAGGACATTGCTCCCACCGACATCTGGCCCCGCTACTCCTTTCACCCCCAATATCTCTGAGCCTGGCTCTCGCTTAGCATCCTGCCTATGACGCGTAATACTGAAAAGAGCCCACCAGAGAGCAAACACCAAAACTGGGCCAGAAGATGCCCCGAGAACGGCTGAGCTCAGCCACGTGCGTGTCGGAAAGCATCACTTAACCTGCCCAGAGTTGGATGAACTGTTCATTTTCCTGCAACTCAGTATATGAGCATTTACCAGGTTGGGAAGGAAAGCAAATGTTCCCCAGACACCTGTGCACAGGGTGCTAAGCGACACTGAGCAGGGAAGCGACCTTGATTATTTAATCACAGCCACCGTAAGAAGGACAGATTCCCATCCAGGTTGAGCTGAGTTGCAGAGACGTTAAGTGATAGACCAGCAGCTGGTGGAGGCAACATTTGGACCCAAGACCGTGTTGCTCCAAAGCCACCCACACACACCCACACCCACACCCACACACACACACACACACAAAATACACAACGTACACCGCACGCTGGCGCTCAGAGGCCCAGGGGTGCATCGCCAGCTGCTAACGAGCAGAGGAGAAACGACAGCAGGGGAGGGAAACAGCAGGGTCCTGGGGTGGCCGGTGGAGGGGGGGCAAAGATGCTGCTCGCTTTCTGCCCTAAGACAGGTGGTTGGCAGAGGGATCGGGCGACACTCCCCTTTTCAGCCAGCCAGCTGTTTGGTTTGGAGCAGACACGGCACGAAGTGCAAACTGTCTGATATAATACCGGATACAAAAGTTGGGACCGAAAGACACACCTGCAGAAACTGGGCCTTTGGGAATGAGAACTCAGAAAACTTTGTTCCGTTTCACTTATTCTGTGAAAGCAAATCCATGACCCAGCGTGTCTGCAGTACAGACGAGACGGTTTCCCTGCTGGGAAATTTTCCTATCCCGGCTGCGGTGCTCCACGCTGTTAGCTCTGGGAGTAGCCCCTTTTTCTCCCTTAGTCATACTTTTTTGGAAGCCCTCCAGCCCTCAAGCTAAACCTGCAATACCCTAAAAAGGTAGGTGAGTGGTGCTTCTAGGATTGAAGCATCTTTCTCCACCTACTGGAACAGAGGTTGGGTACGTTTAACGCAAAAACAGACCTGGGAAACAATGCGTGCTGGCACGTCTGATAAAAGTGCACTTACACCACCGACCGAAAGGCATGAAAAACAGGATTAGGGGAGGGGCAGGAAGGGGGAGGAAGGGGGAACCTTTCCCGGGTCTGTGACTTTACAAGTTGCTCCTAGCATTTTCTAGTCTTTTAAGGTTTGCAATCAACTCTGGAATTTAGCAATGCAAAAATGCCCCTTAGAACCCGTGTGTCCAAAGGCTTAAGCGGGGTAATTAAAAACTCAGGATTCTTCAAAGAATGTTATCTGTTGACGAGTGAATATAATAAAGGCTTCATTACTGAGCCGTGATCCCAGCATGAGACGAAGCAGACCCGGCTCAGGAATGCCAAGACATTAAAACTGCTGGACAGGAGAGAAGGCAAATCTGCTCTCACGATCGGGTTATCACACCACAACCGCTGACCGGCAATCTCAGCGAGAAAGAAAAGCCAGTAGCTTGATGAAATTAACTTCAAGAACTAGATTCCACTGAGAGTTCGCTTGCAGCACAAAATAAACGTACTGGATAGTTCTTTTTCCGTCTTTGAGATTCTCCAGGGATGATGGGAGGGCCATAGGGTCTACAGGGGGAGCCCACCTCTAAGCAGGGCTCCCAAAGGGGGTCTCCCCAGGGCAGTGACGAAGTCTACCCCGTGCGAGTCCTGGGGAAAACGCAGGCTGGGGCTAGCGATGCACCAACTTTCCCTTTGAGCCAAACTCCTGCAGCAAAAAGCAAGGTGGAAAGAGCCTCTGGCGGGGCTCCTGGGTCCCCTCCTCCAAGTGAGCAAGCTGGCGAGCTGTCAGGGGCTGAAGCTCCACCAGACCTCAGGGGGACAGGAACAAGCTGCCCCCGCTGGCTGCTTCCATGGAAACGAGGTCAGATTGGCAACAAGCCCCAGCTTTAAAAGAGCCACCTGCCTCAAGGAAGCCCAGCACACTGCCCTTTTCCTTCTGACTTTTCGAATTTACAGCGTGGAGATGAGCTGTGTGGGGCAGTGGACTGCGGGTGGGGGAAGCGGGGAAGCTGACCCTTCCGCCATGTCCCGGCCCCTCTGATGAACTGGCGTGTGACTCTGGGCAAGTTGGTGTCAC
Organism: Balaenoptera physalus; assembly: GCF_965194825.1. Classification (NCBI taxonomy): domain Eukaryota; kingdom Metazoa; phylum Chordata; class Mammalia; order Artiodactyla; family Balaenopteridae; genus Balaenoptera; species Balaenoptera physalus. Next base: position 84,889,068 of record NC_138898.1, read on the forward strand.
TCTCTGGCCTCAGTTTTCTCCAGAAGAACATGACAAGGTAGGCTAGTGATTGCTAAGCCCCTCTCCCTCCCCCACCCGGACCCGGTCCGCAGCTGTGACGACAGCATTCTTGGTGAGGGGGTGGGGGGGGGGGCGGGCTGGATCACTCTGCAATCTGCATTACGGCACATAATCAATCAACCAATCCCAGATCCAACCAAGGCTGGAGGAGGATCTGAGGTATTGTTCTTACCTTCCCAGAGCGTACAAGTAGGAGAAAGCACATCACAGAGGGATGAAATAACGACATAAGGAAATACTAGAAGAGCATCTACAGTTCAGAGCACAAAGGGGGTGAGATGCCCGGTTTACTGAAGTGCTACACCTGTCCCTCTGCGCAGGTGCAGCCTCTGTCAACAGGGGGCTGGCATCCTCTGTGTGAGCTTGTTTCCAGCAACTCTCAAATCCTTTTTCCCTTTGGGACACAGGACCAGAAGACGGTCAGCTTTGCCAACTTAGCACTAACCCCACCTCCTTCAAGGAAAACCCCTCGCACTCAGAAGGAGGGTGGGTTTGCAAGCAGAAACGGCAGAGCACCGACGTGACCATTCTTGGCAGGGATCAAAGTGCACTTGCCCGGCCTCCCTATCAAACCCATCAGGGTATCAGGCAGCACTGGGGGCGAGGCCGTGTGCAGCTTTAAACACCCCGGGGGCCTGGATGTTGGGGATCGTGAGATAAAGTGCAGCACAAATCTCACCCCACTGTGGTACATCCGTACAAAGAAACTCTACTCGGCACTAGAAAGGCAGGAACTACAGGTACTTTCAACGACGGCTGAGTTTCAAACGCATTACCCTGAAGGAAAGAAGCCACACTCAGGGGGGCTGTATGATCCCTTTATGTGATATCCTGGAAAATGCAAAACTGGAACAGAAAAACAGATCAGTGGTCACCAGGAGCTTGGGGGTAGGGAAGGGGCTGACTATCAAGAGGCCCAGAAGAATCTGGGGGACGAGGGTGCTGTCCTACGCAGTAATTGTGGTGGTGGTTCATAAAGGTACACATCTGCCAAAATTCACAGAAGCGGACCCCTAAAAAGGGGTGAATGAGTATAAACCTGACTTAAAAAAAACCTCTCCCCAAGAGAAGGACTGAGTTTACGCCAACATCTCCATGCCAGTACTACAGAAGGAATTAGAGTGCAGCCAGAAAGATGGAAACCATTCTCACAGACCGGTATCTTTAAAGCCTCGTGAGTAGCTAGACCAGGATACTCACTATGATAATTTGTATTCGCCCTTCTCCCAGTTTTTGTGGGAGGTGGGGATGGGTAGGTGGTAAAAGTGGGGGTAGAAGAGAGAAAGAATTTTCTCAAGACGGTCTCCCATGATTTATAAAAATCTATGGTGCCCGTTAAACTCAAATCCGCTAGAAAGTGTCATGAGGATGAAAATGAATAAGCAGAAAACCACTAACATCATTAATGGAAAAGACAGGAGACTTTTGGGGCCGGGCTGGCCGGCTCCGACGTCCTGATTCTGCCACGTCCTGGCCGGGAGACCCCGGGCACCTTCAACCTCGGGCTCCTCCTCTGCAGGACCGGGGTGAGACAGCTGGCCTCCGGGGCCTGTTGTGAGGAGTACGTGGAAGACATGTGCAGAGCGTGTGAGCACAGTGCCTGGCGGGCCGTGAGCTCTGAGCACTAGCGCCCATGATCAGTATTAAAACCGTACTTTCTGCTTGCACAACTGCTTTAAGTCACCCAAAGAACGCACACACGCACGTGCACCCACAAGCACACTTGTACTTGGAGGTGTTGTCAAGGGAGCACCACGGAGACCATCAACACCAAGTCCTCTTCTGGGCGGGGCCTTGCAGACCCGGTTTCTACCCTTCACCACACTCCAAAGCAGAGTCGTCTCTACAGGACGCCCACCCACTCTCCCGCTGAGGTCGGGGGACTTCCAGCCTGGGTGCCTGCTCCCTCCGGGGCATCGCCTACCAGGGGCTAAGCCAAAGCTTGGTGATCTCTGGTCAAAAACAATCCTACAGATGCCCGGCACCGTCCCTGCACAGAGCGGAGCCTCGGCTGGCCGCAGACCTCAGCTTCCTCACGTGCGTGATAAGGAGGCTGGACCAGACAACCCGGAGAACGCTTCCAGGTCTGCCCGTTCGTGACGATGCTCATTTCCAGAGGCCTTCCGGAACCCCGAGATCACTCCCAGCCTCCCCCAGGAGTGACAGCACTAACACCGTTCACAGGCTGCTTTTCCACGCTCACGACTGAGGCTGACCCCGCCCGCACGCCCTGACCACCCAAGGTCTCAGGTGGCCACTGGACACACGCTCCCCGAGCATCGATGTGGGGAGATGGAGAAATGCCAACCACAGCCTTGGCTTTCTACATCCTACATCCTCATGGAGGAAGAAACCATCCAAGCTGGGGGGAGATCAAGGGAGGCTGGGTGCCCCAACAGGCTCCTGAGTAAGAATTTGAGGCGCTGATTCTAAATGCAGGTCCCCAGGCCCTTACTGGGAGATTATGTCTCGCTCCGTGTAGGGTGGGGCCCAGTGGCGGTAGTTTTATTTAACAAGCACACACCCAGGAGACTTTTATAATTAGCTAACTTAGGGAAATACTGACATAGGGTGGCCCCTGCATGGCTAGAAGTGAAGCTGATTTCTTAACCTTTAAAATTCGGAGACACGAGAACCTTGGCTTTGCGACCTGTAAGCAACTGGTCTGGCGTGATTTCAAAAGCATCCAGACTGAAGCAAGTCAGTGAAGAGACAGGAAGCCCGAATGCAACCAGCAGGGTTGGTCACCTGTCCTTTGCCATCCTCAACGGGACACCCACGGTCTCCTTCTGCACACCTGGTGGCCAGGCGCCACCACACATCTGAGACCTCCCACCGCCCCATCCTCCTGGCTGCGCTTTGCCAAATCCCTCTCCCACCGTCTTCACGACCACTGCAAACCTGTCCGCTCTCCCCTAGCACTCAGCCCCCTGCTCACCCTTCAAGGACAACTTCCCCTACTTCTCTGGGAGAGCGGATGCGGCTCCCTGGAACGTAGAGTCCCTCTCCTCCCACCTCTGTGACCTTGACCTTGCCCTGGAATTATACCCCACCACACATGGATTCCCCTTTTCCCCCACCCTGCCCCCCACCTAGAACAAGCTCCGGTCCCCTCGGAGTGGGGAAAACCACCTCCTTAAAACTTGTCCTTCCCTAGTTACCCCTCCCCCGCCTCTTTCCTGCCCTTCTCAGCCAAGCATTTTCAAAATTCACCGTCTCTCCTCCCCCGATCCCACGATCAGCATCCCCTGGAACTCAGTCCTATCTGTTCACTGGTGGTCTGTCTCCTCCCTTTGAAGGCGGCACTGTGAGGGCAGGGGCTTGGCACTCTGTTCACTGCTGCATCCTCAGCGCCTGGCCCAGAGAAGGTGCACGATAGGTATTTGTTGAATGGATATGACATCACCTGCTTGTGGAGAGGGCAGCCGTTTCCCACCGAGCCCCCCAGAGCAGGGGCCCAGCGGTTCCGGTCCCACCTCTGCTCCCGGGGCATCCATGCTCCACGCCACAGCGTGGGCACCAACTCTGCGACGTGTAGGCCAGGCCAGGTCACTCTTGGGCATGCACCCTGTGGTCCCCTGGCAGGGCCTTAGGCAGAGCAAGGTCCATGTTCCTCAGCCTCGCTCTGGAACCTCTCCAGCAGCGGCCAGAGCCCCACCACGTGCCACCCCCTCCCACCCCCATGGACTGATCACTCCTGCCGACCGCCCCACGCTGGCCCCAGCCCGGGTCAGGACTCCTGCATCTCCCCCGGAGCCCCTTCTCTTTGCTCCAAGTGTCCTCTGGGCACTGCCCTCACCATTTGGTCACTTATTACTCTTTATCCAAACAGTCTAACTCCACACCGTTCTCTGGCTGGGCCAGGGGTGCCCGCGGGGAGCTCCGGATACCCCAGTGCCTCTCAGGGGCCCAGCCCGCAGCTGATTCTCAATCCCAACTGTTCCCCCCCGCCCCCAGCTGTCACTCGGATCCCCTCCCTTCCCTAAGCGAACAGGCCGCCACCTCGTCCTCGCCCAGGGTGCTGCTGTTTTCGCCTCTCCCCCTAGAGGACACAGCAAACCCAACTGTACTTTGGCCAGAAGTGACTTGAAACAAACCCGAAAAGTTTACTTTGGAAAGGAGTTAATAATAAAAGTTGGAAGGCGTCTTCGGGACGATAAACACCTCCTTTTTCCTTTCTCCCGACTTCTGGCTCAGCACCCTTGCCTGGTGGAAACGCTTTCTGGGACACGACCACAGGGTTCAGGACGACGGGGCCACCAACTCCAGGGAGGACGGGGCAGGGGAGGAAAACCTCACGAAAAGCCAGAAAGTGTGTTTCTTGTCTCCTGAAAGCTGCGATACCATTTCTGTAATCTACCTTCATTGTTCTTGTAAGGAAAGGCTCTGGTCTGAGAGCTGGGTTTTTAGAAGTCGGACAGATTCTCGAAACCCTGCACCTTGCCAGGAAGAGCGAATAAGAGCCCAAAGTTTCCAGAAATAAATGCAGAAATGGAAGAGGCACCTTTGGAACCCAAGAAAAATTATTCCGTCAGTGTAGAAGGTTGTCAGAGCAATACCACCAGAATAAATGTCTCTGATAAGGAACTAAAACTGTAATGAAAATAAGGCACTTTAAAAATGTCACATTAGCTATGTTTAACGTAAACAAAAACAAAAGAAAGCTGTCATTTCTTTTAGTGCCTAACTTAAGTAGGAGGAAGGCAGAGAGACTTTCAAACTTCTACAGCACGAGTGGACTTTTAGAACAGAGTTTGAACAGGTTAAACTCTGAATTTTTAAACATATCCTTTGAACAATAACCTGTATTCTGTTTCACAAAGAGACTGAGGAGGCTACAGACTTCCTGATAAATATATTAAGGCTCCCGGAGGGAGAAACAATTCCTCTTCTGATTGGCCACAGAGATTTCAATGGGCTGAAATACATATTTTATACTGAAAACGTTTTATTAACCAGTTGATGGGGGTTGGGGAAAGAGAAGGGAAGAATGATCGAATAAAACAAACTTTTTCCAAAAACCGTTAAGTGGCCCTTCTGGCTTTCTAACTACCATAAAGATCACTTAAAAAACTTCTTCTTTTTTTTTTTACAATACAAAACAGAAATAACTTTTTTTCATCATTTCAGAGTAAAGCCCTAAAAGTTACCCTAACTTAGGGCTAGAAGACATAATGATTATTTTTAAATGTCTGCTTAAAAATTAGAAAGTCTCAACGGTAAGCCACAAGTATGAGAACTAACCCTGAACGTTGCTATTTCTGTTCAAGCACCAAACAGCGTAAATGAATGAATACATTCATCTTCACTTTATAACTAAGATAGTCAATGGCATTTAAGAAATTTAAAAATTAGGGAAACATTTTTATTTTCTGTGCAACATGAAACCTATGGAAAATTATCTAGAAATTAGTATGATCTTAACATAATTTTCTTCTGCCGATTTTAATTTTAAAAAGAAAGAAAGAAAAACAATAAAGTCTGTTAAGAAATCCATGACAATTGATAATGTGGGAATATGGGCTTTAATATTGTTGGCTTAAGAAAAAAGTAAATAGCCAGCTCCCAATTCTTTTTTCTAAAATCCAATTCTTTTTTTTTTTTTTCAGGGAAGTGTCCACTTACATATAAATACTAACAAAGGCTCTGTAGCTTTTTTTTTTTTTTAAGATCCTCAGAATCCCTGGAATAATGCCTGCCAACTAAAACACCTACTATGAATTTAGTAATGGGTTATGCAAACATAAATTACAAGGCCAGACATTTTAAAAGGAAAAAAAAGGTGATTTATTGATGTACTGGAGACACAGCAGGATAGAAGCACTATTTCAATTTTCCATATATTCCTCAACATTGCAGATGTGTTAATGCGAAAAGAATTTTAAAATAAAAATTACTCTCAACTCTTTTGGTTCTAACATATGAGTTCATTTACTTAAGAAGGGTTACCACGGAACTCCTTTCCCACACTTATAATCAAGAAAACTAATACAGTCAAACATTTTATCTAGTTTCAAGTACAAGTGGATTTGAAAGGAAAAGACAAAGAGAGAAAGAAAGATAAACATTTCCCTTATAACAGCAAAAAGAATTAAACCCCAAGTTCTACTCTTCACTTTATTAGCCCAACCTGCCCTGGTCATATTTTTCACTTTAATTTCTTCCATCCCTATTCACGGGTCATTTTTTCTTTTTCTGGTCTCCTGTCACTGTTGGAACCAGCATTTTTTTTTTTTTTCTTTACTGTGGCAAAGTAATCATTTGAATATACATGGAATACTTTTCATGGGTTGTTTACATGTCAACAAAATAAATACAAATATTCTCGTCATCAACTTTTAATGAAAGGAAACAGAAGCTTTCGCCCTTCCCCGAACAGGTCATGGGAACTGCACTGGGCTCATGAAAACCCCTGAACACACATCAACAGAAAAGCCATCTTCATTTTTCTTCGGTTTGCATGTGGTCGACAGCATCACAAACGGTCATTTTCCAAAGCACATGTGACTGTGGCTGAACAAGCCTGTCGCAAAAATAAGCTCGAAAACACTCTACTAATAAAGAACGCACGTTTTAAAATGCAAAGGCACAAAAGGCACAATCTCCGTATCCTGGCGCTGTGCATTCCTCCCCAGAGAAGGCTACTTTGTGTACGTACACACACACGCATACGATATGGGGTCCTGGCACTTTGATTATGTGAACACACCTGACCCCAGGGAAATAGGCTGAGACCAGCCCCATATTTCAGACAAACCAAACAGCCAATAGACAGTAATGGCTTTAAGCTACTGATGACCTGGGCCAAAAATGAAGAACCACTTAATCTTCTGAAGGAAACTGTCAATGTGAGGAGGCCCACAGCTGACCTTTCCCCTGATCTTAATCACAGCCACCTATGATAACAGAGTGGGGTTTATTTTTAGGCCTGGCTCCAGACTACAGTGATCAGCCCTTCAGTGTTGACTGTTTTGTAGCCACACAACGAACTAGAGTGAGTTAAGAGTGTGTCATTTTCATGGCTCCCTGGAGTCAGGCATGGAATGAAATCCACCTAAGAGTAAGATCTAGAGTAATTCCATCCAAACCCTAAACACCTTATAAAGTCTCCCCAGATTAATCTACAAATTCAACGCTTTTCCAATAAAAATCCCGACAGAATTTTTCAAATGGCACTGAATAAATGATTCTAAAAGTCATACGGAAGCACAGTCTAGATGGTTTTGAAGACCCATGAGGATGGGCCTTCCTCTACTAGATATCAAGACTTAGTAATAGTATGGAAATAATCATGGCAATAATATAGTAATAATCATCCAGACAGTGTTGGGTTGGACAGACTGGGGGCCTAGGGGCGGGTGTGGTACCTGGCAGAGGTGCGGAAGTTAACCCTCGGGAAAGGGGGACTCCACGGTAAATGGTTCTGGGTCGAGGGGCCCTCGATGGACAAAGATAAAATTATAGCCTCACCCAGTCACCATACACACAATACTTTACAGGCCTGATGTAAAAAGCAAAACCAAAAAACTGTTGAAGGAAAACACCGGAGACTGTTTTTATGACATCAGCATAGGGAGAATTTCTGAAATAAGATTAAAAGTCCCAAACTTTCCATCAAAAAACTGGAAAAATAAAAGCCACCTGCATTAAAATTAAAATCTTCCATGTGACCAAGGACAACATAAACACAGTGAAAAGACAGGCCACGGCCTGGGAGGAGAGAGCAGCCATGTACACACGCAACAAAGGATCCAGATTCTGGATATTAAAATTTCCTACAAGTTGGTAAGAAAACAGCCAACAGCCCGATGGGAAAATGGGCAAAAGATACAAGCAGTTAAGACACAAAAGAAGAAACTGTATAGGCCAGTCATTGTACAAAAGGATGTTCTCCCACGTTAGAAATAAGGAAATACAGCAAAACCCAATGAGGATGTGGCCGGAACAGGTACTGGGAGACGGGGGGCATGACAGCATGTAGCCACTGAGGGCAGCTAACTGGCAACACCCACCTGGCCAAGCTGTGACCGGGGACCACACTTCTGGGGGGTTCACCTCGGTAAATTCCTGAACCCACTCCCCAGGACGGGTATAATAATAAAGAAAGAGTGTCAACAACAACCAAAAATCCACGTGCCATCTCAGGAGGGCGACGGGTACATCTTCTGTGGTTCATGCACACAGTGGAATGAATTTAAAAAAGACCAGGTGGCAGAGGATATATACAGATATCGCAAGATACCATTTGCCTACCATGTGTGTAAATAGTAAAATAGAGATATATATATAAAACAATATCTATTGTTTATGAGTGCATAAACATTGCTATGAATGCAAAAAGCACATGGCGATGAAACATCAGTTTCAGGATGGGTTTATATCTAAGGAAGAAAGGAGGGGGAAGGCAGGGAGGTGGAATTTTAGCTGCATATATAACAGTTTATTTCTGTTTGAAAAAGAGGCATCAGAAGCAAATGGACAAAACGTTAACATCTTTCCAGTCGTCATGAAGGGCACAGAAACGTGTGTTTTGTTTTTATGCTTTTTGGTATGCTAGAAATACTTCATATAAAAAATAATAATAATAAACCCGGTCACACGGCTTTGCATATAAAAGAACTATGTCATGCAGGTAAAATCCTGTATGAGGCCTGTGAGTGGGACCCAGGGGAGGCAAAGGCAGCTGTACCTTCTGGGTCTTTCTACCCAAGGGTCACTCCCTCACACAAGAAGTTCTTGGAAGATGTGTGTGCCAGGGTCTGTTTGACTCAAAATGTTTGCAGGTTAAAATTTACCCAGTACCTTACAAATGCAAGAGCTTCTTGTGACATAATGTTGAAGGCAGAGTGGGAGGTGTTAGGAGCTGAGGTTGCCCCGCCTCCCCAAGGCTGTGGGGGGGGGGTCCCCCAGGAAGACAACTGTCACTAACTGTCCAATCTCAGGATACCTGACGGCAGACGCTCTTGGCAACAGTGCGGAGACAGTGAACGGATGAATAAATACGGGGTGAAATTGGGGCCCCGGCTGGACTTCGGAACTACAACAGTGACCTTTTAAACGTGAAGTAGGGAACCGCCAAGGGGGTGCCCTGCAGCTGAAGTGGCCCAGGATGCAAGTTACCCATGTGAGAAGTAATCCAGCCTCTGTGCCCTCCCCGGACTGTGCTGGGGAGTCTGGCTGCCCGGGAGGCAGTGGGGGGCTGTGTGGGGCAGGGGAGGCGGCTCCGGGGACCCATCCCACCCCTGGGGCCTCAGACCTGCCGCCAGCGGGCCTGCATTCCCAACCTCCAGCCAGCTTCTCTGCTTCTGAGCTGTGACGCCCTAGTGGACCTCCTCCCTCCTCTAAGGGGCTCAGTTTTCCTCTCGTTGAAATGGAGAGAAATATCATACGTACTTCACAGGGATCCTGTGTGTTAAATCAGCCAATACGGTTAAAGTCTTTAGAACAGTGCTCGGTACACAGTAAGCGCTCAGTAAGTGTCAGCTTTTGTTATGAGCTCCTCCCGCTGTGTCCCTGCAGTGACCAGAGCCCTCAAAACAGAGCTGCCCGGGTACACCCCAACCCACATACAATGGGATCGCCATGACATTTTGCTGTGTGCAGAATGAATTCTGAATAGAAAAACCACAAGAGGTAAAGTAGGTGAGGCCTATTGAGAAGAAAGGGCAGCCCAGAAGTCTTGGGCCCATGGAGGATGAACAGGAGTGAGCCGGACGGGGAGGGAGTGGGCCCAGCTCAAGCGCCCTCGGATCTCGGCCACGCTGCACGGCCATCAAACAACAGAGGGGACCTGGCCTGCTCAGCCTTCAAATCCAGTCAGTGGCAGAACCAGAATCGGGATCCAAGTGTCCTGATTCCCGATACAACTGTCCTTTTAACTGTATCAACAATACCATAATGTCTTCCTGTTAAAATACTGGACCGCAAAGAAAATTATCACACTCTGCACGGTAGGCGCGTAATGCTCCCTGTAAATTACTTTTTCTGCAACTCACATTTTCAAGTTAAAACCAAGAGCCGACAATAGTCAATAATCAGTGTTCAGGACTTCCCTGGCGATCCAGTGGTTGAGACTCCGTGCTTCCACTGCCGTGGCCCCCGGTTCAATCCCTGGTCGGGGAACTGGGATCCCGCATTCCGCACGGCGTGGCAAAAAAAAAAAAATCAGTGTTCAATGATTAGCCCCAACTATTCCCGCCCGTAGCCCCCTTGGGCAAAGATAGAAAAACTTAGGACAACAGATCTCAGGGTCAGCAGGACCTGTCATCTGTCTCTTTCTTGACTGACAAAAATCTCAAAACAGAAGGGGAGATTTTCCTGTGCTTTGGGTTATAAAAATTCCCGTAAGGTAACCAGTGTTTTCAAGTAAAGGCCAGATTTTAGCCTAACTGCTCTTCCCTGGGTATAATCCCACAAAACGCACACCCAGCGCATACAACACCCTTTAAATGAGTACGTCACTTCAGAGCGATACTCAAAAAATATTTTTTTTTTGGTTGTTTTTTTAACTAACAGAAGAGCAACCGCTTACAATTAACTGACTAAAAATCGACTTTCGGAAGCTAAAAGGGGACAGTCTGGCGCAGTGGTTATGGCCTCGTTCTTGGGAGTCTGTCTGCCTGGGAGGCAGGTGGTTTGCCCTCTGTAAAGTGGCACTAAGGACACCCACCTCCTTGGGTGACCGTGATGCACTTAGCATAATGCTTGGCTCTTGGTAAGTACTCGATAAATATTAATAAATAACAGTTCACCGCAATTTCAACCAAATTTTATGGCGTTCCCATTTAACCATCATACCTAACAAATTGCACGCAACAAGGATGTTTACTGAGAAGAGCTGTGAGCTCCTGTCTATACCCGGGTTATTACTACATCCTATGTAGAATGACATTCTCTACCCAAAATGTACTTCGGTTGAGGTTATTGACCAGAAAGACAAGCTACGGGCTGCTCCCAAAGAACAGCTACCAAAGAGAGAGTTTAGGCAAGTATTTCCACTCCACGAACAGTAGCACCAATGCGAAGGGAGAGAAAATGACCATCTAGACACATATGGAAGGAGTGTATTTTAATTTTACTGAATCTATTCAAGTCTGCCCTAGAAACTAGGTCTATAGCTTATAGACCTACAGGTCTACTTAATGCTTTAAGAGTATTTTTGTGTGGGGGGACTTCCCTGGCGGTCCAGTGGTTAGGACCCCGTGTTTCCACTGCAGGGGGCACAGGTTTGATCCCTGGTCGGAACTAAGATCCTGCGTGCCGAGCGGCGAGGCCCCCCTGCCCCCCAAAAAAAGTTTTGTTTTGTTTTTTTAAATTTTAGTGTTCATTTATAGCTTTAAAATTCACTCGTGAACACAATTTCTCCTTTTAAAAGATTAGATTTCTATAACATACACTCAACAGGCCATTTATTGCGCTCCCGCTATTTGCCAAGGTTACTCTGGTCCGTCTACAGCGTTCTGTCTGGCTCATAATTACCCTGCGAGAGTCGTCATCGCTCCCATTTTCTGGATGAGAAAACGGAGGCTCGGAGGTTATACAACTCAGAGTGGTCTCGACTAAACTGCCACGCCACATGCACCTAATTACAACCTTTTCCTTCTGACAGCTATTAAACTCTCAGAGAATCTGTCTGTTATACTTAAAATGGCCCTTTGAAAACTGCTAGACGCATAGAGGAAGCGGCACACGGGCTCAGGAAGGAAAGGGAACGGCAGCCCTGCGACATTTCAGTGAGTGAGTCGGGACAGGCCGCTCCCGGGAAGCAAGCGCTCTGCAGATGCCACGCGCGGCGCCCAGGTCAGGGCTCCTGGAGCAGTTCTGCCTGCTTCCTGTATAACCAACACAGAACGAGAGATTAACTCTTCATTGATTACCTATGAATTCACTTTTCTGGGCCAAAGGCAGTCAAACAAAACAAGGCCTCCCTCCAGCTCAAATGTTTACCGACCGAACTTTCTGACATCCGAATGGAAAAGCTCCCGGTCTTAGGAAGCAGAGGGACCGAATCTGGTGTCTCAAAGCCACTGAGTGATAAGAGCAAACACAGGCCATCAGGCTTTTAGCTGAAAGAAATTACAGGGACCTCGCAGCTAAACAATCTGCCCAAATTCAGCAAGGGTAGCAGGGAGCTATGCAAAGGGTCATTTTCCATTTTTTGATTCAAGAAACTGTCCTAACTTCCTGAAGATCCTTCACCCATCCATACTCACTGACGTACTGTCCTGTTTTCATTCTTATCACCACCTGAAATTATCCTGTGTGTCATTTGTTTACATGGTCACTGTCTGCCTGCTCCCCACATGAGCCAGAACCTTCTCTCAGTGTCTTGTTGTATCTCAGAACCTCAGATGGCCCCTGGCCCAGGAAAGGCTCAGAAGGAAGGGAGGGAGGGAGGAAAGAATGCTGGAAGAAGAGTGTTTATTGAGCACCTACTATATGTTCCTTACAATTGAATTCATTTCACCTGCCCAGCAGCTGGGATATTGTCAGTTCCTTTTATACATATGGGGTCTGTGTCCCAGAATGCCTGGTGACCTTGGTCAAGGTAACTTAGCCCAAACATCCTGGTCACCACTTACTGGCTGTCCACTCCACTCCAGCCCAGGACTGGCCATTTACTTTCCAGGAATCTCACATGTTCCTCAACATGACCTCTTGAAGTAAGCAGAATATATTTTTGCAGATGAAGGAACTGAGGTTAAGTTTCTGTCCCAATGCCACTGAGCCATGGAGCTAGACTCATTCCATGTGTCCAAGTCTGAGCTAAGTCCTCTTCTGCTCTAGAGGCCTCCCTGGTGCCTTGGGAGCGTACTGCAGGGTCTCTCTGGAATGAGGGGGAATAACGTAGCCACCAGCCATTACCAACTGGGGGCTGAATGACGTTTGAGCTGCATTCATTACTCTATCTATCTGTCACCCTCGAGGCAGGTTTTCTCTCCTAGGGACCCAGAAGAAACCAGAAAATAACCTCTTGGGTTGATAAACTGGCTTAAAGAGTTTAATTGGTAACAGTTAAAAGTTCACTTTTAATTTTTAAACTTTTTCTAGTTAAAGTCTTCTTATAACTTAACGGTGGGTGATTCTGGAATGATTAAACAACCAAGTTGATTATTTGGGCTTTATAATTTGGCCAAATATTGGAGCAGCCTTTTCCAAGCCAAGCTGGCCACTGCCCAAATGAAATCCACAAGACCCTTTTATGTAGGGAATCTCTTCAGAGGATAAGAGAGAACAAGTGAACAGACCACCTGTGCAGGGATTTCCCACACCCCACAAAGAAAGGCATTAAAAAAAAAAACAACAAAAAAACCTTAATTGAGATATAATTCACATACCATAAAGTTTATCCTGTTAAAGTGTACAGTTCAGGGCTTCCTTGGCGGCGCAGTGGTTAAGAATCTGCCTGACAATGCAGGGGACATGGGTTCGAGCCCTGGTCCGGGAAGATCTGACATGCCATGCAGCAACTAAGCCCATGCACCGCGACTACTGAGCCTGCACTCTAGAGCCCGCGAGCCACAACTAGAGAAAGCCCGTGTGCAGCAACGAAGGCCCAACACAGCCAAAAAATAAATAAAAATAAAGTGTACAGTTCAGTGGTGTTTGGCATATACACAAAGCTGTGCAACCATCACTACTATCTAATTCCAGACCGTTTTCATCATCCCCCCAAAAAACCCCATAAGCATCAGCAGTCACTCCCCATCCCCCTGGCCACCCCTAATCTACTTCTATGGATCTGCCTATTATGGACATTTCATATAAATGCAATCATGTGGCATTTTGTGTCTAGCTTCTTTTACTGAGCAAAATGATTCAAAGTTCATCTATATTATAACATGTTATTACTTTTTATAGCTGAATAATATTTCATTGTATGGATATATCACATTTTGTTTATTGATTCATCTCTTGATGGACGTTTGGGTTGTTTCTACTTTTTGACTATTTTGAATAGCGCTGTTATAAACATTCACATACAAGTTTTTGCGTGGACATGTTTTCAGTTCTTTTGGATATATACCTAGGAGTGGAAGTGCTGGGTCATAGGATAATTCTGTGTTTAACATTTTGAGGAACTGCCAAAGAAAGGCAGTTCTTGAAATTTTTGAAAAATTCTGTACAGAAAATAAAATTAAAGTGTTAAGTAAAATTTTATCTGCCTGTTTGAGAAATGAATCTTGTACAGCAGTATAGTTAACATTTTTTAAAATTGGAGAATAGTTGCTTTACAATGTCGTGTTAGTTTCTGCTGTACAACGAAGTGAATCAGCTATACGTATACATATATCCCTTCCCTCTTGGACCTCCCTCCCATCCCACCCTCCATCCCACCCCTCTAGGTCATCACAGAGTACTGAGCTGAGCTCCCTGTGCTATACAGCAGGTTCCCACTAGCTATCTACTTTACACATAGTAGTGTATTTATGTCAATCCTAATCTCCCAGTTCATCCCACCCTCTCCTTCCCCCACTGTGTCTACATGTCCGTTCTCTACGTCTGTGTCTCTATTCCTGCCCTACAAATACGTTCATCTGAACCATTTTTCTAGATTCCACACATATGCATTAATATATATTTTAAAGATTCTGTTTTGTAAAGAAAAGATTCCTAAACGAATGCTATAAATATGATCACCCAGCGTCCACGGTGCTCAAGGTGCACAGCTAAATACACATGATGGATGGAGTTACAGCTCCGGCCGGCAGGCCTTTCCCCTTCAGAAGTGGGAGGAAGTAATTGTACCAGAGCTGCAGACTCAGCAGAGGGGCTGCGTCTAGATTCCTGGATCCCCGATGTGAGTGGTCTGCGGGGCACTGGGGGTGTCCGTGTTCCTAGATGGTGTCCGCCTGCATCCCCTGGTCTTCAAGCTTACAGGCCTCCTCCCCATCACTACCCTACCTGAAAGGCCCGTGTCCCTACGGGCACGTCTGGTCTGCCCTTCTCTTTAAAAGTCACAATTTGTTGGGACTTCCCTGGTGGTCCGACAGTTAAGACTCCGCCCTCCCAATGCAGGGGGCCTGGGTTTGATCCCTGGTCGGGGAACTAAGATCCCACATACCGCAAATAAGCCCGCGCACCGCAACCAAGACCCAGCACAGCCTAAATAAATAAATAAAACTTAAAAAACAAGAAACCGTGACTGTATTCCAATAAAACATAAAAAAAAAAAGTCCTAGTTATGGTTTAAAAAAAAAGTCACAATTTGTTGACAGTATAGAAGAACAGAAAGGAGACAATGAATGTCACCTGCACCCCTCCCCTACTCACTATAGAAATAATATAAGGTTAGCATTTCGGTGTTTAACCCTCCAGGCTTTGGGCTCTGTATGATTATGTGTATTTAATAAAGTGGGATTAAACTAGTAAAGAAAGTCACAATTTGTCAAGTCAGTGCAGTGGGTCGTCAATGAACGTATTCCCGTGTCCAGTGAGACACCAGGAAAACTAAGCTCGCATTTCTAGTCTCCCATGTGCACTCTCTCTTTTGATTCTCATGGGGACGGAAGCAAACACAGAAGCCACACAGGCCTCTACAGTCTGTCAATTTCTTGAAAACAAGAGAAGAGTGAAGAATTCAGTCACTGCTCAACACGCAAGCATGTCCAGTTGTAGCGAAGAACGTCTGAACACTGTTTGATAGTTTAAAAAGCTTGGGGAGTCATACGTGAGCTCGTTTAATCCTCATGCCAATTCCACGATGCAGCTGTAACGACCATCCTCACCTTGGCCACCTGACCGGCCTGGGACCCCTGCAGGGCCATGTGGGGCAAAGACACACCCCACACCCCCCCGCCAGGTTTCTCACCGAGCCCCAGCCACGCCGTCTCGAGGCAGCCTGTGCAGGACGTGTCCATCTGAGTTGCAACTTTATTTTTAAGTGACGCTCTTTTTCCAGGCTGAGTCACTCCCTGCAGTGTCTATATAAAGGCTGTAGAGGCAGTGACTAAATGCATTTGGGCCCGGGCCACAACTATATTACTGCCCCCTCCTTCCCTCCCCCAGCCTGCTGACTCCTTTCTCACAGGGAGCGCAAAAGGAGCCACAAAGTTTGCAGCGTCTTTCCGTCCTTCTGTCCCCCTCACCTCCGCAGAAGGCAAACAGTTGGCTCACGCGTGCAGGAGACGGGCTGGGGGCACGCGACTTCATATCTCACTCAGAAGGAGTCCATCCTGATCAATAAGAAAGTGACTGGGGACTTTCCGAAAGAAGGCGCCCTCGCCCTGCCCCCACCTGCCAGAGTTGGGGAGAAATCCACAAATCTATTTCCACAAATCTAGTTCATTTCAGCCATGCTGCAAGATTGCTTCCCCAGTTGTATGTCAAGAGGACTCCTGACTATTCTATAACGGTTTCCTAAGAATGTAAAAATCAGAAAAACACTCCAGCCAGAGACAGAGAGGGCAAATTAAGACTCTGGCGCTCAGGAAATGAACGCCCGCGAACAGGCGGTTATGTCAGCAGGAAAGAGAACGTTCCCTTCACGGAGCCAGGCCTGCTGACCCGGGAGGCGGGGCTGTGAGGCTGTGGGTGGCGCCAGGCCCAGGGCCACCTTCCCCATCGGGGATGGAGGGTGGTCAGGGAGCTGTGCCCCGGTCAGGGCAGGGACCGAGGTCTGTCTGTCACGACGGGAGCGAGAGATGGTGACGGGAGAAAGAGGCCACGTGCATTTGCACAGGAGAAATGTGGGAAACAGACCCAGGATGTGAGCCTGGTGGACCAGGTGTCACGAGGATTAACACGCAAGAGAGCAAGAAATATTGAGGCAAAAATACATCATGGGAAAAAATGACCAAGGAGAGCTCCCGAATTGCAGCTGAGTTTTCAACCTCACGGAAGAGATGTGACCCCTTTCACAGGAAACATAGATTAATCCAGCAAAGTCTGACAGTCAGGTGCCTAAGATACACTCTGGGTTAGGAGCTGGACACTCTACCAGGACAAAAATGAGGCCCAAAGATGGTTTTATGATAAAACTGCAGCATCTCCAGTCGGAGGTTTTCCTTTCCTCCTCCCTATAAAGGATGGTTCTTCTGTTGTTCAAAAGAAAGGCAACAAAATAAAAACCATCCCTTGTGCTCCATCTGGAAGCAAGTCTAACACTGCAGACCCTTCTTCTGATAGTCGAGCATCACATTCAAATAGCTGGAGCCGCTGAGCTGGGACGGCACCCCCTGCAAACCTCCCGTGACCTGACTCTGCGGGCCTGCACCGCTCCAGATGCTCAGCCCATAGAGGAGGCAGCTAAAAGCACCAACTCAGGGGCCAGGCTGCCTGGTTTCAAGTCCCTGCCTGGCCGAGCAGCAGCTGTGAGATCCTTGTCAAGACAAACATTGGTCCCAGGAGCAAACTTAAAAGTTAACCAAACAGAAAACCAAGAAGAAAGCAATTCCTCGGTAGAATCATGAAACCCTAGCGCTGCTGTCCCTATCTCCGTCCCCCCCCCCACCATGGGAAGTAACTCAGTTTCCAGGAGTAAGGAGCCGTCGTGTGTGCCCTAGGCGGGTTCTGGACAGGGCCCTCCACATCCCTGGTCCTCTAATCTGCCATTAGGTTTATCAACACAGAGGCATCAAAGGTAATCCCGCCCGCACCCTGGCTCTCTGATCAAAGCAACAGAAAAGCAAAAGGCACGGGGTTTGGGCCTGCACTGAACCCACAGTTCCAACCCCACCAGGCTTCAAGAGCTTCGAGAAAGCTGCCGCCAGCCTAGCCATGCTCTTCACCAGCCTCGGGCAGGAAGAACGTGCCACCCAGCATGGAGGCACCTGCCCCTGCCGCCAGCCTGCAGGGCCCCTCATCGGCGGGGGTGGCCCAGTTCCTCTACCCACCTCCCGGTCCCCAAAATCCAGCCCGGGGGCCGAAGTGCAGTGGCCTCTGCCCAGAGGTCAAGGCCTCAGCATTCATCTCTCACGCAGCCCCTTTCCCCCATCTTTCATTCCCACCCCTCCCAGTCTGGGCACAACTAGGAGGAAGGTGAAGGGGGAGACACATACAGAGCTCCCAGGGTGGTACGCTGAGACCACTGAGACCACCAACACGTGCCTTGCAGCTGTGAATTAAGCCAGGGGCTCCTGGATAAGTTTCAGGCGGTCCAGGAGAGACTAAACTATGTGTAAACGTGTGCATTTCTCAGGGGGCAGGTCCTTCCCCAATGCTTCAAAGGTTGAGAACCAAGGCTCAAAAAGCAGCCCTGCTCACCTATAGTAAGAATCACTGTGACACATGCGGCTTGGAATTTACCAGCATTGATCTAAGAGTGTTTCTGGGGGAAAGTCTGCATTCAGAAGATTCCAGAGACACTGTCCTATACTTAACATGCTTTATCAGGATGGCATACTTGCTTGGTAAGAATATAAGGAACTTTTTAAGAACAGGGATAGGATTTTATCCCCAGGGCCAAACCATCTGGCACGTGGAAGGTGCTCAAAAATACTTGTAAAATGATTAACTGTTACTACAAACCAACTTTTGGAACACTCTGGGTGAAAACAACCTATATTTGTTGTGGGTCTTTTTTTTTTTTAAGTTCCTTGAGCTGGCTTTGAGGAGCAGAAAACAACTGTATCTCATGTGTTTCATAGTATGTTTTCCAAGTTAATGCTCGTAACAAACACGTACTAGACTCTCGGTGCTGGGCCTGTGTGGAGCTCTCCCCATCCCCCCCACCACACACACTACTTACTGCACACACATTACATACTACACACACTACATACCACACACACACAAACACTACATACACATAGCAACCCTGTGAGCTGGGCCCTGCCAATTACACTTTTTACAGATGATGAAACTGAGACTTTGGGAGGTTAAGTCATTTGCCCAGTGATACCAGCCAGTAAGTCACCTGCAGCAATAAATATAAAAAGTGAAGCAACCTAGAAATACCCCCCAGTCTTTTACATTCAATTATCAATCATAAACTCAATAAGGAATGTATGTTTAGTCACAAAATTCAAATTTAAAACGTTTTTCTTCGAAAGGGACTCTTTTCTGAGTCAAAGAAAGGCATGAAACTTCATATGCAGAGTAACTGCATCTCCTTCAGATTAACTACAATTTTGAGTTTAAAAAGACAGAAGCAAGAATATCAATCGACTAGGAATGTATTCATTTAATGACATAAAACTGAAACTGAAAGAACTTCATTCTAAACAAAATATCTTCAAGGCTCTGGCCTCCTCGGTGCCTCTTGTGCTCCTGGCTGGTGGGCTGGGCACTGACCCGCCCACATCCCCACCCAACACACACTCCTACCCCTGGACCCGGGCTTTCCCAGTTGCCCTTGGGCAGCACCAGTCCAGAAAAACACAAACTCCCTGTCGGCAGACAGCCTCACTCACCTCTGACTGCCCCTTGAAGCCTGAACCTGCCTATTAGACTTACTAGACACTCAACAGACCCTGGAAGGACAGTTTCTCCTCTCCCGGAACAAAGAGGGACATCAGGGTTTTCATCCAGAATCAACGCACTTGGTGTGACACCAGCAAGACCACTGGCCCTGGCTCTGCCCCGCCAGCCTGGTCCTCCCTCGGCCGACTGTGTGAGGCATGAGGATGCTGGTCTGTGTTCACACCCAGAGATGCCGCCCCCGTCAACAAGCCAACTGTTTTTTTTTTAACCCCTGAGAACAAAGTTCTAAGCAACCTTCACCTTCACACGCCCAATTTCCAGAAGTGTTCCCTCAACAGTAAGCGTTACTCTGTCCTCAGTTGTTTAATAATCAGAAGAAATGACTGATGTCACAGACGGGTCAGGCTCCTCTGGACTGAAGCTCCAAACAAAGTGATGACCCGATACCTGACCTGGGTCCCAGGCCTCACACTCATCAGAGCCCCCACACACCGCCATACCACAGGACCCCCAAGTACCGCCATCATGTACCCTGGAGGACCTCGCTGAAGCCCCCCACCCCCACCTCCACTGCAGCCTTAAGAGGTTTCCAAATCTACAGAAGATTCCGGATGGCTGGCAGCACAGGTGAAACTGTCTTCTCTACGGGGTCTTGCCTCAAGTTCCCATGGGAACCCCACACCAAATTCAAGGGTGGGTCTGGAATCGGGAAATGCAGGGGCGCCGTCAGGGCAAGAGCCGGTGAGCGGCTTCACCCTTCCACGCATCTCGGAAATCTGTGCCGCAGCGAGGCCTCCTGATCGTGGCAGGAGGAGCCCGAGAGGGCACCAGCCCCGACCAGCTGGCAGAACCAGGGACAAGCAGGATGGCAACATCCATCCCTTCCAGGTGGGGTTCTGTGTCCCCTTCTCTGTGGAAGACGGTGTCTAAAAACGTGCCCTGGCAAAACTTGCAGAGATATTTCCCAACCCATATCCTATAGCCCAATAAAAATAAAAACAAATTAAAAAAAAAAATCAAGAACAAACAAATAAAGCGTGCCCTGGAAAGCAATGCCCCAAATGGATTTTCCCCACCAGGCTGCTCCTCCCCAAGCCTCTTCTGTTTACTGGGATTAGGAGATAAAATGCAAAGTTTGAGGCTAGGTTTCATCAAGTAACTGGCTTGGGATTCAGCACAGGCCATGGATGGGAGCTGGTGGCCAGTTCCTGCCAGACGAGCCCTGTTTAGATGTCAATGGAGGGACGGGGCCCGTTCACTGAGCCTGAGGTGGCCGGAGGGGACACGCCCTTCCTCGGCTGGCACCACCTTTAGCTGACAGGACCTTGGGACCCAAGAGGAACACCCAGGAATCCAGTTCTCTTCACGGCACTTCCTCACAGGACGAATTTTATTTACCTACTGTTGTCTGACGTCTCAAAAGCATGACCTTGCCCTTCTTTTTTAGATTTTTCTATGGCCACCCCCGGACATACGGTCACCAAGGGAAGGGCAGTGAGAACACAGGACAGCGGTGACAGCTAGTTGCTAGATCAGTGCTGAAGGTGGCTCGAGAGACACACCTGACCCGGGCTGGTCTAGGGAAACAAAGTCAAAGACAAGAGCGCAAGAAACCCCGCAGCGAGACCCTCCAGGAAGGTCTGCTCTGAGCAGCCCAAGAGGAGGAAGGTGGCCTGTCGCTCGACTGCCTTCTCTGCTGCTGCCTTTGCTCATGACATGACGAGGTGGAACGTGGAGGCCAGCAGTCCACCCCCAGCCCCCAGCGGCACGGAGGACGGCAAGCCCCAAGCCTGAATCACTCTGACCCGCGTGTCTGGTCCTGATCCAACACGGAAGAGCCACGTTTCAGGGCAGGGTGGGGTGGAGAGGGTGAGCAATGAATCTAAAATTTAAAACCCTTAGGTGGGTCTGCCCCTAGAGCCTTACACTGGACTACCACGATTTTCTTCTCCTAAAATATTTACTCTGAAAATAGACGGTTAATTACTTGTTTCCCCAAATGATTCACGATAACACTCCCTTAAACAGCAAGCTCCTTTGGAGCACTTAAAATGGGTCCACTTTTAAGCAAATTCAATTCACACACCATTTTCCAGGACTACTATGAAAGTCAGAAGCATCCCTCCCAGAAAGCAGCTTTTCTTCCAGGACTGTTCCTTTGTTCTCCATGGAAGAATCTGGAGGCCTGGGAGCTAGGGCTGAAGCTCTGAACACCTGCCACACACTCACACCTGAGTGGAGGGTGCAGGAGGCTGGGAACGAGCCCATGGCACAAGAACCACTGTGGCTCCAACTGGCAGACGCTCCCGGAAAGCAATCCTCACGTCTGCTCAACTGTCTGTAAAACTCTCCTGTCTTTTTATTTCTTCTGAAGCCTTTGACAAGGACTCAGGGAACAAGGGACCGAGAAAATAGGGCAGGAAAAGGCTGCCCCAGCCACTCTAAACACTGTCCTCTGAACACATACTTCCAAAAAAGAAAAATTAGGAGCTCACGAAGAGCACATTTCCAGTGCCCTTTAAAGCATATTTTAGGAAACACAGAGGCAAGTAAAAGGCCAGACCAGACTAAATGTCTGTTTCGCAAGAAGCGTCGCCATACTGCATCCCTGGATGCATGCAGCCTGCAGGTGCCCCTCGGAGGCCCTGCCACCCGGCTCTGCCCCTCTACTCATGCTCCCTAAGGACCCGGGGTGAGGTCCTGCCTACAGACGTGAGCACACGGGCACGGAGGGGCTGGGGCCCTGCCCCTGGCTACCCAGCTGGTTCAGCATCTGCATCTAGAATTCACTCGGGCTTTAATCTGGCCCCCAGCCCGCACAGGGGCTCGCTGTTGGGGCCGAGGGCAGCCGAAAGGAAGGAGCAGACAGCCCCGTCTGCTAGGAACGAAATGCTTACGACACACCCTCCGAACACGCGCTAGGACGGTAAGACCCCCCCCCCCTGCTGAGAGCCAGGGAGGGAGACGCTGCTCACCTCCGGAGTGTTCTTCTTGAACTCTCGGCTCTGCTCGATGAGCCGCTTTCTCGACTGCTCGCTTTCATCCTGCCGGTTCGCCAATACTGTTGCGGTGGCATCGAGTTCCCTCTGCGGAGAGAAACAAAAAGGGAAGGCGAGATTGTAATTGCACTTTGTACGGGAGGAGAGCACATTTGCACCTGACCAGGGCACCGGGTGGCGGGGCGGTGGGGGAGCCCGTGGCTCCAGGGGTCACCACCTCGTGGCCCAGGAGGGGCTGGGGGCCAGTGGAAAGGGACCTGGGCACCACCAGGAGGCTCCCATCTGCCCCCGTGCAGTGACTGGTTTGAAAAAACCAAACCCGCTCGGCTTGACACGCTGTGTATCGCGCATCACAAGTGACTGCTCCTATGACAGGACACGCAGACGCATTTTTCTTTGCTAAAACCAGAGTCGGGCCAGTGCCCAAACACCACCCCTCCCCGGAGTCACTCGCTTCTGCTCTTCCCGGGCGTCTTTCCTGCCACGTCTCCGGGCCCCAGTCCTGCTGCTTGACTCCGGGCTGCTCCCCGGGGCATCCTGTCTGACTCTCTGGGCCTGGCATCTTCTGTAGTCACATCTGATTTGCTTTCGTTCAACAGATACTTCTTGCGGGCTTACTACAGGCCAGACATCATGTTCAGGGCCTGTTAGTTGTTTTCAAAAGGGACCTTAAGAGGCAAGTCCCAAGAATAAGGATCTCCAGCGTCGTGTCAACTTGGGAAGTGAGGCACCTGGAAACAGTGTTATCCCCCAACCCTTAGACTTGCCCCTGAGACTCTGAGAACCACCAGGAGTGGGTCTCCCGTGAGAGGACCTCTGTCGCACACAACAAACCGACACTCAGAGCGTCAGAGAACCTGTGTCCTAGCGTTGGAAGCTCTGGGAGGAGAAGCCAAGAGGCTCTGTTTGAAACAAGCCTGCGGCAGATGGGCCCAGGAGGGTGGTGTCCTGGGCGGACAGCAGGAGTGCAAGGACACGTTCCCGAAGCCACCGAGAGTCGCATTTTCATGCTGGGTGGCTTTGGCTACTAAAGACACACACGGGCACATTCTGCTTAGGACGCGAGCGGCGGCTCCAAGTGGCTTCTCCGTGGTACAGCCCGTCGCCCCGAGGCCCAGCAGAGCTAGGGAAGGCGAGGAAACTCCAAGCTCAAGATCCACGCACAGACATCCAGGAAGCCAAGAGGCTTTCTACACCCACCCTCCACCCACCCGGCTTCCTTTTTGGCGGAAGTAACCAAAGGCGTCTGCGAGCCCTGCTGCTGAGCACTTCGTTCGTTCCGCTACAGGGTGGGCCGCTGCCAGACGGGGCGGCAGAGTGCTGGGACAAACATCTAGGGTGCTGTCAACTTGGAAATGGCAGAGAGTTTTTAAAGGGGTGGGGGGTTGGGGGGAGGAACAAGGGGGTGGGGGAGATGCCACCGCACCGCACTCGCTCCCTCCTTCCGCGCTTCTGGCACTGCGGCAATTCTTGGGCAAGCAAGTCCAAAAGAATAACGTGGGCTCGGATTCAAGAACAGATGTCAAAGCTACTGCAGAAAAGAGGGAAACACTGCACATTTTGATAGACCACATTTGAAACACATCCCAGTCAAGTGAAGGCAGGGGGGGAAAAAAAAGAGCAACTGAAACCAATGTGGCAGCGTGGGGATGGAGACAGAGGAGAGAGCAATCGCAGATAAGCAGAAGGCTTCTCAAAAATATAAACAATCTGGTAAGGAGGAGGACTTAGACATCTATATTTAAGCAGCAGCAGCAGAAGTTATAAAAGGAGACTTCAAGAAAGGGGGTAAAAAGCCAATATTGAAATACGACAAAAAAAGTAAAGTTGATGTTTGGTTCCAATCACACACAGATGCAGAAAACTTAGAGAAAAACAAAGAGCCTTCAGTGAAGACCCTGCTTCCTGGGGCGGGGGGGTAGGGGTCACTTAGTCAGAGGGTGTCTGGTGACTTCTGAGGACAGGTGCTGGATGCTGGAGGCACACGGCTGACTGCGGGGTCCCGGACCTAGTGGGAAGAACTCGGGGACCATGGGGGGCAGCACTGCAGGAGATGTCGAAGGGCACACGGTCTGTGGGCCTCTCTGGGCCCCTCGGTCCCCCCACCTCTCACTCTGAGGTCTGTCCCAGCCCGGCATCAAGGGGGTCCACGGGCAGATCCATCAGAAAGCCTGACTGCGGAGGACTGAACCTGGCACAGGTCGCTCGCTTGATGGAAGGGAAACTGACCCACCCCTATCGCGGGGTAGCAGGGCCAGGGCGCCCGAGGTGACCTGCTGCTGGCAGGCAGGGACCCAGGCGGGTGGGGGGGGAAGGAGGGGGCACGGGGGGGCATACCACACCCCCTTCCCCATGCGTGCAGACATATGCAGGCCCGAGTGAGAAACCAACAGGGCTCTCCAAACTGCACCGGGTGCCGCCACCCACCGAGCATGAGCCTCTGCCGCCCCGGGGTCTGGCTGCTCAGGTTCAAGGCTCACAGTCACAGCCCTGGAGGACCTCAAGGCTTTCTAAGGCTCTGGGGACAACACAAAGGCAGGAGATGGCTATGAAACATAAGCCAAATACTGTTTTATTATCTACCCAGCCGGACTATCCTCCAAATGTCGCATATAATGATCCATTAACAAGGGAATTTAACGTTTCAGGGGAGTGGCAGTGGGGGCCTAAAATACAGAACCCTCAGCCCCTGAGTCACCGGTCACACGTAACAAGGAGCACAGAGAGCCCCCACATCTGAAAGGCATTAAAAATTCACAAAGGGGGGGTGGCTTCCCTGGTGGCGCAGTGGTTAAGAATCCGCCTGCCAATGTGGGGGACACAGGTTCGAGCCCTGGTCCGGGAAGATCCCACATGCCGCGGAGCAACTAAGCCCGTGCGCCACAACTACTGAGCCTCTAGAGTCCTCGAGCAACAACTACTGAAGCCCGTGTGCCTAGAGCCCGTGCTCCGCAACAAGAGAAGCCGCTGCAATGAGAAGCCCGCGCACCACAACGAAGAGTAGCCCCCGCGCACCACAACTAGAGAAGGCCCGCTCGCAGCAACGAAGACCCAACGCAGCCTAAATAAATAAATTTATTTTTTAAAAATTCACAAAGAACCAAAAAAAACACAAAAAACAAACAAACAAAAGCGTAGAACCAACCTAAACGTCCACCAATAGCACATAGCGTATCGGCATATCCACTCAAGAATTATTTTGCAAAAGTACAGTCCTACATATACACAACATGAGATGGAATGATATTCAAGATATATTTAAGCAAAAAAAAAGCAAAGTGCAAAACAATGCTACATTGTTTAAAAGAGTATCTGTACACGTTTGCATACATTTTGCTTGTCTCTAGAAAGATGGAGAAACTTGAAACTGTGCTTGGCTCTGAGGAGGCCCTGGGGAGGAGGGGACTTGCTCTTCATGTATCTTTTGGCTATTTTGCTATGTATATGAATTACCTGATTGGAAAAGTCGCAATATATATTAATTTTATATATATTTAAAAACTGCTAATGTGAAAAAAACACACACGCGTATAGTTACACAAACATATTTTACATGCTGCGTCCCCACATGTGAGTGTGCGTGGTCTCTGTGTCCCCCTGCCCAGGGGCAGAGGCCTGGGATAGATGACCCCTGACTCACTCTGGTGATTCAAAAAGTGAGGCAAGCACGTCCTTTGTCAAAACAACAGCTGTTTCTTGCACAACGTGCTGCACACTGGCCAGTCTCAGGGATTACAAACGAGGAGGAGGTGGCCGGTCACCGAAAACACCACTCAGTCAAGCCCCAGCCTTCCCAGGGAAGGGCAGAGGAGGGCGTCCTCTCTGAACTGTTCACAACTGCTCTCCTGCCGGAAACACCTGGCAACCCCAGGTCCCAGGTGATGGAAACTGGTAGCAAACCCCATGGGCTCTGAACAGGGGCATTTCCAACTAGGCCGAAAGAGCTAGAAATGGTAACGACAAAGCATCTTGCAAGGACGGCACCTGGCTGCAGAAACTCTGGGGTTTTCTTTCAAAGTCGTCATGGGATGACTGATGTCAGGGGGTGACAAGGTCCAGGGAAAAGACCTCTGGCTTTGGACACCTCACCCCTGAAACTGGGGAACTGCCCCAAGAGCTGTGAACGCTGCAATCCTGTTTTCCTCACTGACTTTGATATCTGGGATGCTTTTTCTCCATTTCTGACAGATCCTCAAAGGGCAGAGCTCCCAACACTGGAAGTTTCTCTCTGCCTGAACTCCAGCCTCTCAGCCAAGTATTAAAGGCTTATTAAACACACACACAAATAAAAAGCGACCATGTAGCTGCCTATTTAAAAGAAACTTTGGGGGAAGTGTCTCCCAAAGAAAACAACACGTCTCTTAATAAAGTCAATGATCAGTTTGGAACCCCTCGCTTTTAAAGTGAATGGTCAGTTGTTGGTCTTAAACGGGTGTGTGTGTGTGGGTGTGTGGGTGTGTGGGTGTGTGTGTGTGTGTGTGTGTGTGTGTCTGCAATGCTGCCACAACTTTCGTGAGATCCTCTCTCCCTGAGGCCCCCAGGCCAGGCCTGCCAATGCTCTGGGCAGATGCACACAGGCCCTCTTTGCCCCCAGGGCCCCCGGGGCTGGTGGGGAAAACACACCAGCCAACTGCATCAGAGATGTGAGTAAAGTATTGTCTTTTCACTGTCGCTAACTTTGACTCAAAGAGTTGGTTCATCTGAGGCTTCTTCAGGGCTTATCTGTCAACTAATCAACAGCAGATCCTATATAAGAATTTAAAGTGGCTTTATTAGGGAAAATGGAGAGCACTTGTGCAGAAAGGGGAAGGCCAGCCATGGTTTCTGCATGAAGTAGGCCTTGGAACATTTTCTGTTTCGTTTCCTGCAGTGGAATCACTGGACAAATGGAAGCTACTCGGACTAGAAAGGGGTGAAAACCCCAAGCCCACCCACCTGCCTCCTTCCATCACCCCCTCCCTGGCCTCCTATATGGGACATCTGGAGACCCTTCAGACAGTGGCCTTAGAGAACCCTGGTTTGGAATCCAGGCTCCACCCCTTTTATAACCTGTGTGGTTTTGGTCAATGATGTCCCCTCCCTGGAGATAACTAAGGTGAAGCATGTCCACCTTGAGGCGTGGTGAGCACTCCATCGAGGGGCGTTTTTCTGTACCATCAGAGCCTCACGCTTGACCTCAGGCGAGAATGCGTTCTGCCACCAGTATCCCCAACTAAGCCGGGGGCTCCGGGGATGCACAGGTGAATTGGAAGTTGACCCTGACCTCCAGGTACCCACGGTCCAGCCGAGGAAACTAGGCAGGCATGGAAGAGCGACAAGACAAGAGGGGACCAGGCTGGTGGAATGAAAACAGGCAGAGGTTAGATAAGGCAGGACACACTGCCAGCAAGAAAGGGCTCCAGGTTTTCATGACAGATGCCCATCTCGGCTGGGGCCTGTGTACGGGACGGCCTGAGTCCGCCGTCACCCTCCACCTCCTCCTCCTCCTCTGGGCTCACCGAATCCCCAGCACAACTTCTGGTTGTGACTGGTGCTGTCAGAGACCATGAAAGGGGGCTTAGATGGAGCAGGACCGAGGTCAGGTCCCCCCGGGGAGGCTGGCTTGGGCACAGAAGTGGTGAAAGGGCTGCTGCTGAGAGGGGGCTGGGGCTAGAATGGACACACTGTGTTCAGTTAGAAGTCACAGACACTGACCAGGACAACCACTGTGAGTACACACGTACACACACACACACACACACACACACTGTGCTCATACACGAGATCGCTCTGGAAGGCTCCCCAGGTTCAAGATCCTGGTGCCATTCACCATACTGGGGAGGAAAATGAATGGGCGGGGGCCCTGAGGGGGGTTGGGGAGGTCCTTTCACTGTCTACCCTTTTCTATCTTGTGGATTTTGTACACGTAAATATAATGACTACTCCTAAAAAGTAAACAGTTATCTTTTAAAATCTCATTTTTTCCCCTATAATGAGACGTGGGCTTTGAAGGACTGAGAAGAGCCTAGGAATGCCTCATTCCCAGCAGAGCCCTCACGTGGTCCTGCAGAAGTGTGTTTTGTCCTGTTCCCGGGTGTGTGGACGGATGATGGTCTCTGTTTCAAGGAGAACCGTGCGGAATTCCCTAGGGAAACGTTAATGTTCTCACTTATTTTATAAGTTTAGGTAGAGAACCGAGTCTGACCCCGTATCTCCCAAGTGTTCCTGCAGACACTTAATTCTTACCCATCACTTTCCCACTCACAGTCTTTCATTCCCCACCGGGCAATACAAGGACCTGAATTCCGGCTGCAGTGCTCTGTCACGTGATGTCAGGCTGCGGGCCAGCAGTCAGCATCCGCACCCAGGAAGCCATACTTCCTACAGAATCAGATGGACCTGCACGCGGCCCAGGAGAACCTCAACAGAAGGCAGGCAGTGCGGGAAAGGGGAACAAACGGAGAAAAGCAGAGCAACCAAAGGCAGGATGGCAGGAGGTGTTGGCGTGTGTACAGGGGGCTTCAAGGAGGGTCCCTCGATGCCAGACCAAGGTGCCCTTGTCCCCTCATGGGTGTTAATCGCCACACAGCTGTAAGGTCACCAGGACACACACACACCCTGCAGGAAAGGGGACCCTGTCATCCCTGCTCAAAAGCCTTCAGGGGCTTCCCAGGGGGCCTGGGTAAAACCACCAGGCCCCTCCAGGCCCCTCACTCACCTCAGGCCCTCAGCATGGGCTCTTCCCTCTGCTTGGAAGACTCTCCCTTCTCTCTCCCATGGAACCTGTCGGATCTCTGCTCAAACACCGCTTCCCCTGCCCCTCATGCCCCTCCTGCCCCAGAAGGTGTGCACCCAACCCCCTAAACTGTGCCTGTCTGCAGTTCCGTATTGGCCTGGGTGCTTGTTTAACTCTGGGCGCCCCATAGGCTGTAAGCTCTGGGAAGAACTGTTTTTGCTCACTTCACCTGGTGCTGGGGCACATCGCGGTCGGCCCTCCGTACCTGTGGGCACTGCATCCAGGGATTCAATCCACCAGGGATTGAAAATATTCGAGGAAAAAAAATTTCCAGAAAGTTCCAAAAAGCAAAACTAGAATTCACCACAATCCCGCAACTATTTACACAGCATTTACATTGTATAAGGCAGTATAAGTAATCTAGAGAGGGTTTAAAGTATATGGGAGGGCGTACTTAAGTTTATATGCAAATACTACGCCATATTATTTAAGGGACTTGAGCAAATCCCCATGGATACCGAGGGACTACTGTAGTCAGAATCTGTCAAAGGAAAGAGTAAGCTAAAAAAAAAAACAAAAAAAAAAACAAGGAAAAAGAAAAAGAATAGCAAAATAAAACTAAATGCTCCAACAGAAGTTCAGAGTAAGTGCAAAAGGGTTCAAAGGAAGAGAGGTTACTTCTGCTTGGGGAAAAACAATCAGAAACAGCTTCATGAAAATAATAGCACCTTTGAGAGAAATCTGGGGTGGGCAAGGATGCACATCGGACAGAGGGACCAACAAAGGGGGAGGGGACAAATGTAAGAACCGCAGACAGCAAGGCTTCCAGTCGGAAAGAGAGAGGCTGCCAGAAAAAGGCCGGCCCAAGCACTGACCCTTGAATGAAAGAGAACAGTCTAGAACAGTTCAAGAGGCTGTGGAGGCTGAGGAGGAAGGGGACAAGTTGACAGAGGCAACTTCTTGAAGGCAAGAATGGCTGAGGAGGGAGGGCAGGGGCGCCTGGAGGAGACCCACACCCTCCTCTGGCTCAGCTTCAAAGGACGGTGGGTGGTTCCTTGGATGGTACCATTTTTCTAAGAATCAGGATCATCTGGCTGCGAGGGGCTCAGCTCTGCTGGAGGCGCCGGGGCAAGGTCTCCCGGCAGCCGAGGAAGCCACTGTCACCACAGCTCCACCGTGAGAACAGGAAACAGGAAAAACAGGGGCAGGAAAAGTCCGTGCCCACAGTGCTTTGGGTAAAATCGGGAGCAGCAGAGCAGACGTGGAGGGCTCGCTGTTGAGGCTCCTTGCGGGCCTGTTGGCAGGGCCTGTGTCTGCTTCCCCGAGAGGGAGATCCCAGGAGGAGGCCCTCGGGCAGGGAAAGCACAGCTCCTGGGGGCACCCAGCGCAGAGCCCAGCACGCAGCAGGCGGGCAGCACACGTGGGCGTGCCGGGCGGACAGGAGGCGAGCTCTCTGGGTTACTCACACCCTGAGGTTCTCAGGGAACGGCCAAGTGGCGTGGGAACGTGCAAGGGACAGCCTACAGCTGAAGTTTCTAGCTGTCTGGGGGCTTAATCAAAAACACCGTTTCAACCCTTGCGGAAACCTGCACGGTGTAGTTAGCTATCTTCTCCCGTCTTGGAGTTTAGAGTCGAATGAACAGAAGGCAACCTCTTGGCGGGGTCTCACATCCCCGTGCCCAGGGAAACTAGAGGGAACGGCCAGGGACTAGGAACTGGGTGGGCGGGCGTGGAAGCCGCAGGGCGGCGCAGAGACCGGTCTGCATACAGACTCCCACCACCTTTTAGCTCTGGACCGAGCCAGCTCTCTAACCTGAAACGGGAACGCTGATACACACAGAGCTGCTGTGAGGATTAAATAAGATGAAATGCCTGGTACGAGTGAGAACGTTAGACCCCACCTCAAATAAAGACCGTTTTCTCACGTTCCTTTAACTCTGAAGAAAAGGTTATCATACGTCAAGTATGTATCATACATCTAGCATGTACTCGATATTTCTTGATTCTGGGAGATGACTCGATATTAATTCCCAATCTAAGAAATTCAAGTGAAACAATTCACTTCAACATACACTTACTGCCTGAGGTCTTTCCATCTAAAGGCGGGCTGGCACAGAGGTGGGGGGCAGATTTCTTACATTTTTAAATAGAACTCTGATTTTGGATCGAGTGAATGCGTTACCTATTCAGAAAATAAAATTGAACAAAAATAAATAAATCATCCTAACAAAAGCTACGAGCCTTTCTGTGAATTCCTCGGCACAGAGAAATTTCAAGAGAGAACAAGATTTTGTTTCTTATTGTTTTTCACCCCGTTGGAAACCTACTACGCAGAGACAAAAATGCCAGATGTATCTAACCAGCATCGCACTACATGTAATACTTGCCAGACTCTCATTTAAACAGTGAGATGTGAGAGGAGGCATCTCGGTGATGCATAATGAAACACAGGCGATCAGAGGCCTGGGTCGCTGTGGCCCAGGACCGGCGCAGGGAGAGGGAAGGACGCCTTTTAACCCCAACTAACAGGATTCTGCTTTACGTTATTAATCGAAACGAATGAAACTGCTGCCGTCTGCCCAGTTCTGAACTACAACAATGTCTGTTTCATAAGTTACATTCTTTACTGCTCTTTGGCCACATGGCAAAGCAAAACTAAATTCTGCCTTGGCAGCCTCAGCCTTTCAGGCACACACGGCTCCAAACGGCGGGAGCGCTCTCTCCCTCTCTGATCTTAAACTTCTCCAAGGAGCCCAAAAGCCTTTCCTCCTCCCATGCCCCACCCTCCACCCCCACCCCAAGGTGCCACTGGGGTTGGTCCTTGCTGTCTGGTTGTCTCCTTTTCCTGGGCTATCACTTTCTCCCCTGGCCGTCTTGTTCCCGGGTAAGTCTCTTGTCTTCTGCTTGTCCCCCCAGGTCACAGCCTCCGCCATCCCCTGCTGAGGTGGCCGCTGGCGCTCCCCGTCCCATGGGCCTCAGCCCACTTGGGGGAGAGGCAGCCGCAGGAGCTTGGCTAATCCCATGTCACAGATGAGGAGACCAAGGCCGGGCGCGGACGTGACGTACGTGCTAGCAAATGCCCAGGGAAGAGGCCCTTGACTCCGCGTCTTTTCTCAATCTTCTTATGCTTACCATACATTATGAGACAAATTCCAAAACTAAGTGGAATCCTGTTAAAATGTTAAATGTCCATGAAGGCTGATCTGGTTGGGGGGTGGGGGAGATCTTTGGCTAAAGCGTTCATTTCCCTGCCTAGCTCAGTGCAACTGGCCCACTGGTCCGGCTGCAGGACAGGAGACGGACGTCAGAGAGAACAGATCCGCCTAAACTCCCGGATTCACAATGGAGAGAGAGAGACTCAAGAGATCTCCAGTGGGCTGAGCTGCCAACCAATGAATTGGAACCAGGGACCAATTAGTGGAGTGAAGCGGACGAATGGGAAAGGCACTCTCCAAAACGGTGGCCACTAGCCATGTGTGAATCGAAATTAAATTACAAATTCCTCAGTCGCAGTAGCCGCACGTTGAGGGCTACTGACAACTGTATTCGATGGCACAGACACAGACCATTCCATCAACGTGGGAAGTTCTGCTGGACAGCGGCAGTCTAGAAGGACTCCCCAGGTTCTGAGGGTAACATTATTAACAGCTACAGAGCAGAGACTGCTGCCCCATTTCACAAACTGAGTAAACTGATGATCCGATGACCGGGCTTTGCCCAAATCACACCACGAAGTGGTTGGAAATGAGATCTGAATCCAGCTCTGGGTAACTAACTCCATGGAAGCCGAAGCTCCTTGAGATAAACCCCAGCAATGCCTCTTTCCCAAGCTCCGGCTTAACGCACTTGACTTTCTCCAGGAAATGGGAGGCAAGGCCATGGGCTAAAATTGAGGCAGGAGCAGGAAAAACGTGTTTTAATCTCAAAAATAATTATGCCACTGCCAAAAGGAGTGATTCCAATCTCATCTACGCTGGTAAATGTTTTCCTCCTAAAGTATTTGTTTCAGAAATAAGCCTTTAATTTGAATACTTTAAGAGCCAAAATTTCTGTCTGTTGAAAATATTTATTTCTATTGTTTGGCAGGAATCAATTTGTTAGGGCACCAGCCACTCTGGCAAAGGTTCCCTTCCACTTCTCTGGGAAAACACTTGGCGGCAAAGCCATCCACCGCCCTGCAGCTCACTCGCTCTCTGCCGGGGCTGCCCCGGCCACAAACATCTGCCGGCACAGACGCAGGCTGTGAACCAAACCCAGTGTGTGTGCAAGGACAGACGCGCTTTGGGGGTTACTAGGAATACATAGCTGGGCTCAGTGGGCAATCAGCTGAATGTGATTTCCAGGAGCAGAGGACATTTTCTTTAATTATCTTGAAGGTGGTAGAAGACCTGGGACCCAATATCAGGTAATTTTTCACATAGCCCTGGCTCCCACCATTAGTGAAGTCTAGGAAGCAAGCAGCAGAATTTCAGGAAGAGCCAGCTCCATCCTGCCTACAAGAATCTGGACAGGTCACCAAGATGCCCTGAGCCTTGGTTTCCTCATCTGTAAAATATGCCACCTACCCTGGCTCGAAGGGTTGTTGGAAAACTGCATGACATAAAGAATAAGAAAAACTCTTCCAAGTGAAAGAACTTCCACAGAAATGGTAGTTCTTCTTATCTCCTGCAAGGATAAAGTATCCTACAATTTCCTCACTTAGCTCCCTTTTTTATACACTACGGGGGTGGAGGGGGGCTTAAGAGACAGAGCATGAAAGTTAAAAGCTATCACAGTTACAGGTGAAGTGCTAATAACTTCGTTTTGGAACTGTCAGGTTGGGTTTTTTTTTAAATCACAGCTGTGGCTTGCACTAGCACTCTACCTGTAGCTGTGTTCCCTTCTCACATTTTAATTAGCGAATAAGAACTCCAGAAAGCTCTCAAAATGTTTTTGCCTGGAATTTATAAGTAAAAGTTGAAAGACGCCAAGTGGCTCCTGGGGGAAACCAAACCCCTAACAGACATCTATCAACAATGCTGAGCAGGTTCATTTGAAAAGCTCATTTCAGGCCAAGAGATGCCACCTCTGAGCCAGCTTTGATTTTATTTTTGCAGTTAATTTTCAAGCGAGCAAGGTTTACAACATCCTGCCACTGGCTGGATGGCAACGGAGAACTGCTGACAGCCAGAGCGCCCGGCACGGTGACACTCGCGTGGCAAAGTGAATGTCGCGCGTGATTCCTTCACTCTCTCCTGGCACCAGGGCTGCTGGCCGCTATCAGGGAACCGGGGTGCTGGGCAGCAACAGGTGACATCACATGAGGGCTCCCGGCGCCGAGAGCAGGGATGTGCTTTTAAAGGGGCCGTTTCAATCCTCAAAGAGTTTCACCTCTGGCTATGCTAGAGGGACACCCTGGAAGAAAAAAAGGGCTGCTCCGGGAGCTGCCCTGGAAGTGCTGCTGCCAGTCTGCCCACTCCGTCCTGTCCGGGGAGCTTTCTAAAAAAAAGCTGGAGGGGCACTTTATTTATTTATTTACTTTAATATTTATTTATTTGGTTGCGTCAGGTCTTAGTTGCGGCTTGCCAGCTCCTCAGTTGCGGCACGTGGGCTCCTTAGTTGTGGCATGTGGGATCTAGTTCCCTGACCAGGGATCAAACCCGGGCCCCCTGCACTGGGAACGCAGAGTCCTATCCACTGCGCCACCGGGGAAGTCCCTGGAGGGGCACTTTAACTCAGACTTTATTGAGCCAGCTACAGAGCTATTGTTAACTCTCTAAACTCACGTGAAAGATGAGGACACACAGTTGACCAGTACAACTACAGCAAACTACTACTGACTCTGGAATGGGTTCAGATACTCGCATCCAGTGCCCTCAGCCAGTGCAAGCTCTTGCCCGGTGTGGACAGGTGACTCCATGGCCTCCTCAGTGACCCACGAGGGCCGGGGGAGGGGGGGGGTTGTGTGTGTGCAGACAGAAGGGGGGGCTAGTCCTTGAGGCAGAAAATCAATGCCAATTACAAAGCGTTCCCAACCTCTCTGTGACCCCTCCAAGTTCAGGGTCTCATCACCTGTTTTCCCCTAACTCTGGGTGTTATTTCTTAACTACACAGACACCCAGAAGATTTCTGAGCTCGGTAAAATGACGCCACTTGCTTTGGCCCAGGAATGACATTTCTCTATACCCTCTGTTCTTGGTTCTCTGTGTGATTTCTTGAGGAGCAGCGGAGGGGAGAAGGTCCTGATCTGCTTTGGGGGCAACAGGCAGCTCCCAGTAGAGTGTGGTTTATAAAAGGACACCTCTCACCCCATGGCCTCCTCGGTAATATCAGTCAGCAGCGGGGACCCCAGGGCGCTGCCCACGCAGCATCAGAGGCAATGCTGGCCAAGTGGCCTTGGTCACCCTCTCTGGCTCTTCCTCTGCCCACATCATCCCATCACAGGCAGGAAGCCACAGGCAGTACTGTACAAGCAGCAGCCACTGTCTTCTATGCCAGCAAACGTTTGATCCCGCCAGGCTAACGTAAACATAAAGGAAATATTGCCATAGATCCGAAATGATAATCAAGCTCTTCAATCATCAAAAACAAAAGCAATCAATCATGTCCCGCATACTCTACTTCTTAATTCTGGAAAGCACACCAATATATTTATCCTATCAAGATTTTCAGCAAGAACTGAGACAAGAGAGGATTTCCTGCTTTACTCCTAGCTATAAAACTCCATCCCTAAGTGTCCGCTTAACGGGTCTCACTGGATTTCTGGACACCTGTATTATACTAAAGAAACCGCACATAATCGCCACTAGCAAAGGCTTGTTATGCACGGCTGCAGCAGGAACCCCTGAATTGGGGCGGTCCAATGAATCATGGACTAACCGTGAAGACTCCGCTTGCATCCCAAAGACTCTCAGAAGAAAGGATGTGACTGGTTTCAGAGACGGTGGGATCAAGTGTGCACACCTGTGTGAAACGAGGGCCGAAGGAAACCAAAGGCTTCCCTCCCCTAGAACAGCCATTCAGCCCAAATGCCCCAGGACGCTGCTCCCCTCCCACCCGGCCCCTTGGTCAACTCATCCATCCAGCAGGGGCATTCCCGAGCTCTTCCTGGAAGGACAAGACAGGGCACACGAGACAGGACGAGAAACCGTACCAGTGGTCAGAGCTTACCACCAAGAAAGACAGCCAGATGCTGTGAGGCGGGACACGCCAGGAGTGGTTCTGAGACAGCTGGGAGTTGAGAGGGAAGATCAGGGAAGACTTGGGACTTCCCTGGCGGTCCAGTGGTTAAGACTCCACGCTTCCAACTGCAGGGGGCACGGGTTCAATCCCTGTTCGGGGAACTAAGATCCCACACGCCCTGCAGCGCAGCCAAAAAGTTTAAAAAAAAAAAAGCAAACGAAAACAAAAAACAAATACGAAAACAAAAGATCGCGGAAGACTTCATAGGAAAGGTGGCAGGGGACGGCCCCAAAGGATGGGTGTGATTTCATTTGAGGGGAGGAGGTGGGAGGATTCCAGAAGGCACAGAATGGGCGGAGAGACATGATAAAAACCGCTGTAGCTACAGTTTATCAACTCATGCTTTACACCCCTTGTCATTTTTCATCGCCACGGTGATCCTACAACAGCCATCACTCCTGTTCCACCAATGGGCGAGGATACCGAGGCTCAGAGGTGAAGGGGACCTGACCGAGATCACATATTTACGGAGGGAGACGTAAAAGGCCACGTTTTCTGCGCCTAACGCTGCTCGCTCCACTACAGAAGGATGCTCTTGGAAGCGCACCAGGCTTGGGGCTGAAGTGTGGCCGGTGGGCTCTGGGGGCACAAAGGGGGAAACCCTGGGGCTCCTGCCTCTTCTAAAGCTCTGTGATGATGTCCTAACGGTGGAACTGGTGACGCGGTTCTTCAAATCCCCCAGCCTCCCTTTTCTGTCGTCCGCCCCCCTCCCCTACCCCGGGGATGGGGGCAGTTCCCTCAGCTTACTGGTAAAAAAAAAAAACAAGACAGTGGGGTCTCGAGCACCAGAGCTACTTGTTATTTGCTGGGTCACTAAGAAAGGCAGGAAGTGGATCTAGGGACAGCGCGGGGGCGCCTCATCGGAGCCCTGAACGTGCGTCCGACTCTGTGTTGAACCCACGAGTGGTTGACTCCAGGCTACTGAGGATCACTGCGGTGCTTTAGAAAGATCACGCCGGCGGCGACGGGGAGAATGGATTTGAGCGAGGAAAGGCTGAGAGCTGGTCACGCGGTTCAGAAAAGAAGCCATGGGGCGAGGGATTTTGCCGCCCCGTAAAATCTGCTGTGAGATCAAGAAAAAGGAAAGGAACCAGAAACGTCTCTAAAAGAACCCTGAATTGGCTTCAGTCAATAAAGTAATACAGGAAGCCGCCGCAAGAAGGGAAAATAGGATATACTAAAATGGAATTACAAGCCTGGCACTGAAAGGCGGTGGGGACTTTCTCCACCCCGGCTGCTGCCAGCATCTGCCCCTGTCCCCCCTGCTTTACATGCTCATGGGGGTCCCAGAGCCAATCAGCAGCGGACCTGTCAAATCTGACTGCTGGAATAAAAATGGAAAGGCCGAGTGGCAGCCGTAACATGGAATTTCCTTGTTTTTATTAGTTTAAGGCTCTTAAAGAGTAACTTTTACATTGGGGAAAACTTTTCAAATATGTACTACTTGCAACGTAGATCCAGTTACCTCTCACATGTTTTCAATCATTCTGCTTGCCAATTTTACTAGTTATCAAAAGACATTTGTGGTTTAAAGCAGGGGAACGGGCTTCCCCCTCCCGGCACATCTGCCCTTCCCGCGGTGACCTCACCCTGCTGGATCCCGAGCCCGGCCGGCTGCCAGAGGCCTGATGGGGCAGACAGGGGCGCGCTACTGGGTCCCACAGCTGGAGGATGGTGCGACGGATTATTCGGCAGCTCTGGCACTACAGGGAAACCTGGGTGTGGACTTCTTTTTTTTTTTTTTTTTTAAACAAAAACTATTGATAAAATCCAGCTTTTCTGCATTACTGTTCCTACTTAAATGAATCCGAGAACGCAAGTTTCTCTTGAGACGTACACACACCAAAAAAAAAACATGGTTCCTCGCTTTTCAATCCTTACAGCTAAACCTATTGAGATCTGGGGATGGAAAGGGGCTGGTCGTGCTGCGTTCTGGGTGTTATTCAACACTGAAGCCGGGCATGAAAAGAGCCAAGTGTTTACGACGCCCCCACGTGCGATCCTTAAACCAGCAAAACTAAGGAAGCCTAGCTCGTTCTTCGCTGTTAGAAGTCTCCTCGTTAACTGAGAGCAGAATCCCCAGACTCCAAATAAAGAGCCTCTTGTTCTCTCCTTGCTGTGTTAACCCAACACACCCAGGAGTGGCGGAGCCTTCAAGGTGTCAAACCACAGATATCTAATATCCAACGATGCGGAGCTCCGTGCTGTTACTCAGAGGACAGAGATGGGCGGCGGAAGTCTGACATCCCACTGAAAACAAAATGAAACACGCACAGTGTCCTGAATGGTTTACTTGACGTACATTCAGAGGAAGACCTAGGAA
Organism: Balaenoptera physalus; assembly: GCF_965194825.1. Classification (NCBI taxonomy): domain Eukaryota; kingdom Metazoa; phylum Chordata; class Mammalia; order Artiodactyla; family Balaenopteridae; genus Balaenoptera; species Balaenoptera physalus. The sequence continues at coordinate 84,927,748 of NC_138898.1, forward strand.
GATGAGAGGAAATCGGGTGGGTGTGCTGGCTGGAAGGAGGCTGCCCTCCCGGTACCACGTGCTCCACACGTGGCAGCACGTGCGTGACCTGCTTTGTGCCAGGGTCAGAGTTCCCCGTGGAGCCAGGTGGCATCTTATTCTTCACGTGGACCAAAGGCAGGCCTTAGGCATAAAGGACAATAAAGGACTGACAGCTCGTGAGAGACCGTGGCCAGTGGGTCACGGCTAGTGGTCTGTGCATCTCTGGTGTGAATATGTACTTTCCCCCGTAAAGACAAAGAGGCAAACAGACCCTCTGAAACGAAAAAAACCCACACATTCGGTTATGTTAGGGACGGGCTCCAAATTTCCGGCACATTTATTTTTTAATCAAGCCAATTTTTTTTTTCCATTTGAAACCTGTTAATTCCATGACTGAGAATTCCTCAAGTTTCAGACTGGAATTAATTTTAGCAAGGCTTTATATCAAAAATATTAGTCGATGGAGCTGTGGAAGTGGCCTCACTTCACACGCTGTCACTGGAAAGTCTGTGCGTTCCAGTTCCCTTCAGATGGTGGGGTTCACGGCGATGGAGTGGGGGGCCGCTGTGAAGCTCAAGTGTGTGAGCTCCCCGACTTGCTCCTGGGGGCACGCGGAGCTGGGGGAAGCCACGCTGGCAGCCTGGTCGCTGGCCCTTTGCACACAAAGCTGACTGTGGTTACTTCCCTGGGCGGGGAGGGGACTGTCACCGCACACACCCTCTTACTTTTCAACACGGCAGGTTGATGACACACCTACTCTGGTGGGGACCATTCCCCCCCCCTCCCGTGCTTGGTGGTTCTTTGTCCTATAGCCGCTTCCCCACCACCCCCCTTTCTGAGACTTCACTGCTGTCACAAACATCTCTGCCCCGCCTTGGAAAGCAGCTGCGCTGCTTCAGGCAAGCTGGAAACCGGGAGGCTGTCTGCTCCCGTGGTCTGCTCTCCTGGGGCGTGGATCCTGCTTCATTCTGTTGGTGATACAAGGAACTGTGGCCCCTGAATCCTCAGGAATCCGTCCTCTTACTCACTGCCACCACTACAATAATTAGGCAACAGCTGTCACCTCTTCACTGATTCTGCCTGAAAGATCACTGCGACATCTTTCAGAGGCAGGCTTGGCCGGGCACATCATTGCAGGGAGCCACACGAGTTCCATCCTGAGGGCTTCAGAATTTCCGTCGCTCTCCCTGTCCGCCTTCCCTAGACTCTTTAAGAATTCGGGTTCCTCTTGCCCTTGGAGGCTGAGCCAAGCCCTGCTATGGGGTAGCCACTCGGCAAATCCCACTGACAGGCCTGCATCCGTGGACAAACATTCTGACCAAAGTCTCCATGCCCCGTCTCTTCTCCCTGCGACTCCAGGCCTCAAAGAGCGGCCAGCACCCCAGGGCAGGCTCAGTGTTCCTACGGCCCTGCCCTTGCGAGTCCCACCGTGGCTATACTGGGGTGGCCTCGCGGATGAGTTCCACCTTTTCCTGCAAATCTCCAGGAAAAGCATTTCCCACGTCATTTCTAAAATTTTGAAAATGCCCAGCCTCTAAGGAGCCTGGAAAGCCGCCCAGGGCTCAGCCTGGGGCGTAAGGCTCAGCGAGGCCACCGTCCCCGCGCTCAGGCAGCAGCCACTGCCCACGCACAGAGAGCATCGGGGGTGGGGACGAGAGGCCAGCGGAGCACGTGCTAGGGCCGCAGACACTATGCTTCGGCTCACAATCAAAGCAGCTCCTCGTCTCCAGGGCTGTCTGTGCAAAAGACATCCTTCGGGAGCCCCCCAAATGCTCACATGGTTCCCCCTTCGCAGCAGCTGCGCCTCCCACCATATGATTTACTCTCTCGTTGTTTTAGGCAAGGCGGGTGCTAAAGCACGCCATGACTTGGGAATCCGAGGGGCTGCAAAGGTCCAAAAGCCGCTCCGCACTTGATACTGCACTGCCAGAGCACTTCCGCTCTTTAAAAGCTGGGTCATAATTCACGTACCTCTGCAGGCTGGCATGACATTCTGGTCACACCTTGCCCGAGTTTCTGAGGAATGGGGATACTTCTGGACTTGTTAGCGGATTTAAGTTCTTTTAAGACATCAACAACCGTCCCCACAGAAGACATCTTCCTACCTGGCAACCTGACTGCGGTGATGACACGCCGAGCCCGTGCAACCTCCTAAGCGTGCCAAGCGGAGACGTGGGCCCAACGTTGGCGGAGCCAACTTCAGAGCAGAGAATATGCCGCTCATTTACAGCCCCAAAGCGGTTCAGATTCTAACTTGAATATACATTTCACACAGTACCCAAACTTTTAAATATCCACAAGAAGATTTCATTTTTATAGGCAATAAACATTAAATCTAAAGGACTGGGACATAAAACGTGTTTTAATACCATATAAATCACCTTTCCCTAGAACAGACTACATCTCTGAAGGCTTTAAGGACTGCGATATAAATTTTTATGGCAAATTATCTACATAGAAATTATCTGCACGAGATGCACTTTCGCTTTCCTTCTCATTTACATAGTGCTGACAATCTTTTCCATCACAACAGCCAATCCACTTTGGGGGATCCAACGGAGGGGAAAAATACTGGAGCTCCGGTGGGTGGAGGTCTCCCTGCCTTCCTTCTGCCCCTCATCTTGGTTTGATGCAACTAGGTCTGACCATCTTTCTACAGAAGAGTCTTTGGCTAACCCACAGCCCAAACGGGGTATCGCTGGTCAAATGATGAGAGGAACATTCTCCGGCTGGGCCCCAGACGTGCTTTCCTCCAAGCTTTTCTCGAGCCAGGAGCCAGCCAGCCTGGTTCCACAGCCCTGGAACTGGTGTTTTTAGAACTTTCCGTGGATGAGGCAAGTCTGTCACATGCACATGGTTTTGTTTTCTGGATTAAAACTGCAAAAGGAATCCCAATAAAAGGAGAGACTAGGATTCTTCTACTAGAGAGCAAAATTGGATAATGTGATCAACAAACATTTTATTATATTAGTGAGTTATAAAGTTTACAACCTGACCCCCAAATACAAGGAGACTGAGAGTGTCTGTTCCTTGGAGAGTTATTTTCTAGTAACAGAACGAGGAAAAGTAGCAAATGTGCCTGCTTTCTGGCCTGCTATTAATCTGAGCCAGCTGTCTGAACAAGGAAAAAGAGAAAGGGTTTCTGGAACTATTCTCCCTCTTGGTTTTATTCATATAATAAATAGTAAAGTTAATTTTTTGAGCTTTTCATCTAGGATAGTTTGAGGCTCTTCAATGGTCTAAAAATTTAAATACAGCTCTCCCTTATTTCCTTGCAGGGCCTAATTAAACAAAAATAGATCGAGCAACACAAAATCCTGCACCAAAAATGAAAAGAAGCATTCTGGCAAAGGGGCACCAATTTTAACTGACTCTAGCTTGGATATATAAGCATTAACAACAGACTGATGGGAAGGGAAAAGGACACTTCAACAACGTTTTTCAATTAAACAGTCACATTCTCATGAAAGAAAAATCCACATAGATTTTTAGGCTGCATATATATAACATGGTAATAACCAGCCCATTTCCTCTGGCTCATTACAAAATTTTCTTGTTGAAGTGGCAATTTCTGCCCTGGACGTCTAAATAAGGGTAGTCAGAAGCCCACAATAAGTTCTGAAAAACGGGACAACCAGAAGATACTCTGGGATACGGTGACAGAAACACGCTGTTTCGCAAATGAAGGAAGTAACATTTTCTCTCCAGATTAAAAGACACTAGAAGCCAGCTAACAGCAGCTTGCGTAATCCTATTTAAAATGTGCTAAAGCATCACACCACTTCACCAAATGGGAGAAAAAGGAGCATCACTAGCCCTAAAATTAAAAGAATCTGACCAACGATCTGCTTCTAGATGCAGCTTTCTTAAGGAGTCCAACTGCCCTCGGCTTGCCGGCGGCCAGCTCAGAGCAAGGAGAGCGGCAGAAAGAACGGGGACAAACTCTCCACTGAAACTCAAAAAATATGCCCTGGGATCCGACTCATTCAATGAGCCCTGAGTGAGTCCCCCACCTCTGACAAGTCAATTTGTAGGAACAAAAAGCTAAAATGTGCACTGCCCTACCCAGCCGGGACTTCCAGTCTACAGGGTGCCAAACAAAAGGTACAGCCCAGATCATTAACAGTGACAACCACAACAAAGCCTTTGAAATAATTCAACATTTACTGACGCTCTGCAGTGGAGGAGACAGGAAAAAAATGAGCAGACGCTCTCCGTACAGAAATCCAACACCCACACCAATTGGTTTAAAAACCAAAATGCCACCACTTCTTCGAATTTAGGGGGGAACTAAATATAAAGGACTATTGCCCCAAGATTACCATGGAGCCCAACAATCCCAGATATGGAATTCAGATGCCACCATCTCCACGAACCCTGTTCTATTCTCCCACTGCTCAGAACCACTTCTCCCTCGCCTGCACTTTGCAGCATGTGCCACATTCCCTGTGCTTTCCGGTCATTAGTGGGTCTTCTTGACGCCACTGACACAGCTCCGAGAAGATGGGGGCTGGTCCTGCTCATCTCTGGATTCCCCACAGCACCTAGTGCAGGTCAGACGTACACCCCGGTCATGAAGTGAGTCTGAACGTCCGCTCTGCACTCAAAGAAGATCCGGGGGCTTCCCTGGGGGCGCAGTGGTTGGGAATCCGCCTGCCAATGCAGGGGACACGGGTTCGAGCCCTGGTCTGGGAGGATCCCACATGCCGCGGAGCAACTGGGCCCGTGAGTCACAATTACTGAGCCTGCGCGTCTGGAGCCTGTGCTCCGCAACAAGAGAGGCCGCGATAGTGAGAGGCCCGCGCACCGCGATGAGGAGTGGCCCCCGCTTGCCGCAACTAGAGAAAGCCCTCGCACAGAAACGAAGACACAACACAGCCATAAATAAAATAAATAAATAAATTAAAAGAAGATCCGGTCCGAGACTCTGGGGCACATTCCAGACAGTCTCCCTGGACTGCAGTTCTAAATGAAATGATTGAAGAAAGTATTTTTGGTGTTTACATCTAACAGTTAAATGTCTTTGAGAAGAGAATTACAGGATCTATAGTAATTCTAAAACATGCCTCCTTAAGAAAGTATTCAAAATGCAACACAAAACCATATTAAAAAAGAGGAAAAAAGCAAAAAAAAATTCTGCTAAATAATCTAACACGAAATAAGAATTAAGACATCCTACTTAAGTGACAAAAGAAGAGTTGAAAATAAGAAGCAAACAACAGCTTAAACAATGTCAAGCCACACTTCAGAATAAAAAAGTTCTCATGTTCGCGTGTAAAGTGAGAAGGGGTAGATGGTAAAAACCACAGCCATGGAAAGGTTCAAGGTTAACCTGTCCAATTCATTAAGTAAATAACGATTAAATTACAATTTAATCAGATAATTACAATTCAGAAAGGAGGAAGACAGATTTGTGTTCTAAGCAATGAGCAAAAACGCACAAATAGAATTGAGCTGCTACTTTTCCAAGCAACCTTTATATAAATGTTTCATAAAAGAGATCCACCATTTTGCTCCATGCTGACCCACAAAAGCAGCAGCTTAAAAACGTAAGGGGTGCGTTTCACTCTGATCCCAAGAATCAATCTAGCGTAGGGCTCTGCCAGGCACTTTGCACCCTCCAGCCCTGACTCCTGCCCAGGACAGAGCCTGCCCAGGGTCGGGTTGGTTGTCTAGCCAGCTCTGACCCAAGGCAGGGGAAGACAGGGGGAGGGGGAAGATGGAGAAGAGGCGGAGGGGAGGAGCCCTCCTGCAGGTCTGCTCTGACTCCTAAGCTCTCGTGTCCCCATTTTGGTCACCAGCTGGGATTTCGGTTCCCCTGGAACTGACGCCCTGCTCTGTCCAACCAGGGCCCTCTTACCCCATGTGCCAGGGTGGGGTTCCTGCTCTGTGCAGACAGACTCTGGATCTCGGAACACTCACCTGTCTCCTATCCCACATTAGGCTTCCCTGATACTAAAACCCATCCATCCGTGACCCCACGTTTTTCCTAGCACTCTCCTTCCAGTCCGTTCCTACCACTGGCTTCTCCTCTCCCCAGATCCTTGGGGACACCCCACCATGTGCCAGTAGGAATGGTTCTACTGTCAGGGCAGCTGTGTCTCTGCTGCAAAGACCCTGGAACCCTGTCTAAGCGAAGCAGGGGTGGGAAAGCTTGGATTTCCAGAAAACAGAGCATCTCCAATCATTTGGATTAACGGAGAGCTTCAGTGCCCTGCGTGCAACCAGTAAAAATATTGTATTTGCAATTGCAGGGTTCCTTCTTCTAAGAAATTATTTCCTGAACACTTCACAAGCACTGGATGTTTTAGAAGAAAATTCTGGTTTACTCCTCTCAAGTCTATTTTATGAATCCTTTAGAGCTTAAAGTGAAGAACCAAAGTAAGGGGGGGAAGAAAAAACCCCAAATGCTAATGTGCACCTGGAGACAAGGCTGTGTGGTACAGGGGAGAAGGCATCAGACGGGGGAAAGGGGATGGCTCTTCCACAAACCAGCCTGGGGGAAAGATTCTTGCTCTCTGAGCATCAATTTTCTAATCTGCAAAATAAGAGTGACAGCAGCTTTGTAGGGTTTTGTGAGGACTGATTAAACTCAGCAAACTTTAATGACCATCTCCTAATGTGCCAGATCCTGGGGAAAAAGGAAAAAGTGGGCCTCATTCATTCATTCAAACATGCATGCATGCATGCAGCTTGGGACCTGAAATGATCACAGTCAACAAGATAGTCAAGCCGACAGTACAGACAGGGAGAAGGACAATAAACCAATGTGTTCAATACATTTATTTATAAGTAAATATGAGTATACAGATGTCTGTGAGTCTAGAGACAAATATGAAGTTCATTTATTATCCAGTGGAATTGAAAGAGACCAAGCACAGTGCCAGGTACAAGGGAAAACACTGAAAAATGTTTACTGAACTTATCGACCTAACCCTCAATGAGCTTTATCCTCTAAGTCCCTAAATTCAACTTCACATGTCAGTGTCTTGGCATTGGATGTGTTCTCCTGGGGTGAGCATGCATAGGGCCCCATAATCGCTGGGGGGCACATACACCAGAAGACACCTGAGAATTGTAAGCTTCAAGGCAAAATAAAGGTCATTTTCAGCACCAGATACAGTGGTAGGATTTGGTTTTTCAATCCCCAGATCCTAAGAGCAAGGAATGCCACAGTTCAATCCCCAGATCCTAAGAGCAAGGAATGCCACAGGAGAACAAGTCCCAGAGGAGGACACTTGTTTTACTGGCTTGTACACATGGCCGTTGTGGATTCTGTCCTGCCCACTGGCTCCTCCTGGAGGCCCTCATCCAGGTCAGGAGACATCTCGGCCTTGGGTTCACGAGGGTGGTCCTGACACCGATCCTGGTGTCCCGGATGCCTCTTACCCGCTTCGCGCACACACGATTCAGAAAGAGGGGACGAGGAGGAGGGAGTGGTTAAAAAGAGAGGTGAGATCGTGTCCACGTCTCGAAGAGGGGAGGGAGGGCAGCAGCACCTCTGCTGCCCGGCCAGGGGTGCCTCCTAGAAACTTCCACCGGCAGAGCCCCTTGAAAGCTTCACCAGCTGCGCTCACCAGCCCAGAGGCGACTCCCAGTAGCGTTCACCACTGACCCCGCTTGCAAGAACACACGTTCCTGGGCACAACTGCTTTCCCTGATCTGCAGTTGGGATGGGGTAGAGGAAGCCTGTGGCCGAGCCCCGAGGGCTCCTTTGTCACCGCGGAGCAGCATTAGACCTGGGAGGGCCAGAAAACGCGCCTGAGCTGTCGCCACATCACAACAGGAGAAAGTGACCCAGGGCCAGTGGGAGGAAAGAGGGGCAGGAGGGGCCGGGCGGGCCTCCTCCAAAAGCCAGGCCCGGCACCGGACCGCCAAGCGCTGCAGCATCTCAAGGACGGTAAGTCCCTGCAGGGTCCCCAAGGCTGGGACTGGCATTCAGGAAGGTAACACACGGCAGGCTCATGACAGCGTGGGCATCTGGGTCATTTGGGAGACGGGAGAGGCTCAGAAACTCTTCAACTGCCTCTCCCAGCATGTCTTCCTGAGGGGCGAGGGGACCCCGGGGCCAGCTGAGCACTGGCCCCCAGCCTCGCTTTCCTCCGCTGTGGACAAAGCTTGTGAAGACCGACGGAGCTAGAAGGTGTGAGGCGTGAGAACAGCCCAAACACAGAGGAAACGTTCTCTAAGCGTGAGCTGTGGTGATTACTCCGTGAAGCCAAAAGCCTCGTGAGAAAAAGCCAGGCAACATACCCTTGGAAAACATGGGTATTTCTTAAATAAGTCACGAGATACGAAGAGGAAATCTCAACAGCACTGAGCTGGGCCTTTACGGACAAGGGGCCTCTGAGGTCGGGGGTCCTCTGGGCAGAGTGATTCCTCCTCTCTCCCCTCCTCCCCTCTGGGCCGCAGGAGGAACCTGCTCTTTGGAGCAGCGTCACTCCGAAGGCCTCCTCGACTTCCCCACCACTGCAGCGGGGACCCCCTCTCCTGGCTGGAGATCCTCCTGGCGAGATGGGGCGCACCCAGCCCGGCGCAGGGCACCCCTGTACCTGAAGCCATCATCACTCCTCGGTGAACTGGAAGGTTTCTCCCAGCCTCCGGCCAAAGGAAACAGACCTCAGAACACTGGCCACATGAAAGGCCCGTGTGTAAAAATAATTCGGTTCAACAAATATTTCCGCCACATGCAAATCACAGAAATAAGCACAGCGGCAGAGCGCACCCGGAGAGAGGGGAGGAGGCCCGGGCTTCAGAGAGCCTGAAACCCAGTGAGGACACGAGGGGAGAGCTCTGGCTGCTACGGCACCACCAGAACTAGGCAGAAGGGGAGCCCCGGATTCCACAAGGCAAGCGGGGAAACGGCTTCGGATCACTGAAGGTCTCATTAGAACAGATCCCCTGTTCATCCAGCATTTGTGGTGTCACTGTATAAATATCCATTTAAGCGCCAAATCAAGTTTTAAGCGCTTCTGTGCTCAAGTCGATATTCTATAATGCACAGGACTTGGCAAAAAGGGAGGGGAAAAAGGACATCAAACAGAATTAACTGTAATCCATGAAATTGACAATCGCATGTAGTTTTGTCTCAAAACCCCGCCCGTTAGCTGTTCTCTCTGGGAGAAATCTGCTTTCCCAGGTGCTCTGCGTAGCCAACGCGCAGGGTGGGCTGGGACATGGGAGCTGGGAGTTTAACGCACACCCACCCTGCAGGGGGGCTTAAACAATGACCTTCCCGAAACAGAGGCGGCCCCCACGGGGGTACACTGCCTTCCCACCCCATCTACAAACTAGGCCTGCAGCAATTATGGATCCAGACATGGGAGAGGAGAAAGGAGTTCCGGAATCGGAAATTTCTGGAACGCCGCCGGGACGATGCTACAGAAGAGACGGGAGATCTCAAGGTCCACGGCTAGGTACTCCAATCCCCCGTATTTCCCAACAGCATCTGGCCCGCTCTGGAACATTAGCTAATAAAAGCACAACAACAGATAGAAATAGCCTTCTGAACTAAAGCCAACTTTGTCTGTATGTACATATTATAAAAATCGCGCGCAAGCCAACAATTTCTATACTATGCTAGTTTCACCCCAATATAATTTTCAATAGCTCTATTGTAAACAGAAATTACTGGCAGGATTCTGATTAAAAGGATGGCAACATTCCGCATTCAGACCATGTGACAGACGCACCCCATAATATAAATAACTTGATTTAAAAACAAAACAAAACAGGGTGAAGAGCACCACTCCCACATATGAAAAATCGGGGAAATATGAGGATTAAATGAACAGCCGTCCCTTTCACAGCCTAGAACCTACAAACTGAGCCAGCCAGGCTGAGGTTTGGAATAAGTTGCTGATCTAGATTCTCTAGTCGTGGTTTCCACTGACTCAGGGCCATGCATAAATTAAACGACAAAGGTGGCACACCACCACGCAGAGGTGCTGTTACTTGCATTACGCTGAATCAATGGGGACTTTGAGGTCTGCAAAGCCTTTATCTTTGACTTTCAAATCCCGGGACAACCTGAGAGCTGGGGAGGCAGGGACCAGCCTGCCCACTGCCACCGGGGGGTCCGGGCCTCCAGTGACTCTGGAGGCCACCAGGTCATCAGGAAAGCCAGATTCCGACCAAGGAGCCCCGCTCAGAGCAGGGACCCCCACACAGATTCTTCTTCTGGGTCCTCCTGAACCCGTGCATGAAGGGCTGCGTGGTGTCGTGGGCAGCACACTGCTCGAGGCCCTGAGTCTCAAAGTCAAAAGGTAACGAGAGAAAGAGAGAGGCCACCAAACACAGGTTCTGAATGGAGAGCAAAAAGCGCACCCTGGCTTTATTTCCACGCACCGTTTCCTTTATGATTTTTTTTCCCCACAACTAAGTCACACTGAAGGTATTTGATAATCATCACAGATTTTCACTTTATTTTAATTTCAGGAAAATAGGTCTCTGGTAAGAGACATCTTCGCTAACTAGGCTAACCCTGAAGCTCGGCGTGGGGCGGCTCCGGGCGCTCCTGTGGACCAGGCATCCCCCTCCAGCAGGGAACACTCGGGGACCAGTCACTGCCACTTCACCAAGTCAGCGGACTGAATGCTTTCTGCGTTCTGCTCATTTATTTGCCAGCCTTATCGGCCTCTTTCCGTAGGAAGTAAGTTCCTGTCTCAGCAACTGACTGTGCTCCTAACGTGTGCAACGCGCGGTGCCGGGCAACGTGAACCCTCTCAACTAATTCCCCAACCCTGGAGGGTGACAGCAATAGACATACGTTGCCTTGCCCCACACGTGCCCGGCATTGTGCTCGGGCAGCGTTACGCTGAGCGGCCCCTCGTTCAGATCTCACCGCCGCCCTGCGAGGCCCTTTCTCAGACGAGGACCCAGGCTCAGAGATGTTGAAGGCCCGGCCCTAGGCCCCACAACCAGAGCCCAGCCCTGCCAGCCTTCGAGGCCAACCTTTCCATCCCGCACTGGCCTGCCTCTCGGGAGGGCAGGGACAGGGCAGTCACGGCAGATGCTGGCCTGATCTGGACCCGGTGTGCCGTGCTGCAGTGTTTCCCTGCAGAGGTTCGCCCAGCCGGGTGAGGGCAGGTCATGGACCCATCTCCCTCCCCGTTACAGGGAACCTCCCCACAGCACAGGGCCTGGCGCCAGGGGACCAAGGCCTGCGGGTGTGAGAGAACGCGGTGGGTGGCCAGGGACGGCCAGGGCGCTGTTACCGCTGTGGGCCCTTCTCCCCAGCGCACTGCCCTGGTGTAGAGGCGCTCGGCCTTTTCTAAGGAACTGAGCTTCACTAGGTTCAGATTGTGACTAGGCTCTGGTATGACAGGATGACTCAGCCGTCCTACAGAAGCGCGGGGATGAGCCAGTATCATTAGTCTCCCCTCCTTCCTCAAAATTCACCCCCTGCAAGGCGGTTTCTGGATGCCCAAGCGACAAGGCCCTGGTTCCCCTTTCTTGGCCGGCAGAGGACCCCATCACAGGATGCGGTGGTCCAACAGGTTCTGTCAAATCGCTGAAAAAGCACGCGGAACTCTTGACAAATCGGCGGCGTCAGAAAATCAATTCCCAGATGCCATGTAATGCAGTGACAAGCCCACCGGGGCATTCGGATTGAATAGGAACGGATTTCTTTCCTTAAAAAGGACCAAGATAAGAGCAAGAAACACATTTCCATTTTGTGTGCAGACCCGGGCTCTCGAGCTGGCAAGCAGGAGTAATGAGTACAGTGCATCACAAACAACTCGGGCCTGCCAGCGATGAAAATTAATGGGAAGGTAAAGAGCTTCTTTTGATACTGGAAAGGCTCCAGTAAAAACTGGTCTGTACATGGAACACGGTGTCAGACTAAGAGAGAATCAGCTTGTCTGACTTGCGGTTTTCTTGACAACATTCATCTTCTCTTGGCCTGATACGGGGCAATTAGTGCTTGTCAGCTGAATCATGTGTTATTAAGATCATTCAGGCATTTTTTAATTACGGTGAGCGAGACAGACAGTAATGAGATCTCCAGCAACTTTAACTTCCCACTTCCTTTTCAGATAAATCTGAAGCTGCTTTTTTTTTTTTTTCCCCTCGTGATGTGTCAAAAGAATTATTTATTCCTGCAGGTAGATACGTGTAACCCGGCCCCAGCTTCCCCCACCTCCACATAAAAGATCAACTGCTGGGGGCCTCCCCCCAAATCAATCAGACAAAGACACCTTTCTTAAACATCTGCTCCCTCTGGTCGGACACGGGACGGGCATTTTTTGCTCGAGAAAATGCTCCTAACAGAGGATTCCGTTCTGGAGGCCTCTCTGGACCCGTGGGGCTCTCCACCCTGGGCCCTTGCTGGCCGGCTTCTTCCTGCTGTTCCTCAAGGATCACAGCCTGCGCTTGATCTCACGTGAGCCCCACCGTCCTCCGTCCAAAACCCGCTCTTCTCTCTGTTAGCTCTTCCAACCACATGACACCAAAAGCCCAGGAAGCATAAAAATGATTTAATTTGCTTTTATAGTCTATATTTCATTCTATTTGCTTTTAAATTAACAATTCTCAAAAAGGTTAAAGCGCAGTATCTGGTCCGACTTGAATCTGGGTTCATAATTTTTGTCGTTTTAAATGCTCCCCTTCCATCGATATTTCATTGAGGAAATAATGGCCTTTCCTGGGACATTTCAAATTTTTATGGTCCCCGTCCTTTCTCTTTATACAGCCAGGAGCCAACGTGAGTTCGGAGCTATTCCTGGGGCGCCATCTGTTTCTTTACAAGGCCAGTGAGAGGGGTCTGGGGGATGTGTGATAAGGAGGAAAGGCCCCCCAAAGCCCACGCCTGCACACCCTCCCCCTGACACTCTACACAGTCATCCCTAACGCGGCCGTTCCTAAGGAATACGGGCTTCTGAACATTTCACAACCGGATTCCATCAACCATCTCCATGCCGCATCAGGGCTTTCTGAAGGCAAGCTCTCCAAACCCTCTGACCCATTCCTAGGAGTATTTTTAGGAAAGCCATTTTAAAAGATCCTTTTCCTAAGTTGGTTCACGATGTTCCTTTCAATGGAGCACATTACATAATGCATTCTGTATATGCTTTGAGTCTTGTGCGCCTTTAGCTGTTGTCTTTCAAGCAAGCCTCTTCCTATAGGTGCTCCGACCGTTCCGGACCAGGTGTGCGCTGCATCCACAAGCACATCCCTTTCTCCCCCCCCAACCCCCGCCAGCAAAGTCACCTTTCCCTTCTGTCCCAGTTGACTCCTGTTTGTCCCCACCCATCACCAGTGTCCACAGGTGGGGGAAGATCAGAGCATGATCCTACAGAGTCCCCCAACTCGAACCCACGTGTGCTTGGTGACCATAGATCACCCACCAGGATGCCGTCCATGGAGCCGCTGTGCTGCCTCTGGGAGGGAGCAGACCCTACGGGCAAATCAATGCTACATCTGCAACTCCACCAGGGGCCCTGCAGGCAGCCCGCCAAGCACCTGGCGAGACCACGTCATCTCCTGGCAGGGCTAGGCTATGGGAGAAGAGAACCACGCTGGGTCTCAGAAGAAAGCAGACCAGCCCTCGGGTGGGCCAGGCGAGCCGACTGTGGGGTCCACTGCCTGAGGAGACTGCTAGCTGGCTGGGCCTTCAGAGAGGGAGGCAGCAAGCCCAAGGAAAACGCTGAACACCACTGAAGCCATGCAAGACCAGCCTCATCCAATACGACCAGCCTCATCCAATACGACCAGCCTCATCCAGGAAGGGGCTAAATGTCCCTGAGAAAGAAACTTTGAAATGCCAATGGTCAGAATGTGTTTATCTAGAAGAATAAAGCAGAAAGTTACATTATACTAAATGGCTCCAACCTAGAAATAAAATAGGGAGAAGGGAGGGAGGGATCCACCCTAATTTCAAAGTGTTTTTTAGAGGAGACCACTCTTGCACAGGGTAGATGATTTACAAATATTTATACCTTAAAGCCATCAGAAAGGGACACGGGGAGGGGCAGGGAGAGAGTCAAGGTCACCCTAAGCTACCAGGTGGTGCCCTGCGTTCCCACGGACACCCCTGAACTCCTCCTGGACTCAGCTCCACTGCACAAGTCAGCCCTGGGGACACTGTCTCCCAGGGGAGTTTGAAAAGGCCCTGAAATCCAACGATCCCAGATACTCAAGCATGTAGGTCTGTATCATTTACAAAGAACGGATAGGGCAAGTACCCCCTTATCACAATGCAAACAGGCTTCTGACCCTAACAGTATTTTGAAGAAAAGGGTTTCTTCTACTTAAAAGCTTGTAAGTCGTCATTTCATCTTTCTTCTCTTCATTCATAAAATTTTTTAAAACCACATGGTGTTTAAAAGTATCGGTTTGCTTTTGTGGTTTGGAATCTGCACTGTTTTGATCAAAACTGCGTGAAGGTGGGCTTGTCTGGGCCACCCAAATCCTGGCTGGAGCTTGACTGCTGACTCTTGCTACCAGTGGGGCTACGTCCAACAGGGACATGGCCACCACTTGCCTTCCCTGGGCCCTGCCTGCATTTTGTCACAGTCTCAGCTGTGATCATTTCGGTTCCTCAAGCTCTGCGTCGTCGGACCGTTTACCCCAAACCCCGGTTTGCCACGCCACAGTCCACGGCTGGCTCCGTGTGAGGTCAGGCTCTAAAAGAACTCATTGCTTTCCTGGTGGCACACGGAGAGCCAGTGCCTGCCCGTAAAAGGAAGTGGCGTTATTTCAGTGGGGAGGGGAGGAGGGCTCTCACATTGGGGTACAGAGGGGAGGGTCCTCACAGTAACCGATGCACGGCTAGAGGGATCATGAGAGAACCAGAGCCCAATGTGGACTCCGTGGCGGGGCAGCGGAGAGCGGAGCTGCGCTGGGGGGAGTCTAAAGGGACATATGAGGGGAAGGTGGCAGCACCGATCACATCACAGATGCTCGTGTGCAGGGACCCCGCAACTCTCCTTGCAGGTACACGTGCACCCGTGTCAGACGGTGTACACACAGGGCCCTTCAAGGCAGCGTTGCTGTGAGAGCACAGACTAGAAGCAACGCAAATATCTGTCCCTGGGAAACCTGGTACATCGGGTATGGCCATCCGTATCAGGGAGTATCACGGAGCTCTGAGAGAGAGAGAGAGAGAGAGAAATAGAATTTTCACCTTCCATGTACTGATTTGGAAAGCCTAAGGAACACTGATAATTTTTAAAAAGTAAAAAGCAAGATGCAGAAGAGTACGTACAGCACGCCAGACTATGGGTGTGTAAGGGGAAAACAACATGTATTCATATTTGTTTCTGTGTATAAAGAAACTCAGGAAGATACACAAAGAAATCAGCGATGGGGTGGAGGAGTGGACAGTGCAGGGCAGGTAGGAGACTTCTCTTTATGTCTTTTTTTTTTTTTTTGCGGGGGGAACCATGAGATGTTACTCAGAAAAAAGTATTAAAAGGAATTTAGTGCAACTGCTGCTATAAATTGGTCCAACTGTTCTGGGAAGTTTGGGTAACATGTACCCAAAGTCTTAAAAATACACACACACCATTCACTCAGCACTTCTGCTTTTAGAAATTTAACCTAAGGAAATAATCAAACATTAAAAGTACTATAATTAAAAAAGCAAAAATATGCATAGATGCACAAAGATGTTCATCCCAGTGTAGTCTAAGGTAGTACAAAGTTGAAAAAGAGAAGAACAATTTAATGAAACATGGGAAATCAGTAGAATACTATGTAACGTGTAAGTTCAACAAAGAACATGTTAACTTTTCTAAACTAACATTGAAAGATATTCTTAGTAGCATAGTGAACTCTAGGCTGGGGAGAGATTGTTACCAAACAGTATCCAAAGTGTTTATTCCACTCACCTAGTTTTGTAAACCCACAGCCAGGGAAACGTCTGGAAGAATGTATACCAAAATGTTAACAGGAGTAAGATTAGTGGTGTTTTTTATTTCCTTCGTCATATGTTTTCATAGTTTCTTAATTAATTTTTACTAGCATTTCTTACTTTTTCAAATCACAAAGTCACTTCCACTTTGCAAAACAAACAAACAAACAAACAAAAAAAAACCAAGGCCAAGTTCAGTAGCTGATTTTCCTCTATCAGTGCTGTAATGTTAGAAGGCCTACACAACCAAGCATGAAAGGCCAGGAGAAGATGAGCACTGGCTCAGGAAGGGAGGGAGATGCACCTGAGCCCCCCGGGGAGGGTCTCCCCCATCACAGGTCCTGATCAGCCTCCAGACCAGGTGCGGTAAACAGAAACTAGACCCAACACAGCAAACACAAGACCGCGGGCTCCAGCGGGGAGCTGGACGAGCAGAAGGGCTGTTATCCCCCCTTCACTTTCCTTCTGTGTCTGGCACAAACCGTTCTCTGGCTTATCACAGGGCAGTGTGACAAAAATATATTCAACAGCAATTAAACACCACATCTAAGAGCCAAGTGTTTTTGGTTAATAAAGAGCCCTGCTTATAATAAGAGCAATACCTGTCCAATTCTAAGTGGCTGAAATCGAAGCCTTCATCCTCATTTCTCATGAATGATTAGCAATATTTTAAAAAAAACAACAAAAAACCATCAGCTGGCCAAAGGCATGGCCGCAGGTTTATCGTACCCGAGAGACGGTGAGCTCTGGAATCCAAGAGGTCTGGGTCTGGACCCCAGCTCTGCCGCGGAATAACACGCGGCCCTGGGCGAGTTCATCATCCTGACTGCCTCTTCCTCACCTGTAAATCAGCCTGGCTCGAAGGACGGGTCAGGACACGGAGACACAGCGGCGAAGACCACAGGCCCCCGTCAGCCTTGTTTCCTTTTCTTGACCCTCCCCCACAACTTCTAACCAGAATCATTCGAGATTGATCTGGCCCCGGCAAATGGTTTAAGCAACAGAATAAAGTCTATCAGCAGATGCCACGCTTGGGGGTTGGCAGCCCTGCCCAGGGTCGAGAAGTGGGAGGTGGGATGCCCTGGACCCCCTCTGCTCCACGATCCCAAGTTACTTTCAAGTGAAGCTGTGATCAGGGGTCTTAACCACGTGACAGCCACCACCATGGAGTCGCCGACTTTGCTTCAAGCATGTTGAAGCTTTGTTTTCCCAGAGGACAGATCCCGATGGATCCCCACCGCTCCCCCTCCCCCCGCCCTCGCCCCGGGGCTGGACACAAGGCCTGGTGACCAGGCGGGAACCTAGGGTCTGGTGGGGCAGAGCCAAGCCTGCCGCTGACCGTCCTGGGGACTCGGGCCAGCGACTTGGACGTCCCGAGGAGAAGCCAGGATGACCCCACCGACGGCCGCACAGGACTGTCCTCAGGATCAGAGGTGATCGTGATCCTGAGACTCCCCAGCAGGGCGGGGCTCGGCGGCGACACATCCCAAGTGCTTCCCTCCTCCCCCGTGAGCTGCGTTGACCATGACCCTGGCCAGAGCTCGGAGGGGAGGGTGGAGGCTCCCGGGGAGCTCAGGCTCGCCATGTTTCAGCCCCTTTTTGAGTAAAAGGGAGATAATACTACCTGCCTTCTATTCACCTTTTCAAGGATGCTGTCAGGATTAATTGAATGGGGCACATTAAGCTCCTGTTTCCTGAGAGCAAGACGGCAAGAGAGTAAAGGATGTTATTCCATCAATGGCCGGCTTTAATATCATCCCCCACAACTGGCACGACAGGAATGTACCATCTCACTCCCACCCTGACTGCAAGGATGCTAATTCAATTAGGCCAGAAATCTTGTTCTGAGAAGCATCTCTTGTTCCAGCGACAATGTGAAACCATCCCCGACCCGCGGCCTGGATAATATTAGGTATAATTGATAGTCTACTTTTGCCAAGGGTCCCGAGTGTCCTAAGGGCTATACGTAAGGAGATGCGGGCATCATGGGTCTCTGCCCTTCAGTCCTCCTTTCCTTGTTTTTCTAGAAAATTCATCGTGATTACACAGAGAGGCAAGGACCTATTTTTCTATCAAAAGGCATAATCCAAAGGAGAATATACACCTTAAAATTGTCTTCTTAAAATGTACAGAGACCTAAAAAGTGTCACCAACCTTCCGATATTTAAAACAAGAGACCGTAAAAGTTCTTCAACAAATAAAATTAAAGCCACAATAATTTTAGAATTCTCTAAGAGAACAGGAAAAAGAGAGGCATAAAAGGGTCCCACATAAGACGCCCCGATCTTGAGAACTTTAGGCTATAAATACAATAGATTACTAAAGCCTGTTCACATACGTTCAGACAGCTAGTATACATTATTTCTTTAATAATAGTAATATATTTCAACCGTACAGAAAAGCATAAATTCCTACGTACCTATACCCAGCGTCATCAAATTTCAACATTCTGCCATATTTGCTGCTTTTAAAGGGATAAGATATTATAGTTGGCCCTCCCATTATGCCCTCTTCAGTCCCATTTTCTCCCTTCCTTCTTCCTCAAATAATCACATCTCCAGAATCTGGCATTTATCTTTCTCCCAAAAAAGCTTTCTATGTCCACTAGCTCTTCATGGGGGCATGAACAACACGAGGTATGGCTTCACGTATTTTAACTCCGTGGGAACAGGATTACGCTGTGTGCGCCCTCCGGCTGGCCCCTTCCGCTCTCTGCTGTGCCTGTGAGGTCCACCCGCACGCGAAGCCTGCCTTCTACAACTCCCCTGGGCAACACCACTCTCCCCCAGCGACCTCTACGTTCTCCCCAGGTGTTCACTCCTGTTCTTGTACACGTCTCCCGGAACACACGCCCGAAAGCACCTCTAAGAGCACATTTCACCTCGGAGGGAGGCGACTCCCCTGTACCCAAGCACCTTCAAAATCCCTCTCCGAAGCGGCCGTTCTGGCTCACACGCCCACCGACAGGACACAGAGATCACGCTGCGAACCCTCCATAGCTTCAGACTTAAAATCTTGCCACTCTGATGGGTGTTTTTTTTGTTTTGCTTTGTTTTGTTTAAAGGCTTTTAGTTTTAAAAGCCATCATGTAACTGAAACCATCCCCTCTTAGTCCTCATAATGGGACCGAATTAAATGGAGCCGAGGCCTACGCTCTGCTGATGAAACTGCAGGAGGATTAACTTCACAACCTCCCCCACCTTGGGTGCTCTGATCACAGACTAAAACCAACCTTCTCTTCCCGAGCAGCAAACGTCAGAGAGAACACCGGCGTCCACCCACTCTGAGTCACTTCCACACCCTGGGGACCCGCTCGGCCCCTCCGTGGCAGGCAGGTGAGTCCAGCTACGTAAATATTTATTAAAATTGATATGAGAGGGCTCCCCTGTGGCGCAGTGGTTGAGAACCCGCCTGCCAATGCAGGGGACATGGGTTCGATCCCTGGTCCGGGAAGATCCCACATGCCGCGGAGCAACTAAGCTCCTGTGCCACAACTACTGAGCCTGCGCTCTAGAGCCCGTGAGCCACAACTACTGAGCCTGCGTGCCGCAACTACTGAAGCCCACGCGCCTAGAGCCCGTGCTCCACAATGAGAAGCCACTGCAATGAGAAGCCCGCACACTGCAACGAAGAGTAGCCCCCACTCGCCGCAACTAGAGAAAGCCCGCGTGCAGCAATGAAGACCCAACACAGCCAAAAATAAATAAATTAATTAAATAAATTAAAAAAAAAAAAACTGATATGAGAGCCAGGATGGGAGGTGAGTTTGGGGGAGAATGGATACATGTATATGCATGGCCGAGTTCCTTTGCTGTGCACCTGAAACTAACATTGTTAATCGGCTATACTCCAATATAAAATAAAAAGTTAAAAAAAAAAAACTGGTATGAGCATGGCACTAGGCAAGGGTTTTTGAATTATTATTTATAGACTTCATAAGCATCTATCCTAAAATTACTAGTTAGCAACTGAAAAAAGCAAAGCTCTATACCACCCTCACAGCTTTATCTGAACAACTTTAAAAGGGGAAAAATGAAAACTCCACCACAAAGAGAAATATCTTGTTAAACCAGCTCTGCCACTTAAGGTTAAGGAATTTACCGTCCCACAGTTTCAGTGAGATAGCTATGATGTTTCCCTTTAAGTTCATATTTTTGAGATTTCTTCAAGGTATCATTGGACAAGGTTCCCTAGATCCTCTCGTCCATTAATTTCTAGACAAGAGTTTTACGAAAGGCAATGAAGACGGAGCTCTGACTTCCTCTCTGCTTCCTGGGACACCCCACTGTGGGCCGGGAGGTGAGCAGACAACACGGTCCCGGCTGTAAAACAAGAAGACATCGGGACCAAGCCGCTGCTCCGGCCGACATGACCTCGTCAGGGCCCCAGGTGGCGGTGCTCCTGGCTCCGGGAGGCGGGGGCGTGAGGCTGGTGGGTGCACGTGGCGGGTGCACAGTGCACTGCAGCCCATGAGGCAGCGTCCCGGAAGAGAAGTGGGAAATGAGGCGCTGGGGGGAGCAGGACCAGAGCGGGTGTCGGCAACAGTGTTTGGGTTAGGCAGAGGCGGCCGGGGGTAGGCGCTGGAAAGCCAAGCCCTTCCTCTACCCTCTCTCCGGCCCATTCACTCGTCCGCCTTCTCCATGGTGAGGACACAAGGCTTCCTGTACCCACGTCACCACCATCTCCCGGGAGCCTCCTGACCTCGGCTGACCTTGCACCCTCCCGCCTCCACTGCACCCCTAACTGCAGGCTCCCCACACCAGCACTCAGCTCTTGGCCCCTCTTCCCTTTAATCCTATCCCTTGGGAAACTCATTCACTTCCAAGGAGTCAACAAACGCTCAGGTGGAGGGAGGACCTGCGGCCAGTTCTGACTCCGCTCAACCTTGTGTGTTTGATCCACGGGTTTATTAAGCACCGACTGTGTCCCAGGCACTGGGAATCGGGCAGAGACAGGACAGACCCACCCTTGTCTCTCAAGCAGTTCTCTTTACTCAGGATGTCTGAAAGGCAGTGTGTCCTCCCCACGTATCTCCCACCATCTGGGTTTCTGACCAAAACCCTTCGTGCCCAAGTGCACCTCTGGGTTCATCCAGGTGTCCTCCCTCCCCGCCTCCAAACAAGTTACCACGACCTGGGTGGGGTTCCTCTTACTCCTTCTGCCACCGTCACAGGCCCTCTGCCTGTTCATCTCCGAAGCTGGGGAGGCTCCCTGACGTGTCCCTGCAGCCCAACCACCTCCCGGCGGGTCAGGCCTAAAGCACTGTTCCCGGCACTCAAGGCCCTTTACCCTCCAGCTCCCACTAACGCTTCGCCCCCTCCCCAGCACCCTTTCAGATCAGCCCAGCATCCTCGCCTGCACAGGGACCTTTCGCCCGTAGATGCCGGGAGAAAGCACTTGTTATCTGTCTGCGCTGAGATCTTTGCTGCTCATGGTGTTTCCTGCACAGTTAGCTCAGACCAAGTTCTCCATGGTGAGCTCTTCCCGCAAACAGCCGGCGCCCCGGGCAGTGAGGGGCTCCGTGAGGGCGGCCCAGCCTGCGGTTGTTGAGGGTCACGGTGCTGTGTGGCCGGTCGGCGGTCCACACGCCAGGAGTGCAGGCAGCTCGCATGTCCCCAGTGCAAGACAGACTGAGGGGGGGAGCGCCTCCCAACACCCCGACACTGCCTGCAACTGGGAGAGCCTCAGGGACCGGAAGGGGCAAGTTCAAGACCCTCTGCCGGCCAGAGGAGGTGCCGGGCCACAAGAAGGCCAGGGCTCGGCGGCCCGCGGGAAGACCTCAGAAGCCGGCTCTGCAGAGGGGGATGGGAACGGATGAGACGGCTCCCAATCGACTGAAGGGAGGGTGGGCCACCCAGGGACCAAGTCGGGAAGGAGTGGACTTCTGACACCTGGACATCGAGGTGACAGTTAAAGCTACGAGTGAGCGATTCTACAAAGAAGGTGGCTTAAAACGAGAGCAAATTATCTGAAGTCTGAGCTTCTGGGGACACCCAGAGATGAAGGTCCAGAGGAAAAAAACCCCGGCAGGTGAAATGTCGGTCAGCTGACACACTCACTGGTTCCTGCGAGGCGCCCCCCAGCCCAGGTGTCAGGGGAGGACGCACAGAGAATTTTGCTAGTGTCCACATGCCTGTCCTCAACACCCGCCTCCCCCTTTCTCCCCTGCAGTAGAGCCTCAGGTCTGTGACAGCCACGCGCTCGACACTCTGGGCGTGACCTCATCTTGGTGGCTGCCAGCACCCCAGGACAAGGAGGGCTTCTGTGAGGCTCTGGCTGTGAGACTCGCCACTTGGAGGCCAGACTTAATAAATAATCTGCCGCTAAAACTGAGCATCCGAAGAGCCCCCTGAACGACTAGGACGCTGCCAGCTGAGCTGGCTCCGTCACACACATCTGTGCAAGGAAC
This sequence comes from Balaenoptera physalus, assembly GCF_965194825.1. NCBI lineage: Eukaryota > Metazoa > Chordata > Mammalia > Artiodactyla > Balaenopteridae > Balaenoptera > Balaenoptera physalus. The sequence goes on from NC_138898.1 coordinate 84,950,034, forward strand.
CACCGTCATTTCATCCACTGCTGCTTGACGCTTCTCCACTTTGGAAAATTCAGCATACGCAAGAAAACAGAAAGTAAAACGCTTGTAGTGATACACGGCATATTAATTATCCCCATGGAAAATCAAATCACACTGAAACTTCAAATTAACTTTTATGAAACTTTTTGAACTTTCTTACATGGCACTCTTCCCAAAGGCCCCAGTGGTGCCTTCTTTATAAGCTTTGAAATCAGTCAGATGCTTCCAGGACAAAGGAGAATCACCTTTAACTCAATGTTTGATGGTTTGTGTTGTTCACAGTGTCTTGGGGTTGAAATTCTCATGACTCCATTTGTTACCAACAATTTAATGAGTTGCTCATCGTATCAGCCATGAATGATCAGCAAACAACTATGCCTGCTCATTTATCTCCTCTAGTTTAATTTGAGTCCTTAAAATAAATGTTCACGTCTGCAACAGAGGGTCTGATATGATTCTTTTGTCTGGAGACTGTAAAATAAGCATGCCAACTACTGCTGCCTTTGGTAGATTTCAAGGTCGTCTGCTTTGCCAAGGTCCCTTAAAAACAAGTGCTGCTTTCCCTTGAAACCACCAAAATGTCAGTCCCATGAGGGCAGGCGCTGTCATTTTCTCAGTGCTAATCCCAGATACCTAGCATTGTGCTGGTCCTTACTAACCAAACAAGAAAGATTAGTGTAACTACTGGATGAGTGAATTTTCCATCACGGCCATCATACATGTAGGTGTAGGTATATACCTCCCACCTTCATAAATATCTGTGTTCAGAGACTACACAGAAACATGTAAATGGATGTGCTGCCCCCAGAGGGACATGCTACATGGCTGCTTGCAGTTGGACTGTCAGACCACCTTTCCACCCCGTCCTGCCCACGTGCATCGGGCACCAGCACTGTCTGTCCCCCACCGCGATAAGCAGGGTAAGGTTTAACTAACATCAGACTTTAACACCGCATAAGTAAGGTTTAACTAACATCAGACTTTAACACCGCGCTCTACCGAGGTGTCCTACTGTCATCTGAAAGTAATAACCTAATTTATACGGGGCTACTAATAAACGTTTAACAACAGGAGAAGGAAACACAGTAACTCTGCAAAGTGGAATTCTTAAAGGGACAGTGGCAACTTTCAGCTGAAAGAAAGATTTAACTTAGCTAATCTGCATGAACATCAGTGCCTCTGCAGCATCCAGAAATATGTTCTCAAAAGGTCATGTGCATAAGCATTCACTGTGAAGAATAAAAACAGTTGTTCTGAGTTTCTTGACAAATAAGAATAACTGCTCTATAATAAGAGCAACTGCTGGTGGGCATGTGTAGCCAAACAAATAGGGCTTTGTGCACCTGGCCCTCCCCACTGAAGGACCACAGCCGGGCCCAGAAGTGGGTAGGAAGGACAAGGAGGCCAGAGCCAGCAGGAGATTCGGACGTCGGACCCGGGAACTTGGGGCCAAGCCCCGTCTTCCCTCTCCCACGGCTGAGGCCATGCACAAAGACCCAGCCGCTGTGGGTCTCAGTTTCTTTGTGGTTTACTGAGAGGATTGGCCTAATTTTGGTGATTCTACAAAACATTTCAAGCAGATGATATGTATTGTGAATACTGTTGGGGAAATAGCGTTTCCCCCATTTATTTTTTAAAGAAATAATTAAGGTGGCTCACTAAATATATGCCCCACCTTGAAGCGCCCCCAGATGAAATATAAAGTTTAAATAAGTTATTAAAAATAAGTGCCGTCATTACGGAAATGCAAGTCCAAACTACAATGAAATACTACCTCATACCCATTAGGATGGCTTCTATCAAAAAACCAGAAAATAGGGCTTCCCTGCAGCACAGTGGTTAAGAATCCGCCTGCCAATGCAGGGGACACGGGTTCGAGCCCTGGCCCGGGAAGATCCCACGTGCCGCGGAGCAACTAAGCCCGTGCACCACAACTACTGAGCCTGTGTGCCACAACTACTGAGCCTGTGTGCCACAACTACTGAGCCTGTGTGCCACAACTACTGAAGCCCGCACGCCTAGAGCCCGTGCTCCGCAACAAGAGAAGCCACCACAATGAGAAGCCCGCACACTGCAACGAAGAGTAGTTCCCGCTCGCTGCAACTAGAGAAAGCCCGCATGCAGCAACGAAGACCCAACGCAGCCAAATAAATAAATAAAATTTTAAAAAGAGTAGGAATATAAAAAAAAAAAGAAACAGGAAATATGTGTTGGCGAGGATGTGGAGAATCAGAAACCTGGTGCCCAGGCTTCCCTGGTGGCACAGTGGTTAAGAATCTGCCTGCCAATGCAAGGGACACGGGTTCGAGCCCTGGTCCGGGAAGATCCCACATGCCGCAGAGCAACTAAGCTCGTGTGCCACAACTACTGAGCCTGTGCTCTAGAGCCCGTGAGCCACAACTACTGAAGCCCGTGCGCATAGAGCCTGTGCTCTGCAACAAGAGAAGCCACCGCAGTGAGAAGCCCGCACACCGCAACAAAGAGTAGCCCCTGCTCACCGCAACTGGAGAAAGCCCGTGCACAGCAACAAAGACCCAACGCAGCCAAAAATAAATTAATTAAATAAATAAATTTTTAAAAAAAGAAAGAAAGAAACCTGGTGCCCTGTTGATGGGAACGTAAAATGGTGCAGCCATTGTGGAAAACAGCGTGGCGGTTCGTCAAGTTGTTAAAAATAGAATACCATATGATTCAGCAAATCCACTCCTAGGTGTAGATATATTCAAAAGAATTGAAAGCAGGGTCTCAAAGAGTTATTTGTACACCCTTGTTCAGAGCAGCATTATTCACAATAGCTACAACGTGGAAGCAACCCAAGTGTCCACCCATGCATGAAAGGATAAACAAAATGTGGTCCATCCATACAATGGAATATTATGCAGCCTTAAAAAGGAAGGACATTCTGGCATCTGCTAGAACACGGATGAGCCTTGAGGACAATATGCTGAGTGAAATAAGTGAGTCACAAAAAGACAAATACTGCAAGATTCCACTTCTATGAGGTCCCTACGGTAGTCAACCTCACAGATACACAAAGTAGAATGGTGGGTGCCAGGGGCTGGGAGGAGGGGGGAGATGGGGACTTAGTGTGTAATGGGTACAGTTTCTGTTTTGCAAGATGAGAAGAGTGCTGTGAATGGAAGCTGCGGATGGTTACACAATATGAATGTACTTAATGCCACTGAACTGTACACTTAAAAATAGTTAAGGGCTTCCCTGGTGGCGCAGTGGTTGGGAGTCTGCCTGCTAATGCAGGGGGCACGGGTTCGATCCCTGGTCTGGGAGGATCCCGCATGCCGCGGAGCGACTGGGCCCGTGAGCCACAACAGCTGAGCCTGCACGTCTGGAGCCTGTGCTCTGCAACAGGAGAGGCCGCAATAGTGAGAGGCCCACGCACCGCGATGAAGAGTGGCCCCCGCTCGCCGCAACTGGAGAAAGCCCTCGCACAGAAACGAAGACCCAACACAGCCAAAAATAAATAAATAATTAATTAATTATTAAAAAAAATAGTTAAGATGGTACATTTTATGTGTATTCTGTAATTTAAAACATTAGAAAGGAAAAAAACCCTGTATTACACATAAATAGCGTACCCCTGACCTCCTGAGGGAAACACATACCATCACCTAAGAAGGGACCTAGCCAAACAAATGAAAAACAAACAAAAAATCCAAATCTGATCTTCAGATTCAGAAATAGATTACAAAGGGGTGGTGGGTTGGGAACTGGCTGATTAAGAGACTTACAAGACTAAAAGATGTACGAACCAATCACAGTATAGGGATCTTACTTGGATTCTGATTCAAACAGATTTTTTAAAATGACATTTATGAGAAAACAGAAATTTGAGTACGGACTGGATAGTTGATATTACCGATTTTTTGCCATTTGCGGGGGAGATATGATAATGGTACTGTGGTTTAAAGTCCTTATCTTTTAAAGATACACACTGGAATATTTATGGATGAAGTAAGAATATGGGGCCTGGGATTTGTTTCAAAATTAAGTTGGGTAGAGAAGGACAAAGTTCAGCTAAAACAAAGCTGGCCATAAGTGAAAAATTATCGAAGCTGCGTAATGGTACAAAAGGCTTCATTCTGCTCTTCTGTTTGGGTATGTATCTGAATTTGGAGCCACATTTTCCAGGTACACTGAACAATAAAGGGTCTTATCCTTTCTGGGCATTAAACTTCAGATGTGACATTTTCGAGCGCATAAACTGTAAACTGTAAGAAAACCAACACAACACTTGCCCCCATACCAACCCTGGTAATGAAATGATTTAAGGGCATGCTTGGGTTGCAAATTATACCCGGATTTTAAATATGTTCCTCGATGCATACAGAGTCAGTATAATTACTGAAAAAGAGGAAAACCCCACCCTTTTACAGGCAACTTAAAGGGAAAGGGGGCAGGTCCTGAGCCCACCAGCTGAAAGCCTTCCCTGAACACCTTCTGAGCCTGGGTTGGGGGATGGGGTCGGGGAGCGGGCTGGCCTGTCAGGGTCGCATTTCACAGACAGCTGTTCTCTGTCAAGCTGAAGGGCAACAGCAGGCTGGAAGGGCAGGCGAATAATCGGTGGACGGCCTAGTGTAATCTGTAAAGTGAACTAAACAGAATACAAATGGCATCTACCATATGGTACGGTTTACTATGTAAACCTACCAGAGTGTAAGCTCCTTAAGGGCAGGAATCACCTTGACCTCTCCCTACCACCCCAGAACCAAGAAGAGAGTCTGGCATGTAGCCAGATGCTCAAGGCGTGTTTCTTGAGCTGCTGACTGCATGAGTGGATAGCAGAAATCCAGGTGTCCATGCAGAAATACCCAAACGAAACGAATCACATCGTTAACGGGGATTCTAACCCTGGTAGTGGGATTACGGGTGTCAGACACATGACTGACTACCCACCACCGCCCAACAGCCCGGATGTACAGAAATCCCACTCGTGCTTCAAGGCCCAGCAGCACCGTTACCGCCAAATCGGGTCCTGCTGCCCACCCCGCCCCAGCCCTGCACCCAAGCCCTACACCTGGCGAGGCCTCCCCCCGTAGCAGTTAAGGCACTGGGCACCTGTCCTCTCCCCGCAGACGGGGCTCCCGGAGGTCCAGCCAGCACCAAACGAGCTTTGTAGCCCCAGCGTCTGCGGCAGCGCCAGGCAGTTTGTTCAATTCAAATAACTAAAACATTTCAGTTCCAAAAGATTGGGGTGAAAATGGGTTGCAAATGTGACACCTGTTCCTGACCCTTAACCGCTAACCACTCAATATGGAAAACAGCCTCCACTTCGAGAAGCAACTATTACGCAGCGTTTCAGATGATCAGCACGGGCAACAAAGGAGAATCTGTGGCCCGTGAAACACTGCCAGGATAAAAGAGATGACTGGGAGCGCACGTCCAACTACCAGATGGAAGCAGCTGGAGTCAAACATTCAAACTCCCGCAGCTGGCAGGAAGGAGGCAGGACCCGCCACAGTAAAGCGCCTGCCCGCCCCCTCCTTCCACGGGGCTGAGGGACCGATTCTGGAGCAAGGCAGCACCTCACACGTTCAGAGACTCAAGATTTTCAGAGACAAGTCAACTATACACAATAAGAAATAAACTAAAAAATATATACATATGTGTGAAATATTTTTTTTAAAAAGGAAGATTTTCAGAGACAGACAGACAGAACTAGTGCATCTGGTTTTCTGGATGAAGCAACTAAGTCTCGAGAAAGAGCTGTAACCAGCCCCAGGCCCTGGAGCAGGTGAGGGCAGAGTCTGGGCCAGGCCACCTCTCCCCCGAGACACCACGGACTGTCTCACTTCTGTGCCACTCGGGTGAAACGCCCCCTTCACAGCGTTATCTTTTAGGTGTGGTCATGGTATTACGGTGTTTTAAAAAAAAGACAGACACATCATCTTCTAGAGATACATACTGAAATGTTTACAGATAAAATAATATGATAGCCTTTTCAAAATTCTAGAAACAGGTGGAGGTAGGGATGAAATTAGACAGGCCGTGAGCCGTTAACTGGTAAAGCCGGTGATGGTACACGGGGGTTCACTAGCGCTGCCTCTGCTCTGGTGTATATTTGAAAGGTTTCACTAGGAAAAATTGTCTTAAGTACTCTCCAAAATACCAGGCAGCAGCAATGACAGCTTCTTCAAGGAGAGTTTTGTTACCATCTAGGTCTTCTCCAAAAAAAGAAAGAGGAGGAAGGAAAGGGAGGGGGTGGGGGAAGAAGAAGAAGGAAGAAAAAAAAAAAACCTTTCTATGACTGTCTTTAAGACACTGCCCCCTGGGAATTCCCTGGTGGTCCAGTGGTTAGGACTCCGCGCTTCCACTGCAGGGGGCACGGGTTTGATCCCTGGTCAGGGAACTAAGATCCCACAAGCCAAAAGAAAAATAAAATATAAAAAAGACACTTGCCCCATAAAGCTTATGGCAAGAAAAAAAAAAAAAAAAGAGGGCAGCTTATTGAACAAGTTATCAAGTCAGCAGAGAAAACAAGCCATGTCAGTATTAGATCATTAAATCAGCATTCTGGCAAAAAACAGTATTTCCAAACATTCTGATGACAGCTGGATCAAACCCGCCAATACTTGACAGTAATAAATATAGTTATTTGGGAAGAAAAATAGGGAGTGACCTTACAGTTCCACTGAAATATGCCAAATAAGGAAAGCTTGAAGCTGTAGGAAATGGAAAAGAACGGCTAATATTTGGCAAGCTTCCTTTATGATCAACAAATTAAAATGTTAAGGAAGCAATCTGTTGAGAAAAGATATTTTTAAAAGGAGCTGAATCATGCAGGTTCGGCCCCGGATATGGTCAATTGGTAATTTTAAATCATTTTTAAAAGTTAATGTTTTCAGCCCCCAGAAATTGCATTTAAGACAGCGCTGAGTTAATCATAAGCCCGCCTCCCTCGCAGCTCAGGTGGAGGGAGGGAAGCCTTAACTTAAGTTTCCCTGCAGCTCTGCCCTTAACCCCTGGTCAGCAGCCACAGCAAACGCAGCCTCCGCCCGGCCACTTGAATGATAAGGGGATAAACAAAAACACAGCCTCAAAGACTTTAGCTCCCCATTTCCAAAGACACGCTGGAGGCCGATCCTTTTTCAATCGCTAGCCATCTGACCTACTTTGAATCTAGAAAGCCTGACGTTACTGGATTTCTTCAACAAAGAAAAGGTACAAGTGTTTTCACAATCCATGGATAAATAAGAGGACATTCTTGTGATTAAAAGCCTTCGCAGTTCTACGGGCCAACGCGTACCTTCATTAAGGCACCACAGTTCACACAGGGGGGAGGGGGCAGCTTTTATAAATAGTGGCTCACGTGACAATAAGTCACTGCAGAAGAAAAGGTCCGGGGGGGGGGTGGTGAGGGGCCAAGAGGGGGTGCTAGTTTATAAGGGGTGGGAAGGGGACATCTGAGACCTGAAGGAAGTAAAACCCATCGAGGCAAACCAAAGGCGGCCCTGCAGTGGAAGCCCCGTCACCACCCCCAAAACAGAAACCAAAACGCTGTGGGCGAGAGACTTCTGTCCATTTGCCTGCTTACAAGCTGCTTTAGCTTTGCCATAGCCTTGAGGAATCCAGATACTGTATTTTTTTTTTTCATCAGTTCCCTGGTAATGAGCCCTCCTCCTCGGTAACAACTGAAATACAGTGTCGGGTTTTAAAATCCTCTTGGTTCCAGCATCAGCCCTGTACTGAGTGGAGCCGATCTCGGCACTCAGTTAAGGATTTCCCTGGTGGTCCAGTGGTTAAGACACCGAGCTTCCAATGCAGGGGGCGTGGGATCAAGGAGAAAAAAAAAAAAAAAAAAAAGCCCTCAGTTAAAACGTCAGACCCGGGGTTGTTGATGCAACAAACACTGATCCACACTGGACTGCACTCCTGAAACGGCCCCAGGTGACCCTCCAGACGGCACCGCGGGAACGGCTGGCCCTAAGGGGGCCACTCAGCTCCCGTGACAACTGCCAGCGCCCAGCGCCCACCCGCCCACAGGGGACAGGCCTGACGGGAGGGACCACATGGGAGCAGACAAAGTCAGCAGCTGCGCTGTCGACACGATCCGTGGCAAGTCGGCCAACCTGGAGGCCCCAGAATCTTCCAGGGTCAGTTCTATCAGCGGACCAACGCCAAGGCCTTGGCTCGTCCCCAGCCAGAATGGAGACAAGAAGCCCCGCTCACCTGTTGGTGAAGTTTAGGAAGCAGCCTGCCTCGGGCAGGGGAGAGTCACCTCCACCACTTTCACAGTCAGACTGCGGCTGCCTGGCCTCACTGAGACAGAGGTCAGTTGAGCATGTCTTGAAAGGCCTGAGTAGGTTGGCTTCATATTTAGTGATTTGATTTTATTTTGTTTCTTTATTCATTCATTCATTCATTCATTTACTTTTTGGCTGCACCGTGTGGCTTGCGGGATCTTAGTTCCCAGATGAGGGATTGAACCTGCACCCTCAGCAGTGAAAGCACCGAGTCCTAACCACTGGACGGCCAGGGAATTCCCATCATATTTAGTGTCGTTAGTCTGTTCTCACATGGACAGCTAAACAGGCAGACTCTGCAAAGCTGGCTACTGGACGCACAGCAGCCAAGCCCGCGTGCTCGAGGCGGAGCAGGCAGGGAAACTGAGAGCACGGGACACGGACACACAGTCCACACCGAGTGCGAACACACGTCCACGGAGCAGCGAGGGCCTGGGGCCTCCTTGCTCCGTGGTCTCAGCATCCTTACTGATGAAGCTGATCTCTGAAAATCACCAGGAAGAACAGCTGAGGGAAAAAACCCTGACCCCGCCATCCCCCCAAAAAAACCCAAAAGAAATAAGAAAAAAAAACCCTAGAAACTTCCTTGCAATTCTGCAAAGCCACAGGAGGGCTAAGTCGTTCTGACCTAAGTCCAGGTAAGGGGGTAACAGGCTGGTCGGGGGGCTGGTGGGGGGGGGCCAGCCCAGCCCTGTCCGTCCCCTCCCATCTCATGTGTGGGAAGACAGGCCCTCAGAGCTCCGAGGCACCCAGCACGTTAATCCTCCTCTGGTTAAATCGCATCCTCTCACTTCACCTGACTCCACCCTCACGCTGCTGTATTTAATTCAAAACAGCTGATTTCAGAGGCGCTCATCCTCATCTTTCATTCTAGTCCACAGCATTCCAAGAGCTGACTATTAAGTGAGACCAGTGAAAGGCCTTTCTGTGTTGAAAACATCTTTTATGTGTTGAAAGTGGATGAAAGCCATGCATTTTGACTCCTGGAAAAAAAAAAAAAAAAAAAAAGCATTTCTTTTTATTTCAACAGATATTTCAAAACTATGACATTTATTGAATGCTATGCCTATTCTATGCGAGACACCGTGGGAGGTGCTGAGTCCCCAGTCAAGCACAGCCCGCGCTGCTAAGCTGACCCGGCATAAAACAAGGACCCAGAGGACCGTAATCATAGGTGCGGTGAGGGCGGAAATATAGGGCAGGCCAGGAGCGCCCCTGGGGGTCAGAGGAGGACAGATTCCATCTGCTGGAGGGGATCGGAAGGGCTTCATTCAAACAGAAACGGGAACTTGATCCGGGCAGCGGGACTTCAGAGGCGGAGGGGAGAAGCATGGAGAGGGAGGGAGGGGGCAGCACGAGCAGAGGCCTGACCGGGGAGGGTGGGTTCTGACACCCGGGGCCTGGTCGGCTGCACGCGTGGGAGCCCGAGGAGGCGGAGGTCACAGAGGACGAGGCCCGAGGAGGCACTGCAGCATTCATCCAGCTGCAAGAAAGCAGTTTCGCTTTAATGATGAAGAGGGAACCAGACAGAAGAGGGGTAAGAAGGAGGCTTCTCCTCAAAGCGCGACAGGCTGCCCCAACGTCCCCAGAATTGGAGAAACAGTTGAACTTGGTCTGACTGGGGCAGCTTTTGAAGTCACTAACCACAAGGAGGAAGCATTCCCTCGGGCCTGCAGGAAACAGATTGCGCGGCTGCGTCTGTCCGGCTGAGAGAGGCCCAGCCCTCGGAAGGGTTTCCATCCAGAGGGGATGGAGTATGCTCGCACCATCTTTCTGTGGCGTCCCCGTCACTTTCCAGACCCACCAGACTCCTGGCTGGGCCCGCTTGTAGAGCCTTCAGTTAGGGAATGGGGAACACTGGCTCCGATAAGCGGTCAAGGACAGGGCAGGGAAAGGACGAAGATGCAATGCCGGTGAAATAAACAAACTGCAACTGAGGAATAACATTCTGGTCATTATGTATCATTGACAACTTAAAACTTATGGTTACCTGCATACTTCCACCTGATCTCAGCTGTTTTTTGGTTTTGTTTTGTTTTGTTTTGTTTTTGACCTCAGCTGTTTCTTAAGGGAGGGGGAGAACGCACAAAGTACCAGACTGAATGTTGTGACTTAAATGGTAAAATTCCTGCAAACCCACTGGTGACTCTCCCAGTGTGCCACCTGTAAATTCAGGTAAAACCCTACCTCTCCCCAAGCCTTGTTTTCTTGGTCAATTGAGGAGAAATGACCAGACTCTACGGAGAGAGGCCATGCCCCTCAGGGTGGCCCCTGGCAGGCAAGGCCACCAAGACAGATGAAATGGGGCTCAGTATCACCACAGAGGAAGGAGGAGTTTCCGAGGAGATGGAGCTCCTGGGGCTGGGAAGGCAGAAAGGCCTCCACAGGGAGGCAGGGCCTGAGCTGGGGGCTCCAAGGGAGGGGGTCCACCCCCGGCAAAAGGGGGGAAGAGTGAGTTCTGAGGCAGGAAGTGGGGCATCAATGTGTTGGGGAAGATTACAGGCGAGAGGCAAGAAGACGAAATAACAGGGAGGGAGGGACGTGACCCCTGCAGTTGAGCAGCACAATCCAAGCCAAGTCCGTTTTGAGTTCTTCTGAGTGTGTGTGTGAATAACCACTACGGAGAATGAGGTGTCACCTAAATGCGAGACGCGGGTGCCATTTCTTAGTCCAGTAAGGATGTTACGGTTAATAATAGCTCCCATTTACAGAGCAGCTACCAGCAGACACTTCACATACATTCCCTCTTTTTGTTTTTATAACAACCCAGTTAGGAAGGTCTCGCCTTTCAGACGAGGGAGTGAAGGCATCCAACCACAAAATGGTGGAGGATTTGAACCCAGGCCTTGGGTTCCAAAGCCCACAAGGCTTCCTTCTTCCCATCACAATCAAGGCTCCTACGCTAGTGAGCCCACGGTTCGAGGCATTTCACAAAGTCCCTCTGAAGACGATCCCCAACGTGTGTTAATCACGTGTCACTCAGGGCAGCCCAGTCGGAAGGAGCTCCCAGAAGATCGCTGTGATGTGTCTCCTAGAAAACCGGTGTCGTCACAGACACACAGCCTTACCCCACACAGTAAAGTGAGGCATTTTGAAAACGTGTGACTTCCAGCTTTAAAATGGCAGCTTGACACCCAAGCTCTCTCTGCTCCCTCCAGAACAGTAAGGTCTAGTCTCACAGGAGAGGGTTGCAAAGGAGAAGTCCACCGAATCTTAGAAGCTTTCCAGCTTCTGAACCAGCCACAGCCGACTTCACAGACCAGAGGAAGCTCACAGCTCAGCCTCAACACAGGCCGTCAGACTTCTAGGCTCAACCACCCCACCTGGCAGGGAACCCAGGGCATTCATGGGAGAAACTGTCAAGCCCAGGAGAAAAGAGCACAGACACGGACACTTGGGGAACTCCCCCCAGCAAAGCACCTGGGCTGATCACTTACAGCGAAGGCCACCAGTCGACTGCCCCCAAAACCACCCCCTCAAGACACACATACACGAGCTTCCATTATAAGCATGCTAGTGCCTTGCTCTTATATAGAGACAGATGATGAAATGTCACCAGACATTTCAGGAAATTTCTAACTGGGACCAAAACAAGAGAAAAAAGGAGCAGAGACGAACCAACAGGAGACTTCCTGGACTTCCCTGGTGGACCAGTGGTTAGGACTCTGTGCTTCCACTGCAGGGGGCAAGGGTTCGATCCCTGGTCGGGGGAACTTAGATCCCACAAGCTATGAGGCATGGCCCAAAAAATAAAAATTAAAAAAAAAATTTTTGTTAATAATTAAGAAAAAAATACTGAGCCTTAAAGAACTTTGAAAAAAAATGAAAATTAAGTGTTTTGAAAGAAAGAAAATATACAAAAACAATGATTACCTTTAGACAATTTTTTATTTTAAGATTAAATACATTCAAGATGTACAACTTTTTTTTTTTGGAACCTTGAACAATTTTAAACTGTGATAACCATAGGGGCCACGTGGAAAAGCATTAATTCTGCCTTATAACTGTTTCCACTCCCAAACCTCTCTCATCCGTGACCTATTTGCGAATGGCTGAACCTGGGAGCTTTGCCCCTACCTGGATTGGAAATGTCAGGTGGAGGAGGCTGCCCAGGGCTGCCAGGCCTGAAACCGTAGCCCAGGAGACCTGCACATGTGAGCCAACCTTGGCCTCCACTTCCTGGAGTTCTGGGCCTGCCAGACGGTGTGATGCAACGTCTCGGGGCACCTGCGCAGCAGGGAACCATGGAGGCTTGAGCGTTGCATTCTTTTCTCCTTGTCACCCAAGATTTTTTACCAGAGTTTTCTGACTTTGCTTCTGAAACCCTTGCTGGTCGCATATTCTATACAACTATCTCACCACCTTCGCCAAATTTCAGTTCTATTATCTTTCTAAAAGTCAGATCAAAGTGTGCTTTATATGAATTTCCTACGTTCAAAATTCAGCCAATGGCACCGCTCCATTCAAAACTACTTGAGAGAGGACAGAGCACTCACATTAGCCACTCTGCCCACTCTCTCCCAAACCCCCAACTCAGCTCCCCTGCACACAAGGACAGGGCTGACCACCCAAGAGCCCAAATCTCCTGCCAAGGAAGAAACACCTACTTGGAAACAGTCTTCAAGATCTCTGCCAAGAAAACAGAACTCCAAGCCCGACAGGTAAGTCGCAAGGCACAGTAGCTTTTCCTGCTCATGGCTGGAAGAAGAGCCAGAAAAAAAAAGAAAAGAAGAAGAAGAAGTTGTACATCTTGAATGTATTTAATCTTAAATACACCAGAGAGAGCAAACCCAAGCTCTCTACACGGGCAGAGAGATGCCCTGAAAGTATTGTATTGGTCTACACACTCTCTGTCTTCTATTTGTGGTGCATTTCAGAAGGTACCAGAAATGGTTCTCATCCTTAGGGGTAAGTCCATCCAGTGAGCACAGAGCCTCACTCTGCACAGAAGTGGTAAATTCGGGATGAATTTGGCCCCCATGAAGGCCTAGCAGGCTGAGAGAACAGGAGGAGGAAAAACATTCAAATAATCACTCGTCCCAGTCAGTGCTAAGAATCAAGCGGCTTCTTTGGAAGGATCCTTTCACTGCCTGGATCTGAGAGGATTTCCACTCAGCAATTCCTCCTCTCTGTAGGAAGTCTGCCACCAAATGTCAGAAGCCAAAGGTGACAAGTACTGCACGACTCACGTTTTTCATTTGCCTGCTGAACACTCAATGTGCAAGCTACTCACACCCAGAGGCACGCTTTTGCCTTAATGCATTATTCAAACCGAGGTGGGTTTAACGTGTAAGCAGATATTTTTCATCATATAAGGGGAAAACAGTCTCTGGGGAAAAGCATAAAAGAAATAAAAGTAGTAAACAACACACCGACACGTACCCAGTGACCCAGACGGCGGTACTGACACTGTGACATAGGACATTGCCGTCTGGGTCACCAGTATTACGCTTTTACTAGAAGGCGGTGTCTCTTGGTGAGCTGCCAACACTACATCCTTTCCTTGACTTCGTCATTTTGAGGCTAAAAGACACTTAGGATAGTGTATCCGGTTCTGTCCTAAACTGAGTCTCAGCAAGTCTCCTAGAGAGTAAGTAGTTTTATTATCACCATTGTACAGAGGAAGCAGGTTAAGTGCCCAAGGTCACACAGCCAGTAAATGGAGATCCCAAGTCAGATGGGCCGGTGGGTCTGGGCCACCCAAAGGCAGGCCACCTAGGAACCCCACGTTCTCACGCTGAGAGCTGCCATCACCAGGGGACAGTGTGCCAGGGACCCAGCACAATGAGTAGAGAAGACACTCCCCAAAGTGCATTCTCCAAACAAGCGTCTGTCTCCGGTCTTGGCCCTGACACGTGCTACGGCACTGGTGACAACACTACCTTCCCCACGCGATGGCTGTGGTAGGTATATTCATCACAACGTCAGCTAGTCCCTTCCTAGCGGCTCAGACAAATCATACTGAAGGTCAATGCTGAAACCTGCAGTGAATCCCTATGTTCCTCAACAACCTCCACAGGGGAGGAGCTGCCTCTCCAGCGAACAGCCCCAGCCTGCAATCTTGTCTTCTGGTCTCCTACTCCCAAGTGGACCGCTGGTACTGCCACTGGGACTTCCCTTGCCTTCTTCCAATTTGTTGTTTTAATATGTTAGGACCTTGAATATCAGATAATCGATACTATCAGAACTGTGCGTCAAAAAGGAGGTAGGTTTACAGAGTAATGAGAGCAAAGATGATCCAAAATCTCGGCAACAGAATGGAGCAAATACAAGAAACATTTAACAAGGATCTACAAGAACTAAAGAGCAAACAAACAGTGATGAACAACACAATTACTGAAATTAAAAATACTCTAGAAGGAATCAATAACAGAATAACTGAGGCAGAAGAACGGATGAGTGAGCTGGAAGATAAAATGGTGGAAATAACTGCCAGGGAGCAGAATAAAGAAAAAAGAATGAAAAGAATTGAAGACAGTCTCAGAGCCCTCTGGGACAACATTAATCGCACCAACCTTCGAATTATAGGGGTCCCAGAAGAAGAAGAGAAAAAGAAAGGGTCTGAAAAAATATTTGAAGAGATTATAGTCAAAAACTTCCCTAACATGGGAAAGAAAACAGTCAATCAAGTCCAAGAAGCACAGAGAGTACCATACAGGATAAACGCAAACAGAAACACACTGAGACACATATTAATCAAACTATCAAAAATTAAATACAAAGAAAAAGTATTAAAAGCAGCAAGGGAAAAGCAACAGATAACATACAAGGGAATCCCCATAAGGTTAACAGCTGATTTTTCAGCAGAAACTCTGCAAGCCAGAAGGGAGTGGCAGGACATATTTAAAGTGATGAAAGGGAAAAACCTACAACCAAGATTCCTCTACTGAGCAAGGATCTCATTCAGATTTGATTGAGAAATTAAAATCTTTACAGATCAGCAAAAGTTAAGAGAATTCAACACCACCAAACCAGCTTTACAACAAATGCTAAAGGAACTTTGCTAGGCAGGAAACACAAGAGAAGGAAAAGATCTACAAAAACAAACCCAAAACAATTAAGAAAATGGTAATGGGAACATACATATCAATAATTACCTTAAATGTAAATGGATTAAATGTTCCAACCAAAAGACACAGACTGGCTGAATGGATACAAAAACAAGACCCGTACATATGCTGTCTACAAGAGACCCACTTCAGACCTAGGGACACATACAGACTGAAAGTGAGGGGATGGAAAAAGATATTCCATGCAAATGGAAATCAAAAGAAAGCTGGAGTAGCAATTCTCATATCAGACAAAACAGACTTTAAAATAAAGACTATTATAAGAGACAAAGAAGGACACTACATAATGATCAAGGGATCAATCCAAGTAGAAGATATAACAATTGTAAACATTTATGCGCCCAACATAGGAGCACCTCAATACATAAGGCAAATGCTAACAGCTATAAAAGGGGAAATTGACAGTAACACAATAATAGTAGGGGACGTTAACACCCCACTTTCACCAATGGACAGATCATTCAAAATGAAAATACATAAGGAAACACAAGCTTTAAATGACACATTAAACAAGATGGACTTAATTGATATTTAAAGGACATTCCATCCAAAAACAACAGAATACACTTTCTTCTCAAGTGCTCACGGAACATTCTCCAGGATAGACCATATCTTGGGTCACAAATCAAGCCTTGGTAAATTTAAGAAAACTGAAATCGTATCAAGTATCTTTTCCGACCACAACGTTATGAGACTAGATATCAATTACAGGAAAAAATCTGTAAAAAATACAAACACATGGAGGCTAAACAATACACTACTAAATAACCAAGAGATCACTGAAGAAATCAAAGAGGAAATCAGAAAATGCCTAGAAGCAAATCACAATGAAAACACAATGACCCAAAACCTATGGGATGCAGCAAAAGCAGCTCTAAGAGGGAAGTTTATAGCAATACAATCCTACCACAAGAAACAAGAAAAATCTCAAATAAACAACCTAACCTCACACCTAAAGCAATTAGAGAAGGAAGAACCAAAAAACCCAAAGTTAGCAGAAGGAAAGAAATCATAAAGAGCAGATGAGAAATAAATGAAAAAGAAATGAAGCAAACAATAGCAAAGATCAATAAAACTAAAAGTTGGTTCTTTGAGAAGACAAACAAAATGGATAAACCATTAGCCAGACTCATCAAGTAAAAAAGGGAGAAGACTCAATCAACAGAATTAGAAATGAAAAAGGAGAAGTAACAACTGACACTGCAGAAATACAAAGGATCATGAGCGACTACTACAAGCAACTCTATGCCAATAAAATGGACAACCTGGAAGAAATGGACAAATTCTTAGAAAAGCACAACCTTCTGAGACTGAACCAGGAAGAAATAGAAAATATAAACAGACCAATCACAAGCACTGAAATTGAAACTGTGATTAAAAATCTTCCAACAAACAAAAGCCCAGGACCAGATGGATTCACAGGCGAATTCTATCAAACATTTAGAGAAGAGCTAACACCGATCCTTCTCAAACTCTTCCAAAATATAGCAGAGGGAGGAACACTCCCAAACTCATTCTACGAGGCCACCATCACCCTGATACCAAAACCAGACAAAGATGTCACAAAGAAAACTACAGGCCAATATCACTGATGAACATAGATTCAAAAATCCTCAACAAAATACTAGCAAACAGAATCCAATAGCACATTAAAAGGATCATACACCATGATCAAGTAGGGTTTATCCCAGGAATGCAAGGATTCTTCAATATACGCAAATCAGGCAATGTGATACACCATATTAACAAACTGAAGGATAAAAACCATATGATAATCTCAATAGATGCAGAAAAAGCTTTTTTTTTTTTTTCAGAAAAAGCTTTTGACAAAATTCAATACCCACTTATGATAAAAACTCTCCAGAAATTAGGCACAGAGGGAACCTACCTCAACATAATAAAGGCCATATACGACAAACCCACAGCCAACATCGTTCTCAATGGTGAAAAACTGAAACCATTTCCTCTAAGATCAGGAACAAGACAAGGTTGCCCACTCTCACCACTATTATTCAACATAGTTTTGGAAGTTTTAGCCACAGTAAACAGAGAAGAAAAAGAAATAAAAGGAATCCAAATCGGAAAAGAAGAAGTAAAACTGTCACTGCAGATGACATGATACTATACATAATCCTAAAGATGCCACCAGAAAACTACTAGAGCTAATCAAAGAATTTGGTAAAGTAGCAGGATACAAAATTAATGCACAGAAATCTCTTGCATTCCTGTACACTCTGAAAGAGAAATCAAGGAAACACTCCCATTTACCACTGCAACAAAAAGAATAAAATACCTAGGAATAAACCTACCTAAGGAGACAAAAGACCTGTATTCAGAAAACTATAAGACACTGATGAAAGAAATTAAAGATGATACAAACAGATGGAGAGATATACCGTATTCTTGGATTGGAAGAATCAACACTGTGAAAATGACTATACTACCCAAAGCAATCTATAGATTCAATGAAATCCCTATCAAACTACCAATGGCATTTTTCACAGAACTAGAACAAAAAATTGCACAATTTGTATGGAAACACAAAAGACCCCAAATAGCCAAAACAATCTTAACAAAGAAAAACGGAGCTGGAGGAATCAGGCTCCCAGACTTCAGACTATACTATAAAGCTACAGTAATCGAGACAGTATGGTACTGGCACTAAAACAGAAATACAGATCAATGGAACAGGATAGAAAGCCCAGAGATAAAACCACGCACATATGGTCACCTTATCTTTGATAAAGGAGGCAAGAATATACAAGGGAGAAAAGACAGCCTCTTCAATAAGCGGTGCTGGGAAAACTGGACAGCTACATGTAAAAGAATGAAATTAGAACACTCCCTAACACCATACACAAAAATAAACTCAAAATGGATTAAAGACCGAAATGTAAGTCCAGACAGCATAAAACTCTGAGATGAAAACATAGGCAGAACACTCTATGACATAAATCACAGCAAGATCCTTTTTGACCCACCTCCTAGAGAAATGGAAATAAAAACAAAAATAAACAAATGGGACCTAACGAAACTTCAAAGCTTTTGCACAGCAAAGGAAAGCATAAACAAGACGAAAAGACAACCTTCAGAATTGGAGAAAATATTTGCAAACGAAGCAACGGACAAAGGATTAATCTCCAAAATATACAAGCAGCCCATGCAGCTCAGTATCAAAAAAACAAACAACCCAATCCAAAAATGGGCAGAAGACCTAAACAGACATTTCTCCAAAGATATACAGATTGCCAACAAACACATGAAAAGATGCTCAACATCACTAATCATTAAAGAAATGCAAATCAAAACTACAATGAGGTATCACCTCACACAGGTCAGAATGGCCATCACCAAAAAATCTACAAACAATAAATGCTGGAGAGGGTGTGGAGAAAAGGGAACCCTCTTGCACTGTTGGTGGGAACGTAAATTGATACAGCCACTATGGAGAACAGTATGGAGGTTCCTTAAAAAACTAAAAATAGAACTACCTTACAACCCAGCAATCCCACTACTGGGCATATATCCAGAGAAAACCATAATTCAAAAAGAGTCATGTACCACAATGTTCATTGCAGCACTATTTACAGTAGGCAGGACATGGAAGCAACCTAAGTGTCCATCAACAGATGAATGGATAAAGATGTGGCACATATACACAATGGAATATTAGCCATAAAAAGAAATGAAATTGAGTAATTTGTAGTGAAGTGGATGGACCTAGAGTCTGTCATACAGAGTGAAGTAAGTCAGAAAGAGAAAAACAAATACCATATGCTAACACATATATATGGAATCTAAAAAAAAAAAAAAAAAGGTTCTGATTTACCTAGGACAGGAATAAAGACGCAGACATAGAGAATGGACTTGAGAACATGGGGAGGGGGAAGAGAGTAAGCTGGGATGAAGTGAGAGAGTGGCATGGACATATATATACTACCAAATGTAAAATAGATAGCTAGTGGGAAGCAGCTGCATAGCACAGGGAGATCAGCTCGGTGCTTTGTGACCACCTAGAGTGGTGGGATAGAGAGGGTGGGAGGGAGACACAAGAGGGAGGGGATACAGGGATATACGTATCTGTATAGCTGATTCACTTCCTTATACAGCAGAAACTAACACAACACTGTAAAGCAATTATACTCCAATAAAGATGTTAAAAAAAAAAAAAAAAAAAAAAAAGGAGGTAGGTTTAAAACAGGCTTGGGAGAGGGCCCGAGGGCCTCCCTTGCATAACCCCATAGACGGTGTGCACCTTTCCTAGCTGCTCAGAGCACTGGATACTACCTCTGTTCTGGAAAGCTCCACTGGGATGATAAGGGAGGAGTCACTCTATTAAAATAGAAATTAAATGAAACCAACCATCCCTTTAAAAAGACCTAGACCAGTGCTTCTCAAACTTTAATGTGCGTATGAATCACCTGGGGATTTCATAAAAATGTCGATTCTGACTCAGTCCGTCTGGGGTGGGGCCTGAGGCTCTGCATTCCTCACAAGTTCCCAGCTGCTGCTGCTGGTTCACGGACCACTGGAGAACCAGGGTCTAGATGAGAACAGCGCTTTCCAAGAGAAACAGAATACATGCCACATAAGTCATCGTCAATGTCTGGCAGCCCCAGCTAGCCTCTTCTATTCCTGATGTGGAAAACTCGGTCTCTGTGCACTAGTGCCAAATCGAATCTCGGAGACAGAGTTCTGGGCGAAGTAGAAAAGAATAGCTTTATTGCTCTGCCAGGCAAAGGGGCACACAGAGGGCTCGTGCCCCTCAAAACTATGTGTCCCTAAACCGCGAGGATTTGGTGAGGAGTTTTATAGCAATGGTTCAAGGGCGGGTTGCTGGTAAAGATTATGGTGTGTGCAGGGCCTGCACTCCTTTAATCTGGCCTCAGGTGGTCTTCTCCTAATGAGCTTCTCTTGGTTCCTTTAATCTGGTCCCAGGTGGTCTCCTGATGAGCTTCTCAAGATTATCAAACTGTGGTCTTCTCTGGAATGAAGAATGCTAACATCTTCCATTTGTTGGGGGTTTTAGTTCTGTAAAGAGCTCAAAGATATTGTAACGTGTATCCCTTGAGGCGAACCAGGACCCTGCCCCAAGGCCCCACTATTGTTTCTGGGCTGCTCCTCCCTTGTCTCTGCATCCCCTCCCTTCCCTGATTAGCAACTGTGTGAAAGGCTTCCTGCCCAGGAGCCCCACAGGTTCTTGCTAGGTTTCATTCCCCACCCCCAACCTCTATCCTGTACCAAGGGTCAGTGTCAGTCAGTCTCAGCCAGGAGGTAATCAGACTTGTAGCTGTACACAGGCAATACCTCAAACGTAAACAAAGAGTATAATGAACCCCTAAGCACCCACCTCCCAGCTTCAACACTGATCAACCATAGCCAGTCTATATCTTACCCCACTCCTGTCTTGAGAAGCTTTGAAAAAAATACCGGTGCCCACCCCAGACTAGCAGGATCAGAATCTCTGCGGGTGACCCCTCCCCCAGGGGATCCCGAAACACAGTGAAGGTTGGGCAATAACATCAGAGGGAGGCAGCCCCAGGAGGACAGGTGTGGCTGGAGCAAGGCACCAAGAGCTCGCCCCAGGGGCCGACTGCACCCCGCCTAAGCCCTCCACCCTGGGCACACCCCTTTCCACCAAACTCCTCCCCACCCAGGGCAAGGAATCAGCTGATACCCTGGGGCCTAGGTGACAACAGGTCACAGGGAAAAACAGCCAACACTAGAAGAGACAGACCAACTAGTCCAACAGCCTGAGGAGAGAAGGCAGAGTTCAAGAACAAGAACATAAAATGAGCATGGTCAAAACCAGTAGAGAGAGAAGAAAGGCTGGTGAAACAGGAAATAGGACAGAGGTATTGACAAACTTCAGAAACTGATAGGAAAAAATAAACACATGGATGGGTCTTAATAGTTTCGGGAATAATCCAGATTCTGAATTTCAGAAGAATAAAATAGACCACACAATTTTAAAATCCAGCAGAGGAAATTCACCCTGATGAAACATTACAAGAAAAGATACCCCCATAAATGTATAACTAAATCATTTTGCTGTACACCTGAAACTAACAAAACATTGTAAATCAACTATACGCCAATACAAAATTTTTTTTTAAAGAAGAACCCCCTCCCAAAAAAGGAATGGTAAAAAGAAAACATAAAATTGCATTAGTCCTAATATAATCACAATTATCATAAATGTACATGAGTTAAATTCACTAATCAGACTCTCATCCTGGGTTTAAAAAACAAGATTCTGCATCATATATCTATAATAGACATATTTAAGGCAAAAGGATATGGAAAGATTGGAAACAATGAAAGAGAAGGAGCTTTATCGGGCAAACAGAATCTAAACACAAAGGAAAAAAACAAAAAGGAGAATAATTTAAACATCAAAACAAATAGAATTTAAGGTGAAAAACATCATAAAGGATGAAGAGTCTACATATACACCAGAAAAGGGAACAATTAATCAGGAAGATATAAAGACAATAATCATATGTGCACCTAACAATATAGCCTTAACATAATATAACATAACAGCTGTCAAAACTATAAGAAAAAAACTAAGATATGGAAGAATTAAGTAACATGAAAAGCTCAAAATAATATAGGGAAAAATGTATCCCCAAACAAAAAACACATTATTTTTGAGCACATGTGGAACATTCACAAAAACACACTCTGTGTAAATGCACCAAAAGTTCTCTTACATGTTCCAAGGAAGTCAGTGTCACTTTAACTATATTCTCTGACCATATGCAATAAAAACAGACATCAATAGCATAAGAAAAGTTATTAAAGAAAAATGTCAAAACTCTGAAAGATGTATGCTATTAAATAACCTTTTGGTTAAAAAGGAAATTATAATGAAAGTTACAAAATAAATACAAAATTACAAAGTGAATAAAAATGAAAGCACTACAGGTCAAAATTTGTGGACCACCACTAAAGTAATACTTAGAAGAAATGTTACAGCTTTGAATATATTTATCAGAAAATGAGAAAGAAGTCAAATTAAAAGGCTGAGCCTTCAAAAAAGGAAGTTAGGAAAAGAGAGTGACCTCAAAGAGACAAGAGTGAAATAAAGGTGAGAAGTCAGCCACGTAAACAAAAAATAGAGACAAAGAGGTTAAAAAGAGCAAAAGCTGGGTTTTCTTTAAAGATTAGTAAGATGAACAAAACTCTACATGAACCTGAAAATAAACAAGTTTTGGACAAATTCAGAACTACAGATGCAGAAAGGAAAATGAAATAGCAAGAGCCGAAAAACAGATTTACAAAAATAATGGAAATATTATGAACAATCAAACAAGAATGAAACTTAAAGCCTAGATGAAATGGATACATGTCTAGAAAATTATAAAATGCCAAAATCAGTCTATGGACAGAAAACTCAGATAGACTAATAACAAAGAAAATGAAATGATAAATGCCTCCCAGCACCCTCTCAGGCTCAGGCCCCACAGTTTTACAGGCGAGCCCTATCAAATTTCAGATACAGATAATCTTCGTCTTATACAAGTGGTTCCAAAACCATTTTAACCCATTTTATGAGACCAGCATAACCTCAATTCCAACCAGGTAAGAATAAGAAAATTGTAGGCCAATTTTATTTAATAACACAGATGTGACAACTATACATCTAATCCAACAATATTTTAAAATACAAGACAAAGAAGGGTTGATCAAAGAACGCAATGGATGCTTCAATATCAGAGCATCAATCACTGTAATTTACCACATTCATGGACTGAGGGATAAAAATCACCCAGACATGAATAGATTTAAAGGAAAAGGTCAACACCTATTTATGATGAAAGCTCTCAGAAAAGTGGAGACAATGGAGTCCTGTAGTTCCTTAACCCGATTAAAGCTGCTATCAAAAATCTCCATTATGCACATTCCCAGACTAGGAAAGAAGAGGCAAAGCCCCATCACCACTCTGCTACAGAGTCCTTGGGGTTCCAGTCACTTTGGTATAAGGAGTCGAAGGAATGGGACAAACGAAAGTGTCATTTTTTTGCATATGATATCCTCCCCAGAGAAATGCAACAGATTCAAGTGAACTAGTAAAACCAATGAGAGACTCAGCAAGCTGGCCAGTTTCAAAATCAGTGAACAAAAACAGTTGTTTTCCTCCACACCACAATAACCAATCAGAAAAAAATTTAAAAATAAAAAAGTCACTGTTCGCAATACTACAGAAACTGTACAGAACTAGGAATTAACCTAATGACAAAGGCACAAAACCTTTCTGGAGAAAGACCTAAGCAGATGGAGAAATATTCTCGGTCACGGGACAACTTGAAAGTTCTTAATTCTCCCCCAGATTAATCTGTATATTTGATCCAAATCCAATATAACTCCAGCAGAACTTAAGGGGAACTTGATAGAAATGGGCACGAAAGAATAACAGACCTTGAGGAGCCGAGATATTTTTAAAGAGAAAAGCAAAGATCAAATTCACCTGATCAGAAAGTAAAACATGTATAAAGCCACGAAATTAAAACGGTGTGGCACCAGTGCAAGAAGAAACACATAGGGTACTGGAACAAAAGAACAACCCAGAAACATACCCAACATGTATATGGGGACTTGGCATACAGTGGACGTAACTTCCCAAATCACTGGGTAGGAGACTGGACCACTTGGCAGGTGGTGCTGGAAAAACTGACTATATATCACATTCTACACAAAAAACCATCTCCAACCTAAAAATCTAAACGAATGTCTATGGCCGTCCAAGTATGAGTATCTTTGCGATCTTGAGTGGGGAAAGATTTTCTCAAACAAGACTGAAATGAAAAATTGATAGATTTGACTTCATCAAAATTAGGTTTTTCTGTTTATTGAAGGACACTACAGACAAATCAACAAAACGAGTGACAGATCGGGAGAAGATACTTACAAACATGAAAACCAACACAGGGTTAGCATGTAAACATACAAGAAACTCTTGCAAATCAACAAAAAGACGGTAAACCATTTAAAAAAAGTAAAAAAGGATAAAATATATGACCAGACAATTTACAAAAAAGTAAATCTGAAAACCTAAACAAGTATAAAATGAGGTTTATAAAAGTAGAAAACTTACCGGTGATCAGAGAAAAATCACAACGCTGAAATGCCACTTTAAAACCATCAGGATGGCAAAAGTCTCTAGGAAGCGCTGATGAGACTGTGGGAGAGAAGCATGGTGCAGCGCTCTGGGGAGCAATCTGGCAGTGCTCAGTGAAATTAAGAACACTTTTCACCCTGGGACTCAGCAATCCTACTCCTGGGCATCTGTTAGGAGACACGTGTAAGGATGCCCGAGGCCACCGAAGGGGGCCATCCCCAGGGAAATGGACATGTGAGCTAGAGTGGTGCTAGGGACTGAATGGTGTGTCCCCCCAAATTCATATGTTGAAGCCCTAGCCCTCGATGTGATGGTGTTTGGAGGTGGGGCCTTTGGGAGGTTTAGATGAGGTCATGAGGGTGGAGTTCCCATGATGGGATTAGTGTCCTTATGAAAAGACTCACTCTCTCTCAAGACCCTTCATCATGTTGAGGACAGAGCAAGAAGATGGCTGTCTGCAAGATAGGGAGAGGGCTGTCCTCAGGAACTGAATCTGCAGGCACCTTGATCTTGGGCTTCCCAGCCTCCAGAACTGTGAGGAATAAATGTCTGCTATTTAACCCACCCCCACTCCTGTGTATGGTATGTTGTTATAGCAGCCTGAGCTGACTAAGACAAGTGGATTCTTAAGGTGGAATCCGATGTAGCTCTCATGAATGATGAAATTTATGGGGGGTAACATGGACAGATCTCAAAAACAGTGAGAAGTGAAAGGGAAGGAGAGAAAGATTTATAGCACGATGCCAAGCTTATGAATTATACCTACTTATACATACAAAACAGGCCACACACTTTACAAGAATACATCCATACAGAGGCATATTAAAGACGTTAGAATGAGGAGAGGAGGGGACTAGAAATGGGGATAGAGCAGAAAGGAGAAAAAAATTAGTAAGATGAATCATGATGTGCTGTGAACTGAGAAGTGATTACTGCAACTCGCGTGGGGGGAGACACACGTGTGTGTACACATGCACACACAAGACACATACACACACACACACACACACACACACATGCCCTGAAGGCAGGCAGAAAATAGGGATTTGATCTTTCCTGCCCATAGTATAGAAATGAGAGCGTTAAAGTTCTTACAACTTGACGTAAGGATTTCAATCTTTGACATAAAACAACTGGCAAGATGTCCCTAAACTTTCAGAATTATAGTGAACTGGGTTGATAGCAGCCCCTCATTTCTATTCCAAGGAGGTAAGATGATATACCTGTCTGGGTTGACAGACCACAGAGATACACATACATCTTCTACTTGAAGAAGATTTGGTATTTTGCTGTAACTTATGGAACCTGTCAATTTCATCCACAATTTACACCAGCTTCTAATTGTACTTATATTAACCATTCTAAATGCTCAGTGCTTTATCGGCTGGATCTAAAGTACTGAAGGACATCTGGCTTGGCAAATGGGATTCTGCTTGCTATCAGAAAAGAGAGCTTCAAGCGCTCACTTTCTTCTCACACCCTCAGGTCTGCCTTCAGCCAGGACCAGCGTATCTCAGAAACATGACTTGCACGTCCACACCCAGCCAAAGCCGTCAGGAGAAGCTTCCTGTGGTCTGGACTTCAGCTATAATGCTCGTCTGGCATCACAGAGAGCTGGGGGAGGGCGGCTGCAGGAGCAAGGGCCCAGGTTCCTGCCACCTCCCTGCTCCACGTCCTCTGTGGTTGCCCGTCATCCTGGGCTTCCCCCTTTGGCGCTAAGATGATGGCGGCAGGCCTGGGCAGCCTCTTCTCCCACAGGCGTGTTCACAGGCAGAAAATGAAGTGAAATGCCCATCACACTTGGCCAGGGGAGAGGCCCCTTGCTGGTAAGGAGGGAAGGCCGGGAGGGGAGAGGTGGGGGGAGGGGGGCGGCCAACAGTGTGTGCTCTCATTCAAACTGCTCCCAGCCTCTCCACAATCCATCTGCACGTAACAGTGGTCCCAAAGGTTGGGGGGGGGGGGGGAATCCCCATCAGTAAGGCACCCGAGAAGGAGTCAAGAGGAAGACCAGAGCAGAACAGAACAGAGTTAAGATGGAACAACAGTCCAGGCCTTAAAATGAGCGCCCCCAGAGAAAACAGGAGTTACACAGAAGAAGCCACAAAGTAACAGACTCAAAAAGTTAAACACAGAGTCACCACCTACCACCCAGCGATTCCACTCTTGAGTATCTACCTAAGAAAACTGAAAACCTATGGTCACATCAACACTTAACACAGAGATGTTCACAGCAGCCTTCTTCACACTAGCCCCAAAGTGGAAACAATCCAAATGCCCATCAATTTATGAAAGAATAAACAAGAAGCTGTATATCCACACCATGGGATATTATCCAGCCATAAAAAGGAATGAAGTGGTGATACCTGCTACAACATGGGTGAACCGGCAGAACATCACAGTGAGTGAAAGAAGCCAGACACGAAAGGCCACATACATATTGTATGATTCCGTTTACACGTGAAATATCCAGAATAGACAAACCCATAGAGACAAGAAGTAGATTAAAAGTTACATAGAGCTTGGGGGGCGTGGGGCAGGTGGGGAGTGACTGCTGACAGGTATGGGGTCCGCGATGGGGTGTTGGAAACGTTCTGGAATTAGACTGTGGTGATGG
This sequence comes from Balaenoptera physalus, assembly GCF_965194825.1. Classification (NCBI taxonomy): domain Eukaryota; kingdom Metazoa; phylum Chordata; class Mammalia; order Artiodactyla; family Balaenopteridae; genus Balaenoptera; species Balaenoptera physalus. The sequence continues at coordinate 84,977,118 of NC_138898.1, forward strand.
TTGCACCACATTGTGAACATACCAAAAAATAACGAATTGTATACTTTAAAAAGGTTAAAATGGTGAGTTTTATATGAATTTTATCTTAAAAAGTAACCGAGCAGAGGTATCAGGCATCGTGTCAAGGGAGCTGCCCCGCGCACCAGGACAGCAAGTAGCACGTTCAACAGGGAAAAGTCTTCCGAGCACGTGCTGCGCCATCACGCTCCCTCTCCCAAGTGTGAAACTAACTCTCCCTTAAAGAACAGAAATCCGTAAGACACTTAGGTGCCCTCACGGCCTAACCCAAAGCTCCGCCTCAGCTTGCGCTTCTGACACAGCCCCTTGGCCAGCACGATCCCAAGGGGAAATGCTGGAAAACTCACAGACGAGCATCAAGAAAACCTCCCTAGTTTCAGATGTAAGAATCAGCTTATGAAAAGATGCCCTGAGCCTCTCAAATTAACAGGCCACCGGACACTGGATGCCACCCGTGGGCACCACTGCTGGAAGTCCATTCCAAGAAGCTTCCCTGGAGGACAGCGGGATGGCAGGAGTGTCTGGAGACTGAGGCTGTGCGGGTAGGGGCGGGAGGCCCACCATGGCGCCCTCGAGCGAACATGCACCCCCCAGCCCAGTTCTGGGAAGGGCTGCCATTCCCCATCAGCGGGAGATGGGAGTGCCCAGCTTCAGGGGCAACGGTCGATCGGGGTACAGATTTCTCAGCAAAACCCCCTCCTCCTAACACAAAATAAAACCACCACCACATGCAAAGAGGAAGCCCACAAACACAAAGCTCCATCGTGGGGTCTGAGGCAGTTTACTGGTCCCAGAGCCCCGCACATTGGCCACCTGGGAATACTTCCCACAGTGACATTTTTAAACCTAGCTTCCGCCCCACCCCCCTCTTTCACCCCAAGGTGGTTCTTGCACCTTTTCCTTTCTCCCTAAACCATCCTGCCCGTTCTTCAGGCCGTGTTCACACTGACTTAAGTGCGACCTCCCTCCAATATCGCAGAGTAAGTAGAGGAATCCCGCAGTAGTGCCCTGCTCCTCCCCTCCAGCCTCCCCCAGACTTGCTTTCCTAGCTCTTTGACCTGAAAACAAGTTTGAGCCTTTGCGTCCTAAAACAGGCCTCCTCGCCCACCACCCCCGTCCCTGCACCTCCCCCATGTTGCACACCTCACAGGTCCTGGAGCTGCCCCTGGTGGGGTGGGACAGAGGCACCGGGCAGCCCCAAAGGCAGCCGCTCCCCTGGTGACAGAGAGTGGCCATCCTAATAGCTGGCAGACAGGAACCCGCCAGCAGGACGTACCTGACTTGCCACCAGGTATCACATTATAATTAGTCATTGTAATTGAAGCCGAACGTAATTAATTACAAATTGAAGTGTTCAAGTTTAATTCCATTAAAATTACACCATGAAACTAGGGAATTACAAAGGATTACCGACAAAAAGCAAATAGGGATGAATAAAAGAAACGCAGGGCTGACTCCATGCATGTCTGGGTCACACCCAACGCTCAAGTAGGGCAGACGGCACCCCACCTGCTTTTAATCAACCTCTGGGGCCCGGCCCAGCCCAGCGGCTGTGTGCACGGGCCACCTATGGAAGGGCCAGCACCAGGCACCAGGTGACACAGGCTTGCTGGCCGCTCAGCATCTACCGGAACCTGAAGACCACTCCTTCCTCCAGGCGCTGCTCCCAGCCCCTCCCCCAGCCCCAGTCTCCTTGGCCGACGCCTCTCCCCCAGGCGGCCTGTCCAAATGCCACTCACTCGGCCCATCTCTGCCACGCCACCACGACCCCAGCAGCCTCCCTGGACATGCCAGGACCCGGGCGCCTCCTCGTCCCTCGGCCACCAGCACTCAGCCTGGCATCTTCTCTCCTGGCCCAGTCCCTCTCCGCCTCTTACTGGACTAGGACGTCCTACCCTCCCAGCTCCATCCCTCACCACCCCTCCCCCTCACACTCTGATCAGCCTGTCCTAAGGAGCTTCTGGAAGAATCCTCCTAAACACAAATCTGAGAGCTAAATTGGACCTCTCGCATTTAAAAGCAGCATCTCTCAGGGCCCTCAGAACACAGAACTGACTCAGCAGGGCTTTGCACAGAGGCTGTCTGGGCCCAGGCCCTGGGCACGTACTTGCACTCTGTACTGTACTTATTCCTCCTGTGTTTACTTTCTGTCTCCCCTGCTAGATCGTAAGTTCCCTGAGGGCAGGGACGTCCTGCTGCTCTGGTCACTAGAAGGCTGTGCTAGAATAGCGCCTAGCTCACAGGGGAGGTCAGTGCAGCACGATGTCCCAGGCCCATCTTTCCAGGCCCCTGTCCTGCCCTCCGCACACATCAGACACCCCCAGCCCCTAACCTGACGCCTGCGGATGCCCTGTGTGTCCTGCAGTTCTGACCAGCGGGGCCGCGGGCTCATTCCTCTTGGTACCCCAGGGGCTGGAACAGGACCCAGTGCAGACACTGGGCACCACGGAGACCCGCTCAAGAAATGAATGAATGAGAGGCCCCAACAGCCTACGAAAAAGAATGAGTCATTCCAAAAACAAACAAAACTGCAAACCACCTCGCTCAAACATGCTGCCTTATTTCTGAGACCAGCGCACCCTTGCGCATATTTTCTTACTAAATGTACAACTTCATTACAAAACAAGCCGCATCATCTCCAAAAAATCAGGCATGCAAAATAATCATCTGAATTCAGAGTAGCCTAAACACTCAGCTTTTCCATGATGACTCCTTGAGGAAAATAAGGCGTGTCATCTGATCAGGCTTTTTATCAAGGGATGGATGTCCACCTGAGGACCCCTTACAGAGCCGGCCTCTTACTGAACACACCCCGGCACCGCCTTCACGTGCAACTGGGAGCAAAACCCTGTGAGGTTGATGCTTTCCGGGTGATAGGAGTGGATGTGAATCCAGTATCACTACAGTGGCTAAAGCAACTAGATTCCCAGGGGCTGAGGGGGGGGTGGGGGGGGCGGTTTCGTCTTGGCCGCCACGAGGTTAAAGGCGAATATTAGCATCTGACGGCGAACTGCTCCCCAGCCCCAGCATCAGGCCAGGTGTGTCAGAGAACAGGCCTGGTGAGAGACTCACGCTCCACAGCCCGGTGCTCAGGGCAGAACTGCCCGCTGGACAGTGCCTGGCCTCTCCTGAGTCAGCTCCCTCCCTCCCTCCCTCCCTCCCTCCGGCCCAGGCCCCACCATCAGGCCTCTCTCCTGCCTTCCATTTCCCCAAAACCCTCCCCACAAATTTGCTCTGTGCACAGATGGGGCGTTGAGCACAGCAGGTGACACAAGGAGGGTGATGTTCACCCCAGTGCTGTTAACTGTACCCCAACTATCAAGATGAAGTCTGCTAACGGGAGTGCTCACTGCCTGGGGAAGGACTGTCTCTCAGATAATTCTCTTCGGAGCTCTATTGCTGGGAGCTGACTCTGAAGTCTCAGGGCAGGGGAGGCTCTAGAAAATGTCTCGGATCCAGCGAGGCCTTGGCCAGAAGGTGTCTGTCCACCGGTCACCCAAGTACCTTCATGTGCACCTCAGAGACTCTATGCAATCCCCAGCTGTTCACATTAAGTGACTCACCCACCCCCATCCTGGGCAGCTTGTGGACAGGGGACCCCTTCTGCTCCCCCTGTCGCCTCATCATGACGACCCCGCTTCAAGGGAGAGCTCCTCTCAGGGACAGCAGGGGTGGCAGGGAAAGAGTGGACGGGACACAGGCAGCCCCAGGCATCCACATTCTCCTCGCGGCTTCTCACCTTCCAGCCGGATCCTAGCTCCTCCATGGGACTGTGGTGTGGACGACAGGAAAGAAATCAACAGCCTAAACCAGATCCTGCCCAGGGTCAATACTCAGGAAATGAGAGCTGATACCATATATATATGTATAGCATAAAAAAAATTTTTTTAAATCATCTGTCTTGTCACTAGTGGACATAAAACCAGCTACAATATGAGGAATCCAATGCTTTCCTTCTCTTCTCTGCCTTTTCCTGAAGCATCACTGCAATCCCAGCTCCAGAAATGGGGACGTTAAGACACAAGGTGGGAGGGGGGGGGACGGACCAGATTAATTCTTCAGCCCTCCCCACCGCAAATGATGCCAAACTCTCAAGCACCAACCAAAACGCAAACAAATCCTCCACAGGCTTCAAACCCAGGGTTTCAACCCATCCTGGAGACTTCAACATCAAAACCTCTCCACTGCACTTCACCCCTCCTTTTTCCTGGGGCTCAGTCCCAGAATCCTCGCCAGTCCCCCCTAAACCCACAAAGCCCAACAAAGGAGCATGTCTTCTTCCACTGCCTGGGGGGGCTCCTATTCCTCCTCCCCGTCCCTCTGGACACCAGGCCCTGCCCCCTCATCAGCCCCCCAGGCTGGACCCCAGGGACGGTGGCTCCTCTCAGCGCCCCCCCTTGGTGAGGTCCCGGCAGCCCTCACTTCCCCAAATCCATGCAAATGCTGATGCAGCCAGACACTGACGTCACCCCTACAAAAATACCCTAGGTACTTTCTTTGTAAATGAAGAAGCAGAGAAAGCACGCAGGCTATGAAGGCCACTGCCGTGAAACGAGCTGCTCGGGAGCCTTTGCCCAGGCCCACGGGACAGCTTCTGGGGGCCGAGCACTCCTGAGACGTTTCTCCAGCGCTGACCCCCAGGCCTTCGTGTTTCTTGCCACTCGCTTTCTCTTGCATTGGTGGAGTCCTGACCGTTGCAGTACCAACTTTCCCCATTCATATGGGGAAGTTTCCTCCCATTCAGGCTGTGAGCAGAGTCAGAGAATAAATCTCTGTCAAAGAATTGTTCTGCCCGATTCTATTTTTAAAAACGTGAATTTTTTGTGTTATGTGCCACAGATACAATTATGTGTATTTTAACCAACGTACATATCACTTTGCAAAGGAGTTTAATAAATGGGCATAAAAAAAGAAATACATGTTCTATCAGTGTGTATCTATCAGTAGCTTTCAAAACACAGCCATTTTAATATACCCTGCCTACCTTTCACAATCCTAAGAAGAATTCCGTTTGCTTTCTTAACTAGCTGAGTGAGTCCCAAATCAGAAATACACAGGACTGCTCCCTAAACGAAGCCCGCAGTTCTCGTGCAGCGGGACTCACTGGGTGCCGAGAATTGTGGTGGGTGCCACAGCAGGGGGCAGAGTGAACAGCAGGTGCACAGCAACGTAAGGAGCGTGCCTGGGAAGCTAAGTGGGTGCTATGTGGGGTCCATCAGAAACAGCAAAGGAGACAGCCAGAGCTCAGTGACCACCGGCCTCCTCCCAACTGTTCTGCTGGAACACCCTCTCCCATGCGTCCCCAGGTGCACAGAACTCGGCTCAAGCTCTACCGGCCTCTGGGCGCCTTCCCTGCCCACCCCACCCGGATCTGGACGCCAATCCTCTGCAGCCCTCCACCGTTCCGCGCACATGCTCCGTGACAGCCGCCTCCCAGCCCCGCGGCGCACCTCTGCCCGTACCAGGCTGCCCGCTCTTCCAGCGGGGAGCCGCGGCTCTCTCACCCTGCATCACAGTGCCTGGCACACAGGGGCTCCCTTGGCGTTGGTTAAAATGAAGAAGAAGTGCATCAACTAGGCTGGAGACTCAGATGTGCAGAGGGAGGAGGAGGAGGAGTTTCCCCAATGGAGCATGGATCTGGGATCCTTCTAAGTGGGGAAAAGGTTTAGGCGGGGTGGAGACAACCGTCAGGAACTCTGCCTCCTAAGGAACGTGGTCGCCATTCTGCGCCAACGTGAGCCACTGTGGGTCTTTAAGGAGAGGAATGACGTGATGAAATCAATGATTTGGGAAGATTCACCTGGCAGCCACATACATAATGGATTGCGACCTGTTTCAGACAGACAATCTTCAAACAAGTAAAGGCTACACTCTCAGCTCTTGCAGTTAGGAAGATTTGGCTCTCACATACAAGCAGCCTTCAAAACTAACTGCGTGCGCACACACGCACACGCACAAGATTTATTAAAGTATCAGCGTGTCTTAAAATGACAGCATAATTACATACCAACACAGAGCAACGTAAAACAATCACCACAGACCACCTCTTACTCCTCCTGACAATGACATTCAGCCATAACTGGCAATATCCTTCCTCTTCCGATCCCGTATCAATGCTGACAAATAGGGGTGCCAGGGTTGAGAAACCATGGGGGGAAGAGCATGTGTCCCTCCCCCTCCCCCTCCCCAACCCCCGGGGACGGTCGGCTCCAGGTGACAACTTCCTGCCTGCGTCATGCTGCTCTCCAGGGTAAGTGCTCGCCAGGCCCTGGCCACCTCGCTGGTCCTCTGCGCTTGCCCCTGAGGTCCCTGGCAGACCAGGTCCCCTGGACAGGGCACTTTGGCAGCAGCCTGGGCTTCCTGTCTGGCTCCTGGGTCCCACACATGCCTGTGCAGCAGAAGCATGACTCCAAACCTGACCCGTCTCCTACTTGGCTGAACGGTGTGACAGCACACTGTGTTATGTAAACGAGGAGCTGAGGTACAAGTGAAATGAAGCAATGCCAGTAAACTGAGGTTTCTACACTGGTTGACATGAACGCTCTGGTTCTCACAGCTTTCTGTTTCAAAAACGTACAACTTACAACACCTCTTCCTGTGTGAACGGGAAGGGAAGGTGGAATTTTATTTGCAGGTCTACGTATTTTAGTTGTAACTTCTACATGGTGATGACCCCAAATCTTTTCCCCTTTAAAAGGTTTGTGCCCTATGGGCAGCTGGGCAGAGTAGAACAATGTGAAACAAAGAATTCACTGTACACACAACTGCATGGGTTCAAGTTCTAGGGCAACCATCATGGTGAAAAACAGAAAATAAAGGATGTGTTTCACCATCATCTGCCACACCTTTCACAGTGAAGCAAAAATGGTGACAGGAGCAACAGAATGTTCTTATTTTCAGGGTAAGGAGAAAAAAACTCTTTCCCAAACCTAATCAAAAAATTGAATGTACAATTCCCTCCAGCAAGAATTTTATTTTTAATTTTCATTTACATAGTATCTTTCTTCCAAGAATCTCAAAATAATGGAGCTCCACAAATACTTAAAAAAAAAAAAAAAAGTTGTCACAACGAAGGAGGGGACAGGCTTGGCAGGGCGGGAGCTCAGAGAGGGCAAGCAGGGTGAGAGCAGGCACTCGGGGCTGGCAGCACCCAGGCTGAGGGCGGCTCCGAAGCGGCCCTTCCTTTGCCAGCAGCTCACGGGCCTTGCTTCTATTTGCATCTTCCGGCTCTTCAAGACAAGGATTTACCTTTGGTGTCACTTACTAGCTTTAAATCAAATTATTTTGATCTAAACAGCAATTTCTCCTCTAAAAATCCAAGGGAAGGTGGCAATAAACCAAAGACCCTTGCAGGTCCAAAATAACAACTGAACCAAGATGCCTAAAATGAGTTCATATTCTTTTTGGCCTTCAAAATATAGAACTATGTTAGAAAATAAAATGTTAACAATTTATTAGGGGAAAAGACCCAGTGTTTAAGAAAAGACCGTCTTGCTTTTTGGGGGAAATTGGAAAATTGGAAAGAAGCTTTTGAGCTGGTCGGGTTGTTTTTTTGTTTTTTACAGCTGGGTGGACAGGATCTGAACGTCTTACATTTAGCAAAAAGCTGTCAACACCCAAATAAAATTTTAATGACAGTAAGAATGGCATTCTATTTCTCACAATTTCGCAATCTTCACTTAAGAAAGAGCTAATTTGTCAATTTGTTTTTCCCTTAACCAAACTCAAGACACCTCACAACTATGCATAACTTTTTAAGAAAACGTTAACTGCTTTAACTTATTAGATAAACACAGTCAAAGAGAAAGATGTCTAAGAAAACGGCCCCATGCTGGTATACTCAGGGTAATGCTAAGAAAGCACAAGCTTCAGAGAGAGCTCTGGTAATTTCTTCCGACATTAACTTCATAAATCACAGTCAAAAGCATCCAGGATTTCAATTGTCAGCTGACCGAGTCGGCCACAAGCAAGACTGGGTAGGCCCTGCTGTGGCCTCCTGTGTTTTATAAAAGGTGTGGATCACATAGTTGGTGTTCCCAGCTTCACAAGTGCCTCAAAGAAGGAAGCAGAATCTAGTCAGTTTCATGTGCGCCTCCCACCTATTCTTCCAGGGGCTCTGCGGTGTTGGGTAAATTCTTGGAAGGACTGAACACTCCTGGCCCCGCTCCTTTCCGGTCACCTGTCCCATGGTGTTCCTGAGGATGGGGTGGGGGGAAACCTCTGCGTAAGGATCCTACCAATCATACATTTGAAGAACTTCCCGGGCTGCCCCAGGCCCAGGGCTCTAATAAACACAAAACTTCTGCCGACTGCCGGGGGCCTCCTGCATAAGGAAAGGCCTTCAGATTCAAATAAAGAAACTGACAACATTTATTTTGCGCACTAACATCATCCTATCAGAATTTAATTACAGCAAGAATTAGAATTATTTTTATGAGAGAGTTGTTTACTTTTCAAAGGAAAGGTTCTTGATGGGGTTTGCAACAAATTAGACGTCTTTCAGAAAGAGCTGTTCGCCTTCATTGTGTTTTTTAACTATGTCACATTATGTGAACAGGGGAGCACACAGGCCTCAGTCACAGGTGCATTACCCCAGGTGCTTAGCCCAGGTGCTTCAAAGCGGCTTCAAGCCATGGAACAAATGAAGGCTATGCCACAGGTACCCCCTCAATCCCAGGTAAGTCCCTGCAGGAACACCTCCTGCCCAGCCAAAGACCGTTCTCCTCTACCAGCGTTCTCAGAGGAGAGCTGAAAAGCAGGACTGATTACAGCTCAGCAAATCCAAGACTGTGAGAACCGACAGCTCAACACAAATCAGCACCTCAACACCAACCGAAACTTGGTTCTTAAACATAAAGCAAACCCAAGGCTATTAGCTGGCTTTGAAAAGTAGAATAGGAGAAATGACTGAGATAATTCAGAGGGCCCCACCATGAACATTTTATTGAAATATCCTCCTAACCTGGTTTTTTGTTTGGTTTGGTTTGGTTGCTATTTAAGGTTACATCTCTAAATGTACTTAGGGAAAGTAATTTCTTTCTGAATTTGAAATGTTTATCAGGGTATAAGAAAAGGTACCCAAATGCTCATGTCAACAAATGTTTATTAAATCAGAAATCACAAATTTCTTTGCTATATTAGTTATATGATACAGATATTAAATCGCTCATCTAATTATGCCATTAAAGTTCCCCTTTCACTCCGTGATTAACACATGCACGGTTCTCTTGGGTGTCCAAGCACACACAGGTATCCGGGCCCTAAAACGCCCAGCACAGCTGAACATCCAGGTAAACAGCAGTGGGGCACAGGGAGAGGTCACGGAGCCCCATTTCAAACAGCTTCGACAAAATGAATGGCCATAAGTAAAAAGTGTCTCTGGGCTTTGCTATAATAAGATTCAAACACAGGATTCCAAGAATTCCACCTGTTTCCAATTAGATACCAGAACTGCTTGAGTGTTTAAACTACATTCACTTGCTACTTATACAAAACAATTCTTCCGGGTTTTCTGAACATTTTAAGTATGTTAAAATAAGATTAAGGGTCTGGTTTAGACAATCAGAGGCAGGGGAATTTCAGCTGAAAGCAAAACTATCTCTCTGCAGCCATAATGCAGAGCTTCAGACAAAACAATAGGATGAAATACACGAATTTCTATCTGACAATTGTAAAAATCAGAACTTTCATAGGGAAAGCTACTATATATATATAATGTATGTATAATACATTAGATAATTTTAAATAGGTTTTTAAATAATTTCTAAAAATATATGATCCTGTATATTTAATGTTTATAGTAACTTTTAGTCGGCATTTATGTTAGTCCATCACATATACCTGTCTTTTAAATATGTGACACTTACATGAGGCCAAACGTGTGACCTGAAAAAAACGGAAGCACGGGCGGGAATCTGGCCTAGCTCTGCAGGATTTTTCACACGATGAATTTCTCTTTTTAAAAATGTACCACTTTTCCTCTAACAAATTTGTCCTTCCTTCCTTTCACTGCGGATGTTCCTTGTGCTTTTATAAATGAGCGGAAAGGCAAATGGATTTTCTACTTGGAGCCCTGTTTTCTCTCCTAAGACACAGAATGTGAGCACAGCCTCAGGAGCAGTTTAGACTGCTGACTGCTCCAGGTAGACTTGGAGTGGAGGGTCTCAAAGCACAGCCTGGTGCTTCTGCACAGGGACCGCCCCCCCTCCACACCACCTTCCCCCCCACCCCCGCGGCCCCACGTGAACCCTAGTGGGTTCGTTTGAATTGCATACAACAGGGCAGAGAACTTCTTCAACAGCCACTAAAGGTCTTGGGCTCCATCAACTCACCAGACAGTATTTTTAATTTTAAGGTTAGCTCAGTGGATTAGGAGAGAGTCATTCCTCAGGGGACCAGCAATCTGTCCGTTTCATGTCACTAACTACTGGCAGGAGATGGGTGAAATTGGGGAAGCAGGAGAAGAGGGCCTCTATGGACCCAACTGCCTCAGGAGGTGCTGCGTAACTCAACCCCTTCACTGACTTACACCTTTAAAAAAAAAAAAAAAAAAAAAAAAGGCAAAACAAACCCCCCCCAAAAACCCTACACATAGTTTTGTATAGAAAAAAAAAAAAAAAGAAAAAAAAAACTTTAATCAACTGATAATGACCCCCTTCCCACACTCAATCTCAAAGACAATGATATTAAGAGAACCAAGAAAACAAAGACAGCAGCTGTGTGGAACCCCTCCATTTGTTTACTCATTATTTTATAAAGGTCCTAGATGAGATACATATTTTAATCAAAATAATATACTTCCTAGAGGGAAGAGTTCTGGAGGGCTGGGAACATACACACTTCCTTAACAGAAGAAAACAAAATAAAAGCAACCAGAAAATGGACTTGCAGCAAAAATGAAATTGTTTTCTTATTTTGAAAAAGAGGAAAACATTTAAAGGTTACTTTTGCAGAGGTTCCTTAAAGGGAAAGACTAGTCACCACGTAGGAATAATGAACGCCCTAAAGGGAAGCCAGGCACTGGCAAAAAGCTACCCTAACATACAGAGTTACATGAGCTCGTTTTAGAAAGTGTCCTCTTTCCAAACGTGTATTTAAAAGGCAAATTTATACAATAGTGGTTTTCTTATTAAAAAAAAAAAGAATCCTGGTTTTTACAAGTCTGGGATAGGATAAAAACTTGTCCAACTAGTCTTAAGGCCAGAGCACTGAAATTCCCATACCAACAAGACTTTGGGACTAAAAAGGAAACAAAATAGAGCTCAGTCTTCAGAAACTCTCTTCCTGGGCACTCACTGCACAGCCCAAGGCAGCTTCAAGTCAGACCGAGCAGAGGGGCCAGAGCTCAGCCCGGGCTCCCCGCATTGTTGCCGGGGGCACAATTGCCTCAACTCACCTGGACCCTCCGAGACCCAGCCTCTTTACCCTCAGGTAGCAATACCACCACCCTCGCTGGGCTCTGCAGGCAACTCGATCTCGGTGTAAGGGGTTCTGGAAAGATGAGAAGAGTCTGAAACTAATGAATTCTCTCTTCTCAAACTGCAGTCCCACTGGCTCACTTACTGTCTGTGGGAATAGAGGTGACGCTAAACTAGATATCAATTCAAAAGGCCTCTTTAGGGCCCAGAGAAAGAACTACTTTAGCCTTCTCCTGGAACTTGGGCGTTCCACAGGCAGCTGAAGGTTTTCAAACAGGCGATGAAGCAGCAATAGGAAATCATCGAAGGCCAAATCCTTATCTATCACCAAAAGCCAATGGCTGCTCAGTAACAAGAAACGATGCTCAAAGAATTTTTAAAATTCAAGATCAACATCGGAAAGTGCATTCACATGAACTGACAGGGAAACTTTTCAGTAAAGTTACACAGTTAACCATGCTACACTGAAGAAGTAGCTAATCACCAAAGGGGGGGGGGGGGGCCGGGGTCAAAGAGTTCATATAATAACTCCCTAGAAACCAAATCCACCTCCCAGGCAGTTTTGCCAAGATGCTTAAAGAAAAAACCGCATTGGTGTTAAGCTAGAATGTCACATTTAGGAAGACAAGAAAAAAAAAATTAAGGTTTGTCTCCTAAAACTCCACAACGGGTTTTACAGTAAGCTCAGGAATTAAATTATGGTAAAAGGGAGCTATTTTTACTAAAACAGGGTAGACCAATTTATCAAAAATGCCATTCAGCTGTGTTCATTACATTCAGAAATCTAATTTACACAATAGACACTTTGGAGTAATCTATTTTAGTCAATAAACACGAACTCCTTTAAGTTTTAATCTTATCGGAAATACATATTTCACATAGTCTTCTTGCTAGTTAAGTGAGAAATCTGAAAAAATTTCATAACGACTATGAGTCTGCTTTACCACTCTTACGTAGGCAAGAGCAGAAAACAAGCACACAAAATTAAAGTTGTCAGACTCCGTTTATATACATTTTAATCCAATCCGCTTCATTTCATACAAGCCCGCATCTGGAGTTCATTTGCTTTCCTCCTAAAAGTACTGTAGGTCACTATCACCAGTCCTCCGGGTTAGGAAAGTTCGGCCAAGTTTACCTTCAAGCACACCTTAGAGTTGGGAGCAACAGCCGTCCCCCAGGGACGCCGAGGGCCCACCCCCCCGCCCCGGAGCGCCAGGCCGCCCAGGGTCCCTCTTAGCCGCAGACACCCCCCCCAACCCCACCGCCAGCGCTCGCGGAGCTTCTGGCCCACACGCCGCTCACCTTCAACTTGGCTCCGGCTACGCACAACATCCACCTGGCAGAGTCCCGGGGCCGTCCAGGCGCCGCGAGCACGGAGCTGGCAGGTCCCGGACGGACCCCGAGGGCGCGCCGCTCCCCTGGGTGGGGGTTGGCAGGCAGGAACGCGCCCCCTGGGCACGGCTGCGGCTCGGGCGCCGGATGTGGAGCCCCAGCACGATGCCCCCTCGGCGCCCGGGGCTCGGCGCGTGGACCACGGCCCGGCACACCACAGTCCAGCGAGGCCCCCGGGGGTTTGCTTTCGAGAACCCGATCGGAGTAGGCATTTCGAAGAGGACCCGCCGCTCGGTCCATTGCCCCCCGCGGACCCTGCTGGGAGGACAGGGCCTCGGAGGAGAGGGTCAGAGAGGAGCGGGGGGTGGGGTGTTTACTGGGGTCCGCGGGAGCCCCTGGGCGCGGGGAGAGGACCGCCCGGACAGGCGCCGGGGAGCAAGCACCCCCGGCCCGGACAGACCGCGCGCCCAGGCGCAGAGCCGGGCCTGCGTTCGGGGAAAGTTGCAGTCCTCCTCCGGCGCCCGTACCCGCGCCCCCGGGACACCCGACACCCGGGCTCCGCGTGCGCGGCGCCCGCCGCCCCCAGCAAGTTGCCCCAAGCGCCCCTACCGGGGTCCCCGGCCGCGGAGGGGCCGGTTCCGCGCCGCTCCTGCAGGCACACAAAAGAGCGGGGCGGCTGCGGGGTCTGCGGGTGGCCCCCGGGCACCCGCCCGGACGTAAACAAACCCCGGGGTCCGCGCTGGGCGCCCCACGCCTGGCGGGGGAGCGGCGGCGCGATCCGCGACCGCTGACAGCTGGGGGCCGCGGCGGGGCCCGGGGCCGGCCGGGGAGCGCGGACGCCCGCCCGGCCACCCGCCCGCCTGGCCGGAGCCGGGCCGCGCCGCCGCCGCCGCCGCCGCCGGTGGCCGCTCTGACCCTCCCCCGAGCCGGCGGCACCACAGCGCCACCAGCCCCAGCTCCGCCGCGCCGGCGGCAGTGGCGGCGGCGGCTCCTCCTGGAGAGGCAGGCGCTTCACCCCCACAGCAACTCCCCACAAACTTTCCCCGGGAATACGGCGGGCCGGGGGCGCGGGGCGCGCGGCCGGGCGCCGCCGCCGGGCCGCAGCCCCCTCCCGGCTCAGCGCCCGCCGCCGCCGCCCGCCGCCCGCTCCCCGCTCGCGCGCGCACCCCGCGGACCGCCGGGGCCGCCCCCTCCCCGGTCCCGCGGCGGCGGCGGCGGCGGTGGCGGCGGCGGCGCAGGGCCGGGGGGGCGCCCGGGGTGGGGGCCGACACCGGGGGCAGCGGTGGCGGCGGCGGCTCCCGGCGCCATCTTGGGCTGATCGATGAATTGAACAAAGAGGATCAATTTCTGATCAAGCGAGTTATCAATGGGGGCCGGGGAGCGAGAAGGACTTATCCCCGACTCGGCCCCGCTTTCCCCGGCACCCCCCTCCTCCCCTCCGCCGCGGCCCCCCGGCGGCCGGGCAGCCCGGGGCCCCGGGGGAGGCCGCGACCGCCCGCAGCCCCCACCCCCGGGCGAGAGGCCGAGCGAGGAGAAGCCTGACCTGCAGCTGCTGTAAATCAAAGCGCTTCCAATATTGAAACATCGATCCCACATTGGCCGCCATCTTGAGACATATTGAGACGGAGTGAGAGGCTGATAGAGAGGGGGCTGGAGTTCAGGAGCCGCCAGGAGGCAGCAGGCGGGCGGCGCCAAAACCCGGCCTGGAGCCGGCCGCCGCCGCCGCCACGGAGGACGCGGACTCCTCCTCACGGCGCCGCCGCAGCCATGGCGAGCCCGAGCCGGAGCCGGAGTCGGAGCCCGAGGGCGCGGCGGCGGCCGCCGGGCCTCGCGTGCGCGGCCCCTGTCCCCTCCCCCCCGTGCCCGCCGCCAGGCCCGCGACCCCCGCCCCTCCCGAGCCCCCGGCCCCTGCGGGCAGCGGCCGCCTCCCCGGCCCCGAGGGGGCGCTGGAGGGCGACGGGAGGGGCGCCCCGGGCCCCCGCAGGAGGCCCCGGGCCCGGCTCACCTGGGGCGGTTTTCGAGCGCCGGGGGGTCGCGGTCTCGGGCGGCGACGCAGCGCAGCCCCTTCTGGGCCCTCTGTTGGGAGCGGACGCCCGTTTGGGGAGGGCACCGGCCCCGCGCTGCTTTCACTCGCCCTCCGGCAGGGCGCCGAGCGCGCGGAGCCGCCGCGACCACCTGCCCGAGCCCCGACCCCGCGTGGACCCGGCCCACGGCTGCGGCGCTTGTGCGAGGCGCTCTGGCGGTCGGCTGCCGCACACCGTCTCCCTGCGACCCAGCCGGATTCAGAGACCGAGCCAGCCACGAACGGCGTTTCATGTTGGGGGCACTGGAGCCGGGGGAAAGCAGCCCTGACCCCCGTGTCGCTGCACACGTTAATGTCCCGCACAGTGGCCGCGCGGTCCCCGCGCCGCACCGCGCCCCCGGTGGCCGGGGGTCCCAATGGCCCCTGTCCACCGGAGCTGCGCCAGCTTAGGCCACGACAGGAAAAGTCTTGGAGCCCAGTTCTGTATCCCCCCGCACCGCTTAAGCGGAACAGCCTTAGAAACTTCCTGTAGTTCAGACACATCGGTTTGGGTGCAAAAACTTGGGAAGTGTGGGTACGCTCATAACAAAAAGCATGGCCCCTAGTTTACAGGAATGCTAAAATATAAACCCCAAAGTCAATTCTCTTTTGATTTCTTTCTTCGAAGAAACCTAGCAAGAAGTACGCGTTTTACGGTCGTCATCTTTAATTGATTATACACACGTGTGAGTTTGAGTTTCCAGTAGGAATACCGTACTTCTACTCTCCCGCCCTTCTTTTAACGTGTAATTAGTTAAAACAAATCCCCACATATCTCAATCTCGAAAATTATATGTAAATAAAATCTGTAAGGAACACAAAATAAAACATGTAAGTGGGATATAATTGCATTTCAACTGAGTTCGAGGGTTTAGCGTTGATCGTTGGAGTGAACTCAACATTTTTGAATGAAGGGACTGGAAATGAAAGTCCCCGAGATTTGGAGAACACACGTGCCCCCAGGTCTGCCACTGGCGACCAGGAGCCTCAGTTTCGACCGCGCGACTCCCGAGGTCTGCAGGGGGGTTCCCTGGGCGTCCCGGCGGCAGCTTTGAGCAGCAGCAAGGGCAGGAAGCAGGTGGGTAGGAGCGGGCGGGCGCCGGGAGCCTTGGCCCCAGATGCAGTGACGCCGCGCCAGGCAGGGCACTCCCGACCTCGGGACGCCGAGGGCCGGCTCGGTGTGGGGCGCCCGAGCCCGCGCGGCGCAGTCGGCTGGCGACCGTGCTGCAGCTCCGACCGCGCCGCCCGGTAGAGGGCAGCGGCGCCCCGACACTCGCGTCCTCTGGTCCCTGCGCACGTGCCCACCCGCGCGCCCCGCGCTTGGCCACGCCCTGTCCCAAAGACAGGCCCCTAGCGGGAAACAGCATTGCCACCTCTAGCGATTCCCGTCCCGACGAAATGCCACATCTAAAGATTCCTCCCTCTCCCACACTTGAGGGTACGTCTGCCTTGCCCTCCTATTTGTGCAGTGGCAGGCAGGTGAGACCTCGGAATTGCCCGAAAGGTGACTAGACAAATAAAATGTGCAAGGGCTTAAAAAAAAAAAAAAATCCCTCCCGTGGGGAAGGCTCAAGGAAGGATCAGGGAAATGGTTTGGATTTGGTGCAGATGTTCTCAATCTAATTATCGTGTCGATCCCCAGGGTTTGGACCAAAAAAAGTGAAATATATATGACCTGTGTAATACTCCAGAAATACATCTGGTTGGAATTCAGGATTCTGAATCCACGGCAGTATTTCAGAAATAAATTTGGATGAGTATTAAATACCCTTGTTACATTTCTGGTTATACTTAACGTTATTTACATGCTAACTGGACTTAGTCGAAAAAGCACTACATTGAATGGCCCAAATGTTAAGCTCTATTTAAATAAAGTTTAGATTTCTTCTACCAAAGTTTTGAGTTATACAAGGCTAATTGCTCTCTACAGGGGGAAAAAGGTTTAGAATAACTACCAGCACCACAAAATGTTACCATTTTAAAGGAAAAGCACTCCAGATAAATCACTGATCAAAAATTACCTTAGCTGCCTGAAAGAATCAGCAGAGACCTAAAAAAACTTTTAAAAGTACATTTTCTTTTTCTTGAGTATAGACATAGAATAAGAACAAATTATATCTATTTCAAAAGGCTATTTTCTTTCCTTTCTTTCTTTTTATATTGACTTTCAGCCTCCCCTTCGTAGAAGATCAGGAGGACCTGCTGACATCCAAATATAGTGGATCTATACAAGCTGTGTACTGTATAAAATATTCAGAAAATGGAAAGGTTTTAGGACCTAGATCTCTATTAGCATCTACAAAGACAACAGAAAAATGGCTATAAGAACCCAGAGCGAAGTGTGAGACAGAGGCAGGTTAGTAAGATAACTGGCCCAGGAAACAAGAAGCGTCTTGCCTTGAAAATGATATTACTTAGAATGAAGCACAAGAAAAACAACCCAGAGACACTGATGTTCTGGCTCTCCCTTTAGGGAAAGAAAGCTCACAGTTCCCAAGTATATGACTAATTCACCATCCCAATCTTTCAAAAATCAAACCCCAAGTAATCAGATGGGAGGACTGACCAAAATGATGTTTGTTCCTGAACCCTTTAAATAATTACAGTTTCACACCAGATCAGACAAATAAATATGAGTCCAGAATGCCTAAATTTCTTTTCTGACCCATTTTATTTTGCCTGTAATGGGGATGTGATAATACTAATGAATGTAACTTACAGAACACTGTAAAGCACTTTCAGAAGTTCACACTTTCCTACCCTCCTGGCGTTGGTGGACCCTCCTGTCTCCCAACAGCTACATATAGTTGATTAAATCAATTAAGGTGAAAATTGGCAAATTCTCTAAAATGCCATATGGGTTGATTATTACTAAATTGGTCCTTTGATAGCCCCAAGAAAGGAAAATATATTACCCTGTTTCCTAAAGATTCTAATTTAGTAATCGTTCTGATATAGTTAACCTAATTCCTTGAAGGAATTAACCATCAAGAATTTCTTCCAAACTGAAAAATGTCTTACAATGTAGGGCATTATAAAAAAAGCCATCCTCTTTATCCCTCACAAAAGAGTCTCTATGTTCTAAGATCTTATTTATAATGAACTCATAACATTAAGTTTCACTTAGAAACGTTATCTCCAGAAAAAGTTGGAGAAGAGAGTTTTTAAGCCAACGCCAAGAATAATGAAAAAAATTCAGAAATCTTCTGTCCTATGTGATATGCTTAAAAAGAAAACTCAAAAGAGATTCAGTTCTAAAACCTTAATTCACTTTCTGAATATTTTTGCATCCAAATTAGAACTGGTTTTGAATTGTTTCCAACAAGAAATATGTCAGATAACCAGAGACAATATATAATGCTAAATGTTTCCTTCATAATTTATTCACAGATAAACATAAAGACATGGCTACTTTTTGATGCACGGTAAAAAAATTATTCATACTCCTAATGAGTCATACGAGAGTCTCAGTTTTACAAATATAGAAGCTGAAATTTTATATCTAGGTATTCATTCAAGTTGACTGAATTTGCAAATGTTTTAAATTTAGGAATATCTAAGGCCAGACAGAAGTATTGAGACACTTTAAATTTGAAAAGGCCTTTTCCTTAAATCAAAAGATGATGAACAACAGAGGGAAATTACAGTGTCTTCCTTTTGTCTTTGGCGATGGCCTTCCAGAACAATTTGGCATGGACTATTGGAATAAATGAAAGGAAGATTCCAGATTCTTTTTTTTTTTTTCTGAAGCTCAAGAAAACCAAACGACTTTTGTTTTGTTTTTTAAATAATACTTATGCTAATTATTTCTGAGTACACGATTCACTGTACTATGTAAATACCCACCAAATAAAAGTACACATTTTGCTACATGTAATTACATGCAGAATACATAATTCATCTCTATACGCCAAATGTATGTGTAGTTATATAATTGTACCAAGAACCTGCCAAACTTGTAAGAACAAACTATAATGATTTCTAAACAATAGACTCTCCTATTCACCAACCCCCTCAGCCTCTCTCTGGTGACAGCATCGCTCAGTTCCAAGACCCTTTTTGGAATCTTCAAAGACTTAATTTCTGGCCCACCATTTAAGTCTGCTTTCCACTTCTGGACAGCATATGTCAATGCCACTAGCTCTAGGTGTCTTTCCACACCTCTAACGATTACGTTCTGTTCTCTGCGTGTCTTAAACAAAAAAGCTTGCAGTTGGATCTTTCAGACAGAGCTCCATCTTACGCTTGGAAAATACATCTAGCTTAATGGACTCAAGGGCTCACTACCTTGGGACTTCCAAACCCCTAAGAGGGACCCGGGGCTTCTCATCACCCCACAAGCGCCCATACCCCATCTCACCAGCCACACAGCCCCCTGCCCCAGTCTCTTTGTTACCAAACTTATATTCTAGTATAAGCTTTCTTGAAATTTAGAGTTTATTAGAATATCACATCTCATTTTCCCCTTTTTACTTCTTCCTCCTCATGAGAGGCCCACATACGTGTCATATTACATATTTCCTGTATGCTATTGAAATAAATGCCATCCTATATGACTCTCACTGATGACATTGCTGAATCACTAGGAATTAATAGTGTACATCATCAGTAGCATGAAAGGCTTGAAATATGTAAAGGACTATATAAATATTATTATTATCTTGTTTAATGCAAGTTCAAGATCTGTGCTAAGACCATATATTAGTTCCTTTTCTTTCCTCCTGGGAGATATGATCCCTATGCATTCTATTTACATTGACCTTTCATTATTAATATTGCTCTTATGATATCAGTTTGCCATCCAATATTTTAAACACACAACTATGTCCCTGGTGCCAGGACATATAGGGCAGGGACACAGTTTTGTTTTTTTTTAATTGTATTCATGACATGAAGCAAAATATTGTTCTGTTTCTCCCCAAGATCCTTGATGACACATCTCTGCAGTTGTACAGTTGGAGTTGAATGAAGACTTGTTTTCATGAAATGTAATTAGATTTTCTTTTGTCATAAGCACTGTCAGACTGTATATTATTTTTTTCCTGGGTAAGTGTGGTTTGTAAGATTTTGAAAGCTTGTTCCAATGGAAAAGAGGGAAGCTGATCTACATAGCGGGGAGTACAAAACTTTTTTCATTCCCTCAAGCTTCATTCACAGTAAATATTTGATCTAGTGTCAGCTTTGAGAATCTGTATTAGGATATCTTTAGAGGTTTAAGTAGCTAGCAGAATCTCCTAGGATGTCAAAATTTTGTTTGTGTGTGAGATAGAAGGAAGAAGCCAGGAAAGTGGGCCTCTAATCTAGCAATAAGTTTTTCTTATTAAAATGCTCACACACACACACACACACACACAAAATCTGGAAAGCATATATGTTCAAGAAAAGAATAAAATGCAAATACCTTCATCTCAGAAGTATTTCTGGTAACAAAACAAACAAACCAAAAAACAACGAAATGGAACAACATAAAAGTCCAACAGTACAGAAATGATTAAATGAATGATGAAAGTGTGTAGCCATTAAAAATTATGTTTAGTAAAATACATAGTGACATGGGGAAATGTTTAGTACTTAAGAGGAAAACAGGATATACGGTGAGCTCAGTCACAAAGAATAACGTGTTCCACAGACACATAGGATACCAAAAGAACAGTAGGTGTCTCTGGACAATGAATTTATGGGTAAGTGTTATCTTCTTTAATATTTCTGTATTTTATATAATTTCTACATGAGCATATGCTACTTTTATAATGCAGGAAAAGAGCAAATATTATTTAAAGTAAGGATGGTGAAAAGCTTGGTATGTCATGTCTTTCAACAGTAATTTAACTCTACCCTAGAAGGGATAGCATGTTCTAGTGATCATGTAGACAACTGAAAACAAAGAGAGAAAAATCATGTCCTAATTTTGCCACTGAGTCACTGTTTGATTTTGCCTCGGGTTTCCTGCCTGTAAAATGGGAATAATTAATATTTTCTTGTAAAATGCTTTTGAGTTCTCTAAGGAAAGATCCTATAAAGGTGCAAAGTGTTATTCTATTAATGCTAATTGAAGGCCACCATTTTGGATGATGAGGCCATGGTAATGCCAAGTGACCTGCGGTTCCTGCAAATGACCCATTCCCACTGAGCTCCCATTTCCAAATCACCACGTCAAAAAAGACCCTTGCCCTATCTGTCCAGCCAGCATCTAAACAGCAGAGCTAAGACGAAGCGGTTTTATTGACGCATATAACCACAGGGTCAGACGTGGGCTGAAATTCTGGTGAAAAGCGCTTTGACCTTGAGCATGATGTCTAACCTTGCGAAGTCTGTTTCCACAGCAGGAAAGACAAAAGGTGTTTGAGAGAAATTGAAGTCAGATATGAGGCCAGATGCCAAACTGGCTGTGCAGGATTCTGTGTTCTTTAAAAAGGTTTGGGGCGTGGGGGGTATATAAGGATGTAACCAGTAATGCTGGGATGTCCACTGTCCAATCACCAATCACTATCTGTTGAGCAAAGCACTCTGTCAGACACTATAAAGAAACACAGAAACAGTGGAAAAGGTCTCTGCCCTTAGAAGCTTACAGTTTTGGGGGGAATAGAGCAATAACATGTGCGGGTGGGGTGAGGAACAATGATTCAACTTAAGCAGAAGACAAACAATATCCGGGAAAGGAACTGATAAAAGGCTGATACGCGCCATAGCATTAGCTTGGATATGAGCAATGAACTGAGATTCATTCTCAGTTTAGATGAGCGAAAGATTTTGGAAATGATGGGGTGCTGGACAGGGCAGGACGTAAGAGCTGGAAAGAAAGATGGAGGGTATTTGGGGTCAGGAAAAGCAGGCACAACGCAGCACAGACTAAACTCATACAAAGAAGGGAAACAGTGCGTGGGCTGTTCAGCTGGGAGCCCAGGAGGTGGAGAGCAGGCCGGGATCTTAAAGGCTGGCCACATGGGAAGATGCTGGTGGCATCCTGGAAGAGGCAAATGGGAGTCCTCCACTGTGGGGGATGAGCCGTGGTGATGCCAAGTGACGTGCAGTTGCTGCGAATGACGCATCCCCACTGAGCTCCCGTTTCCAACTCACCACGTCAGAAAAGACCCTTGTCCTATCAGCCCAGCCAGCATCTAAACAGCAGAGCTACGGAGAAGCAGTTTGCATTGAAGCACATAACCACAGGGTCAGACATGGACTGAAATTCTGGTGAAAAGCGCTTTGACCTTGAGCATGATGTCTAACCTTGCGGAGTCTCAGTTTCCACGGCAGAAGCGCATGCTTCATTATGTGCAGGAGACTTCAACGAGAAAATCCACAGAAAATGCTTTGAGCTCTACCTGCATACACTAAGCGCCCAGTAAAAGTCAGCTGTTATTATGTAATCTCATTCAACTGCATTATATCCACCTACCCTAACTTTGCTTCTCTGCACTCCCGCTTATATTTTAATACCATTTTACAGAAAAGCAAACTGAGGTTCAGAGCACCAAAAGGTTGTTTGACGGAGAGGCTGAATTTCTCAATCAGGCTGCCAAGCACCTGTTCAATTTTCTGATCACCTCTTAATGTCATGATCTCAGCTGCACCCTCCCAAATGCCTTTCTGAAGCAATTGATGTGTTTATTTATTTATTCCTCCAGCAAATATTTATTGAGGGCCTATTGTGTGCCAGGTTTGGAGCCTGAGGGAATTCCCTGCTCCTTCTCCATTGGACAGCTGAGCAGCGCAATAAGAAATCCCAGAGTGAGAGGGGACCTCTCCTCATGGCCTTCCCATCCTGTGCCATGTCATTGCTGGTTATTAAACCCCTTTCACTTTCCTGACTTACATTCTTCATGCCACAGAGCACTGTAATCCTTCAGCCTTCTTTGTTTTGGCAATGTAAGCCCTCATTACCAGAATAAAATCTTTGATAGGTCTGACCTTGGGGAGGGCTATCCTCATATTCTGCTTCCAGGCCTGTTTACCTGGGATCTTTCATTTCAGAAATCAGGGCTGAGACCACAGCCACCAACAGAGAAGCCAAGTTTCCTGTTTTCCCAAATGCGACGTGAAATAAAGTCAATTCAAATCTGCAGTTGCTCCTGAAGTCTGTATCAGGCTGGTATGGTGTGTGTGTGTGTGTGTGTGTGTGTGTGTGTGTGTGTGTGTACACGGTCATGTGCACTAGGGGGGCAGGTGGGATGGCAAGGTGTGGGGCGTGTACGTAAAGCCACATGAAATGCAGTAGCTCCTGCCCTGGTGAGAGTCTAAAATCTGACTGAAAAGACATTAGAAACATGTAACTGGTTCCATCTTATAGGTTATTTGATGGGATAAGAAAATAATATCTGATGGAGGTAAAGGCCCTGAAAACCCCAAACACACGCAGGTGCGTTGCCATAGCTCATAGATACGGCTCCTGAGACACCTAGATCCAAGGCACCCAGCCCCGTTCTGCCTTAGCCATGCACCTCCCTTGGACATCTTTCCCCTTTGGGGACTTCTCAGGTCTGACCTCCCCCAAATAAAACATATTTATGGAAACTCTTGGAAGGGGGCTGGGGATAGAGCCAACGCAGGACATCCTATTATCTGCTGATGTCCTGAGGGTGGAAAGGCCAGATTGAAAGGCACATGCCTGGAAGAGTTATCTTTACTTGTAAAACCACCTAATAACAACAATTATTATCCATCCAGCATCTGCCCTCTGTCCTGCGCTTTACACACCTTTATCTCTGATCCTCGAAGCAGGTTTGCAAGGCAGGAAGCCTTATTCCCCTTTTACATATAAGAAGACTGAGGCTCGGAGAGATAAAGAGACTTCTCCAACGTGACTTGCTCACTGGTGAGTCAAATCTGGGCTTTCTGCACCGCCATGGGCTTACCTGCAGCTGCTCCGTCACACCTGAGCCCCAACCTGGTCAGAACTTACCTGGGTCGTCAGACAGGTCGCCTCTCTTTCACGCCTTCAGGAAGTCCAGAGTATTACCTGCCCAGGAGGGATCCCTCCATCTTACCTTGCAGCAGCCCGCTGGCGAGTAGCCCTTCTCGGCGGAGCTCTCGCCTCCAGACATTTCTCTGCCGCAGTGGAGGCTCCAGACACCCTGGTCCAGGGCATCTATAATAAAGATTGATCACCTGACCTTGGTCTTGAATGAGACATCGATTGCAAATGAGAGACAATGGCAGAGTCAAAAGTCCCTCTTAAGTCCAGGAAGACGGGATGTTTGGCAATCTAAGCGGCTGGTGACGGGTGTGTTTCCCTAGTCATCGCTGGGAATCTCTTTGCTAACTGCCCAGGGTTCTGACTTCTTCACCTTAGGGGAGTCTGGTCTAGTGGACTGTCGGGGGAAGTATCTGATTAACAATCCCTTTCTGGCTACGAGTCTTGCTGGGAGGGTGGGGTCATGGATACACTATCAAAGTTGAAGGCATGCAGTTTAGTAAAGTGATTGCAAGTAATCCCAAGTTCGGTATCTTCCCCTCTCTCGTTCCAAAATTTAATGCTGACTTGTGAGCGGGAGGTGGGATTCGTTTACACAAGCTCCGTTCATCCGATAGCATTTTATTGCCAACCGAGTCGGACCAGGTGGCGGGTTTGGTTTTGTTTTCTGTTGGAACCGCTCTGCATTTTACTGTTGAGCCGGTCGCCTCCCATCCCCACATTTGGATGCTATGTTTTCCTTCAAAAACGGACTCCCTTAGGAAAAAAAAGAATGATCCCTGGCCCCCTGCTTCTGTCCTCTGTAGCCTGATCTATTTAAGACGTTCCCTTCAAACAAATCCTGCCCCAGTTTCTCCGAGGGCCGACTCTTCCCCTCCTGCCCTCCGCCGCGCGCATTTGACACCAGCTCAGGAATCTTGTAGCTTCTCGCCTTTCCATTCCCAGCAGAATTTGGTATTCAGCACTTCAAAGAGGAGACTTGTTTGCACCTCTTGTTTCAAACAATAGACCAAATTTCCTGTCGCTGCTTCTCTTAAAAACTGCCTCCCTTGAGCTCCCTGGAACAATTGCATCGACCACTATTCAGAGGAGCAAAAGAGCGAACTCCTCACCCACCCTCCTTCTCAGAGGAGACCGGGCCAAGGGGCAGAGAAGGTCACAGGCGTGGACTTCAGACGGGACAGACCTGTGTGCAAACCCTAGGCTCTGTAGCTTTGTAGCTGGGCGGCTTCGAGCTGCTTACCTAACCTCTCTGAGCCTCTCTGTCCTCACCTGGAATATCTGAATCATAACTAACCCATCCCATAGGGCTGGGGTGAAGGTGAGAGGAAGTGATGTAGCAAACTTCCGCCTAACGATGGAGGTTAAGAGCACATTCCCTGATACCAGGCTGCCTGAATTCAAATCCTAGTTCCTAAACAGGAAAACCTCTGTTTCCTTGGACTTACACTGCTTAAACTCTCTGCCTGTACCTCCTTATCTGTGAAAGAGAATAATTATGGCACCTACCTTGTAAGATTAAAGAGTTAAGACACCGGAAGCATTAGAGGTGGGCGTGGACGTCCCTCAGTGAAGTTTTATGCTTCCTGCACCTTACTCCTCACTCCGGAAGGGATTTTTGGCCTCACTATCCCTCAATAGCCGTTTTTTACTTTTCTGTCTCTAACTCTTTCCATAGCTATCACAGTGTTTGTTCACCAGCCCAGCTCCACGTCATAGAATGTTCGCAGCCCGTCGGAGTGTAACACTTGTCCATACTTTCTTGTTCCAGGAGTATGGTTTCTGCTTAATTTCAGGATGATCAAATTGCCTGAGGAATGGGTCCACGCAACACTGCAGTTTTAGGGCGGGGAAACTATTCTGTATGATGCTGCAGTGGCGAATACATACCCTTATGCATTTCTCAAAACCCAAAGAATATATAACAGAGAGTGAACCCTAGGGTGGGGGAGGGAGTCCTAATCCCTAATTAGGAGTTTGGGATGAAAATATACACACTACTGTATATAAAATAGATAACCAACAAGGACCTACTCTATAGCACAGGGAACTATACTCAATATCTTTTAATAACCTATAAGGGAAGAGAAAGTGAAAAAATAATATATTGTGTATATATATATACATATATATACACACACATAACTGAATCACTTTGCTGTGCACCTAAAACTAACACACACTGTAAATCAACTATATTTCAATAAAAATTTTTAAATAAATAAATAAGTAATGAATATTTTTAAAAAGCGTGAACCCTAATGTAAACTGTGGACTTTAGTTAATAATAGCACATCAATACGGGTCATTAATTGTAACAAATGTACCGTACTAACACAAGATGTTAATGGGGATCCTAATATGGAAATTCTCTGTATTATCTGCTCAATATTTCTGCTCATCTAAACTGTTCTAGGGAATTCCCTGGCAGTCCAGAGGTTAGGACTTGTCACTTTCACTGCCGTGGGCCCGGGTTCAATCCCTGGTCAGGGAACTGAGATCCCTCAAGCTGTGTCACACGGCCAAAAAATAAAAAAATAAAATAAAATAAAACTGTTCTAAAAAATAAAGTGTATTTTTAAAAAAAGGTAAAGCAGGTGCTCTTACGTGCCCCTGGCCCTCCTAAATACTCACAAGTAATGATCCGCAGCTGGAAGTGACAGCATCCCTTCTTGGAGGACCTGAAATTAACAATTGTTATTTTGTCCTCAAGTCATATAGTAAGGGCCCACGGTGAGTCAGCTTTGTCCCTGGAGGTAGTGAATGAGACCCCTGGCCAGGGGTCTCTGGATCAAGGTTCCTTCAATGTTTTGTAAGTTCTGGAAGAGTAAATGGTACTGGGAGTGGAAGGCCCTGTCTCCTTGTCCCCCAGTTCACAAAGCAGGAGGGACCATATGTCATTTCCCACCATCCCCTCCCCCACCCCCACCCCCACCCCCGTGGCCACACGCACACATACAACCTTTCAAATTCTGGGCTCTGCTGTAACCACGGGGAATTGCCTTGCCTTTCTCAGACTCTGGGCCTCTACTCTTGAGCCACTGGCCTCATCACCCTGACTTGCCAGCATGGTGCTGAGGTTGAGCGAATCCCTGAAGCTTCTCCCTGAGTCCAAAGGCTCTGAAGCCCAAACTCAACGAAAGAAGCAATGGATTCTGTGGAATAAAAACAGCCTTCCCACCCAGCACAGATCCCATCGAGGAACTGAGGTCTGATTGTTTAGTACCCCGAGGCCGAGATTACAATAACCATCAAGTAGAAAGCAACCACAAAAGGACAGGAGAAACTTCAAAAACAGATTTTAAACATAGACAGAAACTTCCCCCAGCACATCCTTTCTGGTTGCCAGGTCCCCAAACTCTTACCCTGTGAGACTGAATTTCCATGGCGTGTCACTGGTTAATAAAACCATCAACTTAGAGACACTCAGACAGCATCTCATGGAGGGGGATTGGCCCCACTGCTGTTATCAGGCATTAAGGTTGCTACTGATCCAACAAAAGCCAGATCAGTGGAATCTGGCAATGGAATTTGATGTGAACAACGATGCTGAGAATTATAGTAGGTAATTATTACAAGTTGCCCTAGCGGTGTGTTTTCGTGGAGAAAGCAGAAAATGGTGCGGCGGGACACGTGGGGTCAGATCAGGCTGCTTACTGGCTGTGACATCCTCAAGCCTCTCTTTTCCTGTCTATAAAATGGGGACAATAATACTTGCCTCAGGGACTTGTTGCAAAGAGTAATAACAGACGTCCACTCTCTGGGAAGATACTTAGCACGTGTACCAGCACAAGCTAGTTGTAGACCTTTGTGAATGATGTTTCTTTAAAATTGGCCTGAGCCCAAGAAGATATAGTAGGTGAAAAATAAACTTAAAATGACGCATCCATGACAACTGCCCTATTTTGCTTTGTGTTTCCAAGATTCTGATGTAAATAATTTACAGTGTTAAAAATGAGTTCTCAGCAGGTCTTTGAGGGACCGAAGAAAATTCTTTCTAAAATGAGGGATAGTCTTCATAATGAGGGACTGCTGAATGGAGGGGAAATTTAGAATTTAGACGAGCATCTTTTACATAGTTATTAATCTGGTTGGATAGGATTTTTAATAATTAAATGGTATTACTGCAATCTAAGTGATATTTTATTAAGCTTAAATGAAATGTACATTTAGGAACTTAATTTGAAACATTGCCTACTTTGTTATTCTATTTTTCATAATTGCATATACTTGGAAATTATATTTGCCTTTCTGCATTGCATTCTCTCCCTCCGTGCTGAGCCTTGTGCTTTATTTATAGCAGTGATATTTCTTGCGTTTTAAAGGAAATTGATATGAAAGCTCTAAATGACAAACTCCAAAGCTAGCTTCAAAAGTTTCTGACTAATTGCTAATGAAATATCCATAATAGATGAGGAAGAAAGCAGAAATCGCAATGAAACGCCACTTCATTTCATAAATGTCTCGTGTTTGTTTGACAGCTTTGGAAATTTTCTTTGTCATTTTGGAAATCAATACAAAATACAGCTAAACACCAGACTTAGCTGCTCAGCCCGAGACAGAAAAAAAGATAGAAAGCCCCTCTATCACCAGCTGTCGATTGCTGGGGATCATATTGCCATACGCAATCTTTTTTTTTTTTTTCTCCCTCCAGACGTTACTCAGCCTCCATGAACTCTCGCGAAGGGCCAGATGCACACACATTATGGCTGTGAATTCACGGCACAAAGGGATGGAGACAGCTGGCGGTTATCGGTTTAGTTGATCAATACAGACAGGCCAGGGAGGAACCACCACAGTCGCCTACCCCGCCCTCCCATTTCTCCCATCTTGAGACTAAATCACGCACCCAAGCCCGGATTAACCGACTAGCCTAACTTTCCTTTTCCTTCTGTGCTAAGACTCTTCCTTTATCAACAAATCCACCATCTCAGCAACATTCTCCTATGGAATGCTTTCGCCCTGGACACCTTCGCCTATTTTCCTGAGGAGCTCCCTTCCAATGCTTGCAAAGTTTACAGTTATTCTTGTGGACCTTCTCTACCCCTGCAGCCACTGTCTGCCCTTGAATCCCATACCTGAGCCCCACAGAGGACACTCTTGTAGTTTCCCTTCCACTCTGGTTTCCCATTGGGTTGGGCTAATGGAGGTGCCTGCTTTGTAGGAGGTTGGAGGGTGGAGACCGGAGGAAGGAGCGTCTGGGACTTTGCTTCCCCACTCCTGCTCTGCCTCTGGGATTTGAGCATGCTCCCACAACTCTGGCTTCCATCAGGCCCCCATGGCCACATCCCCCTGCCCAGGCCTCAGGGTAGAAACCGCTTCCTGCTATTACTGTTACTGCTGATGGGGGGTGGGGGAGCAGGGGAGGGCCTCAACACCCTTAGCTGACTCCCTTAATTTTGCCCACACCTCATACCTAGTCCCTTCTTCACTTCCCTTGAATCATCTACGTTTGATTCTGTTTCCCCGCTAGGCCCCTGACTGATACAGCAGGAATTTCAAAATATAAATTTAATTTCTATTTAAGTGAATGAAAATGAATAAAGAAAACAAATTCGACTCAGCAATGTGGAATTCAATTAGGAATGGGTTCATTTTTACCCCCTGTTGTCAGTATGCATAATACCAACCTTTTAAAGCATCCCTGATTTGCTTATCTTTTCTGTTAACCTCAGGTGAGGCAGAGACCAGGTCTGTCTTCCTTCCTCTCCCTGTTTTGTCCCCAGGGCCTGGCTCTGTCAATAATGATGTGTCGAATGAGAGAAGGCATCAGTGGCCATCTTATTCAACGACACTTTCTCTTACTGGGGCTGAGAAATCCAATGGTCCTTTGCAGTTCTGATCTGAAGGCATTTAGGATTAAGAGAGGAGATACTCAGAAAATGTACTCAAAGGGTGGGATGGTTTGATTCCTGTTTCTGGCAACACACAGAGTGGAAAGGGCAGCTAAGAATTATAGACTCTTGGAAATGCCGGGACTTCCCTGGTGGTCCAGTGGTTAAGAATCTGCCTTCCAATGCAGGGGACGCGGGTTCGATCTGGGAACTAAGATCCCACATGCTGTGGGGCAACTAAGCCCATGCACCACAACTACAGAGCCCGCGCATCGCAACAAAGCACCCACGCACTGCAACGAAAGATCCCACGTGCTGCAACTAAGACCTGACGCAGCCAAAAGAATAAATAAATAAATAAAGTGTTATAGACTCTTTGGAAATGGCTCACAAGGGACCCTGGGAAGTCTCTCTTTTTTTTTTTTTTTAAATAAATGTATGTATGTATGTATGTATTTATTTATTTGGCTGCATTGGTCTTCGTTGCTGTGCGCGGGCTTTCTCTAGTTGTGATGAGCAGGGGCTACTCTTCATTGCGGTGCTTGGGCTTCTCAGGGCTTCTCATGGCAGTGGCTTCTCTTGTTGTGGAGCATGGGCTCTAGGCACGCAGGCTTCAGTAGTTGTGGCACGTGGGCTCAGTAGTTGTGGCTCACAGGCTCTAGAATGGAGGCTCAGTAGTTGTGACGCATGGGCTTAGTTGCTCCGCGGCATGTGGGAACCTCCGGACCAGGGCTCGAACCCATGTCCCCTGCACTGGCAGGTGGATTCTTAACACCTGTGCCACCAGGGAAGTCCTGGGAAGTCTTATAGGAGACCCCCCGCTCTCCAGGAAGACTTGCGGTTTCTGAGCCTGGGTGGCAATTGGAATAGATTCTACTACAAGTAAGGCTTCCTCATCTATAACGTGATGATAATTCCATAGACCCTCAGCACAGGTGGACTTAACGTCTGTGGGTTCCAGGATTTGGGAGCAACTCTGAAGGTCTGTGATCTGGGCTAATTTGCAGTTTTACTGGAGGCCAGCAGGCAAGTGCACGGGAGCCGGTCACGCTGCCAAAGACTTATCTAGCATATGGCCCGGCATCCTTCCTGGGCTCCACCCACCACTGTGGACCCATTTTGAGGAGTATATTCCGTGACTTTGTGATTTGGAGGAGGGCCTACTTAAAACATAAGTAATGCATGGAAAGTACCTGGTATGGTGTCTGGTGCATAGTAGAAGTTCAAGTTCTTGGGGCTAAGACTTATCGCTGTGGTTCCACCTTGATGTCATTAGTCTGCTCATGGTGCACTGGGGCTGTCTCAAGTCCTCTGGCCAAACTCTTAAAGGAGGCCAGGTGGAGGCAGTGCCCCCAAGGGGCATGGTAAGTGCGGACTTCTCCTCCAGGCCGGGCTGGGCTGCATCAGGTCTTAGGGAGAGCTGAAGAAAAGGGGATTAGAAGATGATGTGGCAATCAGGTCTGCACAGGCTTGTTCTTGCTTTCGGCTTCTAGGTCACGGACAAGGGTGACGTGAGGGAAGTGGACATCAAGTAACTGGATGCTGGGAATTCCCTGGTGGCCCAGTGGTTAGGACTCCGCGCTCTCACTGCCAAGGGCCCCGGTTCTATTCCTGGTCAGGGAACTAAGATCCTGCAAGCCGCACCACGCGGCCAAGAAAAAAGAATAGTAGCTGGATGCTGGCTTTGCATTTACAGAGAGTGGAAGATGGGGACCATGGCCCAGGCCCCTCTGCTTTTCACATCCCTTCATTCCCTCAAATTTGGCTTCTGTATTCTCAAGTACACAGGACATAGGGACCAATTCACCCACTTGACACTCCACGGGGCCACTCAGGTGAGCATCCTGAAATGCTCTCATCTGGTCTCTCTCCTGCTAATCTTTCAGGCTCTCCTCCCATTGTCCCCACCCACCATCTCAGCCTCCATGCTGCCTCTCCCCATTCTGCAGTCAACGTTCCAGCCACATTAGACTCTTCCCTGCTTCTCAAACATTCACACCAGTGTAGCCTGGCCGGTCCTCTGATGGTCAGTGTGCACTCTGATTGGTCAGTGCCCATCTATTCTGCTTGAGTTTTTAAAGTTTTCTAACATGAGGGCACCAGATTTGTTACTGACTTCTTTCTTTCTTCCTTTCTTCCTTTCTTCCTTCCTTCCTTTCTTCTTTCATTCCTTTCTTTCTTTCTCTTTCTTTCTTTCTTTCTTTCTTCCTTCCTTTCTTCCTTCCTTTCTTCCTTTCTTCCTTTCTTCCTTCCTTCCTTTCTTCCTTTCTTCCTTCTTTCCTTTCTTCCTTTCTTCCTTCCTTTCTTTCTTTTCTTTCCCTGCAGCTTGCGGGATCTTAGTTCCCCAACCAGGGACTGAACCCATGCCCTCGGCACTTTCTGGGGCAGGCAGGTGGTCTTGACTCCTGAGGTGAAGGCCATCCTTTGGTCCCCAGTGCACATCACAAATTCCATCCCAGAATCTAACATTACCCGCAATCTCTTTGACCACGTTTTGGTAATTTTTTAGTTTCTCCCACCAGACTAAGCTATCTGAGGAGATGACCTAGTCTTATTTCTCTTTGCATTCCCATCCACCTACAGGTCTGGCACATAGTAGGGGTTTAAAGAATGTTTGATGAGGGAAGGAAGGAACGAGCCTGGTTCACTCCTCAGTTAAGAGTCAAAGGTCAAAGGTCATGAGGTCTAAGTCTATCTTGCCATGCCCTTCATTTCCAGGGTTTCTCTTTCTCCATATTTAAGAGTGGGAGAGTGATACCAGCCACAACACACTGTGGTCACTGGTGACCAGCCTGGTTCTCCACAGTTCCTTGAGCCTGTGAAAGGAGCCAGCTGAGGCTTGGAGCCAGCATTAGGCCATCAGCAAGCTCTGAACCTGATAAAATCCTGACAGCCCCAGAAGCCAAGCTGGACTGAGACGTGAGATCATCAGATGCCTAAGATACTTGAATCAACTTGTTCACAGCTCTCCCTAGTCATGTTTCCCATAATTCATGATTCACATGAGATTTTTAATAACAAAAACACTCAGATTAAATTTTTATATGAGATGTTTTTCACTCCTTATACAAGCATTATCAACCATTTCAATCGCAGAAAAAACTCTGCCCACTTCCATAATTATTTAAGGATTTTTTTTTAAACTTGTTTTTCTACTTGATTTTATTTGGAGGTAGGAACTCTGGGTATTGAAAGGTGGCTTCTCAGGTGACTCAGGCAATTTGATGATCCAATTTGCTTTCATGTGTGGGACAGAACATTGTATATTAATTTTTTTTAAGCTGCTGCAATACCGTAAATTCAGTACGGAAAAACCCTCCTTTTTCGCTGAAAGAATATTCAAAGGAAGAGTCCATTTCTTTTTATTTCACATGGATGTTTTTCAGTGGTTTATATACATAACCAAGAAGGGACATATTATAACTTTGCTGAGAACCCCATCTCTTTGAATAGGGAGTGACTTCTTATTTCTCCAATAAGTAGCAAGTCAGCTCATGGCTGTCATTATTATTGCCATTTTTAAATGCTCCACTGATTTTTATTTCTCTACTGTCAGAGGTGTTGCTGCTTCAAGGGTGAGCCTTGTACCCAAACGCCTTCAAACAGTAGAAGGAGAGAAAAGAAGATTTAAAAACAAGGAGGAATGAATTCTATGTTATGTGAATTTTATCTCAGTTAAAAACAACAACAACAAAGAAGACATGGAAGAGATGTCAAGAATTGGGTTCCAGAAATGTTCTATAATGCAGCTGTTTTTTAAAGAATATCCTATAACAGTCCTTTCAAACCAAGTTTGCCTTGTCTCATTTTATTTGTGCTGTGAGGCCAAGGGGACGGGTCCAATTATTGGAGATGAAGTTCCTCTTAACCAGGTGAAAGGTGGATCGGCCAGCCCTTTGGAAGAGCAACATAGTGAATAATGGGAGCACTGCCTAGATCCTCCCTTCAGGACTGACAATCTCTGTCCCACCTGCTGCTGGGAGAGCTCAGCTGAATTCTTTCCCAAGGACGCCCCTTTCCCAAAGACATCCACCTTGTTCAAGGTCACGCCCCTCCCCAGGGGCAGCCCTCATCCTATGACTGGTTACCGTAGAGGGTATAGAGGCCCAGCCCCTTGCCTCAAAGTGAGACAATTCCGACGGGTCACCCCAGTTTCAGCGGGATGAATTCATGGGATTGGCTGAGGCCTTTTTTGTGACTGCATTGCAGCTCAATCCTTCCCCCTGCTCAAACCTGCTTCCCTTAAAAATCTTGATCCATTCCCAGTAGACTTCCTGGGCCCGAATTTCTGCCTCAGATTCTGCTTCCTGGGGAACATGACCTAATACAAGCAGGAAGGTAGGAAGGGATGAGACTGGGAATTGGCTGCTGAGGGGACCAGGGCTGCATTTCAAGGGTAAAACCCTAAGAATATGACTGATGATTCTTAGACCAAGAACTACCCTTGTGCTTCCTCTTCTTTTCTTTTTTAGCAGCTTTTTGAGATACAATTCACATGCCATACAATCCACCCATTTAGATCGAACCATTCAATGGTTTGTTTGCAATTCACCAAGTTGTATAACCATCACCTCAGTCATATTTGGAACATTTTCATCACCCCAAAAAGAAACCCCATACCAATTAACAGTCACCCCCCTATTCCTCCCCAACTCCAGCCCCCTCCCCAGCTCCTGGCAACCACTAACGTGCTTTCTGTCTCCATAGATTTCCCTATTATGGAAATTTCATATAAATGGTATCAAACAATATGTGGTCCTTTGTGTCTGGCTTCTTTCACTTGACATGATGTTTTCAAGGTTCATTCAGCTTGTAGCCTGTGTCAGTGCTTCATTCCTTTTTATGGCTGAATAATATTCCATT
This sequence comes from Balaenoptera physalus, assembly GCF_965194825.1. Classification (NCBI taxonomy): domain Eukaryota; kingdom Metazoa; phylum Chordata; class Mammalia; order Artiodactyla; family Balaenopteridae; genus Balaenoptera; species Balaenoptera physalus. The sequence continues at coordinate 85,011,558 of NC_138898.1, forward strand.
GCATGGATACATCACATTTTGTTTATCCATTCATTAGGTGATGGACATTTGGATTGTTTCCACTATTTGGCTATTGTGAATAATGCTGCTATGAACATTTGTGTACAAGTTTCCATGGGACGATTTGATTTCTTCTTTCTTGGGTACATACCTAGGAGTGGAATTCCTGGGTCAAAGGTTAACTCTATGTTTAACCTTTGGAGGAACTTCAGACTATTTTCCAAAGCACGAGGGGCTTCTTGAATAGGCTTTTCCTGTGGGGGTCTTTCTGGGACGTGCCTTCTTCACCCCCTCCCCATCCTCACCTCTGATCCACTTCCGTGATCTTTAGCGTTATCATCCTTGAGGCCTACCTGAAATCTCACCTCCTCTAGGAAGCCTTCCCTGATTAATCCAGTCCACAGGGGTCTTCCTCTGTTTCTCTGTGTACTGGTTGCTTTGTCTTCATGGTACAACGTGAGGGGAAAAACAACATTGCAGAAACAAGGTCATGTTCACTAAGTCCCTCAGCCCGACCAGCCAGTTACCTGTGGGCACAATGGCCTTCTTGTCACTTGCTCTCTTTTGTTCACCTTGACTGTGGAAAGGACCTTTGTCTCTGAAACCGACTGACCACACCAGCCTCAGCCTCTGTGGATGCCTTTTGGGGCCGAGCTTTCCAAAGCAGCCCAACTCCAAGAGTCCCAAATGTCCACAGTGAGGAGGGTCAGAAGAGGAGGGTGTCCCTCTTATTAATCACAAAACAGAAAACCACTGGTCTAAGAGGATGCAGGTGGGAGGCACTAGAAAGAATACCCCCTGGAGGGAGGCCCTTGAACTCCCCTTAGGTGCCTTCCCTTGCCCAAGCCGACCAGGACCCCTGGGGAATTAACTCAGTGGTCATCTGATCACAGAATCACAGAAGTGCAGGAACTTGGGGCTGGACGAGATGTCAAAGACCAGCTGGTCCTAAGTGTGGTCCTGGGACCAGCAGCCTCACCCGGGAGCTGCGTAGAAATACAGAGTCTCAGCCCCACCTTGGACCTGCTAAGTCAAATTTGCCTTTTAACAGGGTCCCCGGGTGATTCATGTGCATATTGAAGGATAATAGTAGTGCTTCCCTACAACACTCTGATCAACTAGCCATCTTTCCAGAGAGGCGTGGTCCATCTCTTAGGGCACCATCAGAAAACTCCACCTTCCAAAGAGCTGCATCTGGGTTCACTACAGCTTCCACCATGGGTTCTAGCTCCATACCTTGGATCCGTTCACAATAGGTTGGATATCTCTCCACATGACACCCAACAAACAGAGAGGGACCCTCCTGCCATTTTTGAGCTGAGCTGGTAAGATTGTTACTAAAGAGTACAGTATGCTTTTCAGAAACATAGTGTAAATACTATTTCTGAAGCCCCCAGGAGTAGAGAAAACGGGGTAGAAGACAGCTCCCAAGCAGTATGTACCTATTTGGACCTAATCAGGATGGAACGCTGGCTGACAAGTTTCACCTCGTGCAGGTATTTATAAGAAGACCGTTAACGTACTTGGCCTCCCCATCCAACGGCTGCTGGAAGGTAGTTCACAAATCCGTAATTATCATGCAAGTGTTCTGTGAAAGAGAGAAACATCACGTACCCATTTTACAGCAGTAAAAAGAAACACATAGAGACTGACACCCCACTCAGAAGCGATGGAGGTGGAATTGGTACCTGGGAACCTGGTCTGCAAGCCTCTCGGTCTGGCTGGGAGGGACGGGGAATGATAGCTTTTGTCATCGGTTAGCCAAGACAGATTCTGAAACTGAGCAGTTGCCTGGAGAATGCAGTTTAGATAAACCCCAAGATGCACACAAGATGGAAATAGAGACGGAGCAGGAGTATACACCACACTTTGCCCACAAGAGATGCAACACATTTTCATAGTTGAAATTTACATAGTTCTTTATTCATGAAATTATGAACAGCTGCTATTTTGCTGCATTCCCAAGAAGAGTTGAAAAGGCAGCAAAGAAGAGAACAGACACATTAGGCAAACTCCATCTGCCCCTCGTGTCTAACACTTTCTTCCCTGCAGATAGCAGACAATGGGGTTACCAGATGTCATTGCCTGCTTGGGAAGGACCCAGAAATTTTGTGTGACCATGAGCCAGCCAGCGTGGACAATGCCTCTTTTTTTTTTTTTAAATGATAAATGTACCCACTCCTGTCCACTCCTCAGTGACTGTTCTAAGACACAGGCTCTTCCCAGAGGAATGCGGATGGTGGTGAATTCTCAGGGGAACTTCAGAAATGTCACTCCAGTCTGGACCAATGTCTACTCACCCTGGCGTCCTCCTGACTTTTGAAGAGGGTTTGACAGAGTGCAAGGCTCCTGCATGCCCATCACACTTGACCTTCTAGGAACTCTGGGAGGTCAGTTATCACCTCTTATTACAGAGCAGGACTCCGAGGCCAGAGACCAGAAGTGACAGCATGGGGTCATCCAGCCAGTGGTATCAGGTTCTCCATGTGACATTTTCCCCATCACTCTATGTCCATGGAGTTGGCCCATGTGGGCTAAATGTTCTGAGTGGGTCTCCGGCTATCTTAGCCACTGTGAAGCACTCCTTTTCCAGCCCCTTTATCCCAGGTCCTGCCTCTTGGCAAATACCCGTTGGACACCTGCACACCTGCTTCCAATGGGGTCACTCAAAGTTCCCCTGGGAAATCAGGAAGGGCCTCTTCCTCCTATCATAGGGGATATCGAATGCCAGAGACATAGCAATGTCGATCCCCATTTCACAGTTGTCTTTCTGTTTCCATGCATTTGTCTCTGGACCTTTATTCCAGAGGCCACAGCCTGGCTTCCATGTCTACTCGAGACAGAAGACTCTGGAATTTCATCCAGCAGGAAGAAGCTGGGACAGATCCAGTTGAAAAGGTCCCTGGACAACACAGGGACCCTCAGGGGCCCTCTCTGTTTGCAAGCATGGAAAAGGCCTGTAGCTATTTTGCACACTGATTAACAGGAGGATGTGTTTTTCTTGTTTCTTCTCCACACCTTGAGGCTGAAATTAAAGCAGGGAGGAGCCCATTCTGAAAGATGTCGCAAGGGAGGTCAATGACCCCTCTTTCTTTGCCAATGCAAGCACTGAGCTGCCATCTCCGGACATCAAAATACCAGGAGGGTGACAAGAGGGTATCATCTTATCTCCTTACAGCTTGTTTGTGCCCCAGGCTTGCTTGTTGTCTCTCTCTCTCTCTCTCTTTTTTAGAGGAACAGAAAAGAAAAGAGGAGTGAGCTGGGAAGCCCCACGTCTCTTCTGCCTGGCCAGAAACCTCATAGGGCTGGGGTAAACCCCAAATCCAGGATGCTGGCTTAAGGCAAGGGTTGACGACCTTTGACATTACCTTTGGGGCTTTGATCTTTATCAAAGCAAGGAAGGAAAGCTAGATATTATTTTTTCTCAATGTCAGGTTCGGGTGGTTAAAGAGATGGCGGGCCAGGCAATTAGGTTAACTAGAGGAGGCCACTTTCTGGTAAGGAGTTAGCAAACACCCAGCTAGTACCCACGGTGCAAGGAAGGGGGTGGGATCCACTCTCTGGAGACAAGCTTTCAATATAAGCGTCAAGATTTCCCGACTGGGGGACACCTGGGGGAAGAAGGGCCCACAGACCAAGGATTAGGCATGATGTTTGCAGTTCTGAAGGCTGACCCTTCTGCCCGTCAGCCATGTGGCCTTGGGCTGGTCCCCTCAGTTCTCAACTCTGATTCTTAGTTTCCTCATATGTAAGAAAGAGATGACAATCAGGACGCCTTCCCTACAGGGTGGTCGCACATCTCAACCGTGACAATGTGTATGAAAGCACTTTGCAACCTGCATCTCTGGATGCAGCTAGGAGCTTTCTACGGGTAGGAGGGCAGTGGGTTAATTTTCTCATTTCCCTGTAAGGCTGCGCCTCCGTGCTCTTCGAAAGGTACTGCGGGGATCTTGCCAACAATCCTCAGTCGATCCCATCAGTTGACAAACAGGACACCGGCACAGAGCAAATCACCAGGGTGGACCCAGAAGGCTGCCATTGGGAATAATCAATGGAGGTTCCCAGGTCCAGACGGGCTTGGTTACCCCATGCTGCCTGTCTTAGGCTGTGATCTTGTCACCTGAGAGAGAGACAGACTTGCTCAGCTCTGGACAAGAAAACCCAAGGGCCCATTGGCATCCACGTCGGAGGGTCCCCTCTTAGCGGCTAGCGTGATGGTGAAATGGTGATGATGATCTAACTTGCTGCCAGGAACACAGCTTTTCATTCCCCCCTCCCAGCCCCCAATTAGAAGAGACCCCAATCAGATGGCAAAGGGCCAGCCCCAGGCCCAACCTGCAAGGTGTTGCCGTGTTGAGGTTCCAGTACCTCCACGCTTGACGGTCACGGAATCAGAAGAATGAATCGGTTGCAAAGCCCTCACCACGCGTGCTCTTGGCATCACCCTTTGGGAGGCTCTCTCACCTAGAAGGAAGTTGAAAGCCCATCTGTCCTCTTTTCAAAGTCACATAGTCACAAAATAAATCAAAGCACATATAAAAATGGTCTCCTCTAAACCGTAACTCACCCTGGGCTAGTAGCTATTTACAAGGCTGGCTTATTCTTCCAAAGCAGTTCAGGGGGACCAGCACATTCCTGGACCACGGCATCCCTGCCCATGTGCTGACCTGAGGAATCAGGTCAGAGCTCCATCTGCCAGCCTGCGGGTACCCGCAGTTGCCAGGTTGAGGCTGAAGCTGGTATTGAGTTAAGATCAAGGACCCACTGGCCACCCAGATGTCCAGTGTTATAAAGCCCTTGACATTCTCACCTGGATCTGCCATACCTGGAAATGGAGCCTGACATGAGGATTTGGGCTCTGGCGGGCAGGACCTCTTGTACCCTAGAACCCCGAACACTCCTTTGAGAAAGAAGAGGAATCCTCCTGACTGGTCTTTGAGATGGGATAACCAGGGAGGCTGCAGTGACCTAGGAGAGCCTAGGAGGGGCCTAGGGGACCCTTAGCTGTTGGTTCAAGGTAGAAGTTGACACAAGCCCTGCTCCAGGACCCCATCAGATTTGGCTGTGGGAAATTGGAAGACTCAACTCTCTCCTGCCGGGAGCCAAGGTGGGAAAAAAGAACCAGGAAAGCATCTCTCTCCTGTTCTCAACCCTGACCACCTCTCCCCTGAGACCCATCTGCTCTTTGAGATAGGAGGAGAGAAAAATGAGGGAAGAGAAAGAGGGAGAGGGGAGCGGGAGAGAGGGGAGTCTGCCCTGGAGGGTCTGGGGTGAACGAACTGTGTTGCATGTGCACCCTGGTGGGCTGACCCCTTGCCTCTCCGCCAAAGCCCCCAGCCCTCACCAGGGACCCATCCTCGGGCTTCCCTGAGGCCCTGCCAGCAGCCCAATCTTTGCGACAGCCTTTTTCTAGTTCTGCTCTTTTCTGAAGCTTCCATTCAAACACTTTTAGCACAGATGCCTCATGCATCAGTCCAATGCTAAAAAGATGCAGTAAGTGAAATTTTTGCCATATGTTAATACACATGTTTTAGTTTCCATAAATGCTCAGCGTGGTTTTTATGATACTCAGGATGGTGGTGTTTATACTGGTTTGAGGGGCTTTGAATTCAAATGTGCAAATGATTCTTTACAAGATGTGGTTCAAGGACGAGCCTCAGTTGGGGTCGCCTGCTATCCAGACAGAGGAGGCTCTCGGCTGCCTTCAGCCTGCCACTTGTGAATCTGGGCAAAGCCCTGGTGCCCCCTCCCCGCCACTTCTCACTGCTGGTGGATGGGTTTGGGGGCTGGTTCCAGAAGCCGAGCAGGACCTGGCTGTTTGGAGATCAGGTTAGAGAACCAGCCCGACTTCACACACCAGATGTGACCAGACCCTTCTGGTTGGACCTCGAGGAGGGGGTATCACAGAGGAGGGGTCCCCGAGCTGGAGCCTGAAGGGGACCCAGGCCTGGGCTGGCAGGAGGAGGAAGGGAGAAGGACCAGTGGAGTGTACAGGGAACTGAGCGGACACCGAGGGGTCTGGTGGGTCGAGTGGAGGTTTGCACGAGGAAGAGCAGGCGGTGAAGCGGGATGGGGTGGGACTGGTCCCATCAGCGAGGAGGCAGCCTCCCCTCCCCACACTGCCCTGCTAGCCCCGTGTGTCCTGCAGGAATTCCCCCAATGCCTGAACTCACCAGACTGTCTCACCCATCCCTTTATGCCTTTATGGGCGGGGTGGGGGGGTGTCTCTCTGTTCAAAATCTCCTCTGCCCACCTGGAAAATCCCTACCCATCTCTCGTATCCCTGCTTCTGCCTTCTCGACCCATCCCACCCCATGTCCCCCTGTTCTGCCCCAGAGTCCTGTCCAGGCATCACATTTATCTCAGGGTAGGGACTCCTTGGGCCATGAGCTCCCTAAGGACCGGCCTGTGCCCTTTTCATGGCTGCTTCCCAGAGCCTGGCTCAGAGCTGCAAAGGAGGCCCACGGAAGGAAAGGAGGAAGGGAGGGAGGGAGGAAGGGAGGACCAGACTGCAGGCTCTGCACCCAGTGGGGAGCTGGGGGCGCAACCTAGAGGAGCGTCCTTGTCCTGTTCCCACGTCCAGCTTGCCATCTCCCTTCAACCTGAGCTGGGCTCAGCACCTCCCAGCTCCCTGTCACCAGCCGAGAGGCCAGAGGGTCCATGGCCCACCTCAGCCAGGTCCAGCCCAGGGGGACCAGGGCCCCCTGCAGGGACATGGGTATTGCCGGACCACTGCCAGGGCCTGGGCATTGCCCCCGTGGAGTGAGGGCATCTCGGAGGGCACCCACGCTCAGCTAGTCCTGGGAGGCAGAGATGTCCTTGAGTGTGTTTTCCAAGGCCTGAGGGAGCCACAGGGCTTTTGTTCCACCGAGTTGCAGCGTCCTAGGGTCTCCTCCTTCTGTCCCTTCCCCCTAGAGCTCCCCCTGCCAGGGCCCTTCTGCTCTCAGTCTCCCCCGGAGAGTTTGCCCTCACATGTCCAGATTTGTCCATACCAACGTCTCAGGCTCTGTGCGCTCTGTGGGGGGAGCTGATCCATTCTGGGGGAGCCCGGGGGGTGCATGCATGAAGATGGCAGGGGACATCTCTGTTTGTTTGAACCAAGCATCTCTGATATTTGGAAGAAGGTAACCTCTCCTCCTGGCAACCAGGCTTTTTTCCCAAGGGACCGAGGGGTGAGGGTACTTAATCCTGGAGCCTCAGTCTCCTTCAGGGGATTCATATAGATGTTGCCTGTAATTATAGGTCGATAATGATATAATTTATAGCATGTATATCATGATTTGTGAGTGACTGGACAAGCTGGCAGGCGAGGAGGGTGAAACCATGTCATAAGCTCGTAAAAAGGTAATTATATTTCTTTCTGATCTACCTTTCGCCTACCTGGTCAGGTCGGGGTATTGTGAAATAGTGATGATGGTGATCGTGGAATCGTCGGAGGTTCAATAACACGGGAGAGCTTGACATCGGAGGCCAAGCGGCCCTTTCTTTTTTTTTTCTTTTTCTTGGTCTCAAGTTGGGTCTGACTTGGGGCCAGGGGCATTGTGGGAAGGAACCCCACCAGGACTCCAATTTAACACAAAGAGGGCACCCCAAAAAGAGAAAGCCTGGCCAGATGACCCAGGGTCAGACTGGCCTATAGGGTCTAGCCTCTGGATGAATTCAGAATAGCCCCCGATCTCCTAAGACCCCCCCCCAGAACTGCTGCTCTCAGGAGGAGACGCCGTGTCGCCCTGCCCCTGGGGAATTCTGGGCTGGAGACGCTTGTCATGTCTTCCAAGCCTGATGGAATCTCCAGGAGTTTAGATCTGGATGGAGTTTGGTTGGAGTTTGGAACAATGGTTGGACGAGATTGGGTTTTATCTAGACCCCATCTCCCGTTCTCGGTAATAAGCAAAGCTGCAGAAAGCCCTTGGCCTGAGATATAATAGTGTAATGTAATTACAGTAATGATACTTAGTAGTTCTATAGCACCTTTCATCTGTGGATCTCCACGTCCTTTATAAACATTAATTAATTCTCATAACTCGGCAATGAGGTAGGTAAGTACCATCATCCCCATTTTACAGATGAGAAAGCCAAGACACAAAGGGGGTGAGTGATGAGCTCAAGGTCACCCGGAGAGCCCACTGGTTCAGCTGACCCTGTGAGTCCATTCTCCCGTGCTGGGTCCCCCACCTTGGAGGGAGGATGGTAGAGCATCCCTGGGGTGCCCCCTCCACAGGCCTTGCAGCGATTTGTGTGCATTGCCTCTCTCCAGAGGTCAGGAGGATCATTCCCTGGTGTCCCCACACCCTGGCCTTGTGGACCAGGGAGGTCTCTGAAGCCATTTGGATCCCTAGGGGCCCTCAGCAGCTTGACCCTTGGAGGAGATTCTCTGGAATAGCTCCCCCTTACATCGGACAAGTGGAACCCTGCCCCAACTTCTTCTCCTTACTGCCTATTCTGGAATACCTCCTTATCACCACCAACCTAGGCCAGGCAGCACATCGAACTAAGTTTACATTTATTTTTTGAACACCTATTGGGTGCCAAGGTCTGAGTTGCCCCCTGGGAAGACCCATGAAACAGAAAGACATCTGGGCTGATTTTTTTTTTTTTTGGCTGAGCTGCATGGCTTGTGGGATCTTAGTTCCCTGACCAGGGATTGAACCCAGGGCCTCATCAGTGAAAGCGCAGAGTCCTAACCACTGGACTGCCAGGGAATTCCTTGGGCTGAAAATTAAAAAAAAAAAAAAAAAAAGTCATGTCTGGTCCAGGCTCTGTTCCTTGATAGCTGTGTGACCTTGGACAAGTCACTTTCCCTCTCTGGGCCCTGATTTTCTCACCATGGACGATGGGGGATGTAGATCATTCGTTATCTTCCCAGGGTGATGTTTTATAATTCCTCATTTCCTGCTTGGATGGCAGGGCAACCTCCTAATGTCGTCTCCCTTCCCCCCACACACACCCCAACAGCCCATCCCATAAACTTTCGGAATCAAGGGCCATCATGTCACCTTGCTAACAAACCTTCAGTCACATCTCTTGACCTGCAAGGAGTCCAAATCCCCAAACCTGTTATTCAAGGCTTTGCACAATCTGTCCCAACTTACCTGTTCATGAACGCTTGGCTTGGCCAGATCTACTTTTCCGCCAAGTAGGCCATGGTCATTCCCGACTTTACAGCTTTGGCCAAACTAATCTCTCTGACTATTTTATATGTGCTTTTGAGACCAAAACCCTGCTCATCACTGCGTTAGATGCTGGATTAAAATCCTGTCATTCTTCAAAGCTCAGCTCCTAAATTCCACGCTCTAGGAGATGGCCGCCCAGACAGCAAATGTGAATATAGGCTACATTACTAGAGGCCTAGTATCTATAAAAAGGGAGGTGACAGTCCTGTTCTCTAGAATATGTGTTTTTAGAGAAGGAGCAGGGTGATGCGGGAGCTCTGTCATGTGTGGAACAATTAGGGGACCCACAATCATTTCACTGGGAGGAAACTCAGTGGGACAGGAGACCCTCCCTCCCCTGAAGAAAGATTGTTCTTTCAGGCCATAAAGCTTCCAGGAAGAAGGGTTTCAGTTCAACATAAGGAAGAACATTCTTTCCCTTTCCCACCAGAGCTGGCAGGAAATGCGATGGGGTAATGAGTTGTCTGTCACTGCTTACTGGCCGAGGCCGAGAACAGGCTTGTCATGGAGGCAGGGCCGGACCTATTCTTTGCAGCATCAGGACCCGGGGAGAGAGGATGCTGAGGATGGTGGCTTGGACCCTGCTTGGGTTGCCTGGTTACTCACCAGCCCCCTCTGCTCCTGACCGTTGGAGTCATCTACAGAACCGGGGGAGCAGCGCCCAGCGTGGTGTGACCTCATAGCCTCTTACCTCCTGTTTCCCTGAGTCCCACATGTTCCTGGTGGGTGTTCTAAAAGTAGGGACCAAAGAGGGTTGCCTGACCTGTCAGACAACATTCCAGGAGAGCAGACTCCATGAGCAGAGCCCTGTCTGTGTTCTCAGGCCCTCACCCAGACTCCAGAACTGGCATCCACTGGGACAGATAGACGACAGAACTCAGGGAACTTAGGTTTGAGTCTCCACTCTGCTTCTTTAATAGCTGTGTGGCCTCAGGGAAGTTACTTAACCTTTCTGAGCCTTGATTCTGTGTGTAATTGTGTCTGCCTTCTCGGGTGATTGTGAGGATTAAAGGGGCAATGAGGCAGAATTACAAGCTCTCTGGCACTTTGCCTGGGACGTGGGAGAGAACATTCTCAGACGAGGAAAGAAGGACCCCGGGGATGGAGGTAGTGCCGGTGGTTAGGGCGACATGGGGAAGGGGGAAGGGAAAGATCAGCCATCCAAGGTCAAGAGGAAGATGAGGTTCCTATCTCCCTGGGAACAGTGACGTGTGACAGGCTGAATCTGCAAACCACAGAGGAGACAGAGGGTGGAAATAAGGATGCGTTCACCAAAATCCCGACACACTGGTGAGGGAATTCCTCACTACCCTCAGAACCTGACAGCCCGGTTGAATTCATTCATTCATTCAACAAATGTTTAGCGAGTGCTTCTTCAACGTCAAGTACTGTTGGGCCCTGGAGAATACAGCAACTAACAAAACAAAGTCCCTACCATTCTGGCTTTTCTATTCAGGTCAGGGCAGACAGAAAGTAAACAAAATAAAACAATAATACACAACATAATATTAGGGGATGTTCAGAGCTGTGGAGAACACCGTGAGGGGAGCTGTTTTACAAAGGGGGCTCACAGAGGACCTTTCCGAGGAGCTGAGTTGTGAGCAGAGACCTGCGTGTCCTGAGAAAATAAGCCCAGGCTGCCACCTGAGGGCTGGGGCGCCCCACGTAGGCCGACCATCCTGTCCGTTCCTTTGGCTTTTCTTGTGGGCTTAAGTGTTCACAGCTGTGGGCGTTTCATGGGCGCTATTCCAGGCCCCTTAAATCAGCACTTCTCAAACTTTGACATGTGTAGGGATCACCTGGGGATCTCACTGATGTGAGCGCTCTGGGCAATAGGTCTGGGGTGGAACCTGAGATCTAGCAGTTTCTAACAAGCTCCTGGTATGAACGAAAAATTATTCAGTGACTCTTGTTAAAGATAGTTAAGGAAGATTTTATTCAAGGGAGGAGTGTTGTGCTAGGTAGGGGGACCGCCGCAGTGGGGTCTTGCAGGAGGAGAGAGAGATTGGGCTCAAGTCTGAATACCACAAGGAAAAGTGGGAATTTGTAGCCAAGGAGCAGGGTGGGGGGCCAGTGTATGGAAAACTACTAAAGGGAAAAATCAGGGGTCAGGGGGCTCTGGTCAAATCAACCTCACAGGATTCTTGCAGAAGGCAGGCCAGGGTGATAAGCCATCACCCGGGGGATGGTGGAAGGGGATGAGGAATTTGGTCAAATATCGAGGGTAATCAGATACAGAGAATGTGGGATTCTGGTTAAACTGACTTAGCAGGATTCTTGCTAAAAATCGACCGTGTAGCAGCGAACACGAAAGTCCAAAATCAGGGCCGAGTCGAAAAAGTTCCGGGGAGCCTGAGTAGACTTTGGTCAAGCACACAATCTTTGTCACCAGGTGACACTGATGCTGCCGGTTCAAGATGGTGCTTTTAGTAGAAGACCACAAACACCTGCAACTCAGCATGTTCGAAATGCAGCTCAGAATCTTTCCTTCCACACCCACTCTTGCCCTTACGCGATATTCCCCACGGCACTCATAAGCAAGCACAGCCGTTTTCTTCCGCTTCAGGGCTTTTTTAAAAAAATCAGCTTTATTGAGATACAATTTATATACAATAAAATATACCCATTTTTAAGTGCATTTTGACAATTGTATACACTCATGTAACCATCACTCCATCAAGTTCTAGAATTTTCCCTCATCGAGTTCTAGAACTTTACGTGATCCCAAGAAGTTCCCTTTTGATGTTGGTGGCCCCCACCCAATCTCCTCAAGGTTGTTGCCCCTGCATTTCTCTCCCACCTGGTCCACCTCATCTCCCTTACTGCTAAGTCTTTCCCTGGTGCCTGTTGACCTGTGGCACCCTTGAGGGCAGGGATTGAGTTTTGATTTCTCATCATATTATTCAAGATCAAGAGGCACTTGTTGAAGGGAGGAAGCTTGTTCTTCCAAGCTCCAACTTTTGTGTTGATAACGCATTGTTCAATGGAGAGATGATTGTCTATTTTGAGCGTGAACATCCAGTTGTTTCCATAGATACCTGATCATAATGACTAATTAAACAAAAAAGGTTTAAACAAAAAAGGTTTTCTATTTTATTATCTCTCTAATATTAAAAAAAAGTCCAACCTTTTATCGAGTTGTTCCCATTTTTCTTCTTTTTGGAAAGATTAGTGAGTCTTTTACAACTTGAAGAGAGATGGCGGAAGTAGAAATCAGGTTTCTCCTTTATAATGTGGTCTTGAGAGTTTATTCTCAAAGATGATACTGGCTAAAAATCTACTATCACCGTTTCTGAAATTTTACTCATTCATTCAACCAGCCGGCCCTGTGGGCATCAGGGAAGGGTAAGTAGGACTCAGTCTAGTTGAGGAGGTGGATAAGTAAGTGGGCTCAGGGGTCCATGTGACATATGTTGGCATGGAGATGGACGGAACACAGAGGGGGGAGTATACAGCCCAGAGCAGTCACAGAGGGCTCCACAGCTGGACTTTGCATATTTTTTTTGAGGAAACTCCTGTTTCTTTTCCCTTCTTTTTTTTAAAGATTTTTTTTTTTTTTGACATGGACCATTTTTAAAGTCTTTATTGAATTTGTTACAATATTGCTTCTGTTTTATGTTTCGGCCTTTTGGCAGCAAGGCATGTGGGATCTTAGCTCTCCCACCAGGGATCAAACCCGAACTCCCCGCATTGGAAGGTGAAGTCTCAGCAACTGGACCACCAGGGAAGTCCCTGCGTTTTGTTTTGAAGGATGAATTGGAGTTCACAAAGTAACCGGAGTGGAAGGGCATGCAGGTGGAAGGAGAAGGGTGAGCAAAGACACAATCATAATAGCAAATATTTGTGGGATGCTTACTTTGTGCCAGGCATGCTTCCAGAGGCTTTATACGTGTTAAATCTTTTAGTCCTAACACAATCCCATGACACAGGAATCTTTATCATCCTCATTTTACAGATGTGGCAATTGAGGCACATTTGCCAACAAAATGCACCTGTAGAGGAGACTCATTCACAAGGAGCTTCTGTTTGGGGTGGGGGGGAATCTCTGTAAAAATTCTGAAAACACAGAAGACGTAAAATGCATCTGAAATCATTGCAGTTGGGAGGGAGAGAATATTGATTTCCTGGTGAAACTGTCACTAACAGATTATTATCTGTTCACTCACAACAGCTTGAGGAAACTAGAACATACCTGAAATTCAGAGTTAAACATATTTTATTCTTTGGAAAACAGTGTTTATTGTTAAGAAGTCATGCCGAATCTATTTCATCTGTGAATAAACGCAATTTGGAGGGAGATGCCAAAAGAGATAAAGCGAGGTAGTCTAACTTATAAATCAGGTGATGCCTATAGAAGTTAGCAAATTCAAAATGAAATCAGCAGAAAAAGAAAACCTGCAACGTTAGAAGACACAGCAGGTGAAACCATTAGTTCCTGACTCAATAACCTGTGACAAGGCCACTGGCTGGGTAGTGAAAGAATCACTGTAGTTTATGTAAGAAAAATCTCCATCACTTTCCCAATTATAGAGATGCATGGATTTAGGTAGTATTGAAAAGATGACGAAGATCAACTTAGATGTGGTCATAGAGAGTTATCTGCAGCAAATCAAAGCGGGGTTCAAAACAAAGTAGGGGTCAAATCCACCACTGAAGGCTTGACATCGTGGGGAAAATTTGGCCACCCTGCAGCATGGCGTGAGAAGGAATCACACCTATTGGTTGGACGGTGCAATGCTGAGGACTTTGCAGAAACAGGAAAAAACTTCGATGTGCTTTCACAGTGTTCAACTCTTTGATCTACACTATACATTCATCTGTGAAAAGATTGGCCATTACCCAAAACACATGTAACAGGAGTGGCAAAGCGACACGAAGGTAGTTTGCTGAAGTCACACTGGGTCATCCATCACCAGGCTTTGTCTGCTGTGATTGAGCGGCTTCCAAAGGTTATTGAAACTTTGGAAGCATCATTAAATGATTATCAGACACGCAGGTGGCCCATGAATCGAGAATTCCTATACACGTGCTAAATGTTATAAGAGGGTTTTATTTTTTTTCCTGATGAGCTTCAAAGTGAAACCATAGACATGTTTTCATTGCCTTCAAAAGTAAAAGCAATCTTTTAGTATTTATCATCTAGAGAAATGATGACTATTTCAAAACCATTTGGTAGAGAGTGAAGGAAACTTGCCAAAAACTAATCTCAGGGGTTCAAAGTAAAAACAAAACAAAAGGGAAAAACCCTTCCCTTCAGAGAAGAAACATTCTGGCATGGGGCAGGGTGTGTGTGGCAGGGAGAAGATCTTGGAAATTCAGATGGTGAATATTTCTCTATTTTGTCAGAACAGCATCCGACAATAGTCAACTCATAAAGGTTTGGTTACTGTATTGCTAAATTTAAAGGCATACTTTTCAGCCAGTGATTACAGCAAAACAAATTTTGTTTTTAAATAACTGTTTAAATGCAAAGAACAGGTATGTGAAGCAATGGCCGACATATGGGATACATTTGCAGACCCCACGTAAGAAAGACCCTAGAACCTGAGTCTCACCAGAGCTCAGCCTCTGTCATGATGGCTTGTCCCAACTGGGGGTCAACACCATCACGCATTAAGTACCTACATCTTAGCCCTGAACTTGACTCCGGCTTGGCCAAGCCATGCGGCAGGTGAGGAGATTCATTTTTGTTTGTTTGTTTTTGTAAATAAAGTTTTATTGGAACAACGTCACACTCGTTTGTTTACACATTGTCTATGGCCATTTTTGTGCTACAACCAGAGTTGAGTAGTCACAATCAAAACCCTGAAACGTGCACAGTCTGAAATATTTACTATCTGGGCCTTCATAGGAGAGGAGATTCATTTTTGACCCTGTGTTAGACCTGGTGGCTGATACTAAGAGCATCTGGGCAGGTGCTGGCATCAAAACTAGGGAAACAAGGAGCTTGGTTGTGTCTCAGAGAACTGTGTGGCCCCGTCTAAGAGGTGGGTGGGCTTTGCGAGTTCTGTCTCACCTCTGAGAAGCTGACCCTGGGATGGGCCCAATTTCCATAATTTACCCTTGAAACCTTAACTCGCAGGTCCCCACACTGGCTGCCTCAGTTCAGTTGAATGAGGTGTGGTTGAGGGAGGGACATAATAGGAATCACCATGTTATTTTGTGAAACCGTTCACAGCTTTTTAAAAAAAAAAAAAAAAAAAGAACCGGAGACACCTCATCCACCTCTTGCTCAGGTCCACTGCTGGAGAGGGAGTTATCACTGCGTGCCAGTAAACTGTCATCCTCTGCCTGTCAAACACTCGATCAAATTCTACTGAATGAATGAATGAATGAATGAATGGATGGGTGACAGGGCAAGTCTCCAGGGTGGCTGAAGGCAGGCAGGCAGACAGGAAGGTCTGGTGGGCTAGAGGCAAAGAGCCTGGGCCCAGGAGGAGTGTCAGGGTGGCAGGGCGACTGGTCCAGCCTCCTTCCCACAGACTCAAGATTTTGGGTCTGACTCCTTCGAGGATGCTGCACTGGGCTCCAGGTGGCGGCTGCCACTGGATGAGACAGAGCAGGTTTGGGGAGCTGGAGGACTGGGCAGGGTTTACCAGCTCAGGGATGCCTACTTTCCTGTTTGCAGTGCCTTGGCAGCCAGCTCCTGTCACGCCATGCTGCTACCACCTGCAGCTGTGTCCTCCCCCAGAAGCCACGTGTCGCACCTGAGGGTGCCCTGACCTGCCACTTCTTTCCTCCTCTGCCTTTTTGCTCTATTCAGGCCCTTGATGGAGTGGATGGTTCCCACCTACCTTGGGGAGGGCAATTTGCTTTACTCAGGCTACTGATTCAAACGCTAAACTCATCCAGAAACACCCTCACAGACACACCCAGGAATCAAATATCTGGCCACCTCATATCCTGGTCAAACTGATGCATAAAATGAACCATCGCAGAGATAGATGGTGGACCCTGAGCACTGCAGCTGCGGGCTGGTAGGTCCTGTCCTGGAGCCCCATTTGTGGGTCTCAGGGCCAACATTTGTGGTCTGTTGGGGTCTCAAAGAGAGGACCTAAGGTGGGGGAGAGCCTCTCCTGAAGACCAGACAGTGAGACTGAGTTCTGACTCTGCACCTTGTCAGCTGGGTGGGGGCCCTGGATCTCTCTGAGACTCTGTTTCTCCAACACTAAAATGGGTCATTGTGTTTTCACAGGTTTTTCACTGTTGGTGGGAATGTAAATTGGTACAGCCACTATGGAGAACAGAATGAAGGTTCCTTAAAAAACTAAAAATAGAGTTACCATATGATCCTGCAATCCCACTCCTGGGCATATATCCAGAGAAAACCATAATTAGAAAAGATACACGCAGCCCAATGTTCACTGAAGCACTATTTACAATAGACAAGACATGGAAGCGACGTAAATATTCATTGACAGATGAATGGATAAAGAAGTTGTGGTACATATATACAGTGGAATACTACTCAGCTGTAAAAAAGAATGCAATAATGCCATTTGCAGCAACATGGATGGACGTAGAGATTATCATACTAAGTGAAGTAAGCCAGACAGAGAAAGACAAATATATGATATCACCTTTATGTGGAATCTTAAAAAAAAATAGAAAGATACAAATGAGCTTATTTACAAAACAGAAATAGACCCACAGACATAGAAAACAAACTTATGGCCACCAAAGGGGAAAAGGGGTGGGGAGGGATAAATTAGGACGATGGGATTAACATACATACACTACTATATATAAAATAGATAACCAACAAGGACCTACTGTGTAGCACAGGGAACTATACTCAATATTTTGTAATAACCTATGAGGGAAAAGAATCTGAAAAAAACTGAATTACTGTGCTGTACACCTGAAACTAACATGACATTGTAAATCAACTATACTTGAATGAATGAATGAATGAATGAATAAATAAATAAAATGAGAATAAAATACTACTCTTCTGGAGGGTGACAGAGAGTCTTAAGTGAGATGACGGACAGAAAAACACTTTGTGAAATCCAAAGAACAGCACAAACATGAGACTTTACTATCAAAAATCCCAACTTGGTTCTGAACTTCTGGCATGCGTCCCTTCCTAGGGCTCTGTTTCCCCATCTTACCAGATAAAATACAGGCTGAATAATGTTTTTAGCATAAGCATGTCCCAAATACTGCATGAGACATACTTATACTGAAAAATGTGTTTATCTGAAGTTCAAATTTAACTGGGTGTCCTGTAGTTTTACTTGCTAAATCTGACAACTTTATCCCTGCAGGAAACCCAAGGTGAGTGCAGACCTAATCGCGGGTAATCTGCACTACACCCTCAGATGATTGGGAGAGCAGAGGTGTTTTTGCTTCTTATTATCCCTGCCTCAGGTGCGGAGAAAGCTCAGGGCTCTAGGGACTGACCAGGTCACCCAGAGAGTAAGGCAGAAGGGCTGGGCCTCACCCCAACCCAGCCCCAGTTCCTCCTGACCTGCCTTCTGCAAGGAGGGTGGGGCTGCGGGCTGCTTTTCTCAGGGGTAAGGGCAGCCTCTGGCTTCTTAAAGACTATTAAAAACAATTTTTCCTGACACGCACGTTGTAGTATTTAGGGGGAAGTGTACTGTTGTCTGCAGTTTACTTTAAAATGCATAAGAAAAAAAAATAAGGTGGATATTACAAAAAAAATTCAGTGGTAGAACCTAGGAAGAGGTATGTGTACTTCACTGTGACATCATTTCAACTTCGCTATAGGTTTAAAATTTTTCATCATAAAATGTTGGGAAAAAATTTAACTAATGAAAAAGAATTTAAAACACAGCCACTCATTGTTGAAAATTTGGCAAATATGGCAAACCGAACTCCCAAATCTCCAGTCTCACAACTCAGCAATATTCTGTTGCATTTCCTTCCTGCCTTTTTCTGTGCATTTGTGAGGTGGTTGTTTTACAAGATTGGGATTGTTCTGTGTATGCTTTTTTCATTCCTGCTTTTATCACACCCAACCCGGGGTCACCAGTTTGTGAGTGTTTGTGACATGCCGGCACTGCGATGGGTCCTTTAAGAAAATTAGCATATACACATGACTGTATATAAAGTAAGTAAACAACAAGGACCTACTGTATAGCACAGGGAACTATACTCAATATCTTGCAATAACCTACAATGGAAAGGAATCTGAAAAAGAATATATAGACGTATAACTGAATCACTTTGCTGCACACTTGAAACTAACACAACATTGTAAGTTAACTATACTTCGATTTTTAAAAAAAGAAAAAAAAAAGAGAAAATTAGCTTATCTAACACTTAAGTCTTATTGACAGCATTTCCTCCACATCGATAAACCAAATCCACGAGCATCATTTGTAATGGCTACATGATATTCCATCACATGAAATTATTTAACTGTTATTGGAAGTTTAGGTTGTTTCCCATTTTTCACCATTATAGTACACGCATACCTTGGAGATATTGCAGGTTCAGTTCCAGACCACCCCAATCAAGCGAACACCCCCAGTAAAGCAAGTCACACAAATGTGCTGGTTTCCAGCGCATGTAAAAGTTATATTTACACCATAGTCTATTCAGTGTGCAGTAGTATTATGTCTAAGAAAACAATGTACATACCCTAATGTAAAAAATATTTTAGGGAAGTCCTGGTGGGCCAGTGGTTAGGACTCGGCACTCTCACTGCCAGGGGTCCGGTTCGATCCCTGGTTGGGGAACTAAGATCCCGCAAGCCATGCTGCGCTGCCACAAAAAAAAAAGAGAAAAAAATTTTTTATTGCTAAAAATTGCTAACCGTCATCTGAGCCTTCAGGGAATTGTCAACTTTTGGTGATGTTTATTTCGAGAAATAGCAAGATGTGATCAGAAACCCAAAGCGAGCAAATGCTGTTGGAAAAAGGGTGACAACAGACTTGCTTGACGCAGGGTCCACATAAACCTTCAATTTGTAAGAAAAGCAGTATCTGCGAAGTGCCATAAAGTGAAGTGTGATAAAATGAGGTCTGTCTGGAAAGCTTCTGGAACACCCTTGGGCAGAAGTCTGGTCACTCATTCCTGTCTCCCTTCCCTCAGGGCGGCTTCCTAGCCTGAGCATTTATCTGGCATTTATCTGTCCCATGAAAGAATCACCACCCCCCTCCCCCCTTGCAGATATTTTAATGTCCTTCCTGGGCTCCCTCTAGGGACCCCGTGGGGGCTGGAGGCAGGGGGTCGCTAAGGCAGAGCCCCTCCCTCCCTTGTCAAGCACTGAAGCCCAGGGAGGGGCAGGACCACACCCAGGTGGCCCCCAGCGAGTTAGTCTGGGAGCTGTGGCTCCAGCTCCTCTCTGTTCCCTAGAGAGAGGGGCTAGTTGGAGAGCGTGGGCGTCAGATGCCACCTTCGGGGGTGCAGGACATCTCTGGAATTGGGGGGGGTGCGTATAGAAAGACCGTGGTCATCAGTGAAAAGCAGCAGGATGGGAAAGCTCTTTTAACTTTATTTTTCGAGTTGAAGGTGTCATTTACATCCCATTCCTGTCCGCTCGTATCTCCACTTCCCAATACTTAGAAGATATTTCTGCCTTGTTTCTCTACCTCTGTGTTTAACCTGGAGTTAATCATCAGACCACCGCCTCAGTGCTGCCCTCCAACGGGGAGATATGAGGATGGAGAACTTCAGGAGCCCAATATTCCTTTTGCTCTGCGTTTTCAGGGAGGTGCTGAAGCTCTGGGGACCGGGGCACCTGGCCTTGAACCCCAGCTCTGCTTTGCGCTTCTGTGGCTGGTGAGACAGGGCCCAGGCAGGTGTGCGGCACGGGGGCCAGACGCACAGTAGGCCCTCATCTCGTGAGCGGGATTGCTTCCTCCCCACCCCAACCGCCTCCCGCCTCCCTGGGGAGGGCGAGCTGACTTGCAGACTTGGCCGTGCTCCATCTTGTGCGGCGCTCTTCCCTGGAGCCCGAGTGGAATGTTTTCTCTTCCCTCCTCCTCCTCCTCTTCCTGTGCACTGTCTGTGGGACTCCTCCAGTGTCCTGGGCTCCCCCCAGGGCGGCCCGAGCCCTCTCCCTGCCCGGCTCCTACCCCATAGCCCACCAGGCTGTTTCCAATTTGGACACGATGCATCTTGCCCCCTCAGATCATAGCCGCCTCTTTGATGGAACTAATGATGATCTAGGGGCTCTGGGGCCCCAGACCTCCCCAAACTGAGATAAATCCTGCCTCTGCGCAGACAAGGGGCCTCCATCCCCGCATCTGATCCCCCTCCTTCAGGCTGCACTGCAAGGGGAGGCGGCTCTGGGAGATGCCGTGAAGGCTGCAGCTGACCCAAGGAGACCGGAAGACAGGGATTTCTCCAAGTCTCCGAAGAGGGTCCTAACACCCACTGGGGGTGCAGGGAGGGGGGTTGGCAGGCTTGCGAAGAGCCACCTGGGCACGCCTCATCCCAGCGAGACTCAGGGCCACAAGCTGAGGCAGGAGGGAGATCCCTTAGGCTGGCTCTTGGTTCCCCAAACAGTCACTGACAGCTTCTTTGCACTGCTGGGGACACAGGGAAGAATGGGACCCCACTTCCTGCTCCCACGGGCTCACGGTGAGGGAGAGGGGTCGGCAAACAGACTGTGTGCTGGAGTGGCAACAGTGGAAGTCCGGGGGCCGTGGGAGCATGACAGAGGGAACCTGACCCAGCCTGGGGAGCGCGGAAGGCTTCCTGGAGGGGGCAGCCCTGATCTGGGCCTTGTGCAAGCCCCATACTGGGCAGATGATGTGGCCCCCCCACCCTTAGAGAACTGAAAGTAGAAAAAGCTGTTAAACCCTAAATCATAAAACTTATACATATGTGAAAATGAAAGAGATCTTTCTAAAGATTTTCTGATTTGAAAATTTTGGATGAGCTTTTTTTTAAGACCTGCAAAGTAAATTTATTAAGTGGCTGCTAGTTAAATTGCCAAATGATGAATTTCATATATCATTTACAGAATCACAAATTTCAACAGAATTTACATTGCCACTTAGCAGTGGTGGACATATACAAATAGAAGAGTTGATCATCTCAGAATATTTCAGGGCAAGGAAAATGTAGAAAACTTTTCTTCTATCTTTGTTTTTTTTGTTCTGCTGGTGCTATATGCAAACGCTTGGGTATTGTTTGGCACTGGCTGCGTGGAGACTGGGCAGAAAAGGTGAATGAGTACAGGAGTGTGTATGGGGTTGGGGGATTCCACAGAAGGGCGTGAGAAAATGCAACGCAGAGGGTGTTAGGGCTGGCAATGGCTCTGAGTTCTGGGTGCCTGGTGGTGGATGTGTGCCCGGGCAGGAGGTGCCACTCGGGGGGTAGTCTGCTCTAATAACCCTCTGGCCTTCCCTGAACCCAGAGTGACTCTGGGGCAGGGAATGTGTCACCTCTACTGCACCAATCAGGCCGAGGCAGGAGCTGGTACAGGTCCGTCTAAGGGACAGATAGAAGCGGGGGCCCATGAGGCCCCACTGAGAGACTGGTTTTATCTAGTGAAGGATGAGGAACCACTGTCGGTTAACAGGTTGGGGCCCCCCAGGCCGCCCGGAAATCCTCTCTGGGCACTGGGGCTGCTGCCACACCTCCCATCCCGCTCCCTGATTTTGCTCAAGAACACTCCTTTCTGGAGAGGCGGCCCCCCAGCCAGCACCCCTTTCCTCCCAGCACCCCCAGCCCTGCTCTTCTGCCTTCTTATCCTTTCACTTCCTCCTCTTTCACCCCCTGCGGCTGGCTGCCCAAATTCCACCTCAAATGTATTAATTTTAAAACTTAAACTTAATTCAGGGTAACGAAAGCACTTTGGGGTCTCTGGGGGTGTAACTGAGCTGAGCGTGGACTCATGAACCTAGCAAAGAACTCCGCTCAAACCACTGTGGCTTAGCAGCAAAAAACACACGTGATCCTCAGGTGGGGAAGCAGGTGCTCAGCTCCCCAGCCAGCTTCTCCCTTTGGGGGGCAAACTCCAAACAGACTTAGTGCTTCTGTTGGGGGCCTGCCTCTCAGCCATCTGCTTGGGTGGCTTCAGAGAACCTGGGCCCTGCCCCTACGTACCCGCACCTGGGGGGTAGGTATTTTCTGAGCCCTGTAGCTTCTTAGAAGAGGCTCTGAGAGGCCTTCATCCAGGCTGGCGGCGGCCCTTTGCAGGGGTCAGAGGAAGGGATGAAGGTGATGGGCGCTGGGGGAGCTCCGTCGTGGAGCTCTCCTTGTGTAGCCCTGCCACTTTGAGCTGCTTCTGTCCAGAATTCCACACTGGAAGCCCCTCTCATCTTCCCAGATGAGGGGTGTGTGGCCCCAGTCTCCTCTGGACCGGGAGCCCTGAGGGCAGAGGCTGTTCTTGCTCGTGTTTGAGGCCAGCGCTTTGCTCAGGGCCTGTGAATACAGTAGGTGCCTAATACATGTTTGCAGCATGGAACTCTGGACCCAGCACACCCTCTCTGTTCAGTCATCCATCAGACAGCCATGTCCCCTGGAGAGTGGGCTTTGGGAGAAGTGACCTTGGGTGGTGGGTCATGTAGAGGCCTCATGGGGGGCAGCTGGGGGTCGTCCTGCCGGGCTGGCCTGGGCCAGACCCGGACCTCGACCCCGGCTTTGCAGAAGGCGCCTGGGCAGTGGCTTCTTGCCTGGGTCGGCAGCCCTGCATCCGGAGGAGGAGGCGTCTGCAGTCTGTGCCCATCACCTGAGCTGCACCGGGCGGGGAGGATAGCAATTATTTGGAGAGTTAAAAAAAAAAAAAAAAAAAATCATTATCAAATAACTACAGCTTGAGAAAGTTGGCGGGCGGGACGCAAAACGCGGCCTGGATCGCGCTGTGGCCGCCTCCGCTCCAGGCGCGCCGCGCCGCGGTAGCCAAAAATGGGAGGAAGAACATCTGTAACGCATTTAAGTGATGTTCACCTTTGAGACCGCGCGGCTGGATGGAGGCGGTAAGTTCACGCGAAAGGAAAAACTCTTTAAGAGGGTTTCCCATAGGGGACCTGCCTGGCGCGGGCAGAGCGGGGCGGGGCGGGGCGGGGGGCGGCATTCGCGGGGGGGGGGCGGGGGGCGGAGGGAGGGGGTGCTGGGACCACGTCTTTGAGCCTCAGTTTCCCAGTCGGTACAACAGGTGGCTGCATTTTTAAGGGCCCTTCCAGTGGGGACATTCGAAGAGTCCGTTCTGGTCACTTGTGATTCTGTAAAGTGTCCCTGATGAAAGGAGAAGGACCAGCCTTTGGGCGGGGATGGGCGGGCCCTCCTCCTGTCCTGCGGGTTGCCAGGCCCCTGTCATTGCATTCCCAGCCCTCTCTCCACATTCCAGAGCCCATGACGTCTTCTGGGTGAGCGTTTGTCTCCTGAGCGAGGCCAAACCCACCTTCCTGAACAGTCACTGCTCTGTCCATGCAGAGGAGAGCAAGGGACCCTCCCTTCTCAGGGGGGAGGTGACCCTGCCACTCCCACCTTCTCATTTCTGGTCATTCTCACCTCTTGGGTCTTCAACACACCCCTTCCTCCCTCAGGCCCTGTCTCCCCTAAAGCGCCTTTGCCCTGATCCCCACCAACCATCCACCTTCCCCATGGGGATGTCCATCCAGAGTGGTCAGCGTGGGGTCCAGCCCTCCCCCGCTCCCTCCCCCAGTCACTTTGAAGGTGGCCCACGCTTCCCCACCCTCACATCGCAGGGGCTGGTCCTGCCTCTGGAGCAAAAGCAGACTGCAGGCTGACTCAGGCTTCCAGAAGGGCCTCTGAGCTTTTCAAAGTTAGAGGAGAGGCTGGGGAGGTGCAGAAGTTAAGTGCAGGGACTCTTCCCCAGGGACACCCCCTACACACACACACACACACACACACACACACACACACACACACACACACACAAACCCCACTTGCCCAAGAGAGGCACAGCTGGAATGATCCCAAGGCCCAGGATTTCTATCCATAATATCATGTCCCTCCCAGCCTTTGCCCACCAGGAGACAGAAAGCACTGGAAAGATATTGTTAGGTGGAGCCAGAAGCACAGACAGTCCCTTTGCACAGACTGTGGTCAAGTGCTCACTGAAAAATAGTTAAGATGGTAAATTTTATGTTATATGTATTTTGCAACAATAAACAAAAATTGCAGGGCAGGGTGGGGGAACAGAGCAAGTTTGGCCCCAGAGTCTATGCTCTTATCTCTGCACTGGACTGTAAACCTACAAGATGTTCGATAAATATTTGTTGAAGGAATGAATGGGAAAGTGAACGAGTGACTTCAGAAACTGTCAAACAAGTCAGTTTTCCTTCCACTCCCTGGGGCCTCGGTGTCCCCATCTTACCCACCGTCCTGGGGCATGTGAGGTCCCCACATGTGTCTTCACAGTGTGTCTTGTGAGCACTAGTCTGCATTCTCAGCTGTCTCTGTCCTTCCTTTGGCTTTCTCTGTCCTCCCTCAAGCACCTTCTGGGCAGCGCTGCACTGCCTGTTTGTATGTGTGTGTGTGTGTGTGTGTATGTGTGTGTATATGTGTGTGTGTGTGTGTGTGTTGGGGGGTGAGGTGGGGTGCCAGGCAGCAGAGGCGCTGACTGAGGACTGCCACCCAGGGCTCTCACGCCTTCTCCTCTCTCCTCAGGTGTCACTTTTTTACTTACCTTCTACATGGCCCTCTTCGGCACTGACTTCTTTGCCGAATCTCAGAGTTCTGGAGTGGTGGGTTAGTAAGGCTGTTGGGATTCCATCTGGGCCATTTCCCTGAGTTTTGGTTGCACCTGAGCTAAAATCAGGACTCCAAGGGTCTGGCTTCCCCTCCTGGCTGTGGGAATCTGTTTCTACGTAACAGGTGAGAAAATTTCCTTTTCCATCCCTGGTCAGAGTTTGGCCAACCCAGCCTGAGACCATGCCTCCGACTCTGGTTACTGTACGAGAATTTCTTCCAATGAACCCAACTCAGCTCTACCTCTCTGTTCATTCACTGCACCTGTTCCTTGCATGGTGGGAGGATTGGACAGAGGTTCAGGATTAGTGAGATCTGGGTCAGCCTTGAACATGGACCCTGGACAGGCCCAGAGGGCTATTCAGGGTGCTTGGGAGCTGGCTGGTCTACAGGTGATTGGTGATCAGGAATCCAGACCCTAACTCTCCCAGGGTGAGAGGCAGAGTAATGTTTGGTTAGGATGCATCACGGGTGAATGGGCATCTGGGGACAGGAGCTGATGGGGGCGGGGGGCGCAGCCTGGCGGTGCTGAGGGAGGCTGAGGAAGGGCTCTGGTGTCTGGGAGGGCTGAGGATGGCCAGGTGTGGATGTGGCCCCAGACTGCCAAGGGTTCTGAGCAGATTGCTGAGGACAAGGTGGGGTCCAGTGTGATGTGGAGCCCAGGACTAGGGGCTGGGCTATACCCTGGAGACACCAGGAGACTGGAAGACACTTATGAGAACTGGGCCACAGGGGCAGACAGAGCTCACACTGCTGGGCATCAGGAAGGCTTTTTTTTTTTTTTAGTTGATGTGCTTTATTTTATTTATTTATTTATTTATTTATTTATTTATTTATTTTTGGCTGTGTTGGGTCTTTGTTGCTGCACGTGGGCTTTCTCTAGTTGCGACGAGCAGGGGCTACTCTTCGTTGCAGTGCGTGGGCCTCTCATTGCGCTGGCTTCTCTTGTTGCAGAGCACGGGTTCTAGGTACGTGGGCTTCAGTAGTCATGGCTCGCGGGCTCAGTAATTGTGGCACACAGGCTCAGTTGCTCCACAGCATGTGGGATCATTCCCAGACCAAGGCTCGAACCCGTGTCCCCTGCATTGGCAGGTGGATTCTTAACCACTGCACCACCAGGGAAGTCCCCATCAGGGAGTCTTGACCCAAGGAGTGCTAGGAAGCGGAAGGATGAGGAAGGGCCAGTTTCTGCAGCCGATTCTCTCACTTTGCAGTGTCACGAAGAACCCAGAGCTCCTAATTCACAGACCAACGCAAGCCCCTGGGCCCAGCAGACCCAGCCGCCTCTCACTTATCTATTTGGTGGATTCTTTTATTTGCAGCTCCCTGCCTGCTCCCCGCAGCTGGAGGAGCTCAGGGCAGGCCAACTCACTTCCACTCGCCTAAGTCAACCCCATGCAGAAGATAGAGCCTGACACAGCAGGGCAGCTGGACGGGGCTTTGGTCCTTGACCGTGTGGGGCCCGCTTGTCCCATCCAGTGTGGACCCCGCAGCCGTGCAGGTGACTGAGGGGACTTGCTTTGCTCCGCCTTGCTTGTCCCAAGAGGCTGGTTCTGGCACCAACTGTCACCAAATGGTAAACAGCCGGCACAAACCCCCTAAGAAGTTTAAGATAAGAGACACCCCTGCGGGGAAGGAAGAAAAAAACCTAACAGGAAGCCAAGTGGGTAAACCGTTGCTAGTGTCGATGTGAGGGTTGCACCTCTCTGTCCCAGGCTGGAGACACCATGCCTCTGGCTTTCAGGCTAGCCTGGGGAGAGTCACAGAGGGGAGATTGCGGTGCACCTGCCGGGGTGCGGGGCTGGGGAGCGGAGTCGCTGTCATGTGATTTCCTCCCGTGATTCTCTGGGTGTTGCTCAGGTCCCTCCACGTGGCAAGTGGAGGCAAAGTGACCAGGAACAGGGACCCTGAGGCCAGACAAGTCACTCCGAGGTTGCTGAGTATCCTTGGGAAGTCACTGACCTTCTTGATCCTCTGACCCTCCTGAAGGTATCCCCTAAACCACGGCATGGGGAGATGAGTGCCCACGGCATGGGTGTGTTGACAGGATCACCAAGATAAGGCAGGTGAAGAGGCTAGCACAGCACCTGCCATACAGGAGCGCCATGGCTCAGCAAGTCTTGGGGGCTGGAGATAGGCTGGGTGGTGCATTTTGCAGACCTGGCACCTGGTGAGAAAAAAAATTCCTTAACCATCCAGAGCTGGGGCAAGTCTGCTGGAGAAGAAGCCCTCCACCCCAATCCTGGACACTATCATCTCAGAGAGAGAGAGGAGAGAGAGAGAGAGAGAGATCTTAATCATAGCTCGAGAAATATGAATCAAGAGCTTTTAGTTGAACACACCAAACGCTGATTCAGCACCTAGTGTGTGTGGGGTGAGAGGTTGAAAAGATGCCAAGGCTGCCCAGGATGTGTCCTCGGCCGCTCACCATCTGGTGGAGGGACCGGAAATGGGTGGTCTCACATAGGCTGTGGTGAGGGGCATGGAGACGGAGGGCCTCGCAGACAGGTGGGAAAGCCAAGGAGAGGAGGGGAAAGGACTCTGGGCCTCGGGAGGCGGCTGGGAGGGAGCAGGGAGGAGAGGGCCTTCTAGGTGCAGGGGCGCTGTTCGAGGGGCTCAGAGAAGCAGGGGAGGACGGAGGGAGGAGGAGAGTCCCCAGGGCCAGGGCTTGGTCACCGAGTTCCCTACCTTACAGCAAGTCACCCTCCCCTGGAGGTGGAGGGAGAGAAGGACGGCCAGTGACTCACTCTGCCCAGCTTGGCCTGGACAAACAGACTGAGGAAGGGGCTTCCAGGCCGCACCTCTGTGCCCCTCTCTCCTCCTCCCCCTCCTCGCTGGAGGCTGCCTCCATCCCCCTTCCTCGCACCGATGCCTCTGCTCTCCTTGAAACTGCAGGAATGTCCTCAGCGCCCCTGAGCTGTTGACCTTGGAGGACGAGGAGCAGGAGGTGGGAGGAGGGGCTGCGCCGTCCAGGGCTCCCTCCACGGAGAGTCTCCCCTCCTAGATCCTCTGAAGAGTGACTCCAAGGCTCAGACCCCTAGCAACAGCACCCACTTGCCCATCTATCCCCCCATCTGATCCCTTCGGTCATTCATTCATCCTCTCGCCCACTGGCACTCACCCCTGAGCCAGACCCACACACCTTGTGGCCCCTCCTCCTGGCTGTCTCTAGGCTGTGCCCAACTCCCCATGTCCCAGGCTCACCTCTTACTCTTTCCCCTCTCAGGAAATATCACCACTGGCAGTTCCCTGGTGGTCCAGTGTTAGGTTAGGACTCCACGCTTTCACTGCCCTGGCCCGGGTTCAACTCCTGGTCGGGGAACTAAGATCCTGCAATCCGCACAGCAGGGCCAAAAAAAAAAAAAAAAGGAAATATCACCACCCTCCACCGAGTTGCTCAGGCCAGAAACTTGGGAATCTTTCTGACACCTCCGTGTAGGTTCCAGCTCCAAAATGTACCCCGTCCACTAGTCACCGTCTCCATGGCCACCACCCCGGTCTCCTCTGCCCTCGTCCATTGCCTGCACGTTGTACGGCCACAGCCCCTCCACCTGCCATCCGTTCTTTACACAGCAGTCTGAGTAATTAAAACATGTCAGTCAGATCCTTTCTCCCTGCTGAGAACATTGGGGGTGGGAGGGCTTGTGTAGGGAGCCAGTGAGGGGAGTGGGGGTGGGCTGGGAAGGTTAGAGTTCGTGTTTCCCTGAAAACAGCCCTGGGCTAGAAAGCAGAGAGCCTGGCTTCCTTATACAAGTTACTGCCTTTCTCTGAGACTCAGTTCCCTCATCTGTAAAATGGGCATAATTAGTCCTCCCCCAAGAGTTGGGGTGAGGACAGAATGAATCAAACTGTGGGTGCTAATGCCTGGGCCAATGGTGCGCCCCTCACAAGGGCTGGATGTGAGCAGCCGAATCTGTCTTGAATCCCCCCGCGGAAACTGGAACAGAAGTCTGTTTTCCTGGCCACTGTTTCCTTCCCTGGTGTTTCTGTTGAAGTTTTACAGTTCACAAGGATTTCCACTGCCCGACTAATGATTAAGCAGGCACTTGTTTGATCCTTTCTGAGAGCAGGGCCCCGATCCTGCCTCTTCTTGCTGCCATTTATTCCCTCTCTATTGTCGGGGGACTTAGGAAAGCCCAGAGGAGTCGACAAGGGAAACGGCACAGACACCCCCTCCCCCTGGAGTCTGACCAGTCAACTCCCCATTGGCTATAACTTTGCTCCAGTTTACTCATCCAAAAAGTGCAGAGAACTTGGCCTCCCTGATACGAGGGTGAGATGTGTAGAGGTCAGGGACGAGGGGAGTGCGTGGCAGAGGGAACAGCCAGGAAGAATGTTCAGAGGCTCTTCCTGTTTTGCTCTTATCCCCCCTCCTCCTCCAACAGCACCATCTCCCAGAATCCTCCCAGCCTCTACAGAGGCTCAGAAGAAGGATCCAGAATGCCCATGCTTATCACAGAGGAAGCTGACAGATCCTGTGGGGATGGCATAGCCCTTCCCAAGCCCCAGTCCAGAAAGCCTGTCACTGCTTGAATTCCTGCAGTCCAACCACGTCACTGAGTCCGCACTCCCCTCCCTGGCAGGAAATGACTGTCCTGCCCAGCCATGTGGGGTGACATAAAATTCATGCCTGTGTCTGCCTTATCCCATAGCAGGGAGCGCCTAAGGGGTGAACATGAGGTTGCAGCCTCCCTCTTCCTACACTTGACTGAGAGGGGAATGAACAGTGGACATCGTCCCGCAGAGCAGTGTCGTGTTAAGTGGGGGGCACCGGGTGCAGGCGGTAAGGGGGCGCATCAGCTGTCGAGAATTTAGTAACAATAACAAAATTGACTCAGAGTTGGCCTGCTCTGTATCATCACCGTATGCTGGCAATTCTAAACCATGTCAGGGATAAAACGTGCCTTTGCACGGGGGCAGCCGGCGCCCACCCTCCACCTCTTGCTGTCCCACGGGGGTGCTGGCCCCGCACAGGTGACTCTTGAGCTTGTCCTCAGTGCTGGCCCTCCTTTCTGATTGATTTGGCACAAGGTTGAGATGGAAATGAACTTGGAGAGGTCAAAGGGCACAAAGAGGTCAAAGTGGCAGGTCAGAAGGCAAAGCCGTTCTCGGCTTATCACCCTCCAGGGCCTTCCCCCGATGACATAAGAGAGAGGTGCGGGGCCCAGGCCCTGCAGGGCCCTGTCCATCGAGGCAGGGAGTTTGGATTTTATTATCGTTATGGTGAGACGCCCTAGGAGGGTTCTAGGCATGGAAAGGATGTGATCTGATCTGTGTTTGGGAGGAACGGGAAAATTCAGGAAGCTGAACACGAGAATGGGCTTCATGGAGACTTCAGAACAACATTCTTTTGTTCTATCTACAAGGCTTTTTGAACGGCTGCTATGTGCCAGGCTCTGGGCCAGCTGTAGTGGGTGTCAGTGTGGGTGAAGCAGGCAGACCCCTGCCCTCAGGGGGTGCACAGCCTGAAGGGGGAGACAGACATTAATTCAATAATCTCAGTGACGCTGACACGCTGACCAGTGCTGGAAAGAGACGTGCAAGAGTCCTGGGGCATCAGGGAAGGCTTCCTTGAAGGGTGAGTTTTAGCAGGGGTCTCAAGACAAAGTGAACTAACTAAACAGGTTGTCCACGGGCCTGGAGGTGAGAGGGGACAGAGGGACTTGGAGGAGCTGAAGTGAGGCCAGTGTGGTTGGGAGTGTGACGGCCGTGAGCTGACAAGTCCTCGAGTGGGCAGTGCTCCTAGAAGACACATCAGGCCAGGTTCAGGAGCCCTGTCTTTATCTTGGGAAGGGCTTTAACCAAAGGAAGTGGCCCTGATTTGAGTTGTGTTTTTTGTTTGTTGTTTTTTGTTTATTTTAGATATAATTGACCTATAACATCGGATTAGTTTCAGGTGTACAACATAGGAATTCGATACTTGTATATATTGCAAAATGATCACCACGATAAGACTAGTTAACATCTGTCACCATACAGTTACAAAAATTTTTTTTTTCTTGTGATGAAAACTTTTAAGATCTATTCTCTTAGCAACTTTCAAATAGACAGTATAGTCTGATTAACTATAGTCTCCACGCTGTACATCCCATCCCCAGGACTTATTTATTTTATGGCTGGGAGTCTGTACTTTTTAACCCCCTTCTCCTAGTTCGTCCACCCCTCATGGTGTTGTGTTTTACAATATCACGTAAACAAGAGCAAGAAAGCCAAAGCCAGAGAACCCAGCGCCGGCCTGGCCCGGCCTAGCTCGCTCACCAGGGGTCACTGAACCGGCAAGTGGGGCATCAGACTGCCAGCCTCCGAGTGGCACAGCCGTGACGGCTGTGGGAAAGGTATGGTTCGGGGCAGTGTGTGGTTAGTCCAGCAGGTTCACGGGCACGGCCCCCAGTGGGCACCAGGGTTCGGCCCAGCACCCGGGCATGAAGGCGCCGAGAAATACGAGTTGTTCCTCCTGCAGGCACGGCGACCGCAGCCTTTGGTCTTGATAAGTAGCTGATGTTGATTCATGGCCTTGGACTTCAAGTCACAAAACCACAGTCTGGCTCAGGGTATTTCACTGGGGAGTATAGAGATAGCTGCTCAAACTGCAGCTGTGCATCTCCCTGATCTGAATCACGAGAAACTCTGTCCAGTGGCTGCCGGGTTTGCCCGGCCTGAGAGGATGCCGCTTTTCTGCTTGGCTTGTTGGGAGCAAGTAACCTTTGTAAGCAAACAGTGGCTGCCGCAGACAGGAACTAGGGGGGCTGGGCGGGGCGGGGCTGTGGAGGCCTCCTCTTCCCAGGGGGCTCCCAGAGGGTTGTCGCTGGTGTGTGTGTGTGTGTGTTTTAAATAACAGCCTTACTGAGATATAATTCACATACCGTGCAATCCACCCATTTAAGGTGTAAGATTAACGGTTTTTAGTATATTCATGGAATTGTGCAACCATCACCACCATTTTTAAGCATTTTCATCACCCCCAAAAGAAACCCCGTACCTATTAGCAGTCACGCCCCGTTCCCTCCCTGGCCTCAGCCCCCGGTAACTACGAATCTACTTTCTGTCTCTATAAATGTGCTTATTCTGGACATTTCATAAATGGAATCATACAGTATGTGGTCCTTTGTGGCTGGCTTCTTTCACTTAGCATCATGTTTTCAAGATTTGGCCGTGTTGTAGCGTGTGTCAGTACATTCTTTCTTTCTATTGCTAAAAATATTCCACTGTATGGATAGACCACATCTTATTTATTCATTGATCATTTGATGGGCATTGGATTGTTTCCACTTTTTGGAATTAATAATGCTGCTGTGAACCTTTGTGTACAAGTTTTTATATAGACGTATGTTTTTATTTCTCTTGGGTATATACCTAGGAGTGGAATTGCTGGGTCATATGGTAATTCTGTATTTAACCTTTGAGGAAAGGCTAGAGTGTTTCCCAAAGCAGCTGCATCATTTTACATTCCTATCAGCAGCATATGAGGGTTCCAATTTCTCCGACACTTGTTATCTGTTTATTTTATTATTTTTTTATTATAGCCATCCAAGGGGATATGAAGGGATATCACACTGTGGCTTTGATTTTCATTTCCCTAATGACTAATGATGTTGAACATCTTTTCAGGTGCTTATTGTTCATTGGTAAAAAAAAAAAAATTTTGGAGGAATGTCTATTCAGCTCCTTTGCCCATTTAAAAATTGGGTTATTTGTCTTTTTATTACTGAGTTGTAAGAGTTTTTTATATATTCTAGATACAAGTCCCTTATCAGGTATACGAGTGCCTCCTTTTTCAAGATTGGCAGTGGCTGCATTCATCCAACTAAGGCAGCCATGAGTTGGGCAACCCTCTCCCACGCTGCCGCTTTTGCTGGCCTCCCGTGCCCTTTCATGCCTGGAGAGGCGGGCGTAACAGTTAATCCTGGTGTCTCACCATCCCTGTTGATCCTCTTCGCTCTCACCTTTGTAATTAGTCTCGTTATTAAGTTTCTTCAATTACCCCTTTAGTGCAAGATCTGTTTCTTACCAGGTCTCTAACTAATACACCCAGTTAACAAAAATACCTTCTCCTTCAGACAGAGAAAGACAAATATCATAGGATATCATTATATGTGGAATCTAAAAAAATGATACAAATGAACTTATTTACAAAACAGAAATAGGGGCTTCCCTGGTGGCGCAGAGGTTAACAATCCGCCTGCCAATGCAGGGGACACGGGTTCGAGCCCTGGTCCGGGAAGATCCCACATGCCGCGAAGCAACTAAGCCCGCATGCCGCAACTACTGAAGCCCGCGCTCCTAGAGCCCATGCTCTGCAACAAGAGAAGCCACTGCAATGAGAAGCCCGCACACCACACCGAAAAGTAACCCCTGCTCGCTGCAACTAGAGAAAGCCAGTGGACAGCAATGAAGACCAACGTAGCCAAAAATAAATTAATTAATTGCATAAATTAAAAAAAAAAAAACAGAAATAGACTCCCAGACATAGAAGACAAACTTATGGTTACCAAAGGGGATAGCAGGGGTGGGGTAGGGGGATAAATTAGAAGTTTGGGATTAACACATACACACTACTATATATAAAATAAATAAACAACAAGGACCTACTGTATAGCACAGGGAACTATACTCAGTATCTTGTAATAATCTATAATGGAAAAGAATCTGAAAAAGAATAGATATATGTGTAACTGAATCACTTTGCTGTACACTTGAAACTAGCACAACATTGTAAATTAAAAAAATGCCTTCTCTGGATTTTGCTGTTATTGTCATTATTCATCTAACTGTATAAATGGTTAGTCTTTGGGGGAAAAAAGATTGTTAAAGATACGGCGGCTTTACTCCATCTTAAATGGAGTCCCTTTGTCTCTATATGAGAATGGGCCCTAGCAGCCTTTTCTGTGCTACATGACCCCATGCCCCTGGCCTCAGCTGATTGGTGTAGGGCAGACACTTGACCAGGCCAATCACAGTCCTTCCCTAGCATATTTCAGCATGAAGAGATGTGGTCCTTAGTGATGTTAGTGAGTCTTAGAGCCAAATGCCTCTTGGACCCACCTGTATCCCATACCCCATAGCTACAGATGACACGCCAAATCCTTCCATTGGCTGGACTAGTTCCAGTTGGTTTCCCATCATGGATAGCCTAAAGCACGTGACTGATACCGCTGTTCAATGTGGTGGTGGTGACATTCACCAAGGTCCTGGTACAGAGGGAGCGCTGTACTGTATGCATCTGTCCCTGTGCGGTTATATTCTGGAGCCTAAAGTCTCTCTGGGCTGGATGTTGAGATTTAGGAACCATCTGATGCAGTGGAGAATGGAGGCTTTTGAGGTGGACGAGATCAGAAAAGGAACAAAACTTAGTACCAAGAGCCAGTCTCCCAGGGACATATTTCCCAGGAGAATTTTGCTGCATTTGTGGCAGGAGACGCTACAGCAGACGTTCTCTGCCCTTGCTGCACACTAGAATGATCATTTTAGATGAATAGAATACTGATGCCCGGGCCCTACCTCAGACCAGTTAAATCCGTCTCCTTGGAGGCCGGAGCCCAGGCATCAGTCTTTTAGCAGACCTCCCAGATGAGTCTCATGAGTAGCCCGTGTGCAGAGGGAGCGGCTGACCCCGCTGGGTTTGAAGGTGCGCTGTGGACCTGCTTCAGGGCTGGCACGAGGGGGGTGGGGGACGGGGCGGCGGTGGGCCCAGAGAAGATGCAGGGAGTACATCCTCTGCCCTCGAGGATCCAGTACAGATGAGGAGCCTCCCAATCCTGAAAGAGTCGTTAGAGAACAAGGCAGGGCAGCCTGTAATTGACTGCCACACTGCCCACTCTCGCTGCTTTGCAAGTTCCAGGAACAGGGGGACAGCAGGGACCCGGGACCCTCCTGACTAATAATCTCACAATGTGCGGAGCCTAGAGCTTACCTTGTGTCCCCTGTCCATCCTCTCCCTCGGTCTTGTAGGGTCCACACCTTGATTCCACTGAGCTCATGGGCATTAAAGCATCTTCCTACCATAAAGTGCTGGACAGATGTGAGCCCATGGCTCTTGTCAGCGCAGAGGGCTTGTGATGGGATTGCTGGTGGGTCACGAGTGCTTGATGTAGAAGCCTTTCATAGGCGTGGCCCAAGGACCCGCCGGCCCCCTGCCCTGTTTATTTTCGGTGAAGTGATCGTGTCCACTGCCACGTGGAGGACGCAAATCCAGCCATTTCCGCCTCTTGTCTCTGCCGCAGCATCAGGGGTCCTGTGGCCTTGGGCGCCCGGGGACTCTATGCAGCTCCCACCCCTACTCGTCTTCCTCCCTTTCCTCCTCCTGGGGCTGAGATTGATTGAACTTGGCCCTGGAAGGGAGATCACCTTCCAGGAGCTCCCAGTCTGATGGAGAAGGCAGACACAAAACCTGACGCTGACAGTGCAGAGTGAGCAGTTCATCTTAGACAGGAGGAACTGATGGCAGATTCTGTCCCAGCTGCTTCCTCTCCTCGTGAAGCCCTTTCAAGGCTGTCGTTCCCATCACCTCGTCGGTGAAGCCCTTTCTGGCTCCTCCAAGTAGAGGGAGCTGCCCCTCATCCGTCCTCCCTGGGTCCGTGTCGTGGGTTCCTCCTCCCAGCATCACCTGTCTGCTCTGCCCGGGTGGTCTCCTGAGCGCTTCTCCACCCCAGGGCCCCATGACGTCTGGATCTGTGTTCCATTAAGTTCTGGGTCCCCGTGATGCAAGAGGTGCTGGGAACTGCGTCTTCTGTGAAGATGAGTCTGGTACCAGGGCAGTGGGGTAGAAACCCATCGTTTTGAGAACTGGTACCAAATTCCCCTTAGAGGTGAATC
This sequence comes from Balaenoptera physalus, assembly GCF_965194825.1. Classification (NCBI taxonomy): domain Eukaryota; kingdom Metazoa; phylum Chordata; class Mammalia; order Artiodactyla; family Balaenopteridae; genus Balaenoptera; species Balaenoptera physalus. Next base: position 85,047,182 of record NC_138898.1, read on the forward strand.
CTCCTGTTTCGGAAAATTGATTAGATTCTCTAGAAAACAGGACCCCAGGGGCTCGGGCTGTTGTGCTTTGACAGGAGGCAGGATTTGAGGGGCAGGAGGAAGAAGGAGAAGGGGCTGCCAGGCAGAGATGGCAGAGACACATCTAGGGGGAAGGACTTCAGTAGGTTCTTGTAATTGCACAGCACATGCCTCTGCCTCTCCCACTATCAGTAAACCTTCTATCCACACAAATGCCTGGTGTGAGTGGGTTTGGGGATGAAAAGTAAGGAAAAGGATTTCTACATCTGGATGGCGGTGGTGGAGGACTGAGCCATCTTGAGCCAAGACCATCCCCAAACTGATGTTCAGTAGAAGCAGGGTTCCAGGTCAAGGGCAACCGAGATGTGACCGGTCTTGCCCCCACCCAAGACTCTGCAGACCTCTTGGGAAATGAGTCCACGTTCCTCCACCATCCAGGGGCCGGGGTGGCTGTGACTCATCCTGGCGCAGCCTTGCAGGGTTGCATGACCCTGCTGACCCCAGCTTGCAACACTGGGGCGTGAACCTCTGGTGGCCGCCGCCTGGAGGTGCAGAGACCCCTCACACTTTGACTCTTGCAGCCCGGTTGGTGGGGTACAGTGGCCTGATTCCCTCCAAGGAACTTCTGGGGAACCTCCCCTGCCTGCATGTCGGGGGAGGAAGAGTGATTCCAAAGGGATGCACTTGACTTCTACTCAATGCTGCTCAGGGAACCACTACTGCTGCCTTGTGCCTGGACATCTGCTTGACAAGCATCCCTGGCAAACCAACGGAGAGGTTGAAATGGCCGAGATTCAGATCAGTGTGGGAGAACGGGGGCCTTGAAGCCAGCCGGTGGCTCCAGATTTATTTCCTGGGAAATTTTTTTCCATTGAATTTGCTGAGAAACCCACGGGAGTTGGAGCAGTAGGTGTTACCCCACCCTATACACCCGCTTTGCACAGACACAGCCGAGCCTGGCCTAGGGGGGTTCTGGCAGGAGTGGGCTTGGCCGCCAAGCCCCAGGGCCACCCTGTAACTGCTCTTCTCTCTGCCGCTCTCACGGAGCCTGGAGACCGCCAGCGTCTCCCAAGGGCGAGAACACTCACTAACACTCGCTCAGTCGTTCAGCAAACATTCCCTGATTGTCTCCTAAGTGCCAGGCCTGTGCTTGGTGCAACTGCTCGGGTGGACCAGACATGACCCCTGCCCCCAGGGACTCACCATCTAGCAGGGAGACAGATAGACGTGGCGATGGGCAGTTACCATGCAGTGTGGAAGGGTGTTGGCCGATGTGACCTGGGAGCACCGTGGAGGCACCTAGTCCCAAAGGGATGGGCCTGGAAGCTTCCTGAGAGAGATCATGAGAAGCTGAGTCTTAAAGGACGAGGAGAAGGAGTTAGTGGAGGTTGGGGTGGGGGGGGGAGGAGCAGAGGCATGGCGGGGAAAGCCACGCCCCGTAGCCATGGGGTGGCCTCGGGATCCCAAGGCAGCCCCTACTCAGACCCTTGTCTTGGTCCCGCTTTAGTGGGTGGGCATCTCACAGGCCAGGGAGGACCCGCCCCGCTGACCTCTGCTCCCTCCCACCCCAGCCTGCTGCCCCACACAAAGCCCAGCCTGCATGAGGCTTCCTGGGGCATTTACTCCATCACTGTGAGATGAACAACCTAGAGTCTAGAATTTCAGACGCAGAAACCAACTCCAGCTGGGTAAGGCACACAAGGAATTTATTCAAGGATACCCCATAGCCCAGACTCTCCAGAAAGCCGGAGTACCAGAACCAGGATCCCACTGCAGGTGGGCATACCCAGGGCAAGTCCCCTGATGGGTTCCCACACCAGTCACAGCGCTGTCCCCGGAAACTGGACACGGGAATCCACCTCTCCCCAGGTAGAATGGATTCCACAGGGAATCTACTTCCTGGGTCACCCCCTCCCATCTGAGTCTGGTGGGTGTGTGATTGGTAGAGCCCAGGTCACACGATTAAACCCTAGCTGCAAGGGAAGCTGGAAGGTGGCAGGCTGGCTTTTGTGAAAGAAGTTGGAAACTCATAAGGTGGGGTATTCAGCAAACATAGGAGACACATTTAGCGGCATTGGTCAGGCAAAGGAATGATGAATAGGTACCCTTTGACATATAGGGTGAGGCTCTGGCTGGTGAGGGAGCCCCACTGTCTGGCATGACCTGACCTTATGGCCCAACCCAAAGGCCTGTCGTGGGCCATCTGTTTCCTCTTCTTTCATGTGTCCTTTTGCTCCTTCATCCGTTTGGCCAATCATCAATGACAGCTCTTGTGTTCCACCTCCATCAACCTTTCTTTTTCTTCTTCTTTGTTGTCATGGTGACAGCTGTTGACCTGCCTTGGCAATCCAGGGAACATGTGTGCACCAGAAATCACAAATTGCATGGAGGAAGGGATCAGGGCCACAGAGGAAGGGAGGGTGAGAGAGGCATCCTACATGGGGCCACGGTGAGCATTTTGTGGACTCTTCTGCTGTCACCCAGTACCCCTTTTTCTCCTGCCTGGGAAGGCAGGTGCATTGGGCGTAGGGAACCCGCCTCTTGTTATTTCTTGGAGGGATGGCTTGTTTCCTCCTACCCCTTCTGATCTTTGGGGTTCCCATCTGGAAAACAGCAGCTTCCCTCTGGAGAAGCACCTCTGTTGTTGAACTTGATTATTCCCGCTCATGCTTTGTTCGCTGTTTCTGGAGCCTGGAATGAAATGTTTGCCATGGCTATTTACAGAAATGGCTATGACCATGGAGTCCCACCCGACTTCCCCCCCCATTACATAGGTGCATCTCTTCCCATCCCAGGGCGGCACGGTGGGGAACAGACACAAGATCTGGAGTCAAGCCCCTGGGTATCTCTAGCTTTGTGATGTTGGAGAGGCCACTTCACCTCTGGGAGCCTCAGTTTCTCATCTGTATAATGGGGCTACTATTACTCACCCGGCAGGGGGAGGAGAAGGACATGGTTGATGAGCCCAGGGAGGGTGGGCTGCACTGAGGGGGTGGTGTCCTGAGTCACCGGCTCATGGGGACCGCCGTCTTCCTGCCCCTGGGCGAGACTTGTCTGACTTGTGTGGGCCATTTGTCCTTTTCCTAGAGACCTCGTGGGAGGAGACGGCCCTATGCCCCGGTCCCCTGCCCTGGGTCTCCACCTGAGGGAGCCTGAGACACCCTCCCCAGGGAGGAGGAGATGGGCTCCGTCACCCTCTCAGCTCCCCAAGGGAGCAGCGACCGCTCTGCCTGCGAGCTGGAGGAGTCGAGAGAGAAAATGTGGAACTAAAATAGCTCTTTTCCATAAACAAAGCTGCTTTTCGTTGGGGGAATGTAAACAGGCAGATGCATTAGGAGACGGTGCCATCCGGCAGAGCGGTGGGGGAGGCGACAATGGGAGGCCCGGGGCCTGGGCTGCCAGCGTCTTGGTTGCCCCTCTGCCAGCAGGAGGCCAGGCAGCCAGGCCGCTCCAGCGCCCCGGGGATCAGGGCACACTGGGCGCCCTTCTGGGTCTCCCGCCGCACCACGGCCGCCCTGCCGGCCCCATGTGGACAGGGCTGGGGGCCTCTCCTCCCCCCGGGTGCTGCCCCTCCATGGGCTGAGAGTGTCTCCTGGAGGGTCGGGAGCAGGGACCTCTGACCCCAGAGGCTGGCACTGAACCAGGAGGAGGGGGTGTGGCCATTCCTGTCCGCCACTGTCCCAGCCCCGGTGCGGGGCTGGTTCCCCTTCTCTGCTCCCCATCCTGAGTACCTAGTGCGTTTGCCTCCCTTTGTATTTGGTTATCGTGTGAGTCAGCCTCAACTCCCTTGAATGTGCCTTACACTGGGAGGGACGTGTCAAGTGCAAAGAAGAGCTCCTGGGTGCGGGCATCCACGGGGGCGGGGGTATCCGGAGGGGATGAGCGGGAGAGAGAGAGAGAGATTCAGCTGCTCTGCCCCCACTGGGTGGGCAGGGGCTTGTGGTGCCTCCTGAGTTGTTGCTCAGCCTCAGGGGTGTCGAGCTCACCTCCCCCAGAGACCCCTGGATTTGGCTCTGGCAGCTCTCTGAGGGCTCCTGGGGAAAGGGCTCGTTTCTGGTTTTGCCGCTGTGGCTTTACTGAGATCATGGGCCTGTTTTTGGCGAGGGGTTGGTGGTCCAGCCTCAGAGCTGCTGAGCTGTCCCTGGGGAGATGGTCTGTTAAGGAACAGTAAATGGTTCTAGAACCAGATGGAACCTTGATCATCCCGCTGAAAACATCACACAGTACCCCCGGTGCACCTGCCCTAGGCTACGTATGAGAGAGACGTTATTATACCCCATTTACAGATGAGAAAGCAAGGCCCAGAACAATGAGGGAGCCCAGCTTTAAGAGACAGAGCTGAGGGGCTTCCCTGGTGGCGCAGTGGTTGAGAATCTGCCTGCCAGTGCAGGGGACACGGGTTCGAGCCCTGGTCTGGGAAGATCCCACATGCCGCAGAGCAGCTGGGCCCGTGAGCCACAATTACTGAGCCTGCGCGTCTGGAGCCTGTGCTCCGCAACAAGAGAGGCCGCGATAGTGAGAGGCCCGTGCACCACGATGAAGAGTGGCCCCCGCTTGCCACAACTAGAGAAAGCCCTCGCACAGAAACAAAGACCCAACACAGCCATAAATAAATAAATAAATAAATAAATTAAAAAAAAAAAAAAAAGAGACAGAACTGAAACCCCAGCGGCCAGCCTGTACTCAGAGGCCTTCCTCCACCATGCCCTGATACCATGTCCTGACCAGAGAAATGGAGGCCACTACATCCTTTTGCATGGGAAGAAGCAGAAACCCCGTGATGGTAAATAACTCCCCAAGATGATGGCCCACAAATCAAGGGCAGAGCTGGGACTGCCACCCCCAAGGCCAGGTCACATCCACTTCGAGGCTACTTCATCGTGGTCAAGGGTATCCCAGGCATTGGAGGCCAGGGTTGACTGGACAGGGCCCTGCCACATGGGAGAGGCGCATCCCTCATCTATAAAATGGGATGATGACAGCCCCTGCCACACAGGACAGGTGTGAGTATCAACTTGAACCAGGCGCCAGCCAGAGGAAACCGTCCCCCTACCCAGCCTTTGCCTGTCTGGAGGTGGTGACACTCTCCTGTAAAGACAATACTTGGAAAACAGCCTCTGGCAGAGGGGATGTGACAGTTCTGCTGACAGATCCCTGCCCCCAGGACAGCCAGTGGCTGGTTGAGGGCAGGGTGGCGACACTTCCTATGGGGACTTGGCCGCGAGGAGGCTGCAGTGGGAGCCCGGGTAGCAGGTGGGGGCCGAGGTGCGGGCTGAACAGTGGAGGGACAGGCGTGGGCCGTGTGGAGGTCTCTGTAGAGCCAGCTGAGGGGGCTGGCAGGCTGGGGAAGGCTGCTCTGGTGACCCTACAGGGGACCTTGAATGAAGCCCTTGAGAGGCCAACGGAGGGGAATCTGCAGGAAGAGGAGATGGGCCAGGAGATGGGATCCGGGGAGAGAAGACTTTTGTGGGGAGGAAGGGGTTTGGGTCCTGGAGTAGGAGCCAAGGACCTTATAGAACCATTTCCTTGGTTGATGTGTCCCTCGGGGCGTGTCTGACTGTCTCCAAAGTTCTGATCAAAGCAGAGGGTCAGCGTCACAGCTGGTGGAGGGGCACGGCACCAGCTGGGGTCCTCTGGGGGCCGATTTCCACAAAGACCCCCGAAGTCCCATGTGAACCCCTCCCTGCCTCTGTGGCCCGTTTCTGGGGAGGGCCCCCTCCTGGTCCCAGCCCTCCCAGCCTGGAACCCGATCCAGGGGGTCCACCCCCAAATGTCCTCCGGCCCACACCCCTCTCTGCTCCTCCTCCACCCCCTCATTCTGGCCCTTGTCCCCATCTGGCTATTGTCCAGCTTCCTGGCCATGCTCTGTGCCTTCCTCTACCTTCCCCTGGAACCCGTCACCCTCTTTTTTGCTGCCTAAGAAAGGGCTCAAAGCACCCTGGTGCACTTGGAACCCCCGTGGTCGAAGACCTTCTCTGGCTCCCCCGTGCCCACTCAAAGAAGTCCTCGCCCCTGGGCCTCCCCTACCAGAGGCCCCGGCCTTGGCTGGGTCTGCGTGTTCCCCACCTGGCCTGTGACGTGTCCCAGACCCCGTGTCTTTCTCCACACTCTTCCCTCTCCCTGGCGGCCTCTTCCTCCACCTCCTGCCCCTCCTCTCCAGGGGTGGGTCTCCTTGGCTCCCTTCCTGTCCTTCGCGAGGTCCTGCCAGCGACCCACCCAGACCCTCTCCTGGAACACTTTGGAGATGTGTGTGTTGGGGGCAGGGCGGGCACGGGGATGGAGGCTCAGGAGGAGGGTGGGGGCCAGTTCTCACCCTGGTCGAGCTCAGCATGGCTCCACTTGGCTTTGGGGGGCGGTCTCTGCCCACTCATCTCTCCCCTTGGCCAGCTCAGGGCAGTGCCTCTGATTCGCCCCATGAGCACTGGGAAGTTGGGGTGGAGGGCTCAGCATCGCTCCCACTGCAGGTGTCTCTGTGTTGGTTGGCAATTCCCCTCCCCTGGACCTCACCTCCCTGCTGCAGCTGACGCTACGCCTCCTCCATCCTCCACTTGGCTTCCTAAAGGCGGAGGGGTTGGGGTTCAGATGAAATCTTGGATGGGGGCTGAGCCAGATCAAGGATTCGGAGTTGTGACTCTGATCTGCTGCGGAGGCCGGCGGGGTCCGGGAGCCTCCCCGCGGCTCTTTGGAGACGCCGCCGTGATGGCAAGGGGGTCAGCTGCGGGCGTTGAGCCGTACCTCTGAGGACCCACATGGCTGCCCACCCCCAGGGAAGTGGGAACATGGTCAGGGCGGTGATTCACAGCTGCTGCTTCCATGAGGTCATCTGTGGCCTCCTCCCCGCAGGGGGCTGGGTGAGGTGGGGGAGGCCCAGTGGGCTGGGACAGGCCGGCCCTCCCTCTCCCTCTCCCTCTCCCTCTCCCTCTCCCTCTCCCGGTCCCTGGCAAGCAGGAGGGAAGGCAGGAAGGCAGGAAGGTGGGCGATCTATCTCTGCCACCATCTAATTACCCCGAGAGGTAATTGCTCTGGGTTTTCTCTGACACCTTGAGATTTCTCTCCGGGGCCTTCCGTGGTGGAGCCAAAATAACCCTAAGGAGGCTGCAGGCCCCAAGACAGCGCCTATCTCGAAATCCCAACAAATCCCCGGCAGCCCCGCCGCGACGTGCCCGAGCTTTGAGACGGCGTGAGTTTATGACAGGTCCCATTATGTCTCTTGCACAAGCACTGAGTGTTGAAATACCCAACGGATGATGACAGTGTTGAAATAACCTGTCGTCTCAGCACTTTCCCCGTCATTAGCCAGATGTTCCAGCCCTCAGAAGCGTTTGCAGCCTTTTGCAGGGAGGGAGGGGGCCTGGATGGAGGCGGCCAGCCGAGGCCTAGGTGGGTGGGAGGATGGGGGAGGATGGGGCTGGGGCCTGCAGTACCCGGGAGAACAGGGCGAGGGTGGGTCAGCCTTGGAGGAACGTGGGTACAGATCTACGGGGAGGTGGGGGCCCCCTGGAGGAGGAGGAGAGGCTGGCCTCTCTTGTCCCTTTTACAAATTTTTTTCTTAATTTATTTTATTTTATTATTTATTTATTTTTGCCGCACCGCCGGGAATGTGGGATCTTAATTCCCGACCAGGGATCGAACCCGTGCCCCCTGCAGTGAAAGCACAGAGTCTTAACCACTGGACCACCAGGGAAGTCCCTAAATTTTAAAATATTTTTATTTATTTATTTTAAAAAATTGTAGTGGAGTATAGTTGATTTGCAATGTTGTGTTAGTTTCAGAGGTATAGCAAAGTGATTCAGTTATACATATACATATATTCATTTGTTTTCAGATTCTTTTTTCAGATGGTTTATCACAGAGTATTGAGTAGAGTTCCCCGTGCTATCCAGTAGGTCCTTGTTGGTTATCTATCTTATACACAGTAGTGTGTATATGTTAACCCCATATACACACTTTGGTAACCATAAGTTTGTTTTTGATATCTGTAAGTCTGTTTCTGTTTTGTAAATAAGTCCATTTGTATCATTTTTAAACTAGATTCCACATATGAATGATATCCTATGATATTTGTCTTTCTGTGCCTGACTGACTTCTCTTAGTATGATAATCTCTGGGTCCATCTATGCTGCTGCAAATGGCATTATTTCATTCTTTTTTATGGCTGAGTAATATTCTGTTGTATATATGTACCACATCCTCTTTTGCATCATTTTTTAAAAATTAGATTCCACATATGAATGATATCATATGGTATTTGGCTTTCTCTGTCTGACTTACTTCACCCTTTATCCCAGAGTCCCATAGTCACTGCGGGGGGTGTGGGGGGAAACCCGTGTGTGCTCTGCATGGGGAGCGGTCCTGGGAGGACCCACACGAGCCAGTCATACGAGCTCTGCTTTGCTCAGAGTGCGGCTCAGAGAGGTGACATCCTGAGGCCCCCCCACTCTGGCTAGGAAAGGACAAAGCCTCGTCCTGAATCTGACTCTGGTCTCTGAGGCCGGCGTCCCCATTACACAGTGTCCCACACCCTCACCCCACAGTGGCCTTCGGGAGACCATACTTTAACCAAAAGTACTGCTAATGAAGGGGCAAGTGGGCCAGGATCCAACCTCTCAAAGGAACTTTCTGGTAGCTGTTGTCAAATAACATAAACTCCCTTGATAAGCATAAGGCCCCGTCACTGGTGGCGTCCAAGCCAGGGGAGGGACAGCCACCAATGGGGGAGGGGACCCCAGCATTAGCGAGGGGTGGACAAGAGGCTGAGTTCCTACATCTGCTGTTGATTTGGGGAATTAAGTGGAAGAGTTTGCAGCTAATAACTGAGCCCCAAGGGGTTACAGCTGCCTAGAGCGTACAACTGGGGATGGAGGGAGGTTCAAAGTTTTTATCTTTAGTGCCTTCTCATTTCTCCTCCTTCTGGAACCCAATGTATGACCCCGTGTGCTCTCTGCCTTTCAGGAAAGGGCTAGAGCTGTCAGTCATTCACACCTTAGTGAGAATGACTATCCTGGGAGCCTGGTCTCCCTGGGCTGAGGCCTCGGCACTCTGGAGGTGAAAGTGCTGCCATCTTCAGGCTGTGTGGACCCAGCCTGGCTCGGGCTGTCGGTCCTGCCCCTGTTTGTCAAGAGCACCAGGGCAGCTTTCTGCCAGCACCTCCCTTCAGCCTCCTGGCTCAGAGGAAGAGGTGGGCTCTAATTAGGGACCCAGCCTGGGGCAGTGGGCCAGTCCATCCTGGGTTCCACTTGCTGTGTGATGCTGAGTGAATGCCTTCTCCTCTGTGAACTTCGGTTTCCCCATTGGTATCAGGGACTCCAGGAGCACGTAACTCACAGGGTTAATGTGGACATGGTATGTTAAGACCTGTGGGTGCCTCCGCAGGAGGGGACCTCGTGGCCAAGAGGATGCTAGGCTGCGGGGCAGGAAGGCTCTCACAGCAGGTGCTGGCTGAACGTGAAATGGCACTTTGGCCCTGCTGCCCAGCAAAGGGACTGGTGGTGAGAGTGGGGCTGCCAGGGGGCTGCTGACCCCAGACCTCGGCTCAACACAGAGGCCTGTTTCAATGCGTCGACACCTCGTCTCCTCTGTTGCCGCCTCTCTGGTCCAGGCCACCATCATCTGTCTCCCAGACAGAGCTAGGAGTCTCCTAGAAGTTCCGCAGTGATCAGTCTCCACTTAGCCAGAGCGATCTTTTTGTTTCCCAGAGATCTTTTAAAATCCTAACTTAGATCAAAGATCATCTCCCTAACCCCACTCTGCTTCAGCTCTTATTGAAGTCTTCTCACTGCACACAGAATGAAACCCAAACTCTTCATCATGGCCCTTCTCCCATGCTCCATCCCTCGCTGTAGCTGCAGGGCTGCCTCAGGGCTCTGGCACATGCTGTTCTCTCTGTATCACGTCCTCCTGTCCACGCTGCAGCTGTTCCCAGACCTCCTCCAGCTGTGTCTCACCTCTGGACCTTTGCACAGGTTGTTCTCCTGCCTGAGACATGGCTCTCCTCCTTTCCCCGCTTCCCGCCACTCTTCCTCCAGGACACAGAGTCAGGCACGCATCACCCTTTCTGCACCATCAAACTGGTCCTATGCCTGCTCTGGAAAGGGAGGGGCACCCCTTGGGCTTCCCTTGATGGTGGTACTTGCCACCTGCCTTGTGTCCCCTGTTACTGCTCTGGGTCTCCTCTCTGGCCGGACTGTGAGCCCCTTGAGGGCAGGGATTTGGTCTCCAGATCCCCGGCACGTAGCACATCAAGGTGTTTGGTTAGTGTTTATGGAATGGATGAAAAATGGACTCCAAAGCCCCTTGCTCTTTCTGCTGCTCTGTGCACCTACTGTGTGCACAGGGAGAAGAAACATGTCTGTAAAACTGCACTAAGTGTAGCAGGGCCTGAGGAGGAGTCAGCATTGGTGGAATGTCTACTAAGTAGCAGGCATTTCACTCCATCGGCAGCACAGTCTCCCCCCAACAATGTCATTATACAGAAAAGGAGATGGAGGCTCAGAGAGGTGAAGTGACTTGTCTGGGGTCACACAGCGGGTTCGTACCAGAGCCTGCGGGATGCCAGAGCACACGCACTAGCCACTACCCCACACAACCTCTTCACACCCAACTAGATGGACAGTGCCTTGTTCAGACGCAGAGCTTCCTACGGGCCCCAAATCTGGTGGCTTTATGTGGCCTTTTTCGTGTCATTAATTACCCTCCAGACCCTGCCTCTTTGGGTGTTTCTGTTATAGTTAAAAGAGCAGTAAAAAACAGCATAATTAGTAGAAAAAGGCGACTGCCCAGACAGCTTGCCCTAAGGAGCAGAGTGCCAGTAAATTGGGTGTGATCCTACCTGTGATTCATGCAGAAAAATTACAACCTTCCATGTACAGGTGTGTACAAGCCGCCGGGTGGGGTGCAAGCAAACATGGCATTTAGTGTGGGCAGTAAAACCCAGGCCCATGGTCGGGAACCAAGTAAGAAAGCCTCCTGCTCTACTTCCCCCTCCACCCAGGGAGATATTACTGGTGCACAGCCCTTTAAAGTCTGCAAAGTGTTCCTGCTGGTGTGTTTATATGGACAGCAGAGCCCCACCCAAGCTGGGGCCGGGACAGTGAGGGCTGGGTGCTCCAGGTCAGGGGACCAAGATGCCAGTGCTGACGGAGAGGCTCCTGGGATGTGCCATCAGGATCAAGGGTCCCAGCCCTGGGCAGGTTGCAGCCCGCCCAGCAGAAGGGGTCCGAAGAGGTGTCCCACCATTCTGATGGACCCAGGAAGGCTTCCTGAAGGAGGGGGTGTGGAGAGCCATCTAGGAATCCCTTCTTCCCCACCCATCCCTTGTCTGAGGCGAGAGGGAAATCTTCATTTTGAAAGAGAGGAAGAAGAGAGACCCATCAGGTCCCCACTGAGCGCCAGACCTTCTTCCCTGGCCACCTGCTCTCATATTGGCTGAGGGCCCTGGGTCCTGCCAGCCGAGTCCCTGGACCCTGGGCTCAGAACCTGGCTCTCGTGGGCTTATTTGAGCCACTGAGGTGGCTGCTCTCTCCCCAGATCAGGGAATCCTCCTTAGTAGAAAGAAGCCTGCAGAGAAGACAGGAGCTGTGTGCCAAGCTGCCTCCAGGGAAATTGGACATTGAGATTGAGGGGTGTGGCGGCTTGGGCCCGTGGAGGTCCCGCCTTGATCCAGGGCTGCCCCCATTGCTCCAGCCACAGGCGCCCTTGCCCTGCAGGTGTCCACTGGCTCTCAGCCCTGGTCGACGGGCTGCGGGCTTTCTTGCCCACGTGTGTCTACCCTGCTCCGAACCCTCAGCGGCTCCCCACTGCCCACAGCCCTTTTCCCAAATTGAGGGACAGGTTCCTATGGGCCTAGGTCTTAGGGACAAACAAATACCTGTAAACATCGATGTTTGCTTACCTGGCAAGTTATTTACTTTAACATCATTATCAAAGTTTGAATGTGTGTTACAGTCACATGGTTTGAAATCCACATGAGAAAGCATCCATCAGAAGCTCCCTTTCCACCCATGTCCCAGCTCACCCATCCCCCTGCTCCCTAGAGAAACACGCATTTTCTTATGTGTGCTTCAGTATTTCTTTACGTAAAGGCATCAAGCAGTATGTATTTGCTTCCATATATGCTGTTCTACTCCTACAATATATACTGGAGACTTGCATATGAGAACATATAGAGCTGTCCCCTCCCCTTCCTTCTTCCTCTTGCTCTCCCCCTTCTTCCTCTTCCTCCTCCCCTTCCTCCCCCTCCCCCTCCTTCTCCAGTAGCTGCATAGTATTCCGCTGTGTGGCTGTACCTTTGTTTATTTCACTAGTCCTTTTCCATAGACACTTGGGTTGTTGCCAGCTTTTGGCTGCTACACACGGCTGCGACCAATATGCTTGTACCTACCTCCTTTCTCACATGTTCATGGTGTCCGTTGAGCAAATTCCCAGAAGTGGGATTGTTGGGTCACAGGGTAAGAGCGTCTGTAACATTGACAAGAAATGACTAAATCATCTCTCATCGGGGTTGTACCATTTTGCATTCCTACCAGCAACACATGACAGTGTCTGTTTCCCAACATGAGAGCTTTACCAACAGGCTGTGTTGTCCTATTTTTGGATTTTTGCCTATCTGATAGGTAAGAAATGGCATCCTGGCGTAGTTTTAATCCATATTTCTTTTCAGTGAATGAGGCGGGGTATCTTTTCATATGTTTAAGGGCCACTTATATTTCTTTTCCTTTGAATGCTCTGTTCAGATATGCCCACTTGTCTATCTGATTGTTGGTCTTTTTCTTCTTGTTTTCTGGGTTACATATTTGGGAGATTAGCCCCTTGGCTATGATGTGAGTTGCAAATATTTTCTCCCTGTTTGTCTTTGACTTTGCTTATGGTGTTCTTTATCATGTAGAATTTGTTATTATTATTTTTATTATTTAACTCATCATCTTTTCTTTTCTGGCTTTTGGGTTTCGAGTCGTTAGAAGACTCTCCCCATGCCACAGTTATAAAGGGATTCACTCATGTTTTCCTCTGATTCTCTTATGGTTTTAATTTCTACATCAAAATCTTGGATCCACTTGGAGTTTCTCCTGGTGTTCTAGTGAGGAACAGATCCAACTTTGTTGCTCTCCAGATGGTTTCCCGGTTGTGCTGACACCATTTATTAAAACTCTCATCTTTACCGTCCTGATTTAAGAGGCCACCTCTATTGTACGCTAAACTCCAGTGTGTTTTAGCATGTGTTTCTGGGCTTGCCTTTCTGTCCCATGTGTCTGTCTACTCATGAGCGTGATAAGTAATCTGAAAACGTATTTTCAAGATAAAACCCTAAGCTTTGAGGCAATTCAGAGCTTGCCCCCAGCCCTGTATCCGCCCCCCTCCACCTCCACTGCCCCAGCCCCTCTCTCCTCCACACAGCTAACCCACCCCAGGGTGTAAATCACCATCTTCCATCAGGAGAATCTCAGTCCAACTGCCCCCAATGGTTATTAGCTGAGTTGTCCTCTCTTCCAGGAAGTCTTCCTGGCTGTCTCCTTGCCTCTGGGCAGAGCTAGTAACTTGCTCAGCAAGCCCTCTGAGCTTCTTTTTCTCTCACAGCACCTATTAGAGTTACTGGGCTGCATTGTAATCGCCTGTTTACTTGTCTCCAGCTGGATTCCTCCTGGTTGTGAATCAGTCAACGTGCTTCTTACTCATTTATAAGGCAATAATCTGGCTGCAGCCCAGAGTGCCACGAGCAAAGTGTTTGATTCTTGTAAAGTGTCAATCAATCCTTGGACATTTTCTAGTTCCCCCTGGGGGCTTGGCGCTGGATGGGTCTCCTCTTCCCCGTTGCCCTCACTCCTCAGCCTTGGGGAGAAGGCTTTGCAGAGTGGCTGGGGACCGGACCTCCGCTTGTCCTGGAGAACTGAAGGGCTGCCGTCATTTCTTCTTGGACGCCTCGCTATGACACACGGGCCCAGCTGACACATCCCCAGCCCCAATCACAGGTCCTGGCAGCTTCATGGGCAACAAGTCACAAAGGGTGATGCACTGGCTGCGACTGAGACATAGAGGATGGAGGGGTGGGGTCTCACCTTGTTGCAGAAGCCCCTTCCTTCATCTTTCAGAGCAGGAAGCTGAGGCTGTGTTGGGGAGGAATCGAAGGGGACCAGAATCAGGGCCCCCTGCTTCTCAGGCTGGGCAGACTGGGGGCAGGTTTTGGCAGCGCACCCCCGTCCCACAACAGGCCTCCTTGGGTAACCCTGATTTCCCAGCTAGTGCCCTGGGGCCTGGGGATGGGGCCTGGGAGAACGGGTCCAGAGGGCTCAGCATGGTCAGGGCTGGACCCACAGCAGGGCTAGAGACCAGCTAGTGCTGGTTCTGAGCAGGTGACGTGAAGCTGGGGAGAGAAGAGGGTGGCGGGAACTGGGCACGGCTACCCAGTGCCAGGGACAAAGCCTTGCTCTTCCAAGCCCCTCCCCCCACCACCTCCATATGAGGCCCCAACGTCCTCATCTGAAAAATGGGACGGTAACCCTGACCTGGGTTTCCTGCCTCACAGGATTGTGTGTTGAGTAGACACACAAGAGGGTACCCTGGGAGCCATGGAGCTGCCTCTGATATTTGGCGGGGTTGCGTTGCTGGATGACCACTGTCTTAAGAGGCCCCGAGAAGAATGGCTCAGTGAAGACGCCAGACTTACAGAGGGGCCGAGTCCACTTTATCTACAGTCAGAGCTGTAAGATGGACTGAGCGGGCTTGGGAGGGGGTGAGCTCCCCATCACTGGAGGGTGAAAACAAAGGCCAGCGTTTCCCCCGAATGGGAGGCTCTGCATCTGATGCCGGTCTGTCCTCTCCAGCTCCAGAAAGCTCTGGGGTTTGCTTTTAAGATGTATTTCCTTTACTCTACCTTGCAGTGTACCCCACCTCCAGGCCCTCTCCTCTCCCGCCTTGCAGTGGGGGCAGCAGAGGCGGAAACCAGGAGCCTCATACTTATCCAATGCCTGTGGTTCTGCTACTTTATTTTATTTTTATTTTTTAAAACATTTATTTATTTGGCTGTGCCGGGTCTTCGTTGTGGCATGCAGGATCTTTAGTTGCGGCATGTGGGATCTAGTTCCCTGACCAGAGATGGAACCCGGGCCCCCTACCTAGGGAGCGACGAGTCGTAGCCACTGGACCACCAGGGAAGTCCCGGTTCTGCTACTTGAATAAGCTTTGTGACCTTGGGCAAGTTACTCAGTCTCTCTGAGTCCCAGCCCACGTGCCCACCTCCCTCGCCAGCTTGTTGGCGGCTGAGATGAGTTAGTAGGAGGAAAGTCTTTGGCTCTGGTCAGCCAGACAGTAGCTGCTCAATAAACAGAGCTGAAACCCCAGCCTCTGCGCCCCACTCTCCACCCCCCCGGCCCCCTACATTCAGAGTCTCCTTTCCTGCTCCAGGACACAGACATTCCCTTCTCTCCGTGCTCCCCACCCCCACCCCATTAGAGCCAGATCATAAAATCGCCAGGGGAGGGAGGCTGGTGACATCTTTAGTGGCGACATTTGGGCGAAAAATTCATGACCATCAGTTACTCAAGGAAGGCGGGGGGAAATGAGCTATTTCCGCGGCTCAGGAACGTGGCTCTCCCTGGCTGTGAGTCCACAAATCTATTTTATGTGACGAGATCTATAGTCTAATAGAAGGAGCTTATCACAGACTTAAGAAAAAGCGCACAATAATGCGCCACTCTCCACCTGTCGGCCCCATGAGGCGCCCTTTTGGAAAATGAGGGCAATGGCATCTCCGGGAGCCGCGGACAGTTCCCGGACCAGCAGAGTCCTGAGGGGTCCTTGACCCCCAGATTGAGTCAAGCTCCTCCCATGTGCCCCCAGAGGCTCCACCTCCTGCCCTCATGAGTGCAAATATGGCTCCAGGCCGGGGTTGCCTACATCCTTCCCATCATCCACTCACACCGCACGGAGGAAGCAGCTTTGCCTCACCCGGGCCCCATCGTGTCCCTGGTACCCAGCACAGGGCCTGGCCCGTAGGTGATGTTGAGTGAATGAACCACTGAGTGATTGGCTGTCACTTGGGCAGTCATGGGAGGTGGTTCCCGGTCCAGTCTGTCCCGGGTGCAGGCAGGGGCGGTGGGGGGCAGGGCTCAGCAACCCAGCATCCCATTGATCTGGTAGAGGCTGTGCCAGAAACATCATTGCTACAGTGCTACTGTGGAGCAGTAGAGGGGAGAGAACCGCCAGCAGCCAGGAAACAAGAAAGTTCTGTCTGGAGGTTTCTGGAAGTATCCACAGAGTAAACAGGGGCAAAGTGGCTAAAGGTGGAGCCCAGGAAGATGAGGAACCCCAGTTCTGGGGATTGCTATTGTAACATCCAGCTTCCGTTTCTTGTATTTTTTTTTTTTTACATCCGCATGTTGGAGTGACCTGTAAACCTGGGCTCCCGGATGAAGGGAAGGATCAGGCCTCAGTGGAAATCAAAGTTATTAAAGCTGGAAGATTCCGAGAAGGTCCAGGAAGAGAGGCAGCTGGCGACACGCACTTCACCTGGAGCTGTTCTGTTCTCATCCGTTTACATCCCAGGGTCCTGCCTATGATCTCACGTGTAAAGCAAGTTCGATGGCTGAAACAGAATGAAAAGCCAGTGATCTCGTCCAGAGCAGGCAGTTACTGGCTTTCTTCCCCCAGGCCCCTGCTACCAACCACTTTCTTCAGGTGTGAGCAGGACCAGTCAACATGTATTGTGGGGCGAGTGAGACCGAGGCGGGAAGTCAGCCATGGCGCCTGCGTACCTGGAGGTGCCTGTGGTCTAATGCACTCAGATCCCACAACAGGGGTGGCAAGGCCAATGTGACACAGAAAGTGTCCGAGTGTGTGGACTCATCAGGGCTTACCCACGGCTGTCATTTAAGAAATGCTGCTAAATGGAAAAGAGCAAAGCTGGCTGGCCGAATGCTTGGCTGGATGTTCTTAAAAGGGAGTTTTATTAACATTCAGCAGGAAGAGCAATTCTGCCTTCTGGGTAGAGCTAAGGAGGCTGTCAATCTCTAGGAGCGAAGGGCAGTCATAACCAGGCTATCACTTTGGGGAGTGCTTAAATGCATGCCTTAAAAGTGTTTGAAAGTGATCATTTTCCTTGAGCAGGTTAAGCACGTCCATCGCGATCCTGCTTATAGTTTAGCAAAGCCTTTTTTTCTTCTTTTTCCCTTAGAGTGTTCGAAGGCCGGGTTTAGCTGAGGCCGTGTCCAAATTAGGCCAGCTCCACACTGGGGCTGCCCAAATTCACGAGAGCCCTGCCTTCCAAGCTCACTGATTGATCCCTCTGCAATCCCTCGGGGAGGAGTGAACTCTGTGACTCAGGTTTACTGCTGCGTGGCCTCCCCACCCCACCCAAGGTGAACATTACAAGCCCTCTCCCCTTGTTTTTGATGGTCCGTGTGAGGCCTGGCAGTGACTCTGTTAAAAGTATTGTCTCTTCCAGGGACACTCTGGGACCAGACAAGCTTGGGGCACATGGCAAGTAGGGTGGGGGGATCAGCTTGGTTTCCCGCGCTGGTGCAAGAGGAAGAAGAAAGCAAGCAAGTGGCAAAACAGATGTTGCCTTGTTCCGTGCGCCCTGGCAGGTCCAGGGGCACCAGAGGGCCCAGGCCCGCTGCTGGGAGGTGCCGGCTGGCTTCCTGGGCCGGCCTGTCCTGTCGGTGGAGGAGAAATGTGCCTCTCTCCCAGGCCCTGAAGATAAATGATTAACAACCGGCTCTAAAAAAAAGAGAGAGACAGAGGCAGAGATGGAGAGAAAGAAGGAAAGAAAGAGAGGAAAAAGCAGTAGTGCTTACTGCTTTCCGTGGTGTAAATTTTCCCGCCGTGGCCGGGGGCACAGCAGCTCTCTGTAGTGGGGGGTGAGCTGCCTCCAGCACATTGCTACTCAGAGCCCACCCACCCCAGCCTGTTGTTGTATTGACGAAACTCAAAGAAGGGCCCAGGGCTACCCAGGGGCAGGGGCAGAGCAGGGCCAGAACCTAACTCCAAGCCCCAGCCCGGGGCTGGCTCCATGATGCCATCTTTTTTTTTTTTTTTTTTGGGGCTGTGCCACGTGGCATGTGGGATCTTAGTTCCCCCACCAGGGATCAAACCTGTGCCCCTGCAATGGAAGTGCTGAGTTCTAACCACTGGACCGCCAGGGAAGTCCCACATGATGCTGTCTTGGGGGCAATTTCAAGAATGCCCAATGAATCTCAGCCTGAGATGCTTAGATGATGACGTTAGTGGGTTTCTGCTGTCCCGGGGACAGCAGGGGCTGGCCCGGCCTGAACCAGCCCAGCATACCTGTAGGTGGTCAGGGGCATCAGTCCTGGTGACTGGATGGCAGAGCTTTCTCGGTTACACAAACTGGGTGATGATGTGCGATGGGGGGACAGAGGCCTGGAGCCCAGCGCAGGGCACCCCCAGCACAGTTACCCCCTCTCCCAGCTGTATTCTACAACTTCACTTTGCCCTGCCCCTTGAGTGAGTGTGGTTTTTTTTTTTGGCCTCACCTCATGGCATGCAGAACTTCCCTGACCAGGGATCGAACCCGCTCCCCCTGCAGTGGAAGTGCAGAGTCTTAACCACTGCACCACCAGGGGAGCCTATTTTTTCCTTTTTTAAAAAAAATTAATATTTATTTATTTGGCTGTGTGGGGTCTTACCTGCGGCACTCAGGATCTTTATTGCGGCATCTTTCGTTGCAGCATGCAGGCTCTTTGTTGTGGCACGTGAGCTCAGTAGACACGTGGGCTTAGTTGCCCCGTGGCACGTGGGATCTTAGTTCCCCGACCAGGGATCCAACCCGCATCCCTTGAATCGGAAGGCAGATTCTTAACCACTGGACCACCAGGGAAGTCCCTTTTCTTTTTTTTTAACCTTGGTTTGTGTCTAGTCTCTGCTCTGGTTTGCTGTGTGACTGTGTTGGTCACTTGGCCCCTCTGAACTGTGGTTTCATCATCTACCCTGTCTTGGTCACCTTGGGCTACTGTAACAAAATACCATAGGCTGGGGGGCTTAAACAACAGACATTTTTTTCCTCACAGTTTTGGAGGCTGGGAAGTCCAAGATCAAGGTGCTGGCAGATTTGGTTCTTGGTGAGGGCCCTCTTCCTGCCCTGCAGACAGCCGCCTTCTTGCTGTGTCTTCCGCAGGGCAGAGAGAGAGAGAGAGCTCTGGTTTCTCTTCCTCTTCTCTATGGACACTAATTCCATTGTGTGGGCTTCACCCTCATGACCTCATCTAAACCTAATTACCTCTCAAAAGCCTGCCCAGCCTCCTAATACCATCACGTTGGGGGTTAGGGCTTCAGCATATGAATTTGGGGGGACACAAAACTTCAGTCCATGGGATACCCTAAATGCCCTTCTAAAAGCTTCTTCGTAAACTGGGTTTGGGATGTGGTGTAGGCTCCCCCACGGAACACATCATGGTGGTGATGTGTTCTCAGCTGGTCCCTAATAGCTGCCTGAGTCCACAGTGTGTCTGAGCCAGGGACCAAGTGCGGCTCTGAGGCTGGGGACCCCTGTAGTCATGGAAGTCTTCCTGCAGGAGGTGATGCTAGGGTCGCCCCTATGGAATGAGGCTGGGAAGACATCTTTCCTGGCAGGATGGTCAGCCCCTGCAAAGGCTAGGAGGTGACTGAGGACAGTGGGAGCCTCAGAGGGTCAGAAGTGGACCACAGAGTCAGAAAGTCTGAGAGTGGCCTGGTCACCACGCCTCGGGGTAGAGTCTCAGGCAGGGAAGGAGGGGCTCATGGCATAGAGGGTCTGGGGCACCCTGGAGCAAGGCAACTCCAGCTGTCACTGACCCCCTGTGTGACAGCTCTGAGCCCCAGCTTCCCTCTCTGAGCCCCAGCTTCCTCGTGGGAAAAACACTCAGAGTTGTTGGAAGAATATATTAAAGCAGCCCCTGGCACAGTGCCTGATGCAGAGTGGGGTCAATGTGTGTTTTTAGCACCCTCCTTCTTACATGAATCAAATTAACAAGCATTTATTGGGCATTTACTGCGCCCCCCTCCCTGTGCCAGGCCACACTGAGCGGATGGGATATCTCTGTCCCAGGGGGTCCACAGCCTGGCAATGGGGGTGGGACTACCCTCAGGACAGACTCAGAGGCCAGGAGGAGTCTGATGAATGGCCTCTCCTGTCTCTCTGGATGCTGAAAGGGGGGCGGGGACTGGGCCAATTTTGCCAAGGGGTGGAGAATACGGCCTTCCTGTTCTGGGCATGGCAGGGTGAGATGCAGGTAGCTGTGCATTAGATGCTTCTGAGCTGCAGTCTGTACTACAGTGAGGCACGAGGACCCCGGAACCAGGAGGGCAAAGGCAGAGGTAAGGTACGATCCCTGGGAGGTGTAAGGGGAAACTGAGGCACTGTTGCTTACTGAGTACCAAGTCTGTGCCATGCCCGGTGCCAGGAGTCATCCATGCTGACCTCATTTACTCTGTGGGTTGGGATCAATCCCACTTTATAGATAAAGAAATTCAGAGAGAGGGAAGGACCCATCTGGAGGTCTGGCCCCAACCCAGACACTCAGGCTCTTCTTCCTCACAAGTTTCCTATCTATCCACCTCTGCACTGTGCCCCAGAATCAAGGTCACCTCCTCCAGAGAAGGTACGGCCTTGAGGAAGCTGGCCAAGCCAGTGGGACCAGGTGAGCTACCCGGGGACCAAGTGCAGAGGTGGTGAAGAGGGCCCCAGGGTGCGTGCCCTGAGCCCCAGGGCGAGCCTGGAGCCTTGAGGAGAGCTTGGGCCGGGGTCGGGGGCATGGGGACCGGAGGCACGAGGACCCTGATGGTTGCAGCCTCGTGGGAGGAGTGGGCGCGGCGCTCAGCTCTGCTGCGCAGACCTTCCCGTCCGTCTCGATCCTCGTTGGCGCGGCGCCACCTAGCGGCGTCGGGGGGAAGCGACGGCGCGACCTCGTCCCCAGCCCTCTGTCTGGGTCCTGAGTTCCTCTGGCCTCTGCCCCACCGGAGACAGGGCGGCCAGGAGGAAGGGGCCGCCCCTGGACCTAGCCCAGAGGAGCGGAAGGTGACACCTGATGCCTAAGGGTCTGTATGGGTGGAGGCAGGGGCTGGAGGGAAGCAGATAGGCACACTAAGCTTTGACCTTGACCCCCGGTACCTGTAGTTTAACCCTGCCCAGCCTCTGGGCAGAAAGGGGAGGCAAGAGAAGGGAGGAAACTTTGAGACTGGGTGGGGAGGAAGAAAGGTCCCGAGGGTTCAGCAGGGGTGGGGGAGGTCTGGGTACAAGTCTGGGGCTCCGGGTAGGGCTGAAATAAGGAGGGAGGGGCAGGCTTTGGGGTGGGGGCCTGAGCCAGAAGATTCGGGGATGGGAGGGTCAAGGACCTGCGAGGGGCTGCCAGAGGCCAGAGGCTGGTGGGCTGGGCTGGGGGCACCTGTGTGCTCTGGCTCCCAAGCCGAGGGGGACGTGGTCCTGGCTCTGCTCTGAATTTGCCGGTGGTCTTGGACGAGCCGCGATTTTCTCACCAGCACAAGGCCCCGTGGCGCTAAGTAATTTCTGCTTGTGAAGCTGGAGGTGTCTGTGGTCCAAGGGCCTAGGAGTGACTGGGAGCCCATTGCTACTGGAACCTCAGGGAAGGCAGGCTTGCACACCTGCTTTGGGATGTTGGGGGCATTAGTGTGGTGGTGGTATTGGTGTGTGTGTATGTATGTGAGAGTGTGTAAATGCACTTCTGCGTGTGTCTGTGTGTGTACGTGAATGGATGTCTCTGTGTGTGCTTTGAATGCATATCCATGTGTGACAGTGTGAGTGCAGCCCTGGGCAGAGCTGCCCCTTTGGCTGTGCATTTGGGGACAACCTACCCTCCAGGCCTTGCATCCCTTCCTGGGGCAGCTGGGTGCCCTCCTGTGTCCCCAGAGGGACCTGCAAACTCCTTGCAGTGGGGCCCCTTGTCTCCTTGACCCCATCCCCAGGCCTCAGTTCCCGTCCCCCCCAACTCTCAGCAGACACTCACTTGGGCCATGACCGTGCAGGGAAATTTCTCTGTAAAGCTGGACTTTGGGGCCACCCAGCTTTACTTCAGTCTGAGAATCCCATATAAGGATATTCAGGTGGAAAATATGAGGACACTCATGTAGTCACAAATAAAGCAGCCATTTGGTATGTGCTTCAAAAAGGCAGGTGCCCAAGGACTCACGTGTTTCTTCTGCTATGTCTGGGGCTTGGAAAAGTCCAGAACCTGCTGCTTTGGACCCCTAGTGAGGAGGCACGGAGACCCAGATGCTCAGCGGGACCTCACGGACCCAGGCAGTTACTGTGCCAGTTTGTTGGCCATGCTTGGAGTCTCTGTTTTCTGGAGAAGAAGGGACATGTCAGCACATGTTTTATTTCTTGAAACGACAATTGTTGTGGAAATTGGAGGATGCCGACCACAACTTTGACCAGCATTGTTGGTCCTTTTATGATGCCCTTCCAGGAGCGACGGGGCCAAGATGTCCACGGTGGAGGGGGAGGGGGCTCGCACTGGCCCAGGGACACGAGCTCATTTAGCCCCCCGTGTGGGTACCTCCTTACAGAGGCAGGGGCTGAGCCTCAGGGAGGTTATAAAACCTCCTTGCCCAGGGTCCCTCTGTTTGTAAGTGACAGAGGGAGGATTTCAGCAGGGCTCAACCGACCTCAAGGCTGTACAGAGGAGTACTGGCTAGTATCAGGGTCATGGTTGGGCCTGGGTGAGCCTCAGAGTGGGCACAGCTGGTGCCAGCCGCCCAGAAACCTGGCCATTGCTCCCCCGGGCTGTGATGTCATGGGTGGATGGTTATTCTGTGCTTGGGCCCTGGGCCCCGAGTTTAGGCAGGAGTCTGGGATGGGGTCCTGTCTCTCCGAGCACTGCTGCGGGGTGTCAACCCACAGGGAGAGATTTCCTAGCGTTTCTCCTGGGACAGGCATCTCTTTCCTTCATTCTGATAACTACTCCTGGGTTTCCCAAGGAAGCAAGATGCCCTCCAGGGAGACCAGCAAACATTTTCTCCGCCTCTCTCCCTTCCCACCAATTCCCTATCACTTGACTCCCTCCCGCATCCCTGCCCCAAGTGCTGGGACTGGCCGCTGGGGTCCTTGCTGTCTTCCTCTAGGATATTGGCCGCCCCCCTACCCCCACGGTGCCCCGGGGAGACCCACAGAGTGAGCTGGCACAGTAGGGGCGGGGAGACCACACAGAGCCCTGAGCTCGGAGGGCTTCTACCCCCATTTTCTCATCTGGGAGTGAGGGCGTTGGCTCCGGAAAGCTCTGACCACCTGTACCTGAGTGGTGAGGCCGCCTGCTTCTCTCCTGGTCCTCCCGCTCTGCGTGGCTCTCCCTGGGCTCTGGCAGCCTCCCAGGCCTCTTTGCTCTTCCCCAGCTTCCTCTCCTGTAAGATGGGTTTAGCAAGAGGACCCAGGGCTGGGTGCTGCAGGCTCCCTCCGCCCTTCTGCTCTGGCCCGCTGTCAGATCCACTGGGACACCGGTCCTGCTCCTCCCCACTCCTCCAAGTGATTTTGCTGCTTGGACCTCTCATTAACCAGATTTGGAAAATTGAGGCTGACAGTATTAATGTCCGAAGACAGATAGGGTAACTGGGGCTTAGGAAAAAAAATGATTTACCTGAGGTTGCACAGATGTTGGTGGGTGAGTTGGACCAGAACCCAGAATCCTGGGTCATGTGCCCTCACTGGGGATGACTGGGTGAGGGATCTTAGGGAGGATCTCTTGTCCTTGTCCCAATGAACGAACTCCTTTGAATGGTTTTAGTTTTCTCCATGTTTGAGCATGAATATTTTTTTAAAAACATAGTTTACTTCTCTCACATATAACAGTCTGAACACAAGCAATCCAGGACTTACTCGGCAACTCTACAATGTCACAGGAACCACTGTCCTTTTATCTTGCTGTTCTGCCACACTCAACAGGTGACTTCCATATTTGAATCCAAAAAGGCTGCCCCAGCTCCTGCCATCATTTCTACATCCCAACCAGTGGCAAGGGGGGAAGAGGAAGGGAAAGCTTATGCCTTTTTTTCCCCAATTTAAAAAATTGTGTTAAAATACATACAACATAAAATCATTTTAAGTGTACCATTCAGTGGTATTAAGTACATTCATATTATTGTACAACCAGATGAGGAAAATATTTTATAGAAAAAAAAAATTGAGGCTCAGAGAGGGTAAGTGCCTTGCTCAAAGTCACACAGCATGTAAATGACAAGATTGGGCCTGGGGGCCTTCTAACTCCAGGGCCTGCCTTGGGGGCTTCTGCCCGAGCTGGGAGCTGCTTTCATTAGAAATGTGGCCAAGTGAGGAGTATGGGTGGTAGTAGTGGGGTCTCAATATTCCCTTCACTCTAAGTAGTCGGGAAAGCCCATCTGGGGCCTCTACCCATGGGATGCTGGGCCAGGAATTTCCACCCAAAGCTCAGCAGAGTTCGCATTAGTACCCTGGCTAGCCTCTTCTCCCTCTAGGATCTTTAAGATGCTGAGAAAATAGGAATGACTGAGAAATGAGTTACTTTAATTGGATTTTCCCCCAGTATTGGTATGCAGAGGTTATCGCTGGATGATTTACTGAGTGGCCCATCTCAGTTTATTGTGGCATCCCAAGCGCGTGTGTGTGTGCGTGCGTGTGCATATATGGATGTGTGTATGCTTGCTTGCCAAGTGTGATGTAGACACACATGCTTCTGTATGGACTTATGTGTGTGAGTGTGCGTGTGCCCCGCAGTTTCAGAAGTGCCACAAACAGCTCTCTATCCGGTGGGCACTTTGCTGCCCCGGCCCCCGCCTCTCACAGGCGGGAACTGGTGCCTGTAGCAGTGAGCGGGGAGGGCGGCTGCCAGCTGGGCCCAGAGAGGAGTCGTGTCTGGGATGTTGTGTTGGAACTGGCAGTCTGGCATATGAGTCACCAGCCAAATTAACTCAAGTTTCCTTTGGGGAAAAATGTAATCAGTTATTGCACTCCATTTCATTCTAGCAAATTAACTCGTCCAGTTTTTTATTTCTATTTCTTTAATTTGGGGGGTGGGTGGTTCCAGATGGGGGGGAGGTTGGCGGGGGCCCGAGGCGGAGCTGAGGCCGCTTCTCTGAGAGGCCCCCGAGGGCTGCTGAGGAGAGACTTCGAGGGAAGGTGGGTCCAGGCTGAAGCTGGGGACAGGGGCCACTGTCCCTGACGTGGCCTCAGGTCCTGCCAGGCCCTGGGGGTGGAAACACACATTTGAGGACGTACGTGCGCACGTAGCACGTTTCCTGGATGATTTTCCGTGCCCACCAACTAGAAGGACATAGTAGCCCTGGTATGAGCAAGTGGGGGAGGTTCCTGGGGCCAGAGCAGGCCTCCTGGGACGTGCTGTCCCACTGACAGAAGCCATTGGTCTGGAAGATTCCATCAGGTCTGCCTGTGCATGAATGATGGCCCCAATGCACACGGGCCCAGCCTGCAGTTCTAGGGCTTTTACGTCCACTGCTGCCTTTCCTTCTCACATCTACCCCTGAGGCAGGTATTGCAAACACAGGGGAGGAGTCTTTGCCCTCTGAGAAGCGACACAGTGACACCAGACATTGTTCCCTCCCGTCTCAGTAGGGCCATGTGCTCTTTTCCCCCCTCAAATGCTGGGAGAGAGAAAAAAGGTATTGGATCTTAAAAAGTCTGAGAATGCCAGCGGCTTCAGTCCCTGGGGGTGGGTCTCCCTGGGGGATGCTGTGACCTTATGGGCTCCCAGCCGGCTGGGTGACATCTGTCTCTGGTTGGGGCCTGGGTGCACATCCTTCCTCTCCTGGGAGGTCCACCCCTCTCTTGGCATCAGGCCCTATCATGGCTCAGGCCTCAC
Organism: Balaenoptera physalus; assembly: GCF_965194825.1. Lineage (NCBI taxonomy): Eukaryota > Metazoa > Chordata > Mammalia > Artiodactyla > Balaenopteridae > Balaenoptera > Balaenoptera physalus. Next base: position 85,072,990 of record NC_138898.1, read on the forward strand.
CAGCTCAGCTTCTGCTTTCTCTGAGAAGCCTTCCAGGCTGTTCCCAGCCCATGTACCACACCACCACCCCCATATCCCATTGCTCTGCACCATGATATGCTGATGTTGGAAGGCAGATTTGTGTCCACTGTGGGCATGGAAAAATGTCCCAGTATGCTGAATGTAGGGTGAGGTGGGTCATCCACTCGGAGCCATCAGTCTGAGCAGGCGGTGAAGGTGAAGTGGAACCCAGCCTGGTCCCTGGCCTGGGGTCTGGTCTATGCAGAGGCGGCGGCTGCTGGCCAGAGTTGGGCCACTGGGGCTGGGGAACTGTAGGATCCCGAGGTACCAGGCCCTCTGCCCAGAGCCTGGGTGACAGAGGGGGACATCTCAGAATGGGGACTGCAAATGGGGGTGCCCTGGAAGGCAGAGAGGAAGGGTCTCCTATGCAGGCAGGTGGTCTTGGCCAGGAGGGAGAAAGCATCACGGTGGTCCCGTGGGTAGCAGAGAAAATCATGAGCTCACATGCAACACACCCAGGGCACTTCCAGCTGCTGAGTGAGGTTGTGGGCGGGAGGTCCTACATTAGCAGGGGGGTGAGAGTCAGAGAAATAGGGCTTATTATAAGAAAGTGGCTGGCAAGGCCTGGGGAAATTCTGGATATAATAATTATAAGGTGACCATTTATGGAGCAGTTTACATGCATTATCTCATTGGGTTCTCCCAATAAACAGATATTGTGGGTACAGTCTTTATATCCATTTTAAAGCTGAACAAACTGAGGCTTAAAGGGCAACTGGTGAGTGGCAGAGCAGTGTGTCAGCAAGGCCGCCCTTAAGCCCTGCACAGGCTGCCCTGTGGTGGCACATGGCTGTGCCCTCACTCCGTGGCTTCATGGGTGAGTCTGCCCCCTTGAAGAAGCTGTGAGTCCAGGACCGGGCACCACCCTCAGAACTTCGGGATCCTCTTGGTTCCTAGCACAGGCCAGGCAGCTACGAAGTGCCTCCCAAAGACCCGGATCTTCTCTGATGGGACACTCATGTCCCGGCATGTTTGCTGACCGCCAGCAGAGGGCAGGATATTCAGGGCAGCCTCTCTGGCTGGGGAGCTGAGAATGGTGCTATATTCACATTGAACAGGTCGCCCCCAGGAAGCCCCATCGGATCCCAATCCTTCCTCATCAGCCCCCAAGTTTTGTGCAGACCTGGAGCAGCGGACTTGGCCTTGATGCCAGGAGTATCTTCTGGGTCTCCTGAGCCCTCTTCCTTCCGCCAGGAGGCGCACATTTCTGCTCATTGTCTCCACGGGGCTGCCCTGGGGGACCGACACTCTCCAAATGGGAGCTGGGAATCCCACTCCTTAGATGGGAGAAAAAATAGGGAAGTTTAAGTTAATTAAAGTTCATTCTTACTATCCTATAGCATATCTATCTATATGTATATGTATATGTATATATGTGTGTGCATGTTTGTTCGTATATGTGTATACATATATGCATAGACATGGAAACACATGCACACACACACACACCCCAAATGCTAACTGGAGCTACCTCTGGGTCATGGAATTACCAGTGACATTTATTTCTATCTTCATGCTTTTCTGTGTTTTCTAAATTTCCTATAGCAATCACATAATAGAAAGAAGAAAACCAAAACCAGCTCACCAGCCATCCGAGGCAGTTGTAATGGAAACCCTCTCTTGCGCCTGCATGACGGCCCCCTTAAGGCTCTGCATATCTGGTCTTGTCCGGAGGAGGGTGGGCTGCAGACAGCTGTGGATGGGATGCGGAGGTTGACGGGTCGTAGGGGAGATGTTTATTCACGGGAAGGACCCAGGAGCTTCCTAGACTTTCTGGAGCACAGCTATTGTCTTCAAGACGTCTTGACTCTTACAGTTAATTACAGCTAATTTCCAACCCTCCCACTGCTTCCCAGTTGGGGTACAAGAAAGAGTTAAGATTCATATATATATTCAATCAAGCAACAAGCCCTCACCATTGTCAGCGCTCGGGGGCAAAATCCACGCTCCCTTTGTCACCTCTCTGTGGAAGCTGTCCCTTTTCTGCTCCTTTCCCACTGGCTGAACGCTGACAGTAAGGACACCACGAAGGGTGTTCATCCCCCCAGGAGCCCGGCTCGGCGCCCTCACCTCCTCTAGGGCGCTCATGGCACTGCTGTTCGGATGGCTTGGAGTCCCCGCTTGGGGTGTGCCCATCAGACACTCGACTTCCCAAATGGGCAGAGTAGGGGAGGGGAAGGACCAGGGAAGGATCAGGCATCTCTTCCACATACCCTGGTTCCAGCCTCCATTCAAGCAGTGGTGGGTGTGTCTGGAAAGCCCAGTCACCTCTGCCACCAAAATGTGACAGCAGGGCAGGAACTGGAGTGGTCACCTTGTGGCTGGCCTTAAGGTTAGTGTTTGTCATTGAGCCACACGTGGGGGGCATCAGATGCCCAGAGCAGTGCAGAAGGGCTGCGGGAACAGCTTGTCTGGTGGCTCTGTGGACTCACTCCATCCTGGCGGTGTTTTGGACGTGAGTGGGGGCATTTAATTGGTCATCACAATGCTGGGAGGGGGGTGCCTAGGATTCTGTAATGTGCCCAACGGCCCCACTCCGTGAAGAATGCTTACTGCATCCCACACAAATTGCAAATGTCCGTCCAGACATTCCTATGGGTGAGAAACCTGTCGAAAATGATCTGAGCCAAGAACTGACACACAGTGGTTTTTTTGTTTGTTTGTTTTTTGCACAGTTTTAACCTACACCGACTCTCCCAGGCATGCTACTAGAGTGAAAATTGAGGAAGATGGTCCTTTGTTTTGTCGCAGGATTTTACCAAGAGTGCTTACGGTTAGACGATCACGTCCCCAAATGCAAGGCTGCTCGTGGTATTTGAGTGGCCAATATAAGTGCACAGTGTCAGCCTGTGTTTGGAAATGCCATATTCATGGTGAATATATGAACAGGTACATATCACTGGGTTGAGGCTTTACGACGTTGATTTTTAAAATTGTGTATGCGGATAGGTTATATTATCGAACTTTATTTCTAGAGAGAATAAGAGATGTTACCAAGCATTTGCTGTAGGACAGGGATGCTGAGTCTGATGGACTGAGGACCACTGAGCCCCCTATTTCACAGATGGGAAAATCGAGTCCAGGCAGGCACAGTGACCTGCTGGACGTCACACCATGTAAAAGCAGAACCAGAATTAGAACCCAGGTCTCCCAATTCCTGGTCCAGGGTTCTTTCTGCTCATCCAATAGCTTTTGGCAGCCCTTCCCAGCCTCTTCTCTCATGATGAGCTCCGTTCCCTATTATAAAGGTGGATGAAGATTTTTTTTTAACTTGTGGATTTCTGTTTGTAATTTAATGGAGACTTCCTGTAAATCCAGTGAGGGCCAGGGCTCTGGAAACCCAGCAGTTTGCTGGTGTCCAGTGCCTGCCCCTGCTGGACCATCCTCTCCCTCTGGGCAGGGCTGGAGCCAGGGGACGGGGCCAGATGACCTCCTGTGACATCATAGCCCAGACACCATTTTCTCTCCTTCTAGATTGTTTTTCCAAGCACCAAGTGGATCTGAGTGAGACTCTCTATTCTTTTGACGACTACCTTTCAACTCAAGTTATGGTTTTATAAATAATATATATGGCAAGTCGGTGCTGTGGGAAGGACGTTCATTCCGCTCTGAAATATTTACGGCCTGGAGTGTCTGCTTACTTTTCTTTGGAGTCATTTTTTAGCACAGCATGCGGGAGAGTGCGACAGGCCAGAGCATCTTTGGAGGCAGCGGCATGGATAGCCCTTCCAGCTGGGCTAGGGGCCTATCCATCCCGTGGCCGACAGGGGAGATGGCAGGTCTGCCCGGGGAGCACTCCCAAACCCAGACCTCTTAAATTATCTCAGGGAAGGCTCTGAGCCAGTGACAAGAATCAGCGCCACTGCCTTCAAAACAGACGTTGCTTTCCAGCATGCAGTTTGAAGAATAACAGACACTACATCAAGACTTCTCAGATATGATCTTGAATCCTTAGGCATTTCCCGGGAGGTGTGCATGAGGACGCTCATTTTACAGATGGGGAAACTGAGGCTCAGAAAGGTTAAGGAATTTCTCAAGGTCATGCCATAACCAAGTAGGAGCTGAGATTTTTACCCAGCCTGGCTGACCCCTCATCTCAATCTTTTCTCCTACACAAAGCTGCCACCCGGCCCGGCCCATCACTCAGCTGTAGCTGGGAGCCAGTGAATGGATTCCAGATCAGTTTCCATGGCAGTGTCTGCCTGTCTACAATGGTTTGACTGCAGGGGGACTTGGACCTGGGAATAACAATCTGCACCAAACAGCTGGGCTTGAATCCCGGTCCTAAGGCGATGGATGCATTCTTGCATGTGCTGAAGTGAGTCCAGATGGGAGTCTGAATTAAAGAATGACGGTCCTCAAAGGATCCTAGAGTCATCTTGTCTGACTTCCCATGTTACCGGTGGGAAGTTAAGAGCCTGACAGGGGTAGGGACTTGCCCAAGGCCACAGAAGTAGCTGGAGCCCACTGGTCTTGATGGTGTCTCTTGGAGTCCAGTCATCTGGTCAACCTCATCTCCCTCCCTTCTCTTACAGGAGAAAACCAAGACTTGGAAAGGGAAGAGCTTGATCAGAATCACAGGGGTGGATAGATATAGAGCTGTGTAGTTCCTTGGACTGGTTATAAATCTGCTAGTTAGTTAAACAATTTTGAGATTGTGTTTGAGGAAAAATGTTCTGGGGCATTTCTAAACTAGCTGGATCATGGAGTAGGCTGTAGTTAATTAAAAATATAGATATTTAATCAGTGATTTGGATTGAATAGTGAGGACTATTCAATCCAAAAACAGTGAGAATATCTCACACTGTTTTTCCACCTTGAAGGACAATTTCCTGTAGGAAAAACACACTTGTATTCCTGGGAGTAGGTGACTCTGGGCACCTTGAGGGCAGGACTGGTGCTGTGTCCTGGCAGGTGGCAGGTGCCAGAGAACAATTGTGAAATCAATGAATGACAAAGTTTCTGAAAAAGTTCCGCTCAATTCTGAGCCAGAGGGAACAGTCAGGCTGTCCTTCCCTGGCTGCCTTTGTCCTTTTCTCCCCCTACCTTGCCCCTGCTGTAGGAAGACCCCCTTGTGGTAGATAGTCTCCAAAGATGGCACCCACAATGAACCATGCCTCCTGGTATTCATGCCCTTGTATAGCCCCCTCCCCTTAAATATGGGCTGGCCTTGTGTGCACCAATAGAATGCAGTGAACTTGACCGTGTGAATTCTAAGGCCACATCAAAAGAAGGCTGTGCAGCTCCCACCTGGACCTCTGGTAAGGCTTGCCCTGGGGGAAGTCAGTTACGATGCTAGAAGTCTGACTACTCTGAGACCGCCATGGTGTAAGGAAGCCCAAGCTAACCACATGGAGAAGTCTGGTGGGGGGAGAGAGAGAGATCTGGGCAGGCCGCAGCTGAGGCCGCAGACGTGTGAATAAAGAAACCATCCTGGATTTCTAGCCCAGCTGAGTCTTCAGGTGACTCCTATTCCTGCTGACACCTAACTGCAACTACACGAGTAAGCCAGTGCCATTCATCCAGCTGAAACTGGTCAGCTCTATAAACTATGAGTAAGATAACAATAACATTTTAAAAGCCATTATGTTTGGGGGGGAGGCTAGTTATGTAGCAGTAGATAACCAGAACACCTTGTGCTGGTCATGTCACCTGGACCTGGCCTAGGATTCTGGGGTGATGTGGAGTCTTCTCCCAAACAGGGCACAAGCCAGGCAGCCTCTCAGAGCCCAGGGAGTCATGTTTCCCCAGAGACGGCCTGTCCACACCAGCTGAGAAGCCTCTGAGGGCGTGTGCAGGTGTAGTGGAAAGGGAGCCTCGATGCCCTTCCCCTCTGGACAGCACTCCTAGACCTCAGGTGACTCTCAGACCTCGCCTCTGCCCTTGCTTTCTGACCCTCTCCCAAAAAGTGAGGTCAGGAGGTCCCAGAGTGTCCTGGGGGGATTCCTGAAGGGTGGGGGCAGGGCTGCCGTGTGAATGGTTAACTGGTTGAGACAAAATAACACCAAAATTGAGCCTAAGTGTCTTTTTTTTTTTTTTTTAATTATTTATTTATTTATTTTATTTTTGGCTGTGTTGGGTCTTCGTTTCTGTGTGAGGGCTTTCTCCAGTTGTGGCAAGCGGGGGCCACTCTTCATCACGGTGCGCGGGCCTCTCACTGTCGTGGTCTCTCTTGTTGCGGAGCACAGGCTCCAGATGCGCAGGCTCAGTAATTGTGGCTCACGGGCCTAGTTGCTCCGCGGCATGTGGGATCTTCCCAGACCAGGGCTCGAACCCGTGTCCCCTGCATTGGCAGGCGGGCTCTCAACCACTGCGCCACCAGGGAAGCCCCAAGGAAAATTCGACATTGCAAAGACAGCGCAATTTTGATCCATGGACTTATCTCCTCAAACAGGAAATACACATTGTGCAGTTGGTTATTGTCAGCTTGTGACAATACAATCGTGAAATGTGTCACATTTGGCCTGAGCAGTGTCCTGATCATGTGCAGAGGGACCACCTGCTATCCCTGATGGATATCTAGTTTGAGAAGCTGAGTTTGAGCCTGTACCGTGCCTTTGTGCCTCCCACTCTGGGAGGAGCCAACTGGAGGGCATACATGCCATTGGTGAGCACAGTGTGGGCTGGATCTCAGCCCCCATGCTCACTCTTCCCACACCCCAGCTGGGTACATTTGTGCAGTGCACAGACTGCACAACTGTCCATAGTAGCCAGGAGTGGAAGCTTGTCCCTGCAGTAAGGACTTGAGCAGCCTAAACCTGGCCTTCCTCCCTAGACTTTTGAAGACTCAGGGCTTACCTCACAAGAGAAATCTGACTTCTTGTCTCTCAAGGAAAACGGCTGAAGGATTCTAGGACTTTGCATGTTTTTGTAAAAAGCCAGTGACATGAGACTCTGGAATCATTGGCTTGGATTTCATTTAAATGCACAAGCCAGTGACATGAGACTCGGGAATCAATGGCTTGAATTTCACTTAAATGCACAAGACGTCAAATAGCAAATTCACTTAGGCCGGGGTTCTTTGAAATATCTGAAGAAGAGTCAGAAACCTCAGTGCACAGCCAGTACTAGCACTTCCAGAGGCCAGGAGCCAGCTGGCTTTGGCTGACTGGGAGGTGGCCCCCCAGCCCGTTGTACCTGGGGTTGTTTTGGTGAATGCCAGATCTGGGGTGGGTCATTCCCAGCAGCTCCAGAGTTTGGCTTTGGAGTTCTGGTTGTGCCAGGGTTAATTAAATCCTGGCATACAACTCAGGCCAGCTCACCTCCCAGGAAGACATCCTAACGGTGGAGTGAGAGCCTCCAGCTGGGGGGAGAACTTCCCCTAGGGACCCCCTCACTGTCAGGCCTGTAGCTGACCAGGGGTGGGCTTGGGGATGCAGGGAGGACCTGCCCATGGATCCTTGAAGTGACCCCTTTAGTGAGGAAATCACATTCTATCCTTTTTTTAAAAAAAATTTTCAGCTTTATTGAGGTATTATTGACCAATAAAATTATAAGAAGCATCATGGTGATTGGATGTACATATACATTGTGGAATGATTCTCCCCGTCTAGTTAATTAACACATATGTCACCTCACACATTTATCCCTTTTCGCGTGTGTGTATGTGACAACACAAGTTTGACTCTCAGCAAATTTCAATTATATAATACAGTGTTATCAACTCTGGTCACTGTGTTATACATTAGCTCCTCAGACCCTATTCATCTTATAGCTGAAAGTTTGTGCCCTTTTACCAACCTCTCCCTATTTCCCCCAGCCCCCAGCCCTCAGCACCACTTTTCTATTCTGTTTCTATGAGTTGGACTTTTTAAAATATGTTTTTTGTTTTTAAGATTCCACATATAAGTGATACCTTGTGTTTCTCTTTCTGGCTTATCTCACTTAGCGCAATGCCCTCAAGGTCCATCCATGTTGTCACAAATGGCAGGATTTCCTCCTTTCTCGTGGCTGAATAATATTCCATATTATGTATATACCACTTCTTCTTTACCCGTTCATCCACTGATGGACACTTAGGTTGTTTCCAAATCTTGGCTATTATGAATAATGCTGCAATGAACAAGGGAATACAGGTCTCTCTTTATCCTGCTTTCATCTCCTTTGAATAAATACCCCAAAGTAGGATCGCTGGATCATCTGGCAGTTCTATTTTTAATTCTTTGAGGAACCTCCATACTGTTCTCCATAGGGGCTGCACCAATTTGCATTTCCACCAACAGTGCACAGGGGCTCCCTTTTCTCCACATCCCGTCAGCACTTGTTTTCTCGTCATTTTGTTTTTTTAGATGTTTAATAACTTTTTTTAAAACGTTTTTATTGGAGTATAATTGCTTTACGATGGTGTGTTTCTGCTTTATAACAAAATGAATCAGTTATACATATACATATATCTCCATATCTCTTCCCTCTTGCATCTCCCTCCCTCCCACCCTCCCTATCCCACCCTTCTAGCTGGTCACAAAGCACCGAGCTGATCTCCCTGTGCAACGATAGGCAGCTAGCAGGTGTGAGGTGCTGTCTCCTTGTGGTTTCGATTTGCATTTCCCCTATGCACCTGCATTTCCCTCGAAAAGGTTTCTTACTTAAATAACTTAGTATAAAAAAACACATACTCAGAGGGACCACTTATTAAACATCTACTTCTGATAGCCACTGTGCTTGGGGCTCTTATCACACAAACTCATCTTTCCTTTCTTTCTTTCTTTTTTTTTTTTTTTGTCCACACCACAGGGCTTGTGGGATCTTAGTTCCCCGACAAGGGATTGAACCCGGGCCTAGGCAGTGAAACCTCCGAGTCCTAACCACTGGACAGCCAGGGAATTCCCCAAACTCATCTTTATTTCATAACCACTCAGTAAGGAAAGTGGGTGTAGTGGGCAGAATAATGCTGCTTCCCCTGCCCTCTCCCCTAAAGATGTCTGTGTACTATTCCCGGGAACCTGTGAATATGTTGCCTTAAGTGGCAAGGGAGAATTAAGGTCACTAATCAGCTGATGTTAAGATAAGAGATTATCTGGGTGGGCCCAATGTAATCACAGGGTCCTTTATTTATCTTTTGAAATATTTATTTATTGATTTTATTTATTTATTTGGCTGCACTGGGTCTTAGTTGTTGCATGCAGGATCTAGTTTCCTGACCAGGGATCAAACCTGCGCCCCCTGTGCTGGGGTTGTGGAGTCTTAACCACTGGACCACCAGGGAATTCCCAATGTGTGTTGTTTTAAGCCACTAACTGTGCGGTAACTTGTTACAGCAGCGACGGGAAACTAATAAAACGGGGTTCAGAGAGGCTTAGTAACTTGCCCAAGATGGCACAGCATTGAGATCCAATCCCAGGTCAGTCTGGTTCCAGTGACCCTGCTCTTTTCCTCTGCTCCACACTGCCTCCTGCTGGCACTCAAGGTGGCCTTGGAGTGAGGGGTGGGAGAGGGGCGAGCTCTGGGGCACTGGGTGGCCGAGGGAATGGGGCAGAGAAACCCAAGGAGTGGAGAGGAATCGGTGACCCTCTTGGCCAGAGCTCTGAACAAAATACTTCCTTGGGTCTTCAGGCAGCTCATCCCCAACACCAAATGAGGAAGGTTCCCTGCAGGTCCAGTGTCAGAGACCAGGGCCCACCCGGGGAGGGGTGCGGTAGGTACAGATCCTGGGGGGTGGACTGTCTCTTGGAAAGAAGACGACCCTGGTTTGACTCCCCACTGTACCCCTGGGAAAGGTGCTTACTTTCCCTGAGCCTCAGCTTCCTTACCGATAAAAAGGAGGTGATGACGCGTACTTTATATCGGGGTCTCCTGGGTCCGCCCAATCCACGGCATTTCCCTTGCCTTTGAATTTGTAACTGTTGCCCACTGCTACCTAATCTCTTCCCAATCATCCTCCAGCCTTGAGCAGAGTACTTCTTTTTAACTCCCACGAACCTTGTGAATTCAGACGCCTCCCAGGGTCAGCTCCGTTCCGAAGGACCCTGAGCAGTTTGTCTTGTATTTGCCATGTTTTCACCCCTCCATCTGGTACCTTCCTCAGCCTTTCCTCCACACATAAGACCCAAAGAGAGATGTTTTGGTCACGTACTGGGGAGAACATGGTGTTTGTCCCTGATTCCTCAGAAAGAAGCCTTTTCCATCAGAGAGGGTGGCCAGCACAGATTCATCAAAGGTCTCTCGCGGTATGTCACAGAGCTCTAGCCTGGGACTGAGCCTTGTCACTGGCTGGGTGCCAGAGAAAGACATGGAAGCCAGCTAATCAGATCTGTGGAATGTGCTGATGCTTGGGTGTTCCCAGGAACTGTGGCCAGGAGGACCTTACCAGGTACACCTCCCATGGGAGCTGGGGGCCCTGGTTGAAGCTAGTAGGCGGGGTCCACTGGACTCTGCTCCGGGGAACATATGATACCTCTGGGCGAGCGATGCCCTTCCTCTGGGATCTCTGGTGCTCTGCCAACATCCAGTCATCTTTGCAAGGAACGCGCAGATATTTCTTCACTAGGATGCACCTGAGGTCCTGGGTGTTGGGAAGGGCCTCCAGAGTGGGGCACTGGGCTTGGGCAGGGCTCAGAGTTGTCCGCAGGGACAAGGGGACCCTCTGCCTTCTCACAAGCTGCCTCCCCTGGGTGGGTGGTCCGAGCCCTGCCGGCTACCCCACCAGGACCACCAGATGAGGCAAGCAGGGCTGGTACAGACCCTGCTGGGAGGAGTGTCCCCATCCCCACCAAAAGCCCAGGAAAAGGGCTCCAGGTGCCCTATCATTCACAAATGGGCCTTGCACCCTGTAGCCCAAAGTCCCCTTCCCCATGGGGCCTCCCCTGGCCACGCTGTCTTAACTGTCACCCTTTAGGCCCCACCCCAAGCCTTTCATGTCCCCTTTTTCTCCTTGGCACTTAGCACCATCTGACCTAGTGTATATTTATTTTACTTATTTATCATGTTTATTGTATGTCTCCCTCCACAGAATATCAGCTCTGTGAGGACAAGGACTTTTTCCATCTTCTTTACCAAGGTGTCCCCAGCACCAAACACAGTGCCGGGTAAAAAATAGGTGCTCAAAACATATTTGCTGAATGAATGAATGAGTGAGTGAGCGAATGAATGAATGAGTCGGTGAGTGAATGAATGAAAGCAGTTCTTTGTAAACATGATTCTCCATCCGAGGCATCAGTGAGGGCAGGGGAGTTAAGAGGTTGATTTTCTCACAAAGCTGGCAGCGAGGGAAAGGGTGTTTAGGAGGTCGGCCGAGGCACCTGTGAGCTGGGTGCTGGGTGAGAACCAGCTGTGGTACGAACTCTGACACTTCCCAGCTGTGCAGACTGGGGCAGGCGACAGCTTTCCCAGTTCCTTCATCTGTAAGACGGGGATGACACAGCCGACCTCGGAGGCATAAAGGGCCCTGAAGGGGTCCTTGGCCTCCAGAGACTCTCAGCTGAGCTGCCGGGGGTATTTGTAGCTTGACTGCCGTGTTCTTCCTTCTGCGAGAGTAGAGGAGCCAGGAGAATGAGCTGGGTTTGGGTAACGGGCAGGGGTGTTGGGGGTCTGGGGTCCTGGGCGGAGGGGGTAGTGGGTGTGGGCAGAGTGAAGGGAGCAGGACCTGGAATCCCACCTGGAAGGATGGTTCTAAAAGGTCAGGTCCCCTGAAAGCGGACTCTAGGTCGAGAGTGTGTGCGGGAAGTTTAACGCGGATGCTTTAGGGATCAGCACCGGGGTGGAGGGGCAGCAGCGGGGGGCACAGAGGGCGAGCCGGGAGGGACAGGCAGGCCTCAGCCAACCCTGCAGGACCTCATCGCTGGGGCTGGAACTTCGCAGCCCTGTACCCATCCCTCCTGGGCACAGGCTGCCCCAGGAAAGGGCCTGGCCTCGGATGGGGCGGCTCTCTTCAGCAGAGAGTAATGGATCAACTTCCCAGCCCTTGGGGGTGATGCTTCAGACCTTAAGGAGACTCGGGGTGGGCGGTAGAGCATCCACTCCCATGGGCCATCGGGGCAGGGCCAAACTCAGCTGTCCTGGCTCCACTGTGGCCACAGGGGACCCCCAGCCTTGGACCTTCGTGACCTCTAGCCATGGTCCTCTGGTCCCCCTCCCATTCCTCCATCCCGGCCCGCCTCTGCACATTTGCAGGACCCTAGGTCCACTCCCAGAATGACCGAGGAAGTTCTCAGCAAGGGCTGTGGGGCGTGGGAGGGAGTTGGGAGGGAGGAGAAGGATGTGGAGGTGGAGGGCAAGAAAGTGAAAACGTTCGTGAAAGTCAGTGTGGAGAGTACGGCAGGAGGAAGCCCAGCTCTGCTGCCTGCCTGCTGTGCGGCCTTGGGAAATCCTCCTCCCTCTCTGATCTGCAGCTTCCTCACTTGCACATGGGGACTCGGGGCAGTGGGGAGCCTCAGAGGAGATGGAGATGAGAATGAGCACGGCCACAGGTGGACAAGGTCAGCGGACACCTTCACGGGCCCACTGTGTGAGTGGGAGCGGGTCTGCACCCAGGCTGTGTTGCTGGGGGTTATACCTGGAGCCCTGTCTCTGGGGGGTGGAGAGCCTGCCTCCTTCTTTAACCTCTCCCCCTAGGAGATACCAAGGGTGTTCTGGGGTGGCCCCCAGGGTGCGGGACACTGGCCCCCCTCGTCCCACTATTGAAGCCATGGGGAGTCTTGGCTGAATACAAGTGGGTGAATATACAGCTGGAAAGCATTGCCAAAGTCAGGCTCAGGAAACAAAACTCCAGGTCCCCCCAAGGCCTGCACAGCCAATCCGGGGTTGGTGAAAACAGCAATTATGAGCTGTGTTATTAAAGGCTGCGGGATTTTAATTAACAGTGGAATTACCAGGTGGTGGGACCGGGCGAGGGAAGGGATAACGATGGATTGCAGAAAGGCGGTTGGGCCATCATTTCAACCTGTCTCATCTCCTGCAAGGCCTGGGGAGGCAGTGGAGCCAGCTTCCCAGTTGCTAATAAGGTCCCTTTGCAGAGACATCAGGGGCAGGCTGGCCAGAGGGGAGGGGCTGCATGCACTCCAAGCCCGCCCAGCCCCCTACTTCCACCTTGCTCCCCTTCCCCCAGCCCTACCCCTAATTTCCAGGTAGGAGAAGTGAATGATGGTCATCAACAGAATTTTTAGGGGGCACCCTCCTCCCCAGGGCTGGCAAGGCCTGAGTGGGCCCAGATCATGGGCCCAGACGCTTGCAGGCGGGGCCAGAAGGGGAGCCCAGCAGAACCCTGGGAACCCCAGCTACAAGGCCCATAGGGAGGAGGTGGTACTTCCTACTTGGGTCCTATAAGCACCCCAGAATCTCCCAGGGCCTCTTGACTTTCCAACAGCAGCAATGGAAGTCAGAAGGCAGTGGAAAACAGTATTTTCCATGTGCTGAAATAAAATTACTTTTTAAAAAAATTGAAGTATAGTTGATTTACAGTGTTGTGTTAATTACTGCTGTACAGCAAAGTGATTCAGGTATACATATATATACATTCTTTTTATATATATTCTTTTCCATTATGGTTTATCATAGGATATTGAATATAGTTCTCTGCACTATACAGTAGGACCTTGTTGTTTATCCATTCCCTATATAAAAGCTTACATCTGCTAACACCAACCTCCCACTCCATCCCTCCCCCAGCCTCCTCCCCCTTGGCAACCACCAGTCTGTTCTCTGTGATTCTGTTTCTGTTTCATAGATAGGTTCATTTGCGTCATATTTTAGATTCCACGTATAAGTGATAATCATATGGTATTTGTCTTTCTCTTTCTGACTTACTTCACTTAGTATGATGATCTCTAGTTGCATCCATGTTGCTGCAAATGGCATTATTTTGTTCTTTTTTATGGCTGAGTAGTATTCCATTGTATACATATGTACCACATCTTCTTTATCCATTCATCTGTCAAGGAATATTTAGGTTGTTTCCATGTCTTGGCTATTGTGAATAGTGCTGCTATGAACATAAGGGTGCATGTATCTTTTTGAATTATAGTTTTGTCCAGATATATGCCCAGGAGTGGGATTGCTGGGTCATACAGTAATTCTATTTTTAGTTTTCTGAGGAACCTCCATACTCTTTTCCATAGTGGTTGCACCATCTTACATTCCCACCAGCAGTGTAGGAGGGTTCCCTTTTCTCCACACCCTCTCCAGAATTTGTTATAAAATAACTTTTATCTATCAACACAGAAAGTAGAATGATCATTACAAAAACTCAGATAAATGTCATTTTGCTTGAAATGCTCCAGTAGCTGCTGTCTTTGCTCAAAGCCTTTACAGTGGCTACAAGCCCCTCTGTTAGCGCTGACTGCCTCTCACACCCTTTCCCTCACACACTCTGTTCCATCCACTCTGTTCCTTACTGTTCCCTGAATGCGCCAACCACGCTCTCATCTTAGGGCTTTTGCACCAGCCCTTCACTCCATCTGGAATGCTCTTCTTTCACAAGTCATCTTCTCGGAGGTCTACCCTGACCACCGGCTCTTCTGCAGGCATTTCTGACTTCCCTTATCCTGCTCTACTTTTCTTTTTGATGTGGGTTTTCACTTTGTAACACACAAGACACTTGGTTTGTCCATTTTGCTTATTATCCCTACCTTGTCTTCTAGAATGTAAGATCCTCAAAGGCAGGAAGTTTTGGGGTTTTGTTCATTGAAGTGTCCCAAATGTCTGGGATGTGTCCTGGCACAGAGTAGGCCCGCAATAAATATATGCTGAATGAATCAGTTCTATATTTGTCATGAGTGTGAGATAAAGACATTTTCAGATAAACAAATATTCAGCCAGACTTTTATAAAATGAAATTTCGTTGTGCTTGAGGAATGCAAAGGATCTCTGGTGAAAAGACTGAGAGGAGCAAAAAATACTGGTAAGTGTGGGGACAAAAAATAAACATCGCCTGTAGAAAACATAATAATGCCTAATGTGTGTGCGGGGAAACAGTTGAGCACAAATGCTGATCAAAAAAAGCATGGCAATTGGAAGGAGAAGTGATTTCACTTAAGGAGTTCTAGGGTTCTCATTTGTCAGGAGGGGGAAATAAGTTAACTGTAGAATTTATTACATATGAATGTTAAAATAGCTATCATGGCTGAAAGAATAGACATGCAATATATTACTCAAACAAATGGCGACAAGGTGGGAAAATAAAATGAAAAAAAAAAGAGAGGAAACCCCCTCTAAAATCTTCATATATATCTTCTAAATCTTCTAAATCTTCATATAAATCTTCTAAATATATCCCACTCATGGTGGGATATATTATCGTTTAGCAAGTATTCACCCTGCCTACGTTCCACTCCATGAGAGGAATAGATAGCCCCACTACACCGAGCTTGACCTTGACCACGTGACTTGGTTTAGCCAATGGAATGTGAGTAGATGTGGCACAAACAGGGGTTTGAGATGTCCTTGCACGATTTGGCTTTGTCTCTTGTGTTCGTGCCACTGTCACCCGCCCTAGAGAGCCTTTGCTGCTTCAGCCCAGCCCCAGTGAGCATATTTTTGGAACTGACCCACAATATGGAATAATAGGAAGACCAGGCAGAGCTGCAGCCAACCTCAGACTGAGAGTGAGAAATACCTTTCTGTCGTTGTGAGCCCCTGAGATTTTGGAGTTGTCTGTTGCAATATTACTGCAGTCATATCAAATTAATCCACAGGTCAAAAGAAGACAGGAAAAGAGCGGGAGGAAAGAAGCAGAAAATGCAGGTCAAGTTAGAAAATATAATGAGATGGTAGAAATAAACCCAAATTGATCACCAATCACTAAAATATAAATGGACTAAAATTCTCTAGGTAAAAGACAAAAACTGTCGGGAATTCCCTGGCGGTCCTGTGGTTAGGACTCAATGCTTTGCCGCGTGGTGCAGCCAAAAAAAAAAAAAAGACAAGGACTGTCAAACAGCATTACAATAAAATTCAACCATATGCTATTTACAAGGGATGCACACAAAACATAAAGACACAGAAAGATTGAAAAGCAAAGGATGGGAAAATATGTTGTAGGCATATGAAAAAAGAAAAGAAAAGTGGAAAGGCTGTATTCATGTCAGAAAAAAAATTGCTTTTAAGGCTAAAAGTTTTACTAAAGATAAAGAAGATCAATGAAGAATTAAAAAGAGTTAATTCACCAGGGAGGTAGAAAAATTCTTATTTTTTTATACATTAATAACATAGCCTAAAATATTTAAGGCAAGAATGGACAGACAGGGACTTCCCTGGTGGCGCAGTGGTTAAGAATTCACCTCCCAATGCAGGGGATGCGGGTTCGATCCCTGGTCAGGGAACTAGATCCCATATGCATGCTGCAACTAAGAGTTCGCCTGCCACAACTAAAGGAGCCCGCCGGCCGGAACTAGGACCCGGCACAACCAAAAATAAATAAATAAAATAAATAAAATTAAAAAAAAAAGAATGGACAGACATGAAAGGAAATACAGAAGTCCAAAATGATATGGGACAGTTAAAATTATTGCTTATAATAGTTAATAAATCAAGTACATAAAAACCAGAAAGTATTTAATAGTATATATCACAGACTCGATCAAGTGGATACGTAGAGAACATTGTACCCAACCAGAGGAGAATATTTATGTTTTTCAAGTGCACATGAATATTTATGAAAAAGACCACACGTTACTTCATAAAGCTAGCTTCAACAGATTTCAAAGGATGTGTATCAAGAGACTATATTCTAGTCTTAGAATAAGACTAGAATTAATTTGTAAATTAATTTACAAATCAATGATAAATAGATAACCAGAAAACCAGTATACATTTAGAAATTTTTTAAAAATGTCTCAGTTCACAAGTCAATCAAAAAATATCCATGTTCATGGGGTAGGATGTTATGGAGAATAAAAACAAAGTAAATATAGCTACTACATACATCAATGTAAATAAATCTCAAAGCAATATTTATTGAAAGAAGAAAGTCATAGAAAAATGTATGTGGTATGAGTCCATTTATTTTAAGGTCACAGAGAAGCAAAGTGAAAAACATACTATTTAGGGATACTAAAACCACCTACTATGTAGGTGGTTTTAAAGAAAAGCAAGGGAGTAATTAACCTGAAATTTGGAACAGTGGTTCCCCCCAAGGGCACACAGGGGGCCTCTAAGGTTCTAGTAATATTCTAGTTCTTAAGCCAGGGAATGGGTTCTTGGGTGTCAAGTTCATGTTTATCATATAAAGTGTACCTATACATTTACTCCATTCTGTGTAGAGCTGATATATTTCACAAGAAACATCGTTTTACCAAAAAGCCTCAGACATGGAACTTCTCTGCGGTCATGAGCCCTCATCTGGCCAGAAGGATGGTCCAGCTCCTGGAAATAAAGAGCTTCTCTCTAAACAGATAAATCAGGATGGGCACAAAACTTGGCTTAGTTCATTAGCGGGGGGAAAAAATGAGTCCTGTTGAATTTGGTATTTTTTTCCAGATGGTATTAATTTTAGGAGACAGCCTGGGCATCATCACTGTCTCTCATTTGCTGAAACAAATTCCCCACAAATAAGAGCATGTTTCCGTCTTGAGCTGCTGTTCCAGCAGCTGCTATTGTGGCATCTCCTTTCTTGCCTTGGGCCCTGTTTTGCTCTCCTTCCCTTTGCTCCTTTTCTTAAAATTTCAGGGTTGGAGGATTCTCATCCCATGCAGGAATCCTGCCAACACCATCCCAGCTGGGTGGAGGTGCAATCTCTGCTTACACACCTCCCCTGATGGGGAACTCACTCCTCCAGCCCTGCCCCTCCCTGCCCACGTCCCCCTCTTTGGCGACAACCACTTATAATTACAGTTCCTTAATAAGCCCTTAATAAGGGCTTCCTTATTTGAACCCAACTCTAACTGCCTGTAGCATCGACCCATGGCTGATGGCTCAGCCATCTGAGGTCCCAGATGGGGGACCACTCAGAAGGGTCTACCTCTCTTCCTTGGATATCCTGCAGATGTGGGCCAACGGCAGCCTGGCCCTCCCTTCTGCCCCATCCCCATCTTCTCCTTCTGGGAAAACTTCTTTAGTTTCTCAGTTCATTCCAAACATCACTGCTGATCTGTCTGAAAATCAGATCCACGCCCTCCCGTGCACATACCAGTGTGGGGCTTTATGAGGGCCTGGGGGATGTTTCTTAAGGTTTTTTCAGGTTTTGGGTGGACTTGGCCATGGAATGGGAGGGGAACCTGTGGGAGGGCAGGGGGATCAGCCTGGGGGCCTGGAGGGAGCTTGGGGCAACGGGCCAAGTACAGAGCTTGTCTCCCAGGGCTGCAGGGCGCCAGCCTGGCTTGGCAGTAGAAACTGCTCTGAGGATCCGTGGACCCCCGGTTCACCCATCCCCATCACCCCCCCATTCAGTGAAGATCTTAGCCCCCCAACCCCCCAGCTTTCTCTCACACCACCCTGATGGCCTCCTGCCTTGTGGGTCACACATGCCACACCCTGGCCGGCAACTTCCCCTCCACGTCACTCAGCCACTTCGCCCCACTGTCACATCTCAGTCTTATCATCAACTAGAGCTTGACCCCTGGAATTTAAAAATAAATATATTAAATTTTAATCAAATTAATAAATGCACATGGGTTAAAAAGAGATCATACAGAGGGGCTTACATAATATAATGAAAAGCACTGGAGCCCTGCCCCTCCCTGCCCACGTCCCCCTCTTCGGCGACAGCCACTTGTAATTACAGTTAGCTCTTGAACAACACGGGTTTGCACAGCTCAGGTCCATTTATACTGATTTTTTTTCCCAATAAATATGTACACAGTCTGCCCTCCATATCCTTGGATTCCACATCCGCAGATGCACCCAACAGCAACAATCTGCGGTTTGCTGAATCATCCATGGATTCGGAGGGTCAACTGTGGGACTTAAGCATCCTCGGATTTCGGTGTCTGTGGCAGGTCCTGGAGCCAATCCCTTGAGGATACCGAGGAACAGCTGCATTTTTTTTTTCACTTCTCCCTGGAGATTACCTTCTTATCTCTAAGAACAAGCCAGTATTGCTTGTTTTGTCAGCAATGTGAGTTGTAGGCAATAGAAACCAACTCTGGGAAATTTAAGTAGAAAAGGCATTCATTAGAAGTATATATATCGAGAGATTTACAACATCAGTGGGAGGCTGGAGATCTAGGGGGTAGAGGTTCGCATAGGAATGACACCCAATTCGTGTTCCAGCATCGGTGTGGTGCAGCCTCTTGTTCCAGAGCCCTCAGTGCTGGGCACTGCTCTGTGGTCCCTGCCACTTCTAGAATCTGAGTGTTGTCTCCCCAAGCAGCCTCTAACCTCACCAGAATGGAACCTGTGTGACGTCTGCTTCTCCACCTCGTGGCTTTAGTATCAGAGTCCGAGTGGGTGCGTTTGATTGGCTGAGCAGGGGCATGAACTTGACTCTGGCTGCGGCGGAGTCTGGGAAAGAGGGTTTGGAATTTTCCCTTTTTTTTGGATGGGAGGAAGATTCCCCAAACAATGGAGAGGGGCCCAGACTCAGAGTGGTTGACAAGGATGACATATGTCTACTATGTGGGTATTGCTTGATTTATCAATTTTAAATATCTGATGACTTCTTCCGCCAAGACCTGAAGATTTAACTTATTTATCCTCCCTCCAGCCCCACTTCTTCCAACATAGTTACTCCCCATTTATAATTATTATTTATCTCCAGAGTTCCAGTTCTCTGAGGAGAAATATACGACCACACAAAAACTTATACACATGGGCTTCCTTAGTGGTGCAGTGGTTAAGAATCCGCCTGCCAATGCAGGGGACACAGGTTCGAGACCTGGTCCGGGAAGATCCCAAATGCCGCGGAGCAGCTAAGCCCGTGCGCCACAACTACCGAGCCTGCGCTTTAGAGCCCACGAGCCACAACTACTGAGCCCTCGTGCCACAACTACTGAAGCCCATGTGCCTAGAACCCACGCTCTGCAACAAGAGAAGCCACCGCAATGAGAAGTCCGTGCACCGCAATGAAGAGCAGCCCCCACTCGCTGCAACTAGAGGAAGCCCACATGCAGCAACAAAGACCCAATGCAGCCAAAAATTAGTTGATTTTAAAAAAACAAAAAAACTTGTATACACATGTTCATAACAGGGCTATTCATAATAGCCCCAAAGTAGAAACAACCCAAATGTCCATCAGTGGGTGAATGGATAAACAAAATATGGTGTATCCATACAATGGAATATTATTCAGCCATGAAAAGGAATGAAGTACTGATGGATGCTACAACACGCATGAATCTCAAAAACATTACGCTAAGTGAAAGAAGCCAGTCGAAGACCAAGTTACTATAAGATTTCATTTGTATGAAATGTCCAGAGTTGGCAACTCCATAGGGACAGAAAATAGATTAGTGGTTGCCAGGGGCTGGGGGGAGGCTCTGGCAGCCACTGGCAGGGGTTGGAGGGTAACTGCTGAAAGGTACAGGGTTTCTTTTTGGGGTGATAGATATGGTCTAAAATCAACTGTAGTGACGGTTGCACAACAATGTGAATATGCTAGAAGCCCTTGAACTGTATGCTTTAAATGGGTGAATTGTATGGTATGTGAATTATATCTCAACAACGCTGTTAAAAAAAAATGGATAGGATGCTGGATGGTGTGGGCTCTGTCTCCCGAGGCCCTCCTGGAAAGGGCTGCTATGGTCCGGCGGCTCCCACCATCTTGATCTCAAAGAGCAAGTGGCAGCTCAGAGAAGGAGCTCTGGACCAGGAGTCAGCAACTTGCTGTGTGTGCTGGGGTGAGCCTGTGCCCTCTCTGAGCCTCATTCTCTCCCCTGATTCCCCCAGGAGCACTGAGAAGTGATGCAGGAAGCAGCAGTGGACAGAGGAGCCAGTGGTCCCCATGGCAGAATTCTGCCTGAGGTCTGTAGCCCAGACCCCAGCAGGACAGGGGTGGTGGTAAGATGCCCCACTCTCCCTGCCCTGAGGGATGGAGGCCACCCCGCCATGCTCTGTCTTTTAACATCCCAGAGCCCAAGGGTTTAGGTTCTGAGACTGCAGAGCATGAGAGCAAATTACCTACAACTAAAAGCCCTGGGTTGTCGATGGTAAACAGGGCATTCAACTGTAACCTGTATCCTCAACGATTTTGCCAGTCTTTTTTTAGATGATGTTTTCTTAACAACCTACAGAGAACTTCAGTCTCCTCCCCTCCTAATCCCCTGCTTTGCACAAACATGAAATTAATCTTCTAAACACCCAAGGCAGTTCCAAAAAGAAGTGAGCAGAGAGAAAGCGTGGGGGTGGGCTTGGGGGGAGCCCCACCCTCCCATACTCAGAGATTTCTCTCCTGTTTGACTCACAGCCCAGGAGGGGCAGGTAGCTGAATGGCCACTGATGCTTCATAACATCCCCTGCACCAAACCCTCTAAGCATCCATCGGGCCCTGCTTGCATATCTCCAGTGATGGGGGACTCATCACCTGTAAAGTCAGTTTGTTGTATCTGAAATAGCTTTGCCTAGGGCAGAATTCTCCCTCAGAGTAAGCTGGCTTCTGCCCACTTTTGTGCTTCTTCCTTGGGCCTAGCTCTGCCCTATGGGGATTTTAGGACTAGCACCTTATGCCCCACACCTGTTATTGATTAGTCCAACCATTAACAAGAAACCTGTGTGCCCGGCCCTTAAAGGGAAATGATCCCTTCCTTGGTGTTGGCCACAGATGGGGAAGCCCATCCCCTACAGATACCCAGATACCCCCCATCCCACCTGGAACACATCCTCTTTCCCTGCACCCTGCCCAGGCTCAAAGAATATCTTATATAAATTAGAAAAAGATACCCCTGAATCCAGGTAGATGCAGCTTCATGCCAGGATCAGGGGTTCAGCCTTTGTGGATCCCTTAGCCAAGTGCCCTTGAGCAGTGAACGACATGCACAACCGTACCAGGTGGCCCTGCACCTGCCCCCTCCTGGGTGCCGGGTCTCAGCAAATGGCTCTGTCATTCCCCTGTGGTGGCTCATGCCGATCAAGTTGGCTGGAACCTTGTTCCCTAGAATCCTCTCCCCTCTAGCTGGCCTGAAGAGAAATTTGTGCTCTGAGGCCATCAAGGCTAGAGGTGGGAGAGACAGACACAGAGATGCCAGCAGGTTCTGGTTGGTCCTTGCCCTTTCCTCTGTCCTCCTTTTGAGGACTGCTGGCCCTGCTGGCTCACAGTGACCTGGGCCTTCCACCAGATGCCTGGCTGTGATCTCACAGAGCAGAAGCTGTGAAGGCACGTCCATCGACGTCTACACTGGCTCTGCCTTCCCACTCCAGCAGCCAGACCCACTTGGCTTCCAGATTTTTCTGCAAGCTCCACCTGCACCCCTGCTTGGAGAGGGCTGGCTGGTGACATTCCCTGGTCCCCATAAAGCTCCCTACTTTGGACCTGTCCTTCCCAGACCCTCCCCAGCGGTGTGGGTGCTAATTCCTATACTGTAGCCCTCGCCGGGGTTCTGCTTCCCTCACTGAGCCCGAATAATGCCCACCCCTTACCCACATCAGAGCAAGTGAGGGCGGCCTGGATGCCCCCTTCCTCCTCAGCTCATAGTAAATTGCTCCCCAAGTCCTGTTGGCTGTACGCCCTTATTGTCCCTCTAATTGAGGGACACTCCCCCCCATGTGCGCCTCCATCCAGGCCTCTGTCACTTCTTGCCTGCACTATTTTATCAGTCTTTTCTGCTTTTCTAGCTCTGGTCCAGCTCTGTGTCTGTGGCTTCATATTTCTCTCTGCCCCAGATCTCTCTGCGGCTCCCAGCCATGCACAGGGACCAAGACTTTTACCTGGGGTTCAGGGACCCTGCCAGGCCCACACTCACCACCTTCACGGGCAAGTCCCCACCATCTCCTCATCCTGTGCCCTGTGTCAGCCACTCCAAACCGCCCCCTCCTCCCCTGCTGAATCAGTGTCGCTAGTGATTGTCCTGGGAAAAACGAGAGGGAAAGGTTGTGTCCGGCAGATAGGCTGTCTGAATCCCACTCCCCACTTTGTCCACCGCTCCCGTGTCTGTCTGGAAAACTCCTATTCATCCTTCAGAACTTCAACCTCAGTGTTCACCTCCGCTCACTTGTTCCCTGGGCCACACCCTCCCCACTGGCCCCCATTAGAACGGATCACTCCCTCTGGTTCTCCTGCGGTTCCTTGGGCTTCCAGTGTCCTCGCCCTGTCCCACTGGACGACAGTGGCCTTTTGCTCTCTGTCTCCCTCTGCCTATGAGTGACCAGTCAGCAGACCCCCCCCCCACGTGCCAGGGTGATGGGAGCCGATGCGCTGAGGAGCAAGGGGATATCACGGGGCGGGAGCCACGTGGTCCAACTGTCATCAAAGAACTTGCGAGGGAGCCAGGGCCACACCACTTGGGGATGCCGAAGGGGCAAGAGAGTTCTGGGAGAGACCACTGAGGGTGTGTGTCCTGCCTCCCCTCCTGGGAAGCCTGGCCCTGGGCAGTGTGGGCCCACCTGAGCGGACATATAGGAATAAGGGGTGCCTGCCTCGGAAGGAGGGACCAGCTTGGAACTCACCCAATTTGTCCTCATCCTCTTCTTCTTCCTCATCAGCAGCAGAAGTACTGCTAACAATTACCATCGCTTTTGGGATTCAGAGTTTACAAGGTGTAACAGTCCACACTTGCTCTGAGGTTCTCAAGGGCCCAGCAAGCGGGGTACTGCACATGCCCACTCGTGGGGGTGGAAGCTGGGATTGGAGTGGAGTCAGGCCTGCATCGGGACCTCTGTTAAGTGTGCTCTGGGTTCCAAGATGCCCAGGACACCTGGTTAGGCCGAGGGAGGCTGAGTGACAGTGACGGCCAGGTTGCGCTGAAGTCAGGAGCTGGGCTTTGGGTACCTGCAGCTCAGCCTTTTCTGGGTCTAAACTTAGTTATCCCACAATCTCTCTATGGGAGTCGGGCAAGTCCATTTTCTTCCCTGGGCCTCAGTTTCCTCATCCACAGAATGGGAATAACAAAGTACAGCTCCGGGGTTGGCCAAGGGACCCACATGGGTAGTGGCTGTGGAGTCGCTTTGAATCCATACATCCACTTGCTCCGGGAAGGAGGGTTTGGGCCACAGGCTGATGGTTGCAAGGCTCTCTGTGCCTCAGATTGGATGGCTGGAATGCCCTTGCCCTCTTTTTCTCAGGAGCTGCAGGATGCCCCTGTGTGGGTGAAGGGGATTCTCACAGGTGACCCGTCATGCTCATGTGGCCAACGGGGCACACTTTGCACAGAGAAGGAACAGAGTGAGACAGACACTAGCTGTGGGATGGAGTGGTGGTGGTAGTGGTGTGTATCCTGGACCCAGAGGGATTCTGGGACTATAGCCTGGCCTGGGGATGGGTGGCCAGAGCTGGAGGAGGATCTTGTGTACATAGAGTGAGTGGCACAGACTCTGTAGTTGGACTGCTGGCCCCATCCCGGCTCCTCCATGTCCTAGGCTGTGTGAACTCTGCTGGTTACTTGCAATGCCTTTACTTACTCCTCTGTACAATGGGGTAATAGCAACACTGCCCTCTGAGAGTTGCATGAGGATTACTTGAGTTTATATACTACGACACCAGACCCATATTAGCTGTTATCGTTCCTACAAGCTGCTGACCTGGTGCAACAGGAAGCCAACAGGAGGTTCTGGGGAAGGACAATGCATTCTGCAGTCCTGGCCTCCATGCAGCATCTTCTCTGGTGATGTGGGACCCGTCACCTCCACCTGGGCCTCAAGTCCCCATTTTGGGTAGCCATGTGGGCTCACTGGGACCCCAGCCACAGAGGGGCTTGTTGGCCGGAAGCCCCGCTCTGATAAAGCTGGCGGTGGAAGCAGATTCTGGACCATCAGACGCTTGTCTCAGGGCTGTCATGCGGGCTTTTATCAGAATAAACAGGTTTTGTTATGCATTTCACAATCTTAGCATCTTTAATTTATCGCACAACAAATTGGAGAGGATTTAGCATGTATTTAATTAATTTGACGAAAATAGTTCAACAACTGTAAACAAGGCTGCAGAAACACTGTTGCCGGGAAGCGGTGCGCCGACTCCTTCAGGGCTTAGAGAGGGCTGTGGCTTGAGGCTGCGCTGACGCTGCAGGACAGAAGAGGTGACACAGCCTAGGCACGGGGGTGAGGGCTACACGCTGGGCGGGAGGCCAGGGGACAGCCTGGTCACAGACTAACTGGGAGCCTCGGTTTCTCGTGCTCATGAAGGGACAGTAAGCCCTGCCCTGCTTCCTGCTCAGGGGACCAGGTGAGGATTTCCTGAGATGAGGATCCAAGAAAGTGAGAGCTTGTCATGGGGTCTTTGATGTGAAACTCCCAGCAGGAGGGTGCTTGGTGTGTGCACATGCGCACGTGCGTGTGTGTGCACGCCCTTCCGGCTGCCAGTGATGCCTGATGCCTGACCGGTGATGCCTGCATGCCTGACCGGTGACAACCCCCCCGGGGTCAGGAGTGCCCCTCATCTTCCTGGGGGCACATCAGGAGCAGACCCTCATACGACCCCCAATGTACAATCCCTTCCACTTGAGTGTGTGTGGACCTGTAACTTGCTTTTAACCAAAGAAAAAGTGGCAAAAGTGATGAGATGTCACTCCCATGATTATGTTACATTATATAAGACTCCGTTTTAGCAGACTGGAGAGAGACTCTCATTACTGGCTTCCCGAAGTAGTTATGTTGGAGAAGGCCATGTGGCAGGGAATGACACAGAGCCTCTAGGGCCTGAGGCCACCTGCAGTGGACTGCCAGCAAAAAGTCCTCAGCCATACAGATACCAAGAAATGGAATGAATTCTGAAAAAGCCAGAATAAGTGTGGGAGCGGATTCTTCCCCAGTCAAGCCTCCAGATGAGAACTCAGCCCGGCTGACAGCTTGACTGTAAGATGCTGAGCAGGTGACTCAGCCAGCTGTGCCCAGACTCCTGTCCCAAGGAAACTGTCAGATAACAAATGTGTGTGTTGTCTTAGGTCACTAAATCTCTGGTTATGTTTTTATGTAGCAACAGAAAACGAATGCAGGAGGCATCAGGGAAAGAACTGATCTCTGGTGTAGCTGTCCCTCACCTCTGGCAGAACTTACACTCCTTGAGGATCAAGCCCCTCATTTGTAAGGACAGGTTATCGGAGATACCCTGGGGTAGCTAAGATCTGAGATCCACTCAGCACGTAGTAGATGCCAGAACACAATAGGTCGCTTTGTGAAATGCTGAATACAACCATCTCCAAGAACCATGTGATTTTGGGAAACTGAGCTATCTATGCCTGTACATTTGACCTGAGTATTGTAAGACTTGCTTCCATTATTAGGGACTTTATAGTTTACAGGAACCTTCCCACTGCGCAGGGGAGCGGGAATTAGCCATCGGCCAGCGGTAACCAGGTAACCAGGGCACGCGGTAAAAGGAGCCGAGTCTCTTTGTGGATCTGCTCTGGGCTGCTGGGTCCTGGCCCCAGGTTCCACTTGGCCCATCAGAGACGTGCAGCCTCTGTTCTCTGTGAGCTGATGAAATTTGGAGAGCAGGGAGCAGGAGGAGTTGGAACTGGTCCCAGCTCACTGGCTTGGAAGTTTGAATGGATGGTTCTCAGTGATGGGGATGCAGTCAGCATGCGTGTGTGGAGGGAGTGCCTGACTCCCTGATCTGGCTTTGAGGGGCTTCCAGGAAAGAGGCATGGGCTGGAGAGGGGTTCGAGTCCTCCTGGAGGCTGGGAGTCTGCAAGGTGAGGCTGCCCATCAAGGGATGGACGCCAGCCGGATTACCAACCTCGCAGCTGCAGGCAGGGCAGATGCCGAGGAGATTGGGGGATGGGCAGTGCAGTGGTTACTTGCTCAGAGCCTCGAACTTCTCACTTACTAGCTGGGTGACCTCAGGAAGTCACTTAGCCTCCTCTGTAAATGGGGATCCTAACAGACCACTTTCTAGGGTCAGGGTGAAGGTAAAAAGAGCCAGCCCTTAAAGCACTCGACAGAGTTGTCTGGTCCGTCACAAGCACCAATGAGGCTTGGCTACTAAGAGTTACGCCCTAGGAGGGCAGGTTGCTTGTCTTGTCCACTGCTTCACTCCAGGCACCCAGCATCACGCAGGAGGTCCTCAACAGGGGTTTGTGAGATTAATGAAAGGGGAACCCCAGGGCTCGCTTCCCCTTGTTTGTCCCTTCATCGAGGTTACATCCTGCAGAGGATGTGGGGATGTCCCTGAGTTCATTGGAGGTGCCCCTCCATCTGGGCCGGTCTAGTAATTCCTCCATTCCTGCCAGGCAGGGTGGAGAGACGTGGGTGGGGCCTCTCCTGCCACCCTGGGGATGGGGGGGCCCTGCCGCTGTATCTCTGCTGACTTCTCACCCTCGGGGTTCGGGGGAGGGAGCTCTGTCCTCACTTGACCCTGAGCTCTGACTCACACTGGCTTCTGAGGCCCCCCAGAACGACTTTCCCAGGCTGGGCCCGCCCCCACTGTTTACTCTTGGCAAATGGGACCTTCCTGTTTCTAAGAAAATGGCTTTAATTGGTAATTATCTCATGTGTTCATACAGCGTCTTTCAACCAGGTGCCTGCAGCACCCAGCTTGTTAAACGGAATCCTTAGAGGGTACTGGGACTTCAAAAGTGCCCCTGGGCCACTGGGGCGCCTTGCAGGCTCCCCACAGAGTGAGCACGCCGAGGTCAGCACCGGGCGTCTGCTGCACCACTGGGCCCCAGGGTCTGGTGACAGCGAGAGCGTGACCTCGGGTGGCTTCCCTGAGGACCACCATGTGCCCAGCCCTGCGTGGGCTATACCAGGCCCGAGGCAGCCCTGCTCTGCACCCCATTCCCATCAGGGCCTCCAAGACTAGGGAGACAGAGGTCGACTCAACAGTACATATTTCTTCTTTTTAATTTTAATTTGTCAAATGTAAGCAGGCCCCTCAGTTAGAGGCTGTAATAAGAGTTGTGTAGTTACACAGTTACACAGGCCTACCCCTCCTCCTGCCCCATTTCTCCCCTGCCGCAGAGGCCATTGCTCTCAATTCTAGCTGATTCTTTCAGAGTTCCCTCCGTAGCACTAAATAACAAGCTTGTGTTGCTACCAGCCGGCCTCTCAGTGTCAAGTTTATCTAAGGACTTCCTACTATAGGAGGCGAGCATTTATCTACACACACACACACACACACGCCCTCCGCATTTCCCAACCTACCATCCTCCCAATATATTTGTGCTCCGTTCCACCTAAGATGCTGACACTTCCTTGATCTTTCCAGAAGGTCTCAACGAACGGTTATTACACAACTGGGACGAGTTTGAAGCTAATCTGATTCTTGAACAGTGGAGGATGCAAGCCCGGCCTGCGGTCGAGCCAGCGTTCGCAGAAGGAATCAATGCAAAGCGCAATCCACAGCTGTTGATGATAAGTGCCCACTGTGTTTTGGGTCCTCTGCTTCGGGCTGGGGTGCAGGCCTCTGTGTGCGTGACACAGACACAGCCAGCATTCCCCTGCAAGTGAGCATCTGGAAGTGCAGTGACATAACAGCCGGCTTATACGCTGGGCGCAAGGTCGATTGGGCCGCGTGGCCTTGCAGCTGGGGGATCTTGTCACTGACAGCCATGTCTTCTGCCAATGACCAGACAGGGTTTGTAGCCCCAATTGATAATCACCGATCATGTTCCAGGCGCGATGCTTTAACCCTCATAACAAACTTGCTGAGTAAATACAACCAATTTCGTTAGCAGAGGCAAACGATTATATGTAGGATGGATAAACAACAAGGTCCTACTGTACAGTACAGGGAGCTATATTCAGTATCCTGTGATAAACCATAATGGAAAAGAATATGAAAAAGAATATATATATGTATAACTGAGTCACTTTGCTGTACAGCAGAAATTAACACAACATTGTAAATCAACTATACTTCAATAAAATTTTTTTTAAAAATACAAACAATTTCGGGTTACGGGTAAAGAAACAGAGACCCTGAGGCAGTTAAGTGATGTGCACGAGGTCACAGAGAAGTCAGGCCCAGCAGGACCCGAACCCAGGTCTAACTCCAAATTCAAGCTCTAGTCTATCCACAGCCCCCAGACCCTGGGGAGAAGATTGCAGCTGTACTGCTGGTCCCCCTACAGCTCAGGCCCGGGCACTGGGGAGGGATGCCTTCCAGGCAGGGCTCTCCTCTCCACTGTCCCTCCACTGTGGGTGCTGCAGCCTGTGGAGTGGGAGGGGGCCCGGCTCCATGATCTCCTTCGCAGGGGAAGGAAGCTCCATCTGCAGGCTCTTTTCCTGGGGGGTAGGGGTGGGAGGGGGCATTAAAAAGTGGCCCACCCCCTGTCCTGGCTTCTGATTCACCCCACCTTGAGCCAGGCGGGGGTGGAAGCTGCTGGATGCTGGGCAACTTGGCTAATTGCTAAGCCAGGGCAGCAGGGCGTGGTTTGACATAATTATAGTTTGTCCTGTTGCCTCTGGCCCGGCTCACAGGAGAGGGTGTGAGGAGGCCCCGAGCAGCAGAAAGCACACATTAGTACAGCAAATTGGCCTGTTTGCCAGCCTCCAGGCCCCTGGGAGGGCCCCAAGGTCAAGCATCGCCTGTGCCACCGTCTGCCGCCAGGATGTCCCGCATCTCGAAGAGGGGGAAGCCCATCTGGATGTCCCCGCTGACTCGGCTCCCATGTGTCTCTTCCAGGATGTGGTAAAAGTCTTCCAGTGGCACCTCGAGCCAGCCCTTCCCTGCCTCAGGCCTCAGTTTTCTTAGCTGTCGGGTGGGATGAGCTCTGCGCTTTGTGAACCAGGGGGCTGGTCCCCACCGTTCACCGCGTGTTCCCCTCCCCCCTTCCCAGCCCAGACCCCAAACGCATGCGTGGTCAAGCCTTCAGACATTTCCAACGCTAGCTGTCCAGCCATCCCTGGCCTTAGTCCCAGACATTACAAAGTAGAGACAAGCCTTCCTTGCTATGCATTTTCTGAATTTCTGACCCATCGAAACTGTGAACACGCCACTGTGATTTGGGTGATTCTTTACGTAGCAATAGCTAATAACCCAAACAGTAGAATTAAAATGGGATAACAGAGGGAAAGTTCTTCCCAAGGCACAGAGCTTGGAGAAAGCCTATGAGCCTGACGGCAAATACCCGGAGGAAGGACAATGGAGGCTGGAGAGCTGAGGAGTGGTCCCAGCTGAGTGGGTACAGGCCATGCATGGCCCAGCCAATAAACTGCCACAATTATGCTTCCCACCAAGGCTGTTACTCTCCAGCTGAGAGTCCCCAACCCCTCAGCCGCAATTCATGTGGCTATCCTCCAAAAAGCCCTCCCCTGCAAAGCGCAGTACTAGGTTCAAGCCTAAGTTTTCTATTGTTTGTGTAGGTCAACAGAAGGTAGCACTGTCACCTCCCTGGATTGAGGACCTAGACCTCTATTAATGCAACCCACGAATACCTGCACTTTTACAACCGCATGTCTGAGCTGAGCTGACTGTGAGCTACAATCCCTAGGTTGTTCCTGTGCAACTCCTCAGCACAAGTTGCTGCCAGGTCTGACCTGCCTCGTGGCTACTGAGGCTGGGAAGACAAGTCACCGTCACCCTCTGCAGTGATGCTGCAGTGAGAGCCCCCACTTCTACCCGTGGACCCCTGGATCCTCCTGGCTGTGACCTGGTCGCCAAACCGTCCTGTCAAACTCTGTAGCCACTTAACTCTGAGGAAGGCAGTGTGAGCGTGTGAGAAGGATCTCCCCTGGGGGGGGCCGGGGGGTGGTCAAGCCAGGGGTCAGGAGGTCTGGGTTCTGATACCTGCTTTTCACCATCCCCCACCTCGCCATCACATCCCCAGTCATGAGATAAGAGACTGGACAAAGGGGTCGGTCCCCTCCCTCCCCCAAGGAGGCTCACCAAATAATCCCTGGGAGGCAGGGCCCTAATACCAGGGAGGTGCAAGCTTCCTGAGGACCACTTTCCCCACTCAGAATCCAGACCAATAGATCCGGCGTTGGCCGAGGAACATCCAACACGTGCTGCTGGCACAGTAGTCTCTGTGCTCATGGTTGAGGCATCCGCCCCCTCCCAAGTGACCGGGGGCCAGACTCAGGCCACCACTCTGCAGTTAACATTTCAAGCAGAACACAGACTTAGAGCCGATTTACCCTTTGCTCCTTCTTAACCCAAAGGAAATTGCCTTTCGCGTACATCAACTTTCTAATTAGCAGATGGGATGACCGAGATCTTAAGGATAATTAGGGGGAGGTCTGTCTTTTCCCAAACTCCCCGCTGTCCCCTCCTCCCCAGGCCCGCCCCTGTCTGGAGCCTTCCTCTAATTTGGAGCCACTTAGAAAAGACAAGGAAACCTTTAAAGCTAAGAAGAATGTCTCCCAGGATGCCTCCTGCCTGTTTTATAGCAGCGGCCAAGAGGGTCGGCCAGTGTGCTCGATCTGCAGAAGCATGGGAGAGGCACCCGTTCAAGGGGCCTGTGGCCACAGCATCCTGCTATAAAAATAGCTGCGGATTTGAAGGCTGCAGGAGGAGAAAGGACAGGATTCCTCTGCTCAGTGTGCCGAGTGACCCTAAACCAAGAGAAGAGGGAGCCCCAAGCCCGGTCTGGGAACTCTGTGCTGGGTCCTGCTTGGGCCCTCGAGGTCACCTCTCGATGGTCGGGATGCCACCTCTGAACAGCCCTGCCCCCTCTGCTCCCCTCTCCCGCTGGACCCCGGCCCCTCCCACTTGGCCCTTCATATCTGAGCAACTCCGTGGGTGCCCCGGGACACCCACACCTTATCTGCCCTCCTCCCAGAGCAGTGATCTCTCCCACTGCGTCCCCCTCATCCTTCAAGGCCCAGTTCATTGGGTCCCAGCCCATAATGTCCCCTCTGAACGGGTGGGTGTTGGCACTTCTTGTCTGGTCCCCTCACTCTCAGAGCCACACCTGTTCCGTTCAGCGCTGTGCCCAGCACCCAATAAATAATTGATGAGTGAATGAAGAAACTCAGCGTACATTGTCTGACTGGGTTACTACAATGACCCAAGCCCAGGAATAGTCAAGGCTGAGTTCTTAGTCCCCCAGAACACCCAGCGGAGGGCCACAGTAGACAATCAATGAGCATTTGCCAATTTGAGTTGCCTTTGCTTGGGAAGTGGTGAGCTCCCCATCACAGGTGGTATGCAAGCAACAGCCACTTGATGGGGAGGTTGCAAAAGACACTCAGCATCTAGCAGGGCTGGACTCAGAGGGCTGATGGTTCCCTCCATGCTCCCATAGGCCAGGTGAGTGGAAGCCTCTAGGTGGGGCAATGGTGGTGAGGGAAAAGCAGGTGGTCCTTGCTCTGTGGAGTAGAGGTTGGAGATAGACAGTGACTCCAGTGGGGGAGGGGAGGGGGCATGTGACTTGGGCAAAGGCTTGGAGGAAGGAAAATGAAGGAAGGATTTGGAAAGCACTGGAGGTCAAGGTGGTGGCTGGCTGGGGCGGTGGGGACAGTATCCAAGGGCAGTGGGCCTGGGA
The DNA here is from genome assembly GCF_965194825.1 of Balaenoptera physalus. NCBI lineage: Eukaryota > Metazoa > Chordata > Mammalia > Artiodactyla > Balaenopteridae > Balaenoptera > Balaenoptera physalus. Next base: position 85,105,431 of record NC_138898.1, read on the forward strand.
GGGCAGGGGACAGCCTGCTGTTCACAAGGAGTTAGTGGTGAGAGGTTAGGGGTAAAGTCACCTGCCCCAGCTTGCTCTCATGTGGTCTGGGTGACAGCTGTCACCCTGCAGGGGGCTGGCCTTGTCCTAAGGCAATTGGTCTCTTTCAAGTTCCCATCCTGGCTTGGTCACCCCTGAGACTTCCGGTTGCCCTCTGGAAAGTGGGCACACTTTCACAACCGTCTAAGTCCTCTGACTCCCTGAGGCCCACCTGAAATTCCAGTTCCGAGACTAATCGCTCCTGGAGGCACCTGGCTGGGAGCACAAACCCCTCGGGGGTCTCTCTGACCCCAACAGCTGGCCGTCTCCCAGTGGTCAGCCGAGCCGAACAATGTGACCTGGTGATGGCAACAGACTCGCCGTAGCCCCATCTGGCTGATGGGGGACTGCGGTGGTAAATTTCATCAAGAATTCCATCCAGGGGCTTCCCTGGTGGCACAGCGGTTAAGAATCCCCCTGCCAAAGCAGGGGACACGGGTTCAAGCCCTGGTCTGGGAAGATCCCACATACCGCAGAGCAGCTAAGCCCGTGCGCCACAACTACTGAGCCTGCGCTCTAGAGCCCGTGTGCCACAACTACTGAGCCCGCGTGCCTAGAGCTCGTGCTCCGCAGCAAGAGAAGCCACCGCAATGAGATGCCCGCGCACCGCAACAAAGAGTAGCCCCCGCTCGCCGCAACTAGAGAAAGCCCACACGCAGCAACGAAGACCCAACGCAGCCAAAAATAAAAATAAATTTATAAAAAAAAAAAAAAAAAAGAATTCCATCCATGTGGGGGCTCTGCCCTCCAAACTGGGCCAGTGACTCCTTCCCAGGGCACTGGGCTGCCTGATGGCCGCTTCCAAGCAGCCAGCTTGCTGGCACCATTTCTCAGATGCGGAAAACTGAGGGTCTGTGTGTTGCTGAGAGAGAGTCCCACAACGAGGGTGGAACTCAGAGCTTCTTTTTCCCAGGACCGCTGCATGCTCCCCACATCTCCCCCTACTCCCCTCTACCCCTGGGACAAGTGTTTCCCGACCATCTCTCCTTGGGGGTTTCCACGGTCTCCACCAGATTTCTGACTAGCTCTTCCTGCTTTCATAATATGAAGGAGGAGGCGGCCGGGGAAGGAAACCATGGGGACTCATTTACCAGCACTTGTGAGCTCTGTTGTGACTCACTCCGAGTTCCATTGCGATTCCCTCTTGCATTTCCCTCCTCCTGGCAGGCTGGGCGGCTCTCCGAGTGCTCCGGACTGTCCTGGGCCCTCAGGAGCCCCTGCATTGTCCTGAGCAGTGATCCCCAGAAGCAGGCGCTCAGGGGCATCCAGGCCTTGCATATGGACACCTCCGGCCAGCAGGAAGCAGGGGTGGTAGCCCCGGATGGCATCACCTCTCCCTGCTCAGCAAGCCCAGAGCCAGGAGGCCCCAGGGCCAGGCTCATGGACCGGGCCAGGAAAGGCTGCTGCCAGAGCTGGCGTGGACAGTGGCCACCTGCTCCTCCACTCAGGCCCAGAAAGGGGCAGGCGCCTGCCGTGCCCACACTGCTCGTCTCCCACAGTGAGCGGAGATGGGGCTGGGACTGGAATCCTGGCTCCTGTGCCCAGAGCCAGTTTCCCTTCTCCCTGACCTGCTGAACACCTGTAGCCCCGTGTGGTTGGTCCCTCTGCCAGGGGGCAGCGTGGCAGGGCCTGGCCCCAGCTCAGGGCGGGAGATTCCATCACAGTCCTCGGGGAGGTCAGAGGGGCTGGTCAGAGTCAGCTGGTCCAGGATGGCTTGGGGAGGGGAGCATCGCAATGGGCACAACCTTCTGGAACCATTAGAAAGGAGCCCTCGTCCTGGCACCACTACTTATCAGCCTGGGTGAGTGACTTAACCCGTGTGTGCCCCAGTTTCCTCACCTGGAAAATGGGGTAAAGGAGTCCACGTGAAGACACAAGTTTTAGGACGTAGCCTGACTTGCTGTGTTTCGTAAACGTCAGCCACTCTAATTGTTTTCGTTATCATCACATTCCCTCCCCCAAGACAGGGGATCAGCCGTACCGGGGCCTGGAGGCCTAAGGCCAGCTCCAGGGACAGTTAAGCTGTCCTGTGCCTGGGGCCAGGTGGGCCCACAGCCTGAGCCCAGCACTGCCGGCCCTGGCAGCCCATCAGACCTGGTGGCCCCAGGTGGGGGCCGACTTGGCTGTACATACTGGGCAGCCGGGCTGCTTTGGACACACGGGGCCCCTGCCAGGGGCAGGTGCAGGCTCGGCTTGTCACATGAACTGGAGAATTCTTGGGCTGGCCCAGGCCTGGTGGGGACGGGCTACGTCCCAATACGTGTGTGGCCAGAGTGGATGGGCATGTGATTTCTCAATTCTCCTTCATCGGAGTCACCTCCCTTTTTCTTGTTTGTCTCTTTGCTCTTTCAACTCCCTGGACTATTTTCAATGCCCTGAGGGGGCCCAGGCTGGGGTGGGTAATGGTGGCAGTAGTCCTACTGGTTGAGGGGGTCCCTGCAGGCTAGGCTGATGCAGAAACTCTCCCCATGGGCTGACCAGACAGAGTCACGGGCTCCCCGCTTTTCATATGAGAGGACCGAGCCTTCTGGAGGATGGTGTCCCACCGAGAGTCACACAGCTCGAGGGGTCAGGCCGCGGTGCAGCCCTGAGTTTCCCCAGCTGGCATGGGTGGCCCTGCCTTGGGAGCTCTCCTGAACTTGCATGGCCCAAGGCCAAGTCTTCCCAGCTGGCTCCAGGCCTCAACTTACCGTGTGTCCTCAGCCAGGAGCCCCTTCCTGGGCCTTTGTCCCTTGGCTGCAGAGATCCTGTTGGCCCCGCACTGGTGGAGATCCTTGTGGTTTGGACAGTCTCTGGATCCCACAACTCCACCCACTCTCAATGGTCCCTGACAGGTGCCTGGCAGGGAGGCCCCCTTCCTGTCCTTTGTCACCTTCCAAACTGTTGTCCGGACCTGGAGCACTATTTAAAGAGCTGTCGCCGAGCTCCCCCAGCCCTTCTGCAGCTCGAGGGAGCCATCCAGACCATGGTAGGCTGGTGCTGCCCCGCCTCCTGACCTTGACCTCATCCTGTGACCTTGACTTCATTTGTGATACTGACCTTTACCTCATTGCCTGAACTCACCCTGACCTTGACCTTGTCTCTCTCACTGACATCCTTGACCTTGACCTGATGTTGTGCCTGTCCTGACCTTTTCTTCACCCTTGATGTCATCCCTGCACCCGGCCAGTCCATCCTTGTGGGTCCTGATTTGGGTCTCTACCTTCCTGGACTCGGTGGGGGCTGCCGAGGTGAAAGCTGGGGCGGGGGAGCGAGGAAGAGGAGGGTGGAGGGGGACAGAGTGGGCCAGGCTTGGAGGTTTCAGGGAAAAGTGGGGCTCTGATCTCACTAAGAGAACATGTTTCCTATGGGGGCCGGGGTCACTATTCCAGGACAGCCTGGGTCCTATGGAGCCTGGCATGGGGGCTGCTGGCCTTGCTGCGGGGTCCTTCAGGCCATGTGGGGCCTGCCCTGCCACCTTCCCCTTGCCCCTGTGTTCCAGCCCCTCGGGTCTCCCTGCAGGCTCTCAATGGTGCTGTTCTTTCATGCCCCTGTCTCACTCACCCTCATCAGTCCCTCCTGGCCTGAGAACTCTGTCAAGCCTCAGCTCAGAAGCCACCTCCTCCAGGAGGTCTGCCGTGAGTACCCCAGCGGTACAGAGGCTCCTCTGGGTTCTCAGCATCTTCCCTCCCTCCATCACCCTCTACTGATTGTCTGTCTCCCAGCCAGACTGTGAGCCCCTTGGGGACAAGGACCAGGCCTGATTCAGCTCTAGGTCCCTGGGATTGGGCACAGGGCCTGGCTGGAGGTCAGCAGGTACCTAATACATGTCCGGATGCTTTGAGGGAGACGTTATCTCGGTTTTATAAATGAAGCTCAGGGCAGAAAACTGATTTTCCTAACATCACAGAGGCTGTGATAGCAAAGCCAGGATGAGAACTCAGGTCTGGGGGACGCCCTTCTGCCCTGAGATGTTCCCTTCAGCGGATTTTTTTTTTTTAGAGGCACATTATAAAAGGGAATTTCCAAGACAGCTGGGCTGGAAAGGGTCCTGGCTAGGTGATCAGAAGCCTGGTCAGGGCCCTGGGCCTCAGGTTTGCCTGTGCAGTGGGAGAAAACAACCCCTTCCTTCCTTGCAAGGTTCTAGAACAGGGTCTGTCACACAGTAGGGTGACGTTTCCCCCAGATGGACTTGAAAGGCTGGGGCGAGACAAGGATGGGGGATGCCGTGGCCGAGGGCAGGTCTGAGGAGAGAAAGGACAGCATATCCCACAGACGGAAGCGATTGCTTTTTATTAACCAGAAGGAAATGTATATGTAATTATGTGAGATGTATTCCACAGGGAGGTTCTTTTCTTTATGATGTCTGAAGGGATTTATAAATATTACAGGGGTTTTACAGCATCATAACGTCCTGGCCGCCCTGCCAGCCCCCTTTCAAAGGATTAGTGGAGACAAAGGACCCAGTAAAAGCTAATTATAAGTCAGCCGGGCACTGCGGCTCCTGAAGTGAGCCCAGGAACCCAGGGGAGTTGGGGGCAAGTGCGGGGGTGGGGACATTGGGCGGGCAGACAGGAGTGAGCCGGGGGGAGGGGAGACCACAGAGGCGCTGGGGGCGGGCACGGGGGCGCCGGGGAAGCCTGGGTTCTGGGGTGGGGTAGACGGGGGCTGGGCACAGAGGGTGGAAGGGGCTGAGATGGAGGCCCGAGCTGGGTGTGGGGACGCCCACGTCTGTGGGGGGTCCCCTTCCGCCTCCTCCTTTGTGAAGTCCCGGCTGTCCTTTCCCCCTATCACAAGCCAAGTCTGGGGCTCCTTGCACATGGGGACCTTAGTGACGGCTGCTGAGAGAAAGGTCCCATGGAGGGGTTTGGGAACGGAGAGCTTTCAGCAAATGCCCAGTACTGGACGACTCTCAGGCACCATGACATCCGGAAAGAAACACACGGAGGCAGGAAGTCTGGCCAGAGACCCTCCACGTGGGTGGTCACCTGCTCTGCCTGCTGCCCTGAGATATGCCCTGAGCTCTGGGCAGCTATTTCCAAACCAATCCCTGATCGGAGCCAGGCCCTGGGTGGGGGAGGGGAGCCCAGAGGTGGGACAGACACAGGGAGATACGGCAAGACAGTGTGCTACGTGCTACAGGGTGTGGAAACCCAAGACTGGTGGGGAGGGGCAGAGGGGGTGGGGGAGCTCTAAGTTGGCCTTGGGTCAGGGTTAGTCAGGGAAGGCTCCTCAGAGGAGGAGGCGGAGGAGTTGAGCCTGAAGGATGAGGATTCACCCCGATGGAAGGCAGGGAGGGTGTCCCAGGTAGTGGGAATGGCAGGAGCAAATGTTGGGAGAGAAGGAAGCTCAAAGCAAGTGGGGGGGACCCAGGTCGGGGAGGGGGTGGATGCTCTGGGAGAGGGACAAGGGAGAGACCTCACAGGGCTAAGGGATCTGGGTGTTACCCTGAACACCGGGGAGGGTGGCAGGAGAGGAGGGCCCCCACGTGGCGGCTGGTGCTAGAAAAGACGCCCCTCTCTGCTCCGCATCCTGGGCACTGACCTCCTGCATTCTGGAGTCAGGGGCCTGTCGGGGAAGCAGCAGGTAGCCCCGCGGGGTAGACGCTCTGTTGGCTTCTTGCCGGGAAGAAGAAGCAGGGAAACGCCCTGCTTCTCTGCCAGGCTTCATGAGGAGCCTGGTCTGTCTGCTGGGGTCCGTGGGGGCGGGCAGTGTGGTTCAGGAGATGAGCCCTGAGGGGTGGGTGGGGCGAATGGGGGACCTCCCCAGGAAGGGGCTTCTGTAAGGCCTCCCCTGGAACCTCACAGGCACCCAGAAGAGCCCGGAAAAGAGCAGAGGGTGGAGCCAGCTCCAACGTCTTCTCCATGTTCGATCAGTCCCAGATCCAGGAGTTTAAAGAGGTTGGTCAACCACCCCCAGGGCCGTTGGGAGGGTTACAGGAATGCACGGAAAGCCATTAGGGAGCCGGCAAGGCGTGGGGTCAGCCCTCAGTCCCTGGGGGGTGGTGACATCACTATCCTTAGAGGCTGCCATGCTATAGCTTAGACTCTGGAGATGTGACGAGCTGTCTTCGGGCAGCCCCTACCCCTCTCTCCCTGAGCCTTTGCTTGCTGTGTGACCTAGGGCAAGCCCTTCCTCTCTCCGAGCCTCAGTTTCACTCTCTATAAAACGGGGTTGCTGGGAGCATGATATGAAGGATGGGCATGAAGCCCCAGCACGTGCTGGCGCACAGTAGGAGCCCAGGGCAGGTTAACCATCACTCTCATGCTGGTGTCATGCTGAGCTGGGTGACCGGGTGGCCAGAGGGCCTGTATTGAGGTTGCCCAGGCAACAGTGGTTGGGAGGACAGCCCCTTGCAGGGACGGGGGATCTCTCTGGGGAGGGGGCCTGGGCTTGGGCAGGTGGGCGGGCGGCTGCTCAGTGCCCGTGTCTCTGCCAGGCTTTCACCATCATGGACCAGAACCGGGACGGCTTCATCGACAAGGAGGACCTGAGGGACACCTTTGCTGCCCTGGGTGGGTGACCAGCAGCCGGAGGCTTGGGGACTGGGGGCGAGCCGAGCCCTGGCCATCCAGAAAGAGTGGGCGGCTGGGGGCAGGCCAGGGCGGTTGGCGCAGGGGGTGTGAGGGGCTGGTGTTCTCTGGGGGTGCCGAGGAGGAGCGGCTACCGCCTGGCAGGTCAGGGGAGACTCCCGGGTGTTAGAGGAGGACTGGCCAGGGGAGGGAGGGGGGCATTTCAGGGGCAGTAGTGGCCCGTGCAAAGACTGGGAGTGGGAGGGGGAGGGGTCAGCAGAGCAGGGGAGACACAGGGGGTGGGGAAGAGGCTGGAGATATCCAGGGGCGGGACTCGGGTTACCGGGCGGTCTTCAGCTGCCAGCGAGGTTTTTGCCTTCTCTGAGGGCCCAGGGATGGGCCTTAAGCCTGGATGGGGACGCTGGGGTTGGGGGACAGGGGCGTAACCAACTCACTTCCGGACTGAGCCTTAAGCTCCCAGAGATCTGGTTGTACACTGGGACCGTGAGGAACCCGAGTCCCCGTCTCCAGGCAGCCAGTGCATCCCTCCTGGGGCACCTGAGCCCTGAGGCCCAGGTCTTCCACCCCTGTGTGCCTCAGCTTCAGCTTCTTTGGGTCTCAGTTTCCTCATCTGTAAAATGGGGATAACCACCAACTTGCTCTCCTTTCCAGGGAGGCTGAGGTGGTGGCAGGGGGGTGGTGGGGGGCAGCCCAGTGCTGGCCACAGCTGAATGTGCCTCCATCCCGAGGTCCCCCAGCAGGTGGGCAGGGTCTTAGGGCTGAGTGGGGGCGGGTGAGACGGTAGGGCTGGGGGATTCTGCAGGAGGCTCCGTGGTCCCGAGCTCTTGGGCTGCCTGCAGGCAAGGTCCCCTCTGATCCTCCTCGTACTCCTGGGTGTCTCCCCCAGGCCGCATCAATGTAAAGAACGAGGAGCTGGAGGCCATGGTGAAGGAGGCCCCTGCGCCCATCAACTTCACCGTCTTCCTGACCATGTTTGGGGAGAAGCTGAAAGGTGATTGAGGCCCCAGGGGGCCCTGGGGAGGGGCTGGGCGAGGGGGTGTGGGTAGGCAGGGCCCTGTGTGCTGACGTACCCCTCACCGATGCACGCCACAGCTAGGAGCATGGTGCAGCCCCAGACACCAGCCCCCGGGGCACACACACCAGACCCTGCCTCAGTTTCCACCTTTATAGCACAGAGTGGGGTGAATGTAATGACCCCTAGTTTGCAGGGCTGTGAGGCGCCCAGCGGGACAGTTTGCGAGAAAGCCTTTGCGCACCATCAGGATGGTGCCCCAGCCACAGCCCCACCTTCCTAGCCCTGGGCTCATCTTGCCTGTTCTGCCTTACCACCCGCTGCTGTCAGGAGAAGGTGGTATGGGGGAGGGGGGTTCTGGAAGCTTCTGTGGCCAACCCCAGTACAGGATGGGCTTCTCCTCCAGGGAGAGGATCAGGGGCCTCATTCGTGAGTGAGGAGACCCAGGCTCAGACGGGTCACCACACCTGCTCCAGGTGTCCCAGCATCGAAGTGGCAGGGATGGAACTGTAACCCTGACTCTGGCTCTAACCACTGCACTCCCCTGAGACGCAGCATCAGGCCGGGCTGGGGTTCCGTGGTCAGAAGGAAGGGCCAGCCTGGGCTGCGGCTGCCCTTGCGGGGTGGGTCTCATCGTCATCCCATGCTCAGGCGGCCCCTGCCTGATACCCTCCCCTGGCGCCTCGGCTACCGCTGGGCTTAAGACCTGGTCTCCCACTGACCCCCAGGGTGACCTTGAGCAAGGCTTATCTGCTCTTTGCACCTCAGTTTTTTTGTTTTTTTTTAAATTTATTCATGGCTGTGTTGGGTCTTCTTTTCCGTGCGAGGGCTTTCTCCAGTTGTAGCAAGCGGGGGCCACTCTTCATCGCGGTGCGCGGGCCTCTCACTATCGCAGCCTCTCCTGTTGCGGAGCACAGGCTCCAGACGCGCAGGCTCAGTAGTTGTGGCTCACGGGCCCAGTTGCTCCGCGGCATGTGGGATCCTCCCAGACCAGGACTCGAACCCGTGTCCCCTGCATTGGCAGGCAGATTCTCAACCACTGCGCCACCAGGGAAGCCCTGCACCTCAGTTTTTTTGTCTGTAAAATGGGGTTTGTGTTAGTTTCCTGAGGCTGCTGTAACAGATGACCACGAACTTGACGGCTCAAAAACACCAGCATTGTATACTCTCAGTTCTGGAATCCAGAAATCCGAAATCTGTCAGGCCAGGCTCCCTGAGAGGCTCCAGGGGAGAACCCGTTCTTGACCTTTTCCGGCTTCTGGTGGCTGCTTTGCTCCCATCTCTGCCTCTGTGGTCATACTGCCCCCTCCTCTTCTGTCTCCCTCTGCCTCACTTTTGTAAGGACACTTGTTATTGGATTTAGGGCCCACCCGGATAAGCCAGGATGATCACTCCATCTCAAGAGCCTTTCCTTACATCTACAGAGGCCCTTTTGCCAAGTGACATTTCCAGGTCCTGGGGATGAGGACCTGGGTATATCTTTTGGGGGCCACCACTAAACCCACGACAGCCTGGTGTTTTCCAGCTGACAGAGAAGTGCCCTCAGGCCCACCTCTGGGCAGCTGTTCGGGGTTATTCCTGGGACCATGGCCACCTCCTTGAAGAGCGCAGAAGTCCAGGGGGCAGGGCAGGGGTACACTCCCAGGCAAAGACATGCGTGACTCCAGCCACGACTTTAAAGCAAGTCCTGGAGCTCGTGTCCGTCCGCAGCCGAGCTAAGAGCTCTGACCCAGGGCTGCAGCTTTTTCTCATTTTCGCAGGGGTTCCGGGGCTGGAGCTCCAGCTGAGCCTGTCATGCAAACTTGGCTGAGCCTGGGATGGGGACAGGAGCCGGGGGGCTGGGCAGGCACCACCTCGTCCCTCTAATTGGGACAAGGACGCTGTCATGAGGTTCCCAACAGCAATGAGGGGAAGCAGTCTCTCTGCAGCCCATTTGATGAGGTTTGCCGTCTGCAGAGCAGAGGCCCATTCTGGGAGGAGAGAGGGGAGGACCGGGTGCGGTAAATGTCCAGCCACGGGGCCTGAACCCAGGGCAGCTGGTCCACGTGCAGCCCGTCCTGAGGAAGGCAGGCTGGAGCCAGGCTGCCCCGGCACGGAGGTCTCTCCGGAGACCCTGGGAGGCAGAGACTGCACAGCCGCGCCCCAACCATAATCCCGTGGCCACCCCTTCTCCTCCTGCAAGGCCAGGATGTGACGGACCCTGGACTGAGCCTCTGGCCTGGGCACACTGGCTCCCTGCCACCCTACCGAGAGGAAGCCCACGGCTCTGCCTCTAGGAGCTCCCAGGCTGTCAAGGCCAGCACTGAGCCCGGCCCAGTCACTCAGGGCCAGTCTCAGAAATGTTGAGCGACTCAGACATCATCCTGTCCTGGATGATCCTGATGGTGGGGACACAGCTGGCCCTGACCCAGTCTGATGGGGGAGACACAGATGACCCTGACCCGGTTTGATGGAGGAGACACAGCTGGCCCTGACCTAGTCTGATGGAGACACAGATGACCCTGACCCAGTCTGATGGGGGGACACAGCTGGCCCTGACCGAGTCTGATGTGGGAGACATAGCTGGCCCTGACCCAGTCTGAGAAACAGGAGCACAGCGTGGCAGAACAAGAAGGGGGCTCTGGAGGTTCAAGGAGTTGGCTTCAAAGCCTTCCTCCCCTTATAGCTGGAGACCTCAGGCAAGTAACAGAGCCTCTCTGAGCCTGAGTTTCCTCTTTGACAAACTGGCGCATCAGGACCTACCACAAGGGTTGTGCTGGAGTCCCACAGGGTACAGTGCCGAAGCTGCAGGATGGACTTGGCACAGAGCACTCAGATGTGTCTGTGGCCGTGATAATGTTGGTCAAGACCTTTACCATGAATGACCCTTTATCTTAACTGATCCTGGGAGGCGGGCAGCAAACCCCGCCCTTGTCTCCATTTCACCAATGACACAGCTGAGCCTTAAGAAGGAAGGGGACATCCCCTGGTTCCACAGTGAGAAGGGAGGGCAGTGTGATGGGGGGAAGAGCACCAGGTAAGGGTCACCAGGCCACCTGCTGTCATTCACACAGTCCCTGAGACCTTGGGTGAGTCCCTTCCTCTCTCTGGGCCTCAGTTTCCCCATCTGTACCAGCAGGGGGCTGGGTATTTAATCCCATTGTGTTAGTAGAACCATTTCTTCTAATGACATCTTTCGCCAAAGCCCACACTATAAAAGTGATAAAACCAGAACTGCTCTGGATGCACTCTGCCTCTCCCGTCCCCCCACCCTCACTCCCACAAACCTGTGGACCCACCTGCCCCGCCTCTGGCCTGGACAACCTCTCAGACTCCTCCAATGCCAGAGTCCCCACCTCCAGCCCCCAAGTAAAAGCTCTTTCTCCTCCATCCATAGCCGAATCACATAGCATCAGTTGTGAGAACTTGGACAAGTCACTTAACCTCTCTGAGCCTCAGTTTCTTCATCTGTAAAATGGAACCAATGGGCAGGAGGGTTAAGCACATAGTAAACGCCTAGTAGGCCTTTCCAGGTGCATCTGTGCAGGCTGATTGTTACTATATGCAGAGCCCTTGGCTATTATTACTGTTCCTTGTTTCTCTGAAACATCCCTTCTGTGGCCTCACTGTGGACTAAAGCTGGGGAGGAAGCTCCCTGAGCCCTTGGCCTCTGTAGGGGCCACGGGACCTGCCCCACCCCCAGCCGCTGCCTGGCCTCTTCATCCTGACGCTCCCCCTGCCTGTGTGTGCTGCTTCTAGGTACGGACCCGGAGGAGACCATTCTCCACGCCTTCAAGGTTTTCGACACTGAAGGGAAAGGTTTCGTCAAGGCTGATTTGTAAGTCTCCTCTGCCTTCTCTCCCCAGAGTCTCAGGTGATAGATGGACTGGGGTCGGGTCAGGGTGGGTCGCAGCCCGGTCTCCTGTCCTGCCTGGAACTCAGGCATCTCAGGCAGCTTCCAGACAGGAGGCAGGAGGCCGCTACCCTGCCCAGTTCAGCCATTACTAGATGTCCCTTCCCCTCTCTGGGCCTCGGTGTCCCCATCTGTGTGGATGTGTATGGGGAACATGGGGTCCCCAGGTGAGGGCTTCCCAGTAGCGAGGGAGGAACGGGTGGGGGTAGAGGTGGGCCCTGAAGGAAGGCTAAGGATCGCCCTGGCTGGAGCAGAGAGGGCATGTTTGGGGTTGGTGAGGAAGAACGGGCTGTGGCTGGAGGGCGGGGGGCGGGGGTGGTGCAGGCAGCACAGAGAGGATGGCAGGGCCTGTGTGGGGTAGCCCTGGACCTTGGGTCTGCCCTGGGGGCATGGGAAAGCCTAAGAAGCAGTTAGGCAGGGGCAACATGGAGGCCAGCCTGGAGGAGGAGAAGAGAGGGTTGTAGCCGCCACAAGGGTCTTGGCCGTTGGGATGGAGGCGAGTGGATGGGTGAGTGAAATACAAGAGGCCAGCACCAATGGGATCCAGGGTGTTGGGAAGAGGACTGGGCCAGATGTTAGCCAGGGCCCGAGTGGATGTGGGGATGGAGGCGGAGCCATGGGAAGGAACCAGCTCAGCAGGGGCTGCAGAGAGAGTGAGGTGGCCGTGGGCAGCTGTCCGGCCGCCACTGGGCTGGCATCACTGACGGAGGGAGCGCTAATGCCTGCTATGCCTGGGAGCCTCAGCCCGGGGAGAGCACAGGGCAGACAGCCAAGACTCGTGGGCCGGGGCGGGCCGGGCAGAGGCAGCCTGTCCAGGGGCTGAGACACTGAGCCGACTTCTGAGCCGACCTCTGAGCTGTCCCTTCAGGGCCTCCAAGGCCTCCCTGGGCCTGTGGGTGACCCTGGGCAGGCAAGATTTCTTCCTTAGTCACAGGCTTCATGACCAATTACTGTGAGGCTTGAGGCCTCGGCTGGAGGCTGATTTTGCTTTCTATTCAATATTAGCACAGCACGTGATGGAGGTGGGGTGGGAGCGGGCAGCGGGGCAGGGAGGAAGAGAGGAGGGTCTATCTTGTCTCTCAGACGTTCTTACAGCCCCTCACCCCCCAGAGTTTTGAGTCACACTCTCCTCAGGGGTCGGGGAGGGGTTCCCGAGGTTCCCGAGGGTTTCTTCAGGCTGCAGCCCTCTCCTTCACCCCTCCCTCAGAGTCCGGGTTCCCACCCCCATCTTGGAGACCTAGGGAGGCACTGGGGGAACCCCCCAGGGTGGCCTGAACCCACCCCTCTACTGCCACCCACCTTCCCTCCCACTAGAGCAAAGTCAGGGCTGGGAGGAACCCTTTGGAGACCCAGTTTGGGAACCGCAGGCGCCATCCCCAGGCTATGGGATCTGAAAGACATGGCTGCCTGCCAGGCAGGCCACAGAGGAAGCTCTGGTTGAAAGAGAGTCTGTGAAAAGTCCCCAGCGTGGAGAGATGGAAACTGTGACTGTCCGGTAGTAACATAAATAGTGGAAAATGTGCGTCGGTCTGGAGCAGGGCGGCGGCTGCCGGCACCACAGGGCACATGCGTGCTCAGGGCTCTGCTCAGCCCTCTGGTCCCACCCCTGCCCTCTGCACCCCCCGAGAGCTCTATGGAGCCCTCTGAGCTCCTGGGGGCACCAATCCCTCCCCCACAGCCTCAAATGCCCCACCTCTGGCCATTCCTCCAGGCCCCGGGCAGCTCTGGCCCCTGTGGGGAGCTGCTCTTCTGGACCACCCAGGGGGACAGGCCCCACCCTGCCGCTGCACATCAGTACCCCTCTCGAGCCTCAGTCTCCCTCTCTGTAAACGGGGGATAATAGTACTCACTTCCCAGGGCTGTGAGGAGCAAAGGAGACCTGGGCAGGAGCAGGAGGACACAGACCTGGGTAGCCTTCCTGCCCCTTGGCTGAGTGCAAGCACCTTGCACGCTCCGAAGCACCTTACAGATGTCAGCAAAAATCATAAGCTGAAGAAGCAGTGCGTCTAGAACCAGGGCAAAGAGGCTCCCCTCAGCGACCTAGAGGTTGATTATTAGTGCACAATGGGACATCAGAGTGGCCCCCACAGTCATGTCGGGGTCCCAAGCTCATTTCATTGGGTCCCCATCTGATGTGAAGAGGGGAGTCCACGTTACAATGGAGGCTGAGAGCTGAAGTGGCCGCCCGAGGCCACACAGCCATCTGGGGGCTGTAGGGCCAGCCCTGGTTGGTGTCCTCCTGGGCCATCAGCCCCAGGATCCGCGTGTCCACATACAGAGTGGCCCTTAACCTGAATGTGACCCTTTCTCTCCCTTGAACAGCATCAAAGAGAAGCTCATGACGCAGGCAGACCGCTTCAGTGAGGAGGAGGTGAGTGCCGGCTTTTCAGGGCCTGGCCCAGCGCTGACAAGCATCTTCCTGGGAAGTGCTCCTTCTTTAGTGATCCGCTGAGATGATGTCCCCCTTGACTCCTAGGATGGGAACAAGGATGGGTGGGATCCTGGCCTGCTGGCCTGGCCTCTGTGGCCTCCACCCTGATGCCTCCCTCTCCAAAGAGGGGAGCGACATTCTGCCTAATGCCCTTGGGTGACCCCTGGCTCTGGCCCCCACCTCGGCCCTGGTTGAGGCTGACTCCCGGCTCTTTCCCCAGATCAAGCAGATGTTTGCTGCTTTCCCGCCAGATGTGTGTGGCAATCTGGACTATAGGAACCTGTGTTACGTCATCACGCATGGCGAAGAGAAGGACTAAAAGGGGACCACCGACGCCCACCCCCACCCCATACACACATTCAGAGGCAGCAAACACGGGGCCGGGGGTGGGGGAGAGGGGCGGCCGTTGAGGAGCCCCTGCAGCCAACATGTGTGTGTGCAAGGAAAAGGCTCCCTGGCCTGCGGGTCAGGGGCAAAGTAAGAATAAATAATGTAACAAGGTCTGAGGTTTTGTGATTAATGCTCCGGTTGGGGAGAAAGCTAAACATTCCTATGTTGTTGGTTTTTCCAAAGTTTTTACTTCCTGGCTTTGCTCAAATGTTCCTGATGAGCTGGTGTTTAGAACTAATTGACAGTTTTAATGATCCCCAGCTGGGGCACGGGACACTGCCTTCATTTATGAAGATTTTATTGAGCACCTAGTGCGTGCCAGCCCTCGTGCCAGTCCCAGGGATGTGGAGATGAGCCAGCCCTGTCCCCGGGCCGAAAGATCATGCAGTGAGGGAGACAAGAACTGGGGTGGGGACACAGTGGGGAGGAGGTGGGAGCGGGCCAGGAGAGACCTGGCAGCTAGAAGCCAGACAGAGGCAAAGAAGGCAGTGGGGGGAGGGGGCGGGGGGTGGATTCAAGGGATGTTTAAGGAAGAGGCAAAGATTTCTTGAACAGGGCACGCATAGCACCAACCATATAATAAAAGGGCAGAAACTGGACTTCAAATTGAAAACTTCCACTCAGCAAAAGACACCATGAAGGGCGTGAAAAGGCAAGCCCAGGCTGGAGAAGATATTGGCAACAATAGATATTGACAAAGATCTTAAATCCCGAATATACTTAAAAAAAAAATCCTACACATCGGGACTTCCCTGGTGGCGCAGTGGTTAAGAATCCGCCTGCCAGTGCAGGGGACACGGGTTCGAGCCCTGGTCCGGGAAGATCCCACATGCCGCGGAGCAACTAAGCCCATCTGCCTCAACTACTGAGCCTGCTCTCTAGAGCCCGCAAGCCACAACTACTGAGCCCATGTGCCACAACTACTGAAGCCCACGTGCCTAGAGCCTGTGCTCTGAAACAAGAGAAGCCACCACAATGAGAAGCCTGTGCACCACAACGAAGAGTAGCCCCGGCTCGCCACAACTAGAGAAACCCTGCGTGCAGCAACGAAGCAAAAATAAATAATAAATAAATTAAAAAAAAAAAAAAAGGATGTAAGGTCCATGGAAGCAAGGGTTTAAAAAAAAAATCCTATACATCAATAAGGGAAAGATAACCAAAACAACAAACGAAAGCCAGGTAGGTGACGAGGTCAGTGGCAGAGCTGGGGGTGGAACCCAGGCAGCATGGCTCCGAGCCTGTGCCCACAAGCTCTAGCCCACACTGCTACACCCTGCACTGGGACATGGGGGCGGGGACTGAATTGGGGGTCACGGTGAGGAGGTCCCTTTCCTTGTCCCTTGCCCTCCTGCACTCCATGTTCCCTCTGGGGGAGGTGGGGAGAGAGGCGTCCCCATCCGCCTGGGGCTCCCAGGCTCAGGACACAAGGGGTAAGATCTGCGGAGCAGGGCTGGGGAAGGCCCGAGGCAGAGGAAGAGGAATATTCCAAAAGATCCCTCCCTCCTCCCAGGCCTTGCTCTCTGCTCTCGAAGAGTTTAGCTTTCCTGGAAATCAAGGACTCAGCTGCCGAGGAACTCGTCAGACCTGTTTGTGTCCCCAGGAACCAGGCCAGAGCCAAGCTTTTGGAGGGAGTGGGAGCCATGGCTACCTGCTCCCCCGTCTGGCAGCTCCGGGCTGCCCTACTCCCTGACACCAGGCCTGCTGGCCCTGCATCGGCCCGGCTCCACGAGGACACGGGGTGGCCAGTGGGGAAGGCCGGAGGGGCTCCGTGCAGCTCAGGAGGGGAGACTGGGAGCCCTTCCTTTGCGCATTCATTCCTCCGCCCTTCAGACAGCTGTCCACTTGCACCCACTCTGTTCCAGGGCCCAGACGCAATCAGTAGCGCCTATAACACCCACCTGGGCTCTGGGTGGGGGACCCACAGGGACAGGAGGCTCCAGTGGCCTAGGGCAAAGAAGGCGGGAGGGGAGTGGGGGACCAGTCGTGAGGCTATTGGTGGCTCCAAGGCCCTGGCCTCTGCTTCTCTTGGCGTTTTTCACAGCATTGCTTGCTCAGGGCCCCTCCTCCTCCAGCTGGGGCTCATTGGTGGTCTTGGCTGCCCCTGACCTGGGCCTACCACCAGCTGCCTTCAGTCTCCATGACTCTCTGTCTAGTTCCCGAGGGACACCTGGGTTGTCACTCCACGACCCCTAGATGGGTTCCTCTGGGTCCTCCTCTGGTCCAGGCAGCTGGGGTGGTCCACAGAGCTGCCCCTTCCAGGGGTGGGGGCTGAGGCTCCTGAAAGCCAGAGAGAAATTGACTCCTCCCTCCTGAGTCATCATATCTGGAATCACCTTTTTAAAGGTACAAGAACTACTTGTGGCCTCCCCGACCTGCCCACCTGCCCCTTTACCACCATCTTTATGGCTCCGTGCTTCCCTGCACAGCCTCATTCAGCTCCTTGAGTGCCCTACATTCCCTCCGGCCACAGGGCCTTTGCATATGCTGCTCCTGCTGCCTAGGACACTCTCCCACCCACTCTCCCACTCTCCCATTGGATAAGTGCCCAATTACCCCTACTCAGCTTTCTGCTCTCAGCTCCACGTCACATTCCCTGTCCCTGAGGCCTGGAATAGGTCAAATCCCCTTCTGTGTACTTTCATGGCACCAAGTACTTTTGCTGGGGAGATGTACATGATGTTGGTCTTCCCCAGAGAGCTGTAAGTCTGGGATCAGGTTGGATTTTGCCCATCACTCTACCCCTAGCAACCCTCACTGGACCTGGCACAAAACAGACTCTTGGGAAACATTTAACCAACTCCAGGAGGCCCAGAAAGCTGATCTTGAGGTGCATGAGGCCACTGGAGGCGACTTCTCTGGCCAGCACTAAAGTCTGGGCCTCCAGGAAGACACCACGGGCCAGAGGCTGAGGTCAGGGTCTGCACCCAGGCCAAAGCCATGCCCGAGGCTCCATGGGACCTGCCTGTCTGTCTGGGCCTTAGTCTCCGCATAGGCAGAATGGGACCCTGTGGTTGTCTGGGTCCCAGGGATTTCCAGCTCCTCGGCAGCAGCAAACCCTGAGGCTGTGGCCATCCCCGAAGGTGACCTGTCTCGTAAGCTGGCCAGGCTGGCTCTCCTGGAATGCTTGGTGGCCCCAGCGCGCCCTGGAAGGTGATGGGCAGCAAGCCCAGGCGAGGCCATGGCAGGTCTCCGTGTCCCCAGGGAGCTGCGTGCAGAGATCCTGCCCTGCCCTGGTCCCGCCAGCTCCCCCAGCCAGCTGGGTCTTATTGAGAGTAATTAGCCCAGTGAGACGCCTGGGTCTGGACCTTTCATTTTCCACTGTGATCCGTTAACTGGGGCCTTCGGACAGTGGCCCCCGTATAAATCACGAGGGGGTCACTGTTAAGAGAAATGGCAAATTCCTTCCACCCGTGTGGCTGGCTAAATTGATCCTGAGAGCAGATTCCCTCCTGGCGCTCACTCAAGAATGGCCAAGTCCTTTGAAGGTCTTTCCAGGGTGGACCCCGGGGCTTAGAGCCGGCTGGGCGGGGAATCTCCCCGGGAGGCTCTGCTAACCGCGGGCGGGTGGGGCCCCTCCAGGACCTCGTGGCTGCTGGAGAGACCCTGCCTGATGCGGCTCCACCATCACTCTGTCTCCGTGGCAACCCTGGGGGCGACTCTGCACCTCTTCACAGCCAGGAAGTGGCAGGGGTGGGGGGGCTGGGGGGAGCCAATGGTGTCCTGAGCCAGGAACGGGGACGCTAGACCTCAGAGCAGTAATGAAACACCCCGGTGGAATTTCAGGCCTGGGGGTGGGGAAGGCAAGCAGTGAGGTTCCGAGGGGACGCCCCAGTAGCCATAGAGCCTGTTTGGTGGGAAAACTACTCCATTCCCTCTGTGAGCTGAGCCCTGGGCTGGGCTAAGATTTCAGTCTGGCTGGGGGTTCATCTGGGCCTCCCGGGACCCCTAAGTATCTGTGTCTATTCGTCTCTTCCTGTCTGTCTCACACATGCAGCCCTAAAGTCTCACTTGACAAAGGTGAAGGGAAGCTGAAGGCGGGGAGGCCAGGATCAGGGATGAGGGAGGTTGGGGAGTGTCCTGTGAGTCTGTGCACGCAGGGTGGGGAAAACCTATTTTCTTTAAAATTTATGTATTTATTAATTTTTGGCTGTGTTTGGTCTTCGTTGCTGTGCACGGGTTTTCTCTAGTTGCGGCGAGCGGGGGCTACTCTTCGTTGCAGTGCGTGGGTTTCTCATTGCGGTGGCTTCTCTTGTTGCAGAGCACGGACTCTAGGTGCGAGGGCTTCAGTAGTTGTGGCTCGTGGGCTCTAGAGCACAGGCTCAGTAGTTGTGGCTCACGGGCCTAGTTGCTCCGCGGCATGTGGGATCTTCCCAGACCAGGGCTGGAACCCATGTCCCCTGCATTGGCAGGCGGATTCTTAACCACTGCGCCACCAGGGAAATCCGGGAAAACTTATTTTCAAATCCCTGTCCTGGGGCAGAGCGTGGAACTGGCTCAGGTGTCCCACAAGGCAGAGCCGGGCAGGTGTCTGGAGGAACAGGGACCCAGCCTTTGGACCTCTCTGGCTTTCTGAGCCATCCTGGGGACAGGCTCCTTAGTAGGGAGTGAACTACCCGTGACTGGAGGTATGCAAGCCGGAGATGGTGAACACGCGGTAGGGATGGGGCTTTCTGGCTTTTAGAACCTGAGTTGCTCCCCAGGGCAGAAAGATAGGGGTGCATAAAGCACCTAGCTCATTGCCTGGTGCACAGTGGGGTATCCCTCCCCCCACACCCACGTGGCTTCACTGTGGTCCAGCCGGAATCACAGAGCCCAGGGCAGGCTGAGCCAGAAGAACCCTTGGTGAACAGATGAGGAAGCCAAGGCCCAGAGGGAGCTCCCCCTTCCCAGCTGCAGACCTACCACATTCCTTCCCTCTTTCCGTTCACACCCCTGAACATGGTCAGGATCACATTCCTGTCCAAGACCTGTTATTGGGGTGATGAGCTCTAATGCGTGTGTGTCAGTGGGACAGAGCAGGGGGCATGTTAGCATGCAGCCTCTTGGGTGATGATGGGGGACTGTCAGATGTGATTTGGGGCCTGTGGCGGATCGTGGGGGACCTGGGGCTCCTTAGTGACCAAGAAGAGGGCATCCAGGAGACGGGCTGTGTCTTGCTGAGCAGGTCCCTCTGTCTCTGGGCCCCAGACTTCTCGGTACCACGAGGATGCTGGACTGGGCTGGGGAAGCCCATGGCGCGGGCCTGGCGGTGGGGCCGGGAGGGACAGGCCGGCCTGGAGCCGCCCTAATCGGGGGCTTAGCTCCGACTTCACAGCTGGCGGCTTCAGCTTCATTGGAATTGTCCAGCCATGGTGGGGGTGGAGAGGGGGTGCCTGGTTCCCATCAAGCTCCAGAGGGCCCTTGGAGGGTGGAGTGGGTGGCAGGAGGACAGGGCTGAAGATCTCAATTGGAGCATCTGGGGTTGGAGAGCCTCAGCGCCTTATGGCTGTGTGACCTCAGGCCAATGGCTTAACCACTCTGGGCACTCGTATTTCTCATTAGAGAAACAGGGCAAGTGGTACATCCCTCTGAGGGCAGCACCCGGTGTAGGGCCTGGCCCTGGATGGTGGCCTCAGTCTGCAAGGCCTGGTGTGTAAGCTCTCACTCTGGCTGCGAGGGTGGCCCTTATGGCCCCACAGCGCCATCTATTGACGACTGAGGAGCCTGGCCCGGCTCCAGCTTCCCCAAGGACTTTCCGGGCCTGCATCTTCGAAGCAGTCATGGGTGCAAGGTTAAAAGTGCAATTTGAGGGCAGACAAGTTGGCATGTGAGTCCCGGCTGCCTCAGTTCCATTTCTGGCTGGAAGACAAGGCAAGCTCGTTTACCTCCAGGTTCCTGCAAAAGGCAGCAGCAGCACTTAAGAGCACCTTCTGTGTACCAGGCGCTGTGCTTCGCATGCATTCACACGTAGAACTCCTCAACAACCACGGGAAGTAGAGCCTACTACTATCCCCTTTTACAGATGGGGAAACTGAGACCAGAGAGGGTAAGACACTGGCCCTAGGCTGCACAGTAAGTGGCAGAGCTGGGATTTGAACCCAGGCAGTCTAGGTCCTCATCCCCTACTTGTCACCACAGGCTAAGACACATAGCATAGCTGCCTTGCAAGTTTGCAGGTAAGAGTCACTCTTGGTAGTTGGGCTGAAACCCTTGGTTCAAATGCTGTGTCACAGTGACTCCAGCACAGGAGCTGCGGTTGCCCTGGGTTCTCGTCCTGGCTCCACTATTCGCTCGCTAGCTGTGGGGCCTGGGTGCCTCAGTGTCCTCATGGATGGCTCAGCGCAAGGGTCAGAGATGACGCATGGAAGGGACACCCAGCTCCTGGCAACCGTGAGCGCCTCATTGTTCTCAGGTCCCAGGGACGTCCTTGCTCTGAGCGGGTGGGGCCCTGCTGGTCCACGTGTACCCGGAGATGGGTCCACAAAGCCATCCTCACACTGCCACAGTCCTGCATCCCTGGGGCACCAGAAGGCTGGCAACTGGGGAGGAGCTGGGCGTTCAGAGGGAAGGGAACTTCATCCCGGTTCCCGCATCCGGGAGAGAGGGCTGAGGCTGCCTGAGCCCTGGGGCCTTGAGTGGAGGGAGAAGCAGCCATGGAGGGACCTCATCTGTCGAGCCCACCTCACACCTTGATCCAAGTTTGGTGGGAGAAGTTTTCCTCTTCTTGTAGGCCTCCAGGGGTCCCCTGCATAGCCTAACCCTACCACCCACTTGGTAATCCGGGGTCTCCCAGGACAATGATGGGGGTGGGAGGAAATGCCTGCCACCATCTATTTGTGATCTGCTCTGAGACCCCTTGTTTTCTGGTCCGCAAAGGGGGTTACATTATAGCTCTAGCCACTTCCAGCTCGAAAGCTCCCACCTTTCCCTTCCTCCTACAGTGGGCCCATCGAGGTGTTGGATTAGCCAAGGACATGGTCCTAGGCCCCCAAACACCTCCACTGGGGAGCAAGCTTCCTGGCCACCACGGTGGGGGATGGAAGGGCCAAGGATGGGGCCACAAGGCTCAGGCTGCTGGGATGGCCGTCTCGGTCCAGCCTCCCTCTTTCCACATGGGCCTCCGTTGAGTGGAATGCCCCTTCCTGGAAGTGCCCCCCTCAGCTCTGTAATTACTGTTTTTTCTCCTTCTTGCCCCACCTCCAAGCTTGAAGTGTTTGCCAGAGATAGGAGTCTGCTGTAGAAGCAGGAGGCCTGGGCCAGCTTGAGCATCTCCAAATAAAATGGAAAGGAAAGTGGGGGCCCCAGAAACCCGCTGTCCAGTTTGGGAGACTTGGAGACGAGACCATAGATCAAGCTGGCCCAGAGGAGCGCTGACCAGGGGCCGTGGACACTCCCTGGGCCGCCATCCAGAGACGCCCTCCTGGATGGAGCCTGTTTCTATGCAACCTGCCAGTGAGGGGGTGAGCTCCCTGTCACCGAGTGCTGGGGGGGGGGTGAGCTCCCTGTCACCGAGTGCTGGGGGGGGGGTCGGCCTGAGCCACCTGGTACTTAGCCCTTGACAGTCTCCACAACATTTGGACCCCCACTCTGAGGTTCAGGCCTGCCACCATCTGGGAGGTGGGCCAGGCAGGCAGGAGAGCCCATTTTACAGATGAGAAGGCTGAGGCCCAGAGAGGAAAAGCGACTTGCCTTTGGACATGCAGGCAGGAAGTGGCAGAATAAACCCCAGAGGCTGAGGCTGAGGACTCTGGGCCCAGTGCTCTCCCCATTGCCTGCCCTAGGGGTCTAGTCCCTGGCTCTGGGCTGTTTCCTGGGGGTGGGCACAGAGGACATGGGTGCCCAAAGAGTGCTCAGGGATGCGGCAGGTCATGGACCCCGAGGCAGACACCAGGGAAATGGTGAAGGTCTAGGACGAGGGGGCGTTTTAGACGGCCCGGGGATGAAGCAAAGAGGTGGACTCAGAGGCGGGTGATGGGCAGTGCCTGAGGCTGGAGAGAAACTGACAATTTTTGAACACCTGGGTGCCAGGCCCTCTGCCTGGGGCTTCATGTGTGATCTCTCTGAAACCTCTCTTTAGCCCTGTGATAACTGAAAATAGATCCTGACAAAGACCTCATCTCCTAAATACACTTTTTAAAAATCCTACAGATCAATCATGGAACAACAACAACCCCAAATCTACAAAAACCCAGGTAGGTGACAAAAAAAAAATTCAGATGGCAAATAAAGACAAGGTGTTCAACGTCATTCCTCATAAGGAAAACGCAAATTAAAACGTCAGTGAGGTACACACCCCCCAGAATGGCTAAAATGAAAAAGATGGTGCGTATAGTATTCCCATCCTGCCGATGAGGAAGCTGAGGCTCAGACAAGCTAAGACCCCCGTCCAATGGCCAAGGATGCCCAGGGCCTCCTGCCCTCCAAGCCCGCCATCTTTCTACTCGTAAGGGTGTGGCCAGACTGCCTTTTGCTGACCAGAGACTTCCTGAATGCCTCAGTCACTTTGCAAACCACCAGTGGGCACCTCCTTTGGCCAGGTCCATGCTGGGGGCTGGGAGTCAGGGCCAGCTCACCCCTGGTCTCTGTTCCAGAGCAGCTGTGTCCAGGGAGCAATGGGTGCATCCATAAACTGCCCACGTGTGGGCTGCACAGAGTCCTGGGGGGCCTGGAGGACGGAGCCCTTGCTGCCAGGGCCAGAGGGAGAAGCCTGGGCACCGATGAGCCTGAATTGCCAGAACAGGAGGAGCTTCGGGGGGGCCAGCAGATGACCAAGTTCACGGGTGATCAGGAAGCAGGCCCTGAGACTGAGAGAGGGCCTCAGGGTCAGATGGCAGGGCCTTGGGCCTCCAGCCAGAGCTGGAGGTTTATCCTGAGGGCACTGGGAGCTGCCCTCCAGGGCTTGGGGGCCCACATGGGCAATGTGGCCTGGCCTTCCCTCCAGGGAATGGATGGCAGATCAGTGCTGCCATCCACAGAAGTCGTGACAGAAGTCACTGCTGGACACGAGGCTGGGCACAGGGAGAGGTGTGCGTGCCCCGTCCTGGTCTCCTGTCCTGCGGGCACTCGGAGAAGCCGGAGGCCACTGTCCCGTCTTTGCAGGGGGAGCCAAGTAATTGTGCCAGGAGGACAGAGTGCAGTGGCTTCTTTGGCCATCTGAGTTCCGTTGCTTCTGTGTCAGTTTTGGCTCCCGGGCCATGCCCTGTGAGCTCACAGAAAAGTCGGGCCTCCCATGAGCTGCTGGCCAGGGAATTCTCCATCCAAGAGGGAGTCAGCTGCTCCCCCTGGCTGGTCCCTCCCCTGCAGAGAGCTGGTGGCCATCAGGGGACGAAGCCCGGACCCAAAGTCCCTCTAGCTCCAGCCCCAGCTGGGCCCGGTGTGTTATGGCCACCGGTTTGTGGTGGTGTGTGTCTGCCTGGTGTCACCAGTCAGCTTTGTCAAAGTTGACCAACCGGAGCGGACGGGCTGCCGGGTCCCAGGGAGCAGGGCCTAGGGGCCTGGGCCACCTCTGGCCCGGGTGCTCGGCGGGTCCTGGGCCCCAGTCGGGCCTGGGCTTGCCGTCAGTGTGGACACCCTGCTGCCTGCCTGTGCAGCCCGCGGCCCCACCCATCTGTGCCCCTTTCTGGGCTGGAATGTGAGTCCGTGGAGTGAAGTGTCGGCCAGGCCCCGGAGGCCCGGGGGCCTGTGATTTGTGTCCTGCACATGGGTCATCAAAGGCTTTACGAGGCCCGCTGGCAGGCCCTCTGCGTTTCCAAAAGGTGAGATCATGCACCTGAAAGCAGGCCCGCCTGGCCCTGCGCCCTGAATGGGCTTCTTGTTCTCCAGAACCCGGCTGTCAGCTTCTGGCTTGTGAAAGGGAGGTGGCTCTGTCAGCTGCTCCTGCCCGGCCCGAGGCCCTGCCAGAGGCCGGGCAAGGGTGGGGCAGCTCAGGCGTGACCCTGAATGTGCCCACCCGGTCGGGAGGCCCTGATCTCTCCGCATCCCTGGTCCCAACAGGCTGGGCGTGGGGAGGGGGTGCCGCATCACGGAAACCTACACTGTTTGGCCCACTCAGCATCCTTGGGGCTTCTGATCGTCACCGCTCAGTAAGGGCTGTGGAGCCCCTTCATTCAGCAGCTGGGCTCTGATACCTCCCCTGGCATCCAGCCATCTGCCCTGGAGGGGCTTCCAGCGCAAGAAGCAGAAGGACAATAAGTGGGTCTCAATGGTATGATACGGCAGGTGGGATCTTAGAAGGATGAGCACAGAGGAGGAGGTGAATGCTGGCCTGGGGGTGGGGGAAGGCTTTGTGGAGGGGGAGCTATGGTAGGGACGGGGTTGACAGATGACTCAAAGGCCTGCAGGGGCACCGGTGGAGGGCAGGAAGGCAGGCAGGGCACGAGGAGGGGGACAGCTGCTGTGACCCCTCCCAGAGAGAGGCATGAGGCCTGGAGCGCTGGCCAGGGCAGGATGGTGGGGGGGAGGCGGGGGCAGGGGAAGGAGGAGGCGTCTGCCTGGATGCTTAGCGGGTGACCCTGTCCAGCTGGGCGCTCTTTTCAATTTTTAATCCCTTTCTTCAAAATCCTCCATTCCTCCCCATCATCAGAAAGTTTCATTTTGACCTCTCCTCGAATGCTTTCTCAGCATTCCTCCCATAATTTGTTAAATTTTTGTACACTCTTTGGCCATTTTTATACTTCTTCGAACTTTCAAACTTTCAAATAAACAAATAAATAAGCCAAAAAGTCCACAATTTTTTTTTTTTTAATACTTAGTGGACCAAGGAAATAAATGCTTAGAAACACATACAAATCTTTTGATGCCGTGTTTGAAGTTCAAAATGATGAGGCACATTTAATGTCCTCCAGCAGGGGTTGGTAAACTTCCTGTAAAGGACCAGACAGTAGATCTTTTAGGCTCTGCAGCCGTTTGGTCTCTGCCACGACCACAGAAGTTGGCCATTGTGCAAAAACAGCCATGGATCATACGCACACAAATGACGCATACCTGTGCTCCAATCACACTTTACGTGCTGAAATTTCAATTTCATATAATTTTTATGCACCAGTCACCGAATCATATCCTTCTTTTTATTTTCCAGCCACTTAAAAAATGTGAAAACCAGGACTTCCCTGGTGGCGCAGTGGTTAAGAATCCGCCTGCCAATGCAGGGGACATGGGTTCGAGCCCCAGTCTGGGGAGATCCCACATGCCATGGAGCAACTAAGCCCACGCGCCACAACTACTGAGCCTGCGCTTTAGAGCCCGTGAGCCACAACTACTGAGCCCACATGCCGCAACTACTGAGCCCGCACATCTAGAGCGCAACAAAGAGAAGCCACCGCAATGAGAAGCCCACGCACTGCATTGAAGAGTAGCCCTCGCTCACCTTGACTAGAGAAAGCCCATGCACAGCAACAAAGACCCAACACAGCCAAAAATAAACAAAAAAATAAATTTTTTTAAAAAAGTAAAAACCATTCTTTCCTTGTGGGTTGCACAAAAACAGGCAGCTGGCTGTTTTCTGTAGTTTTTGGACTCCTGTTCTATAGTGTAGAATGGTTAATCTTTTGAAAAATAGTAGTTAAATACTTAGAAATGCATACACATCTGGTAAATGCATATACTATATGTTTTAGTTACATGTTACTGCAACAGAGTGCCCCAAAATTTGGTCGTTTAAAACAGAAACAATCTTGCTAAATCTCGTGATCCTGTGAGTTGACTGTGCTCAGCTTGGAGGTTCTTCTGCAAGTGATGTTCGTTTGGGCTGCAGCCACCCAGGGGCTCGACTGGGCTGGAATATCCCAGTGGCTCATTCACGTCACAGGCAGCTGATGTTGGAAGTTGGCTGGGACTTTAGCTGGCGCTGTCAACCAGAGTGCCTGAATGTGGCTTCTCCACATGCTTGACCATGACGACTAGATTCCCAGAGGGGGTTTTCTAAGAGGGAAGAAGCAGAAGCAGCCGGTCTCCTTAAAGGCCGTGACTGGAACTGGCACAGTGTCCCTTCCAGGGCATTCTATGGGTCAAGCGTTACCCATCCACTCAAGCAGAAGCTGGCTGAAGTGCATTTAGGGACTTAGGGCTAAAGCAAACCTGCTCCCTGGATTCCAGGAGCTCCTAGGGCAGCCGGCCCATGAATAGTTTGACAGGATCAGGGCAGAGGCCTGTGCTAAGGGCTGGGGGCACCGAACATTCTGGGAGGTGGACTCCGAGTCAGGATTTCGGAGGAGGTGAGGCAAGGCTGAACCTGGAAGAAGGTGCCGGAGCTGGCCAGGTAGAGAAAGAAAAGGCTGTTGGGCTTCCCTGGCGGCACAGTGGTTAAGAACCTGCCTGCTAACGCAGGGGACACAGGTTTGAGCCCTGGTCCGGGAAGATCCCACATGCCGCGGAGCAACTAAGCCCATGGGCCACAACTACTGAAGCCCGTACGCTTAGAGCCTGTGCTCCACAGCAAGAGAAGCCACCGCAGTGAGAAGCCCTTGCACGGCAACCAAGAGTAGCCCCTGCTCGCCGCAACTAGAGAAAGCCTGCGCGCAACAACGAAGACCCAATGCAGCCAAAAATAAAAAAATAAAATAAAATAAATACATTTATTAAAAAAAAAAAAAAGAAAAGGCTGTTGATTCCAGGCCCGGGCTGTGCAAGGGACCCCAGGCCACAGCTGCTCGGCCCCCCTGTGGGTCAAGCCAGGCATCCTGGGCAGCTGCAGAGGGGGATGGGGGGTGGAGGGGTGGACCAGGCCAGGGGAGCTGGCAGGCATGAATCTGCAGGGCTTTGAGCTCCAGGCTGCAGAGTTGGGACCTTGTCTGAGGCACTGGGGAGACATGAAGGGTGCAGATGTGAGGGGGTCTCCCCAAGGAGAGAGGAAGGTGCTGGCCTTCACCCAGAAGGCCTCTGGGCCCCTCCTATCCTGGCCTCCCCCTCAGCACCATGCCACCCCCTGACACCATGACCTTGGCCAGGCCTGGGCCCCAGAACCACCCGCGTCGGGCAGCAGAAAAGCCAGCCAGCCAGAGGCCCACCCACGACTGCCCACCTGGGAGTACAGCCCCGGCTGCCGATGGGCCGCCAGCCGTGCTGGGACACCCCAGGGTCTCCACAGGGGAGGCCCCGGCGCTCCCTAGGCCCGGGTGTGTGGCCCAGGCTCTCAGTGCCTTTCTGAGAATCCCCGAAGAAGAAAGAAATCAAAGGCTGGGGATTGAAAAACAAGGATGAGGAGATATAAAACAAGATTTCTATTGAAATAATTTCCTCTAATTGCTGGTAAGAGACATTAATTTTCCTTTTGAGGCTCCCCGCGGCCCCGGGCGCCCCGGGACGTGCCAAGGTGGCAGCCTGTCTAGCCGGATTATCTCAGCGCCCGTCCACAGGGCTGGCACGGCACCCACAGCGGGGGCGGGCTGGGTGCTGCTCAGCTCAGGGTTGGGGGGGCCTGGAGTGGAGAGGGAGGTGGGGAGGGAGGAAGCCCCTGATCTGGGGGCTGAAGAACGAGGGGCCTACGGGGCTCTGTGTCTCGGGCAGGCCCCCTGGTCTGGCCCCACCTGGGATGGACGCAGGGAT
Source organism: Balaenoptera physalus (assembly GCF_965194825.1). Classification (NCBI taxonomy): domain Eukaryota; kingdom Metazoa; phylum Chordata; class Mammalia; order Artiodactyla; family Balaenopteridae; genus Balaenoptera; species Balaenoptera physalus. The sequence goes on from NC_138898.1 coordinate 85,133,267, forward strand.
GTTGGGACCCCAGGAGGCCTGGGCCCCTCTTCTTTGCTGTGAAACCACTGGGCTTTGGACACGGGGCATCGGCGGGGTGGAGGCCTGAGAAACTACTTCCTCACCTCTTCTGCCCTTGACCGTGGCCCCCACAGAGGACAGGTGAGGCCAGCACGGGTGAGACCAGGGTGACAGAGGCCTGAGTGAGCGCCCGCCTGTCCACGGCTCTGCACGGCTCCCCTGGGGGAGGTACGCCTCATTATTACACCCATTTGACAGAGGTGAACACTGAGGTTCCAGGTCTGGGATAGGTCCCACTGTAAGAGGGAGGCTGAATGGAGCTTCTGTCCCCAAGCCCAGGGCCCTTCCCATCACACCCCGGTCCTCAGACAGCAGTGGGGAAAAATGCAGGGGACAATCCAGATTCTCTAGCAGTGCATCCAAGGCAGTCCTCATCTGTTCCCACCTCTCTCACCTGTTCTCTAAGTGCCCCTGCTCCTGGTCCCGCCATCAGCTGGGCTGGAGGCTTCCCCTGGGTTCCCCCAGCGCCAGGCTTCCTCTCCCAGCACCCATCACACACAGTGACTGCCCTGGCCCCTCACTGGCTGGTGCTCCCTCCCTCCTGGGAGCACCTCAGTGTCTGGGCTGCATCTGAGCTCCCTCTGTGTCCCACACCAGCCTGGGGCCCACGTCCACCGGTGTGCACGGGGGATGCCAGGTGGAAGGAAAGCCCCAGGCTGCAAGGCAGTGGTGTGGAGTCTTTCAGCGGGTGGTGGATCTCATGTCATCTTTTACCCTAAGAGATTTTTCCTTCCCTTTTGATCCCTCGCGATTTATGAAAAATAGAACACATGTGTTCCTGATTAATTTCTACAAAATCACAGAAATGTTGACTTTTTAAGAGAGTCGTTTTATGTGGAGGCTCCTCTTAGATTCTTTCAAGACTTCCTCCGCCAGGGAAGTTGAGTTTGGGGAGGAGACGGGTCACCCTGCCACCCCCCAACCTTCCATCGACACAAGAAGCAGCTGTGTCACAAAGGCTGACCCTGGTGGCCAGGTGTCCGGGGGTGGACAGTCCTCACTTACAGTCCTCCTCGGCTCCTCGTGGCCCTTAGGATAAAGTCCAGGCTCCTTAGCCTGGCAACCCAGCTCTCCCAGCAACTCTGGGCCCCCTCTTCTCCCTCGGGCACCCTAATATCCAGCCTCATGGAACTTCTACTTGCTCCTAAAACATTCCATTCCGTTCCTCTCTCTATCTCTTTGCACATACTGTTCCCTCTGCTGGGAATGCTCTCCCTCAACTTTTTCCACCTGACAAACTTCTACCGATCCTTCTAAATCCAGGTTCAATGTCTCCTCATCTGTTCGGTGTTGGCTGCCTAGCCCAGGCAGCCCCCCGTGCTTACCCCAGCATTCTAAGTATTGAGTCCTCATTTGACCAAAGAGGTCCAGTCGCACCGCCTTTGGCCTGCCTCTTAGGGTCACCAACCCGGGCACGCAAAGATGAAAGGCTGGTATGTCATGGTAAGAAGTAATTAAAGGGGACAGACAAACCCTCCCCAAATGAAAGCCAGGCACAGTGTTTATTTTTGGTGTTTTATGGGGTGATTTTGAGGATGGGAGATGGAAAAAGAGAATTCCACTAGGAATAAGCAGCAGATTTCATCATTGGGCTGGGAGGAAGGAGAGAGGAGAAACAGTCCCTCTGGTCCAGTGCTCACCATTGGGCTCCACCTGGGTCCAGAGGAACTGAGTTGCTGCCCTGGCCCAGAGCTGGTCCCAGGCAGGATTTTAGACCCCAGCAGAGGTCCCCTGGCTCCCCACCTTCCACCCCCATGCCCACCCCCACCCCGAACCCTGTTCTCAAGTGTTTTGTAGCTGATCTTGTAGGCTGGATGGAATGAATACAGACCCCCATTTTACAGATGAGCAAGCTGAGGCCCAGGAATGAAAGCATCAGCTTAGGCCACATGCTCAGTTAGTAGCCGGGCAAGGATTGGAACACGGGGCATCTGCCCCTACCGCTTAGGCTGATTCTTTCTAGCCCAGCTGTCTCCAGCCATGGGAGAGTGGCCCTCGGGGTCTCCAACCTCCCACCCTGATAGCAGAGGGCACCAAATCAGTCTGTTTCCTCCAGCTGCACCAGGCCCTGGCCTCCTGGACTTCCTGCTTCCAAGCCTTACCATGACCTGCTGCTTCTATGCATGAGGAAGGGGGGCAGAAGGCATGAGGAGTTCCAGCTGTGAAATCACATGGCCCAGCTGTGGGAGGCTGTTCAGTGGGTGGGCGGGCTCTGAGACAAGGAAGACCCTCATATGCCAGATCACCTCCTCCCTATCCAGCCACAGTTCAGAGAACCACCTACCCTCTCCCCAAACGCTAGAGCCAGGGAAATCACAGAGGACTTCCTGTAGGTGGGGCCCAGCTGTGGGTGGGAGCCATCCTCTTGAGTAATGGGAGCCTGAAGCCACAATGGAGGCTGGGAGGAACCAGGGGTTGGGAAAGAATAGGAACTGCTAAGTGCTGGTAGGAGGAGCGGGTGATGGGAGCGTGAGGGGAGAGAGCTTGGCTCGCAGGGAGCATGCAGTGTATCACGGAAAACTGCATGACCTTGGGTGAGTCCCACTTCCTGAGCACCTATTAGGAACCTGGCTCTGGGTCCTTCACAACCAGACCCCAAAGAAGGCATGATGGCAAATGCTTTATCCATGAGCAGGGACCAACATACACCATTTTGGAAGAGGACTGGGGGTAAATCCCCCATCAGCCAATACTGATCTAGATTCATCTCTGACATCTTGAGCTTCTACTAGAGCCCTTCCTTGCTGTCTCTGGTGAATTGCATTTAATTAAACATTTTCAACCACTCTGGCAGGAATGTAAATGCTCACCAATCAGCCATGTGCTTCTCTATTTCCCAGCATCCTTTGCGATTAGCCTGGGGCCATGTGACTGGTTCTGGCTAATAGGATGTGAGCGGAGGTGACTCGCATCCCTTCTGGGCTGAAGCTGTTATGAGCCAATGTGTCTCCATGTCTCTCTTCTCCCGCTGTGGCAATCTCGGAGGGCCTCACGTTCCAGATAATGAAGCTATGAGATGGAAGAAGGCCTCCACATCGGACTTTGCAGCAAAAATTAAACTTTTGTGTTGGGTTATGCACAAACTGAGGTTTGAGGCTTTCTCTAACGCTGGTTACCTGTGCATTATTACCCTGAATAACAGAATCCTGGGAAATAGAGATTATTGTTTCCATCTCGCAAATGAGCACACTGAGGGCCAGAAAAGGGACTTGGCTGAAATCTCTAGAACCACTGTCAGCCCACTGTGCCCAACTCCAGACCCTGTGAGGTGTTCTCGGCTCCTTGCATTGTCAGCTTATTAACAATAGCCCACAGAAGCACAAGCCCAGGAGAAGGAGAGGCAGAGAACAGCTACAGCCTGCTTTGAAAAAATTGCATGTTGTGAAAACCCCATGAGGCTTGTGTAAACCACGATGTGCAGGGTGACTGCTGTTCAGAAAAGCACAAAGGACGCCTAAAATGGGCCGGACGCCTGGGTGCCTCAGGGGAGAAGCAGGATGCGTGCGGGGCATGAGGGCAGCGTGTGAGGCCAGCTGCCAGACGCTCCACCTGCAGCGTGATGCACGGCAGGTAGGGGCCGGCAGGATGACAGAGACAAGGCAGAGATAGGGCCTGATTTACGGGCACCAGGGAAGAAAATGCAGCCAAGATTTATGGGGGCTCAAGTGACTCGTTGGAGCCGAGTTTATTATCCATCATGTGCATCTGAATGTGTATTTATGGCTTTCCAAATGATTCTGTCTCGCTGAAAATTATGTGCAAAGAACATCAACAGCAGTTCATCTGCATTGAGAAAGGCTGATCCAGAGTGGAGTTCAAGGCCTCTCCTCATCGGCCAGGGAGGCTGGGGGCTGGTCTCCTTTGTGTGTGCACAGGTTCGAGAAGCGGACACGGGTCAATGGACGCTCTGAGCCAGGCCTTGCATTGGAGCCAGCATGCGGAGATGGACGCATCTCACAGGGCGCTCGCTGTCTGCCCGGCACTGTGCCAGGCACTGAGCCAGGTGCTAGAGCTCACGGTTACACTGAGGAGGCAGGGAGGGTGAGAATACTAACTCTGCCACTTCACTGCTGGGTGACCCTGAGCAAGCTACTTAACCTCTCTGAGCCTCAGTTTCTTCACCAAGAAAATGGGAGTAACAATGATGGCTACCCCAGACAGTAAATTAGGAGGCATACAAGATACTGCCTGCAAAGTGCCTGGGTTCTCTGATCAGAGGGAATTTTTTTCTCTCAGAGTTTTAGGTGCATGTGGGTCTACTGGAACCCCAGGAATGCAGATTCCTAACAGGGGCTTGTCTCAGGACAGAGACAGTTAAAAGTGAAAGAAAAAAACTGGGATCACCACACCCCCACCCACCAGGTTTTTAGTCTTGCAAGATGCCCCATTCCTGGTTCTCCTGCCAGAAGACAGGGTTTTTCTTGGAGCTTATTCAGTTTTCATTCACTTCACTTCACTTCCAGGATTTGGGTTATGCTGAAGTTTAACCCAGGAGATGTGGAGAAAAACAAAACAAACAAACAAACCAGAAAACTCACAGCTATTTCAGTCATTCTTTGCATTTGGATTTCCCTCCCCAGTCCACTTCTTAGGATTGACTTTCCAGAGTCCTCAGATAGCTGCTTTATGTATTCTGTCCAAGCTTTTTAATTCTCATCAGTGGGAGAGGTAAGGTGGAATGTGCCTACACTCTCTTAGCTGGATCCAGGAAGTCCTATAACTGGGATTGGTATAACACATTCAGTGACCTTGTTAAACTCACTTACTAATGCTCACAAGTTGTTCACAAATTAAAAAAAACAGTTTTTAATGCAAAAATCTCTTCATCTGTGAATAGCAGCAATTTGTTTCCTCCAATCTTTATATCATTTTCTTGCCTTACCAAAGGGGTTGGCAAACTTTTTCTGTAAGGGCCAGATAGTACATATTTTAGGCTTTGCCGGCCATATGGTTTCTGCTGCAACTACTGAGATCTTCATTGTAGTGTGAAAGCAGCTATAGATAATATATAAATGAATGGGCATGGCTGTGTTCCTATAATATTTTCTGTACACAAACAGGTGGGAAGGAAGCACTTCCGGAACGACAGAGTAAGGACTTCCAAAAATATGCTACTTCATAAAAGCAATGAAAATGCTGGCAAAAATTGTCAAAATCAACTTTTTCATGGCTCTAGAAATTAACCAAAGGCGTTAAACACTTGAGGAGTGTTTTGTTTTGTTTTGTTTTTTAAATTATATGGCCAAATCACAGGCAGAACAGCAAGCTTTGTGAAGTTTTAACTTGCCTTATTCCCATTTCCCTTTTCACAGCTCCACTGTAGGTTTTGAAAATCAATAGCCTCACAACTATGGTGGTTGTGAAAACCAGTAGCCCAGCAGCTACTAGAAGGGAAAGAAAAGGTTTGGAGCTTCCCCAAAAACCCCATGGCCAGAGAATTGTCACTGTTTGACCTGTCTGGCAGCTCCCTGAAAAGCTGCATTCTCAGGGATTGTCTTTATTTGGCCTCAGTCTTTGCTCTGTGTGCCCTAGCTCCAGGGCATTTGTCAAAAACAATCAGCTGCAATTGTTTAATTTTGTAGCTGCCTGAAGTGGCGATACTAATTGGGGCTAAAGAAAATATTAAAAGGAAAAGCTGGCAAATGAGATGTCCATAGGGGGCTTTGAAAAGCTCCAACATATTCTTGGGTTGCTTGAAGGCCATATGCATGTGCATAGCTCTGCACACGCCCAGGAAAGACCTGTGACGGACCTAATTTCTCATCTCTGGCTGACCTTGAGGCTCTGCACAATCAGGAAGTGAAAGCTAAGGCTAGAGCATTGAAGGTATGCCCCATCACATATACAAAGCCCCTCAACAAAGGCTGGAAGACTTAATGGTTTAAAGGATTTAAGGAAATCTCTATCTAATCATTAGCTGACCACTAAGCTAACTGAGCAGAAACTTCAGTGGCCAAACACAACAAAGAACACAGATTTTGCAGAATTAGTTCAGGAAAGTCACTAAAGAAATAAACAGTAGCAGCAACAATAACAACAAATCCTTGGCAAATGTTGTTGCATGGGAGGGGGGAGATCTGATTTCCAGATTCGCCTCATTATATTATTTTAAATGTCCAGTTTTCAACAAAAATTTATGAGACATGCAAAGACACAGGAAAGTATGGCCCATGCACAGGAAACTGTTCCTGAGGAAGCCTAAACACTGGACTTACTAGACAAAGACTTTATTTATTTTTTATTTTTTAAATTTTTTAATATTTCTGTTGCATTTCTTTTATTTATTTATTTATTATTTATTTACTTATTTTTATTTATTTTTGGCTGCTTTGGTTCTTCGTTGCTGTGCACGGCTTTCTCTAGTTGCGATGGGGGGGGCTCTTTGTTCCAGTGCGCAGACTTCTCATTGCGGTGGCTTCTCTTGTTGCGGAGCAGGGGCTCTAGGCACGCGGGCTTCAGTAGTTGTGGCTCGCAGGCTCTAGAGCACAGGCTCAGTAGTTGTGGCGCATGGGCTTAGTTGCTCCACGGCATGTGGGATCTTCCCAAACCAGGGCTCAAACCCGTGTCCCCTGAATTGGCAGGTAGATTCTTAACCACTGCACCACCAGGGAAGCCCTAGACAAAGTCTTTAAATACACTGTTATAAATATGTGCAAAGAACTAAAGGAAACCAGGTCTAAAGAATTAAAGGAACAACACTAGTAACCAACTGAACCTAAATAGACATCTACAGAGCATTCCAACCAACATCAGAACACATATTCTTCTCAAGTGCACATGGAATCATATGTTGGAATCATATGTTAGGCCATAAAACAAGGCTAAATAAATTTAAAAGGAATGAAATCATACAGCATGTGTTCTCCTGTCTCAACAGAATGAAATTAGAAATCCATAGCAGAAGTATATTTGCAAATATGTGGAAATTAACTAACACACTCTTAAATAACTAATGGGTCAAAGAAGAAATCACAAGGAAATTAGAAAATACTTTGGGATGAATAAAAATGAAAACACAATATACCCAAACTTGTGAGATGCAGCTAAAGCAATGCTGAGAGGGAGTGTTATAGTTCTAATTGCCTATATTTAAACAGAATAAAGATTTCAAACCAATAACCTAAATTTTTACCTTATAGGAATACAATAGAGAAAAAACAAAACACAAAGTTTGGTTCTTTGAAAAGATCAGAAAATTTGACAAACCTTTTGGTAGACTGACCAAGAAAAAAAGAGAGAAGAGTCAAATTACTAAAATCAGAAATGAAAGTGGGGATATTATTACTGACTTTACAGAAATAAAAAGGATTATAAGAGAATATCAGGAATAAGAGTATGCCAGAAATTATATAACCTAGCTGAAATGAACAAATTTCCAGCAATCACCAATCTGGGTGACTGTATTTTTCTAGTCTAATTACTCTGGGTAGAATCTCCAGTACAATGTTTAATATAAGTGGTGAGAGAGGAAAATCTCATTGGTGTTTTACTGGGCATTTCTTTGATTACCAGCGAAGGTGAATATTTTAAAATATGTTTATTGCCTTTTTTAATTTCTTCTTTTGTGCATTTCTTTTTGGCCATTTTTCTATTAGAACATTCATTTTTATTTATTTGTAATTGCTTTTTTAAACATTTATTTATTTATTTATTATTTATTTTTGGCTGCGTTGGGTCTTTGTTGCTGTGTGTGGGCTTTCTCTAGTTGAGGAGAGCGGGGGCTACTCTTCGATGCGGTGCGTGGGCTTCTCACTGTGGTGGCTTCTCTTGTTGCGGAACACAGGCTCTAGGCGCGCGGGCTCAGTAGTTGAGGTGCACGGGCTTAGTTGCTCCGCAGCATGTGGGATATTCCCGGACCAGGGCTCAAACCTGTGTCTCCTGCGTTGGCAAGCAGATTCTTAACCACTGTGGCACCAGGCAAGTCCTGTAATTGCTTTTTATATATGACCCTTTGTCATATTTGTTGCAACTATCTTAGCCTTATTTGTAGTTCCCCAATAAATTTAATTAAAATGTTCTTTAAAATACAAAGAGATTTAGTTATATGTATTAAATTCGACCTATCTTATTCTTTTTATTTTTTCCACTGCTTTTATGTTTAGAAGTCTTTAGTCACCCCAAGATCAAATATTTGTCTATAATTTCTTCTAGTTTTTTAAATAATTTCCCTTTTTACATCGAATTCTTTAAATCGTCTGGAATTTATACTGAAGTATGGTGTGAAGGAAAGAGCTAATTTTATTTCTTTCCAAATAGCTAAGCAAATGTCCCGGCATAATTTATTGAATAATCTGTTCTTTCCCCACAGATTTGCAATGCCACCTCAGTAAGTTGAGATGCGGTGATCACCTTGGCAACGGGGCTGTGTTAAAAGCATTTGTTCTCACCAAGTGGAGGGCTGGTGCCCAGCAGGGCTCAGTCTGGCCTCACTGCACATCTTCCCTAATTAAGATGCACTTTTTGGTTTTGTCTTTTTACAAAAAAAAATTCTCCTTTTATAGCCATGATGCCAAAAGAAAATTAAGGCCAAGGTCCTTTCACGTCTGATCTGTTATGAGCTGGGCCTGCCAGAGTGGTTGGAGCATGGTGGGGGGGACATGGATGGTGGGGTGAGAAAGTGGAGAGTGATGTACTCCTGATACATCCTGAGGACCTGGATGGATGTCATCAAGGTCCTTGAATAGCTGAAGGGCGGGGGTGGAACGGTTATGTTTGAGAATACAGCTCTGATGTAAAACAAAGCAGAGACTTCCGCTCTTGGCCCAGAGGAGCCCAGCCTGGGGCCCTAAGCATTCCCTCCCCTCCTGGGAAGGCAGCTTCTGCCACCAACAGGCAGCAAAGCCCACACTGCCCGTTCTCTGGGGTTCTGGCCTTAGGTTCCCAGAGTTCTCCTTCCTTATCAGGTATCTGTGTCCAGGCTGGAGGGGATGAGACCTGGACCTGAGCTCGTTTGCCAAGAGCAGGAGAAGGAGTCCTCCTCTGGGGAGGCGCCAGGGAGCCTGAGCCCAGCAGGGGAGACCGTGAAGATGCTTGATAACCACCCTGAATGCTGGGTGACCGCAAAGCCACCTACTGTGAGAGGAGAGTGAGCAAGAGGCCATGGCAAGCTATGGTGGGAAGACACAGAAGCCTTGGTGGGAAGACACAGAAGCCGTGGTGGGAAGACACAGAAGCCGTGGTGGGAAGGCGCAAAAGCCTTGGTGGGAAGACGCAGAAGCCTTGGTGGGAAGACGCAGAAGCCGTGGTGGGAAGACGCAGAAGCCTTGGTGGGAAGACGCAGAAGCCACGAGCAGGCAGAAGCCATGAGGCCGGAGACAGACAACGAATCGTGGTGAGAGGAGGGATGGACATGCGGCAGAGCCATGAGAATCAGCAACCTGCTCCCGCTGCGAGGTCCCCAGGGCTGACTCAGAGCCAGCGCTATTCCCTTGGGGCCTGCCCCTGCTCCCGCCCCTATCCTTTGGGTCCCCTGCAGTCCCTGGAGCCTTACAATAAGCCCTGTTACTCTCGGAGGCACTTGGAATGGGTTCATCTTGCTTATAACCAAAGCAGCCCCGATCGCAGTCAGTGTGAGGGGCCCCAGCCTGGTGCCCTTGGCCTTCCACTTGGCACAGCTGTAGGCGGTGCTGGTGGCCCTGGGTCTCCAGGCTTAATTAACCACCCACCCCCTTCCTCTTCTCCCTGGGCACCCGGGTACTGAGGCCTGTAGAGCCCCGGTCCAGACATCCTTCATCTCGTGCCCTCCCTTCCCCTCCTCAACCAGCGACAGAGGATGGCCTGAAGGCCGGGGCCCTGAAGACCCAGCTCCTCCTCCCGCCTCACACCCAGCACGAGTATCCTTTGGGTGAGAGCCCTGACCCCCGAGATCAGAGCTTCCCCGCCCTGTGCTGCGGGGGGGCTCCAGGCAGTCTCAGGTGGCGGCCCTTGGAGGCTACCAGGGTGGTGCTGGGACAGCCAGAGACCCCGAGCTGGGCACATTGCTGGGTGCAGTTCTGGCTGTTTACCCCGAGTGCTGTGCAAATAATATCCTGTTCTCTGTGAGCCGTGTCATGAGAAAGATCAGGAAGCTCTGCCCCAGGTGAGGGCAGAGCAGCTGCACTTCAGGAGTGACCGGGCCTGACGGCTGCTCTTCTAGCTCACCCGCTGGTGTCCGGCCTCGCCAGGGTTCTTGCCGCGCCAGGAATCTGGTAAAGAGAGAGGACAGTGCCGTGGGCAGAGAGGGTGAGGGATTCTGTTCCCCAGGTCCTACAGAATCTTCGCAGATCAAACCTCAGGGTTTGACTGAGATTTCTGGAATGTGTCAGTCCTAACAGGGGGGCTTTCAGAGCGGCCAGGGACCTTACAGGTCATTGTAGTGGGTAAGCATATAGGTTCTTGTTTTGCCACAAAGAGAAATGAAGCCTGATACAGCCACAACATGGATGAGCCTTGAAATCATCATACTAAGTGAAAGAAGCCAGACACAAAAGTGTCTGATTCCATTTCTATGAAATGTCCAGAATAGGTAAATCCATAGAGACAGAAAGCAGATCGGCGGTTGCCTAGGGGCGGGGGGAACAGGAGGATTGGGGGGTTTTACTAAATGATGTGGGATTTCTTTAGGCGGATGCAAATGTTCTAAAATCAACTGTGGTGATGGTTGCACAACTCTGAATGTACTAAAAACCCCTGAATTGTGCGCTTGAAATGGGGGAGTTGAATGGCATGTGAATTATTGCTTGATTTTAAAAAGCTCAATTACAAAAAGGGGGGTGTAGGTTACAGGGTGAGGTGGCCTGGGTTCAAATCCTCGCCCCACGACTTGGTACCTGGGCAACCTGGGGCAAGTCACTTAACCTCCTGGTGCCTGGATTTGATCACCTGCAACAAATGAAGATGACAAATCCTGGGGCTGGTGTGGGGATTGAATGAGTCAATGCACATGACAGGCTCGGCATGATGCCTGACCCATGGCAGCAGCTGCTCTTACTAGTTCAGTGAAGCAGCCCTTTGTTGGACAAGGAAAACGGAAGCCCCGAGAGGTTAAGTGACTTGCCCAAGGTCACTGTCATAGACTGAAGAACAGCCCCCAAATATATGTCCAAGTCCCAATCACGGAACCTCTGAGCATGACATTATTTGGAAAGAGGATCTCTGTGGATGGGATTAAGTCAAGGATCTTGAGATGAAGAGATCATCCTGGATTACCCAGTGACAAGTGTCCTTATGAGAGACACATAGAGGACAAGACAGACATAGGAGAGAAGGCTGTGAAGACAGGGACAGAGGTTGGATTGATGTAGTCAGGAGCCAAAGGGATGCCTGGGGCCACTAGAAGCTGGTAAAAGCAAACATGGATTCTCCCCTGGAGACATCAGAGGGCGCACGACCCTGCGGACACGTTGATTTCAGATTCCAGCCTCCAGAACCGTGGAGGATAAGTTTCCGGAAATTTGTTAACGCAGCCTCGGGAAACTGGTCCGGTCACTCAGCCCATGGAAGCAAAGAGCCAGACTCTTGATTCTAATTATCACTTGAATCCCCTTCAAGTTGTATTTGTGTGAATAAAAACCAGCTTCAACCCCAGATACTATGAGAGTTCCGGAGGCGGGTTCTGTGATCCCCTTTCAAGATGGGGACACTGAGGCCCGGTTATCACTTGCCCATCAATATGTCACACACCCATCAATATGGGGGAGTGGGAGACTGGGACGTGTGAGCCCAGCTGTCTCCTTCGGGACACATTGGCTCATTAGATTTACCAGCCCCCGCCTGAGAAAGTATTTAATTTGCCTTTTACAATGCACCAACTGCATGTTAATTAACTGGCAATTGAAAGTTATAGGTGGCATTAGAATTTATTAATAACATTGGACATAAATCTCCCTGGAATTCAAGTAATTGCAAATCTCATGAAATTCTCTTTTTTTTATAATCCATAAAACAGGTCTGGCAGAGAGGTGTTCCAGAAACCTCGAGGTAGTTGGGATTGCAGGTGTGGGATTGCCAGTGGGCAGGAGGCTTCTGTTCTGACCTAGGACCGTCTTGGATGCCCACCTGGCCCCCTACCCACCACCTCAGTCACTGCCTCTGGGGTCTGGGAAGGAGTCCCTCTCCTTCGTGAATGTCCTGTGACTCACGGCAGCAATCAGAGCTGGGCGCTGGGGATGCACGTGTGACCCTGCCCACAAGAAGATCACAGCCGAGTGACATGGGGTTGGGGGTGGAGCTGTGAGGGTGACTTGTTGATCCAGGGAGGTACAGGCTTGGGCTGGGGGACCCCAGTGGCACCTGGACTACCTCTGGCTGGGGCCCAGGGCCAGAGTTGGGCAGTTCCTGCCCATCCAGCAGGAGAATAGCCCCCTGTGTGTCTTTGGGACATGCCAAGTGCAGGACGAGAAGAATGTGTCCCCAAGTGCCCTTCCCCCCAGCCTGGAGGGGACCAACCTCGCCCAGTGCATTCTGGGAAAAGAGATACTCACAGGTGACCTCTGAACCCCTGGGGGTCAGGCGAGTGTCTGATTAATTTCCAGCCTCACCCTGATTCCCTCCTGGTCCCAGGAAACAGGTCACCACATTCTCTTGAGTTCCAATCCCAAGGCGGTGCAGCAGGAAACGTGGGGTCCTATCGGAATGCCCAAGAGGAACCCCAGCCTGGGCTCACCAGGGCTTCTGGCCCACTTCTGAGTTTTTGACCGTGACCACCCAGCCCCTCCATCCGGCTCCCCATCCCAAGGCAGCACATCAGCTGTGAATTTCTGCCTGAGGTCAGGATGTGCCCCGAGCAGCGGCAAAGCGTACCCCCTCAGCCCCAGCTCTTGCCATCAGCTTCTCATTGCCCGCGTCAGGAGAGATGTTAAAAATATTTTATGATCCGTATGGCACAGGAACCCACCTATCAGAACAGGTCCTCTTCCTAGCACTGGAGCGGGGTGCTAGATTCTGGGGAGGCTACAGGAGGGGTTGGGATGGTGGGGGGCATGTGAGGAGCTGGGGTCCATCAGCACAGGGGTGTTTTGATATTTTAACTACAGGTTTCGCTGCCCCAGTGGGAGCTACTGAAGGTCAGCCCAGCCCGAGTCCCCTCCACGCTCACTGTGGCCACCACATCCGGGCACTTGCCAGAAGTCACCATCTGACCAAGGGGATCCTGAATTTCTGCTTTGGCTGCTGGCTGACTAAGGGGGGCTGGCGGGGGTCCCTGGCTATGAGTTGAGGAGCTGCATCCAGGTCCCACACCTGCCCTGTCCAGGAGACCCTGGGGACCCGCCCACGGAAAGGGGGGCCCGAGCCGGGGCCCTGCCTGAGCCTGTGCCCTTCAGAGCCTTGCTTCCCTGGGCTCAGCTAGGCAGGAGGGTGAGGAGAAGAGGGTCCTGCAGACTAGGGCTGCTCAGGATCCTGGGGGAGGGGGGTCTGGAAGGGAAGTTGTTAGTAAAGAGCTGTCGGTCCCTGTCCTGGTTTGATCTGGACACTGGGGCACAGGAGAGAAGTGTGTGCAGGAGGCATTGCCTGGAAGGAGGCTGGGTGTGCCCTGAGGGTGGCTGGAGGATGTGGAACAGAGCAGACTCTGGGGAGGAGACAGGGAAGGGGTGCGGGGTGGAGTGAGGGGAGGTGAGGCCAGGGGGCCGGCCTGAGCCAATTCTCCTTCCTTAACCCCCTGGGTGGACCCTGCAGGCGGGGCTGGGGTTAGGAGCTCAGAGATGCCCATCCCCTGCACTGGGCTGACCCTCATGAACCCCGTCCCCAGGAGCTGCAGGGAGAGGGGCAGTTTCAGGCAGAGGAGGGTGCCTGGCCCTGGAAGCCCAGTCATGGATCCTAGGGGCGCTCCGGGCAATGCACCCCACCATCTGAATCCATCTTGGGACCTGCAGGCTGAGCAGGTTAGGGTTTCCACACATCAGCACAAAGACACTCATGGTCACGACAGAACCAAGGACAAGAGGGACACAGCCCAGCTGTCAGGCTGCAGGGGTCAGAGGAGGTGATGTGTCTGAGGCCTTTGCCCAAAGCCAAGAGCTGTGCTCCCGATGGGGCCGTGAGTGCCGGACGCCCCAGGCACCCCCTGCTCTCTCCCACGTCCTGCAAGCACCAAGCGCTGGCCTTGCGGGGCACCAGCACCCACAGGCTGCACAGAGACGAGACCAGTTGGTGCCTCTCTCGTGCAGCCAGCAGCCAGGAGGATGGAGGCCCGGATGATGGCGCCAGGTTGCAGAGCCCAGGCTGGGCACCAGAAACAAGGGAGCCACTGCAGATTCATGATTAAGGGGGGATGCTGCCAGGCTTGCATTTCAGAAAGATCGATCTACCATCCAGACGGAGGGGAGAGGCCAGACTGACATTGAAAACCGGCCACAGCAGCCCATCCGCTCCGGGTCAGCTTCTCCCCCTCCAGCGTTTAGGGTCCTCCAAGACCTGGCCCCTGGCATCTACTTCAGTCTCCTGTGGGAATTCTGCTCGTCATCTGCCTCTGACCTTTGCTCACACTTGCCCATCCTGGTAGTGCTGTCCCTCAGTCTCTTGGTGGATGTGAACTCCACTCTTCCTTCTAGAACCACTCGCTGGGAGGCTGTGCAGGGCAGGAGCCGAGAGCACAGCTCCCCTGACTTCTCCAGGTCCACGAATCCTGGTGCCCTGGCCCCGTCCGACACCCCGCAGGCTTGGCCTGTCCACCCTGCTGGCACGAGCCCCCGTTGGACGTTGGTTCCCTCCTGCACCCCTTTTGCTCCCAGTGGCTCTGAGGTGGGCCTGGGAGCATGTGGACATCCAGTCCTGGGGGGAGGGTCACTCCAGACTCTGCCAGCCCCCAACCCAGGCCTGCCCCGGAAAGTGCAGGGTCCGGGGCCAGGGTACAAAGGGAGGTATCGTACGTCTAAATATTTAAAACTTATACATTCAGCTAATCAACTGTTAAATAAGAGATGCTCTACACTCCTACTTTGACAAATACCCTTTAGAAGGACCAGGAAGGCCAGGTTGATTTCAGGTTGTGACCTTGCGGAGTTCTGCACTGGACCGTGATGGCCCGGGCAGAGCCAGGCCCTTGCCCTTTGAACCATCCCACGCTGCCCACTTGCTTGTTTGCACTGAGGGGCTTTGTGTGTGCATGTGGACACCCACCCTGCCTGCCTGTGCTCAGTCTACACCCCCCCACCTCCAAACAGCAGCCCCTGGTCTAAGGATGCTGATGTTTGTGGGGTCTGTCCTTCAGACATTCAGGGAAAGAGGCCCATGCAGACCATGGGCTGGGGGCCACTGGGGCAGCAGATTTGGGGTCCTGGGTGAGGCAGGACAATCTCTCTTAGGGCCCCCCGTCTGCCACTGGCTCAGCGAGAACGAGATGCCTCGTGTCCTGCTTCACTAAGGGGTGGGGGCTTAGCTTGTCAGGTGGCATCGGTCCTCGCGTAGCCCCAGGAGGTGCATTGCTCCATGAATGAGGCTTTACCCCGCAAAGAGGGGGTGCTCTGGGCAGGGGGGGCTCCAGTGAGCTGGAGAAAGAAAAGGGGGCTCAACCCTCCAGGGGGCGCACTCACACCTTTGCCCGTCCCACCCTCTCCCTCCTGCATCCCTGCCCAAGGGGTTAACCAATGAGCTGCCCCCTTCCCTCCAAGCCTTTGCCGATGCTGTTCCCCTGCCCTTCCCGGTTTAGCCGACTCCCGCTGATCCCTGAAGACACCTTTCTCCTCCGAGGTTCCTCCTCAGGCCCCGGCAGATCAGCTGCCCCCTCCATTGTTTCCATGTGGCCACGTGGCATGTCACATTGGCCAGGATTCACCACTGTCACTAGATGTGGGCCTTCCGGGGACGGGCGCCTGCAGCACCAGTGGGTCACCGCGGCCGGGCTCGGCAGCAGCTCTCAGCAGCCGTCACTAGGTGCTCTTGCTGGGTAATGGGGTGGGTGTCCCCATCTGGGGGAAGGCATTCCTTTATTAACAAACTGACGTCCATCTGGGCCAGGCCCTCGGCGGGGGCGGCGGGGAGGGAGGTGAGCTGGGAAGATGGAAGTCAGCCAGACCCAGCCCTGCTGTGAGGGAGCTTGCGGAGTGCCAGCTCGGGACGAGGATATTCTAGGGAGACAATGTGGGGCTGGGGGCAGGGGGCACCAAGCCGGAAGCTTCCGGCTGAGAACACAGGGTCTTGCAACGGGAAGGGGACTGCCATCAGAGCAGAGCTCCCCTGGGTCCCCTCATGTGCGGTGGGGTGGCCCCAGCAAGGGTGAGCTCCGGCCGGACACGGCCTGCAGGAAGCCCTGGGTGGCATTCAGCCAGTCCCCCACCTCGGCTGAGGGCTCAGGGGAAGGTCCGAGACGCTGGGCCCCCAAGTGGACGAAAATGTCCAGGACCCCAGGCGCGGGGCAGGAGCATGGTGGGTAGAGGTCCCTCTGCCCAGAGCCCTGAGCCCTCCCCACTTCACGCTCCGTCTAGCAGAGCTGGGCCCAGGCCCAGCCCAGATGCAGCGCTGCTGGGTAGAGGGTGGGGAGCCTCTGAGGGGCTCCCCTCGCTCTCCCAGCCCCGACATGGGGGCTCCCGGCGGGCAGAGCCAGGCCCCCCTGCCTCAGGGCCTTGTGGTCGCCTTGGCTCCCGGGGGCTCCCGTCGGACACCCCTGGGGCTGGGCCCGGCCGAAGCTGACCCGGCACAGCCAGCCTCCCCAGCAGCCGCCGCCACAGGACACCAGAGCACAGCGGGGAGAGCACCTTTATTGTCAGAGGGTTACAGGCTTCCCGCCGCCTCTGACCGCCCCTCCGTGAAGACAGGCCTGCAGGAAGCCACGTCTTGGCTCCCACACGGCCAGCCCTGCCTCAAAGTGGGCAGTCGAGGCCTCAAGGGCAGGGAGAGGTTACCAGGGCCCAGAGGGACCAGGCCACAGCCTCCCAGGCGCACCAAGGGCGGTGGGGACGAGTCGCTCCTGCCACGAGGGGAGACGCACCTGGGGCGGTGCCAGCACCTGTGAATGTCTGAGTTTGCAGCCGTCGCTGAGACAGCGAGAGAGGAGCACCAGGGCCAGTCCAGGGCACAGGGGACCCGACACCGGAGAGGCCTCGAGCGCTGTGGCCTTGAGAGCTGCTCTGGGGCACCGGGGACCTGGGTGTCTGCTGCGGAGCCTGGCTGGGACCACAGCGCCGAGGGAGGGAGGATCTCTCCCCGGCAGGGCCTGGGAATCAGGCAGCAAGCCCTCCTCCTCCTTGGGACATAGGACTTGCCGTGTAACGCAGAAGTGGCCAACCCTGCAGCTTTCCAGAGAGCCTGGGAGAGGGCAGGGCTGCAGGGATGGCCCCTGGAGGGTGCACATTTGCATAAATCCTCCCTCCTCCCAGCTCAGCGGTGGAGGCCCTGGCAGGGTGGGTGGGGTCAGAGAGATTGGGATGCAGCGGTGGGCAATGCCAATTCGGTCTGAGGGTCTTTGCACCCCAACGCTCCTCTCTCACGGTCTCCAAGTCCACGTGACTATTATGGGTTTAGTCAAGGTCTCCCTGGCCTCCGAGAGCAGCTACAGGCCAAGCTGCTCCCCAACCCATGGACCAGACCCCGAGCCCAGGGAGAGGAGTCGAGGAAGGAGGCCCAGGGCCCCCGCTGTCTCGTGCTGGGCAGGGCCCTGCCCTCCTTCCCAGCTGGAGCCTCAGGAGCCACCCGGCCCGACACCCGCCCTGAGTTTCCCCGTGAAGAGGGGAAGCCAGCAGGGTAGAGAGAACCTGGGGTCAAACCCTGCCCCAGCCATCCATGGTCCGGGGGCCTTGGGCAGGTGAGTTACCCTCTGCAAGCCTCCGTCCCCCGTGTAAAGTCGGGGTAACAAGCCTACCTCCTAAGGGTTAAATGAGACAATGTAGGGAAGCTCCTCGGACAGGCCCAAACGATGCAGCGACCCAGTAAAAGATGAGTATTATGACTATTCTCACAGCCCACGTGGCCCACCAGACCCCGTCTCCAGCAGGGAGTGCGGGTGAGGAGGGACGGGACCAGGGCAGGGCTCTGGCCTCTGGCCCCTGCCCCTGGAGCTGCCATCTGTCCCCAAGGCCCCCAGCCCCCAGGAGCCAGTGTCCCTGACGATCGTCCAGGCCTGGAGCCCGGTCCCACCCGGGGTGTCCTCAGGTGCCAGTGGCAGCACAGGCCCCGGGGCTGGGTCTCTGGCGGAGTCGGGGCTTGTCCTGGAGCGCTGGCCTCTCACTTCCCGCCGCTGGCCCGGCCAGCGCTCCTCTGCCCAGGGTCGGGGCCAAGCAGGGCAGCCAGGGAGCCATCGGCGGGGGGGCCACCACGCTTCATCTTGAGGTTGGCTCTCAGAGCGGTGTCCTGGCCGGAGCCCCCATCAGGGGAGGCCAGGGGATCTGGAAGGAGAGCAGGAGGGCGGGCTTGCGCAGGGCCTTGGGAGCAAGCAAAGCACCTTCACTTCCAGCCCCGCCAGCAACGGAAGCTCTGCGCCCAGTGAGGACACGACAAAGCAGCAGCTGGCTTCTACTCGTCACGCATCCATTCACTTACTCATTCATCCATTCATTCATTCATCCACTCATTCATCCATTCATTCATCCATCCACTCATTCATTCATTCATCCACTCATTCATCCATTCATTCACTCATTCATCCATTCATTCATCCATTCATTCATCCATCCACTCATTCATTAATTCATTCATCCATCCGCTCATCCATGCGCTCATTTCATTCATTCTCCCATTTGCTCATCTATTCATTCACCAATTCACTCATTCATCCATTCTTCAACAACTGCTAACCAGGGCTGGGCTCCAGGCCCTGCAGAAGTGCCAGGGAGAGACATGGAAACCCCACCCCACAAGGGAACTGAAGGCTCAGCAGAGCACGGTGGGGAGACAGGAGGCGGCTTCAGGGAGGAAGAGATCCTGGCGCAGGTCCTGAAGCGGGAGCTGGTGCTCAGGAGGCCGAGGGACCAGCCTGATCAAAGGTGCAGAGGCGGGAACGGGCCTGGGGTAACCGGATGATGGCTCTGTGTCACTGGACACCAGGCTATGCTGGGGAGGGACTTGGGACCTGGATGTCGGTCACGGGCAGCAGGGAGCCACGGAGGGTCCTTGAGCAGGGGTGGGACAGGGCCAGACTGGCAGCCAGGTGAGGGGCCGCTGGGGCAGGGAGAGCAGGCACCAGAGGCAGCAGCATGAGGGCAGCAGGGAGGCGGAGCAGAGGGAGATTCGGACTCGGCGGCCGCCTGTGGGCCTGCCTGTCCCCAGGTCCTGGTCACTACGCACCGTGGATCCCAATCATGTGCTCCAGGATGAGGACCCTCTCAGCCAGGATCTTCAGCGCCTCCCGCAGCTGCTGCACCCCCTCGCCCTGGGGGGGAGGAAGCAGCCAAGGTCAGGGCCGTCCTGCTTCAGTGTACTGTCCCAGCCCTCCCCACGCCCGCCACTTCCCTCCTGTCACCAACATCAGTACAGCAGCCATCATAGGGTGGACATCCTGGCGCCAGGGCTGGGGTTCGAATTACTATTCACAGACACGGAACTTGACGCACAGAGAGGGTAACCAGAGTCCTGTGGCCACACAGCCTGGAAATGGCCGACCGGGGCTTCACACCCAGACCTGTCTG
This sequence comes from Balaenoptera physalus, assembly GCF_965194825.1. NCBI lineage: Eukaryota > Metazoa > Chordata > Mammalia > Artiodactyla > Balaenopteridae > Balaenoptera > Balaenoptera physalus. Next base: position 85,152,862 of record NC_138898.1, read on the forward strand.
CCTCCAGCCTGGGCTCGTCCTGCTCCCATGGCTGCCTGCTGCTTCCTCTGTGTGCCCTTCTTTCCAGAAAATACTCTGCTGTGGGCAGAGCACCTAGTACGGGCCCACGGGTTGGGGGTGCTTTGCTTGTTTCCTTCCTGGCACTGCCCACCCGAGAGATTTCCACAGTGGTCACCCGGGCGAGAAAAAGAGAGGGCAGAGTCACGGCTTCTGGAATGCCAGCAGGAGGACGCGATGATGGCACGTCTGCATTTCTGGGACCCAGCCTACACTTGGGCGAAGGACCTCGTGTGTCGAGACACGTGAATGAGCTGATTAATTGAGAAGACAGGTGACAAGGCCACTTTGAAATAAAAAGTGATGGTGGAGAGACAAGGCCCCGCCCTGGAGTCAGCAGCAAACAGGCATCTTTGGCTGGTAGAACATGACAGCTCTGTCATGACATTCAGATTAATTGAGCTTAAAACAAAAGAAAACCAAAAGCATGCTACTGAGTTACAAGAGAGAGGACTTCCCACCATAGGCCGTGAGAAGCCAGGCTGTGGGTGGTGTCTGGGATGGGGGTGTCCCAGCAAGGAGCAGGGGGTCCAGGCTCCCTCTGTCAGGACCCGGCTAAGCCTCGGTCCCTGGGCCACAGGATGCACGCTGATGAGATGGGGCGGGGGAAGTCGTGGGTATCCTCTCTGTCTCCCATCACAAGTGACCCCCGCATCCACATCTTCCTCCCACTGCCTCCTGTGCCCAGCACGGCTGCCCTGATTCCAGCCTCTTCCCCCTTCTCCAGTCCTGCAAGGACCTCCGGAAGGTCCCCTGGCCCCAGCTTCACCCCTCCAGCCCAGCCCGCCTCCCACCTCTGCAGATACCCCCACCCCTGGCTTAGAGCCTCCCTCAGCTCTCTCAGTTAAGGGGCACTGTGTGCCCACCGAGCTGGCCAGCCCGCTGAGCCCTGACACTCCCACGGGACTCATTCTCAGCTTGCAAGACCTCCCCTGCTAGCCCTACTGCCTCCGCCCCCTTTATCCATCACCCTGGTCCCCAGCCTCCTCTCCTGGTCCCAGAAGGCATGGCTCCCCACAGCCATGCTGGCACTCCATCTGTGCCCCCTCCCCGTCCCATCTTGCCTTGGCCCCTGTGTGCTCCCAACCTCACTCTTTCCTCGTCCTCTCCCACATCCACATGCCCACGTATCCTTCAGTCCACCACCACGACCTTGGGCACACCCGTGTGCCAGGTGCTGTCATGGGAGAGTCCTGTCCCTGGAGAGGGACCCCACGGCTTGAAGCCTCCTTAAAAGAAAGGTCTTTTCTGCAGGTCCGTGGTTCCTCCGGCCCTCTCCGGCAGGGTCTCCCCCCAACTCAGGCCCCAGGCCGGTCACCCCATCTGTGCTACCCCATTGCAGCCAACTTCACCCTGTGCTGCAGTCGCTATTCACTCAGCTGTGTCCCCCGCTGGACTGGGACCCCATTCACCCCGTGACTGATGCCCGGCTCAGGGCCGATGGTGGCAGTCCAGCTCTGTTGGGTACCCGCTCTCCTGCTGAGACACAGCCAAGGGGCAGGAGGGAAGCATGGGCCCAGGGGCACAGTTACCTCGGCGGTAGCTTTCTCCTCCTCTTCCCCCTTCCCGCCAGGCTCGCCCTGGGAAGAAAGTCATGCAGTCAATGATGGGTGCGGGGTGGGGCGCTTCTCCACCCTCTCCAGCTTCTCTCCCTGGGCACCCCTGCACAGCCTGGCACAGGGTTGATTTTAGGGGCTTAATTCTGTTTCTAGGGAGGGAGGAGTCAGGTTTGGAACCCCACGAGCTCAGGTGTTGGCCCTTCCAGGGATCAAGTCCCCTGCATCTCAGGCCTCTGCTTCCCTGACTCTAAAATGGGGCCAGTAACATCAGCCTCACAATAACACCTAGGTGGTCACTTACTCCTGTGTGACCTTGAGCAAGTTACTTTACCTCTCTGTGCCTCGATTTTCCCATCTCCAAAATGGAGCTAATAGTAGCCTCATAGAGCTATTAGGAGGATTAAATAAATCAATCTCAATAATAAGCTTGGAGAAGGCATGGCTTTGGAGGCTAACACTCCTGGGTTTAAATCTTGGCTCTACTGTTGCCTAGCTGTGTGACCTTGGGCAAGTTGCTTAACCTCTCTGAGCCTTAGCTGCCAGTTCTGGCAAATAGGGAAAATAAAGCACTGTCTCATGGGGTCACTGTGCAGCTTAAACACTCTATGGATGAAGAGGGTTTCCACATAGAAGATGCTCAGCAAAGATCCACCCCTTTCCCCCCAGCCCCATGCCCCTGACATAAGACTTGGGCACGAAGGAGGTACCCACCTCCTTGGCCCTGGAGATAGGGGCTGAGACTCACGAATTCTTATTTCCAAGAGGGGAATTAGAGGTCAGCTCTCTATGTCTCTATTCCTAGAAGGTTCAGAGAAGGCAAGGGACTCTGCAGGTCACACAGCACATTAACCCAGGGGCCTGGGCTCCCTGGAAGGGACCTCAGGACTCTCATCCAAGCCTCACAACAGGAGGCTATTTCAGTCCTTACTTCATACGCTCAGTGAGGGGGCTCCCACCTCCCAAAGTCACCCCTTCTCAACTTGGGCAGCTGGCACTGCACCCAGGTTGCCCGTTTCTCTCCCCCCGCCCCATCCTGGCTGGGCTGGATCTGGCCATGCCTGGGGAGGCTGGGGGGCTGAACTCAGCCAGGCCGCCTGGGGCAGATGCCCGCCCCCCTGGTACCCTGGGCCTGCACCAGAGCCCATCGTCCTGGGGGTGGCCCATCCACACGGTCCCACACTTACAGGCGGCCCTGTCACGCCCCGCTCTCCAGCCAGGCCCTGCAGAAAATCAAACAAAGCAGATTAGGCTTTGCCTGTCCTTGACAGCCTCTCAGTCCTCCGCTGGCCCTCCCCCTGCACTGGGCTCTGGAAATCTGAAAAATGGATGGGGGGAAGAGGATGGCGTAGAGGAAACACGAAGGCCACAGCTGGGGGCCTCCCTGGTAGCCCTCCATCTCCTCACCTGTGAAATGGGGCAATGCCAAGTACGGTTATCACTCGGAGAAGGGGACCGGCTGGCAAAGCACACATCCCCCCAGCACGCGAGAGAGGGGCCCTCAGAGAACGAGTGACAGCAATGGTGATCGTGAGGGTGTCTGCGTGGACACCCCATCAGCGCTGATGCCCAGCCGGAAGGCTCCCTGGGGCCCCAGACCTGTGCATCCAGCCGTCCTCCAGCACCCTCACCCGGCCAGCCAGGAGGCGCTCCCACTCGACTTCTCCAAAGTGGAACTCCTGGTTCCCCCCCAGACCCGCCCCCACCCTGCAGTCTCTCCTCTCGGAAACGGCTCCGCGGTCCCGCGGCTGCTCCCACACACACCTTGGAGTTAACCTTCCCTTTCCCTCCCTCACCAAATTTATTCCATCAGCCAGACCTGTCAGGTTCACTTTCTAAGTATGTCTGTTCACTTTGCCATTTCCTCTGTGCTGCTGTGGCCTCCTCCCTGGTCTCCCTGCTCCACTGCCGCCTCCCCCGCCTTCCATCCCTCCCGCAATAGCCAGAGGGGCCTTGGAAAGCTGTAAATCAGGTCACGGACTCTCCCTCCCTGAACCTCGATGAGTCCCCTTTCCACTGTGACCCAAATCCACACATCAGCCCTGCAGGTAAGGCCCTGCCCACTTCCCCCCCTCATCTCACCCCACACTCTCCTCCACTCAGTATGCGCCATGCATTTCCCTGCTTCAAGACCTCTGCACCTGCTCTCCCCTCTACTGGAACGCTCCTGGCATCTCTGCAGGACTGCTCCTTCCCGTTCCTCGGGTCTCAGTCAGAATGTCACCTCCTCCTATCTGTCACCCCCTCCTGTCACCATAGGTCTTTTCCCAGTTACTCTCTATCACGTCTGCCTCCTGCACTAGACTATCAGCTACCGGAGGGCAGGGATCCCCACTTCCTTGTTCTTGTGCCCAGTACAGTGTCTGATGCAATTAAGCCCCAGGACATACGTAGTTAATGAATAGCATTCATTAAGGGTCTCCGAAGAGCCTGGCATTCTCCGCCTGTTTTCCCCATTATTTCTCACAATGAACCTACCCAGAAGGGATTTTTATCCTCATTTCACAGATGGAGAAACTGAGGCCCAGGGGCTCAGGGACTTGTTCAGGGTCACCCAGCTGGAAATTGGCAGAACCAGGCTTCAAACCCAGGGCTGTCCGTCCCACTCAGGAGAAAGTCGGGACCACGTGGTCCCCTGTTATTGTCCCTTCTCGCTCTTCTTTGACCCCTGACTAGGAGACATCCCTCCCCACAAACCGCCAATTTTCAGAGGCCTCGACTCCTTAGCAAGGATGGAGACGGAGACTGGGTCATCAGACTGGCCCCACCATCCACAATGAAGCCACGGTCCAGCCCATCTGACGGCCATTCTGACATTGTCAATACTGGGACAATGGAGAATTGGAACCCAGCTCCATCCCTGCAGTGTAGGGGGCTGGGTGGGCCCTGGCAGTGGGTCCTGGAAGGGGGCTCTTTGACACCTGTTCAGTGGGGCCCTGGGGAGCCAGACACAGGCCGGGCACTGCCTGGTGCCCCTGGCATCCCAGCCCTGGCTACAGACCCTCAGGTTTAAGGAAGGACCACTGCAAGGAGGAAAGGGGCCAAGATGCCACCAGCCTGAAGACGCCCCATGCTGATGCCCGGTCACACTGTCTCGAGCGGGGCTAGACGAGCAGCTCTGACTTGGTCCCCTTGAACCTCCTTGGAATCTTGCAGGTCCTGGGTCCCCACAAGGCTGCTGTGGGCACGGTCTCCACAGCCACCCAAGGCAGCCCTGCCCGCAAGGGCCTGGAAGACCCTAAAAATCAACAAGCCGGCAGGATCAACCACCCCAAAGCACCCACTGGCACTCTGCTGCCCTGCTGTGTGACTCTGGCAGATGACAGAGTCTCTCTGAGCCTCCACTGCCCCATCGCTGCTGGGACAGAATAATGGGATCCCTTCGCACCGCTGACCTGCCCTGTCGCTGTGCGCTTGGGCCGCTGGAGGAGCCCCACTGCCCCCAGCCCTTTCCGTGAGAGCATCTGTCGGCCTTTCACACACCCTCCTCCCCCTTTTCCTGCCCTTTTGTCAGGGCTGAGCAGGCCCAGCCTGAAGGGAGGAGGGAGCCCCCAGCACCGGAGAACCAGGAGAGACCGCGTTGCTGGCACAGGGCTCCTGGCATGTGGAGCTCGGCCAGACGCCCCCTGCCAACCTCCTACAGTTCCCGGGGCCTCTCCGACCCTCACCGCAGTCCCGTCACTGTCACTGTCGTTCTCTCGCCCGCCCCCACCCCTTCTCTCTGGGGCCTGTGGCTGGGAGCCCGAGGGGCCAGGAGGGTGCTCTGGGGGCCCCGACCCCTGGCTGACCTGGCCACCCCACCTGACTCAGGAGCGGATCAGGTCTGAGGGCCTCCTGCCCCCCCTGCAGCCACCCCCCGCCCCCAGGCCCCGCCCGCCGGCCTGGTCTGTACCACATCCGCCCTGGCTCTGCCCTACGCCGTGCACCCCACTGGCCCTTCTCCTCCACGCCGCATCCTCCTGGTGTGAAAACACACGGGGGACGACAGAGAGAGATCAGGAGCCGTGGGACACTGGTTCTTTGACGTCTAGAACATGTGCTCTAGAGGGCTGGCCTCTCGCCCCGGGCTCCGGCTGTGTCCTCGGCTGGCGTGGCTGGTGCCCTCCCTGTGTCTGGGGAATATTTGTCAAATGACTAAAGGGATGAATGAATGTGTGGGACTCCTGAGGTCCCAGCACCCACAGGGCCAAGCCCCGGATCTACCTCCCTTGCAGTGGGAGGGGGGGGCACCTCTCAGCCACTCCACCCCACCGGGGCCTGAGTTCCAGGGACCTCAGAGCCCTCGGTCTGGATGAGGCCCAGGGGAGGGGCTGCAGGAAGCTCCATGCAGACATCCCCAGACGCCACCCTTGCTGCTTCTACGTCCCGGACCCCCCCCTCCTCCATGTGACCTCCCCCCCAGGTCCCTGGGCCCCTGCAGCACAAGGCACATCCCCCTGGCAATTTATTTCTCTTTCACTCCTTGTGACAATCCACCAGGGAGGCCCTGTACACCCCGTCTTAGCAGCTGAGGAAGCCAGAGCCCAGAGAGGCTGCCTTTCTGCCGAAGGTCACACAGCTGGGAGGCAGAGCAAGCTGGGGTTCCAGGCCACACAGTCAGGCATCAGAGTGCCCCCCTCACAGGCAATTTTCCTTGAGGAAGGGCCATGGGCTGGGGTGGACCTTCTGTGATCCTGGCCCAGCTCCACCACACCCTCCGGACGACCTCAGGTGGCACCTGGGTCTCAGCTCATTTATGAACCGGGAACCATGTTAGCACCTCCCTGGCATAGGCAGAGTGGGCAGCAAAGGGCCGCTGCTGCTAACAAAACCAGGACCCCATGCCTGCCTTCCCCTGGGGCCCGCCTGGACCCAGGTGGGGACCGGCCAGGTGGGCTGGCTCCTTCCTGAGCAACTGTGCTGGTAAGAAGCCTGGCTCCTCCTTTCCTGGGGAGACAATGCCCCCTCCCTTGCCAGAAATGGGAAAGACCTTACCTGGGATCCTGGTGCACCTGGGGGTCCAGGGGGACCGTGTGGTCCAGGGGGACCTGCCGGCAGAGTCACAGATGGTCACCTGGGGCCAGAGAAGCCCGCTGCCCCCATCAGCTCTGGCGAGGACCTTTCCACCCTCCCACCCCAGCCCCTGCCCTGGGTCTGTCTCCATGGGCAGCAAAGGAAGGTGCGGTGAACGAATGGTGGGGGAGGGGGGCACCCGTTCCCTTGGCCTCCCCTGCCCACCGCCAGAGCGGAGAGCCCACCTCCACCCACTCTCCCTGCAGCCCTGACACCACAACCAGAGCCCCATCCACGGGGCCACCCCGCAGCCCCTCCCCAGCCGGCTAGTCCCCCGGCAAATCTCGAGTCTCTCCCTCCTCGGGACCTCAGACCTGACCCCTCTGAGGCCATCCTTCTTGCCTGGGTTACTACAACTGCTGCCTGACCATCTGCCCTCCACGCAGCCCCCCAGAGTGACCTTTCAAATAGGTCCCTCTCAGCCCAGCCTCCTCCACCTTCATCAGTCAGATGCCCCCTTCTGGAAAGTTCCTCTGCATCCATGCTTTTGCCGATGCTGTTGCTTCCTCCTGGAGCTTCTCCAACCCTCCACACCCCAGCAAACTCTTTGCTACTAGTCTCAGGCTAAGCATCACCTCCTCCAGGAAGTCTTCCAGGAAACTACCCCGCCTCTTCTCTAGGCAAAGCCCTGACACAGACCAGCCGCTACCTCTGGCCACTGTCGGTTTGCATGCCTGCCACCCCCACGGGCCAGGGAGTGCCCAGAGGGTCAGGCCAGGCCTGATGAGTACAGCGCAGGGAGTGGTGTTCCTGACTGAACTTCCCGAATGCTTGGAAGAGGGAGGCCTCCGTCCCCAGTGGCCAGCACAGGTCTGTGCCTCTTGGGCTGCTAGGCTGTACCAGTGTGCCCCCGGCATGCTTAGGGAGGACCTGCAGGAAAGTGTACCCCTGGTGGGGTGACGATCTGGATTCAGTCTAGCTAAAAGACAAACACCCTCCCAGCTCACTCCCAAATACCACCTTTTAAATGGGGCCACCCTGGCCCAGCTGCTCGCCCAGCCCTGCTTTCTCAGACCCTATGGGATTCACTGATAGTATTTGGGTACTGTTTGCCTTCTCCACTAGAACGTAAGTACCATGAGGACGGGAATCTTTGTTTTGTTTATTTAAGTATCCCAGGAGCTTAGAACACTGCCCAGCTGAACAGTGCTTGGTGAATATTTCCTGAATTCATGAGAGAGTGAATGAATGACAGAGAATGAGTGCCCGGGTCTGGAGCCCTAATCAAGAGGTGCCCCACCCGCTGGCCCCCAGGGCCTCCGTTGCTCGTTCATTCACAGGTAGAACCTGTCAGAGGAGACTTCCACACACCTGGGTGCCAGCCCCGCCCCACACTCCCCTCCTCCCCCAGTGAGGATCCCATCCCATCCTCTCCCCACACTCCCCTCCTCCCCCAGTGAGGGTCCCATCCCGTCCCCTCCCCACACTCCCCTCCTCCCCCAGCGAGGGCCCCATCCCGTCCCCTCCCCCAGGGCCCTGCTCTCTGCCTGCAGGCCCAGGGCCTCCCGTCGCTTCTGGGCACCTGCCCCGCCAGCTCCCTGGGTCTCCCGCGTGGCCCTCACACCGCCCGTGCGGACCCTGCCTCCCCATACCCAGAGAATCCCTGCTCTGGCTCACACGAGGGCAGCCTGGGGCTGCATCATGTGGGTGTCAGGGCTTGTTCTGGCAGAAACACTGTCCAGTCCCAGGGGAGCTGCCGCCCGAGAACAAGAGGCCCCACCTCAAGCCACTGCTGGCTGGAGCAGACCCAGTGCCCTGCCAAGGCCATGACCCCCAACTGGCCCCCTCAAGGCCCCTTTGTCCAGGCCAAGCCCAGGAGGGGTTACCAGTGGAGACCAGCCTGTGCTGTGGCCCTCTGTGCTCACCTGGAGGGCCAGGGGGGCCCCGGGGCCCTGGGACGCCCGCCAGCACCGTGTCCACGGCGGCAGAGGCCAGCTGCGCGTCTGCATCTGCGGGAAGGGCAGAGCGGCCCGTGACCTGGGGGGCAGGGCTGGCGGGGCTGCGGGGCTAGAGCTGAGATCCCCCGGAGCCGGGACGGGCATGCCCGGCCCCACTGGGCCTCACTGCAGCCCTGGTGAGCAGTTGCCATTGCTCCCACGACTCAGAGGAGCACACAGAGGCCAAGTCAGAGGGCAGGGGAAGCCCCGTGGGCTCCATTTAAAGCACAAACTCCTTCCTGAACACTCCAGGCCCTTGACTCTGGCCCCACCTTGCTTACCACCCAGGCTGGACGTTCTTCCAGGGTCCACCCCACACACCCATCGTGACGTACCTGACTAGCTCACTCCTGTGGGGCCTCCTCCAGGAAGCCCTCCCTGCCCACCCCTGTGATTCAGGCGCAGGTCTTAACGCTCAAGGGAGGACTATGCTGCCGCGGGGCGGAGGGGGCAGAAGCACCTGCAGGAGGGGGCTTGGGTTTCTCCTACAGCTGACAAAGCGGTCCCTGGGATGTCACCCATTCAGAATTTCAAGTCAGTCCTGCTTCTTAAAACCCTTCCCACTCCCCAGGGCCCTTAACTAAAACGATGCCCGCGTGGGCTGCCGGCCCCACCCCCACCCCCGTCCGCGGGGCCTCCCTGGAACCGCCCTCCCCGCGCGCTGGGGCGGCTGTGTGTGTGCTCAGAGGCGCCCTCTCGCGCTAGACTGTAGCCTCTGCAGGCAGGAGGCTGTTTTGCTCAGGGCTGTACGTGGCGGGCGGGTAAAAACAGAGTCCACACGTCATAGGTGATCCATCAACACATGTCCAGTGGCCTACAGTGAGGGGATTTGTGGAGAGGACATGGGGTAACGGATGACCCGAGGCCAGGCCAGAGAGCGGAGTGACCCGTGGGGGTCAGACCCCGGGGCAGGAGCTGAGCGCGGGTTGCCGCCCCACCCCGCATCAGTGCCCCCCAGGCGACCCCGCCCCCCACTTGGCAGAGCCAAGGCTCCCCTCGCTGACAGTCCGCTCGCTTCATGGGGTCCTCTGGGGAGGGCTGGTCCCCCTGAAGACAAGCTCAGGCCGGCCCTCCCGCCCCACCCCACAGGCATGACACTCACTGTCCTTGTCTGTCGGCGGCTGCAGGGAGTAGAGGACGCCTTGGGGGCCGTTTGGAGGGAGGCCTGGGCTGCCTGCTGGGCCGGGGGGGCCGGGGGGGCCGGGGCGCCCCATCTCTCCAGGAAGCCCACGGGGCCCTGGCGGCCCCAAGAGGCCTGCAGTGGGGAGGAGAGGAGTCACAGGAGGGCCGGGCCTCGTGGCTGACGTAACAGAGACGAGAAACAGACCCTGAAGGGGACGGGGCTGGCGAGGGCCGATAGTGGCCTCCAGGCCCAGGGACGCCCTGGAGGGCTCTTCCGGGAGCTAATAACATGACTTCCCCTTCCCAGCCCAGTGCACAGGGGACCCGGGGCAGCTGGATGGGAGGTGAGGGAGGCAGGGACCACAGACCCAGTGGGGGCTCCGGCCAGATGCCCTCTGCCCGCTCCAGGGACCTCAGCTGTGGGGAACGGGCGCCGAGGGTGGCAGCCAGCCTGGGCCAGCCCTGTACCTGCCCTGACAGGGCCCAGGAGTTGCTGGGTGGTCTCTGGAGGTGTTGTTTACATGGCTGAGCACAACCCCCAGCCCCCAGGAGCCCCCCCGGACACCTGCGCCCACAACTCCAGAAGCCTTCTCTTCCCACAGCCCAGGGCGAGACGGAGCCCTAAGGTGCTTGGGGTGAGGCTGCCGTAGGGGTGGCAGTGGGAAGAAGTGAGCCTGGAGCCCCCCAAGATGGCAGTCATTAGCCCCAGCAAGAAAGGGGGTGTCTGGGATGCCTCGCCTGCTCAGACAGGGGAGAAACCCCAACCCCCTTCCCCCAGTGGACAGAGTCGGGTCGGGGCTTGTGGGGGGGTGTCCTTACCAGGAGGACCCGCTGGGCCCTTCTCTCCTGCCTGGCCCCGGTCACCTTTGGAGCCTGGGGGACCTGCAGGCCCTGGTGGTCCCGTCTGTCCCGGGGGCCCTGGGGATAGAATGAAATGAGGCCTGAGAACACTGTGGGCTGAGCTGCCCCCCGTGGCTCCAGGCTTGACCACCTGGGCTGTCCGGTCAGACATGCCTCCAGGAATCCGGCCCACCTGGGGCCCCTCACAATGGGCAAAGGGACCATCATTAGCTCACATCAGTCATTACAGCTTGCAAACCATTTTTGTTCCTATTAACTTCTATGATCTCAAGAGCTACTTGTGTCCCCACTTGACAGATGGGGAAACTGAGGCTCAGAAAGGCGTGGCCCTTTGCTCAAGGTAGCAGAGCCAGGCTGTAAATAAGTCAGAATCCTCTCTCCACGTCCTACTGTCTTCCTGCTCATTCCTTCCCAATGAGGCCTCCTTAGAGACCCCAGGAAGCCCTGAAGGATATGCCTGCCCAGCTTCAGGGTCTCCAGGCCCCAAGGGTGGGCAGGAGTAGATGGAGAGGCCAGAGTCCCCCTGTGTGGCCTGGGGACAGCCCCTTCTCTCCCTCTGGAAGCCCTGGGCCTGGGGAGGGTGCTCAAAAATGCCTGCTGAACTGATGGAGGCCCTGGAGCTGCCCGTTTCCAGAGAGATTCCCAGCTGCTCGCCAGGATTTCAGGGCTCACCCAGGTGTCAGCATTTATAGGGTTTGTGCTCCACCTGGTGGCCATTCTTGGGAACTGCACGTCCCGGTAAGAAGAAAGGTGCCCCAGGAGACCCGGAGCCTCTCCCAGCTTCCTCCCTCCCCTCCAGGGGGTGTTGGGGCCTGGGTCCTCCAGGGGATGAGAAGCCCCCCCTTCCCCCCAGCCCCCGCCCCCTCCTCAGTCCCAGAAGAAGGATCTGAAGATGAGCATGGGGCAGCCCTCTGGAAATGAGACTTTGGGGAGAGTGGCTAGAGAGGTGTGGGGGGCTGGGGGCGGGGCCCAAAGTGAGATGCCCCCTCCTCTCATAGCAGGCCTAAGCTCACCCCTACACCCTCCAAGCCTCCAGAGACTGCAGAATATCTGATGCTTCCCTGGCCCCAGGACTGGCCACTGGAGGCAACTCTCCCACTGCTGGGGGTCTACAGGCAGGGGAGGGGATGGAGCGTGTGCTCAGAGCTGAGTCTGGGCAAGAGTGCTAAGAAGCTGGGGGCTCAACCTGGGGACAGGAGGAGGGAAGGCGTCACCTGCAAAGGGCTCCAGTAGGGCCAAGAATCACTGAGTCAAAATGGCCCTGGATTGCTGGGTGACCCCAGGGGTCACTTTTCTGAGCCTCAGTTCTCTCCTCTGTAACCTGAGCTTTACGAGCTTACTGGAATGATTAGCAATGATATCTGTACAGACTAGGGTGATATAAAAATATTTAATAACTGGCACAGCACGGATACTGACCAGTCAGACGAGATCTCAGCCTTAAACCCTTGAGTTCAGCCACACAGACAGTGCCAGCTCACCGCCCAGGGTAAAGCCCCAACGCTTCTCCTGGCACGTGGCAGCATTCAACAATGCTGACTACTAGTATTACAGTTATTATTACTGTTCTGCAGTCCCAGGGAGCAGAGCCCAAACCAATGGATAGAAGCTGCAGAGAGAAAACGTTTACCTCTGACTTCAAAGTGTGGTGGGAAGGGTGAAAACAACAGGTGAGTGGATGTCTTCCAACTTGGGTCAGAGAGTTCAGAGAGGATCCCCCAGAAGGGGGGCAGTCAGTAAGCTGCCTGTCCCTGGTGGTATGCAGGCAGGGGCTGCTGTAAAATTGAGCCAATCAAGGATGGAGCTGGGCTGGGGGCCTAAGTGCAGATGCGAAGGGGCAGCGGGGCAGTCAGTGAGGACAGTAGCTGGACTGTGAGGCAATAAGGAATGGTGAGGACTGCGGCAAACTGCAGAGCTTGAACGGGATCTGCAGGGGCAGCTGTGACTTAGCTGCAGCTAATTGTTTCTCTTTTTTTTTATTTTTATTTTTTATATATTTTTTTGGCCACACCACACGGCATGTGGGATCTTGGTTCCCTGACCAGGGATCAAACCCTTGCCCCCTGCATTGGAAGTGTGGACTCTTAACCACTGGACCACCAGGGAAGTCCCAGCCAATTGTTTCTATTAAGAGACAGCCAACCCCAATGGCCAGATCTTCCATTTTTCTAAGAGAAGCGAGAAATCCTGGCTTTTATGTGAAATCCCCCCAGGTTTTAAACATTAGCTCAGTTTTTCAAAATACCACGTGGGCATGTATGACCGCCTTGTGCAGGCCCTGGGAGACCATGCCTCCCCTGTAGGCCTCACTCACCGGCCGGGCCCGTGGGCCTTCTCCTCTGGGGCCCGGGGTGGGCGAGAGGGAGGGCGTCAGGGAGGAAATCCTCGTTCCAGGGCGGTGCGGTGCTCTGGGGGGTCGGCAGGTCATTGTCCGGGCCCGAGGGCCGCTCTGCTGCTTCCAGAAGGAGAACCTGGGCCGGAGAAGGGCAGAGGGTCAGGCCCAGGCCAGGCCGGGGACACATGTGAATGGAAACGTGTGCCCCAGGAGACCAGCAGCTGCCCGCTGCTCTTGGGATCACCAGTCCCCTCGCTGGAATGTTCTCCCACCCCTGCCCCCCTCCCCTTCCCATTTCAGGAAGCCCTCCTGACCCTCGGGCTCAGGCAGGTCCCCTTTGGACACGTTCAGAGTCACCGTACTTTTCTCCTAGAGCGGCTGTCGCTGGGATTAGACAGTGGCTGTTGGAATAACGACCACGGTCACCTCCACTTCACCGGCTCCTCCCAAGGGAGGGACTGGGCCCGCCTCTCCCCCACACGCCTGGCTCAGGGCGCAGACAACGCAGTCAGGGAATGTTTGTGGATGAACAGATGGATGGAAGGAGGGAGGGAGGAAGGGAGGGAGGGAGGGGCAGAGGGAAAGAAAGGGAAGGGGAAAGGAAAGGAAAGAAAAAAAGAAGAAAGAAAAGAAAAGAAGGAGAAAGAATAAATAAATGGGCCCAGCTTGATGCATGATATTTAGCAGGAGCTCCAGAGAAACAAAGGTGGCCATGGTCACTCAGGGCCAGCCTGGAAAGCAGCCTGTCCTCTCCCCTGGAGGAAAGCAGGGGTCAAAAACCGAAAGGACCCAGGGCCTCGGTGGGAGACTCTCCCTAATTCACGTGAACTGGGAGCCAGGAGGCCTCAGAGGCCCTGCTGTCCCCAAAGAGGCTAGCAGGGGGCGCTGCGTGCCCGGGAGCCGCACAGGGCAGGCAGGCAGATGCTAGCACACAGTAGACCACCCCCCCAGCAGAGGGGGGCCCTGGGGTTCCCGGGCCATATCGGATGGAGCCCGGCTTCCTGTCCCGATCTGCCAGACGGGAAGGAAGAAGCCCAGTGTCTCACGTCCCCTCCAGCTCTTAGAAACCCGAATCCCGCGTCCTGCTAGAGTCTCCGACTCAGTGTGTGAGATGAAAGTGTTCTGAGGACGGGGCTGAGGGTGGGCCTGGCTGGGCCCCACCCCGGGCTGCCCCCCACCCCCCATCAGAATCACTGGTGTCTAATTCTGCAGGTGCTGCTGCCTGAAGGCATCCAAACTCCAGCCCCCTGGCCTATACCCCACCCTACGCCCATCCCAACAGGGGAGTCCGTACTTCCCGGAGGGCCTAATGGGCCCCCAGGCCTCTTCCAGTGCCCCTCCGCCTGCCTGTGGCCCTCGCTCGGCCCGTCATGTCCCCCCTCCCCAGGCCTGTGGCCTCAGGCTCTGTGACAGCCCTCTGCCTCCCCCACCTCCGCCTGCCCCCTCCCTCTCCTGCAGCCCCTGGTCCCCACAATCAACAGCAGTGGGTGAGGACCTCCTGCAAAGCAAACCCCCCTAAAAACTGCCAGTATCTACTCACACTTCGTACACAGGCGCCTGCCTTGGCCTCACCTGCGTCTCTTCCACCCCGCTCTGCTCCAGCTGCCCTGAACTCTCCCAGTGCCCCTCAAGCCCAAGACCGCCCCACCTCCAAGGCCGAGCTCCTGCAGGGCCCCCACCCGGCAGATTCTGAGATCCAGTGAGCTGTCCCCTCCTCCCTGTGTCTGGCTGACCCTCTGGGCAGAAGGGGGCCCTCCCCTCCTGTGTGTCCCCTCAGCTCCTGTACAATCACTTTGTGCCCACGGCCAGGGCGGCGGTGGGAGCAATGCCACCAGCCCCGCCCTCAGGAGTCGGGACCACCTGGGGAGGGGGCGCCCTCCTTGCTCTCGGTCCCCAGAGCCCAGCACAGGTTAAGTGCCATGTGATGGGGGAAGCTCAGACCCTGCTACCAGCCGGGCTGGTTTGAATCCCTGCTCTCCTACTAGGTGACCACTGTGTGACCTTGTGCAAGCATCGTGACCTCTGTGGGCCTCAGTTTTCCCATCAGCAAAATGGGGGTGATAACACTGACCCTGCAGGTCCACGGGAGATCGGGAACGTTCAATACATGGGCACCCTGGTTAGTCCTGCTAATGCTGGGACGGTGGGGGGGTCACGGGAACAAACGGCTGCCTTCCCAGCGCCCAGGCCTAGCTGGGCTGAGGTTTTGTGGCTGTGCCGAAAGGGTCCCTCTGCACGCCCCCTCCCACCAGTTCTGCAGTGTCCCGGGGCCTGGGTGACAGAGTCTCTGAGGACTCTTGGGAACAAAGTGGCACCCCTGCATCAGATCTCAGGTCCCCATCTGTGTTGGGTGGGTGGGTTCCTGACCCTTGAGGCTCCGGTGACCCCCAGGGCCCCTGTCTCTCAGCCCCTCTCCTTTCTGGTCCTCACAAGGGCTCATGAGGCAGGAAGGGCCGCTGCAGCCCCATCACAGGTGAGGTGGAAATAGAGGCTCAGAGACTGCAAGTGACTTGCCCAAGGTCACCCAGCAAGTAGGTGGTGGGGCCAGGGCCACATGTGGCGCCTCACCCACCTCCCCACAGCCGGGCCACAACCTTGGCCTCAGTGGAGCTTCACGGAGGCACAGAGAAGGGGAGCAGCTGGCTCAGATCACACAGCAGCTCAGGGGTGGAACCCCCCTCCTGAGCCCCGGAACCCCCTCTAGGAAGGGAGGGTTACAATTCCTGCCCCAACTACTGACTGTCCACTGGGAAGCTGACCGGCCACGGCCAAGTAGAGGAGCTGGGTGGCAGGGCAAGGAGACTTGTCTGTCGGTGCCCTGATGTGGGACCCAGAGCTGTGGGTGTAAGGATGGAGGTGAGGAGAATTGTCAGTACCTGGTGCCCCAGGGCTTGGAGGCAGGAGGGTGGGCAAAGGCAGGAGTAGCTCCCTTGTTTCTGGCCTGGCTCCGGGGATGGTGGGATTGCCACCAGTCAAACAGGGGCACAGGAGAGGGCAGGTTTGGGGGTGAAGGTGATCAGTCCGGGGGGTGAGTTGAGATGCAGTGTCTTGGGGGAACCTCCAGGTGGATATATTTAACAGGGAGTAGCCAGGAGCAGTAGGGGGTTTGGAGCAGCTTGGAAAGATCAAGGAGGGGGCACCTGGCCTGGGCTCCTGAGGTCAGGCCCAGCTCTCCTTTTGTGGCAGAGCTCCCAGGACTCCCAAGGGGACCCACCACCTGCAGCCTTGCCCCTGCACCAGACACCCGGCTCACTTCTTCCTGGGGCACTTCCACGCAGACACCAAGGCCCACAGAGCCCACGGACCCGGGCAGAGCAGCCCTGGCCACGGTCAAGTTAGAATCAGCCCCCACCAGAGTCCAAGTCCTCCTGGCCTGGCCATGGCCAACCTCCCAGAGAAACTGGCCCCGTTCCTGCCGGGCATGAGCACACCAGGGCGGGCAGCAGTGGGCGCGGGGACTTAGCCCAAGAAAACCAGACCTCGGCCAGCCTCGGAGGGCAGTGGCTCTGATGACGTCATGGCGGCCTGGCTGATTAGCCAGGACGCCGCCCTCCTGCACCGGAGAGCAGCCGGAGTTCCAAGGCTCCTGTGACCCTCACTCAGGGAAATGCCCTCGGGCTGCCTCCCACTCAGTCTGGTCCTTGGAGTCAGAGTGTAAATTGAGGGGCAGGAGAGGAAGGAAGGCAGGAAACTTTTTCTGCTGGCCTTCCACCCCACCATCGCCCAGCAGCCATTCCAGCCTGTCCCAGGGAAAGAGGGTGGCAGGAATCTAGATGAGCTCCTAGGTCTGGGTCCTTTGGCAACTCGGGCACCGTGCAGAGTGTAAATGGAACAGTTCCTTGTGGTCGCCTGGTCTCCAACCTCCTCCTCTTCCCTGGCTCCAGAACCCCCTACTGTGTGCCTGCGGGTGTGCCCCAGAGGAGGAATCATGACTGGCCAATTACTCATTTTCCCAGCTCCCTTGCAACTAGGAGGTGGGCATATAGCCCAGTGCTGGCCAATGACACATAATGAGTCTGTTGGGGTGCTTTACTCCCCCCCCCACTTCCTGCCTTTGAACAAGGTATAAGGATGTGAGGCCTTGAGCTGCAGCAGCCACTTTGTAACCATGAGGCACTGACCATGAGACCAAAAGCCAATTCACTAAGGAGGTGAAGAGGAAGGCTGTGAAGAGTCTGGGTTCTTGAGCCACCAAATTAATCCTGAGACCACTAACTTCTGGACTTCCAATTGAACTAACAATAAATGGTAAGGAATAAGCTGCCAGCGGCTGGGTTTCTGTTACTTGCCACTGAACACATCCCTTCTGATATGCCAAAACAGGTTTCTTGTCTGAAGAAGCAGCAGTTGCAGTTTCCAGGCCTCAGAGTTACTGCTCTCTTATGCCAGCTGCCTGGGTTCTGACTCCCCATCTGGGGTCTGCCTGCCCGGTTCTGCCTTCACCCACCTGACCCCAGCCCCTGACCCCAGCTCCATGTTCTCTCTGACCCCTGCGGGCTCACCTGACCTCAGCACAGCCCCTGAGGCTGCGGGGCTGTCCTGGCTGCTAGCCTGGCTTGTGTCCCCCTCCCTCTGCAGGCTACCGCCTCTCAGGGCCCTCTGACCGGGCTGACGAAGCTCCCAGGGGCCCAGTTTCTCCAGGGGACACTTGGGCATAAAGCAGGCAGGTGGGCAGCTGGAAGGTGATCCAGGTAAGACGCAGGAGTCGAGACAGGAGTCTCCCGCCCCCTACCTGGGGATCCAGAAGAAACGCAGTGGCAGCCACGTCTCTGCACACCCGTCTCGAGCTCCCTCTCCTGCTCCCCACCCAGGAGCCGCCTGAGCTCACGCCTGTCCGCCAGCCTCAGAACGACCCAGTGAGGGGCCGGGAAATGTCTCCTTCAATTTCCATTTTACAGGGCAGCAGACTGAGGCCCGGAGCTAGGAAGGGACCTGCCAAGGCGGAGCAATTACTGGGACAGCCCGACCCCCTCCTCTGTAGTCCCCTGAGGTCTACAGAGGGGTCATGACCCTCACCCTCAGGGCCAGAGAGTAAGCCCCACCCCCAGCCCGCTGCCGTGGCCTTGGCCATGGTCGTGGTGCAGCCTCTCTAGGCAGAGGGAGGTGTCAGGGTGGGAGGACCAGGGGAGGAATTGCTCATGGCGGGAGGGCATGGGCGAGGGCTAAGTGGGCGGGGGACAGCTGGCACGGTGCCAGTCCTCCCCCAGAGCTGCGACTTTTAACACCCCAGGGTACTGGGCCTGGGCCAGGGCAGGCTGTCAGCCAACGCTCTGCCAAACCATGTGGAGGTTTCAGGTGCCTGGAAAATGTCCATCAGGCCAGCCAGTCTGGGTACCCCACCTCTTCTAAAGTCTCGGGTACCAGAAGTTCATCCCAGCATCTTCCCCAGCATCCCTCACCCCTGGGACCCTCAGATTTCTTGCTCACCCCACTCCCTTCCCCAACCCCAGGAGACTGGCCCGGCCCAGAGAAGGTTACCCAGGACCACTGAAGCCCCAAACAGCACCCATCCCCCAGGACCAGGCTGCTCAGCCCTGCTGGGCTCCCTGGGGCTGATGCAAGCCCCTTCCCAACCAGCTCCCCAGGCCCAGTATCCCCAGACCATCTGACCTTGGCCTCCAGCGTGGTCAGCCGGTCACTCATGTCACTGAGCCGGGTACAGTTCATGCATTCTGAAAGAGAAGAGGTGAGAGTGGAGTAGATCCTGGGGAGAGAGCAGCCCAGCCACAATGATAGCCTCTGGTCATGCAGGCAGGGAAATCTCTGAGCTGTTGTCAGCAAAACTCCTACCCATCCTTCAGAGCCTTATCCTTAGTGCCCCCTCCTCCATGCAGTCTGCCTGACCTCTGACCCTCCTTTCTGGGCATCCACAGCACAGAGTACTGTCTGTTTACTCAGTGAATTGTCTGAGCCAGCACCTGGGATGCCTCGTCAGTCTGTGGGTGCCATATGGGCGGGGTCTTTGTCTATTTTGTTTGTTCATGAATTTCAGTGCCTGGCACAAAATAGAGGCTCAAAAAATATCTGATAGTTGATGAATGGATAGTAAATGAGACACGCTCCCTGACTTTGAGAACTACAGTCTGGGGAAGGATACAGGCAAATAGACACAGGCTGGTAAGGGCTCTAAGAACAGAACATGCAAAAGAGCATCATGGGGGATGTCAAAGCCCATCTGGGGTGGGCAGTGGTCCAGGAGGGCTTCCTGGAGGCAGTGGCATCTAAGGTGAGGCCTGAGGGATGCACAATGACTGGTCAGGTTCAGCAGAAGGAGGAATAAGGGCTGAGGCCCCTAGGAGAACAGAACAGGGGAGCGTCTGCCAGCAGCCTGGCCTATCCCAGCACACCTGCGGGCCACCAAGGCTGGAGCAGTGGGCTGGGCCCTGACACAGGAGGCCTCGGGGGAAGAGTTGGCAGTATCCTGAGGCCAGTGGGCTGCTGTTGGAGGGGGTGAAAGCCAAGGTCAGATTTGCATTTTTAAAAGCTCACTCTGGCAGCGGAAGTGTCCCATGGGTGGGAGTGGGAGGGCCTGGGGGCCGGAAGGCCAATTAGGAGATCAGTAACTGTTAACCTCCCAGGCATACATCTCCCTGGGCTGTAATCATCTATTTATGTCTGTCTCCCCCAGAGACCCAGCGCTCTTTAATGAGGAAATAGATGGTTCAAAGCTGTTCTAAAGAGCTTTTATTGCTCTAGAAGTCAAGAGATGCTTAGATTCCTCCCTCAGTGCAAAGCCTGACCCTACAGGAACCCCATTCTGGTTAAACAGACACACGAGAGGTATTAGCGTAACTCGGCAGGTCCCACTTGGTGTTCAGAGGCCCCTTGGCCACAGCGAGGCCCCCATGCTCACCAGCGGGGTCCCCGGCCCCCCATCGTCAGCCTCGTCTGTCCCCCATCTTTGTCGCTGAATGCAAACCACCTTGTAAATGTCCCTATTTTAAAATAATGATTGCTCTCTGAGAGATGTGAGGAGACCACCAGGATCTTAGGACCGTGGGAGTAGGTGATTCAGGCTGTGTCCTCCCCAGGGGCGCCCAGCCTTGAGGCCAGGGGTGCCGACAGTCCCCACTTTTACAAGGCACCAGCCCTACCTGGGTTTATGTGGGCTGGCAGGGGTCCCCGTCATCCTCATCTCCCTCCGCATCTACCCTGGGCTGAGCCCAGTCAGTGGTTTATAAGCCTTTTTTAGGAACAGAACTCTTTCTCCCCCAATAAAGCCTTGCCAGTAACCCCGAGACATAAAAGAGATTAAAGACTGAGGCGTAAACACTGAAACTTTAAAACAACCAGAAGAATGTATACAGTTGTCTGACTCGGGGACGGGGCAGGACTTCACAAAGGATCAGCGAGAAAGGAGGCGGTTTTCTGGTTAAACACGGGGGATTGAACACACATGTTTCCCTCTAGTTCCTCCCAGGAAAGGGATGGTAAAGGAAGAAAAAGGTACAAACCACAAAGCGGGGAGATGGGCAGAGGAGACTTCTCAGTGAAAGGCAGCCAGGGGCCGAGTCCCAGGCTCGCAGACACAGGAGGGCTTGGAGATCAGGGAAAGGTGACGGTCCTCTCTGGGCTCAGCGACCCAGCCAAGGGGAAAGGCCCACAGGCACTGATACCTGGGGAGGCCCCCTTCCCCCCGCACCCCGTGTACAATGGCCTCCAGTCAACAAGGCCAAAACACACGGAAAGAGCCCCACAGGGCTTTTAGTGCCTCCCTCCTAAATACAGATGGTCCAGGATTCCTGTGCCTCTGAAAGAGGCCCTTCATGGGAAAGACAGACATCAAAACAAACAGGGTCCCATTTGTCATTCCACCCACCCTACCCTCCACCCATCCACCCACCCACCCATCCTACCTCCACCCTCCACCTTACTTTCCACCCACCCACCTTCCCATTCATCCATCCCCCACCCCTCCCTTCACCCCCCGACGCTACCCATCCCCAACCATCCCTTCGTCCACCTGGAGGCACCGTGGCTGCCCGTGAGCCCCTTGGTGACCCCGTGCTGATCCTGATGGGTGGGTGGCAGGGCAGCATGAATGGGGTGCCTGCCCTCGCAGCAAAGGCCCAAGAGCATCTCATGGGGGAACAGGCGCTGACTCTGGAGGAGGGCTGACCTGGAGAACTTTCCTGTTTGAGCCTCAGCTGTCCCCTCCACACACAGGAGGGCACCACCCCACCCCGGGTCCCAGCAGGAAGGGGTGGGGGCAGGATGGCCATGGGTGAGGTGTCAATCAGAGCCCCAGCCCCGCCCAGTGAACATTCCTGAGGCATTTAGGGGCCGTGAACACATTTCCAGGGTGTGAGGCAACAAATAGGACTCGCTGCAGGGGGGAAGGCCAGCAGAGGAAGGGGTGAGTCTTGGGCTCTCCCAGAAACCTATTTCTGGAAAGTGTGCTGGGCCCGGACCTAGTTTGCTCTGGCACCGGGCACCCTGCTTGGCCTGTGGGGAGCGGCTTGGCTGTCAGCAGGCACAGGGGTTCCAGCTCCCCAGCCGCGGAGAGGCGCAGCCAGCGGGCAGGGGCGAGGCTGCCAGCTCAGCCTCCCTGTGCCACCTGCCCGGGTAGGCGCTCTGAGACTCGGTGGGTTTTATGGTTCCCCTGGCATTCTGTCATCGACAGCAATTAAATTATGCATTTGACTTTCTCTAACTATTCCTCGGAGCGGTGGAAATATGGAGATGGGCCTGGTGGGGACAATCCTGGCTGTGTGACTGGCCGAGGCCCTGCCGCCTGGCTCTGGGCCGGTTCCCCCTCCCGGAGATGCAGACTCTAACTCTCTGGGATTCTAAGGATTCCCACGTTCCCAGCACACACAGGCCCACGAGGATTTCCTAGTTTTGAGGACAGAGCGGCAGAACCTGTGTTGGGAAGTCTCCGCCAATATATCAGAAGGGTGGATGTGCCAGGCGAACTGGTGTGTGTGTGTGTATGTGTGTGTGTAAGAGAGAGAGAAACTGACTGCTTGGCGTGGTCAGTAGAGAGAGCACTTTAGAAGCCACTAACTCACTGTGTGGCTTGCGAGGCCCTCTTTCTCTCTGCACCTCAGTTTCCCCATCTGTAAAAGGGGTTCACGTTGCTCAGCTCCAGGGGCCTCGGGCTCCTGGACTCTTTGCTCCTGCCCTCGCCGGCCGGCTGCCCTCTCTGCCTCTCTCTTTCTGTTCCTCCTCCCAGGGCACCCCACCTTGGTGCCTCCAGCTTCTGCCTACCTCACCCATCCCTTTCCTGCTTGGGCCACGAGACCCTGACAGGCACAGCCAGGGCACTTGGATGGTTCTGTCCCCAGAGGCCCAGCTCCCTCTGAGAGGTCTCTGAGATGGTCTGCAGGTACGGGGCATTCGCAGGGTGGATGTCACCTGCAGCCAACCCAACGGGGCCCAGCTGGAAGAGACCCCTAAAACCCCCCGGGAGACCTTTGACCCTAGTCAAGACTCCTAGGGGAAGAAACTTCCAAGGAGGTCAATAGGGTAAGATACTGCGGGGAAAGGGGTAGGGCAGGCCAGCTAGACTGGCCATGGGTGCACACAGGGCACCACAGGAACAAGGAGGTCCTGAGTGATCTGTTTCCCTAATGTGACAAGAGCTATGGAGGTAAGCTCCCCCCCCACCAAAAGCCTGACTCTAGGGAATGAAAGTTGGGGGTAAAGAGGGGTACAGGGGACTCTCCTTTCTCACGGTAAGCCTTGAAGAGCTACTGGCCTTTTTAAAACAATGTATATATTTAATATACATAATATAATTTAAATTTTTAACTGGGTGAAAACATGAAACGTGCTTATGATGCTGTGTGGAAAATATACAATATTGTATCTATTCATGAGCTGGCAGGAAACAAGCCAGCTGCAGGCTGGAGTTCCAGAGATGGTGCCACCAAGACATGATCATTCCAGATTTTTCCAGTCCTGGTGTTTCCAATTCAGCCTGCAGCTCTTAAGTGCCCTCTGGTGCTCTGAGCCTAGCTCCGTGGAGAGCAGCGAGGACCTGGTAGGAATTTTGTAAAATACCTTCCCTGCGGGGTTTCCCTGGTGGCACAGTGGTTAAGAATCTGCCTGCCAATGCAGGGGACACGGGTTCGAGCCCTGGTCCGGGAAGATTCCACATGCCGCGGAGCAACTAAGCCCGCGAGCCACAACTACTGAAGCCTGCACGCCTAGAGCCCATGCTCCGCAACAAGAGAAGCCACCGCAATGAGAAGCCCGTGCACCGCAACGAAGAGTAGCCTCCGCTTGCTGCAACTAGAGAAAGCCCGTGCCCAGCAACAAAGACCCAACTCAGCCAAAAATAAATAAATAATTTTTTAAAAATACCTTCCCTGGGCCTGGGAAGCCACCTTTCCAGTTAACTTGTAGAGAGCCGCTTGTCCAGGTACTCGCAGACAGATCGGATTTTTCTAAGACACATACCCCAGAAGGAAGCGTGGAAAGGGCAAGGCCAGGCCAAAGGCGGGGGCCCTACCCTGGGCCCCGCTGTGCTCCTCCACACATGCCAGAGCAACGAAGCCCATCGGGGGCCGGGAGCCCGCTGGTTGGATGGAGCTGTGGCTGTTTGCCAGGCCCAGCCGCGGGGCTAATGGACAGGACAGGATAATTAAATTCCATCTTTTTCTATACCACGGATCACAGAGAAGGCCAGATATTTTTTCAAGAACTTCTGCCAAGAGTTTTTATTGAAAAGTAATTTGAGTTTCTTCTTGGAGAGGGGCAGCCTTGCAAGGGTGTCATCGCGGTAGAAACACAAATCCCCAGAGGCCCAGCTGCGCTGAAGCTGCTTAGAGCACAGTGGTGGCTGGCCACCTCCACCCCCGACACCAGCGGCCCCTGGACTGCAGAGCTTTCCAGCGATGTTCAGAAACCCCCCGCGGGGAAAAGGGACAACACTGGTGAGTGAAAGCAATTCACTAATGTTAATCAGTCACCTGCAGGGTGAGAGGCAGAAATACCCTGGCATGTGTCCCTCCCTTTATGAGTGAGGATGATGAGATTCAGAGAGGTTCAGCAATGCACTCAAGGTCACACAGCTTGTCGATTAAAGGCCAGAATCAGAACCCAGGCCTTCCATTCCCATAAGGTCATGGTGGGCTGGGCTAGGTGCCCTGGCTGGGGCAGCAACTCTCAACGTGATGTGAAAACAGTGCCTGGACCAAAGCTGGACATGGGTGAAGTTTGTGATTTCTTCACCCCACCATGGCCCTAAAGACTCTGCTGACCTAACCGGCCAAGTCTGTCTTCCTCCCTCTCTACCTCCACATCCAGCTCAGAGTTCAAGATTGTTGGGTCTTGTACCATGGCTGGATCACACCCCAAAGCATCTTTGCCCCAATGAAATCTAAAGAGGAATTATTGGAATTATTAAGTTAATTTAGCAAGGTTGATGGAATGCAAAGACAGTTTATAAAAATCAAGCATATTCCGGGACTTCCCTGGTGGTCCAGCAGTTAAGACTCTGCGTTCCCAATGCAGGGGGCCTGGGTTCGATTCCTGGTCAGGGAACTAGATCGTGCACGATGCAACTAAAGATTCCGCATGCTGCACGCCACAACTAAAGATCCCCCATGCCACAACTAAAAAGATCCTGCCTACAGCAACTAAGACCCAGCACAGCCAAATAAATAAATAAATAAATAAATAAATAAATAAAATAAAAAGCTTGCCTTCAATTAAAAAGAAAATCAACCATATTTCTATATATTGACAATAACATCATTCGCAAAAGCATCAAATTATCTAGGAATAAATCTACTGAAAACTATAAAACATCATTGAGAGAAATTAAAGAAGATCTAAATAAATGGAAAGATATGTTCATGGATTGGAAGGCCTTATATTATAGATGTTAACTCTCTCCCACTTGATCTATAAATTCAATGCAGTCCCATTTAAATCTCAGAAGGCTTTGTGTATGTTGTGTGTGTGTGCGTGTAAATTTGCAAGTTGATTCTAAAATATATATGAAAATGCAAAGGTCCAAGAATAGCCAAGGCGATCTAGAACAAATAGAACAAAAGTGGAAGACTTTTAGGACCAGAAATGAGATCTATTATGAAACTACAGTAATTAAGACACTGTATTATTGGTGCAAAGATAGACAAAGAGACCCACACTTACACATTCACCTGGTTTATTAAAAAGGCACATATGAGTACAGGAGAGAAAGGATGGACTTTTCAATAAATGGTGCTGGGTCAATTGGACATCCAAATTGAAAAGTGAAATAAAAGAATCTGACCCCTAACCCACACTACACATGAAAGTCGATTCCAGATGGATTGTAGATCTAAATGTTAAAAGAAAAACAATACAGCTTTTTTTTTTGCAGCGCAGTATGGCTTTCAGGATCTTAGTTCCCCAGACCAGGGATCAAACCCATGCCCCAGCGGTGAAAGCTCCAAGTCCTAACCACTGGATCGCCAGGGAATTTCCAACAATACCGGTCTTAGAAAAAATAGGTAACTTACCTTCATGACCTCAGAATAGACAAAGGTTTCTTAGGACACAAAAAGCACTAACATTAAAGAAAACTTTGATAAAATGGATCACATTAAATTTAAGAATTTCTTTTCATCAGAATATATCATTAAGAGAATGAAGAGGCCTATCACTGAGTAGAAGAGGTCCTTGGAATACATAAAACCACAAAATAAGATGCCAAATGATCCACCTGCCAATGCAGGGGACATGGGTTCGAGCCCTGGTCTGGGAAGATCCCACATGCCGTGGAGCAACTAAGCCCATTCGCCACAACTACTGACCCTGTGCTCTAGAGCCCGCGAGCCACAACTACTGAAGCTCGCGCGCCTAGAGACCGTGCTCCGCAACAAGAGAAGCCACCGCAATGAGAAGCCCGTGCACCACAATGAAGAGTAGCACCCGCTCGCCACAACTAGAGAAAGCCCGCGTGCAGCAACAAAGACCCAACACAGCCAAAAATAAATAAATAAATAAATAAATAAATAAATTTATTTATTTTAAAAATAAATTAAAAATATAAAAACATCTTAGGGATGGTGAAGAAATTAAAAAAAAAAAAAGGGCTTCCCTGGTGGCGCAGTGGTTAAGAACCCTCCTGCCAACGCAGGGGACACGGGTTCGAGCCCTGGTCCAGGAAGATCCCACATGCCGCGGAGCAACTAAGCCCATGCGCCAGAACTACTGAGCCTGTGCTCTAGAGCCCGCGAGCCACAACTACTGAAGCCCGCGCGCCTAGAGCTTGTGCTCCGCAACAAGAGAAGCCACCACAATGAGAAGCCCGCGCACCGCAAAGAAGAGTAGCCCCCGCTCGCTGCAACTAGAGAAAGCCCACGCGCAGCAACAAAGACCCAACGCAGCCAGAAATAAATTAAAAAAAAAAAAGATGCCAAATGGCCCACAGTCATAGGCGGAGGGGTCAACTCATTAGCCGTATCAGGAAATGCAAATTAAACCACACCCACAAGAATGGCTAAAATTAAAGACTAACAATGCAAGTATTAGAGAGAGTATGAGCCACTGGAACTCTAAGAGAGCATCAATGGAACGTCCATGGAATAACCACATTTTTAAAATGTGGCAGTTTCTAATAGGGCTGAGTAGGAGCAATTCCATCTCTAGATACAAAAATGAATAAATACTTTTACCAAAAGACACGTGCAAGAATGAGCAGCGTTGCTCATAATAACCAAAAATTATAAATAATCCAAATTCCCATTGGTGGCCAACTGGGTAAATTGAATATTCACAAAATGGACTATTGACACAGTAAGAAGCGCACGCAAACCACGTGCAGCCTCGTGGATGAACTTCACAAAGACGACAGACGCCCCCCCAAAAGAGCACACACTGTGTGAGTCCATTTATCGAAAGTTCCAGCACAGGCAGGACAGGTCAAAGGCAGTGGCCTGCGGGTTAGCGGTTACCTTGGGGGAGGGCAGTTACCAAAAGAGGCAGGAGAAGGGCTTCTAAGATGATGAAAATATTCTCTTTCTTGAGCTGGACGCTAGTACACAGGTGTGGTCAGTGTATGTAAAACATGTCAAGCTGCTGTCCTGCTCATCCTAAACCACCAATCTGACATGTCACCCTCCAATGCTCCCCGATGCCCTGAGGACAACCCCCACCTCTGGGATGGGCTACCTGCCATGCTCTGAGCACCTCTAACTCTTCTAGGCCTTTAGCATTTGTCTGTCTTGTCATCGCATCTAGAAATGGCTTGCAACCACCCCATTGATCAGCGAATTCCTAGTGAAGCACCACCTCCTCCAGGAAGCCTTCCTTGACCACTCTAGGCAGATTCAGGCACCCACCTTCCCACCAATTGCCATGCATCCTGTGTACACCTTGCTGACAGCACTCGGCGGCGTGGACGGGGAACCTCTTGTGTACCCCTCTTCCCTGTGGGGCCATGTCTCACCCATTCTCGTATTCTGAAAAATGGGGGCAGAATGTTCCTCCATCACATGGGGTTGCAAAGATGCTCGTGTGTCCTCTTGGGAAGCAGCAGTGCCACCCTTGGGGAGGGGGTGAGCAGATCTGGAAGGGGACTCCCAGCTCATTGTGCAGGTAGCCTGCCTTGGAGGACCTCAGGGGGCCCCGGGGGAGGGAAGGGACTGCTCTCCTCCCGCAGGGGGCCGTCTGTCCCAGGTGCACCCTGGCAGCCCTGTGCCGGGAGCTTCTTCACTGTACACGGCAAGCGCTGCAGCCCCTGAGCAGCTGTTTTCCATTTCCACCAAAGTCAGGAAAAGCGGAAGGGGTTTAAAGTAGAGATAAGGAAGATGTTTTGATGCTGAAGTTCATTATATTCTGGCTTGTGTCATGGTGGGAGGGGAGGAAGGGAGGAAACGTTCTCTTCCGATTTCACAAGAGCAGAGGGTCTGGCCCATGTGGAGCCATGCAGGTCATAATAATGATCAAAAGAAGAAAAAGCAACTGGAGTTCACGGAGCACTCAATCTGCCAGACGCTAATGGAAGGGTGAGACCTTGGTGCACCGCTTTTCATGTAAATTTGTCTAATTCCCTCAACAACCCAGTGAGGGAAGAACCATTATTATCTCTGTTTTACAGATGAGGCAACCCAGGCACAGAGAGGTTAGGTAACTTGCCCAAAGTCACACAGCTAGTAGGTGCCAGAAGCTGGATTCAAACCCAGGGAGTCAGGGGCTGTCATTGGCTCTTAGCCATCATCCTGGCAGCTTCAGGAACTGGCCTGCTGAAAACGCCGGAAGTCCCAGGGGTCTCCTTGGAGCCCTGCCCTCGGTGGCCCCCACCCTGCTGTCCTCTGGAAGTCCTACCCCCAGGGTTGTGGGGTGGGGCTCCACAGCCTTTCCCCAGATGCCATCCTGGCCTCTCACCCCAGCTGAGGGCACCACGGCATTTCCTTTCTAAAACATTAGGGCCCTCGACTTCTGCGGGGAAAAGACAGGAATTAAATAAATGCAATTCTTTAAGAAATGAGACCCTTCCCAAAAGTAAGTAGAGTCCCGCTGCTATGTAGGGATGACATGGTCCCTTTACCCCCCTTCCCCAGAAGGCAGCTGGGCCCTATTGAGAAGAAACCCAATCTGGCAGTGGCATGGGGTGGGGACTGCAGGGCCAGAGGGGCTGGCATGCAGGGAGGGGTATCAAAGCAGCATCAGTGGCTCCAAGAGGGTCAGGGCCCTGCTGCTGGGGAGGGCGTGGGGGAGGGGGCATAGAGAGAGACCAACCCACAGGCCACGTCCATGTACCAGAATGCAGACATTCAAGGGTGCGTGTGGGAGTGAGCATGAGTGTGGATACACTGAGGTCTAAGGCAGGGGGTCTACATGGGAGTGTCTCTGCGCGTGGACATTTGTGTGCACATTGTGTGTGTGTCTCTGTCTGGTACTATTTCTTTCTTTCTTCTTTTTGGCCGCACCACACAGCATGCGGGATCTTAGTTCCCAGACCAGGGATTGAACCCGTGCCCCCTGCAGTGGAAGTGCAGAGTCTTAACCACTGGACCGCCAGGGAAGTCCGTGTCTGGTCCTATTTCTGACATGTGGGTGGAAGCTCAGAAACATTCTCCATTTCCACGGGCCCCGGGGTTTACAAAGCCCTTTCGCATCTTTGACATCTCTTGGTACCTTTGTGGCCAGTGAGGCCCCACAATCCATGGTCCCAATTTATAGCTGTGTTAAGGGCAGCTCAGAGTGGGAGAGGACCTCCCCAGGTCACACAGAACTGCAGCAAAAACCCCAATGTCCTCTGGGGAAGGCCAGGAACCCTCCCACCCCACCTACACCCCCCATGGGGACCCAAATGAGCCAGAAGAGGCTGCAGGAGGAGGAGCTGTTAAATCCAGGGGCCTGGTGCCCTGCTCTGGGAGCACACGCCTTCTGATGGACCAGGAATGGGGTCAGCATTAGGAACTGTGCTGTGTGTCCTCAGGCAGAGTGCAGCCCTCTCTGGGCCTCAGCTTCCCATCAGTCAGATGCAGGGTTGGACTGGATGCTCCCTTTCAGCCTTTTGTTCTCTGAGTCAGTAACCATAACTGGAGCCAGAAGGCACATCAGCTGGGCATCCACCTTTCCCCTTCTCTCTCCTGTGGGAAAAGGAGCCAGGCTTTGCTTCCTGCAAGCAAGTGGATCATATCACGGTGGCCCATTCCCTGGCTTCTGTGGTGAAATGTGATCCCCTGGGAAGCATCCTGTTGGGCTGGAGAGGCCACCTGGTGGGTCCAGGCAATCCACAGCCCAGGTGAGGAGCAGAGGCCCTGGTTCCATCTTGGCTCACCTGCTCCCCATCACTGGGCCCTCAGCTTTCCTCCACAATAAAATGGGACAATAGTCCCTGCCCTGTGTATTCATGAGGCCCAACCCAGACCTTTGCCATGGGCTTCGGTACTCGCGCTTGCGCAGGAAGGATATGCAGGAAGGGACAAACTCTCCTGGGTCCATGCTGGGCGGGGCAGTTGCTTGGACATCCAGAAGCCGTCAGGAGGACAGCACAGCCGGAGAGGGCACAGCGTCCTCGGGACCCTCCAGGCAGCTGGATCCAGCCTTCTGGCCAGCAAAGCCTTTGGTATTTGGACCATTTTGGAGAGAAACTCATCTAAGAAGAACCTGACTGCCCAGCCCCCAGAGTGGAGGTATACAGCACAGCTGTGCTGACCACTCACAGGGCACCCAAGTGTGGAGGGCGCTCACCCCTGAGATGAATGTCTCCACTGCACCCCTCCTTCCGCCCTCACTAACCACCGGGATTCCTGAACCCTGGGTTCTGGGTCTGGATTCACGCTCTCCCTGAGTCCTTTCTGTGTTGATGATGACGTAGTAACGAAAGCCGTACTTCCTGGGCATCTCTAACGCTCTTCGGGCGTCACCATGTGCATTACGCATCCTCCCCATAGGTGGTTTGGTTCCTCTGTTACACATGATGAAAACGGAGACTCTGAGAGGTTATGAAGTTGCCCCAGGCCCCACAGGCAGGGGCAGGAACCAGATCAGAGATGCTCCAAAGCCAGTGCTCTTTCCTTAACGATTCCTGGCTTCTGATCGTTCTGGCCACGTTGGAAACCTCCTAAGCAAGGGAGTTAGAACTGTAGCGTCGGTGAGTGCACCCAAGAAAAGTGTGTGCGCTTTAGTGCCTAGACCCTGGGGCCCCCTGAGGCTGCTCCATCCCTGTCATGGCTGTCTCTGGACAGGTGAGTTATAGCAGGTGATGGCAGGTTTGTTTGACACAATGAATGACTTTCTTATCAGCACTGCTCCCAATGGGCTGTGGAGTGGCTTTCCTTCAGACTGGCATGGCTGGGAGAAGTCTGTCCCCAGAAATCCACGGCATGAGAACGGAACAGCCAGAATCCCGCGGGATAAAGGACTTCTTGGTCCTTGGTTGGGGCTGGAGTAGGGTCCCCAGAGCTGGGGGTTGCTTGGATGAAAGTGGCTGTGGGACCATTTGCTCAGCGGAACGATTTCCAGCCTTCCAGGAACATCCCTCAGGACTTAAAGGGGGCTTTATCACAACAGAAATAAGAGATCCAGTCTCTGCAGCCATTTGGGGGATCGAGAAACTGGGGGGGAAGGTCATCCCTGCATAGGTTTTATCTTTCAGGGTTCACTGATCCAGCTGCTTCTTTTGGTTGGATTTCTGAGGTTCGTGTTCTTAATCTGAAGTTATTGTTTGAAGTGCTCTTCCTCTTTTTTCCTCATCCAGAAAGAAATCATAAATATCTCCAGGGTCCCACAAAGCTGGCAGGCGGCCTTGCCTGGATCTGAAAGCTGACACCAGGCACAGCCCAGGGAGACGAGCTCTGATTTCCCGACCCTCTTGGACTTGTGGCGTCAGTACTGCCACCATCACTCTGTGTCAGTGGGAAAGAATCCCTTTTAACAAGGCTCCAAGCCCAAGGTCAAGGTTCGGGGGCCATAAAGCAAAGCTGGCTGACCGAGAGCCTCCAGAATATGGGAGGGGCTGCCTGACTCTGCTGGGTAGAGCGCCCACAGCCTCGGCCCCGGGCTTGGGCCTCCCCCTCCTGCAGCGCTGGTCCAGGCTCAGGAGAGGTGATGAGCTCTCTTGGGGAAACAGATGAGGTGCCCCAAAGACAGCAAGAAGGGGCCATAGTCACTTTGGTCTTGGGGCTTTCAGAGGAAAATGGTGGCAGAATTCAAAGTCCCCAGGCGGGAGGTCTGGACGGGGCAGTGCATCAGAGGAAGCCCAGGCAAAGAGGCCTGGGAATCAGCTCTGACCTTTCCCTGCATGCACCTGGGCAGGCCCCTTCCCCTTTTGGGGTCTCTATCCCTCCAAAGGCAAGGGGAAGGCCCAAGGTGGCTTCAGCTTTTATTCAGGGGTCATCTGGGCTCCAGGAAAGGCCTAGGTCTCTTCATGGCTCCATCTGCCTCTTGATGTTTGTTTAGGGGAGCTGGGACATGAGCGTGGGATGCTTCCTCTGACACGAGGTCTCCGGAGTTCTCTATAAGAGGTCGAATCTCAGTCTGGAGGACCATGGGCCTGACCTCATGTTGGAGAGGGCACAGAGCAGCAGTTATCAAATGTTCTTTTTTCTTTTTTTTGGCTGTGCCCCACGGCATGCAGGATCTCAGTTCCCTGACCAGGGATCAAACCCGTGCCCCCTGCAATGGAAGCACAGAGTCTTAACTACTGGACCGCCAGGGAAGTCCCATCAAATGCCTTTTTAAAAGGAAGAAGTCTTTTTCCTACACACAATGGCTTCTGGGACCCCAACAGGTAACAAATCAAAGAGAGGCTGCTCCGACTGCAGGGGGTGGGAGCCTAGAGCCCCCAAATCAGCCACCATCTGACCCCTGGGTTCAAGGTGGGCAAGAGGTAGATGGGTCTCGGTGTCCCCACCCCCGGTTCGCAGACACCCAAGGGAACAGCATGTGATGAGGCCCGTCCCACGTCCAGTGGAAGACGTAGCGCGCATACAGAAGCTTCCTGCTTCGTGACAGGGGGCCGTCTGGACTCAGCTCCCCCAGGCAATGTCTGGGACTTACATTCATCCGGGCCTGGCCTGCCCCCTCCCTCAGGGGCCACCATGCACTGGTCAGCTGCCCCTCCACCCTCCTAGCCAGGAGTGGGTCTGGCTGGAGCCCAGGCCCACGTGGCCTCCTGTCGAGACACGGAGGGAGGAGGAGTGGGCAGGTGACAAGACTCCTGACTCCCAGGGTCAAACCTGGACTGCATCCTTCCCAACAGGAGGAGGTTGTCATGGCAACTAAAGGACCACTTGAGATGGGGCCAGTCCCCTCATCAGGCACAGACCTTCACTGAGGATGGATTTTTCTGCTAATTGCCTGTAGTTTCCAGCCCCTGATCTGACTTTCTAGATCACAAGTCAGACACAATCTGACTCTTTCTTAGAGACACTTTCCCTCCGCCGACTGTCCCAATAGCTTAAAACACATTCGAACAACAGAAAGGCATTTGTGCAGGATTTGCAGTGTTTGCCTAATAGCTCAAGGCTTAGTCATCTCTCTGGGCCCTGCCCCTCGACAAGCTGTGTTACCTTGGGGAAGTTATGAACTTCAGCTGCTTTGGCCCAAAAGATGAGGATAATCAAGGCCACCTCCTAGGGCCCTGAACCAGTTAGAGAGAATGCAGGATCAGCACAGAGTACGTGCAGAGAAAAGGCAGCTATTATCTGTACTCATATTAGAAAGCAAATCTCCCATACAATTGTAAAGACCAGAAGGGGCTTAGGGCTATCTCACCGGGCCCTTTCTTTTAACAGATGAGAAAACAGATCTGGGGTGGTAAGTGGTTCATGGCCAGTCACACATTTGAGGTGGTGGCCCACCCAGGGCTAAAACCCAGTTCTGGGTGTGCACCTTTTCACCTTCCCAGGGCAGGCACCTCATTCCTCCCCCTTAGTCATTTACACCATAGTAAGAATGAGTCCATACTGTACCACTGGGAGCACAACACCTTACAAAGCACTCTGCCGTCCCTCTCTCCTGCCAGAAGAGCCTAAGAGGAAGATAATATAATCCCCATAATTAAGGAGGAGCAAGATGGTCCAGCCCAGAAAGGTAAAATGTGGCCCAGGATCCGGAAATGCCAATCCTCCTGGCTCAGCGGCTCCATCTGTGTGCAGATTAGAGGAGGGGGACGAGAAAACTTCTGCTCAGGCACGGAGTGCGGTTACTGGGTCGGGGTTCTTATTGGCCACGTTTTCCCGCATCCAGATCCTGGTCCGGAGCAGTGGGAGAAGTTTCTTTTCCATGAACAGGGCTCATGTCCACACTGGTCCTACCCCAGGCTCCTGGGAGCCCTGCTGGACTCACCAAGTGGCAGATGGGAGAAGGCTCGGGCCAGAAGCAGAGCCGTTGCAGGGGAGGTGAGGGGACCACCAGAGGCTGGCCTCGGTGTCTGATGCCTGCTCCCTGCTCACAGCTGGGCTGCAGTATGTGGGGAGGGAGAGCCCCACCCTCCTCCCTTCAGCCTCTTTGAGCTTTAGGGATATGGGGGGCGGGGGGGCAGGCAGGCCAGGGATTCCGGCAGATTCCAAGGAAGCGGTCTCGCAGAACCCAAGGGCCTGGGGTGGAGGGGCAAAGAGTGGAGTGGGGAGGGACTGGGGTAGGACCCAAACAGCACCGCTTTGGGACCACTCACCGTCCCAGCCAGAGCCAAGTCCAAGGAGGAAAGGAGTCTGGAATGTGCCTCCCTACTGGGAGTGCGGGGCACCTGGGCTCCTCTTCCTCCAACACCGCCCCCTCAGCCCCGTATCCAGGAGCCCCAAGAGGCAGCCGTCCAAGACTACAAAAGTTTGCCCATCTGGTGGGTGTGAAATGCTATCTCATTGTGGTCTGAATTTGCATTTTCCACACTGCTAATGAGGCTGAACGTCTTTTCATAGGTTTTGGAGCCATTTCTCCCCAGCGCCTCCCCTCCAGCCGTGAAAGACCTGTCAGTGTTCTTGACCCATTTATCTATTGGATTTTTCTGTCTTTTCCATATTGATTCACGTGAGTTCTTTCTGTATTTCTGATACCAACCCGTTGTCAATTTTACACATTGCAAGTATCTCCTCCCAGCCTGTGGCTTGTGTTTTTGCCTTTGGTAAGGCTGCCTTTTGTCAGAGAGAAGTTTCCCAAACTACTTTTTTTTTTTTTTGCCACGCCATGAGGCATGCGGGATGGTAGTTCCCCTGACCAGAGATTGAACCCGTGACCCCTGCATTGGGAGCTCGGAGCCTTAACCACTGGACCACCAGGGAAGTCCCCCAAACTATTTGCTTTTAATTCCTTTAAAGGTATCAGGTGGAGTCGTGAGAGTACCTCCCTAGCCCGTTCACAACTTTAAAGGGGCAATTCTAATGACTCACTCATACTAGCGTGATATTGATTGACTCGGTAGCTGAGTTCTACACGGCCAGAAGTTCCTTCCTCTACCTTGTTTGCCAGGAGTTTCCATCATGAATAGGTGTTGAATTGTATCTCTTAAACTGTTCGTGAGCTGAATCACATGAATAGACTTTCTAAATTCTCCTTGGTCACAATCTATTACTTTTTGTGCATGGCCCGATTTAAATAGCTAATATTTTATTTCGGATTTTTCACTTGACTTATCTATAGCTCCAACCCAGAACCAACTTGGTGGTCCCAGAGCTAGGGTAACTTTCAGTCCTGAACCTGTGGGAGGTTGAAGCCCAAGGCTTTGGTTTCTCAGGCTTATTTTTCCCCTTCCAAAGTCCAGACAGACAAGCTTCCTCGTTACCGCGAGCCAGGGGTGGACTTTTCCTGTCTCTTCTTTCACTACGTCTCAGCTATCGCACCCCGTAACACAGGAGCCCACCCTTTCCCCCTGTTTTGGCTCAGGTATAAACCTTGGTCCCAGATTCCCAGGACCCACTTCCCCGCCTACCACGGGCAGTCACAGCAACAGCGTCAGACCCTCTGCTCCCTTAGCTTACTGGGCACCGGAGCTTGAGGGGGCCACAGAGCCTGGATGGATGCTGCGGGCCCCCGCTTGGTCTCTGCCCTGGAGCGGAGGCACAGAAGCACCGGCAACCTCTTCCCTGCTTTTTTTCAAGCTGAAGTTCTATGTAAAATGTAAAAGAAATGCTTCTTGAAAATGCTGATGAATGAGGCAAAAGGATACAGTCTTCCTCCTAGCCAACCAGCCGATCCAAGCACAGGGTAATAATACACAGTACTTAAGTGCTGGTAGAATTCACAGTAGTCTAATGTCAAGAGGTCACCTGGGCCTGGATTATGGAGAGATTCTCAGTGTGTGAGCTCTGCCCTGGGTTCACACCTTTATGAACAAGGGCTCCTGCTACTGGCCAGAGCCAATTCCCTTGGGCCCAAAGTTCTTTACGTAGCATACACATATATAATATTTATATATATATGTGCATATATTCACACACATATATACACGCATATATATATCCCCAAGGACTGATGTCCAAGCTCTGAATGAGCATGAAGAGTCTGATGCTGGGATCACACACACACACGAACATGCACGCACATACACACACAGGCACACACATGCACATATACTCACAACACATGTGCAGATGCCCACACACATACACTATACATCATGACACTCTCTGAAGTCTTCCTTTTTCTTTTTTTTTTGGCTGAGACTTGTGGCTCGTGGAATCTTAGTTCCCAGACCAGGGATTGAACTCAGGTCCCCGGCAGTGAAAGCACTGAGTCCTAACCACTGGACCGCCAGGGAAGTCCCTGAAGCCTTCCATATAGGACATTCCAGGTTGAGACTTGACTCAAAAGCCAAGAGTTGGGACACCCCTCCATCCAGCCCCGAGGCCTGTGGCATGTGAGGGTCTGGGGGAGCCAGGCAGAAACAGCAGCCAGCTCTGGGAGGCAGGCCTGAGGCTGTATGTGAAGGGGGAGGCCAGGTTTCAGCACCAATCGGCTCCCAGAGCATTCCCCAGATGGCAATGACCCTGGAAAATTCCGGAACACAGAACTGGGCACTCACAACCGCCCAACATTGGGAGAAATAGATAGTAAATGACCTCACAGATATTCATTTGGCAAACACTGCCCAGGACCCTGGCACTGGCCCTGGCATTCAAGATTCAGGGAGTGAGAACACAGACCCAGCCCTTGAAAGTTCCATGGCCCTGGGAGAGGCAACCTACGGGACCATTATAATAGCGAGCCAAGGAAGCCAAGGGGGGGGGCAGGGTAGTCAAGGAGGGCTTCCTGAGGGTGGCGGCCAGAATATAAAGAGTAAGTCGGAATTACTGGGAAGGGAAAGTGGTACTTAGGTAGTTTCCAAATCTAACTTGGTTCATAATTCTCCAGACTGATGCCGGGAATCCAAGACTCCAGCTCAGGCGTGCCCAGGGCTCCACCAGGTGCCTATTGGTCCAAAGCAGCAGGATCTCTCACCGACCGTAGAACCTCTTTCCCAAAAGTGGGGCTGGTCTGCATTCCCAGGAGTCCATGATGGCTGTAACCATAGTTGGTCCCTCAACGAACATTGAGGCTGAACTCCATCTTATCTAGATGGGGACAATGGCCCAGGGAGGGTAGGAATCTACCCAAGAAAGCCCAGCCAGTCAAGAGCATAGCTGGACCAGAGCCTGGGGCCCACACGCCAGCTCCAGAAGGGCTCAGGCCTCTGCAAGTTCTCCATCCTGCAGTTGTCCTCAGCCCCGTCAGGGTTCCCCAGGCTGTTACCAGCTCCCTTAAGGAAAGCCTCAAATTCTCTGGACAACGGGCTCCCCATCACCTGTGGTGTCAAGTGCAAACCCCTCAGCTTGCCCTTCAACACCCTCACAGAGTGGCTCTGGACACCCCCAGCCCGAATCCCCCACCTGTCCCCTTCCCCACACCCTCCCTCTGCATCACATCGCATGGCCTGCAGCTCCCAGAACAGACCTTGCCCTTCTCTGGCTCCTGAACTTCGCACATCAAGGAGGGTGACAGGGCCCTCCTTGACCCCACTGACAGACGCCACAATCATGGCCGAGCAACGGACCTGGAAGGACTGGGGCCCCATGTTGGGAGGTTGGTGGTCTCGGGGGACTTTGAAGAAACCATTGCTCCTTGATGCTTTGGGCAGGGTTGGGCTGTGCCCATATTTAGCACCACTGTTTATGAGCCGACTGCAGCCCCCCCCTAGGACAAGACATGGAGACTACGGTTTTGATCAAAGGCTACAGAACCCAGACCAAGTGCAAATACAAGGAGGCACCAAAGCATCCTTCACTTTTTGAAAAAGGAGGGGGAAGAATTTTACCTTGAATAAAGATAAAGAAATAGACTCTGCAGATGCAAACTATTATATATATAGGATGGATAAACAACAAGGTCCTACTGTATAGCACAGGGAACTATAATGTCCTGTGATAAACCATAACGGAAAAGAATATGGAAAAGAATGTGTGTGTGAATATATATATATATATATATATATATATATATATATATATATATATATATGACTGAATCACTTTGCTGTACAGCAGAAATTAACACAACATTGTAAATCAACTATATTTCAATAAAATAAATTTTTAAAAATAAAATAGAGGGCTTCCCTGGTGGCGCAGTGGTTGAGAATCTGCCTGCCAATGCAGGGGACGTGGGTTCGAGCCCTGGTCTGGGAAGATCCCACATGCCGCGGAGCGACTAGGCCCGTGAGCCACAACTACTGAGCCTGCGCGTCTGGAGCCTGTGCTCCGCAACAAGAGAGGCCGCGACAGTGAGAGGCCCGCGCACCGCAATGAAGAGTGGCCCCCGCTTGCCACAACTGGAGAAAGCCCTCGCACAGAAACCAAGACCCAACACAGCCACAAATAAATAAATAAATAAAATTAAAAAAAAAAATGGAATAGACTCAGAGACTCAAAGAAGAAATGGGAGTTAGACAAGATCACCCAAAAGAAGCCAGGGCTTGAACCCCACCTGCCTACCTCCCAGGACAATGCTCCTTCCTCCATCCACACTGCCCACCCCACCCCAGGCCAGGGGGGCTGGAGCTGGGCTCCTCAGATGCAGAGTCAGCACCGCTGGACCAGCCATCTGCAGGTCGCAGAACCCCCGCAAGCCTGCGAGGGGACAGCACCTCCAAGCTTCGTGACCTGATGA
Source organism: Balaenoptera physalus (assembly GCF_965194825.1). Taxonomy (NCBI): domain Eukaryota; kingdom Metazoa; phylum Chordata; class Mammalia; order Artiodactyla; family Balaenopteridae; genus Balaenoptera; species Balaenoptera physalus. The sequence goes on from NC_138898.1 coordinate 85,191,312, forward strand.
TAAGAAGATGTCTCGAGAAGCATCTCCATGGGAGAGGCTTCCGTCTCCACATCTGGCCAGGAAGGGCTGCCTCCAGCTCTGTGAGTTCTTGGAGGCCCAGCAGCAGAGCCCAGCGGGGGCTCTGGGCAGCTGCAAGTGATGCAGAAGCTCGGCGGCTGGAGCCCTTGCGGGCCCGCGAAGTGAGGGAGCATCAGTCTGCTCCGTTCTGGGAAGCGCAGGAGACCGGGCAGCAGGCCGGCATCACATCGCCAAGGCCATGAACCTGGAGGCGCTGGGGCTGGTGGGGAGGAGGGAATGGCTGGTCAGGGGAGTCTACGTCCCACGCCCCATCCTCCAGCAGGTGGCCGAGGGCTCTGGGTCACTGAAGCTCTCGGGGCTTAGGGAGAGGAAAAGGACCGCACACTGAGGCCAGGAACAGAGGAGCCCTCAGGAGAATACGTCTATTGGAAAGGCAGCGGGTTATTCCCCTAAATGTATCACCCAGCCACACTCGGCAGAGCGCAGGATGCTCGGCTCAGCAGGGCTCAGCGGCTGTGTTAAGGCCAGTCGAGGGCTCCAGGCAGGATGGGAGCCCAGGATGCTTCTCCCTCCACCGTTCACACGTTCCACCTTCCATCGTCCGTTTATGCGACAGATGCTCTACTGTGTCCTGCCGCGGGTCAGGGGCTACGGCACATAGTAGCCAGTGGGTCCAACATGCTCCTTGACCCTGAGTCTGATGGAGGAGACATGGGGTCACCAGACGGCTCCTGTGATGTCCCATGTGCTGTCACAGTAGTAGTGATGGGCCATTTGAGAACACGGAGACATGATTTGTCAGCAGAGGCCCCCAGAGCGGGAGCAAGCAAGTGAAGATGGCAGGGACGCTGGTTAGGGGAAAGGCCAGCCCGGGAAGGGGCCCCAGAGCACAGAGAGCCCAGCACGTCCCGGATCAGGGTAGCTAGAACAGGGGCCCCGGTCTCATCATGCCGGGCCCTGCATGCCTGCTGAGGTGCCTGGGATTTATCCCCAGAGTGGCAGAAGCAGAGGAACAATTTAAAAGAGGGAATAAGAAGCAGCAGAGGCTTCACCATGAAGCTTAGGCTTCTGGAACCTTCACTTGCAAGGGGTCCTTCAAGAGAGAAACTCTAGGCAGTGTGTTCACACGCTCACAGGTTTTTGTAAAATTCACCAAAGTTAAGAGTTTTCTATGTACTCTTTTTATTTAAAAGCCCCTCAAATTGGATAAGCTTCAGGGCCTGTGAACCTGGATCTGCCCCTGGATGATGAGATCAGATCTGGTTGTTAGAAGGTGCTCCCAGCGTAAGATGTACGACACCAGGGGTGAGCCGGAGCGTGAGCGATGGACCTTGGGTGATTAGGGTGTGTCCGTGTAGGTTCATCCATTGTGACAAATCCACCTGTCTAGTGGGGGATGTCAATGATGGGGGAGGCTGTGAATGGGTGGTAGCAGGGGGTACAAGGGAACTCTGTGCTTCAGCCCAATTTTGCTGTGACCCTAAAGCTGCTCTGAAAAAAATTAAGTCTTTAAAAAAGACAATTGCTGGGGAATTCCCTGGTGGTCCAGTGGTTAGGATGCTTCCACTGCGGGGGGCACGGGTTCCATCCCTGGTCGGGGAACTAAGATCCAGCAAGCCACGCAGCATGGCCAAAAATAAATAAATTAATTAATTTTTAAAAATTGCTGTTGGAAGGTGCTGCTGGGCTGAGTGTGGGAGGTGGACGGGGTCCACTTTCTTAGAAGAGGGTCTTGCCCACTTTTTCTGGACACACAGTAGGGTATTCCGGGAACGTTTGCTGATGGAGTGAGACCTGCCCCCTTCCCTTTGGGAAAACTTCTCCCAGCCCTGCACTTAGGTGGGTTCCAAATGCTGAGGGCATTTCCTATAGACAAGCAAGATTCCCATCACTTGCTCAGCCCCCCTGTGGCCGGCGACCGTGACACCTCCCAGGCCCACACCTGACCCCACGGGACGGGGCAGCTGCAGGGGGCTGGTGACAGAGCCTGGCCTGGGAACACCAATGGCATCTAATATTCAGTCTGACATCATCTGGCTGCAGTTCCCAGAGACTAAAATTAGGCCGAGGAAATTTAGGATGCTGCTTCAGATTTCCAAAAGAAACAGGGGTGGGGGCCAGAAAATGGATCATAAAAGAATTTTTGTGACTCAGTCCCAGCTAGGGAAAACAGACATGAGCACCACTTGTGGGAAGAGGTAGAGGAATCTTTTATCCATTCACTATAAAGGGAGACCCAAGCTCTCTGAGCTAGCACACTCCCACTAGGGGTTTCCTGGTTTAGCCCCATTTCACCAGTGGACCCGAGAGACACCAGGCCCTGTCCAGGGTCAGTTGGAAGCTGGCTGGGCTCCATCTTGAGCCCAACTCCTCCATACACTGCTCTGCCCCCCAAGCACAGAGTTTCCTTGGGGTTTCTTCCCCAGTTATGAGCGATGGAGGGGTCCCAAACGTCCTGCTGTTCCATCAGAACTTAGTGTGTTTACCCCCAAGGATCAGCTGAGAAAGGTCTGGGCCACTCTAGTGGGTGCGCAAGTGCCTGAGAATTTGTGGGGGTTTTGTGGCTTTTTTTGTTTGTTTTTCTATAAATCCATTTATTTTATTTATTTATCTTTGGCTGCGTTGAGTCTTTGTTGCTGCGCGCGGGCTTCCTCTAGTTGTGGCGAGCAGGGGCCCTCTTCGTTGCGGAGCACAGGCTCTAGGTGCACAGGCTTCAGTAGTTGTGGCACACGGGTTTAGTTTGCTCCGCGGCATGTGGGATCTTCCTGGACCAGGGCTCAAACCCGTGTCCTCTGCCTTGGCAGGCGGATTCTTAACCACTGAGCCACCAGGGAAGTCCCAAGTGCCTGAGAATTTGAAAAGTGACCCTTATCCCATGTGAAATAGGACCCGGCAAGGATTAGGGGGGTCTCTTCTTGTTTTCCCACTGAGGCTGAAGGACCTTGGATGCAGGGTTCTTAATGAGAGATCAGGGAACCCTCGAAGGTTTTCAGTCTCTGAACCCTTGGAAACTGTAAGCAAGATGATCTGTCCTGCGCATGTTTTAGAAGAAACTGTCTGAAGTTTTGTCCAATTCTCAGAGTTGGGGATCCATGACCCCCCTAAATGTTAAGACCACTGCCTTGATTGTCCAGTTCAATCCCTCCTCTTACAGATGAGGAAGGAGGGAGGATTGGTTGGAGATGCTGACACACAGACATGCAGGTCAAAAACAGGTAGAAAGATGGAGCTGAGGAAATATCAGGGCAGAAAATGGAGCCAGGGGTAAGTGAGGGGATGAAAAATGGAACTGGGAAAACCACCACAACTGTCAACCGTTTGATAGTACGGGGCTCTAGGCTTTTTAAAAGGTAAGACAGAGAATCACATCCCTAGAACAGAAACCACCAGCTGCTGGAGAAAACGGAACTTGCACTTCTGGCAAAGGTCTGAGGAGCTCCTTCAGGGGCCTCCCAAAAAGGAGGGTAAGTGGAAAGGTGATGTCCCCAACGCCTCCACAGCAGAAAGCCATCTCGGCACATAAGGAGCCTCTCCCAGGACCTCCCAAGGCCTCTAAAAGCAAACCTGGGCAAGGCAGCCCCCTTACCTGTCCTGTGGGCCATTCTACTGCCCTCACACGGCTATGGTGAGAATTACAGGCGCCAGCTGGCATGAATCCCCACCCCACACAGAGCCAGGCCCAGAGTAGGCAGGAGCTGTATACAGATGTGAGTTTTCTTCCTCAAAATGAAAAGAACAGGGACTTCCCTGGTGGCGCAGTCATTAAGAATCTGCCTGCCGATGCAGGGGACACAGGTTCGAGCCCTGGTCCGGGAGGATCCCACATGCCGCGGAGCCACTAAGCCCGTGTGCCACAACTACTGAGCCTGCGCTCTAGAGCCCGCGAGCCACAACTACGGAGTCCACGTGCCACAACTACTGAAGGCCGCACGCCTAGAGCCCATGGTCCGCAACAAAAGAAGCCACCGCAATGAGAAGCCTGCGCACCGCAACGAAGAGTAGCCCCTGCTCGCCACAACTAGAGAAAGCCCGCGTGCAGCAACAAAGACCCAACACAGCCAAAAATAAATAAGTAAATTAATTAATTAATTATTTTTAAAAATGAAAAGAACAGGGCAAGTCACCATTGATGCCTGTTGCAAGGTAGGGAGAAGCCAGGTGGGCAACTGTTAGGAATTTTCTGGCATCTTCAGGACTGCAGTATTCCGAGAGCATCCCCCAACAGAACTGTAATCCTGGCAGCGCAGCAGAGACTTGGGTCTAGTTTGGGGATTTCATTTCCAACTTACTGGGCAAATGCTTTCAGAGTTGCAGAATAAATAAACAGGGAGGCGGATGTGAAAACTAACATCCTCCACCCACACCCCCAAACAGCAGATTGAAAGTCTGACTCCAACGCAAGGGCTATGGAAGACTGCAGACCCGGAAGATTTTCAGTAGCTCCACCAACGGGAAAGAGAAATGTGCTCTCTGAAGAAGCCAGAGAGGGATCAGCAATAAGTGGGAGCCAGGAAAGGGCGATACCCCTCCACACTGGCAGAGCCAGCTCAGAACCGGCCTCTGCCCACGGCAATTACAGCCCAGAACATGGAGCCCTCGAGGCAGCCCCACAGCCTCAGTGCTGAGCAAACCCAAGGGTTCATTTCACAAACAAGGACATGGAGGCTCAGAGAGCCTAAGGCCTTCCCCACAGCACACACCGGGAAGTGGCAGAGCCAGGGAAAGAACCCAGGCCTTTAAAAAAGCCAGAGCCATAAGTCTTGGCCAACTGATTTTCATCAAGGGTTCCAAGATCATTCAACGGGGAAAGAATAGTCTCTTCCACAAACGGTGCTGGGAACATTGGATATCCACATGCAAAGAAGGAAGTTAGACCCCCCACCTCACGCTATATACAAAAATTAACTTGAAATGGATCAACGACCTAAATGTAAAGCTGAAACCATAAAACTCTTAGAAGAAAACACAGGGTAAGCCTTCATGACCTTGGATTCGGCAATAAATTCTTAGATATGACACCAAAAGCACAAGCAACAAACGAGAAAATAGATAAATTGGGCTTCATCAAAATTAAAAATGTTTGTGCATCAAAGGACATTATCAAGAAAGTGAAAAGACTACCTACAGAATGGGAAAAATATTTGCAAATCCTATATCTGAAAAGGGTCTAGCGTCCAAAATATCTTGCAACTCGACAACAAAAAGACAAACAACCCATTTTAAAAAAGAGCAAAGGACCTGAATAGATAGTTCTCCTAAGAAAATATACAGATGGGCAACAAGCACAGAAAAAGATGCTCAACATCATTAGTTATTAGGAAAATACAAATCAAAACCACAATGAGCTACCACTTCACACCCTCTACGATAGTTAATAATAAAAAATTTTTGGAGGAATTCCCCAACGGTCCAGTGGTTAAGACCCTCCGCCTTCATTGCCGAGGACGGACGTGGGTTCGATCCCTGGTCGGGGAACTAAGATCCCACAAGCCTCACGGTGTGGCAAAAAAAAAAGGAAAAACAAAACAAAACAGAAAATAGCAAGTGTGTACGAGGATGTGGAGAAATTTGGAACCCATGTACATTGCTGCTGGGAATGAAAAATGGTCCAGTTGCTATGGAAAACAGTTTGCTGGTTATTCATTAAGGTAAACAAAGAACTACCATGTGACTTAGTGTAACAGGGAAGAGCTAAATCAGATTCCATGTTCCAACTATTTCTTTGACTTTAACTTTTGCTTTTTGTTGCTTTTGTTTTTGTAATCATACATAATGGCCTGCCTCAGGGAACCCTGCGCACCTGTGAATGGCTGCAAGAATAAAGAAACTAACACATCCCCTCACCAAGGCTGGTCATTCCAGGACATGTTTTGCAAGACTGATGGCCCTTTTACTTTACTTCCTCACCGCCTCTCCCTCTCTGATCTATAAAAGAAACTGGCACCCAGACCCAGATAAGATGGTTTTTCAGAGACACTAGTCTGCCATCTTCTCGGTCTGCCAGATTTCCGAATAAAGTCGTATTCCTTGCCTCAGCACCTCGTCTCCGATTCATTGGCCTGTCGTCCGGCAAGCAGAGCGAGCTTGGACTCGGTAACAAATTTGGCTTGGCCAGCCACGAGCCTTGCTGCCTAGCTGGTCCCGCTCAGGAAATGTTGGGGCAAGGCCCTAGCAGCTGCCAGGACCATTTGTCCTGAGGATCTTCCCTTCAAAGTTCCCTTGAAGCGGCACCAGGTACCCCAGCACTTGGCAGTTGAGGCAAGGAACCGAGAAACTTCCATTTGGGGAACTTTGGTTCCATCTGGGGCTACAAGTCGACGGACTCGATTCGATTCTGGGGGGTAAGTCGCTCCGGCGTGCACTCTGGGAACATATTCCCCCTTCAGTCTGGGCTTTTCCTTTACGGGAAAGCCGATCTGGTCGGGGTACCCTGCTGGAGGGGGGAATTGTTGGACTCTACCTGATTCTGGGAACCCGTTCACTGGGAACTAGTTCGTTGGTTTTGTAGGGTAAGTCTACCCGATCTGGGAACGGGTTCGTTGGTCTTGTCTTGGTTTTGTCTTGGTTTTGTGTGCATCAGTGCTAGAATTTGTGCCTTTTGTGTTGGAATTTGTCTGCGTCTTTTGTGTCTTGGTGTTATCAAACTTTTAAAAGTGGAAAATATCTATCCTGAAGGAGAGTCCTTTGGGGAATATATTAGATAAATGGGCAAAACATAGCCGTAAGGCTATGACTAAGAAAGACATGATGTACTATTGTAATAGGGTGTGGACCCAATATATGTTAGGATCAGAAGAACGATGGCCCCTGAATGGCTCACTCAATTATTACACAATCTCGCAGCTAGAAATGTTCTGCAAAAGAGCAGGGAAGGACTTCCCTGGTGGCGCAGTGGTTAAGAATCCGCCTGCCAATGCAGGGGACATGGGTTCAAGCCCTGGTCCGGGAAGATCCCACATGCCGCGGAGCAACTAGGCCCGTGCGCCACAACTACTGAGCCTGCGCTCTAGAGCCCGCGAGCCACAACTAATGAAGCCCGTGCGCCTAGAGCCGGTGCTCCGCAACATGAGAAGCCACCACAACGAGAAACCTGCGCACCGCAACAAAGACCCAACGCAGCCAAAAATAAATATATAAACAAGGAAATAAATAAATTTACTTAAAAAGAAAAAAAAAGAGCAGGGAAAAGAGATGAGATTCCATATGTAGGAGCATTTATGCTATTGCATAGAAGGAAAAGGAGTCAGAGGGCTGCCCCTTTATGGCGCAGCGGTCTGAAAGGAAACCCAAGGGGAAACCTGATCTACAAGGGAATAGGAAAAAATGAGAGTGGGGAAATGTTATTTCAAAACTTAACCCCCCTTCCAGCCTATCCAGCTCCCCCAGTGGCTGAGCTGGCTGCACCGACAGTTGTTCCAACTGCCCCCCTCCCGTGCCGCCAACATATTCACTGCCTCCTGTTTCCCCTACCCAAGGGGATCAAATAGAAGTTTCTATGATAACCCCCAGGGCACAGGGACCTGGTTTAGTACCACCATCTAAGATCCGACAGGACACCCAATTTGGACCGGGAGCCACTTCTGCAGCAGGGCAATTTCCCTTGCCCCAATATCTTGTAAGAGGCCAGGGGACTCCCTTGCACTTGAGGCGTCCGATTCTGATTTCCCCACAGGGGCCTGGGTAACATTGACAGTGGGGAACAAGTTGATAGATTTTCTAATAAATACGGGTGATCTTAAGAGGCTTGTAAATACTAAACAAAGGGGAAACAAAGTCATCCTAGGAGAAACTTGACTGTATCTTTGAGATACAAATGTCCTATCTGGTCTTCTCAAAAACCCTTATCTCTGCCGTCTTTTTAAAATGCAAATTTTGAAAAAGCGGGTACAGTAATTTAGAACTTGACTTGTTTTCCTTTCCATAAATATTAGTAGAAAGAGTTTAGCCATCTAGACAAGTGAGCTTGATTTGTTCCATCTGCCAGAAAACCAACTTTAATCCAACCTCTTTTGTAAACTGATGGGGTTTACATTGCTGTACCTGACTCAGGGCTGAAATTTTGAAATGAGAACTATGATGTTTGTCTGTTTGTTTGTGTATTTGTATGTGTTTGTGTCTTTGGATAACATTGCTGAGGTTAATCCGTAAATGAGCTCTATTTAATTGGCTTAAAGAAAAGTAAGTGCTTACAAACCAAACAATTCTACATACAAGAGAAATTAGGGCTTCCCTGGTGGCTCAGTGGTTAAGAATCCGCCTGCCAATACAGGGGACACGGGTTCAAGCCCTGGTCCGGGAAGGTCCCACATGCCACGGAGCACCTAAGCCCGTGCGCCACAACTACTTAGCCTGCGCTCTAGAGCCCGCGAGCCACAACTACTGAGCCCGCATGCTACAACTACTGAAGCCCGCGTGCCTAGAGCCCGTGCTCTGCAACGAGAAGCCACCGCAATGAGAAGCTCGCGCACCACGACGAAGAGTAGCCCCCGCTCGCCGCAACTAGAGAAAAAGCCCGTGCGCAGCAAAGACCCAACGCAGCCAAAAATAAATAAATAAATAAATTAATTAATTAATTATTTAAAAAAAGAGAAATTAAGCTAAATGAGTTTCAGGTTCACGTGAACTGGGAAATATATAGTATTAAATTAATACCTCGTATTAATGTTTTAAGTTTGTTGATCTAATTAATATAGACATGTCTTTAGAGCCATCAACATTAAGTATAGTACTTTCACTGCACCTAGGTTTAATCAAAGTTAAATAAATCTTGTTATATCTGTTGCAAATTTGTCAGCAAGAAAAATAACTTGATATAATGAAACTTTAAATATAAATGAGTTAAGAGCTTTTAGGTAAACTATAAGAATAATTATGGGGCTTACCTGGTGGTGCAGTGGTTAAGAATCTACCTTCCAATGCAGGGGACACAGGTTCGAGTCCTGGTCCGCGAAGATCCCACATGCCACAGAGCAACTAAGCCCGTGCGCCGCAACTACTGAGCCCGCGCACCTAGAGCCCGCGAGCCACAACTACTGAAGCCCACGTGCCACAACTACGGAAGCCCGTGTGCCTAGAGCCCCTGCTCCGCAACAAGAGAAGCCACCACAATGAGAAGCCCGTGCACCGCAACGAAGAGTAGCCCCCGCTCGCCGCAATTAGCGAAAGCCCGTGCACAGCAACAAAGACCCAACACAGCCAAAAACTAAATAAATAAAATGAATTTAAAAAATAAAAGAATAATTATGTTCTAAAAATCATCGAAAATAGTTTCTCCAGATTTTGGTAACTATTACTTGCCTCTTGGTTGTCACTGGAAATTAAGGTTTTTAAGAATCGAGGATTCTAATTTAAATATATAATTAAAGCTACTGAAAATAATAAGACATTTCAGTATGGTAGAATGTGTGTTTCCAGTTAAGAAGGTAGTAATGGAATTACATTTTACTGAGAAAGTTTTATACATGGTCAGGATTAACTAAATTTACATTGAAGTTAACTAAGTAAATGGATTTTGTTAAGTAAGCTAATACAAGACTGGAATTTGATCTCTCTCTGTTAGAAGTGCTCCTTTTGATAACACATGATCCGTGTTTGTATTCTTTGAATCGTTTTGTGACTTTGGTTAAATGAATAAGTACTGTTTCACAGTGACCTACGATCCTGTTGTGTTTTAAAACCTTTTTGATATTTCTAACAAACTTCCCAAATATCAAAATCTGACTAAAGCTATTTAGCCTCCAGCTGACTCTGGGATACTTCGAAAGAACATCTTTGAGACATCTCAGAGAAAAATGTCAAACTAAGTTTATTTGGTATGTTAAATTACTTCAAAAACATTGTCAAGTGATTGGAGATGAACCTTAGGTTATAGTGTATGGATAAATGTCATTTATATAGATATTCCAAAATTCATATGGAATCCCTAACATCTGATATGTCCTGATATGTTATCAATCATAATACTAGTTATTCTAAAATGTTATATCCAAGATTCCTGCTAATTGCATTGTACTCAAGTCTTTAACCATGCTATTTTAAGTTTTGTCCTGATGCTTTTACAAAATGAAGATTTTCAAGAAGACTGATTAAAAAGGAACTTTTTAACAAATATAAGTTTCTGATAGCCTTTATTTTTTTTATTTTTTAAATTAATTAATTATTATTTATTTATTTTTTGGCTGTGTCGGGTCTTCGTTTCTGTGCGAGGGCTTTCTCTAGTTGCGGCAAGCGGGGGCCACTCTTCATCGCGGTGCGTGGGCCTCTCACTATCGCGGCCTCTCTTGTTGTGCAGCACAGGCTCCAGGAGCACAGGCTCCAGACGCGCAGGCTCAGTAGTTGTGGCTCACGGGCCTAGTTGCTCTGTGGCATGTGGGATCTTCCCAGACCAGGGCTCGAACCCGTGTCCCCTACATTGGCAGGCAGATTCTCAACCACTGCGCCACCAGGGAAGCCCTCTGATAGCCTTTAGATAATATCACTGGACTCGCCTGAGACCTGGGACATGACCATCCTCTCTGGCCCCACTTTTCTTTCCTGCAACAGGACTATGGGTAGGGTTGTTTTTGTTCTTGTAAAAATTCATGAGGAAGGACACACGAGGTGCTCACCATAGTGGGCAATTAATGTGCATTGTTATTATTCATTTTCCCCTTCAGCTTCCTTTTGTAAAAGGGCTTAGTTACTCCATAAACAATATCGACGAAGGAATATTTATTTTACCATTTTGAACTGAGATCCTACATGATGGCTACTTCACTTAAAACCAGTATGAAACAGCAAAATGCTCGAAATGAGCTGAGGTGATTTTCAGGACAAGCTTTGGGAAGTTCCTATTCTGAGGCCAGCATTGGGCTGGGGCCTGAACATTCACACCCTAATAAAACCTCTTTCCTGCTGGCAAGGAGCTCACAGCCCAGGGACATCTAAGGGACAAGGGCTATGCCTGAGGGTCACCCAGGGGCTGGGGGAGCCTGGAGGAGGAAGGGAGGGGACCTGCCTGGTCTTGGTCAGGAAAGGCTTTCTAAGTCCTGAAGTGTGAGTAGCTGACCAAACAAAGAAGGGCAGAGCGGGGTGGGAGAGAGGCCATTCTTAGCAGAAGGAATATATGCAAAGGACCGAGATGTGAGATGATGATGATGATAATAATAATATAATAAAAGATACTAATATAGCATTTCAATGTGCCAAGCCCTATTTTATTTTATTTTATTTTATTTTATTTATTATTTTGGGGGGCTGCGCCACGCAGCATGCGGGATCTTAGCTCGCAGACCAGGGATTGAACCTGTGCCCCCTGCAGTGGAAGCACAGAGCCCTAACCACTGGACCACCAGGGAATTCCCCACCAAACCCTATTTTAAACATTTTTCAAATATTAACTCATTTAATCCTCACAAAAACCCAGTGAGAAGGGTCTTATTCTCATCCCTATTCTACAGATGAGGAAACTGATTGGACCCAGAAGGTAAGGAACTTGACAGCCGGCATGTGGCAGAGCTGGGATTCTGTCTCCCGAATCATCCTTAACCACCATGCGTTTGGAGCATAGGCAGCTCAATACCCTTGGACGGTAAGATGTGCACGGGTAAAAGGGGCTGGAGATATGAGGGCCTTCAGATGTCTGGATTCGGGCCACTGCGCATGCACAACCCTAGGGGGCGCCATCACTGCCCGGCCATCAGAGATCCGTATATTTATTACAACCATTTTCCAGCAGATGGCAGTCAAGTGCCTTGAGGAAGAAGCACCTTTTCCTAATCTGCACAAAGACACTGCATGCACTAGTGGTGATGCTGCTTGGCTTATATCCAGAAGGGTCTCAAAGAGGGAAAGCGAATGTTTAATTTGCATCTTGGACCGGAGGCTGCCGGGGCGGTCCAGGTGTTAGGTGGGCGGGGTCTAACCAGGGGCCAGAGAAGAGAGGATGGGTTCAAAGGCTGTGAATCCACAGGACTTAGGGATCCCTGGAACTGGGGTTGCAAAGGAAAGGAAAGCGTTGGGACTCAACAGCCGCTAGAGCAACACGCATCCCTAAGCAAGGAGAACCCGAAGTGGTTCTAGGGAGTGGTGAGGAGTTGGCTTTTGGACGTGTAGGGGGTGAGGGGACCTTTGGAATCTAAGAAGGACATCCAGAGGGTGGCTGGACGTAAAGGAATGAATCTCAGCGCACGACCCATCAATTTGAGATGCTAGCACTCTGGCTGGGAATCCCATCTTATCCAAACCATCCTGCAGAGCTATCATGGGAAACCTGGGAGGGAGTGGGATCTTTCTGTGGTCTCAGAGCAAGTCGAGGTGAAGCCAGGATATACTTCTATCCCACCTGAGTGGGACCCTGAGTCACTGTCGCCCTGCCGTGCCAAGAAGATCCTTAAACATACTCTCTCCATGGGGGCTGCAGAGCCCACTTACTAATAAGAAGGAGTCCGTGTTGCTGGGAACAAACGGAGCCCTGACACCCCAGAACACTGCAGCTGAACCAAAAAGAACAAAGAGATCCAGCGTCCCACAGCCTGGATGCAGCAGACACAGGCTGGCACCGAGGACCCACCTCCAACGTCTGGACCAGCCGCATGGCCCACCCAAGGTCTGGGGTCCCCTTCCCAGCTCCCTTGAGCCGGAGCCGCTGTCGCTGTCCATGGGGGCTGGGTGGGCAGGTCTGGCCTGGGATGGGTTTGGTTTCTGCTAAGAGGCCCCCACCAGCTCTTTGATTAGCAGCCAAGACATGCTTCTTTCCAAGTCAAAAATAAAATAAAATAAAGCATGTTACAAAGTGACTCCCTCTCCTCGGCTCATTTTAATGTGGTTTTCGGCATCAGCTTTATTAGAGAACATGTGTGTGCAATATGGCTGTCACAGCCGGGATCCCGGGAGGCCGCCGGGCCGCGTAATCAAGACGAGCAGGAAGCAAGTCAAAGGCATGTCTTTGAGGATCAGGTAATTGGTGACTCTCAGACATTTGTCCTCAAGGCTCTGAATGGGTTGGCTTTTACTGCGTCCTTTCCCTTTATAAAACCAAGGCTTTCTCAAGCCTGGTGGAGGGGAGGGGGGAAGACAGAGTGGGAGAAATCAAGGGCTGTGGCTTGGGGGGTGGGAGGACAGTCCCGGGTCTGGCTTCTCCTGTCTTAGGGTCCTCAGAAGTGGAACAAGGTGGGGAGGGCAGAGCCCTCCAGCAGGCGATCAGAAGACCGAAGGTCTAGCCTGTAACAACGCTGTGTTATCCTGGGCAAATGTCTGTTCGGCTCTGGGCTGCTAGGTCTCAGTTTCCCCATCTATAAGAGAAGGTGTTTGACCTAGATGTCAAAAGGTGACTTTCATCTCTGACATTCTCTGGTTTCTCTCGGCTGGGGGAAGGGGGAGGCGGGGAGGCGGGACAGTGGAGTAGGGCTGGTGGAGTGGCCCCAGTCCCAGCTGGATCTTGTGGGGTCCTTGCAATTAAGTAGAGTCAGAAGGTGACTTAAACGCGATCAAGCCCACCCCAGTGTGCCATGTGACTCTTCGCCTCAATGTCCCCCCACCAACAAGAAGTCCACTGCCTCTCTGGGAACCTGCCAGGGGGTCATCCCTCCCTCTCTGTCCCTTGGTCCCAGGTGTGCTTGCTGGTCCTCCTTCCCCACCCATGACAGCACTTTAGATGTCCGGGGAGCAGGGACAAGTCTCCTCTGAACCCTTGGCCCAACGTCCCACTCTGCAGCCTCCACCTGCAGGTCTGGTGTCCATCTGGGGCAGGCTCAGGCGAACAAGAGCCCGTTCTGCTAACAGCCCACTCCACCACCCCCTCCATGGGTGTGTCCAGAGGGAACACGCAGAGGAGGGCAGGGCATCTCTTGAGCACCTACGATGTGCCAGGCATGCTTCCCTCACGTTGTCATTCACTCCTCGTGGGGACCCCTGTTTTACAGTCTTCTTACTTGCACAAAGTCGCCTGATTCGTGTGTAGCACTCAGAAGTATCAGGAGGCAGTGGAGCCCAGTGGTTAGGACCTGAATCTAAAGATTGGCCTCACCTCTATTTAGCTGTGTGACTCCCGGCAGGTTGCTTAACTTCTCTGAGCCTCAGTTTCCTCATGAGCAAAACAGAGATAATAATAGGACCCACTTCCTTGGGCTGTAGTGGGATCTAGTTTACGTAAAGCACCTGGTACAGTGTCACACAGGGAGTGTCACAGTGCAGCGCTGAGGCACCATGAGGTGATCCCGGCTCCATCGGACTCTACAGAACAGTGGGGGACCAGCAGCCACCTCACAAAAGACTCTTTTCAGGGGCGGGGTGGGGGGCCACGAAGGTTGCATTTGCTTCTTTGTGAAATGACAAATCTCTACGGATTCTAGAACACTTCCAAGGATCGGAGGCACAGAGCCCTTGCTCCCCGGGCTGTCACACCCCACCTGGGAGGCTCAGACCGGGAGTGTGAGCCCCAGTCACAGATCCTGCCCTTCCTCTCTGTGCATCTTCCTTTTGTTCTACGGATGCCGTGTCCCAACTTAGCAGAACCTCCGGGGGCCTGGCTCCAAGGGAGCTGCACTTGCCATGGACGTCAAAATGAAAAGCAAATATTGCAGTCTGTGGTTTCCCATGGTCATCCCAGTCCCCAGGCCATTTCTGAACGGCAGGGGAGGGACAATGCCACACATGTGCTGTGTACAAACATGCACACGCATGCACACACACATGCACTCATGCACACACACGGGACTCACACGCATGGCCACATCCAGGCCCACTCAGGCCCATCCACACACGTGACTAGATACACAAGCGCACACACGCGCGCGTGCGCACACACACACTGTGGGCGGGGCTGACAGTGGCCCGAGCCCTCGCTGGAGTCAGAGAATCTGAACAATAATCAAGAGCCTAGGCTGTGATGCTTGGTGGCCAGGGACTCTGGGCAAGTCACTGAGTTCCTCTGAGCTCGGGGGCCTCATGTGTGTAATAAAAAAAGCATCATAAAAACCCTCTCCACCCCGATGGCCTCCCGGGGCCTGGGGAAGAGGACCTATGAGGCAGCAGAGGGAGATGTTCTATGAATCACAGATTCCAGCACACATATCAGAGCTCAGCTTTGGTGTCGCCCGGACAGACAGAAATGCTGGAGCCTTGGGCATGAAGAGGAGCTTGGTGGAAACCCCCTGAATTGGGAATTGCATATGGGGGGACACAGCCTGGATCCCTAAACCCTGAACCGTGAGGAGGGGTCACCTTGAGGCAAAGAGGGGGCACTGGCTCACGCGGGGCAGTAAACCCAGGGGGGCTGAGAAGTTGGGGTCCATAGGAGCCAGATGGACGTGAGGGTTCAGGTCAAGGCCACCTCCCTTGTCCTGAGCCCGCTGCTGAGAGACAGGGTCAGCTGGTGCCTTACACACACGCTCTTCTCAGAAGTCACTGTAAAGGCTGAACAACTGTAAAACAGGAAGGGGCAGACCCACAGTAGCCCAAACATGTTTCTACGACAGCTCCGGAGCTGTATTCAATAACCCAAAAGAAGGCTGAAGCAAAGGACTCTGTATGGACCACAGCAACACCTGCCACACACGCCCCTTTGCTCTCCAACCTGCACAGTGCCCACGATTTCAGGCTGAAAGATGAAGAGTCCCCATGTCTGGCCTTGAGGCTCCTTCTCTGGGCTCTGTGTTTCATCAGCACCTTTGCTGCTCCAGGTGGGGTCCACAGACCAGCAGCATCGCATCTCCCGTGAGCTTGTTAGAAATGCAGGCTCTCAGGTGAGGCCCCAGACCTGCCCAGCCCAAATCTGCATTTTACCAAGACCCCAGGTGATTCATGAGCAATGAGATAGTTTGAGAAGCGCTGGTTCACGCCTTATTTTCCAGCCACGGTTTCTGAGACACAAAGAACCAGGAACAGGGAGACAGGGCAGTGACAGCTGTGCCACCACCAGTGCCCTGCATCCTCAGGGCCACAGGAAGGAAAGCGTTGCAGGAACAAAGGAGAAGGGGAGCCCCGCAGAGTCTCTGCACCTAGGACGCTAGACCTGGGTCCTGCCATGAAGTCCCATCGCTGATGAGAGAAGAAATAATGAAAAAGGTGTGTGACAGGAGGGACCCAGTACATGGCCCAGGCTTGATTCTTTGCGGGTAATGGGCAAACTGGGGCGGTTCTGGGGGAGCAGGCAGGCGGGGTCCTGGAGAGCCACAGAAGGTACTGGGCCAGTTCACCCTGGGGAGGAGGAGGTGGCCCGGGCCAGCAGATGAGCGCTGGGGACAACCAGAGTGAGTGTGCAGACACCACACAGGGTCCCAGTCCCCTCAGAGGAGGTGCTCCCTGCAGAGAGCGGGAGGGAGGGAGGGAGCGCCCATCCCTAAGTAGCCAGGAAGAGGGCGGACAGCCACTTGGTGGGCATGCCGAGGGGAGGATTGATCCCCCAAGAACGCATGGGCTGAGGCGCCCATGGGCTGAGCCGCCCATTCACATGGGGCCAGGGAAGGGGGTTCCTGGCCAAGCCACCCTCCCAGGTTGCAGCTGCCAGGCCCTGTTCACGGGTCCCTGAGGACGGTGGGGCTCCAGCCCAGCTCCCACCCAAGCCCCGTCTCCTTCCTGGCAGCCACCAGTCCTTTAGAAGGCTCCACCTCCAGCTTTGAAGGAGTTTCAGAGTCGGGGCCAGTAGGTATGGAATGCCCAATACCCCCTCTGAACCTCGGTTTCTCCATTTGAACAAAAAGGGGGTTGGACCAAATGACCTCTAAGGCTTTTCAGGGCTAATGCATTGCACGTGTATTTTTCTGGAGAGCTGTTTGAACTAGGATTGCGGAGCCATGGACACACAGCTCACACACAAGCATTTATGCACACACAGAGTCCTATACACACACATCCTACGTTCACACACGTCCCAAGCACACACATACTATGCACACAGACCAGGCTTGCACACGAGGTGCACGTACACACCAGGCTTAGGCACACACACCTAGAATCCGAGCACCAGTGTAGACCAGGGTGTGTGCTGGGCACTGTGGGGACAAACCCAACGACCATGTTGCCAAAATGGAGCGTGTGGCCGAGCAGGGGATCGAGACCTGGGGCAGAAACAACAGGCAGAGAGTGACAAGAGCTGAAAAGAGGGCAACTCCTAGAGAGAGCCTGGCTTCCACCTGGAGAGACCCAGGTGGGCATCCTGGAGGAGGTGCTCAGTGAATCTGGAAGAAAGAGTAGAAGGTTTTGGGGTGTGAAGAGATAGGCTGTCTCCAAGGGGTGTCACCTCTGAGCTCACAGCCCCTCCTGGCCTCACCCCACCGCCGCCACCACCTCCAGACCCAACGGGGTGGCAGTGGGAGCTGGAGCAGGGCCAGCAGTGAGGATGTGTGCAGGTCTGCTGGCCAACAGCTCTCACGGCCACCATCCCATTTCCTCCCTAATCCTGCAGGCTTATTTCAGTTGGCAGCTCCCTACATGATATTTAACGGCCTTGTTTAAATGATCAGGGCAATTTTCTTTTTAATAAGAATAAAAATAAAACACCTCCGGATATGAGGCCCAACTCCTGAGCCCTGCAGTGAGAATCTGGTTCTAATGAAGCGGACGACGGCCCCGCCCCAGAGGCCTGGCTTCATCCCGGAGCCGATGCTGCTGGACCGATGTGAGGAGATGGTTGGCTTACACAAAGGACATTAAAGATGAGTGTGACTTACAGAGGATCATCCTGGAAGTCTGTGATATAGGATTTGCTGTCTAAAGACCCCCTTCCTCCCCAGATCAGGGGTCTCTGCATAAGGCCAGGTGCAGCATGCTTCTTGGGCCTCACCATGATCTGGAAGAGCTGCCACCAGCCCACCAGGCCCGGTTCCATGCCCACTGGGCCAACTTTCTATGTGGTTCCTGGGGCCTCCGGTACCCAAGCCCAGGGCATGTCAGCCAATAGAAAGAGAGCCCACAGCTGGGCATTTTTACACACCCTCCTAAACACACCAACTCCCAGCAGGGGCCTGAGATCCTCGGAGATTCAGGAGGAAAGGGAGTGGTTTGCAAGAACAACCCTGCTCCTTCCAGCAAGGTGCACATCAGCAGTTCAGCCTGTGTTAGCGTCTCGAGGCTGCCTTTGCCCGCATGGGCAGGGACATTTCCTGCACGTGAACTTTGGAAAAAGGCAGATCTCATTCTGGCCCTTACACCTGGATCAAGGCAGAAAAGCCCAGTGGGTAAACAAAGGCCTGGCAGTGACCAGCCACTTGCTGGCTGTGTAGCCTTTGACAGGTTACTCGATCTCTCTGAGCCTCAGTTTTGTCATCTGTAAATGGGGATAACAATCGTAATAATATATGATAATATATATTGTTATGTTATATAATTACACATATATTAATGTGATGATATGAAATAAAATAAAATAAAATAATATAATATAATACAATACAATATAGCCTGCTTCATGGCGTTGTTGGGAGGATTCAGTGAGAGAACGCTGGCAGCGAGAAAGCGTTCACTAACTGTGGTATTGTTTCCACGACGAATCAGGACGTTCCCACTGGAAGTTTCCACTAAAGCACTAAGCTGTCAAATACCAAAGTGAATTTAGAAACAAACCATCATGCAGGAAGTTCAAAGCAGGTGACGGAGAACCTCTTAGCTCGCTCCCATCAGAGCTATCCAAGAGTTGAGAGGATTTTTGAAGTTTTATTCGGACAGGATGGGGCGTGCTGAGGAACCCCAAAGTGCTGGCCTCTCACCTCAAGTCTGGTGAGCGGGCTTCAGTGGGACGGCTGGTCCGGCCACTTGGAGAGCTTAAGGGGAGTTCCTTGTAATTACAGGACACTGAGGCTGTCAGGTGGCCCTGGCCCTGGAAATCTAGAGGGTGAGAGGCTGGCAGGCTGGCTGCTTTGGCGGCACCAACAAGAATTGTAGGATCAGCCTGCCTGGCCATCATCTTAACTCCTGTCCATCGCGGATGAACAGACCTCAACAGAAGTCAGAGGTGGCCTCTGGATTCCCGGCCGTTGAAAAGGGCAGAAGCAACTGCCAGAAGAGAGTGCATTTGCCCAGGTGATTGGGACGGGGAAGTGAGGGGTGCCCCTCCAAAAAGAAGGCAGCTCTAAGCATGGAAGCCCCACGCAGAGAAGCCATTTATGAGCATTACACAAGTAGCCGCTCTCCTGCCCTTCTGGCTTCGCCTCCACCCCACACCCCTGCTTCAACCCTGGAGAGGCCAGAAACAGTGCTGAGAGAGATGGGGGCATAGCGATGAGGCAGAGAAGGTGAGAATGCCCACTCCACTCTGAGTAGCCCAAGAGCCGGGGAAGAACTCCCACCTTGAAAACATTTTAAAGGGAGTATGGGAGACGATAATAAAGGTGCTTCCTGACCACATCCACAAGTCCTGCTTCTCACACACCTTCTGGGATAAAGGCATCTGCCCCATGGAAGGGCATGTCCTTCGCTTGTTTTCCAGCATCCTTAGAGGGATGACCAACATTCCAGTGGAGAAAGATAATTAGCATGATAATTATTAATTAATTAATTAATTAATTAACAGTAGTCAATTATGTGGCACTCATAGGTTGTGGGTGATACATGTCACGGGGAGAAATAAAGCAGAGTAAAGGAACAGGTAAAGTGGGGCAGGGGCCACTCTGCTTAGATAGCTTGATAGGAGAGTGTCCCAGCTGGAAAAAATCATAAGTGCAAAGGCCCTGGGGTGGACGTGGGCTTCTGGTGTTGAGGTACAACCAGAGGGTCAGTGGGGCTGAGATGGAGGAGGCAAGGGGGGCCGAGAGGTGGGGAGGAGGCAGGCAGATGCCAGAAGTTGCCCTGTTCCGTGGCTGCCCCCCAGGGTGGGCAGAGGCCAAGTTGGAGAAGGGTCCCAGACACCTGAGAACAGATCACACAAGGGTGGGACTCTGGGAGGTGGACATTCCCCAAAGCATTTCTGGGGCAAGAAGCAAGGGGCCTGGGGGGAGGCAGGAGACCCCAGTCTGTCCCCACCCAGTCTATGACTCGGACCCCAGCAAGCTCCATCACCACCATTGCTCAGCTGTAAACTGAGTCCTAACACCCACCTTGCAGGATGGGAGGACATGGAGACTACAGCTGGAGACGCAAGGTCTTGGGGTCAGCCAGTGGCCCTGCACCCACGTGGAGAGAGGGGCTGAGGGCCTCCCCCTCCCCAGCCCGACCTCCCCAGAAAGAAGCATACCTCTGCTCCCCCAATCTGGAAAGCATTGAGACCCATGGCTCCATTTCAAGCGCAATTATTACAAACCCTTCAGGGAATGTGCGTTCCAAAATGAAATCTCTCTGTCAAAACTTTCATTAAGGCGCTGTTGCTGTGCGCAGATCAGCTTACACCCATGCCTGCGAGCGTTCAATGGAGACCAGATTCTCGGGGGTGCCGCGTGCGGGGAGCCACTGCACGGCCTCTCTGTCTCCCTCGAGTTTGCAAACCCCAAAGAATCCGTCTCCAGTCTGTGTCTCCAAAAGACAATAGCCTTCGCCTTGGGAACACGTCCGCTGGGATTTCGCGAAAGCTGGTGACAAACATGTCAAGGAAAACACACTACTGTTCGCTAGTCTCCAAGAGCCCTTCCTGACCCCAAACCAGCGTCATGAAGTAACTCGTGGGTGGGTAGCATCTTGAGGACACCACGCATGTTGCAGATAGAGAAACGAGGCTTAGCGGCGTGGGGTGCTGCCCAAGGCCCACCAGGGCGCTCAGAGCCAACGTGAGAACCCGGAGCTCCCAGCCCCGTGCCCGGTTCTCACACCTGGATTTCCTCTCTCAATCACTCTGATGTGACTTTGATGGCCCCCGGGGCAGGATGCCCAGGGAAGCACCAAGCAACCTAGCACAGGAGGCAGCCTTGGGTTTAGTTTTCCTATAAGGCGAACTAAGGGCTTTAGTTTGGGGCAATTCCTGGACCAGAAGCCTCCTTCCACCAGTTCACGCAGCTCTTCTCAAACGGACGTGGTGAGTGAGGGACAGCAGAGCAGTGACCACCACTGTCCCTGAATTCCCTCCCCGATCTGGAATCCTCCTCCTGCAACTCCACAGACTTCTTTCTGAAACGTGGGTCTGAGCTCTCCTCGCTTCCCCGCTCACCAGCCTTGAATGGCTCCCCGTTGCCGACAGGACCAAATTCCAGTCCGCCTGGCCAGGCGGCATCACCGCGTGCGGCCACGCCCCCCACGCACCCGTGCTCCAGAGCTTACAAAGAACCACTCGTTTCTCGCTGAATCTGCCTCCATGTTTTTGTATTTGCTGTCCCCCCACCAAGAGGGCTTTCCCAACACATCTCACCTGGCCAATTCCTCCTCATCTTTCCAGGTCCGCCTCCTCGAGGAAGCCCTGCCCCCGGGGGAGCTGGCCGCCCCACCCCTGAGTGCCCACAGCCTGTGTCCTCCTCTGTTATGGTACATATGAGGTTGTGTCCAGTTTATCTGTCTCTATGTCTGTCCCCTTGCTGACTGGCATGAGCTCCTCTGGGACAAAGACTGGGTCTTATTTCCCTAATTTTCCACTTACTGCCTTAGTGCTTGGGGCCATAGATCATTATAGGTTATAAGTTCAAGTCCCGACCCTGGCACTTATGTGCTGGGTGAGTTCAGGCAAACTATTCAACTTCTTTCAGCCTTGAGAGATGAGTTTCCTTGGCTACAAAATGATGCCAGCCTCTCATGGTAGTTGCAGGGATTCAGTGAAGATTAAATATCTTTAAAGGGCTGAGCCCAGTTCCTCGCACGCAAGGCACTCAACACAGGACAGACAAAATGAGACGAACACAAAATAGGATGAACTTCCTGCCGCCCTAGCCGCAGGTCTCAGCTCCAAACACTGGGAATGCAGAGCGATCGCCCACCTTGCCCGCCAGCAGCCATACAGGCAAGGTCCTACTTTGCTTCCTAAATGCTGCAGACCCATTGTGGTAACAAACTAGATCCAGAGGAAGTAAAAGAAAAACAAAGGCTAAGGATGACGCAAGTTTTCCAGCCTGCCAGACAGAGCATGCTGTGAGCCACAGGCATCCACCCCTTGGGGACATCTTGCTCTGATGAGGCCATGCTACCTTTGGCGCCCGGCAGGTGCACGTTCCTCGCCCGGATGGAGGCCAATGGCTGAAGCCACTCTTTGCTCCTAAGACCTGATGGCTCCTGCTGGACGTGGCCTGCCATCAGCCCCATGGCCCTGGCCACAGCCCCCTGGTCCAGGAGTCAGCTGCACCGAGACCCTGCTCCACTCCAGACGGTAGCAAATGATCTTGGCAAATGTAATGTCAATTTTGCCCGCAGACATGGGGCTGCTAGAGGCCAGGTCACATGGAGGAACGCTGAGCCACTTTCTGGTTTCTGCAGAGGGACTTTGAAGGCTCTGGGCCCAGAGCGTCTGGATGGGGTGCACAGCACCCCGGGCTGTCCACAGTGCCTGGCTGTGCCCTTGCTCCAAATCCCATCGCCAGAAGTCCCCTGGAAACTTGGAGAGCTGGACAGCTTCTCTTGGGAAGAAAGGGAAATTGAGGCCACGTGCTTTGCAAAGCCCCGAACTGCCAGAGCTTGGATAACGTTACAACCCTGCGCTGCGTGCCAGTGACAGCTGGGGGTGGTGGCTCCTCTTCCCAGGCAGCTCCCTGATAGCCTGACATTCTCAGCGGATAGTGTAATGCCTCTTTAAGATAACCCTCGAAGTCTTTTTTCTCTGGGCCAGAATAGTATCAGGTCAATTAATTTCTCCAACCGTGGCAACTCCTTCAGGCTGCGCTTGCCAGGAGGAAGGTTTAGAAGCAGGGGGGAAGCTGGGGCGTGATGATTACAGCTCCCCTCCCCCAGAGAAAAGATGAATCACAGCCAGTTTGGGGCAGCAAGTGACAAGCACTGATTCCGAGAGGGGGTCTCACTTGCAACCTGTGGTGGTCCGGACAGCCAGCGTATGCTCCCATCACAGAGCCGGGCTAAGCCAAGTCACGTTCACACCACTAAACCAGTAGAGGTGGAGGACCAGAGCCTGCGGAAGAGTGACGCCTGGCCCCCTGCCATGCTTTCCTTCATTTAATTCACTCACTCACTCACTCACTCACTCATTCAACAAACCTGCTGTTTGCTAGATTCAGCTTGTGTGCATGGTCCAAACCAGGCACGACTCAATGTCCTGGAAATGCAGACAATCCCGGCCCTCAAGGAACCCTGACTCTGGAGCACAGATTCTTAGCCAGGGTCCAAGGATAGAAATCAGAAGTGTATGAACTGTGATGGGAAATAGAATTATATATTTTTTTTTAAAAATAAAATTTATTTATTTATTTTTGGCTGCGTTGGGTCTTCGTTGCTGCGTGCGGGCTTTCTCTAGTTTCAGCGAGCAGGGGCTACCCTTTGTTGCGGTGCGCAGGCTTCTCATTGCAGTGGCTTCCCTTGTTGTGGAGCACGGGCTCTAGGCACGTGGGCTTCAGTAGTTGCGGCGTGTTGGCTCAGTAGTTGTGGCTCGCAGGCTCTAGAGCACAGGCTCAGTAGTTGTGGTGCACGGGCTTAGTTGCTACATGGCATGTGGGATCTTCCCGGACCAGGGCTCAAACCCATGTCCCCTGCATTGGCAGGTGGATTCTTAACCCCTGCACCACCAGGGAAGTTCCCTAGAATTACATCTTTATTTTCACCAACTTCTAACTGAAATTTGGCACTTCTTTCCATGGTGACCGTACTAACGACAATGTGAACGATGCAGAAGTAGAAGTACCTGTATCTTTGTTCCCTCCAGAACTCACAGAATTCACGTTACCGTTGTTACAGCTATCTAGAAATATTATTTACGCTCAGCACTACTTTGACGTTCTGGGAGCCATTAGGCTCGCTATTAGATCTTCCTATTTGTGTGTTAGTATAGAAACACATGGGTTATTCTACCTATAATTTGTATTTTTTAAAAGTTGGGTTTTTTTCGGGTTATTTTTGGTTTTTTTGCCAGGAGGCTTGTGGGATCTTAGTTCTCTGACTAGGGATCGAACCCGGGCCCTTGGCAGTGAAAGCGCAGGGTCCTAACCACTGGTCCGCCAGGGAATTCCCTAAAATGATTTTTTGATAACTGTAGCTTGCAGCAATTTGTAATCCTGATCGTTTCTTTTATGCATTTAAAAACATTATCCTGAGAAAAGACCTGCAGGCTTCTGCAGACAGCCAAAGGGGTTTGTGGCACCAAAAGTGAAAAGGGGCGGCCGAGATGCCCAGCAGTGTTCACATAGTTTGGCCAGGACTCCGATGATGGAGCAGAGCTGCCATTGCAGGACCCCCGGGGAATCTGGGGCGCTTCATGGAGGAGGTGATTTCTGAGCTGGGTCTTTGCAGAAGAGCAGAGCCTGCTGGGCAAACAGGGAGGGGCTGGGGTGGGAGTCCTTGCCTAAGCTTGGATGGAGGAAGGAAGAAGCGTGGCCAGTTTGGAGGGGAGGGGTGAGGAGGGGTGGGGAGGGGGCGCAGGTGCTGCGGGGGCAACCAGGGTGCGGTGAGGGCCAGGCTGGTCTGTCCCAGCTTCTCTCTCCCTAGTGCAATGAGCGGGGCTCAGACAGCTCCGGGTTGGACCCCAGCTCTGGCCGAATGTAGATTTTGCCGAATTTTGCAAATTCAGATCTGAATTTGATTTTGCTCCCCCGTGGAAGGGGTATGACAACACCTGGCTTGTTTGGGCATTAAATGCAACAAGGGGCCATAGTTTGCCAACCATACCTGGCGCCTGGCAGCGGCCCAAGAAATAGTGACAAATCGTTGTCATCATTATCCATATTATTTGAACCACTACTTCAATCTACTGTTTTTGTTCTTAAGAAAAAGCAAAGAAGAATTTTCCCAGAAGGTCCCACTGTCCGGGCAAGAAGAGAGAGTAGGAAATGTCACTTCCAGCAAAGTTCAATTCTTACCCTCTTCTCTTAAATTCAGCACCTGTGCTGACCTGGATTCGGAGCCACTGGACTCTCCCTCAGGCATCCAGAGTCTCAGCCTCCAGGCCAGGACCGCCCCCTTGTCAGCCCATCCAAACCCAGTGATCTTGCATCCTTTTACACCAAAGTACTCTCACCCCAGAGGGGACAAATGTCCCAAGTACAGGGCACCGAACACCTGCCATGCGTTCGCACAACCTCCAGTGGCGTGCTGGCAAGTGGCTAACAACCGGTTCTCCGTGGGGGCGATCCTTTATTTGTAGTGTTTGCTGGTTTCCGTGGTGGAAATACTCCCCCCCGTGGCCGATTTCAAGCTACCAAAAGGACATCACTGAACACAAAGGTGGATGGTGATATGCAACATCGGCTCTTGTGAGCAAGAAGGAGGCAGCTCCAGTGCACAGCTGACCAGACCTTGCAGGGAAAAGCACGATCGTCCCCATTTTACAGATGAGGAAACTGAGGCTCAAAGAGCTTCCTTGGAGACTCTGAATTTATGTCTCTCTGCTGTACCACGAGGCCTCCCATAAAAGTGCATTATTTTCAGAACAACCCTGGAGAGCTGGCAGAAGGACAGATAGACAAAGAGAGGCTGTGGGGGACGCTATGATTGCCGGGAGCCGGCTGCAAGGGGAGCTTCACTACCCACAGACCCCTGGGAGGCGCCCAGCCTCGCACCCGCCCCGCACCCGCCCCACACCGCCGCCGGTGCAGCCCTGGACTCAAGGTGACCTGCCGGCTCAGACAGCTGCGGAAGGGACCAAGCCTGCAATTTCCCCCAGTGACAGATGCATTTTTTTAACCAAATGAACAGCCACCCAGCAGGTGGTATTTACATTTCCCCTGCAAACGCTTTTTATTGTTTTGGTTTTTTCTTTAACGACTCCCTTTTTTCTGAACCAAACAAAAGCCCATTGTCTGAGCGGTTCCAGGCACCCTGGAATGTGGTTTGCTCTCCTGGGGACCACTTGGGTCCCTCTGCCTCTTGACCCTCCAGTGTCAGTGGGTGGACAGGGCTGGAGGCCTGGGACCCTTAGCCACTGTCCATCTGGCCACAGTGGGACCTTGGGCTGGTCACCTGACCCTCCTGAGGCTCGGGAAGTTCATCTCCACACCTCCCAGGGATGTCCCAAGGGTCAACAAGAGCAGACGTGATGGGCCCAGAGTAGGCACTGGCACACAGGAAGCGCTCAGAACCTGGCCAGATCCAAACTGGCTCCGGGGCCTTGGCAGTAACACAAGCGAGTTGGCGAGTGACGTGGTCGCAGGACCTCGTCCAGCTCTGGCTGGCTGACTGTGTCATTGCTGTCGTTTTCTCCCAGGGTGACAGGATGGAAGATATCTGACATCTCTTTCCCCAGCTCTGACAGCTGAGAAGACCCCAGGCCTTGCCCTTCCTACAGCTGGGTAAAGGCCCACCCCCAGCCCTTCTCCCCACCCCCCTCCTCTCCCTTGTGACTTTCTCACCTGTCAGATCTGAGCTCCTCACAGGTTCCCAGTGAGGCTAAGGTACAAGGAATCCCCAGCCCTGCTGAGTGTCCACGTATTCCAACCCCATGTGGGAATGTGACTTTGACTGAGGAATTTCAGGGGTAAACCGCTTCGCCCCCAGCTCCGCAGACTATAATCTTGTTAAAGGACCAATTCTAGGGCTTCCCTGGTGGCGCAGTGGTTAAGAATTCGCCTGCCAATGCAGGGGACACGGGTTTGAGCCCTGGTCCGGGAAGATCCCACATGCCGCGGAGCAACTAAACCCATGCGCCACAACTACTGAGCCTGCGCTCTAGAGCCCACGAGCACAACTACTGAGCCTGCATGCCACAACGACTGAAGCCTGCACGCCTAGAGCCCGTGCTCCGCAACAAGAGGAGACACCGCAATGAGAAGCCCGCGCACCGCAACGAAGACCCAACACAGCCATTCATTAATTAATTAATTTTTTAAAAAAGGACCAATTCTAACAAAAGGGAAAAAAAGCCATAGTTCTCTAACAAACATAAAATGAACATATGTCAAAGATTTTATTTAACGCATTAATTAAAGAGGGAACAAACCAGTAAGATGCTACAGGCAGTTCAAAGGAAAACTCTGAGAATCGCAAGACCATGTAGGCAAATAAGGAATGCTGGGGTGAATTCACAAATAAATGCAAACCGACCCATCCCTAGGGCAATAACCAACTGCATTTCACTGGACTCAATTAATTTATTTTAATACGGACAAGCATCATTCGCATTATTCCTAGTTTGGTACAGCTTTACAGAGCTGTAAAATACCTCAAAGACAACGAGAGGTGGAGATAACCCAGAAGAATACATTGGTCAGGAGACACAGTCAACTTTTTTTCCCCTTTAAAAGTCTGCAATTTAATTGGGATGATGAAAAAGTTCTGGAGATGGATGCCGGGTGATGACTGTACAACAATGTGAATGTACTTAATACCACTGCACTGTGCACTTCACACTAGTTAAAACGGTCAATTTGATCTTATGTATATTTTACCACAATTTTTTTTAAAAGGCTTCCACGTGAAAGATACGGCAGTAGCCCCACCAGTGACACGGAGGGTTTGCTTCGTGGCCTCGGAGACCCGTGTTGCGAAGGGCTTTGACCTGCCCCAGGGGCTCTTTTCTGCTCAGAACCTCTCCATACCCAGCTTCAGGGGGGGGAGGCGTCCCTCACAGGGTGTGGAAAACTAAAGGGCTGCAGGTGAACATGACCGTCCCAGAGGAGGGACGGGAGCCTTGAACTCCATCCACCTCGAAGCCCCCAAAACACACCCCCAGGCAGGGCGGCTGGTCCTGAGCCCCTCCCCTTCACGAGAAGGTGTCCAGGACGGCAGGAGAGAACACTGAACACTTACCTGGTCGTAAGGGGAGAGGTTGAGGTCACATGGAGGAGACCCTCCCACCCCACCCCCTGGGGCCCTGTCAGCCCCTAGCCCCCAGGGCCTGGCAGCAGGCAGAGGGGGCAGGCATGACTGGGGAGCCCTGGGACTCAGACTACAGCCCAGGCTGTCCGGTGAGGAAGGAGCTGCCCACCAGGGGGGAGAGAGCTGCTTCCTCCTCAGCCTCCCTCATATCAACTGCCCTGGGGGCAGGAAGGCCCCAGAGATCTGCCTGGGCTGTGCACCCCTGGAGTGTGTGTGGTCCCGAGGCACAGGGCACAGAAGAGACCCCTGTGTCTCCCCCACCCTCGGGGCCTGAAGGGAGAGAGTTCCCCGGAACCCATGCTCCTAGAGGCTCTTTCTCTAATTCAAACGAAGGTACCCTGCGCGGGGAAGGGACCTGGCAGAGCTGGGGGCAGGCTGGGCAGTGCATTGGACGCACTCAGGACCAAAATCCGCAGGCTTCTCCAGAACCTGCACATGTCCACAACACTTCTGATGTGTCTCTCGGGCTCAGTGATGGCTCTGGGCAAAGAATGCCAGCCTCAGCGAGGGGCAGTGACCGTGCTAGGGTCAACCGTGAGCAAGAGCGCTCAGGTCGCCAAGCTCAGCCTCGGGTCCAGGTCTGGTGGCTCCCAGGGCAGTGTTCTTGCTCACGTGGCCTTGCCCTCCTCCGGGAGACACCTCCCTGGGGCTTCGTCCCTCCTGGATGCCCAGGGTCCAAGTTCTCTTCCCCAAGGGCTCAAAAACCCTGGTCCAGTGTCTGTGACCAGCCCCCCAGGGGTTCTGCTCATCTCTGGGTTTTTCAAACATCTTGTGCCTCCCCCTCCTGGCTCTGCATCCTCTCAGCTCCCTTTGTCTCCACCAGCACCCTCTGGCCTCCTCTCCCACGCCTGCCTGGAATTCCCTTAATTGGGAGCTGTCGGCCTGGGCTCCCTCCCTCTCCAGCCCCTGGACTGTGCTTGGGTTCCTGGTGCCTGTCTGATGACCAGGGGGGCAAACAGAGAACTCCTGCCTCCCTGGAGATTGCCCAAAGGCTTTAGAATTAATAGTACAGAGTCTGATTCCAAAATAGCATAAATTACATCCTGGAATCCATTACGTTCTGATCTGTTAGGCAGGAGGAAACGTGGTCTGTAGCAAAATAAAAGACATCCTGGAACCCATTATGGAGGCCGACAGAAGACAAAGGCAGCAAAAAAAAGGACATTATGGGATCGAGGTGCCTAATAAACGACGTGTTGGCATCCCCCTTCCCCGGGATGTGGATTAACAACAGATGTACTACACTAATGTCGATTTGTATGCTAATCTAAAACAACTGCGTGGCCTTTGCAGACACGGTCCTCTTCCCCGCAGCTGCTGGGGACAGAGGCTGGGGCTAGCTGGAGGAGCGCGGGTCTGGCTCCAGCCCTTCCCCGCAGAGCCGTCTCGGGGACCCCCATCTCAGGCTCAGATCCCCAGCCCGCTCTCTTCACAAGGCCTCTGCTGAGCCTCGTCTGTGAACCCCAAGACCCAGGGTGAACCCCAAGACTGCTGTAAGGTAGGCACAGGCAGACTTGGGCTCTGGAGGAGCTTCGGAATCAAGAATTCAGCTGGGTCCTCTGCGGGGTTTGATCCCTGACCAAACCTTTCCCAAGGTTCAGGCATGCCAGAAGGTGAAGACAGATCCCAGAATCCCAGAGAATCTCAGACCCGCTGGGATCACTTTGCCCCCCAACACCACCATCCAGGATAGGAGTCGGAGGCTGAGAGAGAGAAGTAGCCATCCCAGAGTCACATGAATGCAGCGGCCAGGCCTGGACCCACCCCAAGCCTCCCCTGTCCACTCCCCGACAGCCCAGGCAACACAGGTTTGTAACAACCTGCTCTCAAGGATGTCAGAACAGTCATTTGTGTCCCACCAAAGAGCCTTTCCTGAGGCCTCTTCAGGGTCAAGCCCTGTCCTGGACACTGAGATAAATTAGGTGAAGACCCCAGCTTCCTGACCAAAGCAGACAGGCAGCCACAGGTCAGGGGACAGAGGCTGAGATCATGAGGACCTTTCTGGTCCAAGAGCTCCCAAGTGGATGTCCCAGGGGAGCCTGGCTGGCCCCTGCAAGCACAGCAGCCTATGGCACAAAGGATCCAAACTCACACTTAGCACACAGCATTCATGCCTGACTTTGGAATGTGTCCACCACTACGCATGTGTCTGGCACGGCATGACTAGCCCCTGAAGCCAAGGGGTGAACCCCTCACCCAGGTGAAGTGGAAGGCTGATCAGGCTCCCCTGCTGCTGGGGCTTCAGGGAGAGGCAGCGTCACCTCTCAATGCCAACATGTCCAGTGCTGACCTCTGGGCTCCTCTCACCTCCCTGCGTGTCTCTGGCCCTTTTTGTCCCCTGGCAGAAGTAGATACCATGGAGTCAGAAGGTAGAATCCAAATTTTGGCTCTACCACTAATTAGAAGTGGCATCTCACATGAGTTCCTTAACCTCTCCAGCTCCTGTTTCTTCATATGCAAAGCTACCTTGAAGCACTGTTGAGAGTTGAGAAAGTAGGACACATGCCTAGTACAGTGCTGGACACTTAGAAGGCGTCTGAGAAAAGTTCCTATCTTTCCATCCTGCCTGTGGCAGAGACAGATGTAATCACCCCAGACCCCATTATCTTCATTATATTTCCTCGACTCCTTAGAGTTGACCAGTGCCACATGACTAGTTTGGGATAGTAAGTTATGAGAGATTGAGACAGTGAAAAGTCCATGCACAGCTTTCCAGTTCCCCACCTGTTGTACAGGGTGCAAGTGCAAGATGGTGGAACTTCTGTCAACCTGGAGGCCTAAGGAGCTCTGACATGCTGCGTCCTCTGCTGCCCTGCACTGGACATGCAGCTTGAGCAAGAAAGTAACTTTTGTTGGATCAACTTCCCCTAAAATCATGGGGCTCTTTGTTACCATCCTGACTGTTACAACATCCTATGTCATGGGGTTATTATATGGATGATATGAAACAATATATATTATTGTAATTAGCATACCATGTGAACCCTAACTTTTAGTTTTATCGCTTTTCCCCCACCTCCCTCTGAGAATAAATATGGTACAATTAAAGATCACAACCTGCATTGGGAGAAAATTAGCTATTTTATTTTCAAAGGTCTCCAGCCAGTCTACCCACAAATATCAATAAAAAGAAAAAACACATATGATATCAATGTAACAGTAATCATTATTGCTAGCATTTATTGAGTACTTACCCTGTGGCTAGATCGATTATGTAAATCCTTACTTGATCCTGATAACTCTTTGTAGAAGGCAACATTATTCCTACCTTCTAAGTGGAGAAATTGAGATGGAAGGAGATTAGAGACCTCGGGTTCTAACAAGATGGTATATGGGAAAATCAGAAAAACGCCTTTCTACAAACACTTAGAAATGTTGGATTAAAAAAAAAAGAAATGCTGGACAAAATACAACAAAGATTATTTTGAATGCATAGCTGACTTCCCAAGAAAGAAAGGAGGTATTTACAAGGATAAAGAGGAAACTGAAAACAGAGTAGCTACTATATGAGCAGATGGTCTAACTGACCTTGGGGAAGGAGTGAGAAGGTTATCACCAGGGTAACCTGGCTGCTTCAGTGTGGGGTTTCCACACCCAGGTGCTTTGAGTATCTGTGAAGGGGGGAAGGGGAGCACCCCCCATGAAAGATTTTCTAGAAGACTATCTGCCAGTCAGCACAGGGAGGGAATAATGAAGCTCCTCTCTTTTGCCTAGATTTAAAGAGAAAATCTCCCCTGATGCAGCCAACCTCAGGCCTGTGCCTTGTGTGGATCTTAGGTTTGAATTAGTATTATAAACCCAGAAGAATTTACCTAGAAACCCACAAACCAAGAAATTAACATAAAAATCTATTCCTAGTCAGTGATACTCTGAAGTACCTTATAAAACTTTGTGGGAGAATGGTTCCACAATCCAGGCTACAAGGCATCCTTACAAAAAAAACAAGCAGTGACAAAGAAGAGCTCACCATAAAATAAAATTACAGAAGAAACAAGGAAAACAGCTACCATAAGTGAGAGAGCAAAGAAGACAACCAGGAAGAGTAAACCCCAACAATGGGAGAAAATAAAATTCCAATAAGAAAGAAAATATGAAATATATATAAAGTAAGGATGTTTTAAAATATTAGAGTGCTAAAAGAAAGAAGTTGGAAATTGGATAGAAATAAAAATGAACTAAATATAACCTATAAAAATTAAAAATATAATCATTAAAAATGAAAATGAAGTAAGTTAAAAGGCACGTTGGACACTGCTGAGAAGAAGACTGATAAAATAAAAGTTATATCTGAGGAAATTTTGCCCAAAGTGCAAAAGTGAAACATAAAGAAACAGAAAGAATGAGTGGTTAAGAGACATGGAAGATGAAATGGGGATCCTATCTGCCTAAAAGGAATTTCAGAAGCACCAAATAGAGAAAATGGTAAAGAGACAAAAATCTGGAGAGGTAATGGCTTGGACTTTTCTGGAATTGATTTTAAAATATATGGATCCTCATATATCAAAGATTCAAAGACTGCAATGAGTCCCAAATAGGTAAGTAAACCGATCCAGACCTAGACAAGTCACAGTGAATCTGCAGAACACCAAAGGCAGACAAAAACTTACAATCAACTAAAAAAAAAAAAAAAAAGATGAACTATCTCCAAAGACATCTTCAGTAGACCACTCAACAGCAACAACAGAGGCCAGAAGATAATGGTACAGTATCTCCAAAGTGCAGGGCGGGAAGTAACTGTCAACATAGAATTTTATACCCAACTAAACTATCATTCAAGAGTCAGGGCTACATACAAACATTTTTGAACAAACAAAACCAGAAAGAAGCTGAAACTCAGAGGTACTAGGGGAATGCAGATCTTTAAATTGATATACATTTTTTCATCTAACAGAGTACAAAAAAATCACATCTGGCAACACCAAATATTGGCAAGGACATAGAGCAATGGGGAACTTTTGTACACTGCTGGTGGAGTGGAAATTGGAACGACGAGATTGGAGAGCAATTTGACACTATCTAAAAGAGTTAAAGATCAGCATTCTCAGTCTGGGCAAGCCTTTACTCATGTGCAGAAGGACCTGAGGGCATTCTCTGTAGTCTTGCTTGTATTTGTGAAAAAATGGAAGCAATACGTCTTTTAGTGGGAGAATGATAAATAAATTTGTGCAGTGGAGTAGTATAGTATACTCATGCAGTGGAATACTAGAAATCAAAATTGATGAACTAAGGGTAACAAAGTCATTATGAATAGAGCTCACAAATATCTTAAGTGAAAAAGCAAACTGCAAAAGGATGCATTCAGCAGAACATCACGTATGCAAATTTTAAAACACAGTCATATATATTTTTATAGATATAAATATATATAATAATAGTATAGAAATTTGCCTGAGAAGGGCACACACCAACTTGAGGTTAGTGTTTTGTCTGGGAAGGAAAAATAGAAAAGGCATGGAGGGTGGGGCTTCAGCTGTACCTGGCTTTAGCCATACCTGTTAACATTTTATGTCTTTAAGATACTGTTCTGAATTATTTCAAAGTTTAAAAAGAAAAAGAAAAAACTGTTCTGAAGCAAATATGAGATGATGCTGAGGACCACTGTTTAGTCTCAGTGGTGGGTACCTAAGTATCTTATGGGATGTTTTATGTACTTTTTAGTTAGTTTGAAATAGTTCTTATGTACATTTTTTAAATTAAGAGTTTAACTTGACCATTCGTATGGTAAAAGAGGTACTAAGGGTTACTGAGCTAAGTTGCCCTGTGTCGTGACATGCATCCACAAAGGGACGTGCCATTTTCCTTGGCTCACCTGTTTTCAGCAGAGATGTCAGATACACGTTTATCAACACTCTCCTGAAACCCCACTAAAGTGACAGGAAGAGTTTTGGGGGTTTGGGTTTTTTAAAGATATAAATTGACAAGGATAAAGAAAATAGGAGGGGCTTCCCTGGTGGCACAGTAGTTAAGAGTCCGCCTGCCAATGCAGGGGACACAGGTTCAAGCCCTGGTCCGGGAAGATTCCACATGCCGGGGAGCAACTAAGCCCATGCGCCACAACTACTCAGCCTGCGCTCTGGAGCCCGCGAGCCACAACTACTGAGCCCACGTGCTGCAACTACTAAAGCCCGTGTGCCTAGAGCCCATGCTCTGCAACAAGAGAGGCCACAGCAATGGGAGGCCCGCGCACCACGGTGAAGAGTAGCCCCCGCTCGCCACAACTAGAGAAAGCCCACGCACAGCAATGAAGACCCAACGCAGCGAAAAATAAAAATAAATAAATAAAATTTATTTTTAAAAAAATAAAATAAAATAAAATAAAATAGGAGAGGAGTCAACTGCAGCAAATGTGAAAACTGCAAAACAAATGGACACATGGGAGCTGCCCTTGCTGACTCAAGGGTGTTGAGTCCTGAGTCAGCAGTTGGACAGGCTGAGAAAAGCTCGTTTCCCTCCCCCAGAGGGCAGCGGATCAGGTACTCAGAAAAGTGAAGCTATATGGAGGTGCTAAAAATAGGATAGGTGCAAAGTCTCAAGGAGGAAGAAGTTTCTAGGTCCTCACACCCACTCAGGCATAAAACTGGAGACTTATTCTCTGGAGAGAAAAAAACAGAATCTTGTGATGGAAGAATACCAGGTGTGATGGAGGGTGAGGGAGCCATAGAGAAAGCCTGCGGGTTAAGAGCAAGTTTACAGGCTGAGGGTCAGAACCTCCCCCCCCAGCCCTCCTCCCCACCTCAGCTCCCGGTATGCAAGTGGCCAGACGGACACCCTCCAAGTTCAAGATTAGACATATTATCTCAGGGGAATCTAACCAGTCCACGAGAACATCACGGAGGGTTTACTACACACTCACCACACATCTGCACACACCACACACAGATAAACCTCACACACTAATGCACACATGTGCACAGACATTACACACATCATAATTCACTACACACACATACCACGTAGACACAAATACCTTACAATCCACTCGCCAAAATACACACCCCTCACATGCTCACACGTATCACAAGCACCCACCATGCATAGACAGCGCACCCGCCCCTCACACACGCATGCACTTGCACCAGTGTTACGCATACACGGACAATATGCATAGTCACCGTACACATCCCATACACACTAGGCGCACGCACACATTATAAACAGGACACAGATGCACATGATATATGCAAACAGCCCTGGTCCATGAGTCCACCTTGTGATCCAGTGGCCTGGACATCCAACATGGCCCTTGGTCTGTGAATGAGGCCTCTGGAGACCTATCCTGATGCCAAAACAACCAGCCAGCCACCTGCTTCTCTTCATCCTGCCCAGGCCTTCTCCCCCAGCCCGGGGAAGCAGAGCCAGCTGCAGCCACAGCGTGACCGTGTATGTAATCATTCATTCATCCATTCATTTCCTCCTTAGTGAGTGTGGAGCAGTTCAAAGGCAAGACCAGGTTTCTGGTCCAGGATCAATCACTTACTAACCATGTGGCCTTCATCTACCCACTTAACCACTTAGCCTCATCTTTCTCATCTGTAAAATGGGAACATGGCAACGCCTGCCTGTTCCATGGGGTTACGGGGAAGGTAAAAGGAAATCGTGCCCTAGGGCCAGGTGCAAGGCAGCACCTGCTTCTTTCGGGCCAGGCACTGGACTGGTTGAGTGCTCCCAGGAGCTGGGCAGTGAGCTGGGCACTTCCAGAAGCCTCTAGAACCTCCTAAGACCCCTGCAGAGTAAGCCTTAACTTTCCCATTTCATTGCTGGGGAAAGTGAGGCTCTAGGCAATCATTTGCTTGTCCAAAATTTCATACCTAAGAAATACTGGGGCCAGATTTGACTGTAGACCGAGAGGCTCCAAACCTCATTTTTCCTCCTTTGGGTAGCGTCCTTGCAGACCAAAAAGCAGCAGAGAAAGACCCAACCCCCAGGCAGCTCATAGAGTAGTTGGGAAGATGGACATGTAGGCAATTGAGAGAAACAGGAGGAGGAGGGGAAGAAGGAGAGGGGGAGGGGCAGGAGGAGAAAACCCCAAGACTGGGAGAGAAGCGCTGAATGAGAGGCCCAGGCAATAAATAACTGTTCAAAGCAGAGTGAGGCACAGGGATTCTGGAACATTCCAACCCCAAGTCAGGAAATGCAGCCTCTCCTGAGGGGCAGCCCAGGCAATGCTTGGCCACAAAGAACATTTAGGAGGTTCTTATGGGAACAGGGGACCCAGGGCCAAATGCACCCCCTCCGCAGAGCCTGAGGGTCCCAGGGAGGCCCCTCCGCCCCCTGCAACACTTCAGCTGGAAGGAGTGAGGGTTTGCACCATCGATTCCAGTGTTTATGGGCTCCTCAGATATGTGGGCACTTCATAAATGCGATTTGATGGTGAAACAGCTGGCTGAGGGACAGGCTGTCCTCATCCCAGCTGCTCTGTGGTCCCCTGGGGGTCATTTTCCCTGTTCAATCACATTTTCATTTGATGAACATGACCCTGGTCTAAATGTACAGGGATCGCAGAGTCCGTATCCTTAGCGCGTGCAGTGTACCACCGTCTCGCATCGATGCCTTCCATGATTGAATGGGTCCACCTACACAGCAAAGGCACAAGTGCCCCGCAAAGCTAGCCACCCTGTTCAAAAGCTTGGCCATCCCTCTGCCACATGCATGACTGCAGCGGAGCCCTCAAGCTGTCAGGTACACAACATCTGTGAACAGACCCCTGTATTGTGCCCCATGGCTTCTGGCACCATGGAATGTCATTGCCAGACGCCAGGGCCTCCCCTGTCTCAAACCTAGGGCCCAAGGTGGGCGTCCTCGGCGTCCTCAGTATTGTCAATCCCAGCTGCAAAGGCCTTCGTGTCTGCGGTATTATAAAATGTATATATTCGATCTCTGGCCCCAGTTCCTGGCACCAAGCTCCTAAAACGCTTGGAATTTCCAGAGTGAAGGGAGCATCTTTTGATATCCATAAGGAGCCCCTTTCAATCACACCTGCGTTCATACTAATGAGGTGACTCCTGTTGGGTCCCTAGATAACTTTAGGTTGGGGGCTGGTAGCCAAGGGAACCAACCACGTGATTAGGAGGTTGGAAATTTCGGCTGGAGGGGCTGGAGATTGAATTCAATCACCAATTGCCAATGATTAAATCAATCGTGCCTATGTAATGGAACTTCCATAAAGATCCTAGATGGTGGGGTTTGGAGAGCTGGATGGGTGAACACACAGAGGTGCTGGGAGGGTGGTGCACCCAGAGAGGCCCCGGAAGCTCAGCACCCCTCCCCCCACCCCTCGCCCTGTGCATCTGCTGCATTTGGCTGTTCCAGACTTGTATCCTTTATGATAAAACTGTAATGGTAAGTCTAGTGCTTTCCTGAGTTCTCTGAGTCATTCTAGTGAATTATCACACTTGAGGGGGTGTCGTGGGAACCCACAGATTTGTAGTCAGCAGGGTGGCAGAAGTGCAGATGGCCTGGGGACCTCATCTGCAGCTGGCGTCTGAAGTGGGGGGCAGTCTTGTGAGACTGAGCCCTTAACTTGTGGGGTATCCACTAACTCCAGGTAGTTGGTATCAGAACTGAATTGGAGTGCTGAACCCCCAGTCGTGGTCAGGGAGTTGGAGAATTGGTGTTGGAACAATGTATTTGGTGTCAGAAAGAAAAACAAAAACACAACAGCGTCCATCTATGCCACAAAGATATCCCCTAAATTGCTACCAGCATAACTTACAGCCTTTTTCACAGAAGGAGACCCCAGGATTTCCGGGCCAGGCCCCCTCTCATCAGCACTTTTCAGCCTCCCAAGCTGTTCCTCTGTCTTGCTACATTTCTCATCACCAAAGCCACAGGAGGTAAGTCTTAAATGCAAAAAGGCATTCCTTCTGCTCCACACGCGTGTCTACTGCTTTGCTCTGCCAGGCCCTAGAGGACTGGTAGGGGGAAACGTTCGTGCAGGAAGCTTCTCTCTTCCACTCCCATTTTACAGATAAGGAAACTGAGGCCCTGAGAGGTTGGGACTTGCCCAAGGTCCACCCAGCTCAGCAGGGCAGAGCTCCAGCTACCAGGTCTCCGGAAACCAGTGCCGGTCACTTCCTGCTCTGGAGGAAGCCGCCACCTGGGACCAGAGTCTCCATGAGTCCCAAGGGCCTTGCCCCAAAGGCGGTGCCTGCCACCCACAGATGCCAGAGAGGAAGTGAAAAGGGAAGAAAGCGCCTTTCCTCCTCCTCCTCCTCCAAGAACAGTGTTTCCCAGCATATGTTGGAGTCACAGAAATCTCTCGTTAAAGTTTTACAGTCTAACCACTGAACATGCTACTTTGTCTCCATAATTTATACCTGACCTGGGTGTCTAGACATGACATCATGGTAAGGTATGCCTCGTTCTGTGGGAAGTTTACAATAACCAGAGCTCAGCATCATTGTTACAACAGCCTTGCTCCTGCTGAGGGGAGCCCAGAACTGCAGGCTTGCAGACCTCAAAGCTACACCCCTCCCCAGCAGAACAACCGTTTCCAGGGGAGAAACCGATGCGCAGGTGACTTACAAAGGTCGCCTGGCCAGGAACAGTCACAACTTCTGGCCTTGCACCCCAAGCTCTGTCCACACCACCTGCCACCTCCCAGGTTCCATTCCCAGAATCCTTGGTGTTGATCAGCTGCCTTGAAGGGGAATTTGGTTGGACCCCAGCCCCTGGCTGTAAATTTCCACTCCCCAAAGGAGAACAGCACCTCGGCAGGTGAGATCACTCACCTGGCCTTCAGCCTAGGACACCCAGCACCGCCAGCAGGACCAGGGACCCCTGATGCCCTCTCCCTGTTGGGGCTGCTCAGAGTCACTGGCAGCTGAATGAACCCCACTTCTGTGGCCCCTAGTGCCTGGGAAACTGTGGGCCTAATTCTCATGGACTGGGACAGACCCCAGTCCTGTTCAAAAACAGCAGAGACTGAATCAAATCTTTCTCTCTCTCTCTCTCTCTCTCACACACACACACACACAC
Organism: Balaenoptera physalus; assembly: GCF_965194825.1. Classification (NCBI taxonomy): domain Eukaryota; kingdom Metazoa; phylum Chordata; class Mammalia; order Artiodactyla; family Balaenopteridae; genus Balaenoptera; species Balaenoptera physalus. Next base: position 85,230,102 of record NC_138898.1, read on the forward strand.
ACACACACACGTGCGCGCACAAGAACAGAGATTTTAAGGTCCATTTCAGCCCTAAGCACCCGTATTTGGAAAGGAAAGACACCATAATCAGTCAATGCATATTTCTGGCATCATGTCTAGCACTGGGCAAGTTGGGAGAACAATAATAGTAACAAGAACCACTTATTAAGGGCCTCCTGTGCCCATCAGGTACTTTTTGTTCATCTCATTTGATGTGCAATAGAATTAATAATTCTGCAAGACAAATATCATTGTGCCCACTTTACAGATGAGGAAACTGAGGTTCAGAGAGAAGAAGTGACTTGCCTACAGAGCGATTGTGTGGAGCCAGGATTTCAGCCCTTGGTCTGGGTTGAAGCCTGTGGCCTTTCCACCGTCCAAGCGAATGAGGGATACAGAATCTTTCTGCAGGGATAGACTGATTGCTCCACGGTGCTGGGCATGTGAATTGTGCTGGGAGCCAAGCCTAGATCCCCTGGCTGGGAGCTCTAACTGGGAAACAGCCACCATGGGCAAAGCAGGACCATAGGAAGGGGGAGGGTGACCAACCCTTCCTTTCCTCCCAGATGGGTGGAAAGCCATTGCCCCGTGGTGCCCAGGGTGCCCTTACTCTGGGCCAGCTGGCCTGGCTCACTCCACACTCCAGGGGATGTGTGGTTCCTCAGGGAGGTGAGACTTTGTTCTCCACTCTGCTTGTCCTGTTTGTAAAATGACCACACTCTGCGCATGGGTTTCCGGTTACGTGGGAAGGGGCCTGATGCCTTATATCACCGCAAGGTGCTTCCTGATGTCTGCGTGGGCTGGAGTTCTCCCCTCCCCTCCCCCAGCCCGGGGCCCAGGGGCTGCAATTCTGTTAAAATGGTGCAGAGAGAACCTTCCTGGGCTCCCAGTGGACCCCAATCAGGCCTTGGTCGGTCACGTGGCATTGGAAGAAAAATATTTAAATGGAGCCCATAAAGCAAATCAGACTGAAGCTCCACCCACTGGTCCTGGTATAGTTCATCCACCATGGTCCCCAGGGGCAGGAGAACCAGACAGGGCAGCAAGGATGGAGGCCACGGTGGCCTGTGTGATCTGGAAAAGGATTGGGGAAACTGAGTCTGCTCAGCAAGAGAGAGGGACAGATACTGTATAATGGGAAACTGTAAATATGAAGCAGGGCTTACACGTAGACACAGGCTCGGGGTGGGATTCAGATGAGATGTTAAAGAAGCTGCCTCTCTGAGCCCATCCACCTAGGACGTGAGGACCCAGGTACCAAAAAGTAAGATGGAGAGAGGGATAGAGGGATGGATAGATATGTCACCAAGCAAATATGGGGGGTGGGCCCCCATGATGGGATTAGTGCCTTTACAAGAAGAGACACCAGAGAGCTCTCTCCCTCTCCCTGCGTCCCCACCATGTGAGGACTTAGCGAGAAGGTGGCCAGGAAGAGAGCTTTCACTGAGAACCTAATCTGCCAGTATCTTGATCTTGGACTGCATAGCTTCCAGAACTATGCAAAACAAATGTCTGTGGTTTAAGCACCCCAGTCTATGGTATTCTGTTACAACAGCCCGAGCTAAGACAAGCAGATCCAAAGAGCCTGTCATTGAGTTCATGAGAATACAAACTGTGCTGTCACCTTATACAGGTAAAGTGGGTCAAGCTTCCCCAAGGGGCACTTGGGCAGCCCAGAGGGTGGCTCTCTATCCTTCCTTGGGGGAGGACAGCCCAGCCACCGTCACAGAACAGCGCCTGACGGGGCTGCATTGTGCTCCCTCCGGGGACCCTGGACGCAGCCTGCGGAGGTTGGAAGGGTGAGCTTGGCGACATCAGCCAGGACTCCAGCATCCCCACCACCTCCTGCCATGACTCCCACATGGCTGGTGAGGGTTACGGTCAGGCACCAAGAGCGCAGGCTTGCGCAGCTCTGGCACGTGCTTTGCACACACAGCTGATTCTGTGGTTCCAGGAGACTCAGCTCCCACCAGCTCCTCCTCACCAGGAAGGCCCCGCCATGCTCTCAACTTCCCATCCTGAGAGCTGGGCCCTCTCTGCCCAACACTAGGATCAACTGTAAGAAAATGTCCTGTCCAGCCTTCAGAAGGGCTGGGCTGCCACCCACCTCCATCCTCTTTCTAGAAAAGACTGAGCTGAGGGTCAGGATGGCAGCAGGCTTCGGCAGAGGAAGCCTAGTCCAATGATCCCACATCTGTTTGTCCATCATGGCCTGTCCTTGCCATCTAAGAGGTCTGGACCACTCTTCCGGGGAAGGAGAGGGTGGTTCACAGCCGCGTCACTCTTTAAGATCATGGGTCACGGTGGGACACCCTCCCTGTAAGCCCCTCCTCAGCTCAGGCATGGGGCTCATGGTTTGCTTTGCTCAGTCGCATCCTGTGGACACCACTGTTCTCCAATCTTCAGTATACCCCAGTTCTAGGACTGTCGTGATGGGTCCAGACCTCCCCTCACCCTACCATGTGTCACCTGGGGTCGAGACACGGAGGTCCCCAGTAAGAGTATGGGGTGCAGTCCTAGAGGTCCCAGGAGGAGGCGCAGAGATACGTAGACGATGGAGTTGCCGGGTCGAAGGTGCTCCCTCGGTGGGGCCCAGACAGCGCCACCCACCATAACCGGCCAAGGCTTCTGCCCAAGCACAGGCAGGCCCCAAACAGTCACCCCTAGAGCCTGAGGGTGGGGCTGGGGTGGAGCAACGGCCTCTGCCAGCCACCGGCTCTGCCCAGCCTGGGCAGCATCGCACGTGCACGCTTATGGTTGATGCCCATTGGCCAAGGCCCTTCCCCTCTCCCGGCCACAGCGTGGCTGTGACGTGCTCACTGCCTGGGACCCCAGCCCCATTTGGAAGGTTCTGGAAATGCTTCCCTGCAGCAGGCCAATCCAGTCCTCTCCAGTGCATTGGCCCTGGCAACTACTGCAGCCACCCAAAGCCAAAGTGTGTGACCTTGAGGCCCAGCATGTGGACTTGGCCCCAGAGAGGATCCTAACGAGACGCAGGAGGAGGAGGAAGAAAAGCGACTCCTTGACCTGCTGAGTTAGTGTAACTACTCCTCTCTTTATGTTCCCCCACTTTCCTAATACCGCGCCACCCCACCCCAACTTCTCCCTGCCAACATGCAGGCTGTGTTCTAGAGAGTCCTCCACTCCCTTCCTGAGTGTTCTGGAAAGAAGCCCGCTGGCATCTAGCACGTCACTTAGGGGACGAGCACGTTCTCCCTGGAGCCTCAGATGTTAATTGAGGGACCCAGTTTCCCCCACAAAGGCTGCCTTGGCCCAGCCACTCAGCCGGCAGAACACACATCTGCTGCCCTCTGCCTGGCCCCCCCTTCTCGCCCATGCACAGCTCCCCGGCATCTCACCCCACACCGGGTCTATGTGGTCCAGCCCCCAGCCTCTGGACTGGCCGATACGCACCTCTCAAAGAGGCGGTTGACTAGAGCAAGAGAGCCTGACTGTCCCAGGCTCTGCCCACCTCAGCAGAGGCCCCCATCTCCCTCCCTGTGTTCAGCACATCAGAGGGAGTGACAGGAGAGCCTTGTCTTACACCTGGAGCCTCTGCCCCGGAGAGACGCCGGATCCCTGTGGCCAACGGGAAATGTCTAGGTTTCCCTGGAGGTCGTGTAACCCTGACCAGGAGAGTCTCAGAAAATTCACGAGCTTAGCAATCATCTCCCTTGGCATCACTGTGGCCCCTGCCATGCCCTGTGAAATGCCCGTGGATGCAGAAGCAGCAGCCTCGGGGAGGGCTGAGAGCCCTCTGGATGTGCAGACAGCCCAGCAGTTGAGCAATGCGCCAGCAACCTGGGCTAGCCCCCGTGCAAGCGCTTTCCAGAAAAAGAAAAGGCAGGTGACATCTGTGGATATTTACAGCCCCACACAGCATGACGGGAGGTGCCGAAAGATGCTTGCCTGACAACAAAACCCATCTCGATGTCTGGAACCACTCCAGGCTGGGATGGAGTATCAAAGGGCCCGGAATCTCATCAGTGAGGCCACACTGTCTGTTGAAGCGAAGAGCAAGAGCAGATGCTGAATGGAGCAGACCCTCAGCCCATTCTCCACATCAGGTCAGGGCCGGAAGTCTACCAAAGATGCCAGAAAAGAGGCAGGTGTTATAAGCGGTTGAATGGTCAGCGCCCTAGTGGTCCTCCCAGCTCAGCCAGCCAGAGAGCGGTCAGTGGTGATGGTACTTTCTTCTTCCCATCACTCAGTCTCCAGCTCCCCCACGGGCTCCAGAAGGGCCTCACATAAATAATATCAACATTTCTCTAAGCCTCAGTTACTCGTCTCTACAATGGGGAGAATTATCCATCCACCGTCTGAACCTCGTATCTCACACCCATGACAACGGCCTTTGTAATCATTCATTCATTCAAGAAATGTATTGCATTCCAGCTCCTGGCCAGTGACCGGTCACTCAGTGAAAAGACTCTCTGAGTGGTAAGTGGAGCAGAGGTTTTACCTTGCAGGTTGCAGAAGACCCTGGAAGCAAGGAAGCCAAGTCGGGGAAGGCAGGGAAGGCAATTCTTCCAAGAAGCTTGGCCAAGAAAGGAAGCCCAAGATGGGATGGTGGGTAAAGAGTGATGCAGATTCAATAAGATTGTTTTCGTAAAGATGGGAGATGCTTTATGTGCTGACGGGAAGAAACCAGTGAGTGAGAAAGATGGAACTTCCAGGAACTAAGGGATGCCCAGGGGAGTGCAGACCTGAGAAAGTGAGCTGAGTTGGACCCAGAGGGTAAGGTCTTGAGCTGGAGGAAGATGGCCCCCGCCCCAATCCCGACCTCGGGTGGGTCCCAGAACACCTCTAACAAGTCTTTAGCAAAGCCTTTTTTTTGACCAGATTATCTGCTCACCCTCTATCCTCAGCACCCGGCAACACATACACAACCCCCATCTGGGAGCTCCTGAGGCCTCCTTTTCATCAATGTGACCCAAGCATCTTGCACAGTGCCTGGAACCTCCAGGCTAATTTGAATATATGGTTCTACTGGCTTGTCCCACCCTTTAGTGGCAGCCATGGTAGCAAGTCTCGGAAACATCATCAGATTCACTGAACATCATTTCCCTAAAATGCTGAGCTCTGCAGATTGGCCAGGAGGCTACAGCCTCCTCCCAAGAGAACTCCTTCTGGCTTTGAACCCTCAGCCATTCAAAACACAAACACACTCATATACGGAGCTCGAGCCAGGGGTGAAATGTCAGCATCATCTTGGACTCAAATCAAACAGTTCAGTGCTTGGATGCACTGGCTGAGCCACCTCGCCCCAGGCCTGCCCTTGCCCATATGGAGGCCCAGAGGATTCATTTCCTGTCCTGGCCAGGACTCCAGCTCACACACACACACACACACACACACACACACACACACACACACACACACAGAGGAAACATCCGCTAGTTGAATGAAACTTATCATCTCCTGATGAGTTTGAGGCAAAGCTCCTCCACGACACCAAAGCAACATGAGATCTGGCCTTTAAAACACCAGGGACCAGGCCACAGCAGGTACTGCATGAAGGAGCCAGCTGACCTGTCCTTTGTGCTGGGGCAAATTTGAGTGGGATTCCCCAAGACCTTAAAGGTCGCAGGTAACTAAGAGTAAGGATCATTTAATCAGGAGCAAGAGACCCAGGTTCCAATTCTGCATCAGCCACTTCTCAGCTGGATGAACTTGGCCAAGTTCCTGGTTCACAGGTGTCTGTCTTCTTCAAGTGTCCTCACATGGCAGAGGGGTGAGGGAGCCCTCTTGGGTCTCTTTTACAAGGTCACTAACCGCATTCATAAGGGCTCCACCCTCATGACCTAATTATCTCCCAAAGGCCCCTAATATGCCTATATTTTGAGGAATAGGTTTCAACATATGAATTTGGGGGGGTGGAAACAGACAGTATATAGCGGCATCTATACTGTGGAAATACAGAATAACGTGACTGAAGGCCCTTTTGAAAGTATAAAATACCATCTCAGAGGTGAGGAATACTGACGTGATTATATGATGTTGGTAAAGGTGTTGGTGTCACTTCTGCTGCCAGCCAGTTGAACTCACTGGAGGGACATCTACTGGTGGAATGTGACTTAAGGAACACTTTTAAAATTAGTTTTAGTGATGAAGTAACGGTACTGTATCCCATGCTTAATGCTGACTCCTTTGATCAGCACTGGCAAAAATCATGTTCCAGATTCAGAGTCAGTCAACAGCCTTTACAGGCCCTAAGTTCCAGGCACTGTGTCAGGTACCACAATGGGAAATTATGCTCTAGAATTTCTCAATCTGTCCACAGCAGTGTAATCAGCAACCTTTCTAGGGGCTAATTTGGCAGTATGATTCAAAAACCTTGATATGGTGTGTATGCTCCTTGACCCAATAATTCTGCTTAGGAATTTATCCTAAGGAAATCATTAAAGGTGTGGACAAAGATTTAACTAAAAAGATGGTCGTAAAGTTCCAGTGCCAGTAAGGAAAGAGTAGCTTGTGTCAGACTAATTCCACTTTAGATAAAAATAACAAACTCTAGATAAGAAATTTTAAACAACTATTTGAAGGCACTAGAGAGCAACAAAAAGCCAGCAGAAACTGGTGGGAATTCAACCCTTGCAAAAAGGGAATAGCACCGAGTGAATTCTACATTACATGGCTTTTCCCCCAAGGGCACACCCCAATTCAAGCAGTGCAGGGTGGCCAAAACTCAAATCAAAAACTGCAGTTGTTTAGTCTTAAGGCTGCCAGAGGACCTGGAAACTGGGGGAAGAAATCTAATTAGGGAGGAACAACATAGAGCAGAGAGCCTCAAACTCTGTGTACAAACTACCCTGAAATCCTTGGCTGATCCCTGAACTGTGCATGTGTAGCGGAGATTCCAGTGAGCTCAGCAGAAAACAACAGTGGGAAGGCTACAAAAGCTGAGCTGATATATCAGCTGCTACCCAATAAAAGGAAGGTGATTTAGAGCTTGAGTCTCTCCAAGTTAAGGGGCTTAGTTAACACCTTACTAAGCTTGCCTTTGAAACCAGAGAAAGGCTATGCCTTAGGTGAAAAAGCTATATCCCAGGTCTAAGAGATTTACATATCCACCCCAATAAAGTATAAAAACCAAGCCTTCACAAATGTATAGTGATTTAACTGCTTGCTACAACAAAAATCAACACTCTCCCAAGAAACCAGAATCTCTACAAAAGATCATTCAAAGGGTCCAGTTCACAAGCAAAAGTTGTTAACATGGAAGGTAGGTAGGAAGGAAGAAAGGAAGAAAGAGGGAAAGAGAGAAAGAGGAAGGAAGGGAGGACGGGAAGAAGAAAGGGGGAAATGCTACCCAAGTCGAGAGAAAAGTGTCAATACAAACAAACCATAAGGTGACCCGGATGTTGGAAATAGAAGACAAGGACCTAAAAGCAGCTATCACATATACATTCTTGGATAAAAAATAAATTATATGCAGAAATCTTATCAGGGAAACATAAACAAAACAAAAAACCACACATATACACACACAAGGACATTCTAGAACTGAAAAGAATAATATCTGAAATGAAAATTTCACTGGATGGCTTAACAGAAGATTGTAAAAGTCAGAAGAAATAGTCAATGAACTTGAAGACAGATCAACAGAAATTATCCAATCTGAAGAACAGAGGGGAAAAAAGATCCTCAATGACAGTATCAAGCAATCTAACATGTATGCAAATGGAATCTCAAGAGGAGCAGAGAGAATAGGGCAGAAAAATATATTTGAAGAAATAATGGACAAAATTTTCCGAATTTGGTCAAAAACATTGACTTATAGATCTAAGATGCTCAAACAACCCCAAGCAGGATTTTTTAAATCCCACTTGGTAACATCATAGTCAAACTGCTGAAAGGCAAGGATAAAAAAAATCTTAAAACAACCAGAGGAGAAAAGGAAACAATCTTAGTGTGGAAACAATATGATGACAGCAGATTCTCACCTGAAATAATGGATGCAAAAAGACAATAGAATGACCAAACTTTAAAATAACTGAAAGAAAAAAAAAAATCAATCCACAATTATAAACTCAATAAAAATATTTTAAAATTAATGGAAAATGAAGTATTGTAGATAATGTGTAGAAACTGGAGCCCTTGTACTTTGCTGGCGGAAATGTGAAATGGTGCAGCCACTATGAAAACAGTTTTGCAGTCTCTCAGCAAGTTAAACAGAAAATTACCACATGACTCAGAAATCCCAATCCTAAGTATATACTAAAAAGAATCGAAAACAGGTGTTCAAACAAAAACGTGTACATGAATGTGCATAGCAGCACTAATCACAATAGCCAAAAGGTGGAAACAACCTAAATGTCCATCAACTGATGAATGAATAAATGAAAGTAGTGCATCCATATAATGGAATACTGTTCATTATTCAGATATATGCCACAACTTGGATGAAGCTTCAAAACATTATGTTAAGGGCTTCCCTGGTGGCACAGTGGTTAAGGATCTGCCTGCCAATGCAGGGGACATGGGTTTGATCCCTGGCCCAGGAAGATCCCACATGCCGCAGAGCAACTAAGCCCATGCACCACAACTACTGAGCCTGCGCTCTAGAGCCCATGAGCCACAACTACTGAGCCCGCGTGCCACAACTACTGAGCCTGCGTGCCACAACTACTGAAGCCCATGCGCCTAGAGCCCATGCTCCGCAACAAGAGAAGCCATGACTATGAGAAGCCTGCACACCACAACAAAGACCCAACACAGCCAAAAGTAAAAACAAAAAAACCCCACATTATGTTAAGTAAAAGAAGCCAGACACAAAGGCCACATATTGTATGACTCCATTTACATGAAATATCCAGAATAGGCAAATCAATAGAGACAGAAAGCAGATTTGTGGTTGCCAAGGGCTAAAGGAAGGAGAGAATGAGAAATAACTGCTTAATGGGTGTAGGGTTTCCCTTTGGGGTGATAAAAAATTCTGGAACTAGATAGCATGATGGTTGCAAAACATTGTGAATGTATTTAATGCCACTGAATTATACACTTTAAAATGGCTGAAATAGTAAATTTTATGTTATGTGTATTTTATGATATATATATATATAATATAGATAGATGATAGATAGATAAATATTAAGGCAAAATAGATACTAAAAATTTTTTTTAAGTCGAGAGAATTCACTACAAGCAGATCTGTACTACAAGCAATGCTGAAAGAACTTCTTGGGGTTGAGGAAAAAGGATTCTGGATGAAGGCTCAGAGTTCCAGGAAGAAATAAAGATCACTGGAAATGATAACTATGGAGTACAGAGAAGACTATTTTTCCTTCTCTTCACTTCTTAAATAGTAATCTGACTGTTTAATGCAAAAAAGTATAATATTGAATTGTAAAGTTTATAACATATTCATATTTAAAGCATATGAGGGACTTCCCTGGTGGCACAGTGGTTAAGAATCTGCCTACCAATGCAGGGGACACGGGTTCGAGCCCTGGTCTGGGAAGATCCCACATGCCACAGAGCAACTAAGCCCGTGAGCCACAAATACTGAACCTGCGCTCTAGAGCCCGTGAGACACAACTACTGAGCCCACATGCCACAACATTGACACAGACATTGAACAATATGAGCACTGATTCCTGAGAGAAGGAAAACAAACAAGGTAATTCCTGGAAGCACTTTCTGCACTGGAGCACATGAGGGTGACACTAGGTAGAACACGGCAATCTCTCTGAAATGGAGAGAGAGAAATCAGAGTACAGGGAGGCTGAGGCAAATTTGGTGAGAGGAATACCAGAGAAAAGAGAATTATGTAGAAAATTATTCATTCATGGGGTCAAAACTTATTGAACTGTATACTTCTGGTGTGTGTAAATTAAATACATGTAATGAGTTGTATGCAAATTACACTTCAATAAAGTTGATTTAAAATGTGTAAATAATTATTAAAATAAGAAATAGAAAACATGTGTGGCCCTATATAGATGAAAGAGAATGAATTTGTTATCAAAAACTTCCCCACAAAGAAAACTACAGGTCCAGATGGTTTCACTGTGAACTCAAAGTTCAATTAAACTCTTAAGGAAAAAGCAATATGATCTTTAAAAAAAAAAAAAGTTTTCAGAAAATAGAGGAGGAAAAATGCCCATGTCTTTTGATGAGAACAGCTAAGTCCTCATAATTAAAAACTGACAGACATTAGAAGGAAAGAAAATTACAGATAAATAACAAACATGGAAATATAAAAAAGAATAATGTATCCAAAAGAAGTTTATCCCAGTAATAATAAGGTTATTCCCAGGAACAAAAAGTTAGTTTAGTATTCCAAATCAATGCAATGTGCCACATTAACATAATAAAGGATAAAAATATAATCATCTCAATATAGATACAGAAAAAGCATTTGATAAGATTCACACCTATTCCTGATAAATACTCTCAACAAACTTAGAAGTGACTGTCCTCATCTGATAAATGGCATATATAAAAAATCTGCTGCTAATCACATATTTAATAATTAATTGTGAAATATTGAGAACTTCTCCCCTATGATAAGGAACAAAGCAAGTATATCTGTTCTCACCACTTCTATTAAACATTTTACTAGAAGTTCTAGCCAGTCCAATAAGGCAAGAAAAAGAAATAAAAGGCAAAATATTTGAAAGGAAAAAGCAAAAACGTTTTTATTCACAGAAGACATGATAGTTTATTTAGAAAATCCAAAAAAATCAATAAATAAGCTGCTAGAACTAATAAATGGATTTAGCATGGTTTTCAGACACAAGGTCAATATTCAAAAATCAAATATATTTCTATATAGTAACAGCAAAATGATTATAATATGAAAAATTTTAAAGCAATCCCATTTTTTAGAGGCACTAAAAATATGAAATACTTAGAAATACATTTAATAAAAGACAAGCAAGCCCTCCACTGTGAAAACTACAAAATTTTGCTGAGAAAAATTAAAGCTTTATATGAATGGAGAGCTATACCATGATCATGAATCAGAAGATTCACTATTAAGACCTCCATTCTCCCCAAATTGGTCTGCGAATTCATCACAATCCTAATCCCAATTCCAATAGACTTTTTTTTGGTAGACATTGATAAAAGGACTGTAAAATTTTTATGGAAATGCAAAAGAACTAGAGTGGTCAAAACAGTCTTAAAAAAGAAGAAATTACAATTACATACCATTCCATTCTTACTGGAACAGCTAAATTTAAAAAGACTAATAACATCAAATCTTAGCAAGAATGTGGAACAATTGGAACACTTTGCTTGTGAGAGTATAGAACGTTAACATCTCTTTGGAAAACAATTTGGCTGTTTCTTATTAAAATTAAGCAACTCAGTTAAAAAAAGGCAAAAGTCTTGAAAAGACACTTCACAAAAGAAGATATACAAATGGCTAGTAAGCACATCAGTTAGGCATACAAAAAGATGCTCAACATCATAAGTCAACAGGGAAGAGCAAATTAAAATCACAATGAGAAAGCATTTCATACCCACTATAATGACTAAAATTAAAGGCTGACAACACCAAATGTTGACAAGGATATGGAGCAATTAGAACATACTTTGCTAATAGGAGTGTAACATGGTAAAACCACTTTAGAAAACAGCTTGGCTCTTTCTTATAAAGTTAAACATACACCACAACCAAGCAATTCCACTCCTAGGAATTTACCCAAGGGAAGTAAAAACATACATATTGATAGAAAGACATATGCAAGAATGTTCACAGAAGCTTTATTCTTAAAGGCTAAAACTAGAAATATCTCAAACATCTATCCACAGGAGAATGGGTGAATAAAATTGTGGTTATTTATGCAATGGAACAATACTTAGTAACAAAAATAAACTACTGATACACATGTAACAACATGAATAAATCTCAAAAACATTATGCTAAGTGAAAGGAACTATACACAAGAATATATATTGTATGGTTCCATTTACATGAGGTTCAAGAATAGGTAAAACTGATCTCTGATGATAGAAATCAGAACAGAGGTTGCTAAGTGGGGGGAACTTTCTGGGAGGTGATGGAAACATGTCTGCATTTATCAAAACTCATCAAATTGTACACTTAAAATTGGTGTACTCTGTATATGTGAATTTTACCTCAGTTAAAAAAAAAAAAGATGTTTACAGCAATTTTTAAAATGGAAACAACTTAAATATCTTTTAGTGGGGGATAGTTAATAAAGTGTATACCCAAACTCCACACCACTGAAAATGATATGAGAGAAAGCAACCTATTGACAAGGAGAGATGTTCATGACAATTTATGTGAAAAAGAAAGTTATCAAACAGCATGTAGAGTACAACAGATATGTAAGCACAGAAAAAGGTCTGGAGGCTTTTCACCAAAGTGAGACTGGAGGTTACCTTAAGAGGTATAATTCTGGATGTTTTCACTTTTTCTACACGGAACACGTACTTGCTTTTGTAATAAGAAAAAAAATATTTCTAGATAGATGTTATAGATCCCCAGATACAGTTAATTCTCCTTATTCGTGGTAGTTACATTTCGTAAAGTCCCCAGAACTCTGAATTAGTGAATACTGAACCATCACTCATGGGGGAAATACAGGATTTGGTTCCTGTGAGCGTCTGGGTCACAACATTTTCGTCAGCTAATCAATACATAACCTTGTTTTATGTGGGCTTTTATCTAAAGACATCTTATTGAATATATATTGTAGATTCACTAACATTGAACTCACAGCCAACAGCACTATAACTCATGCCGAACAAAGTTTACTTAACGCATATATTTTCTCAGGAAGGCACATCATAGTCTTTTTGCACTTAAGAACACTGGACAGCACTATGCTTGGGGACATTTTAGACAAGGGAATTGTCACAAAAAAAGGGGGGGGGCACAAAAATGCAAAAATCACGGCACTAAACAGACCATGAAAAGGACACTTGTTTGCATGAGAACTGGAACGAGGAAGCAGAGGGTCACCTTGTTCAACCTCAGCTGGTAACACACGTGTTAGGCGACTCAAATTTTCTGTCACTCTGCACATAGATGTGAATGACCACAAAAGTGGTCATTGATTTGGGGGGGGGGGTAACAAATAAATTTTAGCAAGTAGGCCAAATTCACAAATATAGAATCCTCAAATAATTAGGATCAACTGTATATAGACTTATCTATGGAGGAAAGTATCCCCAAGCCTCGGGCCAGCACTCCTGGGGTGTCCAGGGAGGAAAGGGATGGGGAGACCCAGCAGGGGGGAAGCAGGCCCAGAGACAGGCCACCTGGGAGGCAGGAGCCACCTACCCCCAGGCAGTCCCAGCCCCAAGTCCTAAGACCAGAGACCTGACAGCTTGGAAGGAAAGCCAGACACAGCAGAGAAAGATGCTTCTCCTGGGGAATCTCATCTGAACCAAAGCAAAACCACAGAGGAGGGCACCTCTGACCTGCTGGCTTTCCAGAGAGGCTGGACTGGGAACCGAGTGGGAGTTCATGGTCCAGACCCCTCCACAACCATCTCAGGAATGTGTCTGAAGTCACGGACACCGCCTTGATTTTGTCTTCTGTCATTACTGTTTCATGTTTGGGAATGCAAAGTCTTTACCGGGGCTTACAGGAGCCAGTCCCGACCTCAGCCCAGGGCCTCATGCTCCCAGGAATTCCTCAGCCCCGCAGGGTTCCCAGGACCCTCGTGCTCAGAGCTGGGAAGGGGCTGCTCAACCCTGACACTCCCTGAAAGAGGCAAGCCTCATCCCATGCCCTAAGATGAACACGCATCCCTCATCGAAGTGGGCGAATCTGGAAGGTTCCTCCACCAGGGAGGGGCTGGCAGAGACTCTGAGGCTGACAGTGTCTGGAGTGGTGTCGACACCTCTTAATAATTAGCTCAGGACGCCCAGACGTTTCCGGTGAGTGCATTGATAATCCCTATCCCTGTGGTCTACCAGGTCAGAGCTTTCTTCTGGAGGTGAGGTGCTAAGCTCTCAAGGGCGGGCACCTTTGGGGGCATTTGACCAGTTCACAGTTACATCTCCTCTCCCAGGAAGGATGGGCCCCCAGCCCTGCTTGAGCCTACTCCTGTCCTGATGGGCAGAACCTCCCTGAGGACAAGGATTGCCCCACACACATGCCAGGTCTGCTGCTCGCCAAATGCTGTGCTTCGTCCATTCGGTCTGCAAGAATTACCCAAAACATGGACGTGCGCAAAAAGGTGATGGCCTAACCTTTTAATGTCACGCTACAGCATTCTCTAAGGAGCCCACCCAAGGGCCATGGGACATCCTGGGGGAAGCTCACCTTGTTTACTTGCCATTCACTGTGGATTTCAGCCCAGGTTCTGCAAAGTTGGATGTTAACTTGTACAAAACTGGGGATATGTAAACAATTTCTGCTCAGTAGAGAGGATAACCCCAAAGGTTTTGTTTTTATTGTCCTGTAGGATCTAACGTAGCGATTTTATTTCAGGTTCTTATTTCATATATATTTAAAATATATCATAGTTCCTATATTTTCATATGTATGAAATATATGCATTATATATGCATATATTCATATATATGTGTATCCACACACACACACACACACACACACACACATATCAGTAAAGGATTAACCTAACCCAAAGAGAGGTCTGGCCTTTGCACTTGGCTCCTGGGAGGTATCTCTAAGCTCTTGAAATGTCCTATCTGGTAAGAGGGTCTGGGAGCCTTGGGCCAGATAGTTTACGCCAACACTGTGATTTCTGGGGGCATCCCTTGTGCCAGCTCAACCACCAGAGGGGCTAGAAACATCTCATCCATGCAGGAAGCCACCGTGTGTACACAGCTGAGTCCCACTAAGAGCTCTGGTTCAGGGCAGCAACCTAAGCGTGGTCTTGGGGACCCCAATCTGCATATCTATCAGTTTCTCTAATCTCTTTTGAATCAGCTTTGCCATGTTGCTGGTTCCACAATCCATGAGTTCAATACAACGCACGCTCACAAGCCACTTGTGTGAGAATTATGACTTACACATTTTGAGACTTACACTTCATCTCGTGGTTCATTCATTTCTCTAATGAAGAGAATATGAAGAGAGATGAAAAACATATACGCTCCAGCACTGCAGTGTTTCCAAGAGAGGAAGGAAGGGGCCCCATTCGGGTGCGGCTTAGTTACCCCTAGAGGAACTGGACAGCCCTGCAGGGTGGCAAGGGGCGGGGGGAGGCCAGCGTGAAGACACATGATTACAGTTGGCTGAGGCGATGACGAGGTGGCGGGGGGTGGGGGGCCCTCGGAGGCTCCGGAGCTGAAAGAAGGACCCAGGAGCCTTCCTAAGGCTTAGGGAGGGCTTCTAAAGTTGAGGTCTTGATGGCAAGCCAGTACTTCATCGGGTAGAGCCAACGGTATTCATTTTATTGGTCACTGAAAAGCGCTGAGTCAGTTACTCAAGGGTAAATCAGTCACTGCCCTTGAACGCCCTGTCTCCCCAGCCCCTCGCAGAATCCAGAGGACAGGTCTGCTCTACTCTGTTGGAGGGACCAGAGGTCTCTCCCAAAACCATGGTCCAAATCCTGGTTCTGAGGGCCTCCGGCCTCAACAAGGGACCCAGTGTGAGCCGTGGTCATTCAACACATAAAGCACAAAGTCCTGCCACCCACACCTTCACCTGGGGGAGCCAGGCCTCCCCTCAGCCCCTCACACCTGGGGTCCCTTCTGTTTCTCCCCAAAGAAAGGCCCAGGCAGTCCTGTGCCCCCCAAGTATGGGCCAGCCCCTGAGGCTGTCCACCTCCCTTCCCAGAATCAGGCTCACAAACCAGTAAAGGAGGTACCACTGGACTCTTCCACGTCCCAACCCCTTCCTTCAGCTCAGCTTTGGGCCACAGGCTCACTGAACCATCAGCATCATTATTATTACTGCCCTTCCTGTTCTTAGGCTATTATTTGTAATCCAAAGACTTTTAGGCAGTTTACAATAAAAGCATACACATATAGAGTACTTATATTTTAAATATACATATAACTAAAATCAGTAAGTTAGGTAATAAAAAAAGATAAGAGAGGATCATTTTGTCAGAAAGTCGAGGTTGAGGAGAACTACTGTTTCCAAATTCAAAACTGACCCCTGAGCCTTGGGACTGCCCAGCTCTTCTGGAAAACCAGGTGGGCTGCGAACCTGTTTGTCAGGCAGGACCCACTGTCCCTGGATGTGAGTGCTGCGGGGATGGGCTCTGTCGCTGTCTCTGAATCCCACCTGAGCGCTGCTCTCTGGGCCCATCAAGCTCCAGTGCCAGACTGAGCCTGGCTCCGGGGCTCAGAGGGAAGGCTGCGGCTCTGGGTCCCGACCTCCCCTCCTCCCTCTGGGCACCTGCCCAGCAACAGGGCCAGGGCAGCAGGGTGAGGTCTTCCTGCTGCTGCCGCCCACCAGGTCCATCTGCCTTATTCTACAACCAGCGTGGCTTCAAGGCTCCTGGCTCCTCATCTGCATTTGCTCAGGAGCCCAGATATCCAGCTCTGCCTGCCCCGGCTCTGGGGTAAGTCAGAGCCAGAGCAGAAGAAATAGGCTGTACATTGAATCTCCTCCCCAAGCCAGGGCTTACGATTCTCCTTCATGCCTGGCCCAAGCAGTGCACACGGGACCCCACCTCTGTGCCCACAGGCAGGGTGCCGGGCTCACCCCAGTTTGGCCAGTCCCGAGCATTTGGTTCAGAGATGCTTAGGAAAAAGAAGGAAGGAATGTGGAAGAAAGGAGAGCTGCTCGCAGAAGGAGGGCAGGGGAGGGAGGAGCATCCGTAGACTCTGAAGCTCGGCCCGGCCAGCACCCCCTCCTCTTGCCCCCTGCCCCCGGCGGACTCACCCTCGTCACAGTTGCTCCCGGTAAAGCCAGGGCAGCACCTCCACTCCAGCGCCGTCACTGTGCGGTAGGACACTCTGTACGTGGGTCTGATCAGAGTCCTGTAACTAACACAAGGGCAGAGTCAGGACAGTGTGAGCACCTACCCGCCCACCCCAGATCCCACTCCTGCTGAAACCACCCAGCCTAGGGCTCTGGGAGCCCCCCAGGCAGTAGAGCCCATCATCCTAGCTCTGTTCCCACAGGCTATGCGGCCCTGGGCGAGTGACCACCCCTCTCTGTGTCGGGTGCATTGTAAAGTCCCTTCCAGCTCTGCCTTCCCACGAGTCTCCAAGGGTGGCCCCCTAGGGTGGGGAAATGACTGCTACAGACTGAATTGTGTCTCCCAGAAATCATATGTTGAAGCCCTAACACCCACACTGTGACTGTACTTAAGCATAGGCTCTGAAGAGGTAATTAGGTTAAATGAGGTCAGAGGGGTGGGGCCCCAATCCAATAAGATTGGTGGCCTTTTAAGAAGAGGAGGACAGACAGAGATCTCTCTCTGCGTACATGCACACACTGAACAAAGGCCATGTGAGGACACAGAGAGGTGGCTGGCTGAGAAAATAAATTTCTGTATTGCAGCCATCTGGTCCATGATATTTTGTTAAGGCAGCCCAAGATAATGAATAAGGAAAAGAAAAATATCATTAGAACCTGTACAACTTCCAACCACCCACAAGTCACTTAACTCCAACCTTTTTCCCAATCATTATTTCTTTTGGTTGATTCATCCAATGAATATATATACGTATTTTTTTTGGCTGCGCCCCGTGGCGTGTGGGATCTTAGTTCCCCAACCAGGGACTGAACCCGTGCCCCCTGCGGTAGAAGCATGGAGTCTTAACCACTGGACTGCCAGGGAAGTCCCCAATGAATATTTATTGAGCATCAACTACATGCAATACTGTGGTCACAGATTAATAAAATGGAGTCCCATCCTTGAGAAAATCCCAGCCTGATAGATGAGAGAGAGACACTTCAGTGAAAACTTGCAATTCAGTAGTGGGGCCCTTGCAGCAACAAAATGCTCCTGCAAACTGCTGTGGGATTCCATGGTAAATTTTCACACAATTTTGAAATTTTTCTTGAAAATAAGTTTGATACTATTTTGTGAAACTCCAAGAATAGTGAATATAAAATATATGACCAAACCACACCTCACAAACAGATATCACCTCACACCTGTTAGAATGGCTATTATCAAAAAGACAAGAAATAAGTGTTGGTGAGGATATGGAGAAAAGGGAACCTTCATGCACTGTTGATGGGAATGTAAATTGGAAACCATGGAAAACAGTATGGTAGTTGCTAAAAAAAGTTGGAAATAAAACTACCATAAGATCCACTTCTGGGTGTTTATCCAAAGGAAATGAAAACACTAACTCAAAAAGATATCTGAACCCCCATGTGCACTGCAGCATTATTTGCAATAGCCAAGATAGGGGAGCAACCAAAGTATCCATCAGTGGGTGAGTGGATAAAGAAAATGTGGCACACACACACACTAGAATATTATTCAGCATAAAAAAGAATGAAATCTTGCCATTTTTGACAACATGGAAAGACCTTGGACAAATACTGTATGATCTCCATTATAGGTGGAATCTAAAAACAAAAAAATAAAAACAAACCAAGCTCATAGATACAGAGAACAGACTGGTGGTTGCCAGAAGCTGGGGGACGGTGGATAGGGAGCAGTGCAAAATGGGTGAAGGTGGTCAAAAGGCACAAACTTCCAGTTATAATAAGTCATGGGATGTAACGTACAGCATGGCAACTATAGTTAATAATACTGTATTGCATATTTGCAAATCGCTGAGAGTAGATCTTAAAAGTTCTCATTACAAGAAAAAAAATTTTTGTAACTACTTGTGATGATAGATGTTAACTAGACTTATTTGTGGTGATCATTTCACAACATACACAAATATTGAATCACTATGTTGCACACCTGAAACTAATTCAATGTTATCTATCACTTATACCTCAATGAACACACACACACAAACACAAAAACATATGACTGATTTTCACGAGGGGCAAAAATTCGGCTTTATTATTCGATTTACATGCATCATTATAACTTGGCTGCTTGATAAAGTCTGCACAACTTCCTCTTGAAAGCAAAACTGCATGACTTCACAGAATTTGCATCTGCTGACACCAAGCAACTTAATCGTGAATGGGAAAATTATGAATTAATTGGTGGCAGCAGGCGTGACGTTTTGAGATGCACTGTTGACAGGAAAATACATAAGTCAGGTTTTGAATTTCAGAAATACTGCACTAAATCTGAAGAATCCTGCTACACTAATTTTTCTTTCAAAAAAAAAATCCTCTCACTCATGTTTCGTAAACATTCCGGCAAACCAGCTTCCCTCTGGAGCTCTAAGTGGGAAGCGGCGGGGGGTGGGGGGGGCGGTGGGGGGGGGCAGGGGCTGGCAGTGTGCAGCCAGGGGCTGGAACTTTCGAGTGAGGAGCCAGAAGTCTGCACGGAGAAGTGCCCAAGAGCAAATGCAGGCCTTTGGACTCTCAGATCCACGGCAGGAAGCAGCTGGCATAGGCCACTGGGGAGGGGGTGGGGGGTGGCAGAAGACCAGTCATTGTCACCACTCCTTATAGAAGGAGCCTGGGGGGACATAAGTGGGTAGGCGAGCCTGGGTCCAAGGAGTCCAAATAGACTGTCTGTATGATAAACACACACACGATTTCTCACTCACATGTACACTCACATGCTCACACACATGCTGTCACACACACACACACACACACACACACACACATGCACACACGCTCACACCCTCTTCCTGCTGCAAATTTCCCAGCCAGGAACTGGCCCAGCTGGGAAAGGGAAGACGCTTTAATTTCAATTTAAAAAGTCAGTTTTAAAATTAATTCTTGAAAGAAGATTGTTGCTCTGGCTGAGAGGGACCGGAAAAGCTATGGAATCCCTCCCATAACCACTGCACCATGGAGGAGATGGAGCCCCGGGCTGTGGGGGCATAAGCTGAGAGTTTAGAGCCCTGCCCCTGATTCACGATGTGAATTGCACACGTTCCTTAACCTCCCTGAGCCCATTTCCGGGTCTGCCCGCTGAGGACTGCGATGCTGGGTCTGGGGCTCCCTGGGAGAGCACGTGTGACAGCAGAAAGGGACCTGTAGCTGCTGCGCTTGCGAAACACAGATCTGACCCCTTTCTTCCTGGCCAGCACCTTTCGCCTGTCCCCACTGTGGTCAGGAGAGAGTCTGAGCTGTTTAGCCACGGGGGCCAGCCCTTCTCCAGCTGCCACAGCTGCCCTCAGGCCCCCTGTGCCATAGGCTGCCCCTCGGCCTGCAGCCCATGAGCCCTCCAAAGGCGCCAGGCACTCCTCACTTCATGCCCTGAGTGATGATGGTGATAAAATAATAATAGCTATAGTAAGAGCTTTGCATACTTACCACGTATCAGGCACCGTTCTGAGTGCTTTACATTTGCTGACTCATAACAACCCTGACAGGTGGATGCTATTACTATTCCTAATTTACAGATGAGGAAACTGAGGCACTGAGAGCTTCAGTAACTTTATCAAGGTCACACTGCTAGAAGGTGGTGGAACTTGGTTCCAAACCCAGGCAGAATTAGCAGAACCTAGTAATACTAATTTGTGTTCATTCAGTATAGGGGAACATTGTTCCTCCCTGCATCTGCACAAGGTACTGATCTCAGGCCCCTGAACCAGAGGGAGAGCTCATCCCCCAGAGAAGGTCTCTTTCTGCCCCCTCCTTCTGAGGGCCACGGGCTGGCCTGTCCCACTGCGGGACCAGAAGCATCCTGGTGGCCTGCGAAGTCCAGGAGCAGGGCGAGCCAGTAGGTGGCGCTGCTTCCCCAGCCCAGCAGGCCAGGGCTCAGACCCTCAGATCTCTCCTGAATGCCCAGGGCAGGTGCAAGTGTTCATGCTCTGTCCCCATCGTTTCACCCTCCATGAAGAACTCCCAGCCCTTCCCCTGGGCTCCAGTCTGCAAACCCACTGATCTTTCTAAAATGCAGATCCGCTTTTGTGACTGCCCTCTCTCAAAACCTTCCATGGCTCCCATAGACTTAAGACCACACCCTTTAGGTCAGCAAATAAGGCCCTGCCTACCTTTCTCCCCTCCACTCCTCCCACCACAGCACAAACAAGCAGCTCTTCCTGCCTCTGGGCCTTTGCACATACATGCAGGCTCCTCTGCCTACTCACCCCTCCTTCTTTACTCTGCTGAGAAAAATCCCCAAGAGGCTTCAGGGTGTGACTCCACATCCCCTTCTCTGTGAAGCACCCCCAGCCCCAGCCAGAGCTGACAGGCTCCCTCCTCAGTACCCCCAACACCCTGTACACAGCTTGGTTTTACGTGTGGGGTGCCTGCCATGTGCCGGGCACTGGGGATACAAGAATGAAGGAGGCAGCACGAGCTCCACTCTGCCAGAGCTGGTGGCACTAATCCTGTATCACACTCGTGAAAATGTGGCCATGCGCGGTGGTCAGTGCCAGGGAGGAAAGCGCTGAGTTCACTCCTCACATTGTAATGGATTTGTTTTCTCTTTTTAAATTAAAATATAATTTACATGCAGTAAAACACAGATTGTCCCCAACTTATGATGGTTTGACTTACAATTTTTTGGATTTCACGATGGTGCGAAAGTGATACGCATTCAATACAGACCATACTTGGAATTTTGAATTTTGATCTTTTCCCCAGGCTAGCCATATGGGGTACGGTACTCTCTGGTGATGATGGGAAGCACCCAGTCAGCCCTGCGATCACAAGGGTAAACAACCAATACTCAACAGGGTACTGCGTTACCAGCATTTTTTTCGATACTGTGTTTCGCGTTTTCCCATCCCATTGTGTCTACAAAATGCCCATCTTTGTCTCCTGCTTCTGGTGAGAAGAAGAAGAGGAGGGCAATTACTCTTGAGATGAAACTCAAGATAACTGCCCAGCATGAAGGCAGTAAGCCAGTAACAGCCGTCGCAGGTGAGTTAGGACTTTGGCAATTGACCATCTTGACCATCTTAAAGGATAAGAAGCAAATGAGTGATGCAGTGAAATCATCAGCATTGGTTAAATTCACTGTCATCATGAAGAAAAGGGCTGGGCTGACGGATGACATGAAAAAAAAAAAAAAAGTTGTCTGGGAATTCCCTGGTGGTCCAGTGGTTAGGACTCCGCGCTTTCACTGCTGAGGGTGAGGGTTCGGTCCCTTGCGGGGGGACTAAGATCCTGCAAGCCGCACGGTGCAGCCAAATAAATAAATAAATAAGAAGAAAAGAAAAAGAAAAAAAAAAACTTGTCATGTGGATGGAAGACCAGGTACAGAAGTTCATACCACTTAGCCTACTGACCATCCAGGCTAAGGCAAGAAGTCTTTCCATACACTAAAAAAGTGTGTTGATGATTCTACAAATAATGCAAATGTTTATCCCAAGTTATGGCCGGTTCCAATGCTTCAAAAGGCAGCATAATTTTCATAATGTGAAAGTCAGCGGTGAGGCAGCAAGTGCCAATACTGAAGGTGCCAAAGTTTTTAAGGAAGAGCTTCAGAGGATAATTGTGGATGAGAAATATTTGCCAGAACAAATATTAAATGTCGATGAAATGAGCTTGTTCTGGAAGCGTATGCCAGAGCGTACATACATTCATCAAGAGTCCAAGACGATGCCAGGATTCAAGGCATTCGAACACCGTGTAAGGCTGCCTTGGGGTAGAAATGTTGCAGGGTTCCAATTAAAGTTTTTCCTAATCTACCACTCGGAGAGCCCTAGAGCATTCAGATATGTGAGCAAGCATTCGCTTCCCGTTTGTTATCACCATCACAAGAAAGCCTGGATGACATAAGCATTGTTTGAAGCCTGGCTTTTGAAGTGTTTTATCCCTCAGACAGGAGAATATTGAAGGCAAAACAACATCCCATTCAAGAGTCTGCTGATCTTAGACAACACTCCAGGGCATCCACAGCATACCAGCGACACGCATCCTGATGTCAAGGTTGTGTAGTTGCCACCGAACACAACTGCACTCATTCAACCCATGGACCAAGGCGCCACAGCTACGTTCAAAGCACACTCTTTACACCAATGGTCTGTGCAGGCTGTTGAAGAGACGGGATCTGGCCGAACACTCTGAGAGTTTTGGAAAGCTTTTAACATTCTAAATGCTACCCAGACCATCGCTGCCTCATGGGAAGAAGTCACGTGGCAATGCATGAACAGCATTTAGAATAAAGTTTTAAAGACATGTGTGAACACGTTCAAAGGCTTTAACTAAGATTCTGCTGTGGATGAAATAGTCCCAAGATATTAGTGCTTGGGAAACAGCTAGAATTGGACATTGACGAAGAGGATGCTCGTGAGATTGTTGGTATTGAAGCTGAAGAACTTTCCACTGAGGAGCTGATCGAACTGGAGGAAGAAAGAAGGAAGGAAAGAGGAAGAAGTTATGCCTGAGGCACCAGGAAAGTTCACAGCAAAGAAACTGGCAGAGACGTTTGCTGCTATCAGCAGTGGTGTAAGGATGTTAGAAGAAATGGACGTCAATTATGAGACATTTGCAAGAGCTGACAGGCAGATACAGGATGTTCTTGCTTGCTCTAGAGAAATATAAAATGGAAAGAAGAAACAAACCAGACAGTCCAAACTTGATATCTCCCCGAAGAACACTATGCCTGCTAAACCATCAACAAGTGCCGATGCCACAGTGCCTTCTCCCAGCTATTCTCCAGTCTTATCTGAAGAGAGAGAAATTGATGATCTTGTCGCTGTACCATCCCCATCATCCAGCAGTTAATCTTAGTTCAATGCTTCAAACATTCTTCAGGCCCAACGTGCCTTCAGCTGTGTACGGTAACGGTGGGTACCCTTCCATTCTGTTCTTCACTTTTAGTACAGTATTCAATAAATTACATGAGATGGCCAACACTTTACTATTAAACAGGGTTTGTATTAGATGAGTTTGCCCAACTATAGGTTAATGGAAGTGTTCTCAGCATGTTTAAGGCAGGCTAGGCTAAGCTACAATGTTCAGTAGGTGTATTTAATGCATTTTCGACTTGCAATGGGTTTATCGCGAATGTAACCCCATCATTAAGTCGAGGAAGATCTGTAGATAAATCTAGTGTTTAGCTCAACGAACTCTTACCTATTCAATATGTTTACACCAACATTCCCATTGCTCCAAAGTCCTTTTGTGCCCCTTCCAAACTGATCACCCAGCCCCCAGACATAACCATTCTTCTGACTTCTCTCGCCAGATACTAGTTTTGCCTGTTCTAGAATTTTATATAAATGGAATCTTACAGCATGCACTCATTTATGTCTGCCTTCTTTCACTCACCCATCATGTCTGTGAGATTCATCTATGCTGTTAAGTGTAGCACTCCTTTGTTTCTTTTTATTGCTAAATAATATTCCATTATGTAAATATACCACAATGTGTCTATTCTCCTGTTCATGGACATTTGGGTTATTTCCAGTTTTGAGCTTTGATGAATAAAGACGCTATGAGTGTTTTCGTACAAGTCTTCATGGACACTTTTTCACTTCTCTAGGGTATATACCTAGAAATAAAATTGATGGGCCATAGGATGGTTATATGTTTAACTTTAGCAGATGCTACAAACACTTGTCCCAAACCTATCCAGATGAACCAAGTTCACATGCCCAGCAGCAGTGTATGAGTTCCAGTTGCTCTATAACCTCGCCAACATTTGATATTGTCAATCATTTTCATTTTAGTCATTCTAGGGTGTATGCAGTACTCTTTCATTATGGTTTTAACTTGCAATTCCTATTGACTAAAGCTGAACCCCTTTTCATGCTTGCCAGTTAGATATCTCCTTTTGTGAAGTGCCTGTTCAAGTCTTTTGCCCACTTTTAAATTGGGTTTTGGGTCTTTCTTATTGATTTGTAAGATACATGAGAGACCTTTGTCAGATATATGTATTGTGAATATTTTCTCCCAATATGTGGCTTGCCTTTTCATTTTCTTAAAGGTGTATTTTTTCTATTAACTTGGAAGTATTTTTGATACCAGTTTTTTAAAAAAATATTTATGTATGTATGTATGTATATATTCATTTATTTTCACCAGGTCTTAGTTGTGGCAGGCGGGTTTCTTAGTTGTGGCATGCAAACTCTTAGTTGCAGCATGCATGTGGGATCTAGTTCCCTGACCAGGGATTGAACCCGGGAACCCTGCATTGGGAGTGTGGAGTCTTATCCACTGTGCCACCAGGGAAGTCCCTTAAAGGTGTATTTTTAATGATCAGGTTGTAAATTTTGATCAAGTTCAATTTATCATTTTTAAAATTTTACTATCTGCTGGGTAGGAGTCAAGGTTCATTGTTTTCCATTTGGATATCCACTTGCTACAGCACAATTTATTGAAAAGACCTTCTTTTGGCCTAAATTTTCCCACTAAAATTAAATTATTTAGTGCCTTGTTGAAAATCAAATGATTGTTTAAAGATGAGTCTATTTCTTGACTCTCTGTTCTGTTCCATTGATCTGTTTGTCCATCCTTGCACCAAAACCATACTGTCTTAATTAATATAGCTTAATAGTAAGTCTTGAAATACAGTAATGTAAGTCCTCCAATCGTGTTCTCCTTTAAGGTTGTCTTGGACACCTAGGTCCTTTGCATTCCCATTGACTTTTTTAATTGGCTTATCAATTTCTACAAAAAAAAGAGCCCACTATAATTTTGATAAGGTTATATGGAATCTATAGATCAACTTGTAGAGAATTGACATCGTAATAATTTGAGTCTTCTTATCCATACATATGGCATAACTTTCCATTTATTTAAGTCTTCTTTAATTTTTCTCAGCAGTGTGCCATCTATTGTTCAATTTACCCCCAGGTATTTGTATTCGTCTGCTCAGGCTGCCATATCAAAATATCGTAGACTGGATGGTTTAAAACATCCTCACCAACACTTGATCCCAATACATCTCTGCCCATCTGTGAGCCGTTGAGCAAGTCCTGCCTCTCTGAACCCCCTGTAAAGTCTGTCCTTGCCTCTCTGAGTCTCCTGTGAAGTCTGAGCTGAGATGCAAAAACATACAGATCCCTTGCTACCCTGAAATTCTCCAGATACAATGTGGAGTCTCCCGTCTGGTGTCTCACTAGCCCTGTTTTTTTTTTTTTTTTTTCCAAGACAGACCAATTCTAGGGACTTCTGATCTCTGTGTATTTGTTCCTTCTGTAGGGCAGACCCTGGGACTTCCCTCACTGTCACTCAGCAAATTCAGGGACATATATTCTCCAGGGGGTTGTTATTCACTCAACAAATATCCATGGAAACCTTGACCCTACCCCTCTCTGGCGCCTCACATCGACGAGTCCAGGGAGATCACTCACCAAGTAGATCCTACCTGCCCACTGCTCTCCCCCACCCCGCCCTAGTCCAGCCCCCCTCATCACCCTGCCAGACAGCAGCAATGGCCCCTGACTGGTGCCCAAGCTTCCAGCCTATACACAGAAGCGGGCTCCAGTGATGTTTTCAAAGCACAAATCTCCTCCATGCACCCTTCCTGGCTTCTCTTCAATCTTAGGACAAAAACCAAATCCTTAGTATGACCACGTAGACTTCTAACTACTGTCCACCTTGGCTGCCCCGCTGCTTGCCGCCCCCCCCCCTCCAGGCTACTCAGAACTCCAGCAGCAATCGGCTTTTGAGTTTCTGAACCCCCAGAGCTCCTTCCTATATCAGGGCTTGTCATCTACTGTTCCCTCTGCCCAAGATGTCCACTAACTCCAATGCAGCCTCCAGTGTCGCCTCCTCTGAGAAGCCCTCCTTGATCAGCCCACCCTTCAGTTCCACCCACCCCACTGCAGGCTGAGTCCCTTCGATTTACACTGTCATAGAACCCTGACTTCTAAACACTCATCACCCTTCCAAGTATATCAGGGTGATCGCACCTGTGCGATCATTTGTCTGATGTCCGTCTCCTCCACTAACCCCAGGCCTAGTTCAGGGTTTGGCACATCATACATGCTCAATAAAGACTGGTGGAATGAATAAAACAATCGCTGAATAATCTGTACCAGATGGAGTCCCAGGCCAGGAACTGTAATGCTAACCAAGACGGGGTGGCTCTCTGGAGGAGCTCAGGGTGACATCCATGGAAACTGATGGACGCAGGGAGAGGGAGCAGGGCATGGCCACTTCCATCCACCAGGAGGGCCCAGCAAAGACTTCCCACACGAGGCGACACTTGAGGGAGCTCTGCTGAGCTAAAAAGGTGAGGAGGCAACCAGCACCAGGAGAGCCAGGAAATTGGGGTGAAGTTGGGTGCATCTGGGGGGCAGAGTGCTTGGACAGGCAGACAGGGCATTCGGGGCGGCTGTGAAAGCCTGTAGTGCAGGCAAGGAGTCTGCACTGCGTCTGTGGGGACTGGCCATGCTCTCCAGGCATCCAGCGGTGCTCCTGATCGGTAACATATTTCTGAGCCTGCAAGAGAGTCTATTAATTTATACATGTATATATACGCATATTATTTACCATCTTTGCATGTATAAAAAACAGTAGAGCTTAATTTCTCTTTTATTTTGTAGATTAAAAAATAAACAGATGACTTGATATAGCCTTTCCACCCCTCGACAGACAGCCTTGTGTACCCACGGGGAGACCACCCTTTTCCTGGCCATGGGGAAGCCACCCAGGCACCGTGGCTCACAGGAACATCATGATCAGATCTGCTTTCAAGAAAGAGCCCACCTGTGTTGGCATGGCAGCCGGATTGGACAGGAGAGATGGGAGGTGAGGAAGTGAGTCAGGAGGCTGCTGGCCGAGGAAGAGGGGCCAGCAGGAATGAATGGCCGCACTTGATGGAGGGGAAACTGAGGCCAAAGAGGGGGTCAGATTCCAGGTGATAAAGCAGCAGAGGTTTGACTGAACCAGACCTCCTGATGGGAGCCCCATGTTCTCTCCCGCTCAACAACACATCGAAGCTGCCCCCCGACCCCTCCCAGGAGTCAGAGGAGGGCCTTGCCCTCTGCAGCGCCCCCGGGACCCTCCCAGTGAGCACAGCGGTCATGAGGTGCTCTGAGAGTCCTGGCCGCAGTCCTCCGGCCACTCAGTGACTGCCCTAGATAGGGTGCAGATGAGTCCTGTGTGTCCTCAAAGGTGGCCCTGGGTGCACAAGGTCATGTGAGAGGGAATATGAAGAAAGAGCTCCAGGAGGGGTGAGATGCCCGTCACTAGAGGTGTGTAAGCCCAGGCCATGGCTCTCTGGCATCCAAAGGCCATGTCCCCACAGCATCATGAGGTCCTTCAGTGGGTGCCAGGACAGGGCCATCGTCTGGGCATTGCCTGCTGGGAACGACTCTGCCAGGGCAGACACCTCATCGGGTGGAGGCGGGGGGCCTCCCTCCCTCACTGGGCACCGCAGCTTGCAGGCCCCGGCTCCTGCCCCGGCCCCACTTCCTCAGCAGGGACCACCACGAGGAGGACCAGACTGGGAGGTACCGAGACAGACTGGAGACTCAACAGGAAACGGGAGTGGGGGTTTCAGAAAGGGAGGCAGGAGATTATTAATCTCTTGATTAATAGCAGCGGGCCGGCGGGGAGGGGGATGGGCTGTCCCACCGCAGTTCTGCGGCAGCCGGCAGGGTCCTCCAGGCTCTGGCCTCCCCACAGTCCAAGCTAGTCTTTCCCAAGTGCGGACGGAAGGGACAGAAGGCCCAGAGGGCAGTGTCCCCCGCCCAGGCCGCCGCTCCCACTCAAGCCCAAGACCACGGTCCAGTCGGGGGCGAGGTGGACACATCGTGGGCTTCTCGAACCACACAGGCTGGCCGAGGAGGGGCAGGAAAGCAGGCCACGTTTTAAGAAAGCACTAAGTCCAGGACTTCATGTGGCCTTGAGGGCGGCAGGCAACCCAACCAGAGGGGGGGAGGCGGCCTGGCAGGGGGCCGTCTGGCGGAGGCAGATGAAGTTCCGGCAAACCCCTCGGCTCAGCACATCTGGAAAAGGTTGGCTCTAATGCCATCAAAGAGCTCGGAGGGGCCAGGGAGAGAGCCGAGGGCAGGAGAGCCAGGCCGAGGAAAACTTAACCCCCGAGGCCCTGGGGCTCCTCCTTCCAAATCTGTCTGGCCCTGGGGCCCAGCCCCTCCAGCAGCTGAGCGGGGGCTCGAGAGGGCAGCGACAAAAAAGTGTGACATCCTGCTGCAGTGAACCAGGCACAGCCAGGGCTGTGATTTCCACCCCAGAGCAAGACGGGGGCGTTTATCCCCATTTCCCAGAAAGGGAAACTGAGGCACAGGGAGGGGCAGCACCCCTAGTCCTCTCCACTGGTTCTGAAGGCCCCTCACAGGGAAGTGTCCCGGTCCAGCTCCTCACTACAAGCCAGGAGGAGAAGCCAGCAGGGAAGGGACTCCCCCCCCCGCTCCCCTGCCCCGGCTGTTCCCTTTACCTGACCTGCACCCCCTCCCCTAGTGAAATCCCCTCATCCCCCAGATCACAGCTCAAATGCCCCCCAGGGAAACCCCAGAACCAGGTCTTATAGCAGGACACCCTCCGCCCCCGCATAGCTGTGAGTCTTTGATTGATATGTCCCTCCCTCCACTCGCCACCCCCCCAACCCTGAGAGGGAGGGGCCGTGATCTTTTTGCACACTAGTGCCTGGCGCTTAAGTGCTCATTCAGTACCAAACAAACAGCTAAACAGACCAAACGCATGATCTGAGAAACCCGAGTCAGAGCTGCAGGTCCTGAGACCAGACCCGGCCCGGCAGGACCCCGCTCCACACCAGCTTGGACTGACTGGGCGCCGGGCACCATCCTCTGGGGCTCATGTTTGTATGTGAACATTAGGTTTGGGTGCCACCCTCACCTACATACACACAGACAGACAGACAGACACACACACACACATACACACACACACTACAAAAACCCAATATAAAAAAATCACGGAATGGGAAAATCCAAACGGGACACAGTTGTATTACAATTTTTTTTTTTCATTCAACAAGAGGATGGATACGTTTCTTTAATGAACATTTGTTAAGCAGCTTAATGTGCCCAGGCTCTGGGATGAGGACACTGTGGTCCTGCCTTTGAGGTGTTCATGGATGGGTGGGAAGAGTCAGCCCCGAAATCAGACCGTCTGGGTGTCACGTGGTTGGACCCGCATGGGTGAGGGTGCCCCCCACCCCGGCGTTCTCTCCTAGTGCTGCCCTGACAAGGCCCTCCCCCTCCCTTCCGGGTCCACCCCCCACTCCTCTCACACCCCTTAACTCCCCCCAACCCCTCACTCCCCCACCTCCCCCCACCGCCACCCACCCCCACCCCCCGGGCAGCTTTGCTCCTATAGCCATCCTCTGCTCGCCTTCACCAGCCGCCTCCCCTCTCTCCCAGGTCATTGCTGGCAGTTTACAAACATGCTCCTGTATCTCCTACCTTAAAAACACACAAAAAAAACACCTCCCTGGACCTCTTACTCCCCTCCAGCTACCAAGCCCCATTTAAAAAAAAATTTTTATTGGAGTATAGTTGCTTTACAATATTGTGTTAGTTTCTACTCTATAGCAAAGTGAATCAGCAATATGTATACATATATCCCCTCTTTCCCATTTCTTCTTTTTTTAATATTTATTTATTTATTTGGCTGCGCTGCATCTTACTTGTGGCACACAGGATCTTCGGTGCCGCGTGTGGGCTCTTCCTTGCAGCATGCAGGATCTTTTTTTTTTTTTTTTTTTAGTTGCAGCATGAGGAATCTTTTAGTTGTGGCATGTGGGGTCTTCAGTTGCGGCATATGGGTTCCAGTTCCCTGACCAGGGATCGAACCCAGGACCCCTGCATTGGGAGCACGGAGTCCTAGCCACTGGACCACCAGGGAAGTCCCCCAAGCCCCATTTCTTGCTTCCTTCACAGCAAAACTTCTTGAAAGAGTTTTCTATCCTTCGGATCTTCATTTCCTCACCTCTCGTTTTTCTCCTCCACCCACGCCATCTCAGCCTCCATCCTCACCACTCCCCAAAACTGCAGTTGCCAGGTCCCCAGTGACTCCACATTGCCAAATCCAATGGTCACTCCTCAGCCCTCATCCCGTCGGCCACCCAGAAGCATTGAAAGACTCACAGTCTCCCTCCCAAAAGTCTCATCCCAGAACACTGGGTTTTCTTGATGCTCCTTCTGACCTGGCTGCTTCTTCTCATCTCCTTAGCCCTATCTCAGAGGCTGGGGCCCAGACTGTTCCGGGATCAGCACCCCTTCTCCATCTATTCATCCCCAAGTTCACCTCCAGTTCCATAGCTTTAAATACCATCAAAATGCTTATGATTCTCAATCATCAAGTTTCGCCAATTCTAACATGCACATACTGTTACACTTTAACATCTCTGACATTGGGATTCATGTAACAGTTGACGGTGCACTATAGCTTAATTAGCAACATCCTTAGTGATCATAAGATAATGCACTTCTTCCAAACCAATGGCATCTGAGAATCCATGAAATTCAGTATGGCCCCAGGGTCTTCCTGGAACTCCAAACTTTTTAAATCAACCTCTTGCTTGATACCCCTCTCCCCGTGGATGTCCCATAGGCCTCTCACACTTCACTTGGCCAAAGCAGAGCTGTTGTTTTCTGCCTCCTAGGGGTGACCTCCTGTCAGTGTCCCCAACTCAATGA
Organism: Balaenoptera physalus; assembly: GCF_965194825.1. NCBI lineage: Eukaryota > Metazoa > Chordata > Mammalia > Artiodactyla > Balaenopteridae > Balaenoptera > Balaenoptera physalus. The sequence goes on from NC_138898.1 coordinate 85,261,587, forward strand.
ATGGCATGCCCAGCCAACCAGCCACTCACACCAACAATTTAAGGTTATCCCAAATTGCTCCCACCCATAAGTAATCAGACACTCCTGTCATCTCAGTTTCCAGAACACCTCCTGAATCCACTCACTTCTCTCCACTTCCCCAGCTATCACCCGCCATCATCTTGAGGCTGTGTCCATTTTTCCCTCAGCAGCCAGTGATCTTTTTGAAACCTAAATCAGCCCATCTCAGGAACCTCCAAAAAGCAGAGAAAAAATAAAACCAAAGCAAGCACAAGGAAGGACATAGTATACATAAGAGCAGGAGTCAATGAAATTGAAAAGAGAAAAACAATAGAGAAAAATCAATGAAACCAAAAGCTGGTTCTCTGAAAAGATTTTTTTTTTAAATGATAAACCTCTAGCAAGACTGGCAAAGAAAAAAGGAGAGAAGGCACAAATTATCAATATCAGGAATGACATTGGGAAGATCATGATACACATAAATTTAACAACTTAGAGGAAAGGGACCAATTCATCAAAAAACACAAATTACCCCAACTCACTCAATATGAAATAGATCATTTGAATAGCCCTATAACTACTAAGGAAATTGAATTTGTAGCTGAAAAACTCCCCCTAAAGAAATCTCCAGACCCAGATGTTCACTGGAGAATTCTAACAAATGTTTAAGAAAAATTAATACCAATTCTATATAATCTCTTCCAGAATATAAAAGAGGAGGGAGCACTTCCTAACTTATTTTATGAGACCTTGATACCAACGTCAGACAAAGACAGTTCAAAACCAGAAAACTACAGACCAATATCCATCATGAATATAGACACAAAAATCCTTAACAAAATATTAGCAAACAGAATTCAGTATTACATTAAAAAAATTATATACCATGGCCAAGTGGAGTTTATTCCAGGGATGCAATGTTGGTTCAATATTGCAAAGTTAGTCAATGTAATCACCATATTCACAAGCTAAAGAAATCACATGACCATGTTAATCAATGCAAAAAAAAATTTTGGACCAAATTCAGTGCCCATGATAAAAACTCTGAGAAAAATAATAATAGAATTTACTCAACTTGATAAAGAACATGTACAAAAACTTTACAGTTAACATTATAGTTGATGGTGAAATGCTTTCCCCCTATAACTGGGAACAAAGCATTCTCTCCACTCATTTATAAGTTCTGGAAGTTCTAGTCAGTGAAAGGTTGAGAAAAGGAAATAACAGACATACAGGTTGGAAAGGAGGAATCAAGACTGTCTCTATTTACAGACGACTTGATTGTCTTTGGAGAAAATCTCAAGGAATATACCCCAAAACTCCCAGAACTAATACATGGATTCAGCAAGGTCATAGGATCCAAGATAAACATACAAAAATCAACTGTGTTTCTATATACTAGCAATGAACTCATGGACATCAAAATGAAAAATACAATTTTACCAACTGTACCAAAAAAATCTATTTACAATCACTCCAAAAAAAAAAAAAAGAATAGAACTTGTATGCCAAAAACTATAAGAAATCCAAGAAATCAATGAAGAAAGATGAAAGAAATAAAAAAAATCTAAATAAATGAAAAAAAATCTAAATAAATGAAATCCATAGTTCTGGATTGGAAGAGTCAACGTAATAAAGATATCAATTTTCCCCAGATGGATATACAGGTTTAATGCAATTCCTGTTAAAATCTCATGAAGATTTTTGGTAGATATAGACAAAATTAGTCTAAAGTTTATATGAAAAGACATAGGCACTCTAGTAGCTAAAACAATTTTGAAAGAGATGAATAAAGTGGGAAAAATCAGTCTACCCGATTCCAAGACTTGCATAGCTACAGCAATCGAGACCATGTGATACTGGCAGAACTATAGACACACATATCAATGGAACAGAAAAGAGAACTTAGAAAGAGACCAACACAATTGTGCCCAAATGATTTCTGACAAACATGCAAAAGCAATTCAATGAAGGAAGGATGTTTTCAACAAATGGTACTGGTGTAGCTGGGACATCCATAGACCAATAAAATGAACCTCTCCCTAAATCACACACCTCATGCAAAAACCAACCCAACATGGATCACGGACTTAGGTGTCAAATATAAAACTTTAAACTTTTAGAAAAAAAAAATAGGAGAAAATGGTCTTAGACTTGACACCAAAAGCATGATCCATAAAATGAAAAACTGATCCACTGGACTTCGTTGAAATTAAAAACTTTTACTCTGCAAAAGAGTGTTAAGAAGATGAAAAGGCAAGCCACAGAGTGGGAGAAAATATTTGCAAACCATGTATCTGACAATGGGCTAGTATCTAGAATATATAAAGACATCTCAAACCTCCACAGTAAAAAAAAAAAAAAATCCAATTAGAAAATGGGCAAGAGACATGAAGAGACATTTCACAAAAGAAGATATCTGGATGACAAATAAGCACATGAAAAGATGTTCAACATTATTAGCCCCTAGGGAAATGCAAATTAAAACCACAATTAAACAGACTACACAGAATGGCTAAAATAAAATATTGTGACAACACCAAATGCTGGCAGGGATGCATGAAACTGGATCACTCAGACTTTGCTGGTGGGAATGTAAAATGGTACAGCCACTCTGGAAACAGTTTGGCAGTTTCTTTAAAAACTAAACATGCAAATACCATATGACCCAACAATTACACTACCGGGCATTTACCCAAAGAAATAAAAACTGATGTTCACACAAAAACTTGAATGTACACGAATGTTTATAGCAGCTTTAATTCAATATAGCCCCAAACTGGAAACGACCCAGTTGTTTTTAAATGTCTTTTAACAGACACATGGTTAAACTAACTGTGGCACATCCATACTACAGAATACTACTCAGCTATAAAAAGGAAGGAATTCTTGACACACCCAACAGCCTGGATGAATTTCCAGAGAATTATGAATAAAAAGACCCATTCCTGAAAAGTTATATACTGTATGATTCCTTTCTTGAAATGACAAAATTATAGAAATGGAGAACAGATTAGTGGTAATGGTGGTTTCCAGGGGCTGGAGGGAAGGGAGAATGGGGAGTTATTGCTTAATGGGTATAGAGTTTCAGTTTTACAAGATGCAAAGAATTATGGAGATGGATGGTGGTGATGGCTGCACAACAGTATAGACGTACTTAATACTGCTGAACTGTACACTTAAAAATGGTTAAGATGGCAGGACTTCCCTGGCAGTCCAGGGGTTAAGACTCCACGCTTCCACTGCAGGGGGCGCGGGTTCGATCCCTGATTGGGGAACTAAGATCCCGCATGCCATGTGGCGTGGCCAAAAGAAAAAAAAATGGTTAAGGCAGCAAATTTTGATTTATGTGTATTTTAACACAATTAAACTATGTCTTACAACTGCTTATGAATTTACAATGACCTTGAAATAAAAGGTAAATTTTTTTTTAAAACCTAAATCAAGACATTTATCATCAGTACTTGAAACCTTCAATGACGTCCCAGTACTCTTACAATAAATTCCAAACTGAGGCTTGTTGAGATCAGTCTCTGCCTCTGTATCCTCCTCACCTGCTCTGCTTCTGGACACGGACCTTTCTCTCTGTTCCTTCATCTGGGACCTCGCTGCCTCAGGGCCTTTGCACCAACTATCTCCACCCCCTCTTCACACGGAGGCTCTTTCTCACCATTCATGACTGAGCATCAACGTCATCTCTTCAAAGAATCTCTCTCCCATGTCCTCTAAAGTAGCCCGGATTTATACTCAGTCATTACCCTATTTTAATTTCCTGAACTCGTTAGGAGGGAATATTTTTTTCTTGTTTTCATATTTACGTGAATAGAAACTCCATCAGAGAGAGGATTTGGTCTTATTCACCATCAGATTCCCCCCCGGGCACAAAGTAGGCCCTTAATAAATATCTGTTGAGACGCTTGAGTGGATGAACAAACACAAAGAGGCTTACGTGGAGCTCCCGGGGGAGTGGGTGGGAGCACAGGGAGGGACTGGGGACACATGCCAGTCCTCTAGTGCATTCCAAATCGGCTTCAGTGTGCCCAGATTCTGTTACACTCATGTTTTGACAACCACACCCTCCCTTCCCCCACTTGCACAGTTTTGTCATAAAAATGTCATCGGGGTGTAATGAGATAATGTGCTGACTTCATAGCGCTCAGCAAAGAGAGGCGCCACCAAGGATTATGGCCCCGCTGATCCCCAAATCTAATTCTGCAGAATTGCAGAAACCCCTTCTCCCTGTGGTGGCCCCAGCCCAGACTTCACACTGAGCAGATGGGCAGCAGGAGGACGCTGGTGCAGGTGCCCCAACCACTCGGCAGCAAACCAGCTCTGTGTCCCCTCATGAGTCACTTGATATTTATACCTCTTCTCTGGGAGTCGTAGCCAATGTACCAAGAGCATATCACCAGCAAGACACTGGCCTACACGTACCATCGCCCCAGTACTGAATCCCCCCAATAACTTCATACAACACATCATTTTTACAAATGAAACAAGTGAGACCCCGATCCCCACCCCTTTCTCTTCCTACCCTCAGCTCCATCCCACACTTGGTGTGTGGACCCAGCCTGCACGTCCCAGCTCCATCCATGCTCCTCACTCCCACAAATAGCCACCCCTCACCCTCCTCTTAAGGCTTGGGGTGCACCCACCACAGGCACCGTCCCCCAGATTCAAGGAAGAGGCCAGAGCAGGCCTGGAAGCCACTCAGGGCTGTTTAGCCAGGTACCCAGAGAATGGTCTAGAAGCGGGGCATAGGCTCCAGATGGACACATCCCCCTGGCCTCATGGACTCCTTGCCCCATGAGGATGGGCATGGCTGAAGGAGGGCCAGAGTGGCGTCCCTAAAGGGTCCCCTCTGCCTGGGTAGAAGGGCCCTAGGACCCAGGCACTCTGTTCTGCGGGGTAGAGGAGGGGGTGCAGGTAGGCCCCCATCATGCCTGGTCCGGCTCCATCTCCTACGGCTCCTCAGGTGGTAGAGCGTGGCCAGTCTGCTCCTCCGAGAAAACCCAGAGCTCTGAGCCAGCAGGACACTCCCCAGGCACAGATGTGATGGGTAGAGGGCTTCTCACCCAGCTCACGCTCCTTTCTGCCTCCTCCCTCCTGCTTTGGGCTCTCGCTGCCCAAGATGCTCCCATCAAAGGAGAAAGCAGTCCCTCAGCCAGTTGTCTTGGCAGAAGGGGTGGGGAGATAATTCTCTTTAACTGAAAGCTCCTGGACTAGATGCTGCAGAATCGAAGGGAAGGACCAGCTAAGCCCCAACTCCTCAGCTGAGTGCATTGGGCCTGTGGTCCCCCCACCCCTGCTTCATGTGCCCCCCTCATCTGTCATCACCCAGCCCCATGCAGGGGTCTGGAGCCCCTGAGCTCCTCTCATCGTGGCCACCAGCTGTTCTGTTTCTTTGCTGCGAGGCCCTGCCTCAGCTCAGATGTCACCTCGTCCCAGGAGCCTTCCCAAGCCCCCTGTCAGGATGAAGTGCCTGGCTTACCTTGGACCCCAGCCACCATTCAAACCATCCTTCCTCGCTCCTGGAGAGTCATCTCTTTGAAGAGAGAAAGATAGCCATGAGCTCTCTTTTGGCCAGGGCCTGGCATGCAGCCGGCCTCCAGGCAAACATGAATGAATGAGTGAATGAATGAATGAATGAGTGAACAAACAAGACATTCCAGGCCTCCTGGGAAGGGATATCCAGGGACAGGGGTTTTCCGAGCAGCCCAAATCATGTTACCTATTTCTAGGCAAAGCTAAGCGCACCTCTAGGAGAGTGACGAGGCCATTGCTGATCCTAGGGGTGGGAACACGGCACAGCCCGTGTGCCCCAGGAGAAGGTCCCAATATCTCCTGGACTCCAAGGAGGGGACGCCCGTGGACAGCCGTGTCCAGGTGATCGGCCAGGCCCACCAGCATCCATTTATTAAGTTCAACTCCAGATCGAGCTCGCGGTGAGTGAATGGAGTCGGGGGAGAGGGACGGACTAGGATCCGGGCCCAGACTCCGCACCCGAACTGGGGAGAAGGGAGGAGGAGACCAGCAAACAACCAGCGATGAAGACAGCGCTCCTGACTGGACCCCAGGCTCCAGATACACGGGTCAGAGAGCAGCCCCTCCCCTCCCCAGGCGGCGCCCAATCACATGCCACCCAGGGCACTTCCTGGCCCCGCCCACCGACCAGCCCTTCCCACCAGCAGGCTCACTGCCCGAGACAACAGGCAGGTTAAACCCGGACATTCCAACCCTTCTCCACCGGGGCTCGGGCACGCTCTCCTGACAACTAGGCTGGGGCCCCATGTCCTCCCTTCTGGTCACACTGTCACAGCCACACGAGGGACCTGGGATGGAGCCCCGTTTCCAAACACGGCCAGAAGAAGACAGGACGTTTAGGGTTCTACAAGCTTCCTTGTCATGTTTATTCTTTTCTGGTCCGACTGCCCACAATTCTACACAGGACCTGGTGAAGCCTGGTCCAGGAGTCTTCAGTTAAAGATGAATTCCCCTGAGGTGTGTCACACCTCTGGTGAAGGGATCCAGCTGAGGGAAACCCTTCCGTGTAGGGTGGGAGCACCCCAGCCAGTGGGGGAGTGGGGGGCAGGTAGCAGAAAGGAGGGGGATGTAGGAAAAACTTTACCAAGTTCGTGATAACCTTCTCCAGGCAGACACAAAACCCCCAGAGGATCTCAGGGTGAACAGCAGACACCGCCTGCCTTCGAGGGACAGACTCCAGCAAGAAGAGAGATGGCCAGGCAGACAATTAACTAAAACAAGTCCAGCTGTGCTCTAGGAGAGGACAAATAAGATCCTGGGGGAATATAACTGAAGGACTTAACACTTCTGCTGGGAGGGTGCAGCTGGACCTCCAAGGCAAAGAAAGAATTCACTGGCCAAGGGAAAATAACAGTTAACAAATAACTGTCATTAGCATGTCCCAAAACACATCACGCACACAGCACGAACTAGCACTTTCTCTCCTGGAATCCTAACAACCGCCCTACAAGACAGGCATTGTCTCCGTTTTAGAAGTAAGGCTCAGAGAGGGCAAGTAACTTGCTCAAAGTCACACAGCTGGTCTTTCTGACTCTGAAGCCCACCTTACTGTATACCCCCCAACCCCCATAACAGGTTATAAGGATGGCAAGGAGGCGTGAGATGCATAGAACAAAGTAAACAAAATGCCACAGAGAGAAAGAGAGTGCAGGTGAATTATTCCCAGGACCAAAAGGAAAACTCCTCCAAGAGTCAGAAATGAAGAAGGAAATAAGGGAGGAGAAAAGCAGTGGGGGGAGCCTGGGTGTCTTTAGTATGCGATGGTGAGAACAGCCTCTTCCTTTTCCAGTGAAATGTGGACAAATATCTGTTCAAACACGATCACATCATCTTAGATGACACATTTGGGGGACATTGTGCACAAGCTAAACTATATCAGCCCCAACCAAAACATTCACGGGGATCTTGACAAATTTGCACCAGCTCTCGTGAGAATGAGTCACTCTCCCTCTTTCTCTTTCTTGTGTCGTCATGACCAGAAATCTAGATACTGATGTAACGTGATAAGGTGTTAGCTAAGGCTACTGAAGCAATTAGACTGTAATATATAAATGTATCAACTTGTACAACTCAAACTTACACAATGTTGTGTGTCAATTATGTCTCAATTTTTTAAAAAAGAAAAAAGGTAAGAAATCTAGGATTTGTTCATGTCCTAGAGATCAAAGGGATGGTAAGATGGAGGATGAAATGGAGAATTGGGAGAGGCAATCTGCCACCGATCACGCCACAGTCATGCGCCATCTTGTTTTCTGTGCAAAATTCTGTGTGAACACAAATAAAAGCATCCAAAATGTTTCCAGAAATGAAGGGAACAACGGATTGAAATATGGCAAGACACAGCTGAGTAGCCAGGATTATAAACAAGAGAATACAGCACAAGGTGGCTATGGGGGTTCAGCTTGGGTTTGCCACCCTAACCTCAGAGTGAGAAATGCAAGCTCAGAGCACGCCCAGGCCCGAACTACCTGCTGGGAGCTGACTTGGGGTGGTTTTCCTGGGATCTGCTTCTTTACTTATTTTTTAAATTTTATTGAAGTATAGTTGATTTACAATGTTGTGTTAATTTCTGCTGGATAGCAAAATGAATCAGTTATATATATATATATATATATATATATATATATATATATATATATATATATATATATATATTCTTTTTCATATTCTTCTCCATTATGGTTTGTCACAGGATATTGAATATAGTTCCCTGTGCTATACAGTAGGACCTTGTTGTTTATCCATCCTATATATAATAGTTTGCCTCTGCTAGTCCCAAACTCCCATTCCTGCCCTCCCCTACTCCCCTTCCCCGTTGGCAACCACAAGTCTGTTCTCTGTATCTGTGAGTCTGTTTTTGTTCTTAGCTGAGCCATGGCCCGGCCTCAGGTTGCATTCCCAGAGCACTTCTTACAAGCCAGGGTCTGTGCAGGACTTCCCCCACTGAACTTCAAACCATCCTCCAACAACCTCTTAAGGAGCGCTCTATCACTCCCATTTTAGAGGTGGGGAAACCCAGGCTGAGAGGACAAATCCGGGCCAATGAAACATCAGGGGAATCAGCTGAAGGCTCTGGAAAAGACAATCCTCTCTGACAGGAAAAAACGGTGCCAAATCCCCTTTCCTCCTTTTTTGGGACACTGTTATATGAGACGTGATGCCTGGAGCTGCTGCCGCCCTTCTGTAATCTTGAGGAACCATGTGGCAGACACACAGGGGCTGGCAGAGAGGAAGATAAAGGAGGCCGAGACCTTGAGCATATCATCGGCCCAAACGGAAGCACCTCTTCCAGATTGTTGTGAGATTAATAGGCTCCTGTTATCGAAGCCTCTTTCAGCAATGTCATCTATTGTTTTCAGCCCAAGGTATTGTGAGACACAGGAAAACATGCATAAGACACAGTCTCTGCCTCAAAGGGCTCCCAGGGACCTCCCAAGCTCCTCCCACCCTGAGGCTCTGCTCTGGGTAATCAGCCCAGCACACAGACTTTTGCAGCATGCAGACTCTTAAGAAAACTGTAAAAGTATGCTTTAAAAAATTAGGCTAAGAAACAATAATCTCACTGAGACAGGGCTATACAGTCTGGAGCTTTGTCTTTATTTTTTGGCCGCACCACGCGGCATGTGGGATCTTAGTTCCCCGACCAGGGATCAAACACATGTCCCCTGCCCCTGCGTTGGAAGTGCGGAGTCTTAACCACTGGACCACCAGGGCAGTCCCTGGAGCTCTTTCTTACCTCAGAAAAGTCCCCTCACAGGATGCCCCAGCTCAGGAAAGCTCTCCCCGCGGGTCTGGGCCCCACTCGGTCTCCACACAGCACCAGGGACACACGTAACTGTGCAATTGTTACTGTGGTGCTCTGACTAGCGTTCCCCTCCCCTGCCCCACGGTCATCTCTCCAAGTCAGGAACTGGTCCGTGTTCTCACCCGCACTCTCCTGGGAGCCTCGGGGCCTGTACACAGGAGGAGGTCTACAAATGTTCATTTGGGGGAAAAGGGAGCTGGGCCTTGAAACCTCAGGAGCAACCCAATGGGGCCTGCTTGATGGGCCAGCATCAAACCCAGCCCGGTCCCTGTGACTCTCCTTGTGACCTTGAGCAAGTCATTTTGCCTCTCTGAGCCTCCATCTCCTCATCACAAGTTCGCAGACCGGTTTAGAAGACAAGAACTTTGCTCCATAAAGATCTGTGCTCACAGCTCACCATCACGCACTCGCTGTGCACGATTTCAAAGTGTTCTGACAACTTTGATCTCATTTCATCCTCCCGACATAGAACCATCAATTCGGTAAGGCTTTTTCAAGGTTTCTTGAGCCCCTGAACACTAGGCACTGGGGGTACAGAAGGGAGTAAGACAGCCCCCCACCCTCCCCCAGCCCCCAGGCTAGAGGGCCAGGCAGACGATGACCAGGCTGACCACAGGATGAACACTGTGGGTCAGAGAGTGACAAATGCTAAGAATAAGATTAAGTGGGATAGGGTTTCCCTGGTGGTGCGGTGGTTGAGAATCCGCCTGCCAATGCAGGGGACACGGGTTCGAGCCCTGGTCCTGGAAGATCCCACATGCCGTGGAGCCTGTGCTCTAGAGCCCGCATGCCACAACTACTGAGCCCGCGTGCCACAACTGCTGAGCCCACGTGCCACAACTACTAGGCCCGTGTGCCTGGAGCCCGGGCTCTGCCACAGGAGAAGCTCCCGCAATGAGAGGCCCGTGCACCGCAACGAGGAGTGGCCCCCACTCGCCGCAACTAGGGGAAGCCCATGTGCAGCAACAAAGACTCAACGCAGCTAAAAATAAATAAAATAAATAAATTAAAAAAAAAAAGATTAAGTGGGATAAAGGCTGGAGAATTATGGGGGCTGAGGTAAGACAGATGCTGGAGCAGAGAACTGAATCACGTAAGGAGATCCAGCTTTTCCAGCTGCTCGGGGTGAAAGCAGTCGAGGCAAAAGGACAAGCAAATGTGAAGCTCCGAGGAGGGATGCAGCCTCCAGGCCAGCAAGGTCCGTGTGACCGGAGCCCAGGGAGCGAGGCAGCCCATGAAAGGCCATGGGGTCAGGAAGAGAACAGGGTCCATGTCACATGAGACCTTGGTTGGCCGCAGAGAGAGGTGTGGACTTTTAGGTGAGATGGAAGCTTCTGGAAGATTTGGAGTAGGGTCGTGCCATGATCTGCCAGAAGGAACTGGAGGGGGACAGGAGGGACGTGGGGACACAAGTGAGGTGGCTGCTACAAAAACAATGCATCGTATGTGAAACCAGCAGAACTGGGACCTGAAAGCAGGATGCACGTGATACCCCAGGTCACCGGGGAGCAACCCGCCACCCTCCTGCCCAGCCAGCAGCCGGAGACCACAAAGGGGGTACACCCCAGTTCTAAGTCAGATATGAGTTACTGGTGAGGAAGAAAAGTGGGGTAACCCCTCCTTCCTTAACAAATAACAATAACAGAGGTAGAAATGACAATTACATCAGAAATACAGAATTCCTTGAAAGAATGGGAATTAAGTTTTCCTTAACAAAGTTCCTGCTGGCTAAGTTTTGAAGGCAGAGGGAAGGCTCGTGACAAATGCACGTCTGCTCTGATTGAACATTCTGTTCTCAGCTCCTGATGCCAAGGAGAGGGAGAGGCCTCCCTGAAAGGCCTGTAAACACCCACCCCAAAGACAAGACCCTGATGCTTCTGAAACATTATTCCTGTAATTTCTTAAGCCATAAAGTAAAGGGCAGTTGTGAAAATTAATGATCATTTAACATTTTTTCAGTTGAGGTCAGTAATTCAGTACTTAGCTCGTTTGGCTTTTCTTAAAGGTGCCTTACTGTATTTAGAAAATATAAAAACCTCAAGCTGTAATTTTGACATTAAGAAAGCCAGCCCACTGTTCCCTTCCTTCCAAGGTTTTTCAGTAAAGGGAATCCTGACAGTTCATTCTCTAAACCCAAATACAATACAATGGCACGTGCGTGTGTGCACACATGCGTACGTGCTCTTTTTTGCTTCCACCTTGGGAGCTGACTGTGGGGGGCACCCAACACATGGGACTGTGGCTAAAGTCGAGGCATAAACTCTTCGTGTGCCTCAACTCCAAAGACGATATGAGTTTGCTGAAGTCAAATCCCATGTCTTGTAAAGAGCCACTTCCAAGCTTGGCTCCCCACTTGCAAAAAGCGAGACTGGTGGGGTCGGAATTGTGAGACAGGCATAGCCTTGCTTCTCAGTGGCCTGAATTCTGGGACCAACCAGCAGCTTTGTTGTCTGAAGGGCAGGGCAGCCACTCCAACACTGAGCAGGAGCCACACTGTCAGGTCCACTTATAGACCAGACTCCAAAGACCCTTCTTCTCAGAAGATGCTCCCAGGATCAGGGGGTGGTGACCTGGGCATCTGATGCTCCCTGATGATGAGAAAGGCAGGAGGTTCTTGGAATTCGGCTCCTGGGACATGAGGGAGGGAGGGAAAGGCGGGGGGCGGGTCTCTGTGCCCTCTGCTGAAAAGGAAAGGGGATCAGCATCTTTTCTTCATTATGGATCCATTGGCCATCCCTCTAGCACAGCATTTAAAAGCAGTCCTTTAGGGACTTCCCTGATGGCACAGTGATTAACAATCTGCCTGCCAATGCAGGGGACACAGGTTCGATCCCTGGTCCGGGAAGGTCCCACATGCCGTGGAGCAACTGACTCTGTGCGCCACAACTACTGAGCCCGTGCGCCTAGAGCCCGTGCTCCGCAACAAGAGAAGCCGCCGCAATGAGAGGCCTGCACACTGCAAGGAAGAGTAGCCCCCACTCGCCACAACTAGAGAAAGCCCGCACGTAGTGACAAAGACCCAACGCAGCCAAAAATAAAATATAAATAAATAAATAAATTTAAAATAAAATAAAGTTTAAAAAAAGCCGTCCTTTGCCTTCAATTTTTAATGGATGTATCCATTTACTTAGCCAATCCTCCTGCAGAATGAGTATATAAAAACACTTGTGTACCATGCAGACCCCAACTTAAGAACCTCTACTACTGAAAAATGATGAAAATAGAAAATCACTATTTGGCCAACACCATAATAATAATTATGGCAAGCAAGAATCACCAATGGATGCTAAAATTACTGGGTGAAAGTAGGATGAGGAACAGGACGTTTGCCTAGACTCAGATATCTCCCCGCAAGATACTTATAAATGACAAAGGGAGAAATAATTACACAACAGTGGAGAAACCTGGCAGACACCACCTTAATCAAGTGATCAAAGTTAACATCACCAGTATTGATTGATGTACCTCCTAATATGATGCCTTGAGAAAGGTACAACATGCCTTTTACAGTCTCCTTGCCAAAAATGCATAATCTCCATCAAATAACTGGCCAGTACTTTCACAAGTGTTAAGGTCGTGAAAGACAAAGTAAGACTAAGAAATGGCCCCAGATTAGAGGAGACTAAGGAGATATGACAACTTAAATGAAAAATGGGGGAAAAAAAAACAGAAAAATGATATTAGTGGGACAGTTGGTAAAATTTGAATAAGGTCTTAGTTTATAGTATTGCATTGTTGTTAATTTCTTGGCTTGGATAACTGTACTATGGTTATAGAAGACATTAATTTTTTTTTAAGATTTTTTTTGATGTGGACCATTTTTGAAGTCTTTATTGAATTTGTTACAATATTGCTTCTGTTTTATGTTTTGGGTTTTTGGCCGCAAGGCATGTGGGATCTTAGCTCCCCAACTGGGGATCGAGCCCGCACCCCCTGCATTGGAAGGCAAAGTCCCAACCACTGGACTGCCAGGGAAGTCCCAGAAGATATTAATCTTAGAGGTATGCTATAGACTCAATATTTGTGTCACCCCACTAAATTCATATGTTAAAACCTAATCCCCAGTATAATGATATTTGGAGGTGGGGACTTTGGGAGGTGATTAGGTCATGAGGGTGGAGCCCTCATGAATGGGATTAGTGCCCTTATAAAAGAGACCCCAGGGAACTCCCTCATCTCCTCTGCCATGTGAAGATACATTGAGAAGAGGGCTGTCTGTGAACCAAGAAAAGAGCTCTCTCCAGACAGTGAATCTGCCAGCACCTTGATCTTGGACTTCTCAGCCTCCAGAACTGTGAGAAATAAATGTTTGCTGTTTAAGCCACCCAGTCTATGGTGGTTTGATATAGCAGCCCAAACAGACTAAGATAGGGAAGCTGGGTGAACAGAAAAGTTATGCAGAAACTCTGTTTACTATTTTTTGCAACACTTACGTAAATCTAAAATTGTTCCCCAAAAAAAGTTTGGAAAAAAAAAAAAAAAAACACTTGTAGGGACTTCCTTGGTGGTCCAGTGGTTAAGACTCCGCGCTCCCAATGCAGGGGGTCCGGGTTCAATCCCTGGTCAGGGAACTAGATCCCACATGCATGCCACAACTGAGGAGCCCACAAGCTGCAACTAAGGAGCCTGTCTGCCGCAACTAAGAACCAGTGCAACCAAATAAATAAATAAATATTTTTTTAAAAACACTTGTAAAAGTATTAAAATATATATAATGATGTAATTGAAGCATGGTCTGGAATGGCTAAACTAGGAAACCACTTAAATATCTATCAATTGAGGACATGGGAAATAAATGATGATACTTTTCTACAGTGGAATACTACACAGCTGTTAAAAATGAGGTGGCTCTATGGGAATATATTTCAAAATATTTTTCTGGGGGAAAAGCAAGTTGTAGAACAAAAAACATCATTTAGTATTTGTTTAAGATACATTTATAATCAGGGACATAGAGAAGAGACTGGTGGTTGCCAAGGGTGGTGGGGAGGGGATTGGGAGCTTGGGATTAGCAGATGCAAACTGGTATATATAGAATGGATAAACAACAAGGTCCTACTGTATAGCACAGGGAACTATATTCAATATCCTGTGATAAACCATAATGGAAAAGAATATGAAAAGAATGTATACATATGTATAACTGAGTCACTTTGCTGTACAGCAGTAATTAACACAACATTGTAATTCAACTATACTTCAATAAAACATAAATTAAAAAAAGAAAAAGAAAATATATTTACATATATACATATAAGTGGAGAAAAAAGTCTGGAATGACATATTAATAATGGGATTATGGAGGTGGCATTGGGAGAGGAAGAATGCTCATTTTTTACCTTATTCAGTTATTACTGAATGTTTGAACTTTTTCTGCAGTGAGTATACATCACTATCTTCATAATAAAAACAAACAATAATAATTCTGGCCCAGGACCAGACTCTCTGCCACATTTGTGGGTTGCACTAATTCATGCTACAGTCTGATTCTGGTGTCAGCTCCACGGTGAGCCCTATAGGGGGCAGCACTGTGTGGGCACAGGCCTTGACTCATGGGCTCATTCTCCATCTCTGGTGATGAAAACATATCCAACTCATGATGACCTCTGATGGTTAATTTTATGTGTCAACTTGGTTGAGCGACAGTACCCAGATATTTGGTCAAATGCAAATGGATGTTGCCATGAAAGTATTTCTTTAGATGAGATTAATATCGAGGTGGTAAACTTTGAGTAAAGCAGATTACCCTCCATAATGTGGTGGGCCTCATCCAATCAGGTGAAGGCTTTCAGAAAAAGACTGACTTCCCCTGAGGAAGAGTACATTCTGTCAGCTGATTGCCTTCTGATTCCTTCTGCAACATCAGTTCTTCTCTGGGTCTCCGGCCCATTAGCCTATCCTGCAGCTTTTGGATGCGCCAACCTCTACCACCACATGAGCCAATTCCTTAAAAATCCATCTCCTATATATATATATCCAACACACACACACACACACACACACACACACACACACATTTATTCTATTGGTTCTGTTTCTCTGGAGAACCTTGCCTAATACAGACCTCATGCAGTAAGTCCTTTCAGCGGAGGGCACAAAGTGCTCTCTTAACACAGAAGGGAAAGGGATTTGGAGTTTGAGGAGGGTGGTCCCAGGCAGAGATGAGGAAGGGTCTTTGAGGTAGAAACGCAGGGCTGGAGAGGTTTGGGGGTGAGGGTGTAAGGGAAGCCAGTCCCTGGAGCTGGAGCAGGGCCTGGAGGGGGAGAGGACAACGAGGCACTGCAAGGTGGGGTCTCAGAGACCCAGAAGGTCTGGTCATTCATTCAGAGCTCTCCCTGTGAACGTCCAGGAGCTGGTGAGGGCTGGGAGAGGAAGGCACTGGAGAGAGGAGCAAGACTGTGAAAGGGGCCGGGCTTGAGGTGGGCGGGGCTGTGGGGGCGGGCCTATGGGGGGCGGGGCTTGAGAGGCGGGGCTTGTGGGTGGTGTGTGAGGGGGCCTCACCTGGCCCTTCTGCTCATCAAATACCCACTGGATTGTGAGGACTCTTCCGTGTGGGGAGCATGTCCCTTTCATCTTTGCGCACGCACACCCCCCATGCCCCGTACACAAAAGGCACTCCATAAATGCGTGTCCGACTCTGTTTCCGAGAGTCAACCCCCCTATCCCAGCAGCTGTGCGAGGGTTGGATTCATCCAAGGGAACAGAAAGGCAAGGCAGAGCTGGTCAGCCCCGCGGCCTTTACCTCACGAGGTTGGCGCAGGGCCCGGGCCACCGGCAGCTCTGGTACACGCGCTGGACCACTGTCTCTGAGCCGTTCTGCACCTGGCAGGACACCGTCCGTGTCACCGTGTGATGGCACCAGTGCCTGTGGGGAGAGCAACAGTCAGGTCAGTCCTGCCTGTTCCTGAGGTGCCGACTGTGGATCAAAAGGCCGTGCGGGCCGAGGAGGGGCCCCTCCACAAGCCTGAGGGACGGTGCTCCTGGGTAAGGGGCCCACTGAGACCCTGCGTACCGGTCTAAGGGGAAGGGAGAGTACCCACATCCCCTAGCCATCAAGCCCCAGCATCATTTCAGTCTTCAAACACTCCGTGCGAAATCAGTGATAAAGGCTGTCCCCCTGCCAGGAAATCCCACTCTGGAGGGGAAGACGCTCGGCGAGATGAAGAGAACACACGGGAACACTGGGTCACAGGAACAAGCACAGGATGAGCACAGGGAGCTGTGGGAAGCCAGCAGGGCCCCCAACCCAGGTCCTAAGAAAGGCCAATCAGCTGAGAACTGAAAGGTCAGAGTCAGCAGACCCAAAGTATGGGGGCAATGAGGGGGGACAGTTCACAGAGGAGAGAGCAGGGTGAGCAAGGGCACGTTGGTGAGACAGACTGCAGCCGCCCAGGGACCAGCATCCTGAAGGCTGGAGGAAGGGGAGTAGCCAGGAGAAAGGAAGAGGCGGGGAACCTGCCAGAGGTGGGTCTTATGACATTGGTGGGGAGCCACTGAAGGACTGGGGGGTGGGCGCGGTGGGGAATGACTCAGATGGGTCTGATTTTAGAAAAGCCCCTCTGGTGCAGTGTGTAAGAGCTGAGGAGGCCTGAGCTGGGGCCTGCAGCGGGGAAGAGGGGACATGTGCAAACAATATGGTGATTGGATCAAGATGGCAGACACCTCCCCCTCCCATCTCCAGATCCTAGATATTGAAAATCTAAAAATAAGTCCCCACTGTGACATCGGCAAGATGGTGGGAGAGGAGGTCCCTTACTCAGTACCCTTCAGTAGCAATAATTTGGCAGCCATTCTCAAACAAAAATGCCTTTGTGGGAGCTTTGGTATTTTTGCAAACTATTTATCTGATAAGGATTGATATCCAAGATATATAAGGAACTCATAAAACTCAATAGCAAAAAAATAATAATAATAATCCAATAAAAATGGCCAAAAAATCTGAATAGACATTTTTCCAAAGAATACATCTAGATGGCCGACAGGTATATGAAAAGGTGCTCAACATCACTAATCATCAAGGAAATGCAAATCAAAATAAGATATCACCTCACACTTGTTAGGATGGCTATTATCAAAAAGACATGAGACAACAAGAGTTGCTGAAGGTGTGGAGAAAAGGGAACCCTGGTACAGTGTTGGTAGGAATGTAAATTGGTGCAGTCATTATGGTAGGTTCCTCAAAAAATTAAAAATAGAACTACCATATGATCCAGGAATCTCACTTCTGGGTATCTATCCAAAGGAAACAAACTCAGTATCCCGAAGAGATATCTGCACCTCCACGTTCATTGCAGCATTATTCACAACAGCCAAGATGGAAACAACCTAAGTGTCCATCTACAGATAAATGGATAAAGAAAATGTAATGTATATATACAATGGAATACAATTATTCAACCATAAAAAAGAAGGTAATCCTACCATTTGTGACAACATGGATGAACCTAGAGGACATTATGCTCAGTGAGTAAGTCAGACAGAGAAAGACAAATCTGTATGATCTCACTTATAAGTAGAGTCTGAAAATGTCAAACTCATAGAACCAGAGAGTAGAATAGTGGTTGCCAGGGGAGGGGGAATGGGAGAGATGGGGAGATGTTGGTCAAAGGATACAAACTTCCAGTTATAAGATGAATAAGTTCTGGGGATCTAATGTACAGATTAGATCTGTACATAGTGATTATAGTTCATAATACCATATTGTATACTTGAAATTTGCTAAGAGAATAGATCTTAAGTGTTCTTACCACACACATAAAAAAGGTAGCTATGTGAGATGATAGATGTGTTAATAATCCATGGTAATCATTTCACGATGTATATGCAATTAAATCATCATGTTTTAAACCAAAAAAATCAAGTTGTACAACCTGAATAAACACTTTTTAAATTTGTCAATCGGAGCTCAATAAAGCAGAAAATACAAATAAATAAAAATAAGTCCCTAACAGCATTGGAAAACAAAAAGCAGTGGGCCAGATATTTTGAGGAATCCTTGAGAGACTAAAAGCACATGGGAATAAGTTGAAGGAGGAAGCACAGTCCAAAACACGCAGGGAAGACTGGGGCTCAAGGTGGGTGCAACATAGGAGCAGCAGAGGTGACTGTCAAAGGACCATGGTAGAAGGAGCCAGATAGGTAAGACCAGGATCCCTATCCCTGCTGGTGTCAAGAATCAGGCATTGAACTCACTTGTTTTGTGGCAGGTGTGGTCAGAATGGGTGCCTCAAAGGCTGATGACCTCCAGAAGAAACAGGGACCCTCTCAAGGTCAGACAACTGAATTCTTGCACATTCTTTATCCTATACCACCAACCCTCCAAGAGGCAAAGCAGCAGTGAACAGAGAAACAGAGACAAGCTAATGGAAAACCCCAAATGCCAAGAATTTCAAATTATTTAAGAAAAAAGGCCAATACCCTGAAAGAAAGGCACTGACTCAACAGATAATAAATCACACTTCAAGAAAAAACAATTAATGAAGCAAATAATGGAGACAGTTTTTTCAAGCACAATTAAAGTCCTTAAAGAGATAGAATTTTTCACTCATAAGAAATATTATGAAATCAAAAAATTAGATATGTTAGAAATGAAATGTATGACTGTGAAAATAAAAAGGCTCAACAGATGGGCTGAAAACACAGAACAGACAAAGCTAAGGAACGAGCCGATGAGCTGGAAATCTGAGCCGTGAACTTTCCAAGGATATACTGCAAAGGGACATAGAGATGGAAAATGTGTGAGAAAAGGTGAGGTACCTGGAGGACAGACCAAATTCCAGCATACATGGAATTTGTAGCCCCGGAAGGGGAGATCAGAGAGAGCACAGGTAAGTATAGACTTGAAGCAATAATAGAGAATATTTCCCAGAGCTGAAGAAAGCCATGAATTCTTTTGTGTGTGTGTGAATAATGTTTATTTTTTATTTTTTGATTGAGATATAGTTGATTTACAATGTTTCAGGTGTATAGAAAAGTGATTCAGTTATATATACATATTCTTTTTCAGATTCTCTTCCATTATAGGTTATTACAAGATACTGAGTATAGTTCCCTGTGCTATACAGTAGGTCCTTGTTGTTTATCTATTTTATATATTGTAGTGTATATCTATTAATCCCACATTCCTAATTTATCCCTCCCCCCACCTTTCCCCTTTGGCAACCATAAGTTTGTTTTCTACGTCTGTCAGTCTATTTCTGTTTTGTAAATAAGTTCATTTGTATCGTGTTTTTAGATTCCACACATAAGTGACAGCCTATGATATTTGTAAAAGACATGAATTCTTAATTCAAAAGGGCCCACTGAGTGCTAAGCAAGATGAACAAAGACAGACATATTTCGGTGAAATTTCAGAACACTCAGAATGAAGAGAAAATACTAAACACTGAAGAAAGAAAAGAAAAAACAAATCACCTACAATAAACTGAAATTAGATTTCTTATGAGCAGTATCAGAATCAAGAATATAGTCACACAACTGCGTCAAAGTTTTGAGGGGAAATATTTAGAACCCAGAATTCTATACCTGAACAAACTCTTCTTCAAAGGTGAAGGCAAAATAAAGACATTTTCAGATGCACAAGAACTCAGAAAGTTTACCAGTCACCTTTCCTGAAAGAATTACTAGAGGATGTATTCCAACAAACTAACGGACATAGGAGAGCGTAGGAGGAATATATTAAATATGAGGAGCAGTTACAAACAAAGAAACAATAATAAGATTTAAAAACAGCCTAGATCTAAAATCCAAGGTGATCTCAATATGGACAATGGCAAAGAGCGGGCAGAAGGAACTAATATTTGCTGAGATTTTTGTCTTGTTTAAGGAAAGGCTATAGAAACTGTGCAACTTTAAGTGCAGTAGATAAATATGCAATTAAATTTTTAAAAAATTTTAAATTTTAAGATAAATACTAGAAGGTGTAGGAAGAGGACATAAAACTGACAAACCATTAAAGAAAGAAGTAAAACAAAGAAAATTGGATTAACCAAACAGAATGCTAGAAAAGCAAGAAAGTAGCAACAGAAAACACAATAATTAGAAGACAATGGAATTAGAAAGGAGAAGAAAGGAATTAACAAAGATGGAAGCAGAAATTAATGAAATAGGGCTTCCCTGGTGGTGCAGTGGTTAAGAATCCACCCCCCAACGCAGGGGACACGGGTTCGCTCCCTGGTCGGGGAAGATCCCACATGCCGTGGAGCAACTAAGCCCGTGCACCACAACTTCTGAGCCTGTGCTCTAGAGCCCTCAAGCCACAACTACTGAGCCCACGTGCTGCAACTACTGAAGCCCACGCACCTAGAGCCCGTGCTCCGCAACAAGAGAAGCCACTGCAATGAGAAGCCCACGCACCGCAACCAAGAGTAGCCCGCACTCGCCACAACTAGAGAAAGCCCACGCGCAGCAACAAAGACACAATGCAGCCAAAAATAAATAAAATTTAAAGAAAAAAGAAATTAACGAAATAGATTACTTTCAAAAGTGAATCAACAGGGCTTCCCTGGTGGCGCAGTGGTTGAGAATCTACCTGCCAATGCACGGGACACAGGTTCGAGCCCTGGTCTGGGAAGATCCCACATGCCACGGAGCAACTAGGCCCGTGAGCCACAGCTACTGAGCCTGCGCATCTGGAGCCTGTGCTCCACAACAAAAGAGGCCGTGATAGTGAGAGGCCCGCGCACCGCGATGAAGAGTGGCCCCTGCTCGCTGCAACTAGAGAAAGCCCTCGCAGAGAAACGAAGACCCGACACAGCCAAAAATAAATTAATTAATTAAAAAAAAAAAAAAGTGAATCAACAAAATCAAACACAGGTTTAAAAAAATCAAATAGACAAAACCTAGACAATTTTTAATTAGAAACAAACAAAAGACATAAGAAGACATTAAGAACAAGAAAAAAATCCATATAGAGATTAGAAATTGTAAATAAATGTTATGTCTGATCTTACATCAACATTTTTCAAAATCTTGACAATTGGACAATTTTCTAGGAACATATATTGGCACAGTCAAAAATACCATGAAAGAACATGAAAAAGTAATCAAAAGTTGATCCCTCTCCCCAAAGGCATCAGGAGACCTGGTTCTGCCACCAGTCTGCTGTGTGACTTGAGCAAAGTGATGTTCCCTCTCTGAGCCTCAGTTAAATGAAAAAAATTCTACCTCTCAAGGTTATTGTGAGGACTAAATGAGCAGATCCATGTGGCACTACCTGCCCCAAGGTGTCATGATCGATTAGCTGGCTACTGAAACCCCACCATGTTCATACAAGTGTAAGGACTGTCCTTCCTATTTTGCAGATGGGAAAAGAAGTACTGAGAGATGAAACCTCACTGACCATGGCTCAAATCAGAGGCCGAGCTGGGAAGGGAATCCAGCCTTCCTGCCCAGGCGGCCAGGAGGGTCCCACCTGTACAATGCAAACCACTGCCTCTGCTAGTTACTCAGGGAAACTGGGCCTGGACCCCTCCTCCATCTCTACCAGGGAGCTTCAGCACCACCCTGGGCATTCAGCATGAGTCTCTTCGGGATGACCTGCTGTCCAATCCAAGGTCAATGCTCCACCCTGAGGTCTGCCCCTGGCCATCTGGAACAGACAGAGTCCAGCCACCTCTGGGTCACAGCTTTCTATAGGGAAATGAGCTATGAATTGGAAAACATTTTTAAATGCCTTGATTCATCATCTCCAGACATTTGATCTTTTAATGGGCTGTAAATGGCTTCCCCAAATTAAAATCTGGCCAAAAACAACGAAGAAGGCAGGCAGAGACAAGGAAAGAGGGCTCCGGGCCTTTTCAGATGGAATTCTAAACCCCATTCATCTCCAGGCACCCGCTGTTCCAGGGAATCTCGGTGTCAGGCACTCTGCTCCCATATGGGGTCCCCCTTAGGATCCCCGTCTCCTGAGTATCATATCTGTGTCTCCTGTTTTGTGGGTGGCATCACACCACCGCCCACCACCACCCCAACCCCTGACCATGGTGGTGCACAGTGATGGGTGAACAAGGCTGTAAGGGCTACGGGATGACTCCGCCCACAGACAGGCTTGGCAGGAGAAGTACATCCCTTCTGTGACCCTGCTGGAAGGACTGGCCCAGGGGCAGAGATTTTGGGAGTGGCAGGGCTGGTCTTCAAACTGCCTAAGAAGTAAGGGTGGCCTCAGCAGCCTTCATCAGGATGGGGCAGGACTGGTTTTATTTGGGGGCATCATCTCAGCGACATCCCTTCATCATCTCCCCCCCCCCCTCCTCAGCTGAGCTCTCGTGGAGAGTCCAGGATGGGAAACTCACTCCCAGCCTTGGGGACGGATCTGCTCCCCTCCAGGTCCGTTTCCTTATGAGGAGAGGCCCGCTCCCTGATGGGGAAGAGCAACTGACTTGGCCCTGCTCCACCAGGCCCGGGGGCTGCTCCTACAGCAGCTTTTGCCATGCTACGTGTCTGGCTCTGTGGCTTGGCCAAGCCGTGAAATCCTTAATTTAGGGTCCTTTGGGAAAACAAGTGCTAAGTGCTTTCAGGAAATCATGTCATGATGGAATGGAGGGGTCTTCAGGGCACCGCCAGCCCGTGCCCACCTCTGAACATAACTAAGCAACCCATCTATTTCAGCCGGGGGATGCCACCACATCAGCCCTTCTCCCCTTAACCCTGGGATCCCCTCCCGCACCGGCCCATGAGCCCCAGTTCTATCTGAGCTTTGCTTTGGGACCTGATCTCACCTTCCCCTCCACCCCCAGGACCCTGAGCCTGAACCAAGCCTGAGGGCTTTGACAGTGATCTCCCTCCCCACGAGGACCACCCAGTCTGCCCCCATGTCACTGTCCCATGCTCTGCTCCACCCCAATGTGGCATCACCTCAAAGCTTCCTCTTGAACCCCAACATATGTGCCCCACTTGCACGGACACACATCCTCATAGCCCATGGAACACCTCAGGACACACCATTTCAATCCATCCACTACGGAGACCATCGCTATCCAACCCCTTCTCGTTCCATCTTGGTGACCAGCACCACTAAGTTCCCGGTCCCCTGACCCAGAACCCCCAGGGGCAAATCGCCACAGAACCCACATTTTCCCTCCCTTACTCTCCACAGCTGATCAGCCCCCACGTCAGGCAAGTTCTGCCTGCATCCCAGCCCTGGTCCCGTAGTCCTGATTCCCACAGCCAGGCCCCTGCTGGTAGGCCAGCATCCGCCCTGTTTCCCTGCAGTCTCCTCGAGGTGCCACCAGAGGGCGCTCCCTAAACCACAAATCTGGCCCTGTCACCTGGCCTCTGGAAACCCTTTCCTAGCTCCCCATCCTCCACGGTTCCCACCCACCTCCCCGTTGTCACCTCCCACCACGCTCCATCTTGCCATTTACCCTGTCACTTTGTCCTCCCTGGCATGCCATCCCCCCTTCTTTCACTCAGCCAACTCTTACCCTACCCGTCTCCATTCAGGCTCTGTCCCCTCCTGGAAGCCCTCCCTGACCCCCTGACCCCCTGCCCTCCCTGTATGCCTCTATCTTAACCCTCATCACACCTGAAGACCACAAGCTCCGGAGGACAGCAGGCTCAGGGCAGGCCCCATAAAGGTGTGCTCATCTGACCCCAAGCCCCGCATCCCAGAGGAACCTTTTCCCATCCACATTCACTCACTCTCTTACCAAAAACTGCTTCTCGGGCTCAGCACCGTGGGGTTTGCTCCTGTGGCTGCAGCCACCCACCTCAAGGTTGGGGGTGTCCTGTGTCAGGCCCCTCTCCACCTGGCCCTCACTGTTCTATTACCTGACCACACCTGCCTGACCCCTACAGAGGCCAATTCCAGGGGGGATGCCTGCCAGCTTGGCTCAAGAAACTCTGTGAGAACTGAGGTTTGCAACCTAAAGGCCATGGCCAAGTGGATAGGCAATTCGGATGACGCTGAGGCCACACCCATGACAAAGAGCCCACAGGGCCTGGGCTGGTCCCCTGAGAGATGCAGGCAGAGGAGCCAGCCCCCAGCCCCTTCCAGGGACGGGAAGAACAACTCTGGCGCAAATAGAATCAGCCTGCCAAGACCTTTACCATACAGAGACCCTCTTCTGCGGGCAGAGTTAGGCCCGGTA
This sequence comes from Balaenoptera physalus, assembly GCF_965194825.1. Taxonomy (NCBI): domain Eukaryota; kingdom Metazoa; phylum Chordata; class Mammalia; order Artiodactyla; family Balaenopteridae; genus Balaenoptera; species Balaenoptera physalus. The sequence goes on from NC_138898.1 coordinate 85,286,025, forward strand.
CCCCAAGACCCGTTTCATGGTTGGCAAAGCAGTTTCACATACTGTTATAGGCTGAATTGTGTCCCCCTCACACACAAATTCATACATTGAAGCCCTAACCCCAATTACCTCAAAATCTGACTGTATTTGGAGATAGGGTCTTTTTTTTTAAGAGATAATTACATTAAAGTGAGGACCTTAGGGTGGGTTCTAAACCAATAGGACTGGTGTCATAAGAAGAGGAAGTTTGGATTCGAATGTGAACACAGGGAGAAGGTGGCCACCTGAGAGGCCTCAGGAGAAAGCACCCCTGTCAGTACCTTGATCTTGGACTTCCAGCCTCCAGAACTTTAAGGAAATTAACTTCTGTTGTTTCAGCTGCCCCCTGTGTGGTACTTTGTTATGGCTGCCCTAGTCAACTCACACACATACGTGACCTTGTTTAATCTTCTCAACAAGTGTCAGGTAGGAATTCTACAAAGAAGGAACCCCAGACTGCAGGGGAGACTCGAGGTCACACAGTGATAAGTGATCAGTTTAGGTTCTTTTCTTTTTTTTTTTTTTGAATTGAAGTATAACTGACCTACAACACTATGTTAGTTCCAGGTGTACAACATAGTGGTTCAATATTTCTATACATCACAAAATGATCACCACGATAAGTCTAGTTACCATCTGTCACCATACAAAGTTTTTACGATATCATTGACTATATTCCCCATACTGTACATTTTATCCCTGAGATTCGTTTATCTTGTAGCTGGAAGTTTATGCCTTTTATCTTAGGTCTTGAAGATCAGCCTTCTAATTCCAAAACCCAGGCTGTATCCACCTTGCCAGTGAGGACAGCAGAGAGTTAGACAGCAAATACAGCATCCCCTGGCAGGCCCTTACGAGCCGTGTCCCTCAGGGGACCACCTCACATGCAAAACAGCAAGCAGAGGGGACGGCCCCCACCTCATGCGTGAAACCACTGGGACAACTGTTGAGGGCAGTTCAGGCCACAGCAGGGCTCATAGGGTGGGCTCCGAGCCGGTCCTGTTCCCTGCCCCCTCCTCCCTGCGGTTACCTAAGTCAGACCTCCATTCAGCCTCACACAATCCTGGGTGGTCAGAACGGCTGTTATGCCAGTTTTCCAGGTAAGGAAACCGAGGCACATCCAAGGCCACCCAACAAGTCAACAGACAACCCAGATTTGAGCCGAGCCCTTAGCCACCTGGCTACCCTGCCGAATTGACTTAGAGCTCACCCTGAGTGCGTGGGTCTTGGCATACGGCGGTCTGTCTACCTGGGGCCATGCTGCCAGGAGAGGGCCGTGCCACAGACCATGATGAAGGCAGCAGGGCTGCTGAGAGAAACTGCGGAAGACCAGGAGCTGGCAGATGCAGGGCCTGGGTCTTGGGAGGGGGTCAGGATCCAAGCTAGATCTCCCCAGCCCAGAGCAAGGAGCCAAATCTAACAAGATGAAACATGACCAGGCAAATGTGGAGTCCTGCACTGCAGCCCCAAAACCCAGCAGACAAGCCCCAGATGGGGCGCAGTGGTTCTCGCCAACAATAAGTTCACTGTGACTCAGAGGTGTGTGCAGCCTCCAGAAAGCAAAGGCAATCTCAGGCCGTCTTAATAGCAGAATAACGTCGAGAACATCCCTGCTCGCCTCTGCACTGGCCCACAGATGGTGGACCCTGGGCTGTGCCACCCAGATCCCCCTCGATGAAGGGTCTTTAGACCTCAGCTGCCCAGAACCACCTCGCCCAAGGCTCGGCTCTTCCTGGGGCCCCGTCCAGTGTCCGGTCCCTGCACAAGATGAAAGGCTCAGTCATATGGACCTCAGGACAACTCGAAGGGCCACTGTAGGTGCAGGGCCCCCGGGAGGTCAATGGTAGTTGTCACTAGGTCCACATCAAAGCTCAACTTCTCCTTTTAACTCCTGCTTCTGCCCCTCCCTTCCACGGGCATCAATCTTAAGAGGCGCCCCCCATACACGTCCTCCCTCTTGGACCGCATCTCGGAATCTGCTTCCTGGAGACTCCACCTGGTGTCTGCCATGAGCCCCAACAGGAAAAGGAACAAACTGAGAGCCAGCGCGCTGGGAGGAGAGGGCTGCGATCGCTGTCCTCCGAGCAGGAGACACCAGGGCTGGGAGGAGGGGAAGGTTGGCCTGCAGAGCAATGAGTGTCCATGGGAGGAGGACAGGTCAGAAGCCCAAGATTTGGTGACGTGGAGGGGAAGGCCCCATGCCCCTCGGGTCCACACCTGCCCTCTCCAGCAGCAGAGGCCTGTCGACAATGCAGCGTTCAGATATACTGAGTAGAAATAAGCTGAGGGCCCTGGTGGCGGGAGGCAGCTCTGGGAGGCCAGCTTTCCCCCCCCACCCCGCCAAGATAAGTGCAGGGGAGCTAGACAACACTTGCTTGTGGGGCCGCAGAGGGCCTGGAGTCGGGTCAGAACACGACATCCACCAGAAGGCAGACTTCCACTCAGGCTGGGGAGGTACCTGCTTCCGGAGGGTGGGCCGTGGGTGCAATGAGCTGCCTGCACGTTTGTAGTGGGCGCCCCGTCCTGGGAGGCGAATGGGGAGCAGAGGCAGGACACCCACTCGGTGGATGGAGGGTGAAGATACACAGTTCACCCTCAAAGAGCATGGAGACTCCCCCTATTGGAAAAGAGGAGGTAAGACATGGAAGATTTTTGGGTTCTTTTGGCTGCGCTGTGCGGCTTGCGGGATCTTAGTTCCCCAACTAGGGATCGAACCCAGGCCGCCGCAGTGAAAGCGCCGAGTCCTAACCACCGGACCGCTAGGGAATTCCCAAGACTCGGAAGATTTTTAAATGAGAGGGGAACCCGGTCAGTGGGGTTCCAGGAGGACCCTCTGATGGCAGGGGGGAGGGCAGAGGCTGAGCCCATTTGGGATAAACGGACACAGACCATGAAGGGACCAGCCGAGGCCCTGCGGAAGCCCCCTGAAATGGTCTTTACCACCTGGATCCAAACGGGGCCAACGCATGGACCACTACGCGGTGTCTCCCAACAAAGTAAGCGTCTCTACGGCTGACGTTGCTCTCCATCTCTCATCTCTCATCCACCTAAACCACTGTCGGGAGTTAGGGTTTTGTTTATGTAAGGATAACTGGCTGTATGTTACACTAAGGCCTGATGGGTTTTCAGGGCACAAAAACCAGTAGGAGTGTTTGGATAAGCAGATCAATTTGCCTGTATCTCCTGACAGTCGTTTTTACTGGAACGGTACGTTTCAAGGCAACACTGGGGAGGAATTTAAGTACATTTAAGGTCACTGACTTTTAGAGGTACAGGATGTTGATCCGAAAGCCCCGCGGCAACTGACCAAACGTTTCTGTAAAAAAGGAGGGCGATGGCACAGACTCCAGGGTCCCGCAAGCACGGAGGCTTGGAGGGCAAATGCAGATTTGCGTGTCTGGGGGGCTGGAGAGCCGGCAGGCCCCGGGGAGCATGGCTGTGCCATAGGCAGCCTCTGGGCTTCCTCCCACTTCATTATTGTCTGCATTCATCCTCTAGCACCTTCCACAGCGGAGAATTCCTGAGGCCTCCCCCACCTGAGAGGAGGCTGGAAAGAACCCAGCACAGAACATCAGCTACTTAGGGGTTGAATTTCCCATTCAGAGGAGGGCAGCTAAGGGAGTATATGATTTGGCCGAACAGACCATGTGGTTTTGAGCATTTTGCCACAAGTTGTGAGAAGATGGGGCCAAATGCGTTGCATGGGGTCAGCGTTCCTGCCCACGTTTAGGGGGACCACGTGCTGAGATGCTCTCTGGCAAAGCAGACTCCATGACCAGCACTTTTCACGAGAACCCCTGAACCTGGCACATCGTAAGTGCTCAGTAAACGTTACTCTTATTCCTGCTTTAGCTTCCAACTTCCTTCAAGTGGATAGGGTCCCCTTCCTTACTCAGCATCACCTGGAAACCTGTTACACATGCAAATTCCTGGGGCCCGTCCTCACAGAATCTGAGTCATTAGGTGGTTTTGAGAGATGGTGCACTTGAGAAAGACCATGAAGGACCGTGTCTTTGAGAAAGACACTGCCAGATCCTGTCCTGATCTTGGACACAAGAAAGCTCCGCTTTCCGCAGAGGTCACTCACTGACCAAATGCATCCTGGTGCCCCAGTGGACACCGAGGACCGTTGGCAGGTCCAGAACAAATGCGCAGCACCTTGCTGACTCATTGCGGGGATGAGTAACGTTTACTGAGCGCTTACGTTGATTGTACTTCATAATGGAAATATAATCATGATCCTGAACTAGCTCTACCTTTTCTGGGACAAAGGAAGACTTTGCTCTTTACCCAATGGTATCTGCATTTTTTTTCTCCACTAGATGATGGACAGTTTCAGAGACTATATCTGGGTCTGTGAGGGTCAGACTGCTCTGGCTTGACCAGCTCCTTGGTTTGGGGTTTTAGGATCCTTGGGATGTAAATGTTTCACTTCCATAAACATCAGCATAGCATGTGCCCCAAGACTCCTACTGTTGACTGCCAACCAAGGCGCTGGCTCTGCATGGCGGGGCCAAGGGGCCATCACTCGCCGATTTGCACAAATGTCCGTGGAGCCCCTGCCTCATGCAAGGCCGCTGACTAGCTGTGTGACCCCACACACTATGGGATGTGGAAAGTGCCCAGGATGTGGGTGGCTCAGGAGAGCTGGGCTCCAGTCCTGGCTCTGCTCTGCCTAGCTGAACGGGCTTCATGGCACCTGAGCCTCTGTGGCCTCCTCTATAAAATGGGAATAATAACATGCAGCCTGGGATCCACAAAAATAAATGAATGTGTAAGCAGTTTGTCACTTGTAAAGGAACATCAGTGGTAGTGACTGCCATGGTTACTGCTGCCAACAGTTACGGCCAAAGGCCATACAGCAGACTGCTGCGCAGGGAGGTGCAAACTACTGGAACATTTCCCTGAGGGCCCAGCCCCTTGGAACTCAGAATGCCCATCTCTGAGAATCTCTGCTGCAACATTCAGGGAAAGGAACGGTGCCCCGTGAGGGAGGGGACACATGGAAAGGTCACCACTCCTAAGCTCCCACCACTGCAGATGTGCTAGAAAATTCTCTTGCTTGGTGAAGCAGTCGGAATGTTGTTTAGGTGTATTTTCCAGACAGCATCTCACTATGGACTTGGATGGAGGATTACAAAAGCTTTGTACCACAAGAGGTTTTGCAAAGATCATCTTGTCCCAACCCCCTCTCTTTACAGGTGAGAAAAGAAGGGAAGGACCCAAGGTGGATGGCAAGCTGGTGGCAGAGTCGGGGACGAAAGCCAGGACTCCTGTTTTTAATTTTCTCCCCTCCTTCTGCAATCAGCGGGGAGAGTGGTTCCCAGTGTTCACTTGAGGAAAAAAAAACTGATAAGAATCTGAGGAATGTGACGGCTGAAAGGGACTGACTGTGGAATTTGGCATTTGATACCCGCCGAGGATCGCACACAATTACGACCAAGCGAGTCTCCTGTGAGCAGAACACCTTCTGGACCTGCATCCGTTTCCAAAGGAAAGGGGTTCCGGCTCTAAACACCAGACCCAGCTGGGTGGCCCATGACACCCAAGAAACCCACAGCTGTCGGAGTCTCTAAGGAATGCCTCAGTTCCCCTGCAAAGGGCAAAATCCAGGAGAATGAATGCAGTGTTCCGAATTACACCCTGCCGTTTGTGAAGTCTGCCTTTTCTTTGGGGTCACCACTTCTCGAATCTGCCTTTGCTTCTTACCTCTTAGAGGTGTCTTGCTATCAGCACTAATCATTGATGGCTCATCAACCCCTCCAGCAGGTAGCCGGCAAACATGGGTAAACACCAGTGGATCCTGCCCTTTCCATCTGAGGTCAGCCAGTGGGTTCCAGGGGTCTTCCTCACAAGAGCTTCCAGAGCTCTGGATTGGGGGGGGGGGGGGGGGTCCAGCCGCAGGAATTGCTGTGTGACTTTGTACAGGCCCCATCCCTCTCTGGGCCTCTGCCTCCTCCTCAGGCAGCAGATGGAACCCACAGGCAGCATCAGAGCTGGGGGACTATTACAGAGGCCATCACCCCCACCTCGGCAGAAGGGCCCGAGCAACACTGCCTCTCGCCCAGAAGCCAGAACAGTTGGGGAACCGGACTGGCCGAGCAAGGTACCACGTCCTCCAGCCGGCCAGGGCCAGGCTTCTACCACCCACAGGACTGGCGGTGTCAGGGAAAGCCTTAGCCCTACATCCTTTCCAGGCAGGTAGTTCTGCAAACACCTGGGTCTCCAAAATCATCCCCCAGCCAGGGGCTCGGAGAGAATTTCCAGCAAAGCAGAGCCACCCGTGTGGGGCTCGTCAGGCACAGATGTGAGCGGTTGTCCACGTCCCCCGTCTAACTGCGGCTTCCAGAGCAAAGACACTCGAGCTCCTCATGGTGGTTCTAAGCCATTCGGTCCATTAACTTTTTTTTTTAGTATATAAATTTGTTTATTTATTTTTGGCTGCATTGGGTCTCCATTGCTGCGCACGGGTTTTCTCTGGTTGCGGTGAGCAGGGGCTACTCTTTTGTTGCGGTGCACGGGCTTCTCATTGCAGTGGCTTCTCTTGTTGTGGAGCACGGGCTCTAGGCGTGCAGGCTTCAGTAGTTGTGGCACTCACGCTCAGTAGTTCTGGCTCGCGGGCTCTAGCGCGCAGGCTCAGTAGTTGTGGCGCACGGGCTTAGTTGCTCCACAGCATGTGGGATCTTCCCGGACCAGGGCTCGAACCCGTGTCCCCTGCATTGGCGGGCAGATTCTTAACCACTGCGCCACCAGGGAAGTCCCCGTCCATTAACTTTTATTAAGCCCTCTCTAGGCACCAGCCCCTGACATGGTCATTGGCTGACAGAGCAGGAAGGAGACCTGTGATCTGGGGGAAGGACACAGACGATGCGAAGGACCACAGAAATAGGAGGCAGGTGATGAGAACAGGCCAGGACCTGGGATGCTGGGGGAGCCCTGAGGAGGAGATGCCTGGCTCTGCCGGGGAGGGATGGTAAGGTCAAACCACCCCGGCCCTGCCCCACTGCCCAGGGACTCTGATCCCCCAGAGCCACGTCCTGCCTGGGCAGGGCCCTCCATGCCGGTGGCAGCTCAGTCTTCCCTGGTCCCCCACCAAGATGCTCTGCTGTCCCCCCCTCCCCTCCTCTCCTTTCCCCCCACCTGCAGGCCGCCCAGCTCCCAATCCACTGGGAACGCTGAGCCCTCAGGCGCACACTCCCTTGGCTTCTTCCCCAGCCTCCTCCAGGCTTACCAGGGCTGAGTTCTCCCCCTCGCACTCACCTGGAAGCAGGTGGCCTCTCTGCCTCTCAGCTCACCTGGGATCAGGAGGCCATGCCAGCTGTCCCCCCACCTCCCAACCCCTATATATTCCCTGCTTTCATGTCCCTTCTCCACTGGATCTTACTCCAGTGACCTGCATGCTCCAGGCTCTCGCACCAGATCCTGGTCCCCACGCCCAGGGTTCGTCCTTCTCTCTCCTCCTCTTCTTCGGGGTCGCGGTTCTCGAAAGAGGAGTCCACACGCCCGCGTCTCAGTCCCCGTCTCCCAAATCTCCGCTCCTGGCTCTCCGAACCCTGTCAGCTCCTCCCCTTCCTCCTCCCTCTCTGAGCCTCATCTAGATGTCGGGGTACCGCAGATCCCATGAATCCTCCCCCGTCTCCCTCTGTGCCCGCCTGGAGGGAGCTCGTCCACTTCAGACCTCTACCGGGAAGGCCCCCGGTCATCTTCTCCAGGACGTCCGGGCACTGCACCCTCCCCAGGCTCAGATGCAAACCCAGCATCACACCAAACCGACTTCCCTTCCCCACACCCCGGCCCTTCGTCCAGCAAACAGCGCCATTCCCCAGCATCTCGGCCCCCTCGCCTGCACCAGGGCTTTATGCCGTCTCCTCAGCACCCACTGGGCTGCTGCATCACCCTCTCACTCCTGCTGCCACTGGTCCAGGCCTCCCAGGCCCCTCCCAGGACGCACACAATTCCGGGCGGAGGGGAAGGACCCCCAGCACCAGCCTGACTCCGAGCCGGGGCTGAGGAACGTTCACGAGGAGGATGGTCACTTGCAAAAGCTTGAAAGCGCTAGAATTGCCAGAGAAGCGGTATGCGGCTGGAGTGGCCTCGGGGTTCCAGCCTTGGCCTGAGGCCGGGGGAGGCCTCAGAACAATTTGTAAGCAAGGGCAGGACGTGAACACAGCTAAGTTCCAGAAGGTTTTCTCCTGAGCCCCTGTGTGCACGACCCCAGGGCTGAGACCCCACCCGAAGGCTGCAGCCTCCAGAGAAGCCTCGTCCAGTGTAATTCCTCAGCCCCACTTTGTTCTCCGCTGTGACTGAAGGCAGATGTCCCCCTGCTCGGGCAGCCCACCTTCCCCTCACCTTTCCCCTCTCATCTGGCGGCTTTGCCCCAGTCCTCCAGGCACCACAGGGCCGGCCACAAGAAAGACACAAAATCACCGGAGAAGAATTGCCCCTCTCCCCTGGCATCCGGCAGAGAGACGCACTTTCAAGTTCTTGGTTTGTTTCTGCAGTGCCATTGTCTCTCCAGTCCCGCTGATGAAAGGGCTTTCCTCTCAGGAATGCCCGCAGACAGGTGATTCCGACAGAGCAACTCAGGAGGGCCCTTCCATCTGCACCTCATCCATCCCAGGAGCGCGGCCGCCAGGACCAGACCGGCTAATGCGCTCCTATTTGTGGGTTTTGCCATGGGATCAAGACAGAAAATTAAATCCATCACAAGCTGCAGGATGCTGTGAACCAGGCCTCCCAACGGTTGTTCACACAAGAAAAAGTTGAAAACTAATGACTTGCAGTTTTCCTGCTAGAAAGGTTTCTTTTAATCAGGCCTGTGGTGGGATTGCTGAGCTTTTGGTTAGAATTCCTCTGGATAAGGGTTTCTCCCCTCCAGAAGAGACCTCACAACAGTGAGGCCTGGAAACCCGCTTTTTTTAGTTTTCTAAACCATTTTATTGAGGTATGATTGACGTACAAAAAGCTGCACATATTTAATGGATACAACTTGATGAATTCAGAGGTAAGTATACGCTAGGGAAACGATCACTACAGTCTATGCCACAGACATATCCATTACCTCCAAAAGTTTCCTCCTGCCCTATTTATTATCATTATTATTATTACTATTATTTTGTGGTAAGAACACTTAACACAAGATCTACCCTCTTGGCAAATTTTTAAACACACACTACAGCATTGTTAACTACACAGCATTTCTAGAACTTACTCATCTTTGTAGCCTTTGACTAGTACCTCCCCATTGCCCCTCCTCCCACCATTCCACTCTCTGCTTCTATAAATTTGCTTCTATAATATTTTAGGTCCCTCCTATAAGTGGTCTCATGCAGTATTTGTCCATCGGCATCTGGCCTATTCCATTTAGTATTCTGTCTTCCAGTTCCATCCATGTTGTCACAAATGGCAGGATTTTCTTCTTTTTAAAGGCTGAATAATATTCCACTGCACATCAATACCACATGTTCTTTATCCATTCATCCGTTGATGGGCAGAAACCTGCTTTAGGTGACAGAAAGTTCCAGCAACAGCCCAGAAGAGCGTAAGGTCTCCTGCTTTCTGATCCCCAGAGCCTTGGAGTCAGGACGTGGGTGCTGTGACCATTCTCCAGATGAAAAGACTGTGGTTCAGAGTGGGGACATGGTGTGTTGGTGTGCTAGGGCTGCTGTGACAAATTACCATCAACTTAGCAATGTAAAATGATATATATTTATTATCTTACAGCTCTGGAGGCCAGAAGTCCAAAATCAGTCTCACTGAGCTAGAGTCAAGGTGTCAGCGGGGCTGACATCCGTGGGGCTGGTTCCCTCTGGAGGCTCTAGGGGAGAATCTGTCCCGAGTCTTTTCCAGCTTCTGGAGGCTGCCGGCAGTTCTTGGCTCAAGGCCGCTTCCTCACATCACTCTGACCTCTTAATTCCGTCGTCACATCTGCCCTCCTGCCTCCCTCTTAGAAGGGCGCTGATTAGCTTGTGCTCACCTGGAATCTAGGAACATCTTCCACCTCAACAGCGTTCATTTAGTCACATCTGCAAAGTCGCTTTTATCACGTAAGGTAACATATTCACAGGCTCTGGAGAGTAGAATGTGGACATCTTTGGGGGCTTTTATTCCACCTCCTACACAGGGTTGGCCCCAGGCCACACAGCTGAGCGGTGGCCACACCAGGCCTGTGGAGGGAGGTGCAGTTCAGACAAGTGGGAACTGGGTCACAGACCTTTGCCACATTTTCGGGGTTCCCAGATGTGACCATAAGCCTGGTTTTGGGAAACTTGGTCCCTAGTTAATACAGAAGGCGTGCAGTACAAAACAACAGATATGAAAAGAAAGGAACTATTGGAAGGTGCCTACAGACAGGACGCAGGGGCTGGGTGCGGATGGCTCAAAAGGGCCAGACCCGCTGCCCTCGCGGCACCTCTGCTCCTGCTGTTTCCACCAAGCTGGAGAACCCTCCCACCTCAGCACCCACCTCCCACATCCCAGCTCTGCTGTGAAGCCCAGAGTGACTTCTCCCTCCCTGGGCCTCAGTTTCCCTGCCTAGAAAATGGGGATAATACCAGCACCTAACCTGTGGGGTCATTGTAAGGAATGAGTCAATATACGAAACACAGGAAGAAGACCGCCTGGCACAGAATAAGCACAAATGAAGTGTTTGCCATTGTAATTAGGCATCGAGGATGTTCCAGGGACTTCAGTGAGCAGGACAGACCCTGTCTCTAAGCTCTAAGGCCTCTGGAACTGGGTCCAAATGCAGAGATCGCTCCCTCCCCCAGAGAGCCTTGGAGAAGACGAAGACTCTCTTTTCCGCCTGAGGTCTCCTGGGTCCAGCTGTCACTCAACCAGATCTGTGCCGACACACACCCAGGGTACACAGGAACTGGGGGGTGGGTCACGGCCCCTGCCCGGGATGAATTCACAGCCCAGACTAAGTCAGGCCTTCAGGAAGGTAAACAACAACCAGAATCCACAGCAGGCTCCAGCACTTCCAGCAAAAAGGGGGTGACCCCCCCCACACACACACACATTCCCACGTGTGCTTGTGTGCAAGCAAACTCCCGAGACTGGAGAAACTCCCCTCTTGTACTGGAACCGGACCCCCGGCGAGGCAAACAAGCCTCTTTTCTTCGCCATCTGCTCCGGCTCTGAAGGCTGGGGCCCTCCCTATTCCCCTTTCCTTCCGCTTCCCCATCCCCCAGGCATCCGCCAGGCAGCGCTGACCTCGCACAGAAGGCTTTGGTTAGCAGGTCAGGCTGGGGAGGCAGGGTGGGGGCAAAGGGCACAGGCCAAAGAGGAGACCTACAGAAGGGGGATGCTCTTTGGAGGGAATCCTGGAGCCACAGGGGAGGAGAAAGGGGAGCGGAGCTCTGGGGGTGTGTGGGAGGCCCCAGCTGGCCAGGCCCTTTCCCACCCCTCCGCCCAAGGCCCTCTGCAGCGGGCCCTCAGCTTCCCAGCCCCAGAGAAGGAGTTCCCAATTCCTAAGATCTCACCAGATATTTACATTGAGGCTGCCTCAAGGAATTTTCTGGAAAACTCCTTCTCCGCCCACTCCCACTTCAAAGGAAAAAGCAAGACCCCTAAAGCTGGTGGCCTCTGTGGCTTCTTTAAAGTGGCTTCTGGAAAGCTGATCTGGTGGGAACAAAGCACAGAAGAAGACTTTACTCCAGGACCCCTCGGAATTATAGACCTGCCCCGGAGGAGAGGTGAGGCCAGTGCCTCAGTTTCCCGGAAGATGGCGGGCCAGGAGTTCACTTGTGTGTTCACTTATTTGTCCCTTGCTTTTGTCCCCGGTTGTTTGTACCTGTGACTGGGCTGAGGTTTGAGTCTTTGCTCCCAGTGGGTGTCTGACCCATATTAGCCCCTGCAAAGTTGACTTTGCCTCAGTCAACTCCATAGTTCCTGGCACTCACAGGCCCACCTGGAGTGTTTGAGTGTGAATTCCCTACAGGCAATTTTCTCTGTGGCCTTTGGAGAAAGGCTCTGGTTCTTATCTTCCCCAGATGGTCCCTCTTCCCCTCCCCCACCCAAGGCCCTTATCTTGTGCATAAAATCCTTCCTGGTTCAGCACAACTAATGATGCTGGTTAAAATATCAAAAATACATATTACTGAGTGCATGGCTAAGTTGGAGAGAAAGGAAAGGAATTTGTAAGAGGCCAGAAACTAATAAAAGGTATGAATTCAGAGGGATAAGCTCGCATTGCTGGGTTTATGGATCCCTGGCAGTCTAGCCTGAGGATGATGGGAAGTAGGTGGGAGACCCTGGTGTAAAGCCCCGTGGACAAGGCAGGCAGGAGAAATATATAAATATCTCAGCCTTGGCTCTTGGGTAGAACACCTAACCTTAAGCCTCGTAAACATGCCACCTTTTCTCAGAAAGCTACTGGAGGATGTGTTCCATCACAATGAGGGAGCAAACCAAAAGGAGTGGATATGAACTGTAGGAAAGAGGGTGCCCAATACAGGGAGGAAGCTTGGGGCAAAGGAAATCCCCAGGTTGTTGGTGAAAAGCAATCCCAATATTGTAGGTTTCTACCTGCCCAGATCGCAGCAGATCAGAGGTTCAAGGAGCAACTGCTGGAAGAAGATGAAAGTAATGGAATACCTCATGCAGAGTCAGGAGGAAATCTGCACAACTGGGAGAGAGTTTGGAGATGAATTAATAAAAACACATAAAAACTAAGTGAACAAAAACAAGAAGGGTCAAAAATGTGTTCAGGAAAAGCCATCGTAGTACACTACATGGCTCAGCTGTCACTTGGCATAGAATGTAAGACCTGAGTATTGTGCTAACTAGAATTGTGACATAAAGTGTCTTGGGAAAATGGGGGCCCAGGAAATGTGTGTGAAGGGGAGGGCAGCGTGTGGAAGATGCCCCACTCTCATCTTTCATAGTGGAAAATTGATACCTAATGCCCGAAACAGAAAAATCAAGTTGTAGCAATGTAACTACGTATCTTAGAGATGTGGGTGCAAATACTAAAAATTTGAAAAGTTAAAAGAGTTGGAGTGGTTGTCTCCAGAGAACATGAGAAAGGAAGTGGATGATGGAGGGCTGTTGTTTTTCATTTTAAGCCTTGTAGAACTATTTGGTTCTTGAAACTATGTACATATGCAACTTTCATAAAAATTTACAAGGCTTCCCTGGTGGCGCAGTGGTTGGGAGTCTGCCTGGTAATGCGGGGGATGCGGGATCGAGCCCTGGTCTGGGAGGATCCCACATGCCGCGGAGCAACTGGGCCCGTGAGCCACAATTGCTGAGCCTGCGCGTCTGGAGCCTGTGCTCCTCAACAGGAGAGGCCGCGATAGTGGGAGGCCCGCGCACCGCGACGAAGAGTGGCCCCCGCTTGCCACAACTGGAGAAAGCCCTTGCGCAGAAACGAAGACCCAACACAGCCAAAAATAAATAAATAAATGAATTTTTTTTAAAAATAAATAAATAAAATAAAAGTTTACAAATGAAATTAAAAGTTAAAACACATGATCCAAGATGGATAATACCAAGTGCTTTAAAGACTTTTCTTGTTTAATCTTCTCCTCCGGGACTTCCCTGGTGGCACAGTGGTTAAGAATCCACCTGCCAATGCAGGGGTCATGGGTTCGAGCCCTGGTTCAGGAAGATCCCACATGCCACAGAACAACTAAGCCCGTGCGCCACAACTACTGAGCCCGTGTGCCACAACTACTGAGCTTACGTGCCTAGAGCCCTTGCTCTGCAACAAGAGAAGCCACCGCAATGAGAAGCCGGCGCACCGCAATGAAGAGTAGCCCTCACTCGCTGCAACTAGAGAAAGCCCGTGCGCATCAACAAAGACCCAATGCAGCCAAAAATATAATTAATTAATTAATTTAAAAAATAATAATAATTCCTAATGTGATAAATTATATTGTAAATCTTCTCCTCCACTTTTGGGGTAGATATGATGGTTGTCCCCACTTTACAGATGAGGAAATCGAGGCTTGTGGAGAAGAAATGGTTTCTCCTAGGTCACACAGCTGGCAGATGGTAGAGGCAGGACTCAAACTATGAGTCAGACCCTTGGCCACCAAATTATTCTACCCTCAGAAACAAACCCCCAGGCAAGATCACCTCCCCTGTGCTACATTAAGCCTCAGCCTCCACAGGCCTTGAAAGAGGGTGGTGGTGAATTGTGACTGGTGAGATATTCTCCGGAAGGTTTTACCATTTGCCATTTTACCATTTTACCGTTTGCCAAGCTGTACTCATCTCTCTGCTGACTGGTGACATAGCATGAGCCCCTGACTTTATATGGCTGCAAGGCTCTGATGGGCGTCATATCTGGTGGCCCATATCACTCCACTCCAATCCTTCCAGACCTCCAGAGTCTCCTCATGGCCCCCAGGATGAACCATGCTCACCTCAATCCTTGCTTCTGTCTCTCGTTCTCAGAACCCAGGGCCACACCATGCCAGGCCCCCTCCCACCCTCTTGCTGGGCCTTTGCTCACTCCTTTTTCTCAGTCTTCCCCATCTCTGCCTCTTCTTCCTCCAGAGCCACCTCAAATGTCACCCCCTTTGGGAAGCCTCCCCAGCTGTCCTGGGTACCACATTGCTCCTGCCTCTGTTTCCTTGTATCCCTTTGTCCAGACTTTTGTGACTCCAGACCTCCTGTGATAGTTGTTCATTTAGTCTCCTCTATTGGACTTTGAAGACAGTGACCTTCTCTGAACCATTTCTGCACACTCAGCAACCGTTTAACAGTCCCTGCTAAGCCCTGGGCATCTGGAATATCTACATAATGACTGAAGACCGCTTCATTGAGGCTTCCAGGCAAATGTGTTAAAAGGCAGGACCCAAGACTAAATATATTGACTTTCCTCCTTAACAAATCCTGTGTGATCTCAACTGTGCAAAACTATACATATATATATATATAATATATATATATATGCAAGCACATAGCAAAGACCAAAGGAAATATGCCTCTCAAAAATGGAATTATTGGGAAAGGACAGTCTTTTCAACAAAATGTGTTGGGAAACTTGTACACATGTAATAGAATGACGTTGTAATAGAATGACGTTGTAATAGAATGACATTGAACCCTTACCTTACACCATTTACAAAAATTTACTCAAAATGGATCAAAGACTTAAATGTAAGTCCTAAAAGAATAAAACTCCTAGGGCAAAATAGAAAAGAAAATGTAGGGCCAAAGCTTCTTGACACTGGATTTGGCAATGATTTCTTGGATATGACATGAAAAGCACAGGCAACAAAAGAAAATATAGATAAATTGGACTACATCAACATTTAAAACTTTTATGCATCAAAGAACACAGTCAACAGAGTGAAAAGGCAACCCACACAATGGGAGAAAATATTTGCAAATCACATATCTGATGAGGGGTTAATATCCAGAATATATAAAGAACACTGACAATTCAACAACAATAACAACAACAAAAAAAACCTGATTCAAAATTGGGCAAAGGACTTAAATAGACATTTCTCTACAGATGATGAACCAATGGCTAATAAGCACATGAAAAGATGCTAAACATCACTAATCATTGGAGAAATACAAATCAAAACCACCGCTTCACACCCATTAGGATGACTACTATCCAAAAAAATTTACAAAATAACAAGTGTTGGAAAGGATGTGGAGAAATCGGAACCCATTTGCACTGTTAGTGGGAACATAAAATTGTGCAGCCACCATGGGAAACAGTATGATGGTTCCTCAAGAAAGTTAAAAATAGAACTACCATATGACCCAGCAATTCCACTTCTAGGTATCTAGCCAAAAGAACTGAAAGCAGAGACTCAGAGAAATGTGTACACCCATGTCCTTATCAGCATTATTTACAATAGCCAGAAGGTGGAAGAAACCCAAGTGTCCATCAACAGATGAATGGATAAACAAAATGTGGTCCACCCATACGATGGAATATTATTCAGCCTTAAAAATGGAGGAAATTTTGACACATGCTAGAGCATGGATGAGCCTTGAGGACATTATGCTAAGTGAAATACGCTAGTTACAAAAGGACCAATACTGTATGATTCTACTTATACAAGGTACCTAGAGTAGTCAAAACCATAGAGAGAGAAAGTAGAATGGCAGGTGCCAGGGGCTGGCTGGGAGGAGGAAATGGGGGGTTAGTGTCTAATGGTTGCACAGTTTCTGTTTTGCAAGATGAAAAGGGTCTGGAGATGATAGTGGTGATGGTTGCACAGCAATGTGAATATACTTGA
This sequence comes from Balaenoptera physalus, assembly GCF_965194825.1. NCBI lineage: Eukaryota > Metazoa > Chordata > Mammalia > Artiodactyla > Balaenopteridae > Balaenoptera > Balaenoptera physalus. The sequence goes on from NC_138898.1 coordinate 85,302,257, forward strand.
TGCTAGTGAACTGTTCATGCAAAAGTGATTAAGGTGGTAAATTTTAAGTTGTGTGTATTCTATCACAATAAAAAGAATTAAAATTTTTAAACCTACAAAAATGGAATTATAAATGATTTCTTTCTTTCCATTTTTCCATATTTTCTGAATGATCTATGATAAATATAATCAGGGGGAAAATAAACCTTTTTTGAAAGAAGATGTCAGGCCTCTTTCACCTAAACATCTGTGCTGGCCACCGGAGCCCCAACCCCTGCTGCTCCCAGACCTGCTGGGCCGAGAGCTTCCATCAGCTTTCTCTACCTGACACCAACATTTGGTTTCCATTCCCAACGCTTCACATAATTCTTGGAGATCAGCTCCTGCCGGTTTCGGGTCCAGCGGAAAGAAAGCGGCCCTTGGGAGGGTCAGCTTGCATCCCGTCGGGGTGCATTTGGCTGGGCCCACACTGAGCTGTCTTGCCCAGACACCCCCCAGCCCCCAGAGCCCATCCATCCTGCCGGCTACCCACCCACTGTCAGTGCGGCAGGCGAATTTCCTGGTGCGCGGTAACCCAAGCCCCTCTCTGCTCCCCACGGGCATGGCCAGGCTCTGTTATTAATCTTGGGGCAGATCCTATGTCCGAAGCTGAGACAGCTGTCCCCACATGCAGCTGCCCCGGGCCAGCAGGCAGACAACTTCCAGCCCTCCCGCCTCCCTGCCAACGGCCAGCCAGGGAATTGAACTTTCCTTCCAAACCCCTGGCTCGTGCAATGCCTAGACCCTCACACTGCGTCATGGCCCAGCGGGCCCCCGTTCACTCCCTGGTTCATTCCAGGTTAGAATGCAACTGCAGGATCCTGAGTGACTTGGACTTCTTGGCCTAGAAAGCAACTGTGGTGTCCCAGTTGGGCTGCGGTTGAATCAATAAGGGATTGTTTGAGCCCACGCTCCATGCTCAGCCCCGGGTTACCTGCTGGGGCAGACAAAGCCATCTAGGATGGGACTCCTGACCCCGAGGGGCCCAAAGCCCAGCTGCAGAACGAGCACATGAAACAAGAATAAAGCAAGCCAGGACAGGACCTGGGGAAAGCTGCCCGTGGCAGCCACATGGCCAGGTGCTCCACCATCCAGAAGGCAGAACAACCCACCCCAGGGGCCACTGTTCACTCTAGATTCCAAGTAGAACACACAGCCCTGATTCAAACAGCTCATTGAATGCTCCCACAGGAACTGGCTAGGATTAGTCCCATCTCACAGATGTGTAAACTGATGCAAGGTAACAGGAACTTGCCCACAGCTAGACAAGGGGCCAAGGTTCTGATGTCAATTTGCCTGACTCCAAAGTTCTGAGTATTAGGTCTGTGCTTTTGGGACCACCCACCGCAGCCCAACTTGGCTGAACCTTTATAAACTGACCTGCCTACCTACTCACAGATGGCAGATGCCCACCCAGCATGAACCTACTTGGCTTTATCACCTATTTCTGGCTCCATATGGGCAGATTCCAGGGATATGGCGATAACCAAGGCAGACAATCCCAGGCCCCCCGAAGCTTCCCTGCTAGGATGTGCCAAGATCCCAGGCACTGATGACTTTGGCCCTCTGTATTCTCTGGGACACAGCTGTGACTCAGTCTTAGCTGTCCCTGTGATTCCCCCACCAACGGGTGCAGAGGACCAGAGTCGGCCCACACGGCCAGCCCCGGTCCATACACAGCAACTGGACAGCTAACGCATGGACTAAAATACAGCTGGCATCAGCCTATAAAAGAGTGTCATGCCAGTCCGAAACACTGCTCTCTCGCCTTGGGAATGCTTTGGGCCACCTGTGGTTTTCAGGGAACACCATCTACCTGAGCACCAGTGTGGAAGGACATAGGTTCATGTTCTTGGCTCTGCTAAACAAGATGGCCCTTGGTTTTCATTTTAACTGCATTTCCCGGCATAGGACAAGCTGGGTGGGAGGAGGGAGGAATTCACATGCTCCCCACTCCCAGCTCAGCATCTGCCTCCCCACCCACTTCAAACAGATGCTGGTTTTGTTAGAGAAAAAGAGATAGACCAAACAGAAGCTGACAGCTCATGGTCTAGGACCAGGGCTGTTTTCAGGAAGAATAAGTTGTCACTGATGGGGAAGGAGAGGGCAGATGCGTGATAATGGCAGAAATAATTTAGCCTCATCAGAATGACTGGCCCTACAAGGAGTCTAGAAACCACAGTCTATTATTAGGCTATTTGTTTAATAAAGGGGGGATGAAAGGGAGGGAAAGGTGGGTGAATCCTGGGTCCTCGGACTCCAAAAATATCCTATCTATAAACCAAGAAGTGAGGCAAATATACCATCATCTTTTAACCACGTCCAGGACCCACACATTGTCTGCCTCTCTTCAGAGTAAACAAGGAGGAAAAGAGGGAGCAGAGAAGATGACTCTGGGGGAGACCAAACCACAACCCACTTTCCTTTCTCTCTCCTCAGAGCCCTCTACCTCACCATCCTTTGTAAGAAAGATGAAGCCTCATTCTTCCAACTCAACCAAGATGTTGACTTACACAGTGACCAACACACACACGCATACACACAAACATACACACGCACACACACACACAGACACATTGGAAGACTATAGGATTCTCTACCTCAAAAACCCTAGAGAACCACCTGAAAAACCATTAAAATATTTTTTTTAATGCCTTATGGTAGCAGGACATAAGATCAACGTACCCCAAATCAACAGCTTTCCTATTTGCCAGACATCAACATTTAAAAGTGTCAGGGAACAAAAAGAACTCATTCACGATAGCAATAAAAACTACAAAATGCCTAAGAATAAATCTAACAAGCTCTGGATAAATGGAGCAGAAAGACTGAAAAACACACAGTATTATAAACATTGAATTCTATTAATCCATTAAGTCAACACACCCTAGATCAAAATCCCAACAGCATGTTTTATAGAACAAGAAAAGATGATTCTAAAATTCACCCAAGATCTTTCAATTGTGTTCGCTGCTGCCGCCGCACCACTGTCACTCTCCAACGCCAGCGCTGCCTCTAGCTCTCGGAGCTCCAGCGGAAGGAGAAGGGGGGTAAGTCAGGAGGTCTCTTTACCATGGCTCGTACAAAGCAGACTGCCCGCAAAGTGACCAGTGGTAAAGCACCGAGGAAGAAACTGGCTACAAAAGCCGCTCGCAAGAGTGCGCCCTCTACTGGAGGGGTGAAGAAACCTCATCGTTACAGGCCGGGTACCGTGGCGCTCCGTGAAATTAGACGTCATCAGAAGTCCATTGAACTTCTGATTTGCAAACTTCCCTTCCAGCGTCTGGTGCGGGAAATTGCTCAGGACTTCAAAACAGATCTGCGCTTCCAGAGTGCAGTTATTGGTGCTTTGCAGGAGGCAAGTGAGGCCTGTCTGGTTGCCTTTTTGAAGACCCCAGCCTGTGTGCTATCCATGCCAAACGTGTAACAATTATGCCAAAAGACATCCAGCTATAGTGCGCCATGTATGTGGAGAAGGTGCTTAAGAATCGACTACGATGGGAAACATTTCATTCTTTTAAAAGAAAAAAGAAAAAAAAATTTATCTTCCTGTTATTGGTAGTTCTGAACGTTAGATTTTTTTTTTTCCCCCATGGGGTCAAAAGGTACCTAAGTATATGATTGCAGGTGGAAAAATAGGGAACAGAAATCAGGTATTGGCAGTTTTTCCATTTTCATTTGTGTGTGAATTTTTAATATAAATGCGGGGACATAAAGCATTAATGCAGGTCAAAATGTTTCAGTGAACAAGTTTCAGCAGTTCAACTTTATAACAATTATAAATAAACCTGTTAAAGTTTTCTGGACTATGCCAGCATTTGGATTTTTTTGGATTTTTTTAAAACAAGTAAATTTCTCATTGACTGCAACTAAATGGTGTTTGTAGCACTTTTATCATACAGTAGATTCCATCCATTCACTATACTTTTCTGAGTTGTCCTATATGCAAGTACATGTTTTTAATGTTGTCTGTCTTCTGTGCTCTTCTTGTAAGTTTGCTACTAAAATACATCAAACTATTAAAATAAATAAATAAATAAAATTTAAAAAATAAAATTCACCCAAAAGAAAAAGTGTACAAATGCTAAGAATATTTTGATAAAGATGAACAGCAAAGAGGAATTGCTCGGGGCTTCCCTGGTGGCGCAGTGGTTGAGAATCTGCCTGCCAATGCAGGGGACACGGGTTCAAGCCCTGGTCCGGGAAGATCCCACATGCCGAGGAGCAACTAGGCCCGTGAGCCACAATTACTGAGCCTGCGCGTCTGGAGCCTGTGCTCCGCAACAAGAGAGGCCACGATAGTGAGAGGCCCGCGCACCGCGATGAAGAGTGGCCCCCGCTTGCCACAACTAGAGAAAGCCCTAGCACAGAAACGAAGACCCAACATAGCAATCAATCAATAAAATCTTTAAAAAAAAAAAAAAAAAAAGAGGAATTGCTCTATCTACTAACAAAACATAGAATAAGAATATAGTAATTAAAATAGTGTAGTTTTGGCTCCAGATCAGATTAAGAGTTCAGAAAAAGGGCTGTGTACATAGGGAAGTTTAGTATGTGATAAAAGTGGCATTTCAAATTATTGGGAATAGATGGATTATTCAGTAGAAGAGTGAGGGGAGGTTTGTGGGGAAAGAAACAGAAGTTAAATCCCTACCTCACAGCCTCTGTAAAAACTTCAGTGGGAAGGCCATGCCCTCATCATGACTCTTTACACAAGGTTGAGTCTTAACAGGTTTTTGAGGCTCAAAGCCACTTTCAGTCTTAATACTGTTTGAAATCTAACATCAATCCAACTCTTCAAGGCCCCAAATCTTTCCCTTTTCATTTCCATTTGTGCTGTAGGCTAAATAATGCCCCATCCCAAAAGATGTACTCATCCTAATCCCAGGAACCTGTGAATACGTTATCTCACATGGTAAAAAGGACTTTGCAGGTGTGATTAAACTAAGGACCTTGAGGTGGCGAGCTGATCCTGGATTATCCAGTGGGCCCAACCTAATCACAAGGGTCTTATAAAATGGAGGCAGGAGGATCAGAGTCAGAGAGGGAGGTTGGAGGAGGCCCTTTGAAGATGGAGGAAGGAGCTGTAAGTCAAGGAGTGCCAGCAGCCTCTAGAAGCTGGAAAAAGGAAGGAAATGGATTCTTCCCTGGACACTCCAGGGAAGGACCAATCCTGCGAATACCTTTTATCCCAGTGAGACCCACTTCAGACGTCTAACCTTGAGAACTGTAATACAATAAATTTGTGCTGTTTTAAGCCACAGAGTTTATGGCCATTTGTTACAGCAGCAGTAGGAAACTAATACAGCTTGCAAAGTGGTTAGTCCTTTCCTGGATACTCTCTGTGATCCGGGCACTCTGCAAGAACCAAGAGATACAGCACCAAACCAGATCCCTGCCCTCGGAGAATTTACAGTCTTAGCACAGACAACTATTAACTAATTATCAATCAATTAATTATAGGATTGACTTACAGTTATCATGAACTTCTAAGTAGGAGAGTAAGCTCTGAGGGCATTTAACAAAAGGGGCTTACCTTACCTTGTGGATGGGGGGCCAGCAAAAGGTTCCCTGAAGATGTGATGTTTAAGCGGATCTCTAAGCTTTGAGCAGGAACTAGCTAGGCCAAGAAAAAGCAAAAACTGATCAAGGCAGTGCAGAGGCCCTGAGGCAGGAAGCAGCTTGAGATTAAAAGGTAGCCAGTGATGAGCAGAGCACCCAGAGAGACAAGAAGCAGGCTAGACGGGGTTGGACTGGGCTGATATAGGGGTCTCTCCCATCAGTTCAGCTGCCTCTCCAGGAAGGTACGTATTCAGAGCTCTTGCATGAAGACTTTCAGGATCTGAGCTAATTGTCATCGTCAGCCAGGGGACAAAAGAGAGAAAGAGCCTGGCAAACCCTGTAGAGGCCCAGGATCCCATGACCCCAGAAATAGAGGGTGTCCGGGCAGGTTGAGACCTCTCAGAAGGGAGAATCAGCCTTCTGGCCAAGTCAATCAGAGAGGGGCAGGAAGAGGTAAGTGCTGATTCCCCAGATAAGCCCTTGCAGGAATGACAAAAATGTCAGATGCCAGAGGCAACTGGCGGGGGTGCAGACAGCTGGAGCCAAATCAGAAGGAAACTGCCACCTTCTTCCCAAAGGCCCTGGCGCCTCCCGGGGCCAGCAGGGCCGGCAGGGTCAGCGGGCAACCTGCAGCAGGGCCAGATTCCAGAAGGTACTCTCTGGGGAAGAGGGAAGCCTGAGCCTTTCACAATGGCTCCAAGCAGAGAAGCCCCTCTGCCGGGCCTCCTGAGTGCTAGGAACTGGGGGACCTCTCAGCAAATGTCACACAGTCCCTGACCTTCCAGAATGTGGAAGGGGGAGGGGACCAGACCCTTTCAAAGACATAAAATGTTTCGGCTGCAAACTGCAGCCAGGCATGGGCACAAACACACACACACACACACACACACACACACACAGACAGCAAACGTCCATCCTCCTGCAAGTGTCGGGCTGGAGGGAGCTGCAAAGGTGGGGCCCTCAGCCAGTGAGCAGACTGCGCTAATAATGAGCCCGCATATTTAATAAACACCTTTCCTCATTTGATCTCAGCCCAATCCTATTAGTTTCAGGTTACTTGTGAGGCGCTGAGTCAATGAAGGGAAGCACTGGCCTGACTGTGGGTCCTCCGGTCCCTTCTCCCCCATCCTGGGGCCACACAGGGTCCCCTCAGCTGTCACACTCCAGGGACACAAAGCTCCTCAGAACGCCTCAGCCTCTGACTCGCCACGGGCATCTCAGGACCCCAGACCCTCCAACCTGCTCCCCAGTCACATTTTGAGGGCGACCCTCTGTGCTCATCCACCACCCCACCCCACCCAGTGGTGGAAGCTCTGCTGGGAGAGAGGACCAGCCCCCGTCCCTCACTCTTGGCCTTGAAAACCTGAGCGGGCTCTCAGGGGTTCCGAAACCCTGACAGGACCGTCCCTTCTGTGTTTCTCTGGCTCCTCCACAGCACGAGGGTGGGCAACTGCAGGGTGAGGTTGCAAATGACCTCAGCCAGAGGTCCTCTGCAAAAGGCAGAGGGCACCATAACTGCTGAGGCATTTAACCTTGACCCACTAGGCCAGTGTTTCCCAGAGCACTGCGTCTGGAACACCAACCAAACAACACGCTCCCCAGAAAAGGATCCAGTGGTCCCAGATGTCTGCGAAACTCCTCTTTTCCCCAAGCTTTGCAAGGTCCATCATCACACCGCCCACTCTGGGAAAGCCTTTATCATTTCACGGGGCTGCACAGAGTGTCTACTAAATACTGTTCTAAGCCCTTTATGAATATTAACTCATTGAAGCCCCAGAACAACCTGATGAAGTAAACCCATGCCCATTTTACATATGAGGAGACTGAGGCACAGAGAGGTCAGATGATTCGGTCAGGGCCACCCAGAGCGGGGATGCAGACCCAGGCTGCCTGGCTCCGGAGGCTGCTCTTCACACCCTCCCTCTTTCTTAAGGAAACTCTTGAGCTTGGTTCACCAGCATTTCCCAGGCTGCTTCTCGTAACTTCCATTAACACCTGATGGAACAAGCTTGGCAACATCGTTACGGGCAGCAGGGGAGCTGGCAAAGGTCAGCAGTCAGCTGGCCAGCTCTGGCCTTCCCGCCCATCACTCCGGAGGCGACTGGGGGTGGGGCAGACAGGGGCCCAGAAGGTGGGAGCCCCCGCCTCTTGCCCAAGTGTTACAGAATTAACCTGCACTGGGTCCAGCTTCTTTCAAGGTGGTCTTGTCCAGGCCACCAAAGAAACATCTAGACCCTGGTTTCAGGGAGGCAGGGAAAGGAAGCCCAGGCAAGGAAGCGGGGGACCCCTGACTCTTCAGAGAGGAGAACAGCGTGCCGTGTGTCTCCTTCCATAGGATCTGCTTCAGGATTCCTGAAAATCCTCTAACAGTTAGTTATTGTTACTCTATTCCCCTGCTCCAGGCAGAGCTGGTCTGGGTCCAGCTTGCACACTCCCAAAGCGGCAGTGAAGTGTCAGACCAGTTCAAGCCAAGAGAAGCCTGCAGCCGTGTTCTTATTGCCATAGGAATTGTTTCTCTGGGAATGGATTTTAAAATAACAGAGAAGCTGAGGGGGGAGAGGACAGCCAGAGGAAGGGCGAGGAGATTCAGAAAACCCTGGGGCCTTAAGAAAAGGCCTCACCAGATATTTACATCGAGGTCATTCCATGTGATTTTCCACCCAATACTACTTCAAAGGAAGAAGCAGGACCCCCTAAAGCGGGTGGACTTGGTGGCTCCCCTAAATGTGGCTTCCAGAGCTGGCCTGGTGGGAGGTAGAGCACAGAGAAGGACCTCACTCCAGGACCTCTTAGAACGACAGAACTGCACGGGGGCAGAGGCCACCCCCTCGGCTTCCCAGAGGACGGAGGTCAAGGCACTTGTTCATTCACTTGCTCAAAACGCAACCACGGAACACCTGATACACGCAAGCCTGCGCTAGATGTTAAAAATACAAGTATTTTACAAAAACACAAGGTGCGTGAACACCACGCTTTGTTGCCTTTTCAAAGCTGAGAAAACACTGGGGAGTCTTTGCAAGGTTCCAGGAAGCAAAACAGCCAGCTTCTGGCATCCCACGGGCACCGGGAAAGTCCAGGAGCCCCAGGCTGCAACCTGTTCTGCCTGTCCGCGGTCCAGCAAGTGGCCGGCCGCTGCCAACTGCACAGACTCTGAGCTCTCGTCACTCGGCGGCTCCATCCCCACTGCCCCAGCCCTGTTTCAGGGTTCCTGACACTGCCTATTAGCTGCCACCCTCCTCCGGCCCCATCTCCTCCACACCAGTAACGCTGACACAGGACCCACTGTGACCAAGCCTCGACCCAAAGCCCAAGCTCCTTCGGGCTGGCAGAAAGGGGGCTTCACCCTCAGGCTCCGAAGGCACCACCTGCCCCACACTCGCAGCCCTTGGTCCAGCCACTCTGAACCCAACTGCACAAACCATACATGTTAGGCACCGTCACGCCTCCCAGCCCTTACACAGCTGTCCTGTCCGCCTGAAATGCCCCCCCCAGTCACTGCAGAGAACAGCCCCCCTCATCCTACAAGACCCACTTCAAACATGATTCCTCTAGAAAGGCCTTGGCATGTAGCCTTGGTCCACCAGGCCAGCGTTTCCCAAGGTATGGAGTCTGGAACGCCATCCCAACAAAAGGATTCCACAGCCTCATATGTTTGCGAAACCCCCCCTTCTTGGCAATCTTTGCAAGGTTAGCACACTATACACCACAAGCACGAACAGAATGTTTAGTACATATTTCTCGAAGCAATTTATTAATTTTAACTCATCTAAGCCTAGAATAACCTTATGAAGTAGATCATCCCCATTTTACAGAGGAGAAAACTGAGGCACAAAGACACTCCAAACTCCCACACACCTAACTCCCCTAAACAAGTACTTGTTCATACGCCCCTTGCCTACTTGGCCCACTTTGCACACATTTGTGTCACAGCAAATTCCACACTTGCTCCTGGGTCTTCCCCAACCAGCCTCTGAGCTCATCAAGGGCAGAGGCTGAGTCTGAATCAGCAATCATCTCACTACCCCCAGCACCAAGCATGCAGTAGGTGCTTGTAGTAACTTCCTGAATGTAAGGCTCCAGGGAACCTGGATCCAGTGGCAGGGAAAATGTCCACAGGTGGAGGGGGGGGGTGGAAAGGGGATCATTCACCCCCCTGGAGTTTACAAAGAACCCCTCCCATTCAGGGCTCAGGGCAGAACACCCCTTCCCCCATGGTTCAGCCCCCAGCTTCAGCCTCCAACCAACCGACTGTGGGATCGGAAAAGGTTGGGTGGTTAAATGCCCAGCCTGGATAAGCTCCCATGTCCAAGAGGAAGGGGTGGATGGCAGGCAGCCCAGGCTCAGGGCACAGGCCCAGCTCATGCACTCATGTCCCAGGTGGGCCCGTGAGGGCCATGCTAGGGAGGAAACAGGTAGGAGAAATGATTCCATCTGCGGGGAAGGAGAGCAGGAAGTGAGTTCTCGGTACAAAAACCACAAGCAATCACAGATACAGGAGGCGCAGGGAGCCGCCCACAGAGAGGGGAGCAGAGCAGTCCAGGAAGACTTCCTGAAGGAGGGGGTGTGTGACTGCCCCCAGAAGAGGGTGGAGCCGAGGTATGGGGTGGGGAGGGCACAGGCCAAGCACCTCAGCTCAGCAGAAAGGACAAGAAAGAGGTTTCGGAGTCAGAGTCTAGAGAACCAGGCAGGGGAACTGGGGTGATGGGGCCAGAAGACCCCTGAATTCCCCCAAGGCACGGAGTCTCCCACTGCTGGTCTTAAGCCAGAGGGGCTGTGGAATCAATTTTCTGAGTCTTGGCAAGCACATTTTTATGAACTAGATAGAGTACCATAAAAAAGAAAGTATCACATATGGTAATAGTAAGCATGATTTTGCGAAACTTATTTCAGGGGGATGTGCGTGTGCATTTGGGGGGGTGTGTGTGTATGAACTGTGCGCGCATGGACTCAGGCACCATATAAAAGGTATTTCCTACTACGGGTCATGATGAAAGAATCTCAAAAAATTCTGTTCTCCACGCAGTGCTTTCTAAACCTGGTGGCATCCAAAAAAAAAAAAAAAACCCACTTGGGGAGGCCATTAAAATACAGCTCTCCAGGACCTAGACTTCCTGAGTCATGTGTGAGTCTGGATACCCAATTCTTTAATCTCCCCAGTTCATCGTGATGAGCCAATCAGCAACCTGCTGTATCTAAGACCAGCTAAATAATCTGTGGGACTCATGGCAAACTGAAGTTAAGGGACCCCTCATTCAAAAAGCTGGGTCATTAATGATAGTAAAATACAAAGTGTTTTCCTCTCTTCTGTGGTCTCTGTCTCTCTGTCTCTCTCGATCTGTCATTTGTTTAGTGTTTCATGTGTGCTCCCTTGTGCACAGGGATCCTTGGGGGGCAAGTGCAGACCTCTCCCTGCAACTCCATGGTGTGTAAGTGCGCGTGCCACCCTTCCCACCAGCCAGCGGGCTGAAGCACAGCGCCCCGGTCCGGAGCAGGGAAGTCAAGCCAGGCGTATCCCCTTCCCAGGGACCCACCATCGTACGACGGATGGGCAACACTTCAGGGTATTGCAATCTCTCCCCAGGACACACTAGGATCGGTGTGGCCAGAGGCTCTCCCCTGCTGAGTCACCCTTTGAGCACACGGTAGCACTGCCAGCCCAGGGCGGGGACTGCAGCCACCACGTCCCACTCCAGGGTGGCACAGGGTACGGGCACCCAATCCCAACCCTCTCTGAGCCCACACCCAGGCTCCGGCCAGAGGCAGAGGGTGGCAGCGGGCACTGGGCGTGTGGAGAGGGGGAGGCCAGGTGGACCTGGGGTGCCAGAGGGGTGGGGAGTGAGTAGCGGAGAACCCGCCCCAGGGAGGCAGTAGGAGGTGGTGAGAGGTGGGTCATGGTCAAAGCTGAGGATCAAGTTCCTGGTGCCCCATGGTCCCATCGGACTTCACTTACAAAGCACACGTTTAAGAATAAGAGTATCGAGAATTTGGAGATGGTGAGCACAAAGCATTAAACTCCAAGCATGGACCCTGCTGAGCGTTGCCCCCTGGCCTCTGCACTGGTCAAATGGCCCTGCCTGGGAAGCCGGGGGTGGGGATGGGGAGGCTGGACCAGGAAGAACGGGGAGGAAATAGCGCGGTCCAGCACTGTCATGATAGCAGGGGTCAGACCCTTTCCAAAACTGACTCCCAGAGAATTTCTTAACGGAAAACCATAAGCAGTCGCACGTTCTGAAATCCATCCCACCATTTCTTAGAATAGTCTGAAAATGGGTAAATACCCTAACGTCAGGCCAGAATACAGCTGTGTTTCTAAAAGAACAGGAGCAAGTCCCTGGGAGCCACCCTGAAGCCTCCTTTCCCAAAGCTCCCCATCATCTCCGAAAGGGGTCTTCACATCCACGGAGAGTATGTGACCCGTGCCACTGGGGCTGCAAAGTGACCCCCCGTAGGACCCATATCCGCTCTGGATTCAGGGCTTTGGTGGGTCCTTGGTGGATGCGATCCGGTTCACTCCACACCACCAGCAGAGCCTGACTCCATTCTGGGCCCTGGGCTGGGTCGCAAACAGGCGGGCGATGTCCCATCTGGCGCTCACTGTCTCACGGGGGACATGGCAGGGAGGACACGGGAAGGGAATATCTGGACACAGTGTAGCTCTGTCACCACGATGCAGCCTTTTTTGACCGTGGACATCTGGGGAAAGGCTGTCCAACTTTTGAGGATTCAGGGTACACGTGTCCTTGCTCCATCCCCAAGACTCACTCCACATCCCCCCAGAACTGCCTTAAACCTGGGCGAGAGGAGCCCCATCCTGGGCGCTGAGGTTTCAAGGACCCCAATCTGGCCCCTCTCCAGCCACACCCCACCGCACAGGGTGAGGAGACCATGGGGCCGAGGGGACGTGACCCTCCAGAGACCACAGCCCCCTTCATGGAGCAAAGATGGGTACCCAGGGGCCTGGAACTCCCTCCCCAAACAGCTGGGCACACTCAAGCAGGAGGTATGGCCAAGTGGCAGTTGTCAGGGTAAGGAGAGGGGCTTCTGGGCTGGACTAGAGTGTCCACGGGGTGTGGGTGAGGCCTGACCAGGGCCGGGTATCTGGCGGGACAAGGAGGGAAGGGGAAGGTGGCTCTTCCTGCACCACCAAACTCCCACACAAAATTCATGGAGGCAAGACTTCTAAACCTGAGCCCCGACCCCCACCCCCAGGTCATGAGGAGGGTGTGTTTGTCAAGGTCAATGACAGAATTTATTTTATTTAATAGTCCGTAAGCTTGAATTATATCTTTTAAATATTTAGACATACAATGTGTGGGCTTCCCTCTGTACCCTTGCCCCAGACCCCTCAAATGTGAGGAGTGGGTCGGGCTGGCAGGTGGTATAGGCCAGGGAAGGCCACTCTCATCCCCACAAGGCTATTTTGACCCAGCATCATTGAAGTGTCATCTTCAAATGTATCCCAAGAAAAACCTGCTGATGGGAATACAAAATGGTGTAACTTCTATGGCGGGAAATTTGACACTATCTGGCAGAATTACGCATGCATTTACCTTTTCACTCAGAAAATCCGCTTTAAAAAAATGCATCCTAAAGATTCATTTGCAAAAATATGAAATGAATAACTCACAAGGCTATTTATTATGGCATTACACGTGACACAAAAGGTTAGAACAACACGATGTCTATCAGTAGGGGACTTGCTGAAAAAACTACAGTCATTGGCACCACCGAGAACTACAGAGCTACAAAAAAGAATACAGGAGGGAATTCCCTGGAGGTCCAGTTGTTAGGACTCAGTGCTTTCCCTTCAGGGGCCCAGGTTAGATCCCTGGTAGGGGAACTAAGATCTCGCAAGCCGCAGGGCGTGGCCAAAAAAAAAAAAAATGAATGCAGGAGATGAACATTCTGGTGATGGCTGGACAACCCTCTGAATGTATTTAATACCACCAAACTGTACACTTAAAGATGGTTAAGATGGTAAGCTTTATGTGTATTTTAACCACAAATTTTTAAATCGTGAAAAACAAAATGAATGCAGGAGCTATCTATGCCCTGATCTAGAGCAATCTCCACAGTACAATGTGAAACAAAAAAAGCCAAGTGCAGAACAGGGTAACTAGTACACCACCTCTGCATAAGAAAAAAAGGAAGGGATAAACAACAAGGTTCTACTGTATAGCACAGGGAACTATTTTCAATATCCTGTGATAAACCACCATGGAAGAGAATATAAAAAAGAATTATGTATATGTATACATATATATGAATCACTTTGCTGTACAGCAGAAATTAACACATTGTAAATCAACTAAACTTCAATAAATTTTTTTTAAAAAAGAAGGAATACACCCCCACTTACATTTGCAAAATGAAGTAATGGAAAGATAAATTAAAAATGAATTCAAAACATGATTCCCTACAAATAGCAGACAAGCGGGAAATTATTTATGCAAGTATTCCAGTAATTAAATGAAAAAGAAATGTCAGAATTAGAATAGGACCATTTGTAACCCTTAATGAAATAATGACCTAGGCAGTGATCATCAACAACTGTTAACATCAGAAGAGGAGAGATGACAAGATGTTGTGTGATTCCTGATATGATCCTTAATGGAAGAATGCTATACAACCATAGAGGTAATTTTGCCCAAACAAATAATAATAATAAGGAGGAGGAGAAGGAACCAAAATCCCATCGAGCCTCCCTATCCAATTTCCAATTTTCTGGACACACTGAGGACAGGAGAACACATTAACAGGCACCAGGAGGATATAATCAAACAAATCCTGAACAAGGAAAACGCTATCAAAGCCTAGTTTCTTCGAAATAAATTGCAAAGTAAAGAGAGCAAAGAAGGAGGGAACCTATAGGCAGTGGTATTCTGGTGAAGGTTTGACACCCAGCTCTCCAGGAAAAAAAAGTCATGCCCTCCCATATTAGTCAGCTCAGGCTTTCATAACAAAACGCCAGAGACTGGGTGACTTAGGCACCAGACATTTACTTCTCAGATCTGGAGGCTGGGAAGTCCAAGATCAAGGCTGATTTAGTTCCTGGTGAGGACCATCTTTTTGGCTTGCACACAGCAGAGTTCTCTCTGTGTCTTCACATGGGAAGGAGAGAGAGACAAAGAGAGAGAAGGCACTCTGGTCTCTCTTCCTCTTCTTATAAGGACACAAATCCCATCATGGGGACCCCACCTTCATGATTTCATCTAAACCTTCATCTTCATAATTACCTCCCAAAGGTCCCACCTCTAAACACCATCACATTGAGAGTCAGGGCTTCAACATATGAATTGCGGGATGGAGGGAACATAAGCATTCAATCCATAACACCTCCTGATATGATATAACACGATCCACTGGACCAACTATAAGGCGTTCTTGTCCTCCCCCACCACCGCCAAAAAAAAAAAGATCCTAAATCTAATCAAACATTTACACCTAATCTCTAACATAGAAGAGATACAGGGCATAGAGGATCCAATTATTTACACCACTGGGAAGCAGTCAGCCAAATCTAGAACCTGGGATTCTACAGGACAACTGGCCTTCTTCACCAAGTCAATGGCAGGGGGAAAAGCCTTCTTTTATTAGTTTTTTAAAAGTATTTATTTGTTTGGCTGCGCCGGGTCTTAGTTGCGGCACACGGGATCTTTAGTTGCAGCATGTGGTATCTAGTTCCCTGACCAGGGATCGAACCCAGGCCCCCTGCATTGGGAGTTCAGAGTCTTAACCACTGGACTACCAGGGAGGTCCCTGGAAATGCTTTCTTTTTTTTTTTTTTTAATTTATTTATTTATTTATGGCTGTGTTAGGTCTTCATTTCTGTGCGAGGGCTTTCTCTAGTTGTGGCAAGCGGGGGCCACTCTTCATTGCGGTGCGCGGGCCTCTCACTATCGCGGCCTCTCTCGCTGCGGAGCACAGGCTCCAGACGCGCAGGCTCAGCAACTGCGGCTCACGGGCCCAGCTGCTCCGTGGCATGCGGGATCTTCCCAGACCAGGGCTCGAACCCGTGTCCCCTGCATTGGCAGGCAGACTCTCAACCACTGCGCCACCAGGGAAGCCCGAAATGCTTTCTTTTAAAGGAGAGGATTCTCCCACAATGAAAAAGACTAAAGAGACACAACAAGAGACACAATGAAAAAGACTAAAGAGACACAGGAAGTTGAAGGTCAAAAAGCAGTGAAGATGGCTGGGCCGTGGGGAGGCTTCCCCCTGCCACCACTTGCCAGAACAGACAATTCTAAAGCGTCTAAGAATTCCTCATTTGAACTTGGCTTTCCAGGTCACTGTGAAGGTATTACTCATCAAGGTTAGAGGATAGGACCTACTTATTTAACCATCCGTTAGCTTGATTCATAACCTGTAGATAGATATTCAGCCCTATAGTATGTGGTCTCTCTTTGTTCTCATGCCTCGGGTCCTGTACAGAAGGAATAGGTTTATGGAATGCATGCCACTCTTCAGGGGAGAAGCAAAAAGCAACTCTGTCCCTCATCCCCTGCCCCACGAACCCACCCTCTGGATGTATTCATTCCTTCCTCTGCTTAAAATCCAGGCAGGTCCCACCACTCTTCTGGTTTCTCTTAGAAGAACATTCCCACTCCAAGAATTAATATTAACTTTTATCCAAATTAAAACCTCTCCATCAACAGCTGGGAGATGTGCACCCCACATGGGGTGCGGGGCCCCCTTTCTGGTTCTCACTCCTCATGCCCGGATGACTCGCTGCTATGTTGGACCCTTTAGGGTTGGATACAGAGATGAGGAGCAGACAACAGACAAGACTTCTAATCACTATCTGTGAAAGGGAGGGAGGGAATGATCAGGGGACGGAGGCGGGGAGAAGAGTGAGATATACATCCATTAAAGAGTTTCACCAATGTGTTGTCCTTATACTGGCAAGTTCTTCTGGGAAGAACAGGGCTGGGCAGCTGAGAGGCTCCATCTTTGTGCAACCCTGCCGGTCAATTAATGTTACATTTCCCTTTAGCTTTTATTTGGCATCCGAACAGCACTGTGGATGACAAAAGTCATGAGTGGCCCAAACACAGGGCTGCAAGATTCTACTGGAAACAGGCCTCTAAGGAATTGGGGTCCTCTTCTTTTTGCCAAAATAGCTTCATCAGAGGGGCCCACCCTGGGCTTGTGATGAAGGTGACCAGAGCAGAGCATCCCTGGGCAAAGCAAGATGCCCCCAGCACGTGTTAGACACAGACACCCAGCCCAGGAAGGCAGGTATAGGTACACACACATACACACACACACACACACACACACACACAGAAAGGAGAATACAAACTGCCAACAGGAGCAACAACCATGAAATAAGACTATTTGTCAAGAAACAGCCCTGTAGCCCTGCCCATCAGCTGAAACCAAGCCACTGTAAACACATGTATGGAGCCAAGCAGAGGCCAAAGCTGTGAAGAGCCCTGTGCCAAACGCCGTCCCCAAGGCTTCTGCTTCTGGAGCGAATAAGACACAGGAACATGGGACACCAGGCCAGCTCCAGCCCATAACTCGCCCAGACCCGAATCAGGTGCCTGCAGTGCCCACGCAGGGCTTTGCATGGAAGGGCTCAGTTACGGTCCGGAACACCCATCTCTAGCATCTGGAACCCGCCCCAAGTCCTTAACACCCCCCAATATCCTATTCAGAAATCCATTTTCCACAAATTCATCCAGATCCTCCCTGAACCTAATTATACCTTCTCCCTGCTCCCATCCTGGTAGAAAGAGTTCTGGAAGATTACATTTGTTTGGGCCTTTTTTTATTTGTGCTAAAACTATCCTTTCCAAGTGTCTCTGGAGGTCCCCAAGTTCCAGCCCACCAAATGCCAGAACCCCTGTCCCCATTCACTGGCTCCCTTCACGGACTTCCCCTCCGGCCCCTCTCTGCATGCAGGGTCCAGGCTGCCGGAGCCTCCCCCACCCCACCCCACCCCCACTCCCAGCCCCCAACACACACACACTTTTGAATTACAAAAGTAATACATGAATGTACCCTCCTTGTAAAACATGCAAACAAGACACGAGCAGAGGGAGTTCCCTGGTGGCGCAGTGGTTAAGAATCCGCCTGCCAATGCAGGGGACACGGGTTCAAGCCCTGGTCCGGGAAGATCCCACATGCCATGGAGCAACTAAGCCCATGCGCCACAGCTACTGAGCCTGCGCTCTAGAGCCTGCGAGCCACAACTACTGAGCCCACGTGCCACAACTACTGAAGCCCGCACGCCTAGAGCCTGTGCTCCACAAGAGAAGCCACTGCAATGACAAGCCAGCGCACCGCAACAAAGAGTAGCCCCCGCTCAATGCAACTAGAGAAAGCCCGCGCACAGCAACGAAGACCCAACGCAGCCAAAAAATAAATAAATAAATAAATAAATAAATAAATAAATTTATAAGGAAAAAAAAAAAAAAGACACAAGCAGACAGGGAAAAAATGGGAGTCTCTTTCACTCTCTCCCCTAGTCCAGTCCCAGGTCTCTCCCTATAGGTAACTGCCAAAAATGGTTTCCTACCAACTTTTCTTCTGGAGATATATATATATATATATATATATATATATACACATATAGATCGAATTTCTTTTCATAAGTGAGATCATGCTAGACATATCATTCTGCGATTTGAGAAGCTTAGTTTTTAAAATATGCTCCTATGGAAGTGTGCAGAGTCCACACTACTGTGGGTGTTTGGAGAGTAATACTAACAGGAGCCTTGGAGACGTACTTCCAAACAAAATGAAGGAAATAAAATTGCATGCAAAATTTTCCTGAAGCGCTTTAAATGCTCTTCTGAGAACCGCCTTATCCAGCCATTAAGTGTACCGTTCTTCTCAACACAAAACACCCCTGTCTCCTTGATACAAGACGCTGCCAGAATTCATCTTGATAGCCCTCCCTGGCTTGGTAAACACCATGGAGGACAGAAGAACTGGGACCTGTCTCTTGCCTTGCTCCATAAACGATAAGCAGAGTGGTGCCATAGAAAGCACAGGATTTGGAGAAAGAAGACAAGAGGTGAGTCCTGAGTTGCCACCGAATTTGGGGACCTCTCTCTGAGCCTCAGTTTCCTCCGTTAAAGGAAAGATAATAGCTAACCCTGGGGTGGTTTTAGGATCAAAAGAGATGGATGCTACCAATGCAGGTTGTGTGTTATAGAAGGCTATTACAGCCGTGTGAGTCGTAGTTACTATTAAATGGGAAAAGCTAAATTCGAATGAGTTACGCAGACGAGGGATTTGGCAACTTTTACTTGAGTACTTAACGCTTTTTCTGGGGGAATTCAACCACGGATTGAGAAGTTGCTGCCCTAACCGTCCTGGGGTGGCCAGGGCGCCACCTGCGGGCGGAGGAGGAGGCCGCGGGTGGGTCCGGGCACCGCGGGCTCCGTGACCCTGCTCCCTCTGCGACCCCACCACGGACTCATGCGATCGGAGCCGGCTCCAAGTTCCCAGGTGGCTGGGGAGACGCAGCCGAGGCTCCTCCGCGGGCCCAGACCCGAAGACCGGACGGAATCGCCCCTCCGGTGTCCCTGGCGGCCGGCGTGAGAGTAGGGGGCCCGGATGCAAGGCCTTGGCATCGCGGGAACCTGCTCCCCAACACAAAGCCTCGGCCGCGCAGGTGAGCTCGGCGGAGCCACGTGAGCCGGTAAACGTCCAGGAACTGAGCCACCGAGCCCCAGCCAGCCACGGTCACCCCTTCGCGCGCCCCCGCCGCAGGTCTGAGCCACCTCCACCCGGATTCGGGAGCCGAAGGGGCGAAGGTTGGGAGAGCAAGGAAAGGAAGGGGGGGTGGGCGCGGCCAGAGACCACCGCAGTCCCAGCCCCGCACCTTCAGTCTCTCCGCCCCGAGCCCCCTGCCCCCACTGTCTGTGCCCCGATCACCCCGCGACCCCAGCCCCCCAGTCCTCGACCGCCCCACGACCCCAGCCCCCAATCCCACCTTCCCAAGCCCCAAACCCCGCCCCCGCGCCCCCAGCCCCAGACCGCCCCGAGACCCGGCAGCCCGCGCCCCCAACCCCCAATCCCAAGATCCCAAGCCCCAAACCCCACCTCCCCGCGCCCCCAGCCCCGGGCTGCCGCGCGCCCCCAGGTCCTGCCGCCCCCAGCTACTCACCGGCGGCTCCCGTAGCCGCTGCCGGGAGAGCCGGGGCCCTGCTCAGGGTAGCCGCGCTGCTGCAGGGCTGCGGCCGGGAAGGGGTAGAGGAAGCCGGCGGCCAGCGCCGACCCGCAGAGGCAGCAGCACGCCCAGGGCAGAAGCAGAGCCAGCTTCATCTTGCGCGGCCGCCCGCGGGGACCCGCAGTCCCGGGCGGGAGGACAGTCGGGAGCGCACCGACGGCCGGACCGAACCCGCGGCCCCCGCCGGGAGCCGAGCGAACGCGCCGGTGAGCGAGCGGAGCCCAGGTCCGAGCTGGAAATGTCTGGGGGGCGCCCACGCCTCTCAGGGCCGCCTTTTCAAATTCGGCGAGGTGGGCTCTGCGCCGTCAAAGGGGGCGTGGGGCTTTCTCATTAACCCTCGGCGGTCCGGGGCCGAGGAGGCGGCAGTGGCTGCAGAGCTGGGGTTCCTCCTCCGCTGGGGGTCCGGGGAGCCGCGCGCCCCGAAAGCCACATCTTGTGCCTGGGGCCCCAAACACACACACTCTTTAGAACCTTCCCAACCAAACCCTCTTCGGGTCGCAAGTGCGTACGGAGCACCCACTCTGTGCCTGACAAGTTCACCTGGGCAATGTTGTTTAATCCCTACAGCACTGCTCTCTATATAAGGTGGTGCCGTTCCCATTTTTCAGAGGTACAAACTGAGGCTCAAAAAAGTTAAGCAGAAAAAATACACACTCCTTGTCCAAGGCTCTTTTGACCAAACCATTGCACACCCAGACCCCCAGAATCCTATCCCCCTTTCACCTCCAGCCTCTACCTTGCCAGCTGTCTCTCTAAGCTGAGAAGCAGCTGGGAAGGAAGGAAGCATTTGATGTGGGGTGAGAAGCTGTCCCTAGACTCACAGATTCATGAGGCATCGTATCTGGGAAGGACCTGGGGGAAGATGTAATACAATCCCACCTTTTACAGATGGGAAGGCTGGGTCTCAGATCGCACACTGAGCCCAAGGCCAGCCTGGCCCCAAGTTGGTCTTTTCTGGACCGCAGGATCCCCATAGGGCTTGTACCCAGCACAAAGCAGGGGGAACCTGAAATCCACCCTGTGCCCCACTCCCCCAGGGAGAAAGTCTTTTTCTAATTCTCCCCAGAGCAACCAAGGGTTGGCAGAGGTCCTGAGGCCAGCTCTGTCCCTGCTAACAGTGGGGAGCTCCTAGTCCGTAAAATGCCAGTAGGACTGGAGAGAAGCCATCAAGTATGGAAGTGCTCCGTCGACTGCAACCCATTTTGTAAAAGAACTGTGGGATTGTTGTTAAAGGAAGAACCGGAAGATGCTGTTGAAAATGTGGAGGGAAAGGGCCGCTCCCAGGGCTTTTGTCCTCTTGTTTACATATCCCAATATGTATCCATATGTACATTTCCCCTATGTACCCTCTTGAGTACAAATACCAAGATATCATCTCCAACCCCCTTTATCCTCTCCCCAAACCACCCATTCAATTCCCTCAAATCCTACCTGGGCCTTTTATTTCTTTCTTTCTTTTTTTTTTTTTTTGGCCACTAGGCATGCAGAATCTTAGTGGGATCTTAGTTCCCCCACCAGGGATTGAACCCTCGCCCCCTGCAGTGGAAGGGTGGAGTCTTAACCACTGGACTGCGGTCCCCTGCCTGGGCCTTTTAAATGGAACTTCCACACTTCCCAAGTCCAGAATTTCCACCTAGAAATCGGGATGAACAGAGCCCATCTCAGAGTGGACAGCCCCCTAATGGGAAACGTCACTTGCACCTAGGACCGCTTCCTTCATCTCGCCCTCCATCCTTTTCTCAAGGCCTAAAAGATTTGGAGAATTTGGGTTATCAGGGGATTTTCAGTGCCTCCCCCAAAAGGAATCTGAACTGTGTTCCTTGGGCTGTTTTCCAACACCCAATAAATGATGAGGTCATCCTCCCCCCCCCCGCCCCCCGCCAGGAATTTGTAAGCATCTGTCTTCCTCCTTTCCCTCCTTTACTTGCATAGTGAGATCTTAAAGACCAGAGGAATTCCATGTTGCTGTAAATCAGCTTTATGCTGTAGACGTTGCAATAAGGGAACAAGAATTTAGTTTTTATCTTAAATTCATTTTTCCAGTGCCATGGGCTGCACCCAAGCTAGAGGGACCAAGGACAGGACAGGATACCACTATTCCGTAACTGCAGGATTCTTTTAGGATGAAAAGCTTTAGGAAAAGAATTAATACATCCCAGAAACTTCAGGACTAAGGCAGGTCTAGTCTGGTCCTCTGTTTCACTTCTAGGACAAAAAGTTCATTCTGGCCCTGTGAACATGTACTGAGAAACTTCTGCGTGTCCAGCACTGTCCTGGTGCAGTGAACGCTCTTAGAGAAGCAAATAACATGGTTCTCACCCTCAGGATGCTTACACTATTCTTTAGGAAGCGTTAAAATGGGCTTTTTTTTTTTTTCCTTCAAAAGCCAGCAGGGGGACTTCCCTGGTGATCCAGCAGTTAAGAATCCGCCTTCCAGTGCAGGGGACGCGGGTTCAATCCCTGGCCGGGGAACTAAGATCCCACATGCTGCGGGGCAACTAAGCCTGAACGCCACAACTAGAGAGCCCACGCGCCGCAACTACTGAGCCCTTGTGCTCTGGAGCCCCTGCCACAACTAGAGAGAAGACTGCGTGCCTCAACGAAAGATCCTGCATGCCATAACCAAGACCCAAAGCAGCCAAAAATAAATAAAATTTTTAAAAAGCCAGCAGGCAGTCTGGAGAAACACTCTGCAAACAAGAGGAGGTTCCATTTAGAGGGCAAGGGATTAAAAAGACAAAGACGCAGAAAATCAAGAAATGTGATATCACACAAACCACCCAGACGCAGAAGCCCCAGATCTGCTCCTGGTGCCCCTGTTGACTTGCTGGGTGACCTGGAGTAAACCCCTTCCCTCTCCGCTCCTCCCCAACATCTTCATTTGTAAAATGAAGAGTGGACTGGCTTGTCTCTGAAGACCTTTCCAGTTCTGGCCTTCTATAATTCACTTTCCCTTCATCCTCCACTTCTATCACCAAGGCAGCTGTGGATAAACCCAACCCTAGCAAGCCATCACTCTTGTAGGCAAGATTTCCAGCGGCAGCAGCCCCGTAAGGGGGGCCATGGGAGCCGAGAAGAATGCAGAAGGATTCTGTGGTATCACATTCTAACCCCTCCCTCGCCCCCAGAGGACATCAGGTAGTAGAGTCCAACTCCAACCGGTACCAGCTGTGTGACCTTGGACAAGTTACCTAACCTCTCTGAGCTTCTTCATCCATAAAATCAGAATAATAGCTGTACCTAATGTATGGGTTTGCTAAAACAATTCAATGAATTATTCACACAAAGTGCTTGGAATCATGTGCCTGACACATTGTAATGCTCCATAAATGTTAATGATTATTATTTGCAGAGCTTTGGTGAAGGATAAAACTGAAGAATGGCTCCCTTTTCAAAGCCCCAAGCGGGCTCATACCCAGGAGCGCTTGGAGCTTTCTCAGGAGACTCTGGAGCCCCAGGATAAACCTGGTACATCTTTCTCTGTGGTCGACAATTTAAAATGAAACTTTATTTTAAAACAAATAAGGGAATAGTATTGAATAGAATGCGCCATTTGCATTATTTTTCAAGATAAAACATACTTGTGAGTGGCGGCAAAAGCGGGAAAGTTTGAGCAGTCCCGAACTAAAGGGCGTACTGGTGCCCTCAGAAGGTCCAGTGCCTCCTCAAATGTCAGCCACCCCGGCTGGCCTCTGATCCAAACTCCACATGAGTACTGGTCTCTGTATTTCTATACTGTGCCCGCGGCACTCACCAAATACATGCTAAAGCCCCAGGAGAGACAGAAGCCACTGTTCCCAAGAGCCCAAGAAATCAAGCATTGAAGCCTTGGAGTTGGGACCGGGGTCATAGTTCTGGCTCCCTCCTCCTTTCTTCCTTGGTGATCTTCAGGCATCATACAGCGTGCACCCACCCCCAAACCTCGATAAAATGGAAACTGGACAAATGAGGGTCAGCAGGGCGCCACTGAGCCCTTAGCTCCTCAACCTCTCACCACAACTCTGACACAGACAATCAGGGTTCTCAGAATCTCCCCATTTTTCATATAAGGAGATGAGAGAAGTGATCTGTCTGCGATCTTGTGCTCTCTCCCCCGTCTGTAAGTTCAAAAGCGCCTTAGAAACAGGGTTGTTTGTACAAAGAGGGATCAGATTTCTTGGTGGAGGTAGACAAACCCCCCAACACACACACACTAGAGAAGTGGGCTCCTCCGCAACTATGTTTCCAGGCCTTTCTGATAAGAAAATATCAGTCAGCATCCTCTTGGGCAGACAAAAAGCAGATCTTCGCTTCTGCTGAAGTCAGCAGAGAGACCAACTGAACGGAGAAGTAAATACTCATCAAGCTGAAGCCAAGGTAAATATTGACCTTCTGGCATGATAAACCCTCCTGTTAATCTAAAACAGAAATCTCCCCCTCCCCCGTGAGTACCCTTATAGGACATGGATCCTGCAATTCTCCCAGAAGTTCAGGGAAGCAATAGTAGGGACAGCCTGGTTTTCATACTGATCTCTCTAACAGCCCATCCTCCCAGCTGTTCCAGATCCCAGGCCAGCACAGGAATGGGCTGGATTGACTCAACATAGCAGGACAGTTGCAACAAAGGGCCTTCTTTGTTTTGCTCCAAGATTTCTGTACTTGGCCAGGGGCAAAATATGAGCAGAATGTGGATATAATGGAAGATGCCGACTCTGAATTTTCTTCTTTACCTGGACACCCGCAAAATTCCACCCAGCCCTATAAAAGGGAACACTTCCTTGCTCAGCATACCTGTTTCCCTAAACTTTGGCAGTGAAATAGACGTTCAGAAGACAGCAAATTAAGACAAATACTTCATGCATCTGGGTCTTTTTTGCATTAACATTCAAGTATGGCTTTAGCAAGTCAACTGTCTCTGTCTTCTCTTGTAAAAAATAAAGAAATGATGACACAGACACACACAAAAAAAGTAGACAGCAAATTAGATGGCTACCACCATAGCCATCACACACACACATAGCCAAACACAAATTTGGAAGGGAAAATGAAGTATTAAAAGCAAAACCTAAAAAACGCTAAAAACATGGAGTCTGCCCAACTGCCAATGCCAAAAGCCCAACTCAAACGTGGTGATAAGAAGTTTGACTGCTGACTAATGCAGCCACAGCTAAACAAATGCTTCCCTAAGAACTTAATGAGATTACTGGGAAAAATGAAGAAAGGGGATGTCTTTGTCTGGCTGGCTGCTATAACAGAATCCCATAGATGAGGGGGCTTAAAAACAACAGAAATTTATTTCTCACACTTCAGGAGACTAGAAGTCCAAGATCAAGGCGCCAGCAGATTCGTAGCCAGGTGAGGACTTGCTTCCTCATTCACAGAGAGCTGTTTTCTCACTGTGTCCTCACATGGTGGAAGGCACAAGGGAGCTCTCTGGGGTCTCTTTTATAAGGGCACTAATCTCACTCAGGAGGGCTCCACCCTCATGACCTAATCACCTCCCAATAACCCCACCTCCTAATACCAAAACCTTGGAGGTTAGGATCTCAACATATGCATCTGGGGGGAACACAAACATTCAGTCCATTACAGCTATAAAATAAAGAAGAGGCAACACCTGGGGAGTGTTGGCTTAACAAGCTTTATCCTCGCACAGGCATGAAGATGTAGGGGGTTTAGACACAATGAACCCATGTCAACGATAGCCCTCCCTAGCTGCCCCTAGCTGGGGGTCTGTGGTGGGGGCTCTGCTTAGAGCTCCCCACCCTGGTTCGCCATACCCCCTCCACTGCCCAGTTCTGCAGTTCAGCACTTGGGGCTCCTACATGAGAGCTTGTTGGTAAAACAAACCAACTGTGAGTGAAAAGGAGAGCCATCAGGGCAGGTAAGTAACAAGAGAGACGTTGGGCTTAGAAAAGGAAAGGGAAAAAAAAAAACCATGCAGGAAAAAAGAATTAAACTTGTTCTCTGAGCCACAGGGATGAATTGGGGGCCAGTGGATGGAAGATGTCAGCTGAATATAAGGAAGAACTTTGAAATAGGTTGTCCACAGTTGGATTTAGCTGCATAGTGGGTCGAGGGGTGAGTTCCCCATCACTAGCGGGATCCAGCCAGAGAGTGGGGTAGCACCTAGTAGAAACATTATAATTAAGCAGAAAGCACTACCTATGGCCCTGAGACCATGATTCTTGAACCTCAGAGGCAAGAAAGGGATTTAATTAACTGTAGAATTTTCCCTGAACAGGCATGAATAAGTATGGTAGACTTTACCAGTGCTCACCAACATCTGGATCTCCTGTCCCCTCTGGGCACAAAGAAGACCTCCTTTACCAGCCTCTCTTGCACTTAGGCAAGGTCATGTGACTAGCTCTGGCCAGTGAGCTCTGAGCAGAAAGGAGCTGTGGCACGTCCAGGACAAAGAGGAAAGAAAGAGTATGAGTTCTCTCCAAGCCCTCTCTGTCCCTGCCACAGCAGATGTTCTCCAGGCTGGGCCTTTGTCAGCCTGGATCCCTGAGTGCAGAAGACACTCCCCACCACCAAGCCTCTAACTAGCACTGAACATCCTTTGTCTTGTTCAGCCATTGGGATGTTAGGGTCAAGTTGTTACAGCATCACCCAGGCTTTCCTGACTAATACACTGAGGACGTATGTGTGGTTTGGTGCCTTGGTGCAAAGGGGCCTTTTGCCCTGCAGGAGCTGTTACAAAATGACCGCGTGAGGGCAAGGTTGGACCTTCTGATGCCTGTCCATCTGCACTTTTGCAGGACCTAGGTCGCACTTTCCCAGCTGTGTCCTTTATTCTCACTAAGTCCTAATCCATGACAACCAAACTTCATAGGTGAGGGTCGATGCTGGCCCTGGTGGTGGCCAGCCAGGTTAGGCATCACTTTCACCCTTAGTTGGACTTACAGGATCCTTAAGAAGGATGTAAATAAAGAGGAATTGCCCCTGATGCCGTATGATCCAAAGTCAGCAGCTCTGAGGAACGAGTGGGGGCTGAAGGTCTGGTTCAGGGACATCCATGCAGAGTCGAGAGAGGCCTTGAAACAAGAGGAAGGATTTAGACCAAGCTGAGAGGCAGGGAGGGCGCTGTGAGCGGTAGCCTGGCAAAGGAGTGAAGGTGGAGCATGTGCTGTGGTGGAAGGGCTGAGGAGTGGAGGGGCTGGGATGGAGGGGGAGGGGCATGCTCAGCTCAACACTCCTGTGCACACACCAGGTACACGCACGTGTGTGCAAGCACAGACCCCTCCTAGAGCTGGAGAGAGGCCATTGCCCAAAGGCAGCTGTCCAGGTGAGCGAGGGCTCTGGCCCCCGACATCTTTCTCTCCCCACCCCTGACTCTAGGAATCATCTTCAACTCAGCTCCCCGCTGGAAGCCCAGGGCTCATGAGAAAACCCATGAGGAGGAGTCGTTTGTGGGACTTTGGGGAGCCCCCAGGCTAAGGATGGCAATAGGGGACCAAGGTCTTCTTATAAGCACGTCTAGAGTCAGAGGGCTGAATGTGGTGAGGATTGCAGATCCGAGAGCAAAAATCAAAGGTGCGTGCGAAAGCTGGACCCTGGAAATCGCCGACAGGGCGGTGCTTCTGCTGCTCAGTCCTATTGCTCTGAATGCCCGAATCCTCTGAGCGCCACAGGCTGCTGCCACCTACTGCCCCTCGGACCACTGCATCCTCATCTCCTGGGGGCCCCCAAACTCAGCACGTTAAAACTCAACTCGCCTCGCTAGGGCCACTGCCAGCCCATGCTTGTGCGAACTAGGGAAAGGTGCCCCCTGTCTTCTGGGTGGACATAGCCCCTGTCAGCCTCAGCCCTCAGAGCCCAGGCTGGATGTCAGCTCCCACTTGTCCATTTGGAGAAACAGCAGGACACCTACTCACCAGCCCTGCGGGCCGGCCCCCCCGTGTCTCTTCCACCTGGAATCCGTATCACAGTGTTACTGCACACCCCCCACCACCCAAACTGAAATCCATTCCCCCTGCCCCAATAGCTGATGGGGTCTCCAAGTCCCATCTATTCTAGATAACTCTTAAATTCATTCTCTGCACACTCCCACCCCTGCCAGCTCTCACAGCCACCACCATTGCCCTTGTTCTGCCTGGCCTTTGTCAGGTCCTCTATGAGCTTTTAGAATAACTTCCTAAGTCCCCTGGCCTCCTGTCTCCCCTCCCTCTGCCCTTTCTTCTGCCTGGCTGCCAGAAAGCTCCTTCCAAAACACTCTGTGATCCCCTCGCTCTTGCTGAAAGAGACATCTGCTGCCACCCCATCATCACAGGGAAAATCCTCACTTCCTTGACTGGGCACTCACATCCTCTGCCACCTGTTCCCGTCCTGCCTTCCTTGTCTGTCCTGCCTCCACACCACCCCCACTTCCACCTACCCCGCCCCCCCCCATGCTCCAGCCACAGAGCAACACTTGCATTCCCTCAACAGGCTGAGATCTTTCCCACTGCCATGGCTTTGCACAGATTGCTCTCTCTATCTGGCATGTTTTTGGCATAGACTGAATGTTTGTGTCCCCTCCAAATTCATATGTTGAAATCCTAACCCTTAATGTGATGGGGCCTTTGGGAGGTGATTAGGTCATGAGGGTGGAGCCCTAATGAATGGGATTAGTGCCCTTATAAAAGACCCCACAGAGCTCCCTCCCCTCTTTGGCCATGTGAGGACACAGCAAGGAGATGACCCTCTGTAAACCAGGAATCAGGCCCTCACCAGACACCACGTCTGCTGGCACCTTGATCTTGGATTTCCCAACCTCCAGAACCATGAGAATTATCATCCCCCCAGTTCATGGTATTATAGCAGCCCGAATGAACTAAGACACTTCCATCCTCACTCAGTCTCCTCCTGGTGAGCATTCTTCAGGATGCAGCTCTTCACCAAATCCCCCCAACTAGGACTGATACCCATCCTGTGCTCCCAGAGGTCTTTCCACAACCTTCTTAGTCCACACCCACTTCCACTTGCCATGGTTACTTCTTAACATGTTTGCTGTCTCCCCTACCACACACCACACACTCTAAGAACAAGGGTAGTTTCCCACCCATCTCTGTCTCCCTGGGCCTAACAGCAACACACTCAGTCCAAGCTAAATAAATATTAGCTGGATATCTGAGTAAATCAATGAACCACTTGGTTCATCTTCCCAAGCCCCTAGGAAGAGGAGGGCCAGTGTGCTAAGGTGCCCTCCGAGGGGTGGCGTCTGGAGGACATTCGTTAACGTTGGGAACCTGAGCAATACAATTGTTTACTCTGTATTCTTCCTTCTTTGCATGTGACAAAGAAAAAGAGAGAAGCACAAATGAAAATGTCAGGTGGGTCCTACAGATGACCAGACCAAAGAAGGAACTTGCCATTCATTTCAAGAGAGACTGGTATCTACCCCACTCACATCTCTATCCAAAATTGAGTTTATCCTAACTTAAGAAAGGATTGTCAGGTGCAATCTTCAAACCAGAAGTCTCCAGATAGCCCCGTAAATACCAGCCCACCAACATCTTATAAGGATTTACCATGTTGGTCTTTGTTGTACATAATCTAAAACACCTTTCCAGTGCTTCTCGGAAGGCATCTTTTGCTGAAAAGCAGAGAGGAAGGCAGACCATGTTCCCTAAGGGTGGTTTTGCACTGATACCAAGACCCAAAACAAAGAGAATGAAAATGTTGTTCCATTTGATAAAGCCTCACTGCAGGGACTTCCCTGGTGGTGCAGTGGTTAAGAATCCTCCTGCCAATGCAGGGGACACGGGTTCAATCCCTGGTCCAGGAAGATCCCACATGCCACAGAGCAACTAAGCTCCTGCACTACAGCTACTGAGCCCACGTGCCACAGCTACTGAAGCCCGCGCACCTAGAGCCCGTGCTTTGCAACAAGAGAAGACACCGCAATGAGAAGCCCGTGCACCACAACCAAGAGTAGCCCCCGCTCGCCGCAACTAGAGAAAGCCCGCGCACAGCAACAAAGCCCCAACACAGCCAAAAACAACTAAACAAATAAATAAATAAATAAATTTTTAAAAAAAATCTCACTTCATTTACTATCATGAAGTATCTGTTTGAAGTCGAGACAAGTTCTAGATAAGTCCTTCATTGAGAAACCAGGAAAAAAGGGGAGGGGGGTGAGAAAGCAGCCAGAGTGGAACTCTGATTATAGAGTCATTAATTAAGACCATGACAGTTCACAGAATTGCCTTTGATTGGAAAAATAGATGACTGCAGAATTAAAGGCTTTGGGGGAAATCTTTTCATGCTTAAGGAGAGCCAAAACTTACTTCAAGGATTTTAAAATTAAGGCACTATTAAAGCTAAGGCGTTGGTTGTGACCAGAAGACCCTGTCAATTTAATCAAAATCTTATGGGGAGGAGGGGGACAAAGTAAGTGACCCGTTTTGTTTCAAAGCCCTGTACAACTATCTGATTCCACGCACAGGCTTTTTTTAGGCTGGCCTGGACACCCTCACAGAGCCACCGAGAGGGACCCCGCCATGGGGTCTTGGCGGGGAAGCAGCCCCCAAGTCCAGCGTGCACCTCTCGGTGCTATCCAGACGCTGCTACCCACCTGGTGTGAGGGTGGGGCTCAGGGTGCAGCACCAGCCTGGTCCCCCCCGAATCTCTCCCTGGGTCCCCACTGCCATCTCCTGGCCCTCCAGCAAGCATCCAGGCCCAACAGAACCCCAGCTCAGACACTTACTACAGGGTGCTTTGGGCAACTTTCTTAACCTCCCTGAACTTCAGTTTCCTTCTCTCTCTGTGAGGTGGAAAGAATACTCTCACCCAGGGTCACTAGGAAAATCCATACCTCTACACATTCATATCAACAATATCTGAAAAGAACCGGGCCTATGGAAGCTCCATGTGTATTGGTTCTCTTCCTCACTTCCTCTCTCCAACCCTTCCCTAAGTGACCTTCAGAAAAGATGGTTCTAGAATGCAGATCATATCATTGCCCTCCAGGACTTTGCAGAGGGTGCCAAGGATTTAGACTTGACCTCACTTTGAGCCTGAGGCTCAGACCAAAAGGCCCTCTTGGCCTCACCCCTTGCCCTGCCTGCTCTCCCTCAAACACCTGCCATGGCTCCCGACTGCCTACAGAATAAAGTCTGAACTCTCTTTGAACTGGCATTTTTCGAAGCCCTTCATGAACTGGCCTCAAACTACCCTTCTGGAATCATCTCTCACTGCTTCCTTCTTTACCAGCACGTATCCCAGAGCAAGCCATATACACAGGGTTGGGAAATTGCATGAGCTAAGATGCAACAGTGCATGGCTCAGTGCCCAGGACCCAGAGGACTTGGGGAGACAGATAAGTGAACCCACAGATACAAGCAGCGTGACACCTGCATGGAGTGTGTAGGCAGTCCCAGGAGAGGGGCTGGCTGCTAGACCAGCCTGCGGCAGTTAAAGGCGTCTCAGAAGAGCCCGATGTGAGCTAAGACCTAGGGATGCGTAGGAGTTCACCCGAGAGAAAGTGGGGACAGTGTACCGAAGGGAAAAGGAGGAGCAGAGGCAGAGAAGATGTGGGCGAGGGCAAGAGATGAGGCCAGTACAGCTGGACCAGCACAGACACATCATTAGGGGCTTAGTGGGCCAAAGCTGTCCCATTGCAGAGGATGGAGCCCCCCGGAGGAGTTTCAAGAAACAAGGGACAAGAAATAATCAGGTTTGCATTTTAGGAACATTTCTCTGGCTGAAGATGTAGAGCAAACAGGCGCAGGGAAGGTGAGAGGCTGGGAAACCAGTTCAGAGGCTCTTGCAGAAGCCTGACTAGAAGTGGAGATGGTGACGAGGGAGCAGATTAGAGAGAATCCCCCAAACTGTCTGCCCAGTTAGAGCTGCATTGCCCAACGCAGTAGCCACCAGCCGCTTGTGGCTGTTGAGCTCTGGTGATACATCTGGTCCAAAGTGAGATGGCCTACACATCTGGCATACACAACAGATTTTGAAGAGTTAGTTCAAAAAAAATTTGTTTAATATTTATTTTGTTTATTTATTTATTTATTTATTTTTTTTTTTTGCCTGCGTCACTTCTTCATTGTGGCACGCGGGATCTTCGTTGCGGCACGCGGGATCTTTTTGTTGTGGCGCGTGGGCTTCTCTCTAGTTGTGGCGCGCGGGTTTTCTCTCTCTAGTTGTGGCGCATGGGCTCCAGAGCGCGTGGGCTCCAGAGCGCATAGGCTCTGTAGTTTGCAGCACGCGGGCTCTCTAGTTGAGGCAGGCAGGCTCAGTAGTTGTGGCACGCGGGCTTAGTTGCCCCGCAGCCTGTGGGATCTTAGTTCCCCGACCAGGGATTGAACCCACCTCCCCTGCACTGGAAGGCGGATTCTTTACCATTGGACCACCAGGGAAGTCCCTAGTTCAAAATTTTAAAAAGAATGTAAAATAGGGGCTTCCCTGGTGGCGCAGTGGTTAAGAATCCACCTGCCAATGCAGGGGACACGGGTTTGAGCCCTGGTTCGGGAAGATTCCACATGCCGCGGAGCAACTAAGCCTGTGCGCCACAACTACTGAGCCCACGTGCTACAACTACTGAAGCCCACACACCTAGAGCCCGTGCTCTGCAACAAGAGAAGCCACCGCAATGAGAAGCCCACACACTGCAACGAAGAGTAGCCCCCGCTCGCCGTGGGAAAAACCATGTGCAGCAACGAAGACCCAATGCAGCCAAAAATAAATAAATAAAATAAAATAATTTTTAAAAAAGAATGTAAAATATCTCACTAATAACTTCTATATTGATTCTACGTTGAGATTATATTTTTGAGATACTGGGCTAAATAAAAGTGTTAAAATTAACTCTTCGTATTTCTCTTAAATGTTTTTTTTTTCTTTTTTCTCTTTTCTCTCTTAAATGTTTTTAATGTGGCTATTAAAAACTCAAAATCACGTCTAAATCTTACATTCTATTTCTATTGGGTGGTGCTGGATTAGCGGGACCGTGGAGGGGGAGGGGGTGCCTACAATGACTCTGGGTATCTGCTCAGGAGACTGAGTGATGATTAGGGTGATAGCGGGTACCACAAGCAGCCCCCGCTTCCTGGATGCAGGTATGGTCCCAAGCGCCTTGAGCCACGTGCTCTTTTCATTCCTCCCAACAATCTAATGAGGTGGATGCCAATGTTATCTCCATTTTACAGATGGGAAAACTAAGACACAGAGAGGTCACAGGCAGAGCAGGGATGTGGAGCCAGGCAGTCTGACCCCAGGGTCCAGGCTCTTAGTCACAACCAATACTGCACTTCTAGAAGTCCCATGAACGGAGGCTGGGAACGGGGCGGCAGGCTGGCAGGGTGAGAGAAAAAAGGAATTCATCTGGGGATGCGTTGAATGTGGATATGCCTCTAGGATATCCAAGAAGGATATTTCACTGGAAGGACAGGCCTGGAACTCAGGGGGTAAGTCCACCCTGGGGATGGAAACTACAAATCACTGCGCAGATCATGACGAGAGAAACAGCAGGGTAACTCTCCACACAGCCTGTCCTGAGCCCCTTCCTTCCTCCCTCACCCCCTAATGGCCCACCTCCGACGTATACAGGATCATCGATTTGCTGATTCATTTGACAAATATTTATTGAGTGCCTAGGACATGCCAGGCCCTTAAGTGGGACCTCCAGTCATTATGTGCTTCACAAGATGATGCAATAACAGCATCATCCACGGAGAATCCCTGTCTCAGAAAGACATGGAACCTCAATCTCATGAAGCCTCTACGTTTAACCGTGAATTTATTGGAAATACGGGAGACAGAGGAACATGTTAAACAATACCAGAGGGAAGCAATCAGCCAAGTCCAAATGCAGGACGTTCACCAGGCCAGTTGACCTGGTTTCTCCCAAACACAAAGGGCATGAA
Source organism: Balaenoptera physalus (assembly GCF_965194825.1). NCBI lineage: Eukaryota > Metazoa > Chordata > Mammalia > Artiodactyla > Balaenopteridae > Balaenoptera > Balaenoptera physalus. Next base: position 85,335,857 of record NC_138898.1, read on the forward strand.
GGAAAAAAAAATAAGGTGATTAAATTAGATCAAAATTTAGATGAAAGAGACTTAACCAAATGCTATGGTATCCTGGATTGGATCCTGGGACAGAAAAAAAGATATTAGTGGGAAAAAAACCTGATGGGGGCTTCCCTGGTGGCGCAGTGGTTGAGAGTCTGCCTGCCAATGCAGGGGACGCGGGCTCGAGCCCTGGTCTGGGAAGATCCCACATGACGCGGAGCAGGTGGGCCCGTGAGCCACAACTGCTGAGCCTGCGCGTCTGGAGCCTGTGCTCTGCAACAAGAGAGGCTGCGATGGTGAGAGACCCGCGCACCGCGATGAAGAGTGGCCCCCGCTTGCCACAACTGGAGAAAGCCCTTGCACAGAAACGAAGACCCAACACAACTAAAATAAATAAATAAATAAATAATTAAAAAAAAAAAAAAGTTCTTCAAAATTATAAAAAAAAAAAAAAAACCTGATGAAATCTGAATTAACTCTGAAATTTAGTTAATAGTAATGTATTCATGTTAATTTCTTACTTTTGACAAATGCACCATGATTGCCTAAGACATTAACATTGAGGAAAACTGTGTGAAAGGTATACAGGAACTCTTGTACCAGCTTTGTAACGTCTTTATAAATCTAAAATTATTCCAAAATAAAAAGGTTTTTATTTAAAGAGAGACGGGCTTTAAAAGTAGAAGAACCAAATACAGTGGATGGCCCTTGTTTGGATGCTGGTTTGAACAAATCCATTGTAAAAACGTCTTTACGACAATCGGGGAAATTTGAATATGGACTGGATATTAGATGATATTTCTCAGGAATCGTTGTTCATTTTATTAGGTGTGATAATGACATGGTGGTTATGTTTTTTAAAAAGCCCCTATCTGTTAAACACATGTATGTACCGGTGAAATGACATGATGTCTGGGATTTACTCTAAAATACTCCGGAAAAGAAAAGTGGTGATGGTAGATAAAATGGGGGCGAATATGGTTGATATTTGTTAAAGCAAATGATGCGTATATATTTAAGTTGTCCATATTGACAAGTTAAGAAGAGGAAGGAAGCGGGGAGGAGGGGGGTGGAGGGGGAGGGGGAGGGGAAAGAAGAGGAGGAGGAGGAGGAGAAGGAGGAGGAGGTCTGTTAATGGGTTTAGAGGCGTCCCTCTGAGATGGAACAGTCTGGTCATCAGCTTGCTTTGTTTCCCTGATCAAGACTCACTGCCACTCCCAATGCAGGGGGCCCGAGTTCCATCCCTGGTCAGGGAATTAGATCCCACATGCATGCCACAACTAAGAGTTCGCATGCCGCAACTAAGGAGCAGGTAAGCCGCAACTAAGGAGCCTGCCTGCCGCAACTAAGACCCGACGCAACCAAATAAACAAATAAATATTTGTTTTTAAGTCTGCTTTTAAAAAAAAAAGAAGACTCATTGCCAAGCCACCAAGTGACACACATCCTACCCTAATGATGGCACCAGCAAGGTAGCAGGACAGGGTAGCAGCAGGGAGTTGGGTCCTGGCTTCACACAGCCTACATTCAAATCCTGGATGGCCTCAAACAGTCCCTGTACCTTGGTTCTACCTTCTATAAAATAGTAATGAAGGTAATAATAGTACCTACCTATGAGGTTGTTGAGAATTTTAAAGGAGTGGATAGGTGCAAAGTGCTTCAAGTTGGGTGTGGCACCCAGTAAGGACTCAGCACATGTCAGCTGATTTCATTACCATTAATACACGTTCCCCAGCCACTATAACCCGGTGACCATCGTGTTCCTGTCTCCCGCTCCCCAGCCTCTCCTGGACTTTGTAACGTATCCCACATGAATGCTAAGAACTGCCTCAAGTTGTTTGGCTAGAACTGTGCCTTTTAGTTTTCACATGCTCCTAATCAGAAACAATTTGATTAATGCCCTTCACCATCTTGAGAGTCTTCAGATGGGTCAAAGACATCTCTTTTCAAGTAAGAATTTGCCAAACTCTCTGGCCTTTCCTTATAACTAGCTGATGACAGAAGCGATGTGATGGTGATCCTTGGTGATTCATTTGCCTGGGGGAGAGGGGACCTCATGTCCCGTGGCACCAGACTCTCCCGCCGTCTGTGTAGGAGTGAGCACGCCTTTGATTTATGATCTGCTCTGCTGTCCTGCAGCCCAGCGTCCTGTCCAGCCTTTGCAAGACAGCTGTGCCGTGAGCTGCAAGACATTGAAAGGAATCCTTTGCTGACCCATCCTCATCCGAGCACACTTGCTCTTTGCAGGGCAGGTATGTAACTAGTCAGTTTACACGTGACGGCATTACACAACACAATCAAGCCTCTTTCTGGCTCCTCTTGTGGTTCTAATTTGTAGTACTCTTAAGTGCCTTTCTTAGCAATTTTTCATGCCTATGGAGAAAGACCATTCCACGAAAAAGCGTTACCCTGGAGTTGGCCCAGGTTTGCACAGTTCTAAGAATCTGATGGTGATGGAGCCCTTCCCAGGTACCAGGAACTGAGCTGAGTGCCTGGGGTGGGTTAGCACATTTGTCCTCAAAACAGTCCTACAAAGCAGGTGCTGTTATTATGGCCATTTTACAGGCAAGGATACCGAGGCACAAAGCAGTTCAGTAACTCGTCCAAGGTCACCCCTCTGGGAAGTTATGGAGCCAAGCTTTGAACTCAGACCGTCCAGCTGCAGAGCCCAAACTCCTTGCAGCACTGCTTTGCACAGCAACTCACCCAACAGGGACAGCCAGGGACTATAAAGTTCCTGTCTGATTTGTTGGGATGTTTTTCTGATGGCTACTGAACTGATTGGATCAAACCATTTTGTTGTTGATGATGGTAATGATGCTGTTTGGTTTGTTTGTTTGGTGGGTTGGTTGGTTGTTTTCCCTGACTGAATTAATTCTGGCTCTGATGTGTCAAGCATCTTCATGTACATTATCTCATTTTATCTTCCCAATTATCCCATGACATGCAGATTACTATTCCTATCTTACAGAGGCTCAGACAAAGACTTATGCTTACCCAAAGTCATATTACTAGTGTTTAGACAGAGTGCACAAAGCTGAGCTGCCAGTGGCTATGGGAGAGGGCCTTCGGCTCATAGACTAGAGCACATGATCCTGACCTCCAAACTTCCAGCAAGAGATTCAAAGAGAAAAGCTGGAGGCGAAACAGAGCAGGACTCTCCCAAGGCACCAATGGGAGGACAGCTACAGGAAACCTGTCTTCTCCTCATGCTTCCTGACTTGCAGTCACCATGACAGGAGGAAAACCATCTTCCCTTCCAAAGCTTGCTATGAAGATTGATTAGATACCAGAGGCAAAGTGCTTTGAAGGGCACTTTGATGGAGGAAACACCCTGTGTTTGTGTTTGGCTTGATTCCCAAGGGACCTCAGACAACGCTTAAGGCCATTGAATGGATCTGCTCTGGTGGCTGGGCTGCTTTGTGTGAGAAAGGAATTGTTTCCCAAAACATGTCTCCTGGAAGGGCTGCCAAAGTCACCAGGCTCTGCTCCACACCCAGGCAAGTCTTCCTTCAGCCTGGCCATCACGCGAGGAAAAGGAAACTCACACAGTCAGTTCCACCACGGGCTGGTCCATGAAGTGTTGACACGTACTAAGACATCAAAGTGTGCCTTTGGAGAAAACAATTACCAAATGTTTTAGAACATGACTCCAATATGTAAATTTTATTGGGAGGGAAGAAGAAGATGAGATCAGTGGATGAGACACAGTATCAAACCACAGAATCAGGATGGAAGGAGCATCTCAGGACACTTAGTCCAACCACATCCATGGTCTATTCCTCCTCTCCCAGCCAAGGAGTCAACAGCTTGTATCTGAATACCTTACCCACTGGGCAGGTGGTATATGAATTACTAGCTGATGATAAGTAAGAGAAGAAACACATTATAGAAGTTAGCCAATGTTTTCAACATAAATTTTCCTATCCCAAGCCATAGGTATCGTTAGTTTGGGAACTTTGAAAGCTGATTTTATAATATACTCTGTGGATGACACTGAAGGAAAACAGGGGCTGTCATGCACTGCTGGTGGAAATGGCACAATCTAGGTAGAGGTCAAATTAGCTCTATTTATTCTAATCAAAAAGTGCACATATCCCTGGTAATCCAGTGGTTAAGACTCTATGCTTCCACTGCATGGGTCACAGGTTCGATCCCGGTCGGGGAACTAAGATCCCACATGCCATGGGGTGTGGCAAAAAAAAAAAAAAAAGTGTGTATACCCTTTGACCCACTTCTGGGAATTTATCCTACATATATACCAGCGCATGTCAGAAATGAGATGCACATAGTGTTTGTTATTCATTGCAGCACAGTTTGCAATGGTATCATGATGGAAACCACCAAGTGTACATCAAAACAGATCTGGTTAATTAAAGTATGGTACATCTACATGGCAGAATACTGTGCAGCTGTAGAAAAGAAGACAAAAGCTCTCATTACACTGATATGGAAAGATCTCCAGGCTATACTGCTAAGTGAAGAATAGAAAAGCGTGGAGGAGGATATATAGAGCATGATGACTTTTGCGCAATAAAGGGAGAAATAAGGCCATATACTAATATTTGCTTATATGGGGAAACAATGCAAGGTGCATGAGAAATCAAGAAAAGTGGTTCTATATTTGGGAAAGGGGTTGCAGAGTGGGGGGGATGGGAACAGGTGGGAAAGAGACTTCCTCCGGATTTTTCTTTTTCTAACATTTTTATTTTTAACCATGTGAATGTGTTACCTATTTAAACACACAAATAAACATAAATAAAACAAAATTTAGCCTTAAGTTTTTTGGGAGAAAGTTGGTGAGCAGATGGTAGAGAGTCCCATTTAAGCCAAGGTCTCCTGAGCTTTCTCTTCTCCATCCCCCTCCGTAATCCAGCCTTCCAGCTCAGGGATCCACCCCTGCTTTGGAACGCTCCATTCCCTCCCCACAGGGAGAGGAGACCTTGCTTTTCTCTCCCTTCCTGGGTCTTGCATCTCCAGGGCCTCAGACCTTGTGCACAGGCTACTGAAGCACTGCCAAGGCCAAGGGGAGGACTGCGCGCGCGCTGGTTCCCAGGCTGAGGAAGGCTATTGTGGGCAGGGGGTTTCCTACTTCAGTTTCTCTATCAACCAGCGTTGCAGCTAATTTCCTTCCTAATTATTTAAGAAGCAAGCACATCTCTCCAAGTCAAATAGCAATTGTTTCAGGAGACAACGTGATCTAGTCTCATAGGAGGAAAAAAATGTTCCTCCTGTCTCTTGGGAAATGATGACCTGGCATTATCCTGCTAGGGCACCTTGGATGCTTCTGCTGCCTGGCCTGCAGGGCAGGTGCTGCCACGAGGAAACAGCTGTTCCCAGCTCCTCTTCCCCGCGTAGGGTGCCACGCAGTACCCCCCAACGAGGGTCTTCCTGACCCCAGCTCTCCCACCTCTAAAAGAGGGACTGAAAGACTTTTTCTGCACTCCATCACACAATAATTACATCTCCAAATACAACCTATTAACACAAGGTTTACCTGATTACTGATATAAAATAAAAAATCGTGATTCAACTGTATTGAGAGGATGCGGAGACAACAGGTGGAGGTGGTAACAAGAGAGCTAATACTGGGACTTCCCTGGAGGTCCAGTGGTTAAGACTCCGCGCTTCCACTGCAGGGGGCACGGGTTCAATCCTCGGTCAGGCAACTGAGATCCCGTGTGCCACGTGGTGTGGCCAAATTAAAAAATATATGTGAAAAAAAAAGAAAGCTAATACTTCACATATTATCATAACAGAAAAGTCAATCAATACACAGTCTAAAACTGATATATTGAGAAAAAAAGCAGTGTAAGCATAAAAATTTTGTGTTATAGAGATAACTGCCAAAAGAAGTGGGTGGAAGTGGTTGTCTGGGTGACGGGTAGGGGGACAGTGTGGGGAACGCGCTGAGAGGTGAATTCTCACTATTTTTCATTACAGATTTTAAAAAACACATACGGATATTCCTTTCATACATTGTTTTAGCTTAAAAATTAAATGTAAATAAAAGAGAAAAAAAGGTTTAAATATACAGTATTAAAGGAACAAGTAAATCCTTCAATCCATCCATACCAAGCGGGAAAAACAGTCTATAAAAATAATGACCTTTATTGAAAGTCAAAAGGTACATTTTATGATATGTTAACTACTATTAAGTGATGGGCTTTTGAATGAACCATGTGCTTCTGATGCTTCAACATCCAGGGCATTGCTGACTCTGGAGAGACTACCCATCCCCGGACTAGCTAATTCCTAGAGACTGTAAGCCACAGGCCTGCCTCTGAGCATGCTTTTCATATGCAAACCAACCAATCCGGAGCCCACATCCCAACCACCTCCTTTCTCTCAAACTCTGGACCACTATCCCCCTGCCCTAATCACCTGAGGGCCAGGTGCCAGGCAACTAGGGACAGCGCCTACATCCCAGAGCCCCCTGAAATTATTCAAACCAGCCAATCCTAATCCTGCTGGCCCTGCCTTACCCTCTCCTTCCTACAGAAACCACAATAAAGGCTCCTGCCCACAATTTTCTCTTGCTCCCTCTGTCCTTCCACTGACCCTGGTGCTTCCCCATGTGGTCCCCCATGGGGTGCTGTGCACCCTCCTCTTAGGAATTGTGAGAACAAACTATCTTTCCAATTGCAACCATCTCCTGATCTGTTGGCCTCACCAGACCTGAATAATAAAGACGACATTTCAAAACAGCTTTATATGAGGGTGGCATTCTTTCAGAAAAGAAGGCTCTAGAATCATCTTGGTTAAATTTCAGATTAAAGTCTGGCCCCGGAAGAGACAATGCATCAAATCTGAAACTGCATTAGGAAAGTAAATCTTTCCATGAATACATAAATGTTGCACACTCCATAACACAAACCTTCTAAGCAATCCACAGGTGTGTCACAGTGTTTCCCAGGCATCGTCAGCTACAGTTTCACATGCCTACATGATCTAATTTGCTCCTAAACAAAATCTCAGCGTGGGAGGTGAGTTAATGAAGACTTCTTTAGGTAATGAATGTGGCTGGAATTTGCAGCTACCCGTTGACTGGACAGTAGCCTTCATTTCAAGCAAACAGAATCTGGAGCAAACTAAGTCGAGAAAGCAGGAAATTAGCTAAGTTCAGCAAGAGTGAAAAAACTCTCTATGAAGAAATTTCAACAGGAATATATCATGTGTTAGTCAAGGCATTAACTTATTTGCAATAAGTTAAACATATAAATGCTCCCTCCTCTAAAAGGAGGGGGGAGGGGTACAGCAAAGGTAGATTAGTGCTCAAAAGGTACGATCAATATAGTGGGAAAACTCTTGTGATCAAGGGCATGGAAAGAGTGCATCAAAAACATCACAAGTGTTATAAAGATCTGAGAGTGTTACAAATGATGGTAATTGCCAGATATCAACCACCTAATGTACCAGGAACTGGGCTAGATTGCTTGTACGTCTTATCTCATTCAATCCTCCAAAAGACCCTATAGGATTGGTCTAGGAACGCCATTTCACTGGGTGAGACACTAAGGTTCAGTGTTATCTATTGCTACATGACAAATTACCCCAAAACTTAGCACCTTAAAGCAACAATAAACATTTATTATCTCAGTTTCTGTGGGTCAAGAGTTTGGGAGTAGCTTAGCTGGGTGGTTCAGGCTCAGAATCTCTCGCAAGGTTGTAGGTAAGATGTTGGCAGAGCTGCAAGTCATCTGAAGGCTTGACTGGACCAGGAGGATCCACCCAGGATGGCTCACTCACACGGCCAGCAGGTCGATGCCAGCTGGTAGGCAGGAGGCTTCAGTCTCTCACCCCATGCGGCTCTCCACAGGGTAGCTTGTGTCCTTAAGACACGGCAGCTGGCCTGCCCCAGAACGACTGATCAAAGAGAGTGGAAGACAGAAGTTACAGTGTCTTTTTATGACCCAGCCTCAGAAGTCACATATCCCTCACTACCCTGTTGGTTACACAGGTCAGCCCTATTCAGTGCAAGAGGGACTACGCAAGAGCACGAAAACCAAGAAGAGAGAGTCATGGGGCCATCTTGAATGCTGGCTCCCACTGAGCCCAAGAGTATAAGTAATCTTCTATGGATCACGCAGTTACTTTCAAATCCCGGCTTACTCCGAAATCAGCGCTCTTTCCACCACACAGCTGCCTCCCCAAAGCCTGCATGCAGGACACTGCCAAATGAAGACAAAAGGTCCTAGTTATGCCACATCCCTGTTTCATTGTTTTTGCCAAAAGTTTTATCTTCAACCCCCTGGGAATTTTTTTTTAATATATATTGAAAGCATAGCTCAGGCTTTCTAATGGCAATTGATGAAAAATAATTTTATCTTATTGACTTTTCCCTAAACCAAACTTGCTGAACCTTATCCTTGGCTAGAGCTTTTTAAAAGACAATAATAAAAATAAGGGATGCCTGCATTAATAGAAGACAAAATACTTCCAGGTTACAATCCATTTTGTGATCATTCCTATCTTTGAGAGTTCATCCGAATATGTTCAAATCTCTATGTTGTAGGAGGAGGTGATTGAAGGGCATTTTTATTCCCTTGAATAACAGGAAATCCATCATTTACTCTTTAGTAATAAAAACTGCATGTGTAAGAATTGGGACCATGGAAGGTCAACTCAAGTTAAAGATTTTATGACAGGGAGGTTATACTAAATCTTTTCAACAATTTATAGAAAGGATTTGAAATATGTCAAATGTATTTCTTTAAGTTTTTTCAAGTAAGAGGTTTTATTGCATCAAGTCACAGAATCAGGAGAAAAATTACTCTTAGGTCATCCAGGTCTGGTCCCTGCCAATGTCATATTGCTCCCTTCAGGACCAAAGGCTGGGTATTAAGCCATCTGAAGTCAACTTCTTCTAATTAAAATGAAAGTCATAAAGCAAAGTATTTCAGTAATCTACTATAATAATAATCCCATATTTATATAGTACCTATATCCAAGAAATGTAAAGCAATTCACAATTTTTATTTCTCTCACCTGGAAACAAAAACTAAAGCCCCCAAGGCAAGTATAAGGGAACTTTCATTAACTTACATATTTATAGAATAAATGAATGTGCACGTGTATGTATGTCTGCATGCGTGTGTGGGGAGAGAGGGAGACGGAACTGAAATTTATTGAGCACCTACTGTGTACCAGGCTTTGAACTGGGTCCAGTGGACCCAAATATGAATAAGACTCTTCAAAGAAGTCACAGGTTGTTAAGGGATGTAGCATCTCCCAGTAAGGCTCAGGAAACACAGGCGCTGAGGAAGCCCTGACTCTGGACCCGACACAGCTGTTGCAGACTGAGAGGCAAAGCCATTTCTGTGCACAGAGGAGACACAGCATCTTTTCATACAGAAAGGAGAACCACTGCAAAGCCTCATGGTTCCTGCCTCCTCCCTGACATCAATTTAGGGTATGGACTCATCACGTGCCTTTTAGTAATAGCTCCAGTCGTGAATTAAAATGAGATTATATTTGGAAAAGCACAAAGTGAAAAGCACAATACAGGTTGGTCTCCCCATCTAGACTTGAGCTCCATGTCTTGAGCAAGATGGTAAGATAGTAAATGTATAGGAGTCTACACATTTTTCAAAACTCAAAGAAGACTTAAAATAGGTATACTCTATTATATGTAAATTATAACTAAATAATGTTAATTTTTTTAAAAAGGACAGACTCAACCAGAAAAGCATATGCTCTTCCCTCTTCTTCTTTCCTTAATTGCAGGCATGATGCCTGGAGGCACAGCAGCCATCTTGTGACTATGAGGTAACAAGCATGAGGACAAAGACTAAACCTTAGGACAGCAGAGAAAAAAAGGTGTAAAGAACCTGGTTCATGAGGCCATTTTTGCGCTGCCGTACCATCTCTAGACTGTCAACCTTCACACTGGAATATAGTTTTGTTATTTCAGTCAAATTAATTCACACCCAAAATACAAAGCCCCTCCATCCAGATTATTTCCACTCCATCTTCATTTTTCATCAACTGAGAATGCATCACTCCTCTTCCTCCAGAACCCCAATCTAAGGATTCAAGCACATAATCTTCAAAGGTGCATTGTGAAAACAGGGGCCTACCCAAATGCCAGGGGATACAAGTTCTCTGAAGACTCATGTCTCACTTGACCCGAGATGAGCAAACAGCACGCTCTTCAAAGAAATTCTCCCTCTCTCCCTCTTCAATTTCATGACTCTTTGATAACTTCCAGGTGATGTGCTTAAGTTCTACAGAAAGGGACTAGACTCTGGGAGACACGCAACACCTATTGTCAGCCTTTAAAGCCTCAGCCAAAACTGGATAGAGTCACCTTTTAGCAACCTGTTACAGATCTCTATGTATTTAGAGCCTTGTAGAATGGGGATTTATGAGATGTATGGAGAAAAATATTGAACGATGCATCCCAGGTTGTAATCATAGCCTCTCCGTTGGGAGTTTACTCACTGTCTGTCTCTGCACTAGAATGAAAACTTCAAGCGGTAAAGAGGGAAAGGGAGAGGTCAAGGGTGAGGTAAGGGAGCCAAACAAAAAAGAAAAAGGAGATTGCACCAAAAGAAAGTAAACGCATGATCATATTTAGCCATTTTTACAAAGCTATATGTATGTGTGGTCACGTGTTTAAAGATAGTAAGTGAAAAGTATTTTTAAAAAATGATCAATGACCTCCACCACATCTGATGGTTGATTCTTCCCCTTCCTTGACTTCTCTGGATCTCTTGGAAGCATCTGACAAAATGGATCACTCCCTGTCTTGCAACACCATCCTGACTTGGCTTACATGATGCCATACTCTCCTAGTTTCCTTCCTGCCTCTCTGGACGTTCCTTTTCAGCTTTCTTTGCTAGATTCTCCTCTAAAGAGCAGAGTGTCCCAGGGCACTATCTGTCTACACTTATCTTCTCTGCCAACACTTACCCCCTACATGTTCTCATCTAGTCCCTGGCTTTAATGGCATTCCACATGCTGACTGGTATCTCGTCCAGATTTATAGCTCTAGTCCTCACCTCACACATCAGGTACAGAATCTTATATCCCATTTCTACCTCAACAACTAGCAGGTATCTCAAAACTAATATAACCAAAATAGAACTCTTAATCTCCCACCACAAACCCTGCCCCAGTCTTCCCAAGTCTGGAAATGGCAAACATTATTCATGTCAATGAATAATGACATTCAGAAGTCAATGTCCTGGGACTCATCCTTAACTCCTCTTTCCCTTACATCTAATCCATCAGCAACTCCTGCTACCTCTACCTTCAAAATGTGTCCCAGATCCAACCTCCACTGCTGCCCTAGCCAAACCACCATCATCCCTCTCTTAAGCTACCTGAATACCCTCCTAATTGCCATGTATGCATCCACGCTTGTCCCCTTTGTCCCACACGGCAGCCAGTGACCACTTTTAAACATAAATCAGATCATGTCAATCCACTGCTCAGAATCTTCCATGATGACTTTTTTGGCTGGCCAGTTTCCTAGCCAATATCAACTCCCCATCCCCACCCCCACTCCCACTCTGGGCCCCACTTCTTGGGAAAAGAAATGTGCAAAGCTACAATCTATATTTCCCAGATTCCTTTGCAGTTATGGAGCTTACGTGACACAGTTCTAACCAATGAGACAGAAGGAGAAATCACTGGATAGGGATTCTAAGGAAGTCATTGTTTTCCTGAGAAAAGGGAGTCTGTAGTACTCTATATCTTTTGACCTTTGCTCTTCTCCTTTGTTCCTGCCTAGAAAGCAAATACACAAAGGTGGAGCAGCCAAAAGACGTCAGGAAAGTAAGGAGAAGGCAGCTGCATCAGCCCTTGTATGCCCATCCTTGGATTCCTTGTTAGGTGAGAAAATAATAAATCCCTTATTTGGTTAAGTTGCTGTGGTGGAGTTTCTATGACACATAGCCAAATACAATCCTGGCACAGGCTTCCAATCACCCTTAGAATGAATCCCCGAAGTCTTATACAACCTCTCCAAAAGCATCTCCTACCACTCTCTTCCTTACTCTTCCTGCACCGGCGTCACAGGCCCTCTGGGCCATTTTTGGAACATACCACGTTTATTTCCACCTCAGTGTCTTTGCCCTTGCTGTTCTGCTGGATTGCTCGTACCCTAGATCTTTCACATGCTTTATTTGCGCCCTCTCTTTACTCAGTTTTCTGCTTTAATGTCACCTCTGCACCAAGGTGTTGCCTTGACTATTCCATCCAAAATTGGCTCCTTCACACTCTTTAACTCTTTAGTGATTTATTTTTATTCATAGCGTTTACCAATATCTAAAATTGTCTCTACCTGAGAGTACTTTTTTTATTAACTTGTTTACTTAATATCCATCTACTCCACTGGAACGAAAGCTTCAAGAGGTATGGGCACATCCCCAGTACCTAGAAAAACACACAGCAGGCATTCAAAAGATATTTATTCAATCAATCAGTTAAGGACATCTTGAACTTAAGGCAGACTCTTCCTTACAGTTCACCTTGTTTTTTTGTTTTTTTTGGTTTTTTTTTTGGCTGTGTTGGGTCTTCGTTCCTGTGCGCGGGCTTTCTCTAGTTGCGGCGAGCGGGGGCTACTCTTCGTTGCGCTGCACGGGCTTCTCATTGCAGTGGCTTCTCTTATTGCGGAGCATGGGCTCTAGGCGAGCCGGCTTCAGTAGTTGTGGCTTGCAGGCTCTACAGCGCAGGCTCAGCAGTTGTGGCGCACGGGCTTAGTTGCTCCGCGGCATGTGGGATCTTCCCAGACCAGGGAATGAACCTGTGTCCCCTGCACTGGCAGGCGGATTCTTAACCACTGAGCCACCAGGGAAGTCCCAGTTCACCTTGTATTGCAAAAAAAAGCAGTTTGGTATTGGATTTATTTTGGTTTTGTTGTTGTTCTTGTTGTAGTTGTTATACTAGCACTTTTGGGGGACTAGCGTATTTTGTATTGGCACCCTTAGCATACAATTTCATGGCCTCACCCAAATTTCTGGACCGGCTCCGCCTCCGTAATTTAAAACTGAGCTAGTGACTGAACTCAGCAGCAATGCGTTCAGACACCTGCACCGCCCGTGAACAAGGCCGGGGCATTATCATCCTTTTGGTTTCTCCCAGATTATCCAAATGACGGTGAGTGGTGAACCACAGAGACTGCTTTTCTCCCTGACCTTTTCTAGACTGGGCCAGGGATATGATAAATCCGTTCTCAATGTGGACAGTATCATGCCAGAGTGATATAGGCGTCAGATGCCTGGTTCTAACCCCACCTCACCAGCTACTTGGCCCGTTTGAGCTCTCGGGGTTACGGGGAGGAATAAAGGAGATTTGGGACCCCGCGAGCTCTGCGGGCTCCCCCGCTCACAAGCGAATCTGGATCCGGGTTTTTTACTTCCCTCCTACCCTCTTGCTTTGCCTTGCAGCCCACCTCCAACCCGAAACCCACGCCGCCCACCAGGCAGCCGGCAGACCACCCCAGAGCCCCTCGGACGCCCGACCGGTCCCCAACCCCCGGCAGAAACTCGCCCACTCCCGTCGGCCCCCGCGACCGCTCCCGTCTCCATGGGAACGAAGGCAGCCAACCGGCGCGGCGGCTGGCGCGGCGGCTTCCGCTCCGCCCTGACGGCGGCGAGGACTCTGGCAGCGCCTGGGGCTCCGGCGGGTCTGCGGGCTGCGGGCCGCGATGCTGAAGGCCAAGATCCTCTTCGTGGGGCCCTGCGAGGTGAGGCCTGGGCCGGCGGGGCGGCAAGCGGGGCCCGGGCGGGGGTGGGGCCCAGGAACCGGGAGCCCAGTCCCACCGCGCCCATCCTGGTGTGCGCCGCTGGCTTCACCGTGAACTCGGTGTTCCCAGACCTCGACCCGGTTGTACTAAGGCCCGAAGGCCCAAGGTAGTGAGTGGCGTTATGCAATCAGAGCCTAGATCTCATGACTCTCCTTTGCGCCTGTGGCTGTCCCTAATGAGATATGTCTGTGGAACAAGAAAACCAGGAGGAAAGACTGAACTATTACCTGGTCTTGGAACTATTAGCTTTTCATGTGGGTGGTGATGGCGGGGGATTAAATCTACCTGTGTACTTCACACCGTACACAAGAATAAAATTCAGATGGACCAAAAAGCTAAATGTGTAAAAGAACAACTGTGGAAGTAGTAAATGAATAACTCTCCAACTTAAACACCCATCAGAATTGCCTGGTGGGCAGCTGCACAACTCGCTGGTCCTAGCCCAGGGTTTTGATTCAGTTGGTCTGGGAGGGACCTGAGAATTTGCATTTTGCTGATGCTGGTCGTCCAGGGACCACTTGCTGGGAACCACTGTAGTAGATGAATATATGGAAAGCTATGTTTTTAATCTTGTGACAGGGAAGGTCTTAAACACAACACAAAAATGAAGAAGCCTTAAAAGAAATGACAACAAAGTTAAAGCCAGGGGAAAGTATTAGCAAAATGCATGACAAAGAAAGGATTCATAGGTAGAACATACAGGAAAGTTTAAGAATCAATAAAGAAAAGAGAAGCAACTCAAGATAATGTAGCAAAGTCTGTGTACAAGAAATACAACTGACCAATAAGTATGAAAAGATGCTCAGTCGCACAGTCACAGAACACAGAACAAACAGATGGCACTTATTTGCTCATCAGTTTGGATGAGAAAAGTTTAGAATATTGATAACATGCAGTGTTAGAATGCTTTCAGGGAAAGGAGTATTCTGGGATTGCAATTTTAAATGTGCACAGCTTTTAGCGTGGCAATTACATTTCTCAAAAGCTACTGTAGCTAAAGACTCCTCCACGTTCCCCATGAGTCCTATACAATATTGAACAGATGGAAACACCCTCGGTGCCCATCAATGAGCAAATGTCTGAATAAACTAAGGTACATTCTTACTTTGTGCAGCAGTGAAACAAAATAAGGCAAATCCATGTAAACTGACACAGAGAACTCTCCAAGACATAAACTGTTAAATAGGCAAGTAACAACAATATGCTCGGAATTATGAAAAGCAAAACAAACATAGATATCTTTTTTAAATGGAAATTCTCAAACATATACAAGGGGAGAGAGAACAGTGAACCCTAGTATCCATTACCTAGCTTCAACAACAAAATAATTTCTGCACATACACATCTCCCTCTCCCTCACTACTCTTCTAATTTACCAGCCTTTCTAGTCCTTAAATGTGCCACGTCCATTCCTGCCTGGTGCCTTTGAACTAGCTATTCCCTCTGCTTGGAAGCAGGTAAAGTCACCCAGCGGCAGAGCCAGCACTGAAATCTGTGCTCCCTGCAACCCAGAGCAGGCTGTGCCCACCCAACCAGAGAGAGCCCTCTGCCCTGGTGATCTCAGGGTGGCCGTGGCCTCTACTGCATCCCACCTGGGTCCAAGCTGGCTATTGGAGGGCCTGCTTATGGTTTACTTTTCTGCTCTTCAGCAACGATCTTTCACTGTCTTCATTTTCACAGAGTGGAAAAACTGTTTTGGCCAACTTCCTGACAGAATCTTCTGACATCACCGAATATAACCCAACCCAAGGAGTGAGGTGAGCCCTGACCAATCCGCGTCCCACGGAGTCCCTGACCATCACCCACCCCTGACTTTGGTGCTGGTGGCATCCGCAAAGTATAACGTTTCCTAAGGAGAGGTGCTGCTCTTGTTTTTATGTTTAGGATCCTGGAATTTGAGAACCCACACGTTACCAGCAACAACAAAAGCACGGGGTGTGAATTTGAGCTCTGGGACTGTGGTGGCGATCCAAAGTACGTTTCCTTTAGAGCATTTGTTCCATCAAATGATTCAAAAATCAGCTGCCTGCCAGGCACCTTGGACTTGGGCCTAGCGAGCGCCCTTCCTAGCATGTGTTAGGGGCTCCATCAATTACTGATGACATGCATTGCTCTTGAAACTTTAGTGACTGGGTTATGATATAGTGAGAGGTCATCCATTCATGATTAATACTTAGACATTATTTTCAGAGTCCACAGTTAGAAACCAGAACCATTGCTTATACATGGAATCTAAAAAAAATGGTACGAGTGAACTTATTTACAAAACAGAAATAGAGTCACAGATGTAAAAAACAAACTTATGGTTACCAGGGGGGAAAGTGGCGGGCGGCTGATAAATTGGGAGATTGGGATTGACATATACACACTACTATGTATAAAATAGATAACTAATAAGGACCTACTATATTAGCACAGGGGACTCAATACTCTATAATGACTTCTATGGGAAAAGAATCTAAAAGAGAGTGGATATGTGTATATGTATAACTGAATCACTTTGCTGTATAGCGGAAACTAACACAACAGTGTAAATCAACTATACTCCAATAAAAATTAAAAACAAAACAAATGCAGAAACCAGAGCCACCTACCCTTCACACTGCATCCTTTTCTGCCATGCAGGTTCGAGTCTTGCTGGCCAGCCCTGATGAAGGACTCTCACGGGGTGGTGATCGTCTTCAATGCTGACATCCCAAGCCACCTGAAGGAAATTGAGATGTGGTATTCCTGCTTCGTCCAGCAGCAGTTTTTACAGGATACTCAATGTCTGTTAATTGCACACCACAAACCAGGCTCTGGAAGTGACAAAGGAAACCTGGCTTTGGGTAAGGAGCCTGGACTTCTCCTTTCTGCTGTAGTCTGAAATGCTCTGGGCATTTGTATATTGCCCTGTGTCTTGGAAACCAGCAGCCCTGTGCAGTTAAAGAGCACCTGCTGTGTCCTAGACATTTGTTTTTCTTACCACGTAAATCAGAACTGCTGGGTTGGAAGATCTGCTGTACCATCCAGGCCAGCATGCAGACACTTTAAAAGTAGGCAGACACTAAGAGGGGAAAAAAACCTGGTTTTAGCCACTCATCGGTACTATTAGGGACACTCTTTCCTGACTTGCCTTTAAGCTCCAATTTGCATGTGACACACACCATTACAGAGGTGTCAAAGTGATCATAAAAAACAACACAAAATTCAGAAATGCCTTCTTCTGGTGTAAGAACAAAGAAGGCCTGGAAGTGGCTTGGAGAGCTGTGATCCTGTTGCCGGGTGGCAGTGTGATGAAACCTTTCTCTGTTAAATTGTGTCAAGCAAGGCACAACTTTATTTTTGGACTTGGGAAAGTTAAACAAATTGGCTCCTGTAAGACTCAGGTCCTGGGACTTCCCTGGTGGTCCAGTGGTTAAGACTCCTCACTCTCAATGCAGGGGGCCCGCGTTCGATCCCTGGTCAGGGAACTAGATCCTGCGTGCCACAACTAAGATCCGGCTCAGCCAAATAAATAAATAAATATTTTTTTTAAATAAAATATAAAAGACTCAGGTCCTTTGGAGCTAGAAATAGCCCCTCACTAAAAGTTCATGCCTAATTACATTATTTTCCTTTTTAAGCGCCACCCTTGAACAAGCTGAAGCTGGTGCACTCAAATCTTGAGGATGACCCAGAAGAGATCAGAATGGAGTTCATAAAGTATTTAAGAGGCATAATCAACTCAGTGTCTGAGAGCAGAGACCGGGAGGAGATGTCAATTATCACCTAACCGGCCTTCACCTAGACGCTTCCGCATCCCAAATGAAGTCAATTTCAGTGCAGATCTGAAATCCATCCACCTACTAAGGTTCTCATCTCCCTTTGGCTGTAGAAGACATTTTCCTTATTTGGCCAAAGGTAACAGTCAGCCAGGGAGTTGACTCATACCATCTATTCTCTGTCTTCAGTTCAGCTGAGAAACTCCTGTTATTGAATTCTGATTCCTTTCCCCAGATCTCTCCAGAGAGCTGGAAAACTGAGGTGGTTTTTTTTTTCCCCTTCACATTATGTCATACTATAAAAGTTGTGGAATTGTAACTGTCATAGCCCAGTGATACCAACAGTAGTTTAATCCACGTAGATTGGTTTAAATGTGATTTTCATTCCTTAATCTGTACAATTTGCCTAGGATATTTTTGAAAAATATTAGCATTTAACCTCTCCAAGATTTTATTTTTATTTAGATGTCCTTGATATCTGGACACCATATCACACTGGAAGATGGAATACATATACATCTCCTAAAAACGTTTTTTATTATCTCAGGGGAATTTAATTCCTAAATATTATTTCATGTAATACAGGGAAAAACAATGTTTTGTTGTCATAACAACCATTTGTAAAACTAGTCAAAAGATTTAATGCTCAGGATAAGCAAATATGGTGAGTTTATAGCTTATTGTACAAGTGAGTTTGTTTTAGTGATCTTATGAATTATTGTTCTTTCATAATTTGTACTTTTTGAATTTTTTAATACAGCCAACCTGAAAATGTATTAAGTAGATCAAAAGTTAGATGTAGGGACTTCCCTGGTGCCGCAGTGGTTAAGAATCCACCTGCCAACTCAGGGGACATGGGTTCCATCCCTGTTCCGGAAGATCCCACACGCCACAGAGCAGCTAAGTCCATGAACCACAACTACTGAGCCTGCGTGCCCCAACTACTGAAGCCAGTGTGCCTAGAGCCCATGCTCCGCAACAAGAGAAGCCACCGCAATGAGACCCCCGCGTACCGCAACGAAGAGTAGCCCCTGCTCGCTGCAACTAGAGAGAGCCTGCCCGCAGCAACGAAGTCCCAGCGCAGCCAAAAAAAAAAGTTAGATGTAGGTCTTTTCAACTGAGAGTGGAAGAAAAGTAGAGACACAAGAGATGAAAAATATGCTTGGCTGCGTTTCACTCTTACAATGAAGAGGGCTGAAATGCAGCTGTGTGGGCAGTCTGCTTGAGAGAGTGGTGTTGGCAGATAATGACAGTTCCCTGGTAAATTATTTATTTGTTTATTTATTTTTAAATTTTATTTTTATTTATTTATTTTTGGCTGCGTTGGGTCTTCGTTGCTGTGCGCGGGCTTTCTGTAGTTGCGGTGAGCAGTGGCGACTCTTCATTGTGGTGCATGGGCTTCTCATTGTGGTGGCTTCTCTTGTTGTGGAGCATGGGTTCTAGGTGCACTGGCTTCAGTAGTTGCGGCACACAGGCTCAGGAGTTGCGGCACACAGGCTCAGTAGTTGTGGCTGATGGGCTCTAGAGCTCAGGCTCAGTTGTGGCACACAGGCTTAGTTGCTGCACAGCATGTGGGATATTCCTGCACCAGGGATCGAACCCATGTCCCCTGCATTGGCAGGCAGACTCTTAACCACTGTGCTACCAGGGAAGCCCCCCTGGTAAATTTAGATTGAACTACAGTCAACTCTTAGTAAACTGCCTGGATTATCCGTGAGCACATTTTAGGCCCAGGTTAATCTCCTTCTGCCAGACCTGCTCTCAGTTGGAACTTTTGCAAGGAACACAAGATTACGTTAATGCAAACTGTAGTAAATCTTCTTTACGTAATAGCTGCAATAATAATAATTGATCTTGAGACTACAGCTCCAAAACAGAGATTAGTTTTATCTGATTTTTAATGATTATCCAAGAGCTCAATAGAAAAATTAACCCAGCAGCTTTCATTTATGTTCATAGCCAGAGTACAACCCTTGTGAGCCCTTGAATCGAGAAAAATGTTTAAAATTTAAGAGGCCACATGTGCACAGGTTACAAGAGACCATTTAGTGAAGAAGTCTCCCTGTCTTCCCTGTCCCCAAACCCCGTTCCTGTGCACATATGATTGTGCTTTATTAATGGAAACAGTAGCAAACTATTCACACATTTTTACAACTTTTTTCACTTTTTTTATTTGGAGGATTTGTGTAACTATATACAGAGCTGCCTTTTTCTTTTTTACAGCTGTGTAATATTCCACTTAATCATTTATTTGGGAATTTTATATCACAATTACTAACAATTTATGTTGAAATATTATATTTTTATTGATGGACATTTAATGGCATTGAAAAACATGATTTGGGACACAAGTATGTTGAATGTGGAATTTTAGGGAAGTGGTTTCAACCGTCAGCACTTTTGAGGGAAAGATAAGACGGCTGCTCTTAGAATCCTACTTCTGATTTACAGTGTCACAGAACCATTTTCTAAGTGCACAATGATTTTTGCTGTGTGTGCTGGCATATGGTTAAAATTCCTTTCTCTGTATCACAGATGTGACAAGGCACATGAAAGCCACAGAAGCATGAAACAGCTCAGACGTGTGGGAAACTCGGTAGTGGATCGTCACTCAAGGCTGTGTGGAGGAGGGAGTGTCTGAGTGAGTGAGGTGGAGTGTGTAGAGGAGGGGAGTGGAGGTGGGTGGGTGTGCGTGTGGGTGAGGAGAGAGGACCAGGGGTCAGATGGTGAAGGGCTTCTTACACCCGGCCAAGGTGTCAGGGTTTGAGCTGCCACTGAAGGATGTTCACTGCAGGTTGATGTGGTCGGATCTCCATGGTAGAAAAGCCCCTCTGACCGCAGTGTGAGGGCTGGATCGGAAGGAGGACGAGTGTAGAGGTGGCTGCTGTCATTCCTTGGTTTGTGGCTCCATCACTCCAGTCTTCAAGGCCAGCATCTTCAAATCTCTCTCTGCTCCATCTTCACATTGCCTTCGCCTCTGTGTATCTGACTCAAATCTCCCTCTACCTCATTCTTGTAAGGATACTTATAATTGCATTTAGGGCCCAGGATAATCTCCCCATCTAAAGATCCTTAATTTAGTCACATGTGCAAAGACGCTTTTTCCAAGCAAAGTATCATTTACAGGATGTGCACGTTACCGGGAGTGGGGCCTGATGTCTTTGCGGGCCGTTATTCAGCCTACCACAGATGCTGTTCACTGAGGTGTTAATGGAAGAGGAGGAGCAGGTTTTGGGGGGGTGACAAATGACTAGTTCAAGGTGACTCAGCAAGTTAGGGACAGGGACAGAACTGGATCCCATGCCCCCACTCTTTCCACTGTCTTGTGTAACTGGGCAGATGAGTCTACAAGTGGACCTGGCTAAGAGTCTCACCCTTTGAGACTGAACCTAGTAAAGCAATAACAACCACAGCAACAACAGCAAGGCAAATAACCATTTTTGGAGCTAAACCACCCAGAAAATGGTTTGCAAGTATGTTGCAGATATATATAGCATCATATTTCTTGAAACCAATCAAATGACCAAGTATTCTGAAGCTCTGTTGTAAAGAAAATTACAACTTATATTGTAACCTGAATGTCCGTATCTCAAAATTGTTCAGGAAAGCTCCTGGAGATCATTATACATTTGCTGGAATACCAGAAGACCCTTATGTCCAAAGTGTAGGCTAAGTTGCTATAACAACAGATGGAGCTTTGCTGGTAACTGAGAACATATAAGAGTTAATAAAAGAGCAGTGCTCCTGATACCCATTGAAAAGGTAACTGCATTGGTACCGCTTAAGAAAATCATTCTGAACTGTGGCCCTTCTAGATCTTGACTTCAGCCTTCCCCACCTGATTCCTGAGAACTACATGAATATCCTGGCCTTGGCTGATGCTTTCTCAACAAACGTACTCTTTCCTCAGGCAAGAAATGAAGGATTCTACATTTTAAAAACCAAAGCCAAAGAAATTAAATAAATGAGGAAGATGGAAACTCTGCTTTTGAATGTTAAGAGATTACGTATTTTTGACTGTGACTTCTAAATGGCTTTATCAGTTAAATAATTCTCTATGTTTATGATCTGGGCCATTCTTCCTACCGAAGTTAAAAGCTAATGGAAATGTTCTGTCTGCCAAGTATTCCCACTTCACAAGGAAAGTTTCTTGGTGCTTTGATGTGGGCAACACCTCATCTGTCTTCTTACACATACAGTTCATTCCTATCTGGGCTTTCTGATAGCCTTTAAAAGTATGCCTCCTTTCTCTAAAGCCTCAGGCAGGTTCACTCCACGCTTACAGCTCTTTGGATCAAGTGTATAGATCTTAGACTTTCAAAGTGTTGTATAAAAAAAAAAAAATCTATTAAGACTGTTTATAATCCTACCGGAGTTTTGTGATAAGTAATTCATACAAGAACCATCGTGTTTTTGTTTTTTGTTTTAATCTTTTGTGTGACTTTACAAGACCTGGAAAACACCTAGGTGTGAATTAACCAGATCATGTAATGAAATATTTTGTTCAGAGAAATAAAATCCTAATTTTATCAAAGTATGAGGAACTTGGTTTCTACTGATAGAAACCTATTTCAAGTACTTTTCAAGAATATTTTGCAAATCCAGCTACACTTGGAATGTATCACCCTTTTGGGGGGGCAACTGTTAAAAGCAAGAAGTTGTGCTCTGCATTTTTAAAAAATGGTGGCAATGGCTTTAAGATGTCAATCACAAATGAGATGAACAATCTAAAGAGAATGGTTCTTACATATGAGGAGACTAGTGGGAGACAGTAGGTGAGAGGTCAAATATACATGCCAGCTGGTTAATGTGGACTTGGTTCTATTAGCTGTGTAAGAGCCCTAAGAGAGCAGGGACAATTACTTTGGTGGCCGTGAGGAGAACAGATTTAAGGGAGTGTCTGAAATACAGCACTGAGGGTTGGCACGAAGAGAAAGGGAGAGATTCTGTACGCATTGGGGAGGTAAATATTGTGCTTGAGTGGAAAAGAAGGGAGAAGCAGGGAGGATTCAATCCCGTATCCTTACTGTAGGTGCTCGAGGTAGTGGCTGTTAATCAATGACTACATTTCCCATGGCCCTTAGGGCAGCGCCATCTGCATTTCCCAGAGGGCTGTGCGATGCTCACGCTGGCCCTGAGCATTGGTGGAAACAAAGTTAAACAGGAGGGAGTGTACTCTTTATGTTGCTTTATAAACAAATTTCCCATCCTCATTCTCTCTTCTATCCCTCTTCTCTGTCTCCAACTCCTCTGTCCACGGGCTTCAGGGGCCCAAATACGCCGGGACTGGTATTCTTGGCAACAACTCGATGTTACCTTTTCGGTGCCCCGCGCGAGCGTGCCCGGAGGCTTCTGGAAAATGTAGTTCAGCCTCCCGGCGGCCCAGACCCAACCAAATGGCTCTGCCTCCTCGGGCCCCAGAATCAAGGGCTGGGTGGCGGGCGCGCGTGGCCGGCCCGTTTGGAAGCCGTGGGGGTAGAGGCTGTTCTGCATACGGCCACCGGGAGGCCCAGGCCACGGACAGTCTCAGAGCCGACTATCCCGGCCCGTCTCCGTGGTAACCGGCTGGCTGCAGAGGGCTGTGGAAAGTGTAGTTGGGCAGGGCCGGCCCGTGCGCAAGGTCTCTGCCTTTACAGCTCGCTGCCGCGGTCAGAGCGATTTTCCGGCGTCCGGGCGAGCTCCTCCCGTTTTATCTCGACCTCCTAGCACCCCGACAGGTGGGCGGCCGCCCAGAAAGGTAGGGTGTCGGCCCGGCCTGCCCCCACCGGCGCCGCTCGGTAGGGTCAAGGCGAGGGTTCCCTGGGAGTAAGTTTGACTGCGGTTCGCGTAGACCCACACAGTGGATCCTAGAGATGAGATGGGGATCCGAGTGAATCAGAGTGGAGCCTTTAGAGAGCATCTAGTCCAATCCTCTTCTGTTAAAGAAGCGGGTACTGAAGCCCAGAGAGAGTCAGTGATTTGCCCCAGATCTGCTCACGCCTTTATTTCCAGCACAAAACACAGTGCCTGGCACAGAACTGGTGCTCGAGCATTGTGTCATTCCGTTCTAAGGACAAACTGTTGAAATACTTCAACAAATTACTAGATTTAAAAAAATATATTTTTTAAGAGGGAAGTGGACCTGAAGAGACTATCAACCAAATGCAACCTGTAGACCTTATTTGGATTATGATTCTAACAACCAACTGTGAAATTTTTTAAAATCAGGGAAATGTGAACATGGATGATATTAAGGAATTACTGTTTAAAATTTTTAGTTGTGATAATGATATTGGGGTTATGCTTTAAAAAGGAAAAGCGTTTTAGAGACATATACTGCCGATTTTATGGGTGAAATGATGTCTGAGATTTGCTTGAAAAATATCCATTGTGGTGGGAGAGGGGAGAGCAGATGAAAGGAGATTGGCTGGGTGTCTACTGGAGGTGGAGATGGGTACAGGAGATCACTAAACTATTCTGTTATCATACATATTCCCCCCAAACGTCAAGTGTAATTTAATTATCTGCTAGAGATACATACTGAGTTACCTATCAGAAAAAAAAATATACTGTCTGAGATTTACTTTAAAATACTCCACAGACACATACACACACAAAATGTGGTGAGGTGTGGTGGAAACAGGAATGGCAGTAAATGAATAGCTATGAAGGTTAGGTGATGGGAACATGAGAGTTCGTTGTATTATTATATTCTCTTTAGTGGGATTGAAAATTTCTATAACGAAGGGGTTTTATTTGATTTTTTAAAAAACATATTTTACGTATTTCAGAAGGTTTCTGAAATTAAGCTCCTGAGGAGTTTCTTTGCAATGTAACCCTCCCACGGCACAAGTGAGCCTCCTTGGGAACTTCTCTAGTCAAGAATGACCCTAGCAATGATGGGGGCTGTGTCCTTGGCCCTCCAGATCCAGTCCCTTAGACCAGCATCAGGGAACTTCCCAGAGGGGAGGCCGAGGAGCTGCCCCGCCCCAGAGAAGAGTTTCAAGCAGGAGAGAGAAGAGAGGAGTTGGGAAGGTGACCAGAGTGGCCAGAACTGCCGGCCAGGTGAGCTGCTTGTCTCCAGCCAGAAAAGTTGTCCAGGCAGAGACCCCATGGATGGAACACGCGTGGCTGTAGTTTCTGAGCAGACCCAGCCCTCATTACAAGCCAGAGACCACGCAGAAGAGAACCCTCCAGTGTGAGCGTGTGGAATACACTTCCAGGTCACCCAGAACCTGGCGGCTGGGGCCACTGCGAGACCAGGTCAGGAGGGTGCTACTCTGATGGGAGAAGGATGAGCACATGCGAGAAAGGCAGAGGGGCAGGGACCCCGAGGCTGGGTGCGTGTGAGCTGAAGGACGCAGCTAGAGAGAAACGGCCAGGAGGGCAGCCTCCAGGAAGCCTGGTCCCCAGCACGGACCTTCTCAGCGTGGCTCGTGCTCCAGAGGTGTGAAATGCCCAGGGCTGCCCGGGCAGCAGCTTCTCACCAAGCCACTCAGCTCTCGCACTAGCCACCTGGCCTCCACTTCAGTAACCCCTTGGGGCACTTTTCTGTCACTTCTGCTCTTTTTAAAAAAAAAAAAATACATTTTTTTCTCTTATCAACAAAAGTAATACATGACCAAGTTTTAAAATACGTATAAACGCGATGAAAAATTTAGTCACCTATACCAGAATCACTGGTAACACTGAGTGTCTTTCTAGCATTTTCTTTCTAAGCATATATATACATTTTCTCCACTGTTCAGGTTTCTCAAAAAAACAAACAAAAAAACAGGTGGGAACCTCCTGGGGTCCACAGCTCCTTGCAGCCCCAGCTTCATTTCACTGGGCTTCCCCAGCGAGAACCCAGAGCCTGGCCTGTTTGGGAACACGAGTGCAGTACCTCTTTTGGCCACAGGAGGGGGGTGCCTGCCCACGCACGTCCGTCCCAAAGCTCTTGTGGGGACCTTCAGGTCTGCCCTTCACGCACCAGAGGTTTCCTCCTTGGGATCAAGCCACCTGCATTCGGCCCTAGCTTTACTGCTCACTCGGCTCACCGCACCTGTTGGAAACCTCCTTGGTTCGTGAGGAAAAAGGACAGAACTCACACGCTCACTCTGACCACATCTGCCCTAGTTTAGACGAATCCTTGGACAACTCTCTCCTGGCAGTTGCAGCCCTGGGCTTCCGAGGGAAGGGATAAACTGCAGACTGCTCAGGGCCTCCCCGCGATTAACATTCTTCACGGCTTCCCTTTTTTCTTAGGGTCCAGTCTGGGCTCCTTCTAAGGGCCCTGGATGACCTGGTCCCTCCTCGCCTCCCTCCATGTCTCGCACTGTTTTCCTCACATACATGACACTGGCCCTCTTTCGGCTCATCACCCACAGACCTGCCGGCACGGTTCTCTCTGGAAGGCGCTTCCCAGCACACACCAGGCTGATGCTTATTCTTTCAGCTCTTACCTGACGCGTCAGCCCTTCCCAGAAGTCAGTCTTAGCGGTGCAGGTCGAGGTTAGGGTTCTCCTCTGGCTTCCCCTTCAAAACGCGTAGCCTCCTGGATCGCCCGCCTCCTTCTAGAATAGAAGTCCCGTGTCCGTCTTCCTCACTCACATCCCCAGCACCGAAGCACAGCGCCTGGTCCTCCGTAGAGCTCGGGAGAGATTTGCCTAGTGGATAAAGGGAGGAGTGAATGAATGAGTGTGCCTTTCTCTGCTCCCTAAAGTAGAGTCTACCAAAGCCAGTCCCCTTCTCCCCTTCCATCCCCTTTCCTCCCGCTTCACCAGGGGCCTCCCACTGTCCCCGAGGCCTCTGGCAACATCGCCCAAGGAATGGTGGCACTAAAGGACCCATTCTCTCCCTGTGGTGATGGGAAGACACTGGGATCAGGAGTGAGACAGACCTAGACCAGCTGTGCCGCTTGCTAGCTGTGCATGCACCTGATTTTCTTTATTTACAAAGTGGAGACCACGGATGCCACGCACGCAGGGAGCTCGGAGACAGCACATGCTAGCCTGTCACGTGGGAGGCAGTCATTAGATCAGAGTTCTTCCTTCCTGCCTCCCCAGCACTCTCTCCAAAGCCCCCCTCAGAAACCAGAGACACAGACACCCCTGCAGTCTCGAAGGTGCTCCTGGTTTCCTGATTCCCCTCTCTCTTCCCCAGGGTGGCCCGAGCCACTTGTGGCTGACACCTCCTTTTCCCCTGTCCTTTATCCCAACACAAACAATGTGCCAGCTACAGAGTAGAGGAGATGCTTGAAAGGTATTTGTTGAATGAATGAATGAAGGGACAGGTCACAGCAGCATCCCTTGGGGCGTGTTCGCAAGTTGTCAGATGAAATGGTGGTCATCACACTCTTGGTGGGCAGATGGCCTCCTGCCCCCTGAGCAGCACCAGTGACAGGTGGGCACGTGGCAGACACAAGGCCAGGACTTTACTGAGGGGAGAGGAAGGAGGAGGGACCATGAAGAAACATCGACATCGAGGCCCTGTGGAAAAGGAAATTGCTGAGAGCTCCGGAGCCTGGCTTCTTCTCCCCTGCACAGCACTAGGTCCCTGGGCAAGTGGACCCCACAGGCTGCAAGCGAACGACCGTGTCCCCAGAGCAGACTCTCTCCCAAGGGGTGTCTGCATCCCTTCCAGCCCAAGTCTGTCGTTCCATTACAGGTGCTAAAAGTGCACGTTCCAACAAAATCGTTTTCTAAATTTGCCCTTTCATCATGTTTTCCTCTTCCATGACCATTTGATACGACGTGTGCTCTGAGGTCCCTCTGACAGTCCTCCTGGGGCCCTGCATGGTCTCTGTGTTTCCTGAGGCCGGAGAACCCCCAAGAGCCCCCTCATTTATGACGAGCATCTGCCCTCTCTCCAGTTGGAACCTTCGGGTGATGAATGAGGGCTGATTTCTCTTGAAATGATCACCACCCCTGATTCATTACATGAATGAATCTGCAGAAGGGCTTAGCCATTGTTGGGTGAGGGTTGTGTTTTCTCGGAGCGCCGTTGTGCTCATGAGGATATAGGTTTTCTCCCGTGTGATGGGCTCCAGGCTGAGCTCTTTGTTTGCGCTGTCTTTGCTTCCCATGCCCCCAGCCCTCCCCCTGTGAGTTCTCAACTGTGATAGCGGCTGCCTCGCTTGGAGGATTTTCCTACATTGGTGCCATTCATAGGGAATCTCTCTAGTATGAATTACGAGATGAATGGAAATTTCCCCTTATTCAGAATATCCAAAGATTTCCTCTGCCGAATGAATTCTTTGATCTTCTGCCAGAATCCGGTCCAAGTGTTTGGCCACGTGTGTCATGCCGGTGGAGCGAGGTTTGGGCTTAGAGTCTGTGGTTTCCCAAAATGATACCTTCAGCATAAAGGCTCCAGATCCTGGCCTCTGAGGAGCAGCGGTCCCCCAGGATGGCCCCCGCCGTGCTGCTTTGGCACAAAGGCTGAGCACAGGTGCTGACAGCATGTCCTTGGCCCTGGCCTCACGCTGTGATGACACCGTAGGAAATGAGAGTGTCACAGGCCCCCACTTCGGCCACACAAAGCTCTATGCCTGCACGAACCCTCTAGCCTCTGGCTGTTGTGATTACAGCAGCGAGAAGAGGAACCACTGGCCGAATCCTCTGTTTCACAAGGGGGTGATGAGGGAACCATGTTCTCAGCACCCACGGTCATGGCTCACGTGCAGCTCCCCCAGGAATGCAGCCGCCGCCACCACCCCTCCGAATGCTGCCCACCCTTCAAGCCCGGCCCAAAGCCCACCTCTTTCATGAAGCCTTCCTGGGACCCTGCAGGCCTGCAGTTGGGCTCCCAGCCTGCACTGTGCTCACCGGATCCACTGCCTCTGAGCCCCGTCTAGCACCCCGGTAATGCTCTGGTCCTTCGTGGCCTTCTCATGCCTTCGTCTTCTCGGACAGACAGAAAGCTCTTCAAGGAAGAACCACATCTTGTCCTTTGTATTCTCCACGGCACCTATGAGCACCGAGGGACTCGGACGACTTGGGGATTGGCGACTGTATGCGGCTGTGGACACCGCAGTGGACGCAGAGAGATGGATTTGTGGTTCAGGGCCATCTCAGATGGAGATGCGCTTACCCTTGACTGAAGACATAGCCTGCCTTCTCTGGGATGGTTGTCGGCCATTCTCCTCCAGGTCACACAGGAGGAAGGTCAACTTGTCCTTATTGCCACCCCTTCCCCCCGACCCGGAAGCCAGATTAGCCCTGATGTCCATAAGGTGGCAGATGCTCGGTCCCCATTGCCTCGGCTCTGCCTGGGAGGCGTTGCTGGCTGCCGTGCATTGCGCTAACCTTGGGAGTGACCTTGAGCAGGGGAGGCAGGGAACAAACAAGAAATCAGGATGTTGGAGAGCTCGCCAGTGTCCTGGATAGGGCTGGCTGGCTCAGGGTCCACCCTCAACATGAAGCTGGAGCTCTTTGAGAACAAGGCCTATGTCTGAAGCATCTCTGTATTCACAGTGCCTCGCTGAACACCTGGCACTGAGTGCTCCTGTAGTTACCAGCAACCAAGGTTACCAGCGCGGAGGTACCCAGGAGAACGGATGTTGACGACTGTACTGAAAGGTCCCACCTGTGCCACCCCCGCCACGAGTGCATCATCCTTTCGTACACGGCGAAGCTCTGGGTCCCAAGCACAAAATGCAGGAACATCCCTTGTCTTTTGTTAGCTGCAAAATCTCTATCTCCCCTACCAAAAAAGGGGACAGATTCTGTGTATATATCCAGGGATTTATATAGCCGTGGTGCTCTCTTCTAAATTTCTTTAAAAGCTAGTAAGTTAGAAATGTTCGTGGTGGGGTTGATAAGAGTTAGTGCCTAGTGTTGGCACTGCCCATAAGAACTGCATTTCCTAGAAAGCGAAGGCTGCTTCTAAACAGCTGAACCTCGAACCTGGTGAAGATGTGAGCAGATTGTTGAGCAATAAGGAGAGAAAGGGAGGGCCCTTGCTAGCTGCCTCTTTGCCTGCGTACCCGAGGCTTATGAGCTCACGCACGCCGCTGTCTCTGGGCAGGAGGACAGCTGCTCACTGGGTTTTCGTGCTCCTGACTTGAAAGTGTATAGCTGGAACGTCATTTACACTGGATCTCCAGAACGCCCTCTCAAATCACTCCTCTAAGGACTATCCCAAGACCAAATCTTATCACCCTTAAATAGGGTGAC
This sequence comes from Balaenoptera physalus, assembly GCF_965194825.1. Classification (NCBI taxonomy): domain Eukaryota; kingdom Metazoa; phylum Chordata; class Mammalia; order Artiodactyla; family Balaenopteridae; genus Balaenoptera; species Balaenoptera physalus. Next base: position 85,365,493 of record NC_138898.1, read on the forward strand.
CCGAACATCTGGATTCGGCTGGGCAGGTTCAACTGCGGCCATAAGTCAAGAGCCTTGGTTCTGTCTGCCAGCAGGTTCCTCTCCTCCACATGGCATCCACTAAAATGGGGCTGAAATGTCCAAAAATGGCTTTTTCCCTCCTGTGCCTGGTGCCTCCGTGTTCTGCCATGTGGCGTCTCTTTGTGTAGAGTGGCCTGGTCTTCTTATCTTGTTTCCCTGGGCTCCAGGAACCCACTGTCTCTGCTCTTCTCCACTCCATTACACCTGCCCCCCCACACACACACACAGCCCCTCCTGTGGGGAGCGGCCTCATTCAGCACCCCCGCCAGGTGGCTGTGTTGTATCACATGACCCCCTCTCTGTCACCCTCCCCACACCACACACACAGGCAGGTCAGGGGACCAGGATCTCTATAGGCTGGCCAACAACTTTTGAAGTTACCTGACTCAAAAATATAAAGGAAGCCAGTCAGGCCAGGCAGTTTCCCCTTTTAGGAAATTTGAACCCCCAAATCAGACCGTATAGGCAGTGTGTGACACGATGTCATGAGGGCAAGTAGGGCCATGTGCTGGCCAGAATTACACTGAGGAGGAAAATTGGAGACTGAAGAAAAGCAAAACAAGCTGTGACAGGGAGAAAACGCATTTAGAGTTGCGGGAAGAATGAGCCTCTTGTGGAAGAAGATAAAGGAGGGAATAACCTGAGCAGAGCTGGGACGCCGTGAAAAAGGCAGAGAGAGGAGCCAGCCCTGGAGCCGCCCTGCTGCCCGGGCTCACCAGGCCTGCCTTGCCCCGCCCCCCCCACCCATGTGTTGCACTGCAGCAAGCTCGTAACTTCTTCCCTTTGCTGTCTGTTGGCTTAGAAGTGGGCGCGTGACTTAGTTCTGCCAACAAAACTTACAGGGAAATGGCTGGGGGACCTTCTGGGGAGATTTTGCTTTCTGATTAAAGAAGAGAGAGTGAAGAGGCCTGTCCCGTCTTCCTGCTTTGAACAGGGATGTTTGAGACGTGATACTTGGAGCTGTAGCAGCCATCTTGAGACCAGGAGGCAACAAAACCAAGGGAAAAAGCCAACATACCAAGCTTGGCCGAGTAGACAGACAAAAAAAGCCTGGGTCCTTGATGATACCGTTGGGCCACTATACCTATCCTGGAACCACCTACTTCCAGTCTTATTGATCGCTAAATTGAATGTCTTTATTTTCTAAGCAGATTTCTGCTATTTGCAGCCTTTGGCATTCTTAACCAGTACAGCACTCCTCTGAACCTCTCTGTCATCAATTCATTAGAGCCCCATGGCTCTTGGTGTAGCTCCAAATGGAAAATCAGCCCAAGTTTAGACATTGGAAATCTTACTTGCATGGTAGGAAATGCAAGTCAAGATTAGCCACAGCCTACATAGGCAAGCAACTTTAGCACTTAGTTCCAACTCCCAGGGCCTACAGGGCACCGACAAGGAAGGAAAGATTCAGGAAAGTTCAGGCGTATGAGCATGTCTTCTAAAATGGGGCTCATCTTCTAAAATGGGGCTTAATGATGAATTTTAGAACAAATCAGTGGGATAGGGGCGGGGGGGCGGGTATTAATCCCTGGGATGCAGAGCCTAAGCACGGGCCAGAAGGCCACGGAAGGCACACGGAAGGAGCAGCAAGTTGGAATGGGCAAGTGGTGGGTTGGGTTGGATGAATTCTAGAGAAGGAGGCCAGTCTCATGTAGCAGGATTTTATGAGCCCCACGTACTAGCTGGAAGAAATGTATGGCAGCTAGAAGTAAACTGGTGCAAAACTAAGCCCTTTAGTTCCTCTCCAGCCAGCCTTAGTGACATTGCATATCCTCTTGGGAATAAGGTGCCATGAGTTGTGGCCACTCCCCACTTTCTCCATTCTTTGTCCCCTTTCCACCTGTCCCTTTTTTCTCAACCTTCTCTTCCTGTCTTCTCTGTACAAAGCCAGGAGCCAGAAATGCACACGACCTGAATCTCTTCTCCCTCAACTGGGGAATGGATATAGTGGTGAGCAAGGATGTCTTCTAGGAGACCCAGAATCCTAGGCTAGGGGTAAGGAGTTAGGTTGGGAGGAGAGAACACAGTCGGTGGATAAGAACCTGATGAAGCTTTCTTCTGATCCAGCTTCCATCAAGCAATGTGGTTTTCGTGCTGCTTCAACACAAGAAAATGTGCCTGACCCTTCCCGCATGAAATGAGAAGTTGAACTCAAGAACTGTAGCCCTTCCTCTTTAAATGTCTAGTTTTAGATACAAAACAAAGAGAAACTGGCATCCTCCTAATGTAGCCTTCAAATACGAATGATTCCATTACATTCAGACTTGAGAAAAATCACCACCCCCTTTTCCCATCACAAAATAGTCTTCAGCAGTAAAGAGATGTGGCCCGTAGAAGTTCCTCGAGTAAATGGGGCCCGAACACGGATATGTTGCAGTCCTAGTAGAATCTGTAACCTCCAGATCCTGCCAGTAAGCCTCGCCCCCTCAATGCAGTCCTTACACGCCCTACGTGACTTATGGAGTCCTGACCCCGAAGGCCCAAGCCAGGCCGACTCTGCTGTTTACCTATTGCATGACTTCATTCATTCAGCAGAAATGTACTGAATACCTACTAGAATTAGAAGTTAAGCTTATAAAAGCAAGCTTATAAGCTTATCTTCCTTACCTTCCTTAAGGAAGATAAGTCATTAGAGACAAAAAAAAAATTCTATGAGATAATCAGGGACAGAAATGAAAGCTTTGGTTGCAGTGGAAGAAGCAAAAAGTTTAAACCCCTTCTTAATGCAATTAATGCTTTAATGCGATACTTAATAAACCCTGAATCCACCCCACCCGACCCCGGCAAAGTTTCCCCATATATCACTAAGGATTCTCTGAAATCCAATAAGGAAAAGAACTGAAGGCTTTTCCTCAGTCTCCACAATCAAGGTTTTTCTCCAGAATGAATTAGCCTGATTACTGACTAAAAGCTCTCCCACAATCTTTACAACGAGAGTGTTTGTTTCCTGTGAATTCTCCAAAGATGAGAAAGGGCTGCGCTATCCCCAAATGACGCTCCACGTTGGTTGTACTCACAGGCTTCTCTCCAGCATGAATGATCTGACGTTCAGCATACTCCACGCTTCCCCTAGACAGCTTCCCACATTCATCACACACGCCCGCTTCACATCCCGAATGAATCAGCTGACATTGTCTAAGGCTAGAACTCCGATTGAAGGCTCGTCCTCATCCATTCTGCTCCCAGGGCTGCTATCCGCTCTGAAATCCCAGATGTCTAATTAGCTCTGAGCACTGTCTAAAAGCATTTTCACAGCCATTACGTGAATATGGTTTTTCTCCAGTGTGAATTCTCTGACGTTGAATGAGCTTTACTTTTCCTGAAAGCCCTCACATTTATCGCATTTGTAGCGTTTCTACTGCATGCGAATTAGCTGATGCCGTGTGGTGTCGGAATGCTTCCAGATGCCTCCTGCAAACAGGGATTCTCTCCAAGATGAATGTTAGAATGTTCAGTAGGCTGGGAGCCCTGAGAAAAGTGGCCTCTGTACATAACAGAGATGTTCTCTCCAATATGCATACTGTAATATTGAATAAATTCTGAATTCTGTTCTAAGAGTTGGCCACATCTATCTTATTTGTGGGTTTTCTCACTTCTAAAAAACATGTGTATAGAATTGCAGATTTTCCCATATTCATCCCATTCATGGGACGGGGTCCCTAATGGTTCTCTAGGATGTCTCTGTATTTACAGACCTCTCGAAACTCAGACCTGGTCAGTATCCCACAGGTACCTTCTCAATGCATCTACCTATGAATCTGTGGCTGCAGAAAGTTCCCGTTCAGGCCAGATTGTTGTTCTTGGCCCCAGGCTCGCAATGTGAAATTACAGAAAATGTAAATTTCAACTGTTGTCTCAAGATAAAATTTCTTGGACTGAGAATGAAAGATTTGGGGAAACTGATGATAAGAGTGCCTTTGGGCGAATATATAAAGCGATGGGTGTGACAGACTGCTGGTTTCTGATATTCTCTTTTTCTTTCTTAACCCGATTTTGGCCACAGTGAGAAGTTACCCATTAAAAATGCTCACCTTCTCCAGTGACTGGGAAGGAGCACGTGGGCAGTTGCAAGGAGGTGGTTCCCACTGTTTCTTGATCTGGGTGTGGGTCAGATGGGTGTGTTCACTTTGTGAAAATCCCTAAGTGGTATACTTTTTACTTTGAAAAGCTTTTTTAAAATCACTTCCCTATCCTCCCAGGCAGCCCCAGGACAGTTCTAGCAGATGAGATGAGATCAGAATTGGGCTTCCAAGAAAACTTGTGACAGGGAGCGAACTCTGGAGCAGAAACCTTTTGCCTTTCCCCTACCTGCCCCCTTCTTTCTGCTGGATCCTGGTCGTGATGCCTGGAGGTGCAGCAGCCATCCTGTGAGCACCTGCAGGAGGGCCACATGCAAAAGAAGGCAGTGAGCCTAAGGAAGGTGCCCAGTCCTGGTGGCCTTAAATTTCTCATCTCCAGACTTTTCATTGTTTTTATTCTAGTGGAAGAGAAATGATTTACATTTGATTGTGAGTAAGGTTAGGCATCTTTTCCTATGTTTTCTGCCTCTTGTTTTATTTTCTGTTTGTCTTTCCCTTTCTTCCTGTGCAAAACGTCTGTACTCATTGAAAATGTTAGCCCTTTGTGTGTCCAATGTGTTACGGATAGCCTTCCAAATGTGGCATTTGTTTTTTGAGTTTGTGTGTGTGTGTGTGTGTGCGTGCGTGTGCCTGTGTGTGTGTGTGTGTGTGTGTGTGTGTCTTTAAACCAGAGGTTATTGCATTTTTATTTTATGGCTTCTGAATTTTGCATAATTTTTATACTTTTCCCATTCCAGAACTGTTAAAATACTAACTCTTTTTAATAGTACCTTTATGGTTTCATTTTATTATGTTTAAATCTTGGATCCAAGTAGAATTCAATACAATGTAAAGAATTAGGTCAAGATCCAGGTTTCTCCCTCCCATCACCTCGCAACACTGTCTAGGGAGGGAATAACTATCTTTTCCTAGCTACTCTGAAATGCTACCTTTATCATGTGTTAAATTCCATTTGAATTTGGGTCTTTTCTTGAATCTCTGTTTATCGGTCTGTACCTCGACCAATACATCATCATCTTAATTATTTTACTTTATAAGTTGTTTCAATATCTGATAAGGTTACTTCCCTCATTGCTCTTCTTTTTCAAAATGCTTATGGGTGAAAATAAGGTGGGTAAGTTGGAGCTGGTGAGAGTCAGAGACGGAACACTGTCCTTGAGAGACTCAATGTGGCCAGTCATGTGTATGACCAAGACATTCAATCAAACGGAAAAGGATGAAAGGAGAATAATGTAACATCCTCACAAAATATTCTGTTTATTATGACGTCAGGGATTGCACAAAGGTTCTTTAACACAGGTAGCATTTTAACAATATCCTTATTTTAAGCACTTATCCTTTTCCTCTACAATGTATTCCTGGAACCGTTTTGTAAAAAAGTCATATTTTCTCTTAATAACTCCTCATATCCAGAAACTCGGCATCAAACAAGTTATGGTTCTAATAAATAGGTCATGAAAGCCCAAAGAGAAAACTTCGGATGGTCTTTAGTAATATAAAAGGGTAACATTATGTTTCAAGTCCTATTGCATGGCCACGTGTGTACTCAAGATGATTCTTCTACAGGCCTCAATGTACTGTGAAGTCTACATAAAGCACAGACCATTCTATCTAGTCTAAAAATAGCCCCGTCTATGTCAAAAGGACAAATATAACATTAACAATTGTGCTTCCCTTTTTGGAATTTCAGAGAGTCATGAGGAAATTATATGTAAGATCCAAGACTCTTCTTAAAATAAGCTTTCCAAAGAAAACTGAAATGGCTCTATTTCTTCTGATAACTTTCCTTGAGACAAACAGAAGCATTCAGAATAATTCCACTGGTCTTATGGCTGCATATGGTTTTAGGTTTTTCCTAAAAATGGCTGTTATAGTATTTAAAGACTTCCTTAGGACATTAGTTTTGAGTGCCCAGAAGTATTAAGAGAACTAGTCTCTCAAATCATGCCTTTTTTTTTTTTCATCTTTTCTGTGTAAATGCTTGATATTGGTGTAATGAATATTAAAATGAAATGTTTGGGAAAATATAGACCCAGTAAAATTTTTTTTTTTTTTTTTTTTTTGGCTGCGTTGGGTCTTCATTGCTGCGCTTGGGCTTTCTCTAGTTGTGACGAGCGGGGGCTACTCTTCGTTGCAGTGTGCGGGCTTCTCACTGCGGTGGCTTCTTTTGTTGTGGAGCATGGGCTCTAGGTGCGCAGGCTTCAGTAGTTGCAGCACGCAGCTCAGTAGTTGTGGCACACGGGCTTAGTTGCTCTGCGGCGTGTGGGATCTTCCCGGACCAGGGATCGAACACGTGTCCCCTGCATTGGCAGGCAGATTCTTTTTTTTTTTTTTTTTTTTTTTTAAATTTATTATTTATGGCTGTGTTGGGTCTTCGTTTCTGTGTGAGGGCTTTCTCTAGTTGTGGCAAGTGGGGGCCACTCTTCATCGCGGTGCGCGGGCCTCTCACTATCGCGGCCTCTCTTGTTGCGGAGCACAGGCTCCAGACACGCAGGCTCAGTAATTGTGGCTCACGGGCCTAGCTGCTCTGCGGCATGTGGGATCTTCCCAGACCAGGGCTTGAACCCGTGTCCCCTGCATTGGCAGGCAGATTCTCAACCACTGCGCCACCAGGGAAGCCCGGCAGGCAGATTCTTAACCACTGCACCACCAGGGAAGTCCGGACCCAGTAAAAATTAATGCCTCTAATAAGTCAGAATTTGTAAGAGGAAAACAAGATCTGATGTAAGTGTAAAAAAAGATATTATAATGGCTGCATAGTGACTTCCTTCCAAAAAGCACAATATGGAAATAGGAGGAGGGGGGAACTTCACAGTGGAGAAGCCTGACAAACACTGCCTCAGCCAGGTGACGGTCAACATCACCAGTGATTAGACATGTTGATAGTAGGTACCCTTGATATGATGTGATGACAGTAGCACTTCGTCTCTGTGGTCTTTTCCCCCAAACCCATAACCCCAGTCTCATCATGAGAAAAACATCAGACAGATCCCAGTTGAGGGACATTCTACAAAATGACTGAGTCCTCAAACTGTCAAGGTCATCAAAAACAAGGAAAGTCAGAAACTGTCATATCCAAGAAGAGTGTGAAAAACATGACAAAATGTAATGTTGTATTCTGGGTGGCATCTTAGAACACTGGGTAAAACTAAGGAAATCTAGATAAAGTATGAACTTTAATAATATATTAGTATGGGTTCATGAATATGACAAATGTACCATAAAATGTTAGTAATAGGAGAAACTAGGTATGGGGTATATGGGAATTTTCTATCTTTGCAACTTTTCTGTAAACCTAAAACTATTCTAAAATTAAAAGTTTATTTAAAAATAACCTAAAAGTATTAAAAGAGGTCAATGATGGTTACAGACAAGATGACATAGACACAGTTTCCTCTATCCCTCCCACCAAGTACAGCTAAAACCCTGGACATAATGCATAACATTATAGGAAGAGTCTGCAAGGTAGAGAGAAGAAGGCGACTATCTAGGAACCGTTAAACTCAAGGGATGACACAGCAATGAGTTACCGGATTTTCTTTTTGCTCCCTACATATCCTAGACTAGCACAGAAGAAGCCTGCAACCCAGAAAAGCCAATATGTACAGAAAAAGAAAGAAAAAAAAAGCCCCAATCAAAGCCTGCTCTCTCTAACTAAAGGACCAGGAAAGGAGCAGCCTATCAAGACAAACTTATTTTGACAATGTCCACCCTACTCCAGACAAACGCCATGGGGAAAAACCCCACCCCACCCCAGAATAAACAGAGATGGAGTGTGAGTCTAGACCCCCACTCTCACTTGCTACTGATGGGGTGCTCCTCCCCCTCCCCACTGTGTCATCAGTGGGGAGCCTAAGCTTTCATCTCTACCCTGTGATAACGAGGCAGCATCCACTTTGCTTCACCAGTACGGTGTCAGCAGAGCCCACTAAAAGAGAAGATTTAAATAAGATTCAGAGTCTTGTGATACCCCAATTGTCCAGGATACAATAGAAAGTCACTCGTAATACCAAGAATCAGAAAAAAGTCTTCAAAATAGCTATGTTATTTCTTAAAAGAAACAATGTATTACCTGTAGGTATCAAAATTTGTGGGACACAGCTAAAGCAGTCTGAGAGGGAAATTGGTAACACTAAATGTTCACAAAAAGATCTCAAATCAATAATTTAAGCAACCACCACAAGACACGAGAAAAAGAAGAGTAAAATAAGGGGAACTCCCTGGCGGTTCAGTGGTTAGGACTCTACACTTCCACTGCCCGGGGGCCCAGGTTCAATCCCTGGTCAGGGGAGGGGGAGGGGGGGGGAGGGGAGGGGGAGGGGAGGGGGAGGGGGGGAGGGGAGGGGGAGGGGGAGGGGGGGAGGGGGAGGGGAGGGGGAGGGGAGGGGGAGGGGGAGGGGGAGGGGGAGGGGGAGGGGAGGGGGAGGGGACGGGGGGGGGAAAGAAAAATAAGCCTGAAACAAACAGAAGGAAGGAAATAATGAAGAGCCAAAATCAATGAAATGAAAACGATAAAAACAACCGAAAGGCATTTAAACAAACAAAAAACTGGTTCTTAAAAATAAAAAAACAAAAACTGGTTCTTTCAAAGAGCAATAAACCTCTAATAAGACTGATAAAAGAAAAGGAAGACACAAATTGCCAATATCAAGAATAAAACACTGAATGGCTCTGAACTGGTGAATCTAGGACGAGCAAGCAGGCATGTGAGGGTCCAGGCAGGAAACCTCACACTAACTCTATTCCAGGTTGCATGACGTTTCTAAGTTCCTAAGCCCAGGCCTGCCTACCAGGGAAATGGAAGTCCTCATCAGAAGAGCCTGGTGGTGAGAATGATGTCCCGCACCCAATGTTCACCTCCGATGTGCCAAAAGCAGTGGCTGAACACGTAACCAGAGAAGCAGCAGGTTGGGGCATACAAGATGGTGCCAAGGTAATGGCCCCACCAGGATGCACACAACACGCCACGCAGCACCACGGTAATAACACCTGTGGGGCGGTAGCGGCAAGTCTGTGTTAGGTCCCACCTATCCCCCTTTAGCAATTTCAGAGGAATTAGCCCCGTTTCTTGCAGACCCAGGGCCTCCAGCAAAACAGTCTCCCCCGTCTGTTGTCCAGAAAACCTACAATAAAATATACGCATCATCGCTAAAGCTCCTTAGGTCTTAGGTCTACCCCTTAAGTCTGCCCCTCACCTTGGATAGAAGAGAAGATCCACAAACCTTTTCTGAACAAACTACCTACGTAGTTCTACCCCTTGAGAGAAATTCCTGATAATTCTCATCACTTCACCAGTGCCAAGGCCAGGAAATCAATGTCCCACATTTCTGGGCACCCACTCCAAGCACAGCACAGAGCAGACCAAAGTACGGAGGAAAGTGGAAGACATCTGTATGGGTAGCTTTCCAGCCATTGTCACCCTGGTCAATCATCATCTCATCCAAGTCGTACTGAACCGGGTCATTTCCAAAGCATGCACATGAGAATCACAGCCACAAAACCCGCCAGTAAAAACATAAGCACCATGGAGCTGAGGCTGGATAACCAATAGATTTCCAATGTTTGGGGAAAAAAACCGCCACCAGCATCACCACAACACCTGTCACTCCAACACTCCACTGAAGCCTCAGACCAGCACACGCTGTAAGTGTGGGTGAGGCTGTGACCCACCCAGGCTGTTGGGTTTGACGTCCCACACCGAGATACTGGCAAATGTAATTCAGTATCCGTGGAATTCTAAGTGCAAGTCCAAGAGGTCCAAAGCCCTATCCTGTGGTTGTGTGGCAGGAAGCCACTCCCCTCCATGTAGCCCACAAAGCCATGGATTGTCAAGTCATTCACCACAAATTCAAAGCAATACAGCCTTGATGGCCTGGCACAGCTGTGCCACCTCAAAGAGCTGGTCAGGAGTCAGACAAGGTCTCCTGAGGCGTAGGCTTAAAGCAGGGTTGCTTAACCTTGGCACTGCCGACACCGTGGGCTGGATAATTCCCTGCTGTGGAGGCTGTCTTGTGCACGGTAGGCTATTTAGCAGTATCCCTGGCCTCTTCCCACTAAATGCCAGTAACCACCCCCAGTGTGACAGTCAAGAATGTCTCCAGGGGCTTCCCTGGTGGCGCAGTGGTTAAGAATCTGCCTGCCAATGCAGGGGACATGGGTTCGAGCCCTGGTCTGGGAAGATACCACATGCCGCAGAGCAACTAAGCCCGTGCGCCTAGAGCCCGTGCTCCGCAACAAGAGAAGCCACCGCAATGAGAAGCCGGCGCACTGCAATGAAGAGTAGCCCCCGCTCCCCACAACTAGAGAAAGCCCGCGTGCAGCAACAAAGACCCAACACAGCCAAAAAAAATAAAATAAAATAATTAAAAAAAAAAAAGAACGTCTCCAGACATTGCCCAATGTCTTTTGGGGGACAAAATTTCCTCTTGTTGAGAACCACTGGGTTAGACTTTATAATGCTGGAGTCTCCAAAAGAGCAAGTATGATTTGACCTAGAATAAGGCCAGGAATAAGGCCTTCAAAGCAATACAGGAATAAGAAGTTCTGGAGAAGAATAAGCAAAAGATCTCTAAGATAGGATTTGCTTTAAAAAAACAAAACAAAAACAAAAACAAGCATGACATGGAAGGTTAGGTGGAGGATAAAAGAGCCAGTTAAGAAAGAGCTGAAAGATAGGTATAGAATGATACAGAACTACCTAGGAGTGATATCTGGGACCTTATTATCAACAGAGAAGCCTGGAGTCAGGAACCCTGGGCTCTAATATCAGCTCTGCAATTCCCTATACATATAGTCTTCCTACAGAAACAGACTCATAGATACAGAGAACAAACTGGTGGTTGTCAGAGGAGACAAGTTTAGAGGGTTGGGCAAAATAGGTGACAGGGATTAAGAGATACCAACTTCCAGTTTTAAAATAAGTCACAGGGAGGTAATGTATAGCATAAGGAATATAATCACTAATACTATAATAACTGTATGGTGACAGATGGTTACTAGACTTATCATGGTGATCATCTTTTATTTAATATATTTAAATGTTGAATCATTATGTTTTACTCCTGAAACTAACATAATATTGTATGTCAACTATGCTTCAGTTTTTTTGAAAAAGTATGTTTCTTTCTCAACTCAATGTAAATAATACCACGTGTCTCGCCTGCCACATAGGGTTATAGTTAGAATTCCAGTCAGGTAATTTTTCCATAAATGTGCTTTGAAACCAAAAAGAATAAAATATTGGCTATCACTACAAGCTCTGTAGAACATAAAAGGATAATAAGGGAATACTATAAACAACTCTACCCATATAAATTCAACAACTTGGATGAAATTAACCAATACCTTGAAAACCACAAACTACCTAAACTCACTCAATACGAAACAGATAATATAAAAAATTGATTTGTAGTTTCAGAAAAACAACTTCTTATCTCAGTGGCCCCACAACTAGTTTGGTGATTCACTGAAAAGACTCACAGGACTCCATATAAAGTTATACTCAAGGTTAAGATTTATTACAGCAAAGGATGCAGTGCAGGAGCAGCAGGAAAAAGATATACATAGGCAAAAGCAGAGGGGTCAAATGTATACTTTCTTATCTCTCTACAGGGATAGCACAGACACACCTTCTCCACGTGCAAACTGCAGGGACATATGTGAGATGTCCTTGCCTAGGAAATTCTACTTGAGTCTTGGAATCCAACATTTTTTTAAAATTTTATTTATTTTTGGCTGCACTGGGTCTTCGTTGCTGCGCACAGGCTTTCTCTAGTTGTGGTGAGTGGGGGCTACTCTTTGTTGCGGTGCACAGCTTCTCATTGTGGTGGCTTCTCTCGCGGAGCACGGACTCTAGGCGTGTGGGTTTCAGTAGTTGTGGCTCGCGGGCTCTAGAGCACAGGCTCAGTAGTTGTGGCACACGGGCTTAGTTGCTCCGCGGCATGTGGAATCTTCCCAGACCAGGGCTTGAACCCATGTCCCCTGCATTGGCAGGTGGATTCTTAACCACTGTGCCACCAGGGAAGTCTGGAATCCAACATTCTTAAAGGGAGTTGGTCACATACCTTCCATGTGACCAAGCATGGCCCCAAACCAGGCACCAGAGGCACATCATGAATCATTACATTTACTTTAAACATGTTGACAGCCTAGTTCTTCTCAACCCACTACTTGGGGCATATAGAATAACATCTACCCATTGCTATGTGAACATTCCAGAAATGTAGTTCTCAGAGTTTGACCAAGGGTCATCACCATGGATATAGAGACAAGTGAGAAATGAGTGAAACAGACCTGCTGCATTCAGCAGACACAGATAGTTTCACTGGAGAATTCTACCCATATTTAAAGAAATACTAACACCAATTATACACAATCTCCAGAAAATAGAAGAAGGAGCACCTTCTACCTTATATTATGAGGCCAGTATTACCATGACAGCAAAACCAAAGACTAGAGACTTATATTCCCCATAAAAACAGATATAAAATCTTCAACAAAATACTAGCAGATTGAATCCAGTGCTATATAAAAACAATTTTACATCACAACCATGTAGGGTTAATTCCCAAAATGCAAGGTTGGTTCAATATTCAAAAACCACGCAACTAGAGATTATCATACTAATTGAAGTAAGTCAGAAAGAGAAAGACAAAAACCATATGATATCATATATATGTGGAATCTAAAATATGACACAAATGAACCTATCTATGAAACAGAAACAGAATCACGGACATAGAGAACAGAATGGAGCTTGCCAAGGGGGAGGGGATTGGGGGAGGGATGGAGTGGGAGGTTGGGGTTAGCAGATGTAAGCTTTTATATATAGAATGGATAAACAACAAGGTCTTACTGTATAGCACAGAGAATTATATTCAATATCCTATGATAAACCATAATGGAAAAGAATATTTTAAAAAGAATGTGTATATATATGTATAACTGAATCACTTTGTTGTACAGCAGAAATTAACACAACATTGTAAATCAACTCTACCTTAATTTAAAAAAATTTTAAATGTAATCCTCCATATTAACAGGCTAAAGAAGAAAAGCCATACGATCATATCAACTGATATAGAAAAGCGTTTGACAAAATTCAACACCCATTTGTGATAAAAACTCTCAGCTAACTTGGAATAGAAGGGAACTTCTTCAACCCAATAAGGAGCATCTATTAAAAACCTACAGTGAACATTATATTTAGTGGTGAAAGGCTGAATGCTTTCCTCCTAATACTGGGAACAAAGCAAAGATTTCTGCTCTCACCACTCTTATTCAATATACCGGAAGACATAACCAAAGCAATAAGGCAAGAAAAGGAAATTAAAAGCATACAGATTGAAAAGGAAGAAATTAAACTGTCCCTATTTTCAGATGACATGATTGTCTACCAAAAGACAAACCCTCAAAAAACAACAACAATTTAAAAAAAACTTTTAGAACTAATAAGTGAGTTCAACAAGGTCTCAGGATACAAGATCAAAGTACAAAAATTATAATACATGTACACAATAATTACAAATAACAAACATCTATTATAATGACTAAAATGAAAAATACTAACAATAGCAAATACTGGAAAGAATGCAGAGAAATTGGATCTCTCCCATCTTTCCAATGGGACATTCCCTTTTGCCAGATGTCTGGGGCACTATCAAAACCAGAACAACTTTCAGCTAAATTCCCTGCTTGAGTTTTCTTATACCACCTCTGGAATGCAGATTTAGTCTACTATTCCTCAGGGAGGCTAGGTTTGGTTTACTATCTCACAGGAATCTTTTCCCTGTGCCAAAAGGACACAGGTTTACATCTGGTCTAACCTTACCCTGAATCCAAAAATGTGTTGGGTTAGGGATAGTTGGCTTTTTCTTATCTCTCACCTTAGATGTCCCTTGGACTTTCACTTCTGTCCCTCTCAAGCCATGAGGTAAGCAAAACTGTAATTCAGTTTCATAACAGTTCCCTGCTGAGTTGGTAAATACCTTCAGGGCAAAAGCAGTTTTAAGAGTTCATTCACACACTAAAAGCAAAGGCAACGAAAGCAAAAATAAACAAGTACGACTACATCAAAGTAAAAAGCTTCTGCACAGCAAAGGAAATCATCAACAAAATGAAAAGGCAACCTATGGAATGGAAGAAAATATTTGCAAATCATATATCTGATAAGGGGTTAATACTCGAAATATATAAAGTACTCATACAACTCAACTGCAAAAAACAAACAAATAATCTGATCAAAAAATGGGCAAAGGACCTGAACAGACATTTTTCCAAACAAGACAACAAATGGCCAACGGGTACATGAAAAAGTTCTCAACATTACTAATCATCAGGAAAATGCAAATCAAAACCACAATGAGATATCACCTGATACCTCTTAGAATAGCTATTATCAAAAAGGCAAGAGACAACAAGTGTTGGCAAGGATGTGGGGAAAAGGGAACACTTGTGCACTGTTTTTGGGAACGTAAATTAGTGCAGCCACTATGGAAAACAGTACGGTGGTTCCTCAAAAATTTAAAAATAAAACTACCGTATGATCTAGCAATTCCACTTCTGGGTCTTTATCTGAAAAATGAAAAAGAAAACACTAACTCAAAAAATATCTGCACCTCCATGTTCATTGCAGCATTATTTACAACAGCCAAGATTTGGAATAACCATATGTGGTGATGGATGTTAACTATTAACTAGACTTAACCGTGGTCATCATTTCACGATATTATATACACATATATAGGATCATTGTGTTGTACACCTGAAACTAATGTCATGTTATATGTCAATTATATCTCAATTTTTTAAAAAAATTGATTTACCACCTCTGTCTTCTCAATCATGGCCTGGTAATGTTTTGCTATCTTTGTTAGGTCTTTAGTATTTTCAAGATGCTTTATTAGATTTCAGCTAGCATTTTAGTTGCCCTCAGTGGGAAGGTTGGCCTGAATAACCTAGGAAGTGGAAATGTCCACAGCATACAAACACCCTGTTCACTCTGTTTAAGATGACCTTCTCCACCTGACGAGCATATCCTTTCTGACCCAGCCAAAACTTTCTCACGTCTTCTAAGAAGAGTTCCCAAAGCATGGCACACACCGCACCGTTACAGGCTTTGTGTTTCTCTATTGTTGGTATGAGTCTCGAGAAGTATGGTCTGTGTCTTCTTCATTCATAAAACATCAGGCACTGAGTTTGGTCGAGGACATGTAAACACGAACTTTAGTCCCTGACCTCAAAGAAGTCACAGCTTTTAAAAGAGAAATAGAGAGATTTGTAATTATACATGATGGGAGCTGGGAGACTTGGGAGCAGAAGAGGCTGCAGAAATCCACAGGAGAGACGCCTCACTGAGACCAAGAGGGTCTCGGAGAAGATGCTTGAGCTGAATCTTGAAAGTTCAGCTCAAGCATCTTCTCCGAGACCCTCTTGAAAGACGTCTATGAGTTAATGGGCTAAAGAGGGAATTAGCCCTCAGCAAAGGGAGCTATCCGTGCAAAGGTCCAGAAGTATGAGAGATCCTGGTGTAAGTAGAACAGTTATGAGAGGTGAGACAGGACCAAGAAAATCTTAAACTGAGGAGTGTCAGGAACTGGTCTGCTGTTGAGAAGATTCTTCTGGTAGCAGGGAGCAGACAGCCCATGCGGTGCGGAGGGTAGTGACCCAAGACAAAGAGCAAGTCGATAGCAGAAGTGCTGCTGAAGTTATTAATCATCTCTGTCCCGTATGTCAGTCTCTCCTCTGCTGGCACTTTCCCCACTGGTACTTGACCATGTGCAGGTCTCTTTCCATTAATTATTAATGTTAATAATCAACTAACTATAATAAATACATATATAAAACTGAACCCACGTGTCCTCCTCTATCTGCCACCTATCTCGTTTATCCAAATGACTTCCTCCGTTCCCTCTAACTGAACCGCCACAGCACTTCCCTTTTTGCTAAATCCAAGCAATCCTCTTCTTACTTGACTTTTCAGCAGGCTGTGATAATACGGACCCTTCCCTTCTTAAAACTCTCTTTCCTTGGCTTAGGCATACGTATTCCTGGTTCTCCTCCCATCTCTCGGGCTACTCTTCAACCTTCACTTAAATGGGTTTCCGACTATTTCCCTAAGCTCACCTCCTTCTCACTCTCCAATCCAAGGGAGCAGCCGCTTTCCTCCCATCCTGATGCTGATGCCGCTTGGATCCCCACACCCTGCACAGCACATCCTCATGATTTTTAAGCCCATCATCCCCAGCATGTGGCTCACGGGCTTAGTTGCTCCGTGGCATGTGGGATCTTTCCGGACCAGGGCTCGAACCCATGTCCCCTACATTGGCAGGCGGGTTCTTAACCACTGCGCCACCAGGGAAGTCCCCTGAATAAAGTTTTACTGTATGGAATTCCTGGCTCTGCTACTTGCTAGCTTGTGGAAACCTAGCAAAATTATTTCACCTCTTTGTGCCTCAATGTTCTCACCTGAGCTTGTGTCTTTATCTGGAAAATGGGTATAATAATAGCCACCATGGAGAGCTGCTGGAAGGATGAAGGGAGAATTTATCTGCAGGCCGGTATACAGTAAGTGCTTAAAAAGTGATGCCTGTTATTAGACTGTAATATACACCTTCAAGAAGGTTGGCCTCTCTACCCCACCCTTAGGGCTAAACACCTTTATTAACATTTCATGCGAATCACCTGGGACTGGGCTCCTGCCCCACCAGCCCTGCGAGGCTGCAGGGTGTGTGGTCAGAGGAAAGACCCCTCCCCACACCCAGAGCTCCCTGCAGGGCTGTCAGGGCCAGCTAAGGGGGCCGCTCTGGATGCTGAGAGCTGAGGGGAAGTGGGGTGACCCAGGTCTGGCCAGAGGAGGGGAGGAAAGTGCATTGGGGCTCACAGGTCTCCAAGTCTAGCCCCTCACTGAGCACAAGAACTACCACCCCGCGCGCTTCAGAAAGGGCACCGAACGAAGCCCGGCTCTGTGCTCCTCCCTCCAGCCCCTCCAGACTCACCAAGTGAGGGAGCTCCCCACCCCCTGTCCCCCACAAATCCCTGCAGCGGAACACCAAGTAGGGTTATCGGAATGGTGAGGGGCCACAGATGCTAACACACCCCTGCAGGTGTGATGCCACACCCCTGACGATCACAGGAGCTGTGCAAAGACCTTTGTTTTAGAGGTTAACCTTTTGGAGTTAAGCTCCAGTATCTGAAAAACTCTCTCTGCATTCCACACTCAGAGTGAATGGCAGAAGCCATCAGAGAGGCCAGGAATGCACAAGGCTTGCCTGGGAATCAGGTCCAGAAAGCTCTGGAACAGAACCCAAGGAGGATTGCATTGTGCACTTACCAAGGCTTCGTAAAGAATATTTTTGTGTAATTACAAAAAGAAATGAGTTTTCTCATGCAAAATGACTTTTGCATGTGGTATTAGTTTGCCAGGGCTGCCCTAACAAAGTACCACAAACTGGGAAGGGTTCCCAGTTCTGGAGGCTAGAAGCCCAAGATCAAGGTGTTGCAGGGTTAGTTCCTTCTGAGGCCTCTCTCCTTGAGTTGTACGTGGCCATCTTCTCCCTGTGTCCTCACACTTTCGCTCTGTGTGTCCGTGTCCTAATTTCCTCATCTTCTGAGGACACCAGTCATATTGGCTAATGGCCTCATCGTAACTTAATTACCTCTTTAAAGATCCTATCTCCAAATACAGTCATCCTGGGACACTGGAGGTTAGGATTTCAACACATGAATTTGGGGGCTCACAACTCAGCCCATAAAGCTCAGGCCATTCCACATTGAACAAAAACCTTCCAAGCACATACAGATTTATCTAAACTTCAAATTTCTTTGGGCTTTTCCACTGCTTTCATCTTCTCCCAGCTGTTAAATCAGTAAAAGTCCCAATGCTCTAAAAATACCTTCACAATTTTGACATTTAGGAAGGTTCAATGCCTTAGCTGGCTCTCAGATTTGCCCAGCTTGATATGATCTCATTTTTTTTCAGAGGAAGCAGCCTCCGTTCAGCTTTTAGTCACAGCTGGCCTTCTGGAACATCCTTTCTAGCATCTGAACACTTCCAAGTGGTGGGAGGGATGTTTCTGAGACTGGAACATTTTGAGTAATCTAGCTCACGCAGACATTCTTCTTCAAGAATGACTGAGCTACCTAACTTTCTACCAGAAACAGATGATTGTGCATCAGAATTACTTTTTTAAAAAGCTGATCTACCACATATCAAAAGAAATATTAGTGCATAGGAAAACTGCTGTGGACCGAGAACCAGGAGACCTAGGAGCTCTGAGAACGTTACTTCACCTCTTCAATCTTGTTTTCTCACTTAAAACACGAGTGGCTGGATTAAAGTTCTTCTGCTCATTCCTGCTATAAAATTCTGAACGTTAGATATAAAACAAACATGCAGCTTTCATCACACCGGCATCCTCCCAATTCACCCTAAAACTACAGATTAAATTCTGACCTTCGGCAGAGTTACCCAGCTACTACTCATCTCAAATATTCCTTAGCAATGCAGAGATGTAGCCCACAGGAGGGGCCGGGGTTATAGGTCACAACCCTGACCACGCTGCAGTGATTTAGAGCAAGCAGCCCCAATTCTGTCATGAGGCCTCCCCAATTAGCCAAAACAGATTCTTCCGACTTGGCCCTCATGCTTTCTCAGTGTCTTATGGAGCCCTGCCCCATGACTTACAAAGGTCCTTGCTTTCCTATATTTATTATTTTTAGGATCTTTTGAAAACTATGGACCCATTCTTCTCCCCCAAATGTATCTGCATATATGTGTACACATTTTTCCCCACATACAATTTTGTGGAGTTCACGAACTCTTTCAAAGCCCAAGTGTAGATACTGTCACCTACCCCCAGGTCAAGGACCCTGGATGTCTGCTGGACTATTAGGGAGCAAAGAGGATGGTGTGTTCAGTGACCAACTTCATTCTACTCTTACAAAAACAGAGCTCAGCTCAAAACAGATAACAAACTATTCTAACTATTAGAAGCATGGCTATTTCTTTGTCAAGCAATTTATGAAATGTTAAAAAATAGTTTGGTTTTTAAACTATTGTACTTATGTTTTATTTTTATTTATTTATTTATTTGGCCAAGTGGCCTGCAGGATCTTAGTTCCGCGTCCAGGGATCAAACCCAGGCCTCGGCAGTGAAAGCATCGAATCCTAACCACGGGACTGCCCAGGAACTCCTTGTACTTGTGTTTTAAAAGGTGTTTTACAAATGAAATTTCACTTAACAAGAATACTGATTGTGGCTCTTTAGCTCAGGGTATGAATAATTCCTGCAGTTCTTGGCAGATTATGGTTAGAAATCTTTTACCTACCCCTGCACTGCAATAAATATTTTTGCTTTCTTCAACAGTAGGTGTCAAAGCAGCTAATTTTGTTGCTCTATCATTGTGTAAGTTCATACTTATGAGGAGGAAATCACTGAAAGAGGCTTGAAACTAAAGATTATTTTGCATGAATCATGCATAGTTTATTGAATAAATGAAATCTAAAAAAAAATAAAAGGTGTTTTATGCTTTTGAATAATGTCTATAGAAAAATGAATGTGTGAATACATGTGTAAAAACAATGAATGCTTTAATGAAAAACATTTACATTTAAAAATATACTTTGCATCATGTTTTGTTTAATCACTATCTTAAAGTAAATGTGACCTATGTCACCTCCTCCTATTTCCCCAGGTAATCAGAAATTGATGGTGCCTTCTCACTATACTACACAGGTTTCAAGGGAATAATTAAATTATTTAAGTGAGCTGACAACTTCCAAGCATCTTTTTTCATCCTGATTTATCTACAAATAGTCACTACTTTAGCGAAGAACATTCCTATTACAAAATGACCCTCAAGGGTTTTTATTAATACTAACCCAGGTCAATTTACAGTACTTGAAAGTGATAAAACTACACACTTTAAAAAAAAAAGAAAAATACTCACAACTTTTAGTGAAAGACCTACCATAATACTCTCCTCATACACTAATTAGTTTGAATTCATGTGTGAAATTAAAGTGTAGCAACCAGGAAAATAAAGCAATGTAAGTGAGAAATCGGAATAATAATCTAGAATATTAAATAAACTGGATTATTTTTAATATCATGCTAGTATTGTTTAGGGGAGTGTGAAATAATAGAAAATAAATGTATCGGTCTCTGCCCCCTATTCCTGGCACAGAGCTCCTAAAACGCTTGTAATTTCTTAATAAAAGCACTAGGAGCATAGGAGCATCTTTTGTTCTGATGTTTGGTGTTCGACCCTGGTTCCTGACACCGGGTTCCTAAATCCCTTGGAATTTCCTGAGTGATAGGAGCGTCTTTTGTTCTAATAGGATGACTCTTGGTGAACTGAATGAGAGGCTTCTTACCAGAAAGACCAAGACATGATGAGAAGCTTAGAATTTTCAGCCCCACCCTCATTCTCCAGAGAGGGGAGACGGGCTGGAAGTGGAGTTAATGACCCATCATGGCTACATGCGGAAGCCTCCCTAAAACTCCCAAATGTTTGCGGTTCAGAGAGCTTCTGGGTTAATGAACAAGTCCATGTGCCAGGAAGGTGGTGCACCCCCAACTCAAAGGGAACAGAAACTCCTGAGCTCAGGACCCTTCCAGACCTCAACTTACGTATCTTCTCATCTGGCTGTTCATCTGTATTCTTTACTATATAATAAACCGGTAAACGTGTTTGCCTGTGTTCTGTGAGCTGTTCTAGCAGAGTCGAATCCAAGGGGGGATGCTCATGGGAACCTTCAATTTGTAGCCAAGTCAGACAGGAGTTACAGGTAAACTGGGGAACTATCACTTGAGACTGGCATCTAAAGTTGGGGGGGCCAGTCTTGTGGGACTGAGCCTGTCACCTGCGCGGTCTGTGCTAACTCTAGTTAGCGTCAGAATTGAATTGAATGGTAGGACACCCAGCTGGTGTCACAGAGAATTGCTCGGTGTGGGAAAACCCCACACATCTGGTGTCATAAGTGCTGCGACTGTGGTTGTAGCATGAGAGTAAAGGAGAGACCCAACAGGAAGAGCGAGTTTTACACAGGCGGTGAGCCTGGGACTGAGATTATAGAAGAAATAGATGACATAAGATATGAGGAAGTTATACTCTAGGTCTTCAGCAGGCGGACAGTGATTCAAAAGTTTAGTGAAAATATTATTTCTCAACTACCCTAATGAAAGCATTATCATTTTAAAACAAATTCCATGCTAACCAGATAGGTCCTCTGATCACTGACCTGATTTCTTTGAAAACAAATGCCCTATGTCCAGACTGGGGCTTCCCATCTTTAGAGAGGTGCAGCCCTTTTATTTTCCCTATAACCGCGTAAGCTCGGTGGCATGTTGTTGGTCAAGATCAAGAGAATAGAGATAAGGGTTTAATGATTTAAATGTATAAAACGTTTTCACTCCTATAATGTGCCAATTTGCTACACTCCCTGCTGTTCAGATAATCCTGGCAAACTATACAGAAAAAGGCAGTTCAGCAGTTGTGAGCCTGGAAATAGACAAAGTAAAGCCTTCAGATGACCACAAAGGGTCCTACTGATGAGAATATGTGGACAGTGTATCTTTCTTTTTATATATGACCGACTTATTTCACTTAGCATGCCTTCAATGTCCATCTATGTTGTCAAAAATGGCAGGATTTCATTCTTTTTTTTACAGCTGGTAGTATTCCATTGCGTATTTATCACATCTTCTTTATCCATTCCCCCATATCTTGGCTATTGTAAATAGTGCTGCAATGAACATAGAGGTGCAGATAGCATTTTGAATTAGTGTTTTTGTGTTCTTCAGACAAATACCCAGAAGTGGAGATAGAAGGGTCACATGGTACTTCTATTCCTAATTTTTTGAGGAATCTCCATACCATTGAATAAAAGTGGCCAAAGTGGCCTTGTCTTATTCCTGATCTTAGAAAACAAGCTTTCAGGGACTTCCCTGGTGGCACAGTGGTTAAGACTCTGTGCTCCCAACGCAGGGGGCCCGAGTTCGATCCCTGGTCAGGGAACTAGATCCCACATGCCGCAGTTAAGAGTTTGCATGCCACAACTAAGGAGCCCGCGAGCTGCAACTAAGGAGCCCACCTGCTGCAACAAAGACCCGGTGCAACCAAATAAATAAATTAAATAAATATATTTTAAAACATATAAAAACCATTCACTTTAAAAAAAGTAAAAGAAAACAAGCTTTCAGATTTTCACCTTTGAGTATGATTTTAGCTGTGGGTTTTTCATATATACAGGCTTTCTTATGTTGAGGTATGTTCCCTCAATACTCAATCTGTTAGAGTTTTATCATAAATGGGTGTTGAACTTTGTCAAATGCTTTCTCTGCATCTGTTGAGATGATGATATGATTTTTATCCTTCATTTTGTTAATGTGATGTATCATGTTGATTGATTTCTGGATGTTGAACCGTCTTTGCATCCCTGGAATAAATCCCTCTTGATCACGGTCTATGATCCTTTTAATGTATTGCTGGCTTCAGTTTACTAATATTTTGTTGAGGATTTTATGCAGTTTTTTAAAAAATTTATTTATTATTTATTTTTGGCTGTGTTGGGTCTTCGTTTCTGTGCGAGGGCTTTCTCTAGTTGCGGCGAGCGGGGGCCACTCTTCATCGCGGTGCACGGGCCTCTCACTATCGCGGCCTCTCTTGTTGCGGAGCACAGGCTCCAGACACGCAGGCTCAGTAGTTGTGGCTCACGGGCCCAGTTGCTCCGCGGCATGTGGGATCTTCCCAGACCAGGGCTCGAACCCGTGTCCCCTGCATTGGCAGGCAGATTCTCAACCACTGCGCCACCAGGGAAGCCCTGTTGAGGATTTTAGAATCTATGTTCATCAAGGATATTGGCCTGTAATTTTCTTTTTTTGTGGTGTCCTTGGCTGGTTTTGGTATCAGGGTAATGCTGATAAAATGTGCTGATGAAAGTAAAATGTGTTGGGAAGGTTTCCCTCCAACTAGATATTCTAGTTCTTCTGGCAGCTGGAATTCATTGCTGAATAAAAACTCACTGATCCAGAAATTTCTCTTGCCTCTGATTTTTGCCTCCTTCCCTTTTCCAAATCCTAAGACCAAAGTGGTAAACAGCAAAGGCGATGTCATTCCCAGAACAGACAAGTAGGAAAATCACACCTAAATAGTTTAAGGTACATCTGTTGTTTGGGTGGGGGGGGAACCCTTTTGTCTGTTATTGCTCTCTGAAACTCACTCATTTGGAAGAGGCACTCCAAATAAATGAAGTTATTCATTGTCCAAATGAATGGCTTTATGGATAATCACCATGGCTGAGAGGTAACATTGCTGTGGTAACTACCACTGCAGCCCTGTCTTTTCCGCTTTAGTAGCCTGAAAGAGTAAAGTCATTTCTCCATATGCTTACCACACCTCCCCCCATTCCTCATTCCTTTTAAAGTCTTTTTCTGCCCCTGTCACACTAGTGAAATTACTCTAAGCTCTCTAGGCTCTGATAACTATTATAAAATGTTTATTATGTGTGCCAAGTGCTTTACAATCATTATCTCATGTTCCCTCCTCATAATAGATTCACTAGGAAGGCATTAGTATTTTCATCCTGATTTTTCAGCTGATGAAACTGAAGCTTAACTAGATAAGGCAAATTGATCACAGTCACAAGTCTATAGAGAAATGAGGCTCAATTTGACTTTTCCGCTGTCCAGTGGTTCTCAAACTCCAGCGTGCATCGGAATCACTTACAGCATTTGTAAAAATACCGACTGCTGGGCTCCATCCCCAGATATCCTAATTCCGCAGGTGTGGAGCCGGGCTCGATAATTCGCATTTCTAAACAATTCTCAGCTGATGCCCATGCTGCTAGTCTGGGGACCGCATTTAAGAACCACTGTTTCGGGACTTCCCTGGTGGCACAGTGGTTAAGAGTCTGCCTGCCAATTCAGGGGACATGGGTTCGATCCCTGGTCAGGGAGGATCCCACGTGCCAAGGAGCAACTAAGCCCGTGAGCCACAATTACTGAGCCTGCGCTCTAGAGCCCGTGAGCCACAACTACTGAGCTCCCGCGCCACAACTACTGAAGCCCACGCACCTAGAGCCCCGTGCTCCACAACAAGAGAAGCCACCGCAATGAGAAGCCCACGCACCGCAAGGAAGAGTAGCACCTGCTCGCAGCAACTAGAGAAAGCCCACGCGCAGCAACGAAGACCCAATGCAGCCAAAAAAACCCACTGTTTCACACCTTTGCTCCTCAAAGTGTGTTGGAGAATCCACAGCAACGGCGTCCTCTGGGAGCTTATTAGAAACGCAACATCTTGGGCCTTACCCTAGACCTCCTGAATCAGACTCCGCACTTTTAACGAGACCCCAGGTGATTCATGGGCACTTTGTGTGCACTCATCACATACTTTCGAGCCAAGACAGACTCTAAAGGAAGCAACAGGTAAATTTTAATTTACAGTGATCCTCGCTGGGGCATGGGTTAGCAAGTAGGACTTCATTCACCCCCGGGCACAAGGGCGAGTTGTGAGGTTCGGGGCTCCCAGACCTCGGCACCACCCCCTCCACCTTTCAGTCGCGCCGCGCCCCGCCCCCCCGCGCCCCGCCCCTCCCCTCCCCTCCCTCGCCCCGCCCCTCCCCTCCCTCGCCCCGCCCCTCCCCTCCCTCGCCCCGCCCCAGGCTTCTCTCGGCTCCGCCTCCCTGCGGAGGGCGACTACTGCGCAGAGGCAGACGCCGCGCTCTTCCCCCTCGAGGCTCCCCGGGTCCTCCGGATCACCGAGCACTTCTCCTAGAGCAGCCCCTGAGGAGGTACCTGTACCCACTTCTCGCATCTTCGGGTGCCGACCGAACCGCCACCCGGAAGTGCAAACGTCTCCGAGGTTTTTAGCCTCTTTTTTAGAACTCCGGCCGTTACTTTTTCATTCACCCCACCAACGATTCTTGGGTGCCTGCCCTTTGGCAGAGAGATGAACAAGACACGGCCCCTGTCCACATAAAGGATTGCAGGACTGGGTGATAAATGCTGTACCTCCTAGGGGCTGGAGGCGCGGGGGCCGGATAGAAGAAAGATGTCCCGGAGGGTAACGGCCCTGAGCCCGGCTGCTAGTTGCGGGCCATGTAGGGACTCAGGTGTTTGGTGGATGGAGCTCTCCGGTTGGAGAACATTCCGGGTGGAAGAAAGGTGGCCGTCCCACGAAAACTCTCCGTGTGCAGGGCGCGTGGGTGCCTGGAAATGAAGCTGGAGAGGTAAGCAGAGGCGATCCTGAAGGGCTTCGTATGCATAAGAAATTTAAACGATGTCCTGAGTAGTCTAGACGGTATTTTAAACAGGAGACGTGAAGTCTGATTTGCACTTTAAAATGCAGCTGGCAGCCAGGCTGGGTTGGAGGAGGAAAACACGTGAAGGCTGTTAGAGAATGGCGACAGAACGGAGGCAGAGGTATCTGACGTCATGTACTTATTCGTTAGCTGTCTTTTCTCTTCCACTAAGATGTAACTTACATGGGGGAAGGACTATGTCTGTTTAGTTCATTTCTCTTACCCAGCACTTAGAAGGGTGCCTGGTACACAGTAGACCCTTAACAAATGTTGGTTGGATGGATGAATGAATCAATTTGCGGTTGATCGGACTCCCTAACTAATTAAATAGTAGATGAAAGTGGGAAGTAGAGGAGACAGATCACTGAAGATTGGAAGAACACAAGTAGTGGAACCCTGTTTAGTGGGTGTTTGCTGAGAACTTCTCCTGGGCTGACCACTGGCAAGATGCTGTAAGGCAGAAGTCCAGAACAGGCTCCAATTTCTGGTGTAGTCAAGGGAGGGAATCTGCCACCAAGTACCACTTCTAGGTTTTAGTTCCACCAACAAAAAATGTCCGTTTCTTTTCTGCCCACTCACAGGACTGAATCTGAGAAGTACACACTTCTTTGTTTTGTTTTCAGTATTATCAGCCACATGCCTAGAATCCAAATGACTATAACTTTAAGGCTGTTTATTATTATATTGATGTAACGTAATATTGATGTGCCATCATTTAATAAAACCATTCCCTGGTGTTTTTTTTGTTTGTTTACCTTCGAAGATATGCAGGAATGAATATCTTTTTTTTTCAATAAATTTTCTTTATTCAGCATTACAATTTTTTAGATTTACCACGTTGACAAATGTGTCTGTACTTCATTTTCAATGTTCTATATTCAATTCTATGTGTATATACCATAAAGTACTCATTCTTAAATTCATATAAAAGGTATTTGGGTTGTTTCCAGTTTGAGGGTTTTTTTTCTGTTACTAAAAATGATGCTATAACATTCTTAGACATGTTTTGCCCATGTGCAAGTTTCTCACTAATGAATAGCTGGCAGTGGAATTCCTAGATCAGAGGTATTCATATCTTTTTTTTTTGAATTTTATTTTATTTTTTTATACAGCAGGTTCTTATTAGTTATCTGTTTTACACATATTAGTGTACACATGTCAATCCCAATCTCCCAATTCATCACACCATCACACCCCCACCCCCCCACTTTCCCCCCTTGGTGTCCATACGTTTGTTCTCTACATCTGTGTCTCTATTTCTGCCTTGCAAACCAGTTCATCTGTACCATTTTTCTAGATTCCACATATATGCGTTAATATACGGTATTTGTTTTTCTCTTTCTGACTTACTTCACTCTATATGACAGTCTCCAGGTCCATCCACGTCACTACAAATGACCCAATTTCGTTCGTTTTTATGGCTGAGTAATATTCCATCGTATATATGTACCACATCTTCTTTAAGGAATGAATATCTTCATGTCTTTTCTTTCTTTCTTTCTTCTTTTTTTTTTTTTGGCTTTTGTTGAATATTTTTTCCTCACAGGAGTAGATTACTAGTTAAATAATATTTTATCTTATAGCTCTTACTATATATTGCCTGATTCTCTTCCAAAAAGTTAATCATGGCAACAGCAATATCCATTTATGCAACAGTTACAAATTGAGTATCTACTCGCGCTAGGCACTGAGCTCTAGGAGCATAAGATGAGCAAGATAGACAGACCCTGCCCTCCTGTCGCTTCCAGTCTAGTACAGGAGGGTGGCATTTATCAGCTCATCACACAATAATTAGAAACTAACACATAGTGTGAACTAAAAATACAGGCCGCTTGCCAAGAGGCAGAAACCAGTTTTACAACAATCTCAGCAGCACTGGTGGTGGTTTGGGGGGTTTTGTTTTCAATTTTACTACCGTGTTTTACTAAAAAAATGGTTTGTCAGGATTGCTTTGCCTGTTTTGATTTTGAATTAATCTGAATTTTTCCTTCCTCGTTCATCTGCTGCTAAAGGGAAGTCCTCTACCGTGCAAAACCAAAAAATTACAAATTTACACCTACATTTTTTAAAGATGAAAAACTAGAGAGTACTTACAAACTTGTCATATCCTTTCTTTCTATTTATTCTTTAACTGACTCTTCATCTCTGAAGCTGAAGCAGGACTCGGGTTTGAATCCCAGCTCCTCCACTTCTAGCTCTGTGACCTTGGGCAGATGACTTAAGCTTTTTGAGCCTCTGTTTCCTTATGGATCAAATGGAGCTCATACCTTCCTGGTATGATTTTGGACCACAGGTCATGTGTGAGCATTCCTTTACGGGGGAAAAAAAAGAGACGAGAACAGAATAAAGTCTCTGGCTCCTGGCAGATGTTATCACCATACCCAAACCAATACTTGTGTGGCTCACAAAAACACAGGGCGAACTAAGAAAGGAATGAGCGGGTTATAGTTTTATATTCTTAAAATGTAGCACTGGTAATGCTCTGCCTCTCTACAGGAGACCTCACCTAGTCTGGATGCCAGGGAAGGCCTTCCCTAAGGAAGAGCCTTAGAGCTTAGAACTGAGGGTCAGTAGGAGCTCACCAGGTCACTCAGCGCACAAACCTATCTGTCACCCTACCTCCCTCTCACACATCCGATCCATCAGCAGACCCTGCTGACTCTCCCTTCTGACCATATACCCTTAACCCCTTCACCCCCACCGCTGCCACGGTAGACCAGGTCACCGCTGCCTCTTGCCTGGGCCACCACAGCAGCCACCAGAGGGATTCCTTTACGATGGATCATTTCACTCTGTTGCCCAAAACCCTCCAGTGCCTTCCCATCACTCATCAAATTAAATCCAGATTCCTTCCCAGAGTCTACAAGGCCCTACATGATCTGCCCCTGGCTACCCCTCTGCCCTCACTTTCTAAACAACTCTTGTGCATTCCTTCCTTAAGGCTTTTGCACCTGCCCATTTGTCTGCTTGGAATGTTCTTCCGCCATTTACCTGCATGGCTCATTCACGCCCTTCAGTTCTCTGCCCAGGTGTCACCTCTCCAGGGTGGGCTTCTTTGAGCTCTCCTCCAATAGTATCCTCTTCTCTCAGTCCCTTCTCTCAATCCCTTTCCCCTGCTTTGTTTTCAAAGCATTTTCAACCCCTGCCATTATTGTGTTTTTAGTTATTTACTTGTTCAAGTATTTTTTCTGTTTTCCCCACTAAAATGCAAGTTCCATGAGAACAAGAACTTTATTCAGCACTGATCCCTAGCACTTAAACAGTGCCTGGCACATAGCAGGTGCTCAATGAGTATTTGTTGAATGAATTAAATCATGAATGAATGAATGAATGAGCCATATAAACAAAGGGGGAGGGGAAAGATGTTCCAGATAGAGGGGACTGCATGTGCAGAGGGCCTGTGGCCACTGGGGGTTTCAGACCTGAAAGAAGGCCTAACAGGGAGAGGCAGTGATGGAGAGATGAGGCAGAGAGGTAAGCACAGACCAGACAATGAGAAGGACAATGAGAAGCCATTAAAGGGTTCCAGATAAATTGAGAATTGTGTTTTTATAAGGTCCCTCTGACTGCTGGGTGGTAAACTGACAGTAACAGGGCAAGAATGGATGCAGGGCACCAGTGAACTGGCTGTCAGTGTCTCCCAAGGCAGAGATGACAATGGTTTGCATTTGGATGCTGGTTGAAGAAGATGGAGAAACATAATTTGGATGTAAAATTAACAGGCACTACTTCTTATCCCTGTGATCCAGGGTGGATGGCTATGCTAACTAGACCAGAGAAACACAAACTCAGACTTAGGATCTCTTCACTGGCACAGAATTGAGCCATGTGAGTAAGGCATTCCTTTCCCCCCCACAAATATACATTTAACAAACCCTGATGGAGCTTTTGCCACATGCCAGGCCCGTTCCAAGAGCTGCAACAGATACAAACATGCATAAGGGGCAGCAGGCCACCCAAAGGAAGTAACATCCTGATAGAAATAATGCCCTTTTGGCTTTCTTATATTCCCTGCCTTGCTAGTAGTTGCCCTTTGTGCTCGGTCCTGTTTTCACCCATCTGCTTCGCATTCCATACATCTTTTTACCCTCTCTGCTTACCTCAAAGCCCAGCCAAAATTAGAAGCTCAATACATCTTTGAATGAATGTGAATTTTTCTCCTTGACTATTATGGAACCAGTTCCCTAAACTGAGGTTTCTCTCAAAGTTTACTGAGCTCATATCACAATCATTTCAACTGTCCAAGCCAAACAGAGAAGAATAACTTGCCAACTTAACTCACAAGGCTATTATGAGGAAAGAAAAAAAAAAATCAAGGGGCCTTGTAAATGTGAAAGGTGTTTGGATGATAATCCTTTGCACTTGCACTGCCGTCATTACTACTGTCGGCTTCATTTCCTGTTTATTCAACGAATATTTCTTGAACATTTACCTTGTGCTCGGAGCTGGAGATGCATGGATAAACAAGATACAGTCTCTGCTCTCGTGGAACTTACATTCACATGTGTACTGGAGCACTGTGGGTCAAGGTAAAAAGAAATTTGAAAATGACTACCTACCCAGTCCCATCACTGCACAGAACACAGATGCCAGAGTGGCATGCAGCATTTCTCCTTTCCATGCTTTGTTGCTTCTCACTGCCAAGCTCCTTATTGTCCATGACCCCACATGGCAGGCCTTTCCCCCTTGGGTACAACCAGAGGATGCTTTATTAAATAATATTTAGAAGACTGGACCCTCTCTGCAAGCAGTGGCAACAGCTTTTCTTTAAATTCCCATTAATAGCATCCCCATTATGTATTCCAGTCCTGGGTGTATGGTTAACAGATCAGTTTTCTTTCCTCTTGCATTATAAGAGTCAGCCGGGGCCCTGGAAACCCTGGTACTAGTTATGATTTTCTTGCCGGCACTGAGAAGTCACATAGCCTCTAGGGTCCTAGATATCTGGGGGGGGGGGGGGGGGGGCGGCGGGGAGGAGCGAAGGAGGGTTACACTGGTCCCTAAAATTATGTGATTCACGCCCAGTTCCCCACCTTCTCTTTCCGCTGTTTTCAGTCTGGGGGCTAACCACCAAGACATAGTCTCAGAGTTTAGTGAGGCAGCCTCCGTAGACGGAGGCACACGCAGGGTACCCGGGAAGACTGGCTTGAGGACAGGTCCGGCACCGCCTGCGGCCTGCGAGTCGTGGGGTAAGGAGACGAACCTGTTGGAGCATGCGCATCACTGATCCCAGCTGCTCCGCGGCGGCGGCGGGGGGGACGGGGGGGGCGGGCTCGCGGCGGCTACGTGAAGCGATTGGCTCTGCGTAGCGGAGGGCGATCCCGCTTCCGTCGGACGCCGGAAGTGACTCTCCGCCCCGGTCAGTGGGCCATGGAGAAGGTGGCACAGTAGCGTCTGAGTTGTGAGCATTGCGGGGCCGGCGGCCATGGAGGCCGTGCTGAACGAGTTGGTGTCTGTGGAGGACCTGCTGGTGAGGCCCGGCCCTGAGGGAGGGAAAAGGAAGATTCGGAAGGGCGGGCCCTGAGGAGAGCCCGAGTAGGGGCCAAACCCTCTTCCCAGCATCAGCTTTGCCTAGGGAAGTCGAACTACGGCTCCCGGTAGCCCCTGCAGCGTCCAGCTCCTGCCCAGAGGTTCCACTTTGCCCTAAAGGCTAATGGGAGATGTAGTTTCCTGCGCCACCACGCCTCAGCCTGGGGGCCTGGAGTTTGACGGGTGCTGAGTGCATGCAGGAGCTAGGAGGTCAGGGTGCGGGCACCCGATTTTGAGTGCTCCTTCAGTGGCAGGGGGAACACAGTGACCACCTTAAACTTTCATATATTAGTTACAATCCGGCACGGTGCTGAGTACCTTTCAGGGGAGATCTCAATCTTTGTAGCTCTAGTAGGAGGTAGGCACTATTTTTATTCCCGTTTTTCAGATAAGAAAGGGTCCAGACCGGCAGGGTGGGGATGGGAGAAGCAGTCTCCGACGAGGGACCGCGTGGGCTGTTGTTGAGCAGTTCTGACAGCGTGTTTACTGTTCAGCCTCTCGGGGTCAGCTGCTCCGGGAGTGGTGCCTGGAGCCGCCAGCAGGTGGCACCTCCAGTCGGTACCACTAGGGGGAGGGAAGCAGAGGGGGGCCAAGACAGCCCGCCACTAAGAAGCAGAATGCCTGGGTCCCAGGGATGGAGATGGCAGAACCTGGGGTACCAGGCCCCAAGACCCGCAAGGGAAATGTGGCAGAGGGGAAGATGGAGAGTAACAGGGAAAGGGACACCCAGGTCCTGCTACAGTGTGGCTTGCCCCTTCACCTCTAAATGATTCCTCTCCTCTCCTATGGCAGAAGTTTGAAAGGAAATTTCAGTCTGAGAAGGCAGCAGGCTCAGTGTCCAAGAGCACGCAGTTTGAATATGCCTGGTGCCTGGTGCGAAGCAAATACAACGATGACATCCGTAAAGGCCTTGCTCTGCTGGAGGGTGAGGTGCTAGGCTGGCTCCCCAGCTCTCCCCTTCCCAACTGCCATCGTCCTCAACCACCGTTGGCCTGGTTCACTCCCTCCATCTCAAGTTCGGGGATCCTTTTTCAACATGGGACCTCATAGTGCAGTCACCTCGCAGTTATTTACCAGTAAACGCACTGCAAAATAAGGGCTATACTTAGCCTGACTTCTCCCACTGTGCTTTTGGCTACTTGCCACCTCATCGATGGTTGTTTTGCCAGACAGAGTCATAGCATGTCGGTCCCCACAGGACTTTGGTGATCCCGTAGTCTAGACATAAGGAAAGTGGCTTGTCTCGGGTCACACAGCTGGTTGATTTATGGCTGAATTGGGACTAGAAGTTCCTGCTTGTGTGTCCCAGTCCCATGCTCTTTGCCCCCCACCCCCACCGTGTAGCTTATTTAGCAGCTGTTGTTGAAAACCTTTTGGGGGGGCGGTGTGGAAGAAGTACAGAAGACGGTTCCCAAAACCTGTGAGCACATGGTGCTTTTTTGATCAGAATCCTATTTCCTGCTGGTTTTGGATGGGTCACCATTTGTCAGAGGCCACAATACTTGACCTTTAAATTTCTCTGTACCCCCTTTCTCTTGGTCAAGTAATGGTGTATAAGCAATCACTGTACTAGCCAAGGATGCCTGTTGTAAATCCATAAAAAAGTAAGACTCTTCCTTAATGCAAATCATCTCCACCTCCATTTATCTATTTCTCAGGTTTCCTCTACGGCAGGGCACAGCTGTAGAATTGGTCTCTAAACATGGCCAGTCTAGTTGAGGAGGCAGTACAGACACTTGGGAAGATGTGTAAACACCTGCAAAACCACTTAGCAACAAATTCTAATGCAGAGTACAACTGAACACATGAGCCTCTGGGAAGTCACTGTACTAAGAAAGTCAGGTGGGGTCTTTCAGGGAGGGGTAACTGAAGGTGAGTTTGGAGCTGTTTTTTTAAAGGGGGAAGGAGTGCAAACTGATTTTGAACACTATTCTGGTCAGCAAGCGGCTGTAGTTAAAATACACAGCAGATGCCACAGCTGAGTAGAGATGCCTTTTGGCTTCTCCGGTGCCTTGATTTCCTTTCAGTTCACTTGGATGAACCAAAGCTGACTGTAGTGTTGATACCGGGGTGTGGATCACTGGGGCATTGGGGCAGCTGGGGTTCATGCTGCCCCAGAGCTCTGGCTGGGAAGCCCGGAGTGACCGGAGCTGAAATGGAGGCTCAGGACAGTGACTTTCTCCCAGGATCTTATAGGTATTCTGGGAGTGGAGGGGGCCTCTGGGACACAGGCACTAGGAAGGGAGAGAAGGGGTTTTTACCCTCTTCCCTCCCTCCCTCCCTAGAGCTGCTGCCCAAAGGGAGCAAAGAGGAGCAGCGGGATTATGTCTTCTACCTGGCCGTGGGGAACTACCGGCTCAAGGTAAGGCAGAGAGCTCCTTCTCCCCCTCCACCCGGCCTGGGTGGCCAAGCTCCCTCTCGTCCCTCTCCTCCATCACAGAGCCCAGGCCCTCTGGAAGGCTGAAGAGGGCGGTAGGCAGGGGGTGGTGTTGGGTACAGAGGCGCAGGGTGATAGCAGGACGCTGAGGGAAGGTGAGAGACAGAGGATCTGGGTGCCGAGGGTGTGGGTAGCAGTGTGACGTCAGCAGTGGGGTGCAGCCCCAAGCCTTGGGCTGTTATCTCCCTCGGCTTATCAACCCCACACAGTTGGGGTGGTTTGTGGACTCTACTCCACTGGGTGGGGCTGGAGGGAGGGAGGGGGGGAGGTAGAGGGAAGAGCCCTGGGGCCAGCGGAGGGAAGGCCCTTCTGATGGGGAGAAGGAGGGATAGAATTCTGAGGGGGTGTGTCACTCTCCCCGAGCGTAGGAATATGAAAAGGCCCTGAAGTACGTGCGGGGGCTGCTGCAGACAGAGCCGCAGAACAGCCAGGCCAAGGAACTGGAACGGCTCATTGACAAGGCCATGAAGAAAGGTGAAGGCCGTCCTCTCTGCCCTTCTCCCTCCGTCTCCGTCCACTCCCCACCCTCGTGTCTCCCTGGCCCCCAGCATCCCCAGGTCCCTCTCAGCTCTGTTAAGTCCACCTCCTTCCCTCGTGCCTGGGCCCTCTGGGCTCTCTTCAGATGGTGCCCTCCAAGCAGTTCCTCCCCAAACCCCCTTCTTTCTCCATCCCTCAGGGGTCCCTCACCCCGTGACTCCAGATAGAGAGGCACGTCCTCTGTCGAGGAGCAGCGGGCGGCAAGATGGTGGCCGAGGTCCCTGCAGGGACTAGGTTTCTGGACTCGTGACGGTCTCCCTTTTCCTCTCCCCAGATGGTCTAGTGGGCATGGCCATTGTTGGAGGCATGGCCCTGGGCGTGGCGGGACTGGCTGGGCTCATCGGACTTGCTGTATCCAAGTCCAAATCCTGAACGAGACGGCATCTCTGCCTCTGCGTGGGGGTACATGGGAGCCCGTGGAGGACACTGGAAGAGAGGCCCACCCATCCTCACCGTCCCTTTCTTCTTCTGCACCTGTCACTGTCCTCTGTGACCTTCAACCTCCTCTCCCCTGGGACCTGTCCCCTAGCCCCAAATCATGTGTTTTGGGATGAGTGTAAATAAAATTGGGCTTTGGCTTGGGAACCTCTGTGTCTGTGTTGAGGAAGGGGCAGGTTCTGTTGGGCCCAGGGGTGGGGGTCATGCATGGGCTTTCCCTGCTCTGTGCCCTCCTACTCCTGCCCCCCAAGCTGGTGTGGGGTTCTCCTTTGTCTGCTGAGCTGCCCAGACCCTACACCCTTCCTTCCTCCCCCGTCTCAGCCCAGCCACGTGCTTGAGCAGTGGCAGGCAGCATAGGGACGTGCCCTTTGCACGGCCGTAGAGTCCTGAGAAAAAGCAGTGACCAGAGGTGGAAAGGGCAGAGCTGAAGGGACAGGCAAGAATTTACGTCTCCCATCTCCTCTGACCCACTCAGCTGCCTCTCAGCATGTGGAGTTTTCCACACCAGGGGGGCCCCCACTCAGTTTCCTCCAAAACCTCCACCCTTCCCTCCCTTTGTTTTCCTGCGTCCTCCCCTTCCTCCTCCCCATCCCACTCCTTAGGGGAGGGGGGCCACTGGTGGGGGAAAGGAAATGGGCATTTGGCATGGAGTCGGCAGAGGTCTTGGGAGAGGTCAGGAACCCAGGACATCCCAGTTGCAGAAGGAACATCAGGACCCAGTCCCCACACAGCCTGCTTTGCCCAACACCCGCCCCGTGCCAGGCTCAGCATGGGCCTGCCTTGCTTCACTGCATACTTCTCGTTCCTCAGCCCAGCTTGGGGGGGGATTGGGGCGGAGGCACCTGGGGGAGCACAGAGGAGCCTGACACGGGGAGGAGGGGATGGGGGACTACACCTCAGAGCAGTGATGCCCATGGGACCGCCTGGGTGTAGGACGGGCCCCTTGGACTGAGCCCCAGCCTCACCTGCCAGAAGAGAACCAGAGCTGCCCCAGCCGTGGCCTTGGGGCGGGAACTGAGACCGTCTGTGCTGGGACAGGTGCCCAGCCTCGGTTTGGGGTGGGGACCCAGAGGTTTCTGATCTCTCATAATTAATAGAGCTGGTGAGAGTTCTGATAACTCTGCTTCTTAGCTTATCAGAGGATCATGTCCTGGGCTTGTGATTTAGCCCCCTTGAGGCCCCTTAGCAGCAAGATCAAGCTTTCTGCAGACAGTCAAAGATCATCCCAACAAGGGGGGAAATTCAAGTTCAGGAAGTTGAAGTTTGGGGGAGAGCAACCTCCTGGTGGCCTCACCCTGGCCCTTGGGCGCCCAGACCCAGTGTATTCACCAAGTATCAAGCAATTCATACTTGCGGGGAGCTTTGATCTGTAGTCACAATTCTTAACACAACCTATGAAGTGAGGAGGAGTAGTTCTAGTTCACAGAATCAGAAACAAGCTCAAGGGGCTCAAACTTCATGCCCACATCCCTTTGGTAAATGATGGGACCTGGTTTGAATCCAGGTTGGTTGGATTCCAGAGCCATGGGTTTCTCCCAGATTCCCCATTCCCTTTTTCAACCTTCATCTTCCTTGGAGACTCAATGCCTCAACCCCTAGGTCTTTGAGTTTCTTGAATTGTTCTCACCAACATTCAGAGAGGGTGGCCCCGCTCCCTTGATCCTTCCCCACTGAAAGGTGCAGGGGACCCGTCTGTGGTCAGTCTCCGTCTCTGTCTCTTGTCCCCCTTACTCCATTCTCTGGCCCCCGATTAAAGCTGAGTCAGAGGCGGACGCTTCCCCTCGGCTCCCAGTGCCTCCCGTGGGAGCCCTTCCTTGGCGGCATCCGTTAGTCCCTCCCTGGTAAGTCCTCTCCCCACACCCTCACGGGGCGGGGAGCCCAGGGCAGCCCAGAGACTGGGGGGGAGGGGGTGGACTTTTGGCCCGTTTCGTTTATTCCGTCCATCTCCTCTTCAACAGCTGCCGTGCACTCTTGTCTCACTCCTCTGACCGACCTGCAGGGAAGTGGAGAGACCCGGAGAGAGGGACGAGACCAACCAGAGATAGACCTGGGCCAAGGAAGAGGCAGAGGCTGCAGCCTGCCTCCCTCTCTCTCCCCAGCCTGCCTTAACCGCCCTCCTTAGCCAAAGCCCCTCCAAGTTCCCCTGGGGCTCAGTCCCTCCCCTTCTCTGGGGCCCCAGGCTCCCCTCGGGGCCTGTGTCCCACCATGTCGGTGGCTGTGGAGATCTTCGGCTTCTTCATGGCAGCCCTGGGGCTGCTGATGCTCGGGGTGACCCTGACACACAGCAGCTGGCGAGTGTCCACCGTGCACGGGAACGTCATCACCACCAACACCATCTTCGAGAACCTCTGGTATAGCTGTGCCACCGACTCCCTCGGAGTCTACAACTGCTGGGAGTTCCCGTCCATGCTGGCCCTCTCTGGTACGGGGTGGGGAGAGCTGAGGGGAGCAGAGGGAGGCGGGAGGTTGGAGAGACCCTGGCAAGGGTGGGTGCTGCCTGCGGTCTGACCTTGGGCGCCATACAGATCCGGGAGGCCCAACCCAGCTGGGAGACCTGGGTGCCTGAAGCCGGAGTGCTGGGGGCAGCCCTCTGGAACTGCGGTGGAGGCCTCACCAACACGTGGCCCCCTGCTCTGACTTGACCCTCTGTCTGTGTGGCTACAAGTGCAGGCACTGGGGCCAGAGTGCTGGCTTCAGCACCTGCCTTTGGCTAGCTCTGTGCCCCGGGCAGGTGACAAAATGAGCTGCATTTGACCCATCTGTAAGATTACGGTCATAATAGCACTGGTTCACCGGGTGGTCGTGAGGATTTTATGAGATAAGATGTGCAAAATGTTAATGTGATGTGAGCATCTATATTTGCTCAATCAAATTCAGCATTTTAGTTTCAGGGTGGGAGTGCTGGGGCTCATGGGGTGAAGAGGAAACCTCATCTTGGATTCTTGGGGGTTGAGATACTTAAAAGTCTCAGTAGCTTCGCCAGGCTTCCACTGGGGCATTGGTCTCACTGCCATGGTGAGTTCTAAAGGACTGTTTTAAAGGGAGTCCTCTTGCACATCTCAGTGTGCACTGGAAGCAGGGGTGTGTGTGTATATGTGTTTGGGGTTCTCGGGTCAACGTACTTTTTTGAGGTTCTTGGCGGGCTGGAGCCTACAGCTCTTTTGGCCCAGAAAGTTCCTCCCTGGTGGCTGGAGCATCTTCCTGCTCCCTGCTCACCTATGAGTAGCACCCCCGTCATTCCCCAGGAGAGTCCTTCAGTCGGCCTCTCGCCAGGCCAAGAGGGGACGACGAGGAACCCTATGCAGTGCAGCTCCCATGCCCTCACTGGGTGCTCATGGAGCCGTCATGCTCTTCCAGGCCCCCTGCTGCAGGGGCCAGGTGGTAGGGGAAAGAGCCGAGGTCAGCATGCCACGAAATCGCCCCCGTGTATGTCAAAGATGCTCTGAGCCGTTAGGGAGTCCAGGTGGGTCTCTCGTGCCCCCACTATTCCCAGAATCTCCTGAGGCAGCTGCAGGGGCTTCATGCTCTCATCCCATCCAGGATTCCCCTCCCCGAAAAAAAGCCCTCTGTAAAAGTTGAGTACAGTCTGGGCCAGACACCCAGAATGCTGGGTGGCCAGAACGGACATTGGCGGCAGCCACTCAGCAGCCCTGGCCACCCCCTTCTGACTTACC
The DNA here is from genome assembly GCF_965194825.1 of Balaenoptera physalus. Lineage (NCBI taxonomy): Eukaryota > Metazoa > Chordata > Mammalia > Artiodactyla > Balaenopteridae > Balaenoptera > Balaenoptera physalus. The sequence goes on from NC_138898.1 coordinate 85,403,548, forward strand.
CCTCAACCACACCATGGTGTAAGGAGGGGCCCCAACTTGGACCGCTGCTTGAAACCTCTCGTGACTGTGCACGAAAGACAATGAAAGACAGGGGTGCGAGGGCGTGCTGAGGGGGAGAGCAGAGAGCGCAGCTGCCCAGGTTGAGGTTCCAGGCATCGTGCTGCATGCTTCACATGCACCATTTCAGTGCTGATAACAGCCCCACCGTTGGCGGTGTTAGTAACCTCATCTTCCAGAAGCTGGAAAACTGCAGGGTGGCCTGCCCAGAGCCACACAGGTGTAGGGGGCTGGAGTCCAGACTCGTGTGTATCGCGAGCCAGCGGATACTTCCTTCCCAGGCTGGTTCTGGTCCTGGGAAGGTACCTATCAGTTATTCACCTCGCAGCCACCCAGCCCATGCTCTTATGGGCCCTTCAATAATCTCTCTTTGTCTACGAGAGCTACCTGAGGATCCGGAGCTGGTCTGCCCCAGGTGGGGATGGGTGGATGGATGGATGGGGAGAGGGTAGGAACTCCGGAAGGAGTGGCTGGGAATAAGAAAATGCTCCCAGAGAACTTTGTCGCTCTTCCCTGCTCCCCAACTCTGGGCCGCTTCACATCCTCCTGGCAGGGACCCAGCCTTTCCCCTTCAACACAGGTGGCACTGCCCCACCCGGTAAAGGGGTGCAAGGTCCTTGGGAGTGCTTGGCAACTACCAAAGACAGAGAAGGAGGAAGGGGGGCCAGAAAGGGAGCAGCCTTTTTCTTCAAGTTTGAGAAAGGGGAAACAGGCACTGAAAGCATATGAGCTAGACTGACATGGATTGGTCCTAGGCCCAGGTATCCCACGTTCCAGATAAGAAGCTGCCCTTTACCCAGTGACCCATAGGCCACTGCTGCCCCCTATCGGTCACTCCAGGAAGAGGCTCAGTTCAGGATGTCGGGCACTGCGCTGGGCACTAAATGGGACCTAGTAGATGTGGGGAAAGGGAGGGGGTGCTTGGGTGCAGTGTCTGTAATACCCAGCAGAGCACGGCGGTTCTCAACCAGGGGTGATTTTTTGACGATGTCTAAACATTTTGATTGTCCTGTTTGGGGGGACTGCTGCTGAGGTCTAGTGGGCAGAGGCCAAGGATGCTGCTAAACATCCTACAATGCAGAGAATGCCCCCCAGAGCAAAGCGTTATCCGGCCAAAGTGGCAGTGGCGCCGAGGAGAAGCCCTGTGACGGCGGTAGAGGCGAAGTGCGCCTGCGCAGGCGGGAGGGTCAGGCGGCGCTAAGCCTCGTTGGCACTGAGGTGAGCTCCTGGGGTGGAGGGGGGTGTGACCCCTCAGCCTGACCCCTTAGGTTGGATGGGGCCTGAAGGACAGGGAGAGGACTTGACGGCTTTTAGGGACTGAGACCTGAGCAGGTTGTATAAGGGGCTGACTGTCATAGCCGGGAGAGTAGATGGAGGGGAAGGGGCTGGCTCTGGGACCCATGGCTGCGCCCCACCTCCCTAGGGTACATCCAGGCCTGCCGGGCGCTCATGATCACCGCCATCCTCCTGGGCTTCCTGGGCCTCTTCCTAGGCATGGTGGGGCTGCGCTGCACGAACATTGGGGGCCTGGAGCCCTACAGGAAAACCAAGCTGGCGGCCACCGCAGGGGCCCTACACATACTGGCTGGTAATTGGGGGAAAGTTATGGGGGGAGGCTGTGCCGCGGTGGGGGTGGGGTGGCCCTTGGCCCAGACTGCACGGTTGCCTCACCTTCCCCTTTGCATTGACACCTGCCCTCTCTCCCTGCTCACCCCACTCTCACCCATACTCACCAAATCCCTTGGTGAGTCCATCAAATCAGTCCATCAGCAATGTTTCTTGAGCCCGCACTAGGAGCCAGGTAGGAGTGAGGTGTGGGAGGGACTCCAAAGGTGAGAGTTTCTGCCCTCCAGAGCTTACAGCCTGGATGGGAAGAGTTAGGACATGCACACACACACACACTCACACACACTGTACACAATAACAGTACCATGTGACTCGCCATCCCTTTTCAATTTGCAAAACATTTCTGCACACATCACCTCGCAACAAGCCTGTGAGGGAGGGAAGGTCTTGTCCTGTTCTCCAGATGTGGAAACAGGCTCAGAAAGGCCAGGTGGCTTGCTGGAAGACAAGCCCCCAGGGGGCGGCCAGGCTGGACCTGTAGTCCGGGGGCCCAGCTGGCTTCAGGCCTTCATGCACCGAGTGGTGAAGACCTGGCACAGCGCTGAGGGCTCTAGGAGGCCAAGGAAAGGGGAGTCGGGGCAGGCAGGGCTGATGGGGAAGACTGCTTGAGCTTCTGAGGATGGCTAGGACTTGGATGAGCAGATTCCCAGCGAGGAAACTATGTGGTCCAGGCGCTAGAGGTAGGAATGCCAGGGCAGGTCGGGGATAAACAGTGGGAAGAGGGTCTAAGGAGCAGAGTGGGAGACCACAAGAGAGGTGGGCTGCGGTAGGGTCCTGGGGGCTGGATCGAGCAGCCTGCAGTTGACCTAGGAAACAGAAGAGTCATGAGCTGGAGAGGGGGAATGAAAGGGATCCAATGAAACTTGCTCTTGGACTTGATGCCCACGTCCTGCTCTCTGGGCCGCCCTTCCTCCACAGGGCCTAGTGCGGTTCTCCTCTCCCTCCCCCAGGTGTCTGCGGGATTGTGGCCATCTCCTGGTACGCCTTCAACATCACCCAGGACTTCTTCGACCCCTTGTACCCTGGAACCAAGTGAGTGTGGGAGCCCCACCCACGGGAGTAATGGGTGGGCCTCTGCCCCCCCGCCCCCCGAGCTAGCACCACCTGCTCGTCGTCCTTGTCCCCAGGTACGAGCTGGGCCCCGCCCTCTACCTGGGCTGGAGCGCCTCCCTGCTCGCCATCCTGGGTGGCATCTGCCTCTTCTCCAACTGCTGCCGCTCTCGGGACGAGGACCACGGCGCCAGGTAAGGGAGGGCGTGCCGCGAGGGGCGGGGCGCGGGGCGAGGGCCGCATCTCCCTCTGACCCGGGTTCTCTCCCCTGCCAGCATCCGGCCTCCCTACAAGGCCCCAGTGATGCCCGCCAAAAGCCTCGCTGCCCGCCTGCCCACCTCGGCCTCGGAAGAAGAAGGCGACAGCAGCTTTGGCAAGTACGGGAAAAACGCTTACGTGTAGGAGGCCTGGCCTCCCATTCCCTTCCCACTGCCCCCAGTGGAGAGGGGTCCCCGTAAACCCAGGGCTGCAGGCGCAGGCCCCTGCTCGCGGTAACAAGCTCAGGGCCAAGCCACGCTTCAGGCTCCGCCCCATGCCCGGAAGCCGCGCCCAGCTCTGACCTCAGGCCCCGCCTTCCCCGTCGGAGCTCCGCCCCGGTCACGCCTCTTTCGTCTGGCTCCCTGGATCTTCTCAGGCCAAGAACCCGCTTCCTGAGAACTCACCTCTGGCCCCTGAGGCTGGACCCCTCTTAACCTTCTGAGTCTGGGTTCTGGGCCGTTAAGGGGGCGGAGGCGTCCCCGAGTGTTTGTGGTCTGTATAAATACTTGCATAAATAAATTTGTATTGGGAACTGTTCAGGGGTTGAAGGTGTCATGAGGCAGTTGGCCCAGCAAGGGGTGGCTGAGGCAGCACCCAGGGTCGCCTCAGTTCCTGGACCCCAGGCTGTCACCTGTTCTCCTCTCCATCGCCTTTGGACTGTCCCATCCAGCAGAAGAGAAGAGGAGTGGCAGGTGATTTCTAGAGTGTGGCACTGTTACAACTACCGATAAGGGCCATCAAGGAGCAGATAAGGAATATCCAGCTCTAGGAACCGGAATAGCAGAGATACCCTCTGGCCAGACTGATAACAGATCACTCCTTTTACTCTGGACCTTTCTCACAGCTGTACAAGGAGACAGTTGGTCTAGAGCAGAGTTTCTTTACCTGGGCCTGAGAGTGGATGTCAGAAATTGACAAGCCCTTTGAAACTGTGTCAAATCAACCAGGCCTGGTGCAAGTACAGTTTTCTGGGGACGGTTCAATAACTTCCAGAGGGACTTCCCTGGTGGTGCAGTTAAGAATCCGCCTGCCAATGCAGGGGACACGAGTTCGAGCCCTGGTCCGGGAAGATCCCACATGCCGCGGAGCAGCTAAGCCTGTGCGCCACAACTACTAAGCCTGCACTCGACAGCCCGCGAGCCACAACTACTGAGCCTGAGTGCCACAACTACTGAAGCCCACGTACCTAGAGCCCATGTTCCGCAACAAGAGAAGCCACCGCAATGAGAAGCCCGCGCACCGCAACGAAGAGTAGCCCCCACTCACCACAACTAGAGAAAGCTCGTGGGCAGCAACGAAGACCCAACGCAGCCAAAAATAAATAAATAAATAAATTTATTTTAAAAAATAATAACTTCCAGAAAAGGCACTGGAGGTCTGTTCAGAGAGGCTTGCGTGTTGATGGTGTGTGTGTGACTCAGTATCCAGGTCGGGTGTGGCACGGGGTCATGGGCATGCCTGGCACAGGCCCAGTGAGTACTGAACAGAGCGGCCAGTACACACTTGAGACAGGAAACTGAGGCCGTGAGAAGGAAGCCTGGCATCTGGTGGAAGGAGGGGGGACCAGGGCCCTGTCCTGGCACCTATCCCCTGCCGTGCTGAATACAGCGACCAGACACTTCGGGGTGGCTTGGGTTCTGACCTTGGCCCCCTCCCCTTTCTCTTTCATCCCATCTGCTCACCTGCACCAACATTCTCCTGGGTTGTAGGGACCTCCCACATCTGCATGCTAACTGGGCCCTCTCTCCGGAGCTTCAGAAGTCATGCACCCCCTGTGTGTTTTCACCAGGCTCAGTAAGTTCATCACTTTTCCCCAAAGCCACAGTTCCTGTCATGCCAAGCTCTGAGTCTCACAGACTGACATCCTCAGTCATCTCTGGCTTCTCCCTTCACTTCCTCTTCACCACCTCCCCTCAGTTGGCTGCCAAATCCTATCAACTCTCCTTCCACAGAGTTTTTCCACATCCACCTAGTTCTCCCCCTCGAGCGCCTGGTGTTGGGTCCGGCCCTCACCTCTCTTGCCTGGACTCATTACAGAATTCCCCTAAGTAAGCTTCTCATCCCATCTTTGTGACTCAGTCCCCATTCCTCTACTGGAGCACTGTTCATTGTCCTGCCCTGGCAGCTCCCCGGTGCCTCAGAAAAAACAAAACAAAAAAGACAGTTACAGGGCTTCCCTGGTGGGGCAGTGGTTGAGAATCTGCCTGCTAATGCAGGGGACACGGGTTCAAGCCCTGGTCTGGGAAGATCCCACATGCCACGGAGCAACTAAGCCCGTGCACCACAACTACTGAGCCTGTGCGTCTGGAGCCTGTGCCCCGCAACGGGAGGGGCCACGATAGTGAGAGGCCCACGCACCGCGATGAAGAGTGGCCCCCGATTGCCGCAACTAGAGAAAGCCCTCGCATGAAACGAAGACCCAACACAGCTAAAAATAAATAAATAAATAAATAAATAAATAAATAAATAAAGTAGCTATTAATTTAAAAAAAAAAAAAAAGACAGTTACACCTTGACACACTACCTGGCCCTAGCCTGCCTTTCTGTCCCCATTTCTTACTATTCCTCCATGCAACCGTGCTCTCTCAGCGAGCTGGACTGCTCACTTGGACACACATTTGAGTCAGGGCTTCCTACTGGGCTCCACCCAGAAACAATTATGCTTTTTGCGCTGTTCCCTACATAAAGGGTTCCATGGCCTATCCCTGCCCCTCCACCACCAATACTCTGCTTTCGTACCATTTGCGGATGTCCCCTGGCCAAGTCCAAAGTCCACGTGGAAGGGACTGTCCAGGAGCATAGACACTGGGAAGTGTATTTCATGCAGGCCCTTAGTGTAACAATCTACCAGGACAGGCCCTGGGCCACGTGATGCTGACCTGCCTCTTCTCGTCCCTTCCCCCTTTCAGGAAAACAAACCGGAGCTGAGTTTCACATTCGAGCATTTACTATGTGCCTTAATATGACCATGGGGTTAAATTTTGATTTCTTTGTCCATTGTGCGAGGGTCACATGGCTATAAAGAGCTATCGACACATGTACCTTTTTTTTGTAGTTTTTTTTAAATTGAAGTATAGTTGATTTACAATATTGTGTCAATCTCTGCTGTATAGCAAAGTGACTCAGTTATACACATATATACATTCTTTATATCCTTTTCCATTATGGTTTATCACAGGATATTGAATATAGTTCCCTGTGCTATACATTAGGACCTTGTTATTTACCCATTCTAAATGTAATAGTTTGCACCTACCAACTATGAGGAATCTAAAATAAGGCACAAATGAACTATCTACAAAACAGAAACAGACTCATAGACACATGTACCCTTTTCAACACTATTTTCTTCTTTGCTAGAAGCTACAGCAGCAAGACCGGGCCCCTGCCCTCAGGGAACTCACAGGCTGGGAGCAGACAGAAATGCAGACAGCTAGTTACCGTGTAATAGGCAAGGTGCTAAGGCTACTCCAGGAATCCTCCAGTTTTTGAGGAACTAGCTATGAGAAAGCTCAGCAACAAACTGCTTTAGGTCTTGGGCAATGATGTCAACAGCTGAGTACTTACCAGACGCCAGGCACTGGGCTTGGTACAGTCTCATTTAATCCTCACAGTTTCTGGGAGGTGGCTGTAACAGAGTCAAAGAGGCAACGTGACCTGTCCAAGCTAGTAATAATTGGTAGTACAGTAATTAGTAAGTAGTGGGCCCAAGATTTGTCTGAGACTAAAGACCCAAATGGCCTGTTTCCCAGAATTCCTGGCTCTCCAAACTAATCCATGTCAATTATTATTATTATTAATATTGTATTTATTCAGTTAGTTAGTTGTGCCAGGTCTTAGTTGCAGAAAGTGGGCTCCTTAGTTGCAGCTCGTGGGCTCCTTAGTTGCGGCATGCGGGCTCCTTAGTTGTGGCATGCAAACTCTTAGTTGTGGCATGCATGTGGGATCTAGTTCCCTAACCAGGGACTGAACCCAGGCCCCCTGCATTGGGAGTGCAGAGTCTTAACCACCGCGCCACCAGGGAAGTCCCTAATCCATGTCAATTAAATTTAAAGCTCATTGAGGTCTTTAGGTGGGAGCGCCCCAGTCTTCAGCCTTCCAGATCCTAGCATTAACCTCTTCTGCCCCTGCGGGCCCAGGAAGGGTCTGTGCTGCCCTATCACATGACACTGAATCTAGAAGCTTCTAGCCTCTAGAAGCTTTGGCATAGTGTAGATTTCCCAAAGACCAAGGTGTTTCCCAAGGTGCGGACCAAGTCTCTACCAGTACACAGGAAGCTGGCAAAAATTGCTCAAGGTTTTCCTTGAGGAGTTAAGGTTTCAAATGGGGGTCTGGAGATCCTTCCTAGAGAAGATCAATGAATGACTGGGGGACCTAATCAGCATCACAGCATCGGGAGCCCCTGGGGTCTGGCTCTGTCCTATCAAGGGCAGTTGGGGAAGACTGAGTGTGTCACTGAGTAGACAAATCTTACAGCAAGCGGAACCTGTGTTGATTCTTTTTATAGCAACAAAATATGAAACAAAGTCAGTAAATTTAGGAAATAAACCAAAGAGATTGTGCCGACTCAGTGGAAATCTGACAGGAATTCCGACGCAGGTGATCACAGTGAAGCACAGAAGGTGTTTCTCAGCCCAGAAATGGTCTTTTTTTTTTTTTTTTTTGCCATGCCTGCGGCTTGTGGGATCTTAGTTCCCCAACCAGGGATCGAACCCAGGGCCCCGGCAGTAAAAGCACCAAGTCCTAACCATGGCACCACCAGGGAATTCTATTTACTTTCTTGAGTATACTTCTTGGTGGACAGAAAAACAGAAAGGTTAGGATCTAGGAAAGTTTCCCTTCCTGAGAGCAAGATAATTAATCTAGGCCAAGAGTTAGCAGCCAGCAGACTGAATTCCTCATGTCCCAGTTACTATTGCTGTATAGCCAACCATCCCAAGACTCAAAGGCATAAACCATTTTATTATACACAGAGATTCTGCAGGTCAGGAATTTAGACAGGACATAGCAGACACAGCGTCTGCTCCACGATGTTGAGGACACAGCTAGGAAGACTCAAATGGCTGAGGGTAACTTGATGTCTGTGGGTTGGAATCATCAGGAAGCATCTTCACTCCTATGATGGAAGCCTGGGCTGGGATGGCTTGAAGGCTTGGCTCAGCCGGACCTGTCAATGGGAGGACCTGCACGTGGCCTCTGGGTGCAGCCTGGGCTTCCTCACAGCATGGCAGCTTCAGGATGGTTGGATTTCTTACATGGTAGCTGAAGGCTCCAAAAGCAAGTGTCCTAGGGACAAGGCAGAAGCTGCACTGCCTTTTACCACCTCGCCTTGAGTGTCATGTGATCGCTCTTCTACCATTTTCTACTGGTCCAAGCAGTCATAAGCCTGCCCAGATCCCAGGGGAAGGGGACCAAGCACCACCTTTTGATGAAAGGATAGTAAAAAATTTTACAGCCATTTTTCAAAACCACCACACTGAGGACTGTCTCTAAACCCTGTCCTCGCCACCACTGAACACGAAGATGTCACCAACACCACCTGCCCAAGCAAGTCTCCAGAGGAAGGGCAGGAAGCTCCTCAGGAAGACACTGGGAATATCTGGGCCAACCCCAAGAAAGTCCCCAACAGTGGGGAGAACAGCCTAAGAAGTTCCCTGACACCAGCTTGGCTGGATCCCATTAATATCCTACTGAAGTAATTTGTGCAACAAGTATTTCCTAAGCACCTGGTTTGCTAAGTTGCAACAGGGTACGGGGCCTTAAGACAGCAACTCCAAGGCACTTAAGAGCTCACAGCTTGCAATCCACTTAGAGAAGGTGTGGGCGTAAGAAGCTCTAGTACCACAGAAGTTACAGCATCCAGGGCCGCCAAGAACAGGAGCCTCTATACCGTGAACTTCCTGACGCGTCCCAGAAATTTCTGGGTTCTCTCTGCTGCTAATAATTTCACACACCACAGCCCCTGGTAAGAGGGGCTTCCTAAGGACAAGTGCTCCTTCAGATGGGCAGCACCAAGAACGAGGTCCCAGTCTCCCCCATTTAGTTAAGAACCAGAGGACAAAGACAGGGCTGGTGCCTTCTGTGGTACCCTTCTATACCCCCGTCCCCACCCCTCCCCTCGCTCCACTTCCCCATCACCAGTCCTGGAAGCCAGCGGTACTCAAAAGATACCCAGAGGAACTAGAGAAACAAAATTAAGGAAAAAAAAAAAAAAAAAAGAACTAGATCGATAACCCAAATAGCGACATAAAGCAGCCAAGGGACTTCCCTGGTGGCGCAGTGGTTAAGAATCCGCCTGCCAATGTAGGGGACACAAGTTCAATCCCTGGTCCGGGAAGATCCCACATGCTGCAGAGCAACTAAGCCTGTGCACCACAACTACTGAGCCTGCACTCCAGAGCCCACGAACCACAACTACTGAGCCTGCGCGCCTAGAGCCCGTACTCTGCAATAAGAGAAGCCACCGCAACGAAGAATAACCCCTGCTCACTGCAACTACAGAAAGCCTGTGCACAGCAATGAAGACCCAACGCGGCCAAAAATAAATAAGTAAATAAATATTAAAAAAAAAAAAAAAAAGCCGCAGCCAAGAAATGCAAAGACCTGGGGATGGCAGGAGAATGGGACAAAATCTTTCACGGTCAGGGACCATGAGGGGCAGATAGCGGGAGTAGGAAAAGACACAGAGCAGTGAGTTCGAGAGACAGGAGACCCCTCAGCCTCACCCCCAAAACACCACAGGACCAAACAGGCAGGCTCCTCCTCGCATGAGACCTTTTATTACAACAGCACGCTGAGGGCTCGGCCCACTGCCCTGCCACAGTCCCTGGGAGTAAGACTGGTCTTCCCTGGAGGACAGGACACGAGCTTTGTTGGGCTCCTCTCTTGGTCCAGGGGGAGCGCCTTTCCTTTCGGTGATGCCCTCTCCGAGGCCAGGTGATGCACGGAAGGCCTTCCTCTCTGGGGACGCCTAGGGTCATACAGTCCACTTCAGGCACCTGCAAGGCAGAGGAAGCCCAGGATGAGCAGAGGGTCCAGGAGGCTGTGGGGGGAGGAGGGGGAGGGTGTGGACCCGGGGGAGGCCCCTCTCACCTGGTCTCCTGGTGGGTGCCCAGGCAGCGCACAGTACAGTACCGGGCGCCGCAGCTGACACAGGTGTAGGGGGAGGGGAAGCCACAGACAGCACAGAAGGGGCGCTGGGGCCGGGATGGGGGTCCTGCGCAGGCCGTCAGGTAGTTGGGGCCCTCAGCCACACTCAGGTTCTGCAGAGACAAGGGGGCTGGCCCTGTGACCCCTCTGTCCCCTCCCAGAAACACCCGTCGGAGCCAAGGATCTCTGCAGGTGCATCCCTGCCCTGTGGGGTCCTCCCCAGCCAGCTCCTCTCACCTGCTCCTCCAGCAAGGCCTGAAAGTTTTTTCGGAAGCGAAGTTTAAAATGATCACCTCGAGTTTTCTTCTTTTTCTTTCCTAGAGGTCAAGAGCAATGAGTTACTTGGCACGTGCCAAGGAAGACACTGGTTCTTTGCTTCACCGTTCCGATCCCCCGTGTCCATTCGTTGCCCAGGTGCCCACCTGGGTTCTAAGCCGGCCTCTCTCTAACACCCTTCCCCGCCCCCCACTTCTCCAAGCCAAGCCTTCCTCCATCTCCACCCTCCCTACATCTAGAGCTTTGTGTCTGAGCTCAAGGGATCTCAGAGCTCATCGGCTCCAGCTTCTTTATCCTATTGATACATACAGGAAAGGAAACGGAAGCACAGAAAGGGAGAGCAGTTGACTCAAAGGAGCCAGAGGAGCTCCTGGATCACCCATCCCCCAGCCCGATGTCCTTACGCACCCTGACCCGGGCAGGCTCTTCCCTCTTCCTGCAGCCTTGTCTCCTGGCACCCGGCGCCCGCTCCCTCCTCCACCCGACTCACCAGTGTCTGCATCGTCATCAAACTGAGGCAGCCGCTTGCCGAGCTGGGGGAGCCCTGCGTGGGGGTCGTCCTGGAAGTTGTCATTCTCCAAGGCCTCGAGCTGCCTGTTGATGCGGCGTTGCCGGGCCGCCCGGTCCAGCACCCGCCGCTGTCCAGGGTCCTGGGAGCGAACTAGATGGGACGGGGCCAGAAGAGTTATGGGGTCAGAGAAGAGAGAAGCTGGGGCGGCCTTGGCTCTGAGCCGTGTGTGGAAGACGTCCAGGGGTTGGGGAGGCAGAGTTCTCTGATCTCATCCTAGTCCCCAAGCCCTTGGCCCCTGTATCTTCTCCCAATATATCACCCACTCTGGCTGCTTCCTTCCCAGCTACCTAAGACTGCCGTTTCAGTCACTCATGCCTGTTTTCTTTTCTTTTCTTTTTTTAAAATATTTACTTATTTACTTATTTATTTATTCAGCTGCGCTGGGTCCTAGTTGCGGCACGCAGGATCTTCGTTGTTGCATGTGGGATCTTTAGTTGTGGCATGCGGAATTCTTAGTTGCGGCATGTTAACTCTTAGTTGCGGCATGCAGGATCCAGTTCCCTGACCAGGGAATGAACCCGGGCCCCCTGAACTGGGAGCGTGGACTCTTAGCCACTGGACCACCAGGTAAGTCCCCATTCATGCCTGTTTTCTATCCTTTTGGCCCCAGCCTTTCTTCCCAATCCCAGACACAGCCAATGAAATGCCTCCTGGAGACCTCTCACTGCTGGCCGAAATCACACAACCACGCTGACGGAGACCACAGTACACTCGGGGCTTCCAGGCTCCACTGGGACCTTGATGCACTCAGCCTTTACACTCAGCAATCTCCTTTCCCACCTAAAAGGACATGAGCCACCATGGAGAGATGCTCATCCATCAGCCTACCCTCAATCGTAACTGCATGGGTACCCCCCGTCCCTCCATTCCAAGTGGGTGCACCCCCAAGTCCCACTGCTAAACCCAAACCCTTTACCTCTAGCTCAAGTCCTCCCCGCCTCTCGCATCTTCAACCCCTCCCACTCAACTGGTACTTTCCCCTCCACAGAAAAACCTGCTAAACTCTCACGTGTCTACCCAACTTCATACCTGCTCTGCTTTGAGAGTGCAGTCCATGGTAAGTTTTATTTCCTTACCTCCCATCCACTCCTAACCAACCCCCGGCAAACCAACTTCCATTTAACGGGAACCACTCACACTCAGGACACCAGTGACCATCTAGGGCCAAATCCAGTGTGTTTGCTTGAGCTCTCCATAGCCTGAGACTGTGTCTATATGTCACATTTTAGTAATTCTTGCAATATTTCACACGTTTTCATTATTATTATCTTTGTTATGGTGATCTGTGACCAGTGATCTTTGACGTTACTATTGTAATTGTTTTCGGGCATCGCAAATCGCGCCCATACAAGACTGCAAACTTGATTGATAAATGTGTGTGTGTTCCGACTGCTCTAGCAGTCAGCTGTCCCAAGTCGCTCTCCCTGTCCTCGGGCTTCCCGATTCCCTGAGACACAACAATATTGAAATTAGGCCAATTAATAACCTTACAGTGGCCTCTAAGTGTTCAAGTGAAAGGAAGAGCTACATGTCTCTCACTTTAAATCAAAAGCTAGAAATGATTATGCTTAGTGAGGAAGGCATGTCAGAAGCTGAGACAGGCCAAAAGCTAGGCCTCTTGCACCAAACAGTTAGCTAAGTTGTGAATGCAAAGAAAAAGTTCTTGAAGAAAATTAAAAGTGCTAGTTCAGTCAACACCTGAATGACAAGAAAGCAAAACAGCCTTACTGCTCATATGGAGAAAGATTTAGTGGTCTGGATAGAAGATCAAACCAGCCATAACATTCCCTTAATCCAAAGCCTAATAAAGAGCAAGGCCCTAACTCTCTTCAATTCTACAAGGGCTGAGAGAGGTGAGGAAGCAGCAGAAACAAAGTGTGAAACGAGCAGAGGTTGGTTCATGAGGTTTAAGGAAAGAAGCCAGGGACTTCCCTGGTGGCGCAGTGGTTAAGAATCCATCTGCCAATGCAGGGGACATGGGTTCGATCACTGGTCCGGGAAGATCCCACATGCCGCGGAGCAACTAAGCCCGTGCACCGCAACTACTGAGCTTGCGCTCTAGAGCCCGCAAGCCACAACTACTGAGCCTGCATGCCACAACTACTGAAGCCCGCGAGTCTAGAGCCCGTGCTCCGCAACAAGTGAAGCCACCTCAATGAGAAGCCTGCGCACCGCAACAAAGAGTAGCCCCCACTCGCTGCAACCAGAGAAAGCCCGCGCGCAGCAACGAAGACCCAACGCAGCCAAAAATAAATAAATAAATAAGTAAATTTATTTTTTTGAAAAAGGAAAGAAGCCGTCTCCATAACATAAAAGTGCAAGCTGAAGCAGCAAGTGCTGATGTAGAGGGACTTCACTGGTGTCCTGTGGCTAAGACTCCACACTCCCAATGCAGAGAGCCTGGGTTCAATCCCTGGCAAGGGAACTAGATCCCACATGCTGCAACTAAGAGTTCGCATGCCGCAACTAAAGACCCGGCACAGCCAAATAAATAAATAAATATATTTTTTAAAAGTGCTGTTGTAGAAGCTGCAGTAAGTTATTCAGAAGCTCAAACTAAGGGAATTCCCTGGTGGGCCAGTGGTTAGGACTGTGCGCTTTCACTGCTGTGGGCCCGGGTTCGATCCCTGACTGGGGAACTAAGATCCTGCAAGCTGCGCAGCACGGCCAAAAAAAAAAAAATCAGAGGATCTAGCTAAGATAATTAATGAAGGTGGCAACACTAAACCACAGACTTCCAATGTAGACAAAACTGCCTTCTATTAGAAGAAGAAGCCATCCAGGACTTTCATAGCTAGAGAGGAGAAGTCAATGCCTGGCTTCAAAGCTTCAAAGGATAGGATGACTCTCTTGTTAGGGGCTAAAGCAGCGAGCTGGTAACTTTAAGTTGAAGCCAACGCTCATTTACCTTTCTGAACATCCTAGGGCCCTTAAGAATTAGGCTAGACCTATCCTGCCTGTGCTCTATAAATGGAACAACAAAGCCCGGATGACAGCACATTTGTTTACAACACGGTTTACCGAATATTTGAAGCCCACTGTTGACACCTACTTCTCAGGAAAAAAAGATACTTTTCAAAATATTACTGCTCATTGACAATGCACCTGCTCACCCAAGAGCTCTAAGGGAGATGGACAACAAGATCAATGTTGTTTTCACGCCTGCTAACACAATATCCATTCTGCAGCCCGTGGATTAAGGAGTAATTTTGACTTTCAAGTCTTATTATTTAAGAAATATATTTCATAAGGCTATAGCTGCCATAGATAATGATTCCTCTGATGGAGCTGGGCAGAGTCAATTGAAAACCTTCTGGAAAGGATTCACCATTCTAGATGCCATGAAGAACATTTGTGATTCACGGGAAGAGGTCAAAATGTCAACATTAACAGGAGTTTGGAAGAAGTTGATTCCGACCCTCATGGATGACTTTGAGGGATTCAAGACTTCAGTGGAGGAAGTTAACTGCAGATGTGGTGGAAACAGCAAGAGAACTATAATTAGAAGGGGAGCCTGAAGATGTGACTGAATTGCTGAAATCTCACGATAAAACTCACGGATGAGGAGTTGCTTCTTCTGGATGAGCCAAGAAAGTGGTTTCTTGAGATAAAATCTACTCGTGGTGAAGATGTTGTGAAGACTGTTGAAACAACAACAAATGATTCACAGTATCACATAACAGGGAATTCCCTGGCAGTCCAGTGGTTAGGACTACGAGCTCCCACTGCAGTGGGCCAGGGTTTGATCCCTGGTTGAGGAACTAAGATTCTGCAAGCTGTGTGGGGACAGAAGGAAGGGAGGGAGGGAGGGAGGGTGGAGAAAGAAAGGGAAAGGAAAGGAAAGGAAAAAACAAAGACCTTTAAAAAATAGAATATTATATAACTTACTTGATAAAGCAGTGACAGGCTTGAGAGGATTAACTCCAATTTTGAAAGAAGTTCTACTCTGGGTAAAACGCTATCAAACAGCATTGCAGGCTACAGAGAAATCCTTCACGAAAGGAAGAGTCAATCAATGTGGCAAACGTCAGTGCTGTCTTACTTTAAGCAACTGCCACGGCCACCCCAGCCTTCAGTAACCATCACCCTGATCAGTCAGCAGCCATCCACATCGAGGCAAGACATTCCACCAGCAAAAAAGGTTACAACGCGCTGAAGACTCACACGATGGCTAGCATTTCTTAGCAATAAAGTATTTTTAAATTAAGGCATGTACATTTTGAAAAGACATAATGCTATTGCACACTTAACTGACTATAACGTAAAAACAAAAAAGATTTCTTTTTGGCCGCGCCGAGCAGCATGTGGAATCTTAGTTCCCCGACCAGGGATTGAACCCGTGCCCCCTGCAGTAGAAGCGTGGAGTCTTAACCACCAGATAGCCAGGGAAGTCCCGAAACATAATTTTTATATGCACTGGGAAATAAAAAAATTTGTGTGACTCACTTTATTGCGATATTCGCTTTATTGCAGTGGTTTAGAACCGAACCTGCATATCTCTGAGATCTGCCTGTACTAAGCTCTTTGCATAAATGGAATTCTTTAATCTTTACATCAACCTTATGAGATAGGTATCATTATCATCCCCAGTTTACTGGAGTTCAGAGGTTAAGAAACCTGTCCAAAGTTTACACAGCTAATAAGCACCTGGGTCAGAATTCATACCCAGAACTGCCCAGCATCAAAAAAGATCCTCTTGATCGCTGTACTATACTGCCTCCCTTCCAAGTACCAGGCGGTTCTGGGAATACAACCAGAGCTTACAGTCAGGTGGGGAATATAAATGATCAAATAAACAAGCCCAGTACAGGACAGTACATGCTAGGACAGGGAAGTACAAAGTACTACAAAGCACATGACAGAAACACATAACCGGGGCTTGGGGTAGTCAGGAAGATTTTCCAGAGGAAAGTAAGTCTAGGTTGAGGCCTGACTGATGAATAGAAGTTAGCCTGATTGGGATGGGGGTGGGGTGTCTTAGGCCTTGGTACCAGCATGAGAGAAGGCCTGGATGAAAGACTGCAGTGCCTTCAATAAATTTTTTAAAGTTCTGTATGGCTGGTATATAAAGTATGTGTGTGTGGTGGGGCGGGGGGAGGATGGGGATAGGAAGTCAGGCAGACCATTAAGAATCTTACCTTTAAGTATCTAAAGGAATTTGGCTTTGGGACTTCCCTGGTGGTCCACTGGATAAGACTCCGAGCTCCCAATGCAGGGAGCCCGAGTTCGATCCCTGGTCAGGGAACTAGATCCCACATGCATGCTGCAACTAAGAGTTCACATGCCACAACTAAGGGGCCCGCCGGCTGCAACTAAGACCCAGCGCAACCAAATAAATTTAAAAATTTAAAAAATAACAAAATAAAGGAATTTGGATTTGGGGATTTTATGGTGAGGGTGTTGGAGATCCAGTGAGGGGTTTAAAGATGACATGACTGGATTTATTACAAGTCAATCTGGCAGAGTGTTCTGACCCTCATCTCTTTTTATCTGGATTCCTCAACAGCTTCCTAACTGGCCTTCCAATCTCTGAACCTGCACTACACAATAGAGCAGCCACTAGTCACATGAGGCTACTGAAATTTAGATGTAGATTAATTAAGATGTAATTAATTAAGACACATAAAATTTTAAATTCAGTTTCTCAATCTTGCCACATTTCAAGTGCTCAATAGCCACATGTGGCTACCGGCTGCCATACTGAATAGTGCTGATTAAGAACATTTCCATCATCCCTGAAATTTCTACCGGACGGCGCAGCTCTAGTCGCTCCAATCCATCCTCCGCATTGAAGCTAAACTCCCTTTCTAAGAGATAAATTTGTCTGGGTCACTCCCCTGCCTTAAAAGCCCTTGATGGCTCTCCACCGCCCTCTCCAGAGAGTTCAAACTCTTCGGCAGCGTATACAATGCCTTTCAAGGATACCTTTTCCTAGCCCTCCAGCCTCTCTCCTCTGCAAGCCCCAGAACTGTGAACTTGGCTTCCTAAGCGATTTGCTTTTTCTTGCTCTCCTACCTTGGCACGTGCGGTTCCCGCTGCAGGGAAGGAGTCCCCACGCAACTGCACTGAGCTAAACTGTGACTTTCAGGACTCAATCCAAGCGTTTTCTTTCCCTCCAGTCCCCTCCTTCCCAGAAGCTGGGTTGGATGCCACTCCTCCCCGAGCCCAGGCACTCTGCATCCCTCTACCATAGCACGTATCACTCTGAAATGCAGTGGTAAGTCTGCGCGTCTGCCCAGCTCCCGGAAAGCCAGTTCTTGGGTGCTAAGGATCTTTTTTCTTTCTCCATCCCCAGGGCCCGGGTTGCAGCAGGCATGAATAAAACGTGAACGGATGGTTTGGGGGTCTGCCCCGACGTCAGGACCCGAGGCCCGGGGTAGGGATTTAAGACTAATAACTGGTTGAGGGAATCCTAGGCCAGGTTCGGTTTTAGAGGAGGATAGGGGGCCAACAGCCGAGGGCTCACATACCCGAAGTTTTCTTCTCCACCATTTTCAAAACACAGCCGCCAGATGAGCCTACTGCGCACGCGTTCTAAATCACGCG
Organism: Balaenoptera physalus; assembly: GCF_965194825.1. Taxonomy (NCBI): domain Eukaryota; kingdom Metazoa; phylum Chordata; class Mammalia; order Artiodactyla; family Balaenopteridae; genus Balaenoptera; species Balaenoptera physalus. The sequence continues at coordinate 85,421,081 of NC_138898.1, forward strand.
CTGTGGTAGGGGCAGGACGACTTCCTGTGGCGCGTGCCTCTACGCGTGCGCAGTGCAATCCACCGCTTTAACTGCGTAATGTTCCCTTAGAGACCAGAAAGCTTTCCGCCATATTTTATACGGGCAACACTACTTCCGACCTCGGTGTAGTTGTGTATTTTGCGGGACCCTCGAAATGGGTCATTTTAAAGAGGTGTTGCCAGTGATCTTTCAAGAAACGTCATTTTCCTTTGGTCCGTCTGAAGATACAATCATCACAAAGGCATCCCCTGGAGCTTCTCCCCTGGGCGGTGAAGATGATGGTCCGGAGTACCAAAGAACTTGGCCTGAGTGGGCAATCCCAGAGGTCCCCGGTGACCCTCTGCCAAAACCTCAACCCCCAGACCCCTTGGGGCCGCAGACTCCTCGGCCTTCTCCCTCCCTGCCGTCAAACCCGCTCCGCGCGTCCCCACCGCCTCTCTTTCTGGGTCTTCCGCCCGGCTGCTCGATGCAGGGCTGTAGCAAAGACCCGCCTCCGCATCCCGCCGGACCCGCAAGGGGTCACTTCCCCTCTCCGCGTTTCACTTTCCTCAAGTGTTAGGCTGGCTGTGGGCCGGGCTGGCTCTAAATGTCCTCGGCTCGGGATCGCCAGCCCTAGTCCCCGCCCCTCCCCCGCCTCCGGGCTGGGCGCCCCCTCCGCTCGTTCAGTTCTGCTCACCGCCCGGGACAATCCTCGCCTTGTCTAAGGCCCGGCATCTCGAGTTTTCTGTAACCTCCGGGTACGCTTTTTTTTCCCCCCAGGGCGGAGCCCCAACCCGGCTCCTCCTAGCTGCGGGCCGCACAGCAGCCCGCATCCTTTTTCCCAGAGCCCCTCTCCGGAGCTGGGGTCCAGGCGCACAGCCAGAGCCCGGTGCGGGCCTGTGTGCCGCTCGGCCAGCTCCCCGTCATGGCCTCGGGCCCGGGACTCCGGCTCCTGCTGCTACTGCTGCTACTGCTGTCGCCGCCTCCTGAGGCCTCGGCTTCAAATCGTCCCCGGGGCAGCGACCCTGTCAACCCAGGTGAGAACCCCGGGAGGGGCGAGTGGCGCCAGACTGACCCGGGGGAGAGGGTCGAGGCCGGCCTCTCCCACGCCCAGCGGGCTCCCTAGGGCCGAATCACACGGCCCCTCGCCCACTCCTCGCTCTGAACTGTTTCCACCCTCCGCATGGAAACTGACCCCGAATTTCTGGGTGTTACTCCCATCCCGCTTTCACTGGGGTCAGGTTTCCCTGGGTTGGAAGAGTTTAAGAGGGAATGCGGAAAGGAGGTGAGGAACAGGAGCAGAGTCAGAGGGAGGGGAAGGGGACCTGCGGTGAGTGGAGCGCGTGGGGCAGCTGGGCGAGTGGGTCCTGAGTGCCAATTCCTGGCTGGTGACAGAGAAGCTGCTGGTGATCACCGTGGCCACAGGCGAGACAGAAGGATACCGGCGTTTCCTGCGGTCAGCGGAGTTTTTCAATTACACTGTGCGGGTGAGGAGAGGAACACCCTCGTGGCCTCTAGAAGGGGTGGGGGTGGGGTCTAGCCTAGGAGTGGGCTGAGGGCTGGATGCCTGGGACCCCACGGTGAGCCTGGTCAGGGCGGTGGGACCACCTGGCCGCCTGAGCCCCTCCCTGGCATTCTGGGTCTCCTCCACAGACCCTTGGCCTGGGACAGGAGTGGCGAGGGGGCGATGTAGCCCGAACGGTTGGTGGAGGACAGAAGGTCAGGTGGCTAAAGAAGGAAATGGAGAAATATGCAGACAGGGAAGATATGGTCATCATGTTTGTGGACAGGTAAAGGGGCTGGGGCTGGGGAGAAAGAAGAGGGGTGGACAGAAAGAGGGGGTGAGGATACTGAGGTTCCTAGTGGCTGTGCTGCTCATCCTCCCCTTCCTCCCCCAGCTACGATGTGATTCTGGCTGGCAGCCCCTCGGAGCTGCTGAAGAAGTTTGTCCAGAGTGGCAGCCGCCTGCTCTTCTCTGCAGAGGGCTTCTGCTGGCCCGAGTGGGGGCTGGCGGAGCAGTACCCTGAGGTGGGCACGGGGAAGCGCTTCCTCAACTCTGGTGGTGAGTGGCAGAGTGTCCAAAAGTGGTGGGGCATGGAGTGTTCCAGGTGCCTGAGGGCTGGAGAGGGAGTGGGGACAGGTCCTGGGACCCTGGGAATCTTGGAGTCAGCACCTCCCCTCCCCCGACCCAGGATTCATTGGCTTCGCCCCCGCTATCCACCAAATCGTCCGCCAGTGGAAGTACAAAGATGACGATGACGATCAGCTGTTCTACACTCGGCTCTACCTGGACCCAGGACTGAGGGTAGGGAGGGGCAGAGGAGGGGTCCCGACTTGAAGCTCTGGAGGTGGCAGCCCTCTCAGGCTGAATGGGAGGGAAGGGGTAAAGAGGCTTCTTGAAAGACATAAAGAGAAAAGAGTGGGAAATGATGTCCCACCCCCTCTTTAATTAACTGCCCCATCTCATCCCATCCAGGAGAAACTCAGCCTTAATCTGGATCATAAATCGCAGATCTTTCAGAACCTCAACGGGGCTTTAGGTGAGGAAAAGGCAATCAGAAGGGGTGATGAGAGGCTGCTGGGGGTCCTGAATGTGGGAGGGGCTCCTGGTAGAACTGGGGTGATCTTCAACTCACCTCGATGTTAACTTCATCAAACGTCAGAATGGCTGATAGAGTTAGTTGCACTGTGCTAATAGTAACAGAAGCAGCAATGGTCGTACCTAATGTCTGTTTGACATACTATGTGGCCAGCTCTGGGCCAGGGTTTTACTTCTGTAATTTCATTTAACACAACAATTCTACAAAGGGCGGGTCTGTGGTTATCCACCTGTCTCAGATGGGGAAACTGCCTCTTTGAGGGGCCAGTGACTTGCCCAGGTCGCACAGGTAGTAAGTGGTGGGGTGCCCCAGGGTGGCAGCAGCCTGGTCAGTGCCCTCGGAGAGAGAAGGTATCCCGTCCCCGCCCCATGGGTCACAGTCCTTCATCCTCTAGAGAAGCTGGGCAGCCCCCGCCCCCCTATATTTAGAAGCACGTGCTGTTTGGCAGCTTTTGGGGAAAGGGAGTCTGAAGCCTGGCCTTTCTTCCCCAGATGAGGTGGTTTTAAAGTTTGGTCGGAATCGCGTGCGTATCCGGAATGTGGCCTATGACACACTTCCTGTTGTGGTCCATGGGAACGGCCCCACTAAGGTGCCCCAGTTGCTTATACCCTCAGCCCCAGCCCCAGTCAGTCCTGGCCGCACAGCCCCTGCCGCAGACCTCGCCCCAGCCCCCAGGTTCCTCCAGCCCTTCCAAGTAGTGAGTCCTCCCCAGCCCCAGAAGCACGGGTGCTGGGAGAGTTTCTCAGTGGCCACCGCTCCCCATCCTGCCCTGTCCCCTGCCTGTCTGCCCCACCTCCCTCACCTCTGGCCCTGGACTCGTTAGCCTCAGCCTCTCACCGTCTCTCCCAACAGCTCCAGCTGAATTACCTGGGAAACTACGTCCCCAATGGCTGGACTCCTGAGGGAGGCTGTGGGTTCTGCGACCAGGACCGGAGGCCACTCCCGGGGGGGCAGGTGAGGAGGGGGTGCCAGCGTGGGTGGGAGAGCGCTTGGAAGCAGGGGGTGCAGGGAGGGCATTCCAGGCAGCAGTGGGTGGGGGCAAAGCCCCTGGAGACCCCCAAACCTGCCAGGGCTGTGGAGGACAGACTGGCGGGCTTTCCTCTGAGCCCCATCACGTTGTATCTTCCAGACTCCCCCCCGGGTGCTTCTCGCAGTGTTTGTGGAACAACCTAGCCCGTTCCTGCCCCGCTTCCTCCAGAGGCTGCTGCTCCTGGACTATCCCCCCGACAGGGTCACCCTCTTTCTGCACAACAACGTGAGACACCCCGACTGACAGCCTCTCCCTCCCAAGGGACCCCGCCCCTGCCCTCATCAGAACTCCCACTCCCTATCCCAGACTCCTTCCTGCACCCTTCCGCTCACCTCCTTCCCCGCTCCTGTCCCTCAGGCACCATCTTTTCTGCCCTCTCAGTCTCCCCATCTCCCCCTTCTCCCCCCACCATCTCCAGGAGGTGTACCACGAGCCCCACATTGCTGACTCCTGGCCCCAGCTGCAGGACCACTTCTCAGCTGTGAAGCTGGTGGGGCCCGAGGAGGGCCTGACGCCAGGCGAGGCCAGGGACATGGCCATGTGAGTGAGCCTCGGGCGGGTGTTGCTCGGGGGGGGGGCGGTGAAAGCAGTGGGCGAGGGGCTGCCACCCACTGCACGCCCCCTTCCCTCTCCGTTCCCCATCCAGCCTCTCCTCGGCCTCCACAGTGGCGCACTCCCAGCCACTATGCGTGCTGTCCCTCCCCTGCCCCGCACAGATGGAAGAATCTGGGGGTCCTGGGGGAGGAGGCACACAGGCCTCGGCCTCCCCTTTCCCGCCCTCCCCTCCCCCCCCCCGTCTTTTTCTCCTTCCTGTCCTCCTGCTGGTGCTTCTACCCACTTTCCTCCTCTTCTCCTCAGCGGGTAGGGGGAGCTCCACCCACTCTACAGTCCCCTCTCCCCCCCACCTGCTCCCGTTTCAGCTCATCTGTCTGTTGGTCTGTCACCTCCAGGGACATTTGTCGGCAGGACCCCAAGTGTGAATTCTACTTCAGCCTGGACGCAGACGCGGTCATCAGCAACCCGCAGACCCTGCGCATCCTCATTGAAGAGAACAGGTCGCTCGCCTGGTTCAGCCAGAGGGCCCCCAAGTAGTCCCCAGGGAACCCCCAACTCCTCCCCTGGGCGCGGGGCACAACTCCGCCTGGCCCTCACCTCTGCTCGTCCACAGGAAGGTGATAGCGCCCATGCTGTCCCGCCACGGGAAGCTGTGGTCCAATTTCTGGGGAGCCCTGAGCCCCGATGAGTACTACGCGCGCTCCGAGGACTACGTGGAGCTGGTGCAGCGGAAGCGAGTGTGCGTCCTGCAGCCCCTCCCCTCCCCCGAGCTGGGCCCTCGGAGACCCCTGCATCCTGCCCCAAAGCCCCAGTCTCGGGGCTCCAGTGGCCACCCATAAGACGTGCTGGGGGTTGTGGGCAGGGACTGACCGTGTAGGGGGGCATGAGAGGGTTGCGACCAGCAGGGCTTGACGGGGGAAGCCAGTGGGACCTAGCAGCTCACAGCCCTCGAGGGAAGGGGCTCCTGGGAGGAACAGGGCAGGATTGTGGGGGTCGCCCACCTAGCTGACCCCGGTGTGGGTGCCTCCAGGGGCGTGTGGAATGTGCCCTACATATCCCAGGCCTATGTGATCCGCGGGGAGACCCTGAGGACGGAGCTGCCCCAGAGGGAGGTGTTCTCGGGCAGTGACACTGACCCAGACATGGCCTTCTGCAAGAGCCTGCGGGATAAGGTGAGTGGGCCTGGGGCTCGAGGCGGGGCAAGGCGCTTGCTCCCTGTCACCCTTCTCACACCCTCCCCCCACGCCAGGGCATCTTTCTCCACCTCAGCAATCAGCACGAATTTGGGCGCCTCCTGGCCACTTCCCGGTATGACACAGACCACCTGCACCCTGACCTCTGGCAGATCTTCGACAACCCCCTGGTGAGTAGGCGGCCCCTCGCTCAGAAGGTAGTTTCCCCTCCTTCCGTAAAGGAGGATGCCCCAGACCCACCGCACACGCATGCGCGCTGTGCAGGCTCTCCTGTTGCCTGGGGAGGGGGCTTCCTGGGTGGGAGCAGATGGAATGAAGAGGGCCCGGGTCAAGGTGCGCCTCCCCCCACCCCCAGGACTGGAAGGAGCAGTACATTCACGAGAACTACAGCCGCGCCCTGGAAGGGGAGGGGTTCGTGGAACAGGTGAGCCCCACGCAGGACCCCGACCCGTCACACGGCCATCACCCCCTGGGCCCACTGCCTGGATTAGTGGTGCCTCAGGGTTTTCTGCTCAGGCAAGATGAGGGCAAAGGCTGAGCAGATAGGCCTGCCGCCCCCATCCTGGCATTAATCAGGGTGGTCCTCTCTTGTCTGTTGGGTATATTGGTGTATGGGTGAAATGATACTTTTTAAGACGAGTTTGAAAACCACTATCCCAGAACCCGGGGCTCCAGGACCCCCGTGCCGTTTGCGCCATGTTTTCAGCACTGCTCCCACCTTCTCTGGCCCGGCGCCTCCTGACCCGTCCCCACACTCAGATCCCCGTTCCTGCAGATTCTCTCATCTCCTGGCTTCCCTTTCTGCTCCCTGCTTTCTCTCCCTTCCTTTGGCCGCCTGTCCGCTCCCCGAGCATGACCCGGCCCTGCTGTTCTTGCCCTGCCCCGTCCGTCCTCAGCCCTGCCCGGACGTGTACTGGTTCCCTCTGCTGTCTGAGCAAATGTGTGATGAGCTGGTGGAGGAAATGGAGCACTACGGCCAGTGGTCAGGAGGCCGGCATGAGGTGAGGGGCTGGGGCAGGGGAGCAGGGGGGATCCCAGGAGGAGGGAGGTGAAATTTCCCTGATTGAGGGAAAATGGAATCCAGAGAGTGGGAGCAAGGAGGGGTCCCCAAGGGGGAGGGGCCCACAGGAGGCACAACTGTATTCATTCATTCATCCATTCGTTCAAGAAATACTTACGGGGTGGGTCCTAGACGCCAGCCCCTGACCCGGGTGGTGCAGGTTGAGCTCTGCCCTCCTGGGTCTCACCTGCTGTCAGTAGCAGCAGCAACCCAGCTTCTAAAGGCTGTGATGGGCAGCCCAGGTGCTGCAGGAGTCTCCGGAGGGACCCTTGACCCAGACGTGGTGGGACCGAGGGGCTTCACAGGAGAGGTGACATCTTAGCTGACACTTAGAGGACAGGAGGAGTGAGTCAAGCTAAGAAGTGGTCGAGACTTCCAGACGGAGGGAATACAGGCTTTAAGGCCTGGGAGCAAGAGGAGGGGGAGGCTGGCACTGCCCTATCGGCTCAGTGCCCACTGCCCACAGGACTCAAGGCTGGCTGGAGGCTACGAGAACGTGCCCACCGTGGACATCCACATGAAGCAGGTGGGCTATGAGGACCAGTGGCTGCAGCTGCTGAGGACGTACGTGGGGCCCATGACCGAGAGCCTGTTCCCAGGCTACCACACCAAGGTGGGCCGCTGCACTCGCCACCCCCGCTCCTCCCCCTTCCCACACCCCGTCCCGGTGGGACGTCTCCACACGATGCCTTTTTGGCCCCCGTGGTGTTTGGGGCCCCATAAAATGAGATCCTACAGGAGGGCAGCCCTGGGGGAGGCAGCCCGCAGGTACCAGTGAGAACCCCTCCCCCTCCCCGGACCTGAGGGCCATCCCTCCAGCCTCTCCTCCCGTGTCCCCACAGACCCGGGCGGTGATGAACTTTGTGGTCCGCTACCGGCCAGATGAGCAGCCCTCTCTGCGGCCACATCACGACTCATCCACCTTCACCCTCAATGTCGCCCTCAACCACAAGGGCCTGGATTATGAGGTGAGCCCCTACTGCCCTCCGCTTCAGGGCGCCCCCAGGGCCCTTCCCCACACGCAGGACCCTGTGTCCTGCCCCCTTACAATCCCTACACACACCCCTCAGTCACCTCCCTCCCTCTGGTCTGCCTTCTTTATATTTCTCAGTGACTTCGTGGGTATCCTCTTCTGGACCCCTTCCGGGCTGGCAGCCTCACCCTTTCTCCTGGGTCTCCCATCTGCTGATGCCCAAACCTCCTGTGTCCTGCCTCCCTGATTCCCCGTGTCAGGCTCTCCCTGCTCTCAGCCCGCCGCCCAGTCCCCACTTCCGCTCACCCTGCACTCCTGCCCCTTCTCGTCTTCCCAGGGAGGTGGCTGCCGCTTCCTGCGCTACGACTGCGTGGTGTCGTCCCCCCGGAAGGGCTGGGGGCTCCTGCACCCTGGCCGCCTCACCCACTACCACGAGGGGCTGCCCACCACTCGGGGCACTCGCTACATCATGGTGTCCTTTGTCGACCCCTGACGCTGCACCACTCTGCCCAAGCTTCCCTGCCATTGTGCCTTCTTGTGCCCCCCTCCTCGGAGGGGGTCTGTCCGGCTCCTCGCCTCCTGGGTGTACGTTCCGTGTGCCTGGGACTGAATGTGTCGCCTCACTCCCCACCACACGGCCCTCAGGAAGCTCAGGGAGCCCCCTTGCTCCACCCCTCAGCCCCCAAGGGTTCCCGGGGAGAGGGATTCTGGGTGTTCACCACGTGATAAATTATTGTTTTTCAGTCTCCCTCTCAATAAAAGAGGATTTGTAATTCTCGAGTCCATTTATTCTTTCATCTACCTGTGGACCCCATATCTCTCCCGCCACCCAGTGTAGAGGGGAGACCCGGGGTTTTCCAGAGGAAAAGAACAGAGAAGAAGAAAAGGCGGAAACATGATTTTAGAGCAGAGTGGGAGCCTGGAAGCTTCCCTGGCTCCCATGTCTAACTCCCGTCATTGCCAGAGCTGGGGGAGGACGTGAGGAGGGCCAGACCGAAAGAAGGACTTCCCTTGTTGGGCTGAGGTGAGAACCCCCCATCCCCACCCCCGCAAAGCCCGCAAGCTCTCCTCCCTGATTCTCTCCTCACCTGACAGCATCTTCTCCAGTGCATGAAGTGTGGGGTGGCACAGCCCTAAGCTGGGCTCCAGGGACATTGCTGGTGAAGTAAGTCCCCCTGGGGGCATGTGTTCTTTGAGGGAAGACAGGCTGGAACCTTACTGTGGCTTCTTGCATCTAAGCTGTTAGTTAGGTGGAATCAGGAGAGGGGAATCCTGAGGGTCAGCCCAGGAAAGCTTCCTGGAAGAGGGGGGATGGGAAGCAGCCTTGAAAAAGACAAGACCAGGACTTTTTTTTTTTTTTTACTGAGACTTCTGGTGGTCCAGTGGTTAGGACTCCTGGCTTGCACTGCAGGGACCATGGGTTCCATCCCTGGTGAGGGAACTAAGATCCCACAAGGCAAGGTGCAGCCAAAAAAAACCAAAAACAAGTGACATTCCCTGACCTGGAAAAAGTGCTGGCTCTGCAGGCCTCTGGTCAATGTTAAACAGGGCCACGGTCACAGTGAGGACTGGCCCCAGCCCACTGGAAGGTGTGCCAACAGACCAGTGGGTTCTCTCTTGGAGGGGTTCCCTAATCCTTAGCCTTTCCCATAAAACCCTTCCCTCTGGAGGTCTCCCCCCAGAGGCCTAAGCTACTCCTTAGGGAATATATCCTCCTGCAGGTCACCTACCGTTCAGGGGCCAGGCCCGGGTGACAGATGGGGAGTCCTGCTCTTCAGGGTACACACACATGGCAACCCCTGCTGACCCAGACCTCTCCCAGCCCTGCTCCTCACAGGGAGCCAGTCCTGACCTCCACAAAGTCAAACGCCTTCCTCACCCCCAGGCTCCAAGCCACAGCCCTGGTCTTTCCTTTTGGTCCTACTGGTCACAGCCCTGTGAGCCCAAATAGTGGTTAACCCTTCCATGCCAGGGTTCACAATGCTCCAATGTGCAGGTCAGCAGCGGGGGCGGAAGCGAGGGCAGAATCCAGGCCCGGGGTCAGGACCAGTGGGTTGGGTCAAAGAAGGTACGCTTCACAGCCATGGTGGCCCCTGGGTGACTCCCCTCTGCGTCCTCCTCCAGCCACCTCTTCCGGGGCCTCCAAGTGTTTGCCGTCCTGCAATGGGTCTTCCCCTTTTGGGGGCTCACTGAGTCCCTGAAGACCTGAGGAACCCTGCGCCTGGCACTCTGCTTCCCCATTCCAGCACGGGAGGGAGGGAGGCAGGGCAGGGGTCTGTGGGGTGGGGTTCTTCAACGAGGGAGAAAGGTGTAGATTGGACAGGTGGGCCTGAAACCATGGAACAGGGAAGGGGGCAAACGGGGGACCTGGGACTCGAACCTCCGGATCCTGAGTCCCCACAACCCCCCACGCACCACCACCACCTCCCGCCCAGGTGTGCCTGGCTGCCTTGCTCCTTGTATTCCTGGGCCGGGCCTGGATCCTAGCGGTCCTCGACCTGGTCTGGCTCCATGGAGATAGAAACACACCTGGGGCAGGAGGCCACTGCTCTGCCTGCGTCCGCAACCGGGCCATTCGCAGACATATCCGTGACCACCTCCCCATCTCGGCGAGGCACTCGGGAACGGTGCACTGGCTGGGAGCAGGGCTTCAGAATGGACTCTCGGGACCTTCACCCCCGAAGTCCAATGTCAGCTCCCCAGTAGGGTGTGCACCCTCTGTCCCCCAGCTGGTTAAAACCGCAGATCCGGATCCCTCCTAGAACTACCTCTTTGGCTTCCACCCTCACGGGGTTCTGGTCAGTGGGGCCTGCAGCAACTTCTGCACAGAGGCCACTGGCTTCTCCCACCTCTTCCCTCACCTCCAGCCCCACCTGCTCACGCTGCCCTGTTGGTTCCAGCTCCCTGTCTTCTGGGACTACATCATGTGTGCTGGTGAGGAGAGCGCTGGGTCTCAGGAGCCCCAGTCCCTGCTGTCACCTCCTACCTGCCCTCCTCCCGCATGCGGGCACTTGGTCCCAGCTCTACTTACTTCCCCAGAGCCCTGCGCCCTCTTTTCTGGAAGAATCAGGCTTCAGGTCCCCCGGCCTCCGCCCTCTCTCGCAGGATCTGTGTCCTGGGACAAGGCCAGCGCCTCCTATCTCTTGTCCCGGCCCCGGGGGGCCTCCTGGGAGTGGGAGGGGCCCCTGGAGGCGGGGGAGGCAAAGCCCGGAGCGCTGAGCTTTCGAATCCGGAATCAGAAGAGATTTGTCACGTTGGCGCTGGAAGAGGGCAGCGCTGCCGGGGAGGAGCGCAGCGCGCCCCGGGCGGGGTCCGGAGTCAGTTGCCCCCCGCTCCCCCAGGACCTCCCTGGTGCCAGTCTTCTCTTTCGGGGAGAACTAGCTCATCCAGCAGTTTCCGAACCCGCCGGGCTCATGGGTGCGAAGGACACAGGAAGCGCTGCAGCCACTGCTGAGAGTGGCCCTGCCGCTGTTCCACGGCCCCCGGGGGCCTCCTCCTGCCCTTCCGCACGCCCATCCACACCGTCGGCGAGCCCCGGCCTCTACCCGCTCCGCTATCCGGCCCGCCCGCCTGCTCCTCCCGGGCTGAAGGCCCCTGCACCCTCCCCGCGCCGGGAGGTGAAGGACCCCCGGTTGGGGCCTGACATCCTGGACTCCGGCCACGCCCCCAGGCTGCCTTCGGCAACCGCGCCAGCCCTGAACTCTGTCCCAGATAATCGCGGCGAGCGAGAAGGTGACCTGCGGGCGGCTGCTAGCGACCACCCCTCTGGCCTCCTGTTCCGCCCACAGTGGGGGCCCCGATGCCGGCGCAGCGAACCCCGCGGCCCAGCCGGGCGCAGGTGGACGCGCAGCACGAGGTCTACTTGGAGCGGCTCAAGCAGCTGTTGAAAGAGCACAAGGCGCGCTCTGGCGTCCCCGCCGACGGGCACCTCCCCCCACCTAGACGCGCCGCCGGCCCCCACTGGTGCCCTCGGTGACTGTGGGTGGGCACTGAAATTAAAGGTGGGTACAGACCTGCAGTGTGTGTGTGTTTGTACTTGGCTGGGGAAGTCCGCGCGCCTGGCCGGGCCTCGGAGGGGACCAGACACTCCCGGAGACCCGCAGACACACCCGGGGCGCGCGTCCAGGATCTGCCGGCCGCACTCGAGATCAAAGAGTCTCGGCGGGGACCCAGTCGGTGGGCTCTCCGGCTTCTTCTGCGACCGCTCCCCACAACGATTCCTAATGCACGCGGGGGTGGACCTCCATCGCACGGCCCCTACCCCGCCTCCCAGCCCCGCCCAGCGGCCAGCCCAGACCTACCGTCTGGAGTTCAAAGATCAGTGTGTGAAGACCTGTGGCGCTCCGGATCCCAAGGTCTCCCCATCCACACAGCCCTCTACAAGCAACCCCGGGAGGCCCCAGGGGCGTGGCCACTCAGATGAGAAAGGCTACCCCGGCTCGTACCGAAATCTTCACCGTTTGTCCTCCGGGTCCTGGAGCCCTGCTGGCAGAAGGGGAGCGAGTGGGAGTCTCCACAGCCCCGCCGCCCTCGCGCAGTATGAAAACCCTGAAGAAGCAGCGGCTAGAAGTACTGAGCGCCTACTGCTACCTGCTCACTTTCCTCTTCACGGGTGAGTGGTGCCCGGGGTCCACTGGGGAAGGAGGCAAGGGGGAGGGTGGGGGGAGAAAGGCTGGAGCCCCACCTGCCAGGATGTCCGAGGGCCAAGGGAGGGGGGAGGAGCCAGAGGTCCAGCTGGGAGATGGCCAGTGATCTCATTGGTGAGGGTGGAGGGGAGGAGCCACTGGAGTTTCAAAAGCTAGTTCATTTTTCTTTCTCACCTTTCCCCCAGGCCCCTTCTGTTCCCTTCTCCTGCTCTTCCTCCTCTTCACGTCGCTCTGGTATTTCTCTGTTCTCTACTTGGTACGGTTCTTCCTGGACCGGGACACACACCCCGCCCCCCAGGTGAGGACTAAACAAGTAGTGAGAGGTGATAAATGGTGCCTCCAGGAATTCTCCCACCCTCATCTGTCTGCCCAAGGAGGAAGGCGTTCTGAGTGGATGAGGACCTGGACTGTTTGGAAGCACCTAAGGGATTATTTTCCCATTAAGGCAACAGGTGACCCTCCAAGGAGATGCTCTGCTTCCTCCCTTTCCCTCTATGTACCCCACCTACTCACCCCTCCCTATGCTGGAGTCTGAGCCCCCCAGCTGCCTAAGTTCAGGCAATGGGGGAGGGGTGGGATGGTGTACCAGAGGGGGCCCCTTGTGCCCTTGACCCCATCGTAGGACCTTGAACTCTAACCCTAAGTTAAGTCTGTTGGTGTGGAGGGAATTCTGTTCAGCTGGTATCCTCCTGTCTATGCTTTCTTCCTCATCCTGCCCACTGCCCCCCAAACTGGTGAAAACAATAGAGCTGCCCCCTGACCGGAACTACCTGCTGGTCGCTCACCCACATGGGATCATGGCCATGGGAATCCTCTGTAACTTCTCCAGTGAGAGCTCCGGCTTCTCCCAGCAGTTCCCCAGGCTCCGGTCCTTGACGGCCATGCTGAATGGCCTCTTCCATTTCCCAGCCTACCGAGACTACCTTCTGTCCTTTGGTGAGTCTTGAGCTGAGGGGAGGAGGCAGCCACCCCCCACCCACCCCCCCACAGTGGCCCCCACCCACCATTCAGCCCAGGGACCTGGCTTGAACATTGGCCAGGCTCACAGTGGGCGTCAGTGAATGGCTTTGGAGCAAGCGTCCTGCATCCTCGCCGGGAGAGGTGCTGTAAGGCACACTGACATGGGCACAGGGGTAGGGGAGCTTGGAAGGAAAGGGATGGGGGGCTCACCCTTCCTAGGCTAAAGGGTGAGGTAAGGGACTAGGGAGCCAAGGACGGGGTAGTGACTGTTCCCACACCTCCTCGTGCCTGCAGGAGGATGTTCCGTGAACCGCCAGAGCCTGGATTTTATTCTGTCGCAGCCTCAGGTCGGGCAGGCTGTGGTCGTCCTGGTTAGGGGGTCCACGAGTCCCTGTATGCCATCCGAGGGGAGCACTGCCTCACTGTCCAGAATCGGAAAGGCTTTGTCCGCCTGGCACTGAGGCACGGGTGAGTGGGTGCCCAGGGGTGCTGCCTTGAATGCTCAGAAGTCACAGTGTGTCTGGGGGTCTACACCCTCTGTCCCTATACACCCAGACCCCTGTAGGTGGGCCTGTGTATCCCCAGAGCTTACACTGTGACCACACCTAGAGGGCGCTCTTGCCCCTTGAGTGTTTCCTCTGTGCCAAGCACAGGTGCCAGTTCCCCAGGCTTCCTCCCAGGCGGAGAGAGACAGGATCACAGTGCAAGCCACAGGACCCCGGGGCTCAGACGCCCTTGGTTCAAATTCTTTTATGACACCCTCTCAAAGGCAAGTCCTTGCACGCTTCCTTACTTGTGAAATATGGTTAATACCTACCTGGCCACCATGTTGCAGTTGTAGACTGTATGAGAAGATGTATATAGGAAGGCCCAATACACAGTCTTTCCTCAAGAAATGTAAATCCCTCTTTCAGATCTCTTTTGTAGCCACTGTCATTTGCTTCAAATGGCCTGGGGAAGTGGAATCATGCGAGGGAGGAATTTGGGGCACTCCTTGAGACACTGATCTGACCACCCGTCTTCTCTCTTGCCGCCCCTTCCCAGTGCTTTTCTGGTGCCCATGTAATCCTTTGGGGAGAATGATATCTTCAGAGTTAAGGCTTTTGCCCCAGACTCGTGGCAGCATCTGTGCTAGAAGATGCTGGGCTTCAAGAAGCTCCTGGGCTTTTCTCCTTGCCTCTTCTGGGGCTGTGGTCTCTTCTCAGCCAACTCCTGGGGCCTGGTGCCCTTCTCCAGGCCCATGACCACTGCGGGTGAGTGCCCATCTCCAGGGAAGGAGGCTGCCATCAGCTTCATGAGCAGCGCCTCACCTGTGTCTCCCCTCTCCCCTCAGTGGGCTGCCCCGTCCCAGTGTCCCAGTGTCACCGGCCCACCGAGGAGCAGGTTGACCACTCTCACATGCTCTACATGAAGGCTCTGGAGCAACTGTTTGATGAGAACAAGGAAAGCTGCGGTGTCCCAGCTTCCACTCGCCCCACCTTCATCTAGCCCCAGCCTTAGCCCTCCCCCCGCACCCACCAGCCCCACCAGCCCCTGATCCCAGTGCCCTGAGACCCCCACCTACTGCCATGCTACTGCGCCAATAAAAGGTAGTTCTCTCGCACCACTACTTCGTAGAATCGGATGCCTGCCATCGGATTCTCAGCTCCACGAGCAACTGACCGTGGCCTTATCCAAGTCACTTAAGCTTTTCAAACCTCAGTTTCCTCCTTATAACACGGGGCTACCTACTTCAGAGTTGCAGGGTTTCTAATTTTTATTGAAATACAACACAGAGAAGTGCACAGATCACAAGGGCACGGCTTGATTTTTCTTCCACTGAACATACACGGGGTTGTCCTGGGAAGTGAATGAGATGTACTCAGGCTCGTGGGACAGCTGCACTGCGTCCTTGGGTGTGGATTGAGGAGAACTGTCAGCCATCATCTTCCCACCCATCTCTACCCTTGGATTTCTCTGCTGGGTGGGTGCCCACTCACCCAGGATGGAGCCAGGAGGAAACATCTGGAAGCCTTTTCAGAGAAAGAAGAGAGGGGTCAGCACTGGGATGGGCTGGGCTGGGGACGAGCCTTTTGAATGGGTAGAGGAGTCGACCCAGCAGGCTGGAGGAGGTTAGGGTCGGTTAGAGAATAATTACAGCTGTTTCGGAAGCTCCAGCCCCAGACAGTGAGAATCCCACTGGGTCAGACTTCAGCCCTGTGCCCGGGGCTATCCCCACTCACCCGCCACCCATGTAGCCCCTAATGTGGGCTCTTCTACAGACCTATTTCTGGTCATTCTTCCAGAGCTCCAGCCCCAGTGGGTCCTCCCCTACTGCTAGTCTCTGCAGCCCTGAAAAGCCAACCCATCTGTAGACAAAACATAGCATCTGCGTATCCAAGGAGCTTAGTATCCTGCACTGCCCGCTGCCACCAGACGTTATCATTCCCCGGTAACATGCTAGGGATGCCAGAATCACCTTCACCTCCTGTCTTCTTCTAAGTGCTTCTTAGCTTCTTCTCTTACTCCAGGCTCCCATCCCTCCCGTGGACTTCCTCTGGGACCACTCCTCAGAGAGCAGGGGTCTTGCCTCTCATCTCCCATCTAACACCTTCTCACGCTGGCAAGATGCTCTCCCTAAAACACTGTTTTCATCATGTCATTCCTCCTATTCACTGGGACTGGATCCTCATTGTCAGAAGGTGTGAACTGCTCAGCACAGCATTTGAGGCACCCCACAAACAGAGCCCTACCCTGTAGACACACAGGGTACCAGACACACAAAAGTACTGTCTGCTTTTGCCTGGGGGCTGCATCCACCGAGACGTGGCCTTTGTGCAAATTAGACAAAGAATGTTCCAGGTTGGGCGGTGACAAACATTTGCTATGGGATCTTCTCTTCGGGGAAGTGCAGGTGCCACGTGCACACAGAGAAGATGGATCACTAAACTGCCTAAAGGATCTATTGTATTTTCAAGAGCTCTGGACTCCACAGTACAGAGCCGTCAAGGTTCCCTGTCCCATTTCTCCTGCTGTGTATCTGGGTAATAACCCCCAACACTGTGTGGTTTCTCCTCCTATCTGGAAGAGTCTAACTTAAAAATATATGAATATATGCCTTAGGAGCATAGCTAATTGCCTCCTGGCAGGCCTTCTTCCTTCCCTGCCATTGTCCATGTGGCCACCAGAGGGCAACCTCTACTCACAAGGCATATCTGTCACTCTCCTGTTTAAAGCCCTCCCCTGGCCAGTCCCCGCCTACAGGATGGGTGCAACCCAGAATTGCTTGTTCTTGCAAAGCAGGCTGTTTCTCAGCTCTGGGCTTTGCCCAGGCTTCCCCTTGCGCAGGAGGGACCCTGCCCTTCTTTGTCGTCTGGAGGGGATTTTTTTTTTTTTCTTGCCTCACCCGTGGCATGAATTCCCAGACCAGGGATCGAACCAGCTCCCCTGCCCCGGGAATTGGAAATGCGGAGTTTTAACCACTGAACCACCAGGAAAGTCCCCAGAGGGGAATTTCTAAGACGCAGTTGGGGTCTCACTTCCCTTGACCAGCCAACGTGCCAGGCTGGTCCAGGGCATCCTCTCCTCTGCATCCACGTAGTGCTTCCTGAAGATCTAGCATGATCCTCTGTGTCGCTTTAAAACATCAATTTATCCAAAAAGTTGGCTAGCTTCAACATTAATAAGGAGAATAACAGCATTGGATTGCAGCACATTAAGCCTGTTTAAAATCAATGAGTTCATAACAGTCTGAAAGTAATAATCGATCACCACTGAAGGATGCTGAGAAACCACCACATTATTTGAATAGTTAACAAATAAAGGGAAAAATGTAAGCATTTATCTGGTCTTTCCTTCAACAAACTATCTCTAAGGGTAATCATAGTAGAAGAGAACAAGTTTCCTTTTATAGGCATATTCCAGCTAGGGGGGAAAAAAAACAGAATGACAGATTAAGAATATCACCGTTTTGTAACCCCTAATAAATGATTGGATTTAGGTCGAACATCAATATTTGATAAAATTTCAGTAGGACAACCGTATTTGAGCCTTTGATGGAAGAATGCAACACCACCTATAGCTTGGACATGAAAGAACTGGAACTTTGGGAAACTTTCAATTCTGATTGGTTGAGGAAACTAGAGGTGGGTGAATGTTGGACCAATCCAAGCATTTCTGGTGGCAGAGGGGAGTCTTCTGGTGAAAGGGAAGGAACTAGAGTGTGATCGCATCTCCTTTCGGCCACTAGTGACTTTTTGCTCCAACACCTTTAACTTTTGGAGGTCCTTTCTCGCACTGGAATGTATTCCACCTTGACTGCAGCTTTGTGAAATGCACAGTGTGTTGGCAGTTTCAAAAAATCAGAAATGGGGGCAAGTCTTATTTTTTAAAAAAGGTTGAGTGACTTACTTATTGGCCTGTTGGCCTTGAAGCCAAGAGATGACTCTGATCCCTTTAACTCTTGGGGTGGCTTTGTGTGTGGAAGTCCAGGAACACGATCCTCCATCTTCTCACATTAGCACAGCCAATGGGATTACCAGGTTATGGAGTGATTACCTCGGAAAGTATAAAACTGGGATGAAGTAGGTGAGAGGTCAACTTCAGTGGGAACTTTGGGAAACTTTTCATCGTGTCCTTCCTCCTATTCACTGGGACTGGATCCTCATTGTCAGAAGGTGTGAACTCCTCAGCACAGCATTTGAGGCACCCCACAAACAGAGCCCTACCCAGACACACAAAAGTACTGCCTGCTTTTGCCCGGGGGCTGGGGGGGTATGGGAGCTGGGCAGGAACGAGAGTGGAGACAAGGGGGTGGTGTCCCATCCCCCGCAGCACTTTACAGGTTTTAAAGGACATTCACATCCACCCCTTTCCTGGTTCTTTTCAGGTAGAACTGCAGGTGTTTTTATCTCACTTTATGCGGTGGGGAGGCCCCAGGAGTTAAGAGCCCGGGTCACCAGCTTGTTCAGAGTCAGCAGCAGCGCTGCAGCCACTCCGGTTCCGGGTCTGCACTGCGCTCTCCCTCCCACCCTTCGTCCACCCACCGGGTTAGCACGGGTGCCCAGCCGTGTGCACAGAGGTCTGTGTTCTTGTACTCGGGTGTCCCCAGGTGTACACTGAAGTCTTTCTCTCTGCGTGCTGCCCCGCGGGGGCCTTGCTGCCTGACGGCGGGTGAGATGCCCGCGGCTGAGTGGAGCTGAGCCTGCCATTGCGGAGGGCGGGGAGGGGGGCGTGAGGCTGCTCGGCGACCCCCGGGGAGTGGTGGCCCGTCTGACCCGTCTTGGCCTCGCTCTGCTCCTTTCAGCTCTTGGCTTCTGCCACTTGGTGTCTCTACCCTTCCTGATCTTCATGGGTTTCCAATTTCCTCTATCAGTTTCTCCGACCAGGTCTCCAGGGTGTTCGGCTCCGCGTCCCCCTTTCCAGCCGCTGTTACTTGTCTAGCAGCCGGAGGTCAGAGAATGGGGCTGACGTTGCGGGGGGGGAGGAGGGTAGGGGCGTGGCCCCCGGAGAAGGGGGACTGGGCGTGGGGGGTATTCCCGGACCCAACATAGAGATGCTGCGGGCATGGGGCCATAACTAAGCCAGCAATCAGGCCCCTCCACCGACCCTCGAGACGCCTCCCCACCCTCAGTCCCGCCCCCCACCGGGACAAGGGGCGGGTTCTCGTCTGCAAGGCTAGAGGCCACCCAGCAGCGCCCAGCTCACCGCCCAGGGGCAACTCCGCTTTCCCAGGCGCCCCGCCACCCCGCCGCCTGCCCCCAGCGCCCGCCAGCCCCCGGTGGCAACCGAGTCCGCTCCAGATCCGCGCCATGTTTCCTCGGCATCACTGGGGTTTCCTCCCCTCGGCCGAGCCCGAGCAGAGCAGCGGCCGCGCGTACCGCCCGAATCCCGAAGCTCTGGGCGCCCGAGCCCGCGTGCAGGACTGAGTAGACCCGGCCTTCGCTTCGGAACTCCGAGTCGGGACCGGACGGCGGCGGCCGGGTCCCCGCGCGTCATCGGAATTTGACCCTCGGAGCTCCGAGGTGACCCCGCTCTAGGTACCGTTCGCTGTCTGCGCGGCCGGCCCCGATCGGCTTCTCGGCACCCGGTCCCTGGCCCTGGCTTGAGAGAGGTAGGGGGGCAGCCAGGCCTGGGGGCGGGGGGCTGGCGTGCTCCTCCCCCGCAGAATGGGGGCAGCAGGAGGCCACGCCCCTCAGGGGAAGAGAGCCTCTGCGCCTCCTACCGCCCAACCCATCCCAGTCCCGCGTCCCAGATAACTTGAGACCCGACTTCGCCCAGGTGTTCGGAGGTGCTTTCCCTCCGCCTCCCATCATCATTTGGCTCCCACCTGTCCCCAGAGTCTGGTGCCCAGGGGGACCCCTGCCTAGTAGACAGCTTCCTTCGGGATCTCCCTCCCGCCTGCTTCCCCAAAAGACCGGGGACCACCCTCCAGTACAGCCTCCCCTTCTCCATGATTGTGGCCCTCTGAGGCACCCCCTCTCCCCAGTTCGTTGGTCCATCTTCCTCATCCCCTGCCCCTGCCTCACTTCATCTTATCTCCCCTGCCTCTGCTCTCAAGTCTCTGTTCTCTTCCAGCCTCTGCTGATTTTCTCCTGCCCGTGACCCCTTTCCCCACCACACACCGCGGGGAGAAGGGGGTGTGTCAAGCTGCTTTCTATTTCTGGTCTCCTTGGGGAGGGGGCGCGTGCTAGGACTTGTTTGGCATCTGCTGTGCCCTGAGTCACGAGGTGTCATGTCTGTGACTCGGTATCCTTTCCTCTCCCCCACCTCCCATCATCTCCAGGTTGCCTTGGTCTCCTTTCTGCCTCGGCTCCAGTCCTTTTCGTTCTCTTCTTTGGGCGCTTTGTGTAGCTGCGGTCTCTTTGACTCCGCCCCTCCTCTCTCTGCTTCCTCTGTTCCGTGTTCCAGCTCAGAGAAGCTGCGACCTCAGGGCCATCAATATTTCAGGTGTGTTTGGTGGGAGAGAGATGGGGTGGGAGGTGGGCTCCCGGCATGCCCAGCTATGACTCCAATCATCCTCTCGCCAGAGTGGATCATTCATATTTATGAGATTGAGAGAAAGGATACAAGGACGATAAGGAAATGCTGCCCGCTTTCCTGGAGCCTGGTCCAGGGGGTGCTTGGACTACATCTCCCATAGTGCCCAGGGGCACAGGGCTGCCTCTGTCTCTGTCTAGACACCTAATGGGAGTTAGAATTCAAGGAGCCACGTTGGAGGGTGGGAAGGGATCAGAGTGTGGAGTAAGGGTTGTGGGGCCAGCTGGCTGCTTTCGCTTGGCCTGTTACCCCTGACCTGCTTTGTTCCCAGCTCCCACCTCCTCCAGGGTTGAAGGACCTTGGAACCTTTACATCTCCCCCAAAGGGAATAGGAGTAGAGTGCCAGGGAAGAAAAGATGCAGGGTGAATTAGCAAGTTCCCCGTTCTTTCCTGTGACCCTGGGAATGCCCTCCCCTTACACACATCTTTATCTGAGATGCAGACACACTCTTTGGCAGTAGTCTCCCCATCTTGAAAGTAAGAGGGAAACTGGAGCCTAATGTTTGCACCTAGTTGGATGTGTTCCGGTCTACAAGTTGCTCACATTCTGCCCCCTTATGGGGGCAGTGGGGAATTGCTGGAATATCCCTGAAGCACCAGCTTGTATGTTCCAGGGACCCATGAACAGCTGATGAGGTTGTCTGGAGATCCAGATGGGAGCCACAAGCTAACCTGCTCCTCTCCGGACTCATCATCCCCAGAGCCTGGTGCGAGGAATCTGATTGAGCTCACTTTTGGCATAGAAATTATTGACGGTGGGGAGAGGGCAGTGGGGGTTCCTCCCGCAATCTCATCTCTGCTTCTGAGTCAGCTTAACCCTTAGCACTTGGAAACTTTGACTCCTGCCAAGGACCCAGTCATGCCTATCCTTGCTCTTCAGGCTGGGGTCGGAGATCTCCCCACTGGCCTGAGATCCAGGAAAATTTAACTTTTAGCCCGGCTTTGTCCAAGCTGACTCACCTTAGGCAAGATCTTAACCATCTTGGGCCTTGATTGATTTCCTCTTTGTGAAAGGAATGGGTTGAACCTGATGGTCCCTAGTGGCCATAGCAGGGGCTCTAAGATCCTCTGAGCCTGTGCTTCTCCCTGCCCTCTGATGATACTGGCCTGAGCTGTCTTACCTCACCCCAGCTTACCTGGGAGAGCCTTAAGCCTAAGAATTAGACTGAAAAGAAAGAGAGAGATGGAGCCCTTGTTTTGAAGCTTGTTTGTATTGGAACCACACTGTGCTTACATAAGCCATGTTTGTGATATGGAAGCTAAAATTATCCCTAACCCACCCCTTGGTGCCCCTGCTGGTCCCACCTCCTAAACCTAGGTCATGTTCTTATTTAAAAAAAAAAAAAAAAGTCTAATCATCCCAAAATCACCCTCCTCAAAGTAGCTGGTATGTGTGTCCCCTGGGATGTTGGTTACTGAGGCTTATGTAGGTTATGTGAGTGGACAATTCTAATTGGCTGAAAGAGAGAAGAGGGGATTTGATTGGTTGATTTGGTTGGTCTGGAGGAGAGACATCTGGAAATGAGGAGTCATCCGGACTTGGGGACGGGCCTTTCTCTTTCGTCCTGTCTCTGGGCAGGGGAAAAAGAAGAGCTGGATGCCAAAGGGGTACCAGATCCACAAGCCATTGACCCAAAAAGGAAACTCTGAGGAATGGGAAGAGCAGGGGTAGCCTGAGTGGGAGATGAAGCAAGGATTACAGGAAGAAATTTCCCAAAAAGAAGAAAAGGAGAGAGAGAGAGAAGGGCGTGTGGATCCAGGGGCCCAGCCAGTGAGGGTGCGTGGCGGATGTGTAGAACTCGGAATAGCGGAGGAACCTGACAGCTTCGGTAATTTAGGATTCCTTTGACGAGTTTCTGGGGGAAGGAGCACAGAAAGTAGGGGAGCAGACAAGAGGGGGTAGTCTGGGGGTGGGAGCAGCTAGAAAGGGGTCTGGACCCCTGAGTAGACTGAACTCTGGCACCAAGAGGGCCTGAATGCAGGAGCAGCTAAGAGATGGGCTCCAGGGCGGAGCTAAGAGGAAGCTGGGAGTAGCAGTCTCCTGGGAGTGGAGCCAAAGAAAGGGGGCGTGGCGAATGGGCAAGGACCTGATGCTCGGGGGTCTGGAGCATCTCAAGAGGTGGAAGAGACGCCCGCGAATGATCTTTCCGCGGGCTCTTGAATCCAAGACCCACGTGCTGAGGAGAGCTCCCTGGACAGGCCCCGGGTCTGGCCCAGCGCCCGGGGTGGTGACGACGGAGTGCTCAGCGTGTGGGAAGAGGCGAGCCCTTTGAACGGAGAGCCCTGGCAGGGGCGAAGGCGGGGCGGGGCCCCCTAACGGCCTCGGTCCGCTGATCGCCCTGGGGTCGGTGCACGTGATCGACGCCGGGGAGACGGCGCTGGTGGAGGGGCTGCGCGCGGCGCCCTGGGAGTGCGGCAAGGGCCTGGCTGGGATGCTGCAGAGCTTCTGCTCGCAGCTGGTCAAGCGAAGGCACCCGGGGGTCAAGGTGGCACGACTCACCCGGGACGACCAGCTGGCGTCCCGGGAGCTGAAGAAATACCACCTTATCACCAAGCAGGTGAGAAGGACAAGGGAGCTCGGATGGGCGGGCCTGTCCCCGAGGGGCCTCCGGGCGTTGTCACCCCACATGCAGCCAGTCACCGGCTTTTCCTTTGCTGCCGACTCGGCCGAGTGGGGGCGCCCATGAGCCCTGCCCTGGGACTCCCAGTCCTTACCCAGGCCCTTTTGCCCAGGGAAAGTCAAACAGCTCCCGACTTTCAATCTTTAAACCCTCCATCCTTACTCCAGGAGGCTGGAGCCCAGGCGTCCGGACTTCGTGTCCCTGCCTCCCCTACATCGATCCCGCCTCTCTTCAGGGACCCAAACATCCTAATCTGAGCCTTTGTCCTTCCCCTCTGCCTCCCCCATCCTACCGACTGATAAGCTTCCCTCGCTTCCACTCTTGGGGCACACATCCCCATGTCTCTGACTACTCCACATTGATCTCCACTCTCCTTGGGGATCCAGGTTTTCGGAGGCCTTGCCCCTGGTTCCTGCATGCTCTCACATACCCCACTCCACCCGGCCCCGCACGGTCGGCCCTCCCGAGGGGCCCAGGTGGGAGCCCGTGGGTGTGAATGTGGGAGTGACGATGCCAAGAGGCGCCGGACTCACAGCCCTCCCGCCGCCCGCCCCGCGCTCACTCGTGCCCCCCGCAGGGCATCCTTTTGGTCCAGTTCAACGTGTCGGCCCTGCTGGAGGGGCTGTGCGCGCGGCTGGCGGCTCTGCGGGCCTCCGGCACCTTCTCGCCGCTGCCCACGGAGGCCGTGTCGGAGGCTGGCGGCGACGTGGCACGCCTCCCCTGCTGTCGCCCTCTGTGCAGCGCGACGTGCTTCCGGGCGGGATCATCATCCAGGACTGGCAGCCCTACCGGCCGAGCGAGAGTAACTTGAGCCTGCTGGCGGCCAAGGGCCTGGAGGGGCGCGTGGACAGCCGCGCGCGCCCGCGCGTGCTCACGCTGTGCACGCGCCCCTTCCCCATCCCACCTGGCGGCAACGGCACGTGGCGCTACCTCAACATCTACGCCTTCGGCAGCGACGGCGCGCAGGTTCAGAGCCAGCTTCTGTGGCATCTGCAGCGCCAGGCCCCGCGTCTCGTCGGCCTCAACGTCATGTGCCAGCTCTTCCTGGCGCCCCAGCTGTGGTTACATCTGGTTGATTTCTGCCAGGCTGGCTGATTTCTGCCAGGCTGGCTTGGGGCTCGAGCTGGTCAAGGGTTATACCGAACAATACCTGCTGGAGGCCGACATCTAAGGCCTCTCCAGTCGGAGGGGAGAGAAGATGCACTTTAGACCCACCTCCTTCCTCGGATCCCCCCAAAGCCCCGCCCCTGCTGTTTTCAAGCTCCGCCCCCTCCCCCTGCCCTCGGTCATCGGCTCTGCCGCCTACACTCACCCGCTGTCCATCCTTCCCTTCCCTCTTCCCCTTACATCTCTGTCTGCCATCTTGACTCTAGCGCCCCCAAACGCAGTTGCCCACACCCTGATCTGAACCGCCGGGTTTGGGGGAGCCACTCGCGCTTCTGTTGTCCACCCATTCCCTTTCCCCGCCAAAGAATGGGTTCCTTCACAGCTTCAGAGCCTTTCCCTGTCCGTGCCCCAGCCTGGGAGTGTACTCTGCCCTTTGTGGCTTCTCCCTTCTGCCCCCTCGTGGATGGGAGCTGGCAGAAGTGTGTGCAACGCCCAGTACCCGGCCAGGAGCACAGTTGCCCAATAGGTATTACTTTTCTTCCTCCCCATCCTTCTCAGGCCCCCAGAGCTTACCCTCTGCTTCTCTCCTCACCGCCCTCGCAGTCTCCTGTGCCTGGACCTCTCTCAGTTCTCCGTTGTCCATTTGTCTGCCCCTCCATTCCCCTTCCCCATGATCTCTTCATCCCCCGCCCTGTGTGTAATATGGAGAAGGACCCTGTAAAGGAAATAGATTTATAATGCCCCACCCCCACTTGGCCCCTGCTTAACGCTCTGGTGATGCACCTTTCTGAGGCTGCCTCCTCTGACTGGGGTTTCCTCCAACTTTGCACAATGGTGCTATTTTGCAGGCTCCCTTCCCTATGCCCCCAACCAGGGGCCCGAAGCAGGCCCGTGAACCAGAGGGTTCTGGGTGGAGAGCCTGGTGTAGTGGAGGGCAGGTCCCTCAGCCTGGTGCGAGGCTGTCTCCTGCTTCTACCCGGGCTGCCTTCTAGCGCGACTGGAACCCCCTCCTCCAGATATTTCTGGACACCCCTCCCATCCTCTTGTTCCTTTATGCTTTTTCTGGACTTTGACGGTCTTCTATTTAAATGCAAGTAGTAACAGCTGCATTTGCACAGCGATGTCTCCCACACGGGATCCTCATATCTCCCGCAGAGGGAGGACACAGGCTCAGAAAGACTCAAGTGCCTTCCAAGTGGCTCACAATAGCTGGGAGTCTGGCAGAGACTAGAAACCAGGTGTCCCCAGCCCAGAGCAGACCTCAGAACCTCACTGTAGCTGGACCTTCTTGTTGGACAATGGACAGCGAGCACAGGGTTCGCTGGGGATGGAATCAAAGACATGGACAGAGGAGGGCGCCAGGAGGTGGAAGAAGGTGGACAAAGAAGACAGCCGCTGCTCCCCTCTTTCCCCCCGTTCCGGCTGTGCTGCTGTGCCTTGCTTGGCTGCCTCCTGCACCTGACCAAGCTGCCCTCCTCCCTGTCACTTCAGCCGTGGCTGTATTGCAATAAAACGGACCCTTGGCCCACCTTCTGTGTCTGTTTCACTTCTTCTCGGTGGGGAGGGATGAGCTGCATTGTCCTCTCCCCCTTCCCCAGCAGCCTGTATCAGAGAGGATCTCTAAGCCCTGTGCCACTGGGGCTAATGACTTCCTGGAGGGGAGCTGGGGAGGGCTGCTGGCCGTTGCGCGCCCCTACCCCCCACACCAGCCAAGCGGCAGAAAGAATTGATTGCTCAGAATCGAGGCGGGCAGCGGCGCGGCGCTTGGACTAGCCCCGGGCCTCGCTTTCCCCTGGACCTGGGAGTCCGCTGCTGCTCCAAATTCTTGCTCTCTCGCAAGTTCCCCTTGGCATCCGGAACCAGCCTGCCTCATTCTCACGATCCAGGCGTCTAACTCCCAGCTCTCGGCTCTCTCGTGGCCAGCGCCCTTGCTCTCTCCCCATTCCTGGGTGGGCACCGCACGGAGGGGGAAGAGGTGGAGGGAGCCTGGGCGCCGCCCCGCGGGAGCCGAGCTCCGAAGCGGCGGAGACTGCGATCCCGAAAAGTACCACGCGGGGGCGCCAGGACGTGTGCGGACGCGGGCAAGGCAGCGCAAGGTGGTTTCCGTCCGTGTGAGTGTGGCCATGGGCGTCTTTGTGTGTCTGTGTTTCTGTACATGTGTGTACGACTCAGGGGGTGTCTGGGTGGGATATATTCGGGGCTACGGGCCTGGCGTACCCCAGAATCAGGTACTCCAAGTGGCTTCTTGACGAGGAGGCGCTTGATAGGTTACTATGTACGTGTGGATGGGGAAGCAGGGGACTGTGTGTATCGTCGCGTGTGCAAGGCATAGCCTGTGAGTCTTGGATTTTTTAAGTTACATTCCTTTAGGGCTCTTATGCCCTCCCACCATCCTGTGTAAAAGGAATCGAGGGCTCTCAACCTGAACCTCCATTACACTGGTCACATCTTCAGCATGTGCCTGGACAGGTGACTCTGCTGGACTAGGTGTGACATTGTGTTTGTGTAAGTGGGTGTGTCTCAGGATATCAGTGTAACTCTGAATGATAGTGTTGTGTGTGTATTTGTGTGACAGGTGGATGCTGGAGGAGGCTGGTTCAGGATTATGGAAGTACAAAATTTCCTTCCTCCTGTTAGTTTGTGGATACCACCTTCATGGTGCGTGCGTGTGTGTGTGTGTGTGTGTGTGTTCCTTTCTCAGTCTTTCCAGTGGCTGTCTCTGTGTCTCTCCTCACCTCTGTCTCTTTCCCTCTTTCTCTTTTCCTTTCTTGGTGACTCATCTCTGCGGCTTTGCCTTCCCCCAGCTTGCTGGGTCTCCCCTCCCCCACCCAGGAGTGGGTGGGGGTATGAAGGAATGGGACCCTGGGACTAAAAATCAGGGTGAGCCCCCCTTTATTACTCATCATTCCCAGATCCACCAGTGGCCCGTAGCCCTCTCCCAGTCCCCTTCCCAGGACTCCCCACCCACCTGAACTGGGGTGGGCAGGGGCTAGGCAATGATGTGTTCTAATGGGGCCATTTCCACGGGGTTCTTCAGCACCTTCTTTCAATTCAAGGTGGAGACCCCTGCCTTTCTCATAAAGTGCCCCTCCCTGCCTGTCCCCCCCATAGCTGACGCATTGAAAGGCTGCAGAGGTGAGTCACCGGTTTGGGGGAAGGGAGGAAGAGAGGGGAGGTGAGCTGCGGGGACCCCCAAGCCCCTGCTCTCTTTTTCTTTCCCAAACCTTCTCAGGGAAAAGACCCAGTGCTCTGCTCCCTCCCTTGGTTTTCCAAATCTTCAGCTTGGATCACTACTTGGTTGGACCCCATCTTCTCTTACTACCCTCCTGGAGAGTATGAGAGATTCAGAAACAAAGACAAAGAGACGGATTTATACAAACATCTCAGAGCAAACACCAGGCATCCCCTCCTGGTCCCCATCTCAGCTTTGCCTTTCCCAGCTCTGTCTCTCATTCCTCTTTCTTTCCTGCCATCTCCCTCCTCTCCCAAACCCCAGGAACCTGTCCCCAGTCCAGCTCTTTTCCAGAAGCCCTTAGAGGCAGCCAGGTGTGAAGGGCACAGCACATTTTTGAGAGGTGGGGTGCATGTGGACGAGCTGACCCTGGAAGGGAACTGGGATAGAGAGAGGCAGAAACAGACCCAGAGGTTCAGAGTCCATGCAGACACGATCCAGATCGTGGAATCACCAAACCTATCGCCCTGGCTTCCATCTCACTGCCCCCTCCCCCATGTCATAATGACTGAGACTCTTAGGATGTCGATTTCTGAGAAGCTCCCCTGGACTTCTGGGCGGAGTGGAGGAGGAAAGCGTTGGGGAAGAATGGAGGAATGAGGGAACACTCTAAAAAACGCGGGGCAAGACTTGAACTTGGAGGCTGCAGATGACTGGCTAGGATACTGAGGCTTTTCTGCACAGAAATCTAGAGGTGAAGGTAAATGGGGGAGGGGCAGGAAAGATCAAAAGCCCATAGCAGTCCACATAACCTGTAACGTATATCAACAGACATGGAAGGACCCAGATAAATGCACAAAGACACACGGGTACACACATATTATTGACACACCAAGCCAGGCACAATTTTCAGACACCAGCAGGTACCCAGACTGGATGTGCTCAAACTCCCAACCGCACAGGTATACAGGCACTCAGAGGGATCAGGACCCACACACACTCACACTCACACTCACACTCACAGAGACACCTGGAAACAGGCAAAACCACAGCTCCGCAGATTGGAAGAGAAAATTACATATTTAAATTGGAACATTACCATGCCTATCCACTCTCTAGCTGATTAAATACACAATTGGTCCCCCCCATTCCCTTTCTTTTTCTTTCCCCGTATGTTTCATTAATCTCCGGACACACACAAATGCAATGCACACGTATGTACATGCATGTGCACATATACAAGCCCACAGGAACACAAACAGTTTCTCTAGATGCCCATCTCCCTCATCTCATACTTGGTCTCTTAGCCCCATCAGCCTCTCAGGCTGCCCCCCCACCTCGCCTCCCTCCCTCCCTCTTTCCTTCCCTCTTGGATGGCTTCCCCTCCCCCCACCAGATGTCTGAGCCATCTCTCTCTGATTCATCCTCCTCAGGAAGGTAACGTGACCCCCCCTCCCCATTCCACTGCTCTCGGTAACCAGGCAGGGAGGATAAAGGGGAGTGGGATGAGGAGGAAGAGGAATGAGGGGAACCCATAGGGGCAGAGGGATGTCCTAGATAGTTTGGGGGAGGGGGATAAGGCACAGTCTCAGGTCTGTTGCCCCCTCCTCTCCGTCTTTGGCATCTTCACAGTCACCTTGGTTCTCCTTTTTTTTTTTCTTTAGCCTGATCCTTTACCTGTTCCAGATGCCTGCCTGCCTTCCTCCCTCTCCTGCCCCCATCTCTTCTCTCCTTCCTCTCTCTCTACTTCTCCCCACCTCTTTCCCCGCAGAGCTGATGGGCTTTCTTCTGGGAAAGTGGAGCCACTGATGGAACCGAGAAGCCACTGCTCGCTATAGAGGGAAAGCACGTGAGCGTGTGTTTGTGTGTGTGTGTGTGTGTGAGAGAGAGAGAGAGAGAGAGAGAGAGAGAGAGAGTTTGAGAGAGAGAGAAAGAGGAGAGGATGAGGGTCAGTGCTAGGAAGAGATGAGGAAGGGGTTGAGGACTGGCTCTGAAAGAGTCTCGGAGCTCCTGACAGCTCTGATCCCGGTTTCCAGAGTCTTAGGGCGCGGGTGCCCTGTGTGTGCCCACAGGCACCCGTGTCCGCAGTCCTTGTGTGTCTGGCATGTGTCATTCCACTCCCCCCTTTCCCTGCCCACGCCCCCGCACAGCTCTCTGCCTGCGCCGCAGCCCCCCTCCAGCCTCCCTCCCTCCCTCCCGTTCATTCCTGCAGTGGCTGCTCCCCTTGCCTCCCTCTCCTCTCCCCTGCCCCCTCCTCATTTCCGTCCTCCCCCACCCCCGCCCACGGCTGGTCTCCCTTCACTGGACCCGGCTCGCTGATGGATTCTCTTTGCGCAATCTGTGCGTCATCGCCCCCCATCCCCCCGGAACCTCTAACTGTCCAAGCCCCCAATCCCAACCCCTCTGGCAGGAGATGCGGACGAGGGGTCTGGTGGCAGAGAGGGGCGATCTCTGACGTTGCACTCCCACCCTCCACTCCGCCCCCCCCCACATCGCGTTTAAATCTTCCCTTTAAGCAATAGAGAGAGATGGAGTTGAGTCACCCCCCACCTGCGCACCCCCCTCCCCACCTGGTCTGCTCTCGTCCTCCAAACGTCCTTTGGGGGGTAGCAGCGAGAGGGGAAGAAGCAGGAGGGTGGTGGGGAGAGGTGGTCTGAAAAGGGGCCAACAGAGTCAGCTGGACAGAAGGACAGACACACATTTTTTCTCGAGACACGCACAGACCATGCACAGACACGACACAGAGGCACACACATCCTCAATCTTTTCCCTATCTCTTCCAACTCGGATCCTTTCCGACAGGATCACCCAAGCCTCAAGATCCACCCATGTGCCCCGGCCCAGGGCCCGCACCCTGCACCGCAGATCCGCGGACAGCGCCCGCAGGCGCGCAGAACCATCCCTCTTCTCTCAGGTTCACGCCGTCCTTGGGCGTGTTCCCCACACACCGTGCAGTCGGGGAATGGGGAGTCTGGCCCCCTCCTCAGTTTTGCAATCCTTATCTTCCCCCTTCCCAGTGTGGATCTCCTATGGGACCCAGTCAGACGCTGGGAGAGCCCCCACCCTATTCCGCTCGTCGGGCTCCCGCCGCTGCAAGTTGCTCTGTAACCCACCCTCCCGCCTTGCAGCGTCTCTGAATCCACCCTTCCATTCATTCTGCCATTCATTCATTCATCCTTTTCTCCTCGTCCCTCCTTCATTCATTCATAGCCCCCCTGCCCCGCCCGCCTCAGCATTTCATTCATTCATTCCTTCATTCATTCATTTCCCTGGTGCCAGGCTAGCGCACACCCCTCCAACAGAGGCCTGCAGCGCGCAGGCGCGGGCCGGGAGAGGCACGCATCCTCCAATCGCTGGGCGGCCTCCCGCCTCTAGGCGCCCGCCCGCTTCCCCATGAATGAACATTGACGTCAATGGGGCGGGGCGGTTCCCACGTGACCCCGCGCGCTCCTCTTTATAAGGCGGTAACGGCGCGGGCGCTGTCCAGCGTGCTGAAGCCTGAGCGAGCGAGTCTCCCGGAGCCGCGCGGACCCAGCTGAGCCCAGCCCACTGGACGCCAGACCTCGACCATCGCTCGTATCCTAGCCACCGCTCGGAGCCGAGGCGGACGAGTCCCGATCTTCCCCTGTCCCAACCCCGCCCCGACCCTCCTCTCCACCTCCCGCGTCGTGGCACCAGCTGGTAAATACTCTGCTGTCCGTCCCTCAAACCCTCAGCAGCCGTGGGCGTGAGGGAGGGTTCTCTCTCCCCCAGTTGGGAGTGTTGAAAACACAGCGGGGAGCCCCCGGGAAGGGTCCCTGGTAAATGGGGGAGTCGCCGCTTTTCTCTTGCTGCTGAAGTCGCCCACGCACCATCCGGGGAGTCCTGTGGGGAGGGAGCAGAGATTTTTTTTTCCCCGTATCCTTGCTGCTTAGTACGTGGGCGCTGGCAGTGAGCTGGCTCAGGGAAGGGGGCGAGGAGGCACTGGGGGAGCAAGGGTTGCAGGCGTTTTCCCATTTACACGACTCCAGAGATCGGCACAACATCTTCCTCCTTTGCTCCTAAACGTCCCTTTTCAGGGTAAGGTTAGGGGGATAAGGGAAGCCCCGGCTTTCCTGATTAAAGGTGGGGGAAGGGAATATAAAATCAGAGAGCGGAAAATTCTTACAGAAACCCTCTCTTTCTTTGGCCACTTCTATTTTTTCACAGTCTCCGGCAGCCCTTCGGTCATGAAATCGCTCAGGTTGCCGGCTCCTGTCCTCCTCTGCTTCCTTCTACTGACCAAGGGGTTGGGAGCAGCGCCCCCGGGGCACCCTGAGGCTCAGCCACCTCCCCCCAGCTCTGAGCATGAAGAGCCGGTAGCTGGGGACGCAGTGCTCGGGCCGAAGGGTGTTAGCGCCCCAGAGGTCCGAGCCGCTAGAAATTCAGAGCCGCAGGACGAGGGAGAGCTTTTCCAGGGCGTGGATCCCCGGGCGCTGGCCGCGGTGCTGCTGCAGGCACTCGACCGCCCGGCCTCGCCCCCAGCGCCTGGCGGCTCCCAGCAGCGGCCAGAGGAAGAAGCAGCAGAAGCTCTGCTGACCGAGACCGTGCGCAGCCAGACCCACAGTCTCCCAGCGCCAGAGACCCAGGCGCCCGCGGCCCCGCCTCGCCCTCAGACTCAGGAGAATGGTCCCGAGGCGGCCGACCCCTCCGAGGAGCTCCAGGCGCTAGCTTCCCTGCTTCAGGAACTGCGAGATTTCAGTCCGAGCAGTGCCAAGCGCCAGCAAGAGACGGCGGCAGCAGAGACGGAAACCCGCACGCACACGCTGACCCGAGTCAACCTGGAGAGCCCCGGGCCGGAGCGCGTGTGGCGGGCTTCCTGGGGAGAGTTCCAGGCGCGCGTCCCGGAGCGCGCGGCCCTGCCGCCGCCTGCTCCCCCGCAATTCCAGGCGCGTATGCCCGAGAGCGGGCCCCTTCCCGAAGCCCACCAGTTCGGGGAAGGAGTGTCCTCCCCCAAAACACACCTAGGTGAGGCATTGGCACCCTTGTCCAAGGCGTACCAAGGCCTGGGCGCTCCCTTTACCAAGGCGCGCCGGCCGGAGACCTCACTCCTGGGCGGCTCTGAGGCGGGAGAGCGCCTTCTACAGCAAGGGCTGGCGCAGGTGGAAGCCGGGCGGCGGCAGGCGGAGGCCACACGGCAGGCCGCGGCCCAGGAAGAGCGGCTGGCCGACCTCGCCTCCGACCTGCTGCTCCAGTATTTGCTGCAGGGCGGGGCTCGGCAGCGCGGCCTGGGGGGTCGGGGGCTGCAGGAGGAGGCGGAGCAGGAGAGACGCGGCGGGGAGGAGAGGGTGGGGGAAGAGGATGAGGAGGCGGCGGAGGCGGAGGCGGAGGCGGAGGAGGCGGAGAGGGCGCGACAGAACGCTTTACTGTTCGCTGAGGAGGAGGACGGAGAAGCCGGAGCCGAAGACAAGCGCTCCCAGGAGGAGACGCCCGGCCACCGACGAAAGGAGGCCGAGGGGGCAGAGGAGGGCGGGGAGGAGGACGACGACGACGAAGAGATGGACCCGCAGACAATCGATAGCCTCATTGAGCTGTCCACCAAACTCCACCTGCCAGCGGACGACGTGGTCAGCATCATCGAGGAGGTGGAAGAGAAGCGGAAGCGGAAGAAGAACGCCCCTCCCGAGCCTGTGCCGCCCCCCCGGGCCGCCCCCGTCCCCACTCACGCCCGCTCCCCGCAGCCCCAGCCCCTCTCCCCCGCCCCGGCTCGGGACGAGCTGCCCGACTGGAACGAGGTGCTCCCGCCCTGGGATCGGGAGGAGGACGAGGTGTTTCCCCCGGGGCCCTACCACCCTTTTCCCAACTACATCCGGCCGCGAACACTGCAGCCACCCGCTGCCTCGCGCCGCCGCCACTACCACCACGCCCTGCCGCCTTCGAGCCACTATCCCGACAGGGAGGCCCAGGCGCGGCGCGCTCAGGAGCAGGCGGAGGCAGAGGAGCGCCGGCTGCAGGAGCAGGAGGAGCTGGAGAATTACATCGAGCACGTGCTGCTCAGGCGCCCGTGACCGGCCCCGGCCCCGCCCCCGCGCGCCGCCGCGCGCGCCGCCACCCCCCCTCCGTGTCGCTCCTTTCCCCTCTCAGTGTTTTGCATGCGCCCGGCCCCGCCCTCGGCCGCCGCCCCGCCCCGCCCCCGCCCACCCCTCCGCCCGCGGGCCGCCCCGCCCCCGGGCTACGCCGGGACCTGTCAGACCTCTTCGTGCGTCGGAAGCCCGAAATCCCAAACTCACTCACGGGTGTCTCGGGAACAGCACAGGGGGCCGGGTAGTTTGTGCGAGTTCCCTGCCCCCGCGGGGCCCCGTCCCCACCTAGTCCCTCTCGGGATGTCCCGGTCTGAAACCGGAAAAAGGATTTCCAGTTAACTGTGTGAAGAAGTGTCTGTCTCCCGCCCTTTGGGCCTCCCAAGAGCCTCTCCACCCTCTCCGGATCGCTGTGAATTTACCCCTTCTTTCCCAACTCTGTTGTAAATACCCCTCACGGAGGAAATAGTTTTGCTAAGAAATAAAAGTGACTATTTTATTAGGACTTTGTTCTCGGTTATTCACCCGTCCCCTTGGGCCTGCGTGGTCCTTCCCAAGGGGCGGTGAGGGAAGCGCCATCCACAACACCCATCTCCTCCTGCTCAAAAGCCAAGGTTGAGTGATAGAACCTCTTTCAACCGTATTGGGGGTGTGTGTGTAGAATAGGCTCACATCCTTTAGGAAAGCCTAAATTCCACTTCCAGCTTGGGGGTTAAAGTCACAGGTCCCCAGGCCCTGGCAGAGAGATGCAGAGCGGATAAGGTGCCGCAGCTCTGAGCCACCTATTAAATTCTTCTTTGCACGATCTCAGGGCCACTTAGGCAGTGCTGGTGGCTCCCACCGCCCCTGCTCCACCTTAGCCGCCCACCTCCCTTAACTGCTCCCTAAATTCCCTGGTCCTATGTACCTCACAAGACATATGGGGAGGAGGGGTTGGCGGCCATGGAAACATCCTGCTTTTAACTGATTCTCAAGCCTTTTCTAAGCATAGAGGATGGGATATATCCTTGAACTCTTGAGTCTCCTCCCCAAATGAAACTAAACCAGGTGAATGACCACAAAGAAACCTCAGAGGAGTGAAACCACATCCCCAGGAGTTGCTCCTCCCTGTCTGAAGGCAGCTCAGGGAGCTGGAGGCACCTTGGTCAGTGGCCACTGAGGTCAAAGACACTGAGCTCACAAATCTGTTTGGGGGGAGGGCGGTGCCAGGTAAAATACAGGACACTCAGTCAAATTTGCATTCCAGATAAACAATGAATACATTTGCACAGGACACACTTATTCTAAAAACATTATCATTATCATAACAAATTGAACTGGGTATCTTCCTTTTTTTTTTTTTTTTTGGCCTTAAATCTGGCAACTCTAGTTCCAGGGATGAGTGGAACGGGCAGTGTTGCTTTCTCGTCCTGACTGATCGCAGCAGCCCTGCCTTCCTTCACAGAGCCTAAGCCAGGCAAAGTCCAGAAATGCTTTTCCTTTTATTTCGGAGGAAAAGAAAAAAAAATCAGACACTTTCCCCACCCCACCCGCTTAGCTCCTGCCTCACCCGGAACTCGGAACTCGGAGTGAAGGAGGGACAGGGCCCAGTCTTCTGTAAGGCCTACCCTTCCCCCAGCCCTCCCTTCCCTCAAAGTAGCAAGGTTAGAAAAACATTAACTATGTTGCTCCTCTGCTGGAACTGAACGGAGGCCCCACTGCAGCCAAGAGAGGCCCCACTGCAGCCAAGAAGGAAGGGGAGGAGACAGATGAGGGAAAAGGACTTCCCTCTGGAGACACGGAGGTCCCCCTCCCAGGCAGAGAAGCTGCCCTGGCTGGCTGCGGGGAGGGCTGGAGGTAGGTTATGGGGCAGGGAGAAGAGAAGAGCCCTGAAAACCTTTTCCCTTTAACCTGACATATTTATATATTTACAGTTATAAGGGCAAGGGGGGGAGTTTGGGGTGACATTAGTTCTTCAAAGGCAGGGGATGAAAGCCAAATAGCACCCCCGACTTGGTCACATTTTCCTGCCTCCTAGCTCCTAAAACCTTCAGTGGGAAAAGGGGAAACAGGAGGTAGGGGGTGGAGGGAGGGAATGTTTGAGGGCCCTGAGCCCACAGCTCACTGCAAAAGAAGGTGAGGCAGCAGGGGAGGGGCAGCTGGGTCCCACCAAGAAAAGGGCCACCGATGCCCTGCCTCTCCACCAGCTCCCCACATCTCCACGCGGCCCCGGGCAGAGGCTAGGCCAGACCCATCTCCTCCAGCACACTGCGCGGCGACTCATCCTCCTAAGGCAGAGACAGACAGAGGGT
Source organism: Balaenoptera physalus (assembly GCF_965194825.1). Classification (NCBI taxonomy): domain Eukaryota; kingdom Metazoa; phylum Chordata; class Mammalia; order Artiodactyla; family Balaenopteridae; genus Balaenoptera; species Balaenoptera physalus. The sequence goes on from NC_138898.1 coordinate 85,456,344, forward strand.
GATGTGGAGACACCAGGAGAGGCAGACGGGGTGAGGGAGCGGAGGGTGGGCAAGACAGCAATCGTAAGGACAGACAGAGGGGGGAAAGCACAGAGAGACACAGGGAGGGAAGAGAGAAGCCAACGTGAGCCCAAGGCTGGAGCAGCTGGGGACCCTTCAGGGGAGCTCTCCAGCCTCCCAGGAGCGCCTCCCAGGTGCACCCCCCCAGAGCCAGCCATGGCAAGGAGTGGGGTCCAGGTTGAGTCCACCACCACCCAGAGAACCCAAAGCCAGGAGCTTGGCAAGAAGGGGGCTCGGCCTTAGTATCTGAAGGGGAGGGAGTAAAACTGGGACTGGGGGCTGGGAAACTGGCTTTCCCAGGGCTGGGGGTGGCAGATGGTTGGGTGCGGGGAGGGAGTAAGAAGCTGGCATCAGGTCCCCGAGGAAAGGTGGACCAGACTGCAGAGAGATGAGTCACTAGGGTCTGAGCAGAGCACTAGCAACAGGGTGGGTGTGTGAGTGCCAGGGCACGTGTGTATGAGTGTGCGTGTGCGTGTGTGTGTGTGTGTGTGTGAGATGGGGGAGCTGGACCAGTGAGGTGGCAAGTTGGATTCTGCCCTTTCTCCTTCTGCAGGGATGAGCCCCCCCCCCCGCCCCCCATCTCTCCCCCTCCTCAGAGCCAGCTCAGGCCGGCTTGCTCATCATTGCAGGTTCCGGTGACTCATCTCCCTGCACCAAGGCTCAGCAGTGGCACAGCAGAGAGGGGGCAGGCAGTAATGGCGTGAGGGCGGGGGTGCCGGATAGAAGGGAGAATCAACAACCAGGCGCCCTCAACCCCAACCCCCAAATCCCCATAGCAAAATTTTGCTTCTGAGGAGCAGAGGCTTTGAGTATGTGTGTGTTTAAAAAAAAGAAAGAAAGAATGACCTATCATGTGCCCCCTTCTCCAATTCTCTGAGCAACCCTAAGTGCCAAGAGAAGCGTGGGACAAAGGCGATTTGGCTGGGATGAGATACCCTGGGTCTTGGGAGAAGGAGGGGGGAACTGGCACAGGCGGCCGTCTGCCACCCCCACTACCTCCCACCCTGAGCAGTTAGGGCTTGAGGGCCAGCTGGCCAACCAGGCGCCTTGGGGGCCAGACGCCACAGGGAGGGCGGGAACGGGCAGCTGGGGCCCGCAGGCAAGGAGTCCAGGGTAGGGAGGGTGCCCTTGGCCTTGGCCCTCTTCCCCCTCCTCCTCACCGCCCCGGCCCGCACCTCCTGCAGCAGGTCCGCCTGCTCGATAGCCTTCAGAACGCTCTTCTTGGAGGTGTCCTGGACGTCGCCCCCCATCAAAAACTCATCCAAGATGAAGTAGGCCTTCTCAAAGTTGAAGATGATGTCCAGCTCGCAAACCTGGGGGTGGGGAGGGAGGCGGAGCTGAGTGTCAAGGTGCATCTCCACCCCCGTTTTTTCTCATCACGGTTCCATGGCCTTCGTGACCACTCCTCCCCACCTTGGGTTCTTGCCCCAGGTCTCTGTCCTCCCAACCCCTAGGCCTTAGTCCTTGGTTTGGCTTTTCCTTCTCCTTCTCTTGCTTCTTTCTCTGTGATCATGAAATATTAGTTGCTCTAGTCTACCCTTGACCTTGACTCCTGTTGCCTTCCCCCCAAATCTGCGACACAGTTCCTACCAGAGGCTGGGCTAGCTTCCCTCCCTAGGCACTGAGGCAGGGCAGGGAAGGAGATTCTGGATCATGGGGTAAATGACTTCAGTTCCAAGCAACACTTTGACACTAACCAGCTAACTCTACATGTCATTTAATTTCTCTGAGTCTCAGTTTTCTCATCTGAAAATGGAGACACCAACACCTACTCATAGGATGGAATGAGGAGCAAACAGGAGAACCTGAAAGCACCTTGTAAATTATTAAGTGGAATACAAATTATGGAGTTATTACTATTCCCCACCTAAGATCTGAGCTCACTGCCAGTGCCCAGACTATAGCCCAGATCAGTTAATTCAGAATCTCTGGGGTTGAGACATAGGCATCGCTATTTTTAAAAAAACTCTCCAGAAGATTCCAAAGCAAAGTCAAGGTCAGGAACCACTGATAAAACTCTGAACAAGGCCTCTGTCCTTGTGTGAGAAGTTGGAGCTGAGCTCTAGATGGACTGACTAAGTGGCAGATTCTAGTCCCCACCCTCCTCCCCCCTGAGCTGATTAAGGGGCATGGCTAATAGGCTTAAGGCTTAAAGAGGGAGATTAACTACTGTTCTCACTGTTCCAACTTCCCCTCTCCTGAGTCTTCCAGGGCAGAGACCGGAAGGATCCCAGAGTTTGGTAAAAAGAGGGGATTGCTGTGTATGGAAATGGGTGGATGGGGAGACTTACGCTGCCGAAGTATTTGTCCAGGAGCTCCACATACCGGTGGATCAGCTCCAGCGTGATAAGCTCATTGTCTTGGCCCTCGATGGCACAGCAGAAGTAGAGGCTGGCATATCTGAGGACAGGGGCACAGGAGGAATGGCTGGGACGGCTGCTGGGGCTGCTGGGGCTGCTTTGGGACCCAGGCATTTTGTGCCCAAACCTCTCATTTCCCCCCATTCCCAGTCTGTGCCCCTACTGGACACAGGCGGGGTGGCCCCAGGGTATGCAAACAGTAACTCACTCTGCCTCTCACAAATGCAGGCAGGGACGCAAGCTCTTTCCCTGTCGACCTCTGACCTGTTCAGTTTGACTCAGCAAAAACCTGAGCCACGAATTCACCTGCTCAGAGGAGGAACTGGAAAGGGTTGGTGCACGTGTGTGTGTGTGTGTGTGTGTGTGTGTGTGTGTGTGTGTTAGGAAAGTGGTGCAGGATCTATGATTGTTGAATGAGGCTGCCAGGGATGTGTGCAATAGACAAGATGGGGCCTTTGGGACAGAGGTAGGTGCATGAAGTAGGTGTCAGGCTTGAGCAAAACCAAAAGGGAACAAGACTTTCTTCAAGGTTAATTTGGAAAGTAAAGGTGGCTGGAGTTCATCACTGCCCTCCAGATGTCCTTAGCTCTAAGCTCTCCCTGACCTAAGGGACTGCCTATTTCTTGGCCAGGTGAACCCATCCCAGACCCCAATCAAGCAGGATCCAGGCAGGTCTGAAAGTAGGTGGGGAGTCACCTCTTATAGACAACTTTGAGGTCCCTCCACTCCAGGAAGCTGCACATCTTGGGCTTGCGAGCCAGAACGACCTGCATAAGCTCCCGAACCATCTTCTTTCGCTCCTTGTCTGAGGTGGCCAGGTACCATTTTTGTAGCCGCAGCTTCCCCTGCCGGCTGAACAGCAGCATGAATCGCATCTGGGGGTGGGGGGGAGTCAGAGCCAAGGGTCAGAGATTTGGTTCTCTGAGCTGGTTTCCTCCAGAAATACACAGCCCCAAACTCATCCCATCTAACTCTTCTCTACTCACGGCTTCTACTTTCTTCAAAACATCAGCCCTTGCTGTCAACTCTGGCTATTCCCACCAGCAGGTGCCTTTCCTTGTAGGGGGTGTTAGAGCTTCTGAGTCTGTCATTTGGGTTCAAATCCTGGCTCTAGTAGTTGAGCAATTTGCCTTGGGCAATTACTTTATGTCTCTGGGCTTCAGTTTCTTGGTGTGTAAGATGGAAATAATAAAAGTACCTACTTTCCCAAGTTGTTAGGTGGGATTGAAGGAGTTGATACGTGAAACAGTGCCTGGCACGTAGTAAGCACTATAACACATTAGGTATCGCTATTATTACTTCCTGACCTCCTGTTTCTTAATCCTGTTTTCCAAAGGTGGGTAAAATGCTATCACGGTGACAAGCAGCCCATAGCTGATGTCAGAGATGTCTGCTTTCTTTCCTGCTCTTTCTATCCACCACCACGCTGAAATCAGGTATTTTGTTCTCAAGAAGCTACCTCAATTCTCCACCCCATCCTAGCCATACACCCTTGCTGATGTCCCCAATGCACTGCCCTCCCGTGCCAGTCCTGTGCCCAGGGGTATCCTTCACGTTAGCACATGGTATTGGGAGCCCCGGATTCCACCCTCTGCTCTCCTCGGCCCTCCAGGCATTTGGCCAGCCATATTCCTCTTTTCCTCCTTTTAGGGTGCCTCCTGCTGAACGCCCACACCTCCCCAGATACCAGGTGACCAATTTCCCTTTCAGTCCCTCAGTTTGGACACAGCCATTCAGGGTGGCTCGCCTAGGGAATGTTTGTGGAACAAGCGCAGGCGGGTGGACTGGGGAGTGCAGAGCCCTCACTACCCCGTGCAACCACAGCTTCCCAGTTCGGGGGGGTGGGCGGGTCCGGGCCACATCCTGGAGTCATCTCCCTCTCCCTGTAGCTCTTCTCTCCGTGTACATTACCAGGGCTGGAGCCCTGGGTGTGCGGAACAGTACTAGTTTAGACGGCTAAGGATCAGAAATCGAGAGAACTGGGTTTTTTTGGTGGCGGGGAAGGGGAAGCGCTGCTAGCGCGGCGGGTGGTCAACAGAGGGGCGCAAGGGAGCCGTGTGCGGCTACGATGGGAGGTGAGCCGGGAGCAGGAAGACGGAAGGCCCGAGTTCCGGAAAGAGGATGGGGTGGGGGGCGGAGAGCCAAGAGCACCGGAACCGGGAAGCCAAAGCCTGGGTCCCCGAGAGCAAAACCTCAAGCCCACTTGGCTTCCCCACCTCACCCCCGCCTCTAGGTGAGGCAGGACGTCCACTCCTCGGACCCGGAAACTATCCCCTCGCACACACCGCCCTTCCCGCCGGCCGCCGCCGCTCTGGGCTGCACGTGGACAGAGGGTCTCGGTGACTCGCGACCCCCGCTGCCTCCCTCCGCCAACAGGCCCCGGAGCCCCCATTCTTCGGGCGACTTCCCTGCGGCAGTGGTTGGGACCCCTTGGATCGCGACCCGCGCGCTCCCCCTGGCTCCGGACGGTCCCGCCGCCCCCTAGTCACCTCCCTCTCTCCCCACAAATGCGCCCCCTCTCCGCGCCTTCTCCCTAAAGCCATTTCCAGCTGCTCTTCCTTCCGAGGCCGGCTAGCCCACCCGCCCAGGTAAGTGAGGGCCTCTGAGGACCGGAGGGAGACAGAGCGGCTCACACCGAGGGCGGCCCCAAGGACCCCTGCAGGTGCAGCCCACGCCCCTCGGTTCCCCCTCCCCTCCCTCTTTGCACAGCCTACCATCCTGCAGCCTCCGGCCCTGCGCGTCCCTCTTCGGCCACCGTAGGCGCCAGCTCCACTCCCTTTCTTATCCTTTCGCCTCCTTCCCTCCCTCTCGCTTGAAGCCCCGCCCTGTCCGCCGCGGTTCAGAGAACCAAGGCTTTGCGTACTGCGCAGGCGCCAACGCTGCGGGGCGCGCGGGCGGGGCTGGAGGTGGAGAAGCGGAAGCCATGGCAACCAGGTCCTTGACTTCAGCTTTGAGTAGCCCTGTCGTCATGGTAACAAGGCTGTCTTGTGGGCTGGTTGGAGAATGGGGGAGGAGGACAATGAGGTCCTCGCGCTTTGGAACCTTGGGGGAGAAAGGCGGGTAAAGGGGTGAGAGGTGGATGAGATGACCGCTGGAGTTTGTGAGGAAGTAGGGTGGTTTAATGGAAGGGGCGTGGGCGATTGAGAGGGAGCAGGGTGGGAATTGTCTGTAGGGAAGGAGGAATGACGAGGAAGGCAAAGACAAAGGGTGGTGGTGGGGCAAGCATGAGAGAAGTATGGAGCTCAAAATAGATATCTACTGGGAACCTGCTAGATGCAACAACACTCAAAGTAAGAGAAAGGTGTAGGTAATGAGGCAGATGAGAAATAAAAAGAGAAAAGGAGGGGCTGATAGAAAAGTGATGTAAGGAAGAGGGGGAGAAGCATGATTAAGGCGAAAGAGGAAGAAATAAAGAGAATCTTAAAAAGTTGGCATGGGTCTAAGCTAAAAAGGGACAGTCGTAACCCAGACACAAGTGTCAAGATGAGAAGGATGTAAATTGTAATACAAGTTTTTTGACTGAGGATGTGCACGTGTGAGTGTGTATACTTGTGTGTGTGTGTCCACGTAGTAAAGGAGTTTGCATATAAATGGATAAGAGAAAAATCTTAAATTTTGTCGTGCCGAAAACTTAATGGCATATTTCTAGATAATTGTTGGTAACTAATGATGCTATTGTTTTTGAGTAGCACTTGAAGCAAATGTTGGTAAGGCTCTACCTGTCTCCACTTTGCGTTCTTTTCTTCTTACTCTTTGTTATGGAGGTCATATGCTTTAGTTGCAAGGGGGTGGGCCTAATCACCTGGGATGCAGTCTGGTTTCTGATCTCTACTTGATGTATAGTCTCAGGTGGGTCCTTTAACCCTCCATTTACTCATTTAAAAAATGAAGATAGCAATACCTACCTTGCAAGTCCGATTTGAGGCTGTATAGAAAGTATCTGACACACTGTAAACACTTGATATTGGTAGCGATTACTACTATTTGCCTTTCCCAACTTCTTTGGTCTACTTCTTTTTCTTATTCCTTTGTTTTTCATCTCCCTTTCTCCTCTGCCTATATCATAGGCTTGCCAATGGCATAGACATTGGCTGAACTATCTTGGTGTTATTTTTTAGGTCAAGAATCATATCAATAAAGCAAGTTGTCATCATGGAGTGAAAAGAAGGAGTGGGAGTGTGTGAGAAGGGCAGAAGGCAAAATAATAAAATGTGCTCATAAGGGAGAGGAGAAGGTTGTATATAAAGAAGTAATGAGCAGTGAGGTAAAGATGTGAAGCAGAGATCTAGGCAACAGCCCGAGGAAGTGCGGAAGATCTAGAGATGTAAACTCCTACACTCCTTGGAAAGATGACACTTTCTAGAATTCCTTGTCTCAACGTGCCATGCCTAGCTGCAGAGAAGATAAGATCCATGAGAGAATTGTGAGAAATAGGGGTTTTGCTCACGAAGAATCATAGACTCAAGTGGTTTAAACTAACTAGAAGATAGTGGACCGCATTTATCTCTTCATGTTTAGTGAATGATACACGTAGAGAATCTATGAGTTAGTGGGTGCAATAAGCTTGTGTCTGCAGATGAGTTCGGATTTGATGCAGTGGGCAGTTGGGAGTCATTATAGTTGTCTGAGCTGCTGAATAACTTGGTGAAAACAGCTTTGAAAAAGTTAATCTTATAGTAATATGGGGGATGATTTGAAAGGACAAATGGAAGGCTGGAAGATCATCTAGGAGGCAGTTTTGGGAATCTAGGCACAAAAATGAAATGGAGAGGGACAAATTGGAGAGATACCTGTAATGGGCCAATCACCTGAATTTAGAACTCATCTAAGTAGAGAAGGAAGAAGAATCAGAGATGAGTCTGGAGAATTAGTGGTGCCATTTGTATAAATGGAAAAATAGGAGAGGTGAGATGCTCCTTCACTGGTATGGATGGCGTCTTTATTGTTGCCCTGCAAGCCCCATGCTGACACCTCCCCAAGCCCTCCCTCTTCCCTCATCCGGCTGGAGAGGTGGTTCCTGCGGTGGGTGGGATCCACATGGCCTCCGAAGCCTTTCATTTCTGAGTCTATGATCTATGTGTCTCTTGTGATGACGCTCCCTGCCACCTTTTTTTTTTTCTTTTTTTGAAATTTATTTTTTATTTATTTATTTTTGGCTGCGTTGGGTCTTCGTTGCCCTCGCGGCAGTGGGCGGGCTTCTCATTGGGTGGCCTCTCCCGTTGTCAAGCACGGGCTCCAGCAGCCGCAGCACGCAGGCTCAGTGGTTGTGGCTCGCGGGCTCCAGAGCGCAGGCTCAGCAGCTGTGGCGCACGGGCCCAGCTGCTCCGCGGCATGTGGGATCCGCCCGGACCAGGGCTTGAACCCGTGTCCCCTGCATCGGCAGGCGGATTCCCAACCACTGCGCCACCGGGGAAGCCCCCCGCCACCATTTTTGGTGCATTCTTTAAGTACTCATTGTTCCCTGATGATGTCATTTGCAGTCATCTTTGGGGGTTTTTTTAACTTCTTTTTTTACCTAAGCAGTTGGGACCTTATCATATGCAACTCCTAAGGGTCCTGAATACTTTCTGTGGTAGATGTTTGCCATTCTTTTTCACTTCGCTGGCTCTAAACCCCCTTCCTAGGGTTTCGGAATCCCCACCTTACGAGTCTAGGGGGAGACAGAGCAGCCTCCCAGTGTAGCATTCGAATTTCCCAGATATTCCCTTTGGCAGCCCTCTTTGTGCCCACAGCATGGGCATGTCTGCTGGACTCGGCCAGTCTTTACTCTCACCTGGACTTTGGTCCAGGAGGGAATGAGGGGGGATGGGGTGATGAGGGTAGAGGACAAAACCTAGGGCGCAGGTGGAGTGGCGCCAATGGCAGTGTCCCATACCAGTAAGAGGTAGGGTGGGGGTACCTGGTGATTTGTAATTTGGGGCTCTGTCTCCAGTGTGAGACCTCCTGCTGGTTCTCTGGCCCTCCTGGCAGTTCCCTGAGCTCCCCAGTTTCCTTTTCTGCTTCATTTAGCCAGAGTTGGTTTCAGTTCCTGGTAACAAAGGACTCTGAGTGCTAAACTAGGTAATCACGCCACACTGTCTGTTGATGGCACATGTGAGTTGTAAGCTCCCCTTGGGACAGTGTCTTACTCATGTTTTATTTCTTTACAGCACCTAGCACAGTGCTTGTTGATTGGCTTCAATTATGATTGGTATACATGGTTACCTAATTGAGATATTTAAATCTTACATCTCACCCCAAATATGCTAAATTCTAATTTTCTATATAATAGTACATATTTAATATCTATTATTCCTGCTGGAGGATAAACTGCCTTCTTTTGCTGTTTCTCCTGTGCCTAGCACAGTGCCCGGCACACAGCAGGTACCCAAGAGTTGCTGAAGAAAGGTACACTGGATCCTCCACTTGAAAATGTCATTGTCCTCTCAAACTTCACTTGCCCAAAATGAGTAACTTCCTTCCGCCTTCCCCTGAAACCATCCCATTTCTTGGTTTCCCATTGTGGTCAACATCGCCACCTTTTCCTAAGTTTGCAGACTATCAGCCTGGGACATGAAGGATCACAAAAAGCATGGCTTATTCAAGGGACATAGATCAGACCTGCCTGATAGACTAGGAGAGCGTATGGAAAAAGGGGAGACTGGCTGGGTTATCAGAGGAGGGAGGCAGCAGTCTGAAAACCAACTTGATGACTTGGGACTTCATTCTCAGGCATGTCCCTGGAACCTGCCTTGCTATTATTTTTCCTTTGTGATTTTGTTCATATTGTTTTCTGGAATGCCCTGCCATTCCCTCCCCACAGACCCAAATCCATCTTATTCATCCTTTAAGTTTGAACAAAGCACCCGGTCCTGATGACCCTTTACACTCCAGTGATCATTTCTAGAATGTTCCTTTCAACCATTTTTGCAGTGATTCCCGTAACATTTCAGCTTTTTGGTGAGTATTCTCCGTAGATGCTGGCAGACCTCATTTAACTGCGCTTTGCTTTATTGTGCTTCGCAGATACTGAGTATTTTACAAATTGAAGGTTTGTACTGTAGCAACCCTGCACTGAGCAAGTCTACTGGCGCCATTTTTCCAACAGCATTTGTTCACTTCATGCCTCTGTGTCACATTTTGGTAATTCTTGCAATATTTCAAACTTTTTCATTATTATTATCTTTGTTATGGTGACCTATGATCAGTGATCTTTGTGACTACTGTGGTAACTGCAGATGTGGTAGAAATGGCAAGAGAACTAGAATCAGAAGTGGAGCCTGAAGATGTGACTGAACTGCTGCAATCTCGCGATAAAACTTTCATGGTGAGGAGTTGTTTCTTCTGGATGAGCAAAGAAAGTGGTTTCTTGAGGTGGGATCTACTCCTGGTGAAGATGCTGTGAAGACTTTTGAAATGACAAGAAAGGAATGAGAGTATTACATAAACTTAGTTGATAAAGCAGCGGCAGGATTTGAGGGAATTGACTCCGATTTTGAAAGAAGTTCTACTCTGGGTAAAATGCTATCCAACAGCATTGCAGGCTACAGAGAAATTGTTTGTGAAAGGAAGAGTCAATCAATGCAGTCAATCACTGTTGTCTTATTTTAAGAAATTGACACAGCCATCCCAACCTTCATTCAGCAACCATGACCCTGATCAGTCAGCAGCCATCCACATCAAGACAGGACCCTCCGCCAGCAAAAGATTACAATTACGGGCTCAGATGACGGTTAGCATTTTTTAGCAATAAAGTATTTATAAATTAAGTGTATCTCCGAGGTATGCCTGTACTTGAGAGTAAGAAACATCAATCACTTACATTATTGTTTTTTTGGCGTGCGCTGAGCAGCATGAGGGATCTTAGTTCCCTGACCAGAGATGGAACCTGCACCCCCTGCAGAGTCTTAACCACTGGACCGCCAGGGAAGTCCCTCACTTACTCTGTTTTAAAAGTGCTTCACCGCCCCCAGTATACAGTTACACGTTTAAAGAAAAACTTGTTAAATTGGAGTTCAGACTTGGCAAGATTTTGGTTGAAGCCATAGCTGCTTTGCTTCGGAAGCTTTCCACTGGCGCCAAAGCGACCTCTGGTGGCCAGGGGAGAAAAGGCTGCATTCAGGATGCTGGTGTTCAAGCTGGTAAGGCACAGGTGTGCACCCAGGACGCCCTGGTGACGGGCACGTGAGGGCAGCACCTTTGCTCCTGACTGCGTCTGAGCCCTCCTGTGTGTTCAGGGAGACCTGTGTTCACAAATGCCACAGAGAGGGCGGTACAGTGTAGTGGCCAGGAGCACAGGCATGGCTGGGGCAAGGGATTCAACCTTCCTGTGTCTTACCTTCCTCATCTCTACAGAAGTGCATGCCGTGATTAGTACAATGAAACTTACTTGAGGAACCGCCTGGAAAAAAAAAATGATTTGGAAAACAGATGGTGTCTCCTTGACAAGTTTCATTCTGATAGAATCTTTTTACCCTTGAGGGATTTACAAAATCCATACTCATTGCCCACACCTGGGCAGATAAATAATTCCAATGGGTGAGGTGAACAAGAAATCTGCAGTTATGATAGATACAGGCAGATCTTGTGGAGTTTTCATCCCTAGAAATAGAGAGAGGAAGAGTGGCCAAGGAGGGCTGGGTGGGCTTCACACTGTGAGGCTGCATCACCATCTTTGTCCTCAAAATATCTGAGAAGAAAAGAAGGTAGTGTTAAATGGGGCACTTCCTGGGGCAAACTCCCTTGGTGGCGAAGAGGCCTTCTGAAGAACTCTTTTCTTCTGAGCCTTCTCAGCATGTATGGACAGTGTTTGAATTACATCCTGCAGAATTAAGGCTATAATGTGTTCTGCTTTTGGAAGCATCTTGTGCAAAAAGGAGGCTCTTTTGGTCTCTAAGCAAATCTGTCACAGATGGGTAGCTCCTCAACAACTAGCCCAGTGCCTGGCTTTGGTCACATTTTCAGGGTATAAGGAGGACAAAAGTTAAATCTGGATGCTGGTGTCCTAAATTCTTGGACTTTTGCCTTCATGAGCCAGCTACCCTTTATGAGCCCGAAGCAGGATCTGTATGAGAGGAAGGAAGTATTCCTGCAGGAAGAGGAATCCTTTAGCCCCAGCTGAAGTTTTGACCATAAATCTCAGCGTAGAAGTATCTTGTGAACTGGCTCAGGCTACATCTAGTTTCTGTGTATGGGCTCTAAGCCAGCTAGGAAGAGGCAAAGTGGCCTCTCTGGCCTTTTTCCCCGTAGTTCTACAACCATATCTTAGTCCTTCAAGGCTTGCCAGTTGCACAGCGAGAATAGGGAAGGAAAGATGGAGAAGTCATCGAGGTTAAAGGAGAGCATCTCTCTCTAAAGCTGAGAGTAGCTTTGGGGAGCTACTCATTCTAGGCCTCGTTCCTCTGGGCCTTGCCCTGGTTCCCACTGGCTTTCTAAGGGGAGAGGAGGACCTTCCTTCTAGGCTTGATTGCACTTTGGGGCCCCTCTTACTACATCAGCCTCATGGGAGACAAGAAATCCTGAATGTAAAGAGAGGAAACCATAAGGAGAATGTGTAATAACCACATCTCCTTGGAACATCCTAGTGCATCGTGTTGGAGGCCCCAAGAATGCCCCTGGACTGACCCTTGAGAGGGATACAGGAGGGGAAGGGCAGTGAGAAGGCCTTAGTATGTGTTGAATGACTGAGGAGGGAGTCAGTGAATGGAGACCCTTTCTAGATTTACTCTCCAAAACATTATAATCAAAATTTGCTCCAAGGGAGTCTAACATAATTTTAGGGAAAATTATAATGTGAAGCTTCTTTCAGTTCAAGGTCTAAAAATCTATCTTTATTCATGGCAGTGGGGTTATTCAGGAAAGTTGTGGAGGCTTTTTTAAGCTTCAGGAAAGGTAGGATTCTTACCAGGCAAGATGATCACCTTTGATTGTTTTGTACCATTTGAAAATGTTGGTGTTACCAACATAATCACATTCTTGCGGGATTAGGAGATGCTTAAAAGATACTTAGTCCCATTGCTAGGAAGTTATCTTATGCATATACGAGCACGTGTGCACTGGGATAAATGTGCAAGGATGTCCGTCTCAGCATTGTTGGTAACAACAATGACATTTTTTTTAAAAGCCATGAAACAAGCAAAACGTCAATCAGTGATCCACTTTTACCCTTTCAAACTGTTTGAATGTCTTAGTATGAGCAGGTGTTCCTTGTCATTTAAAAAAAATCAACTCTACCCTGACTGCTGACTCATCCCCACCAAGAGGTCATCCTGGCTGTCCTTGAACACTTCCAGTGATTGAGAACTCACTACCGCTTAACTATCAGACAATGTTTTGATCAAGAGCCTCTGGACAATAATTAGTTCCTATTAAGACATGATCTAGGTTTCCAGGGGGGGCCTGCGTCTCTCAGTCCCATCTTCAGGGCTCTGGAGCTGGATAGCACGCAATTTTGACAGCTACTTCTTGGTATTTTTTCCATTTAAAAATTATTTTTGAATATACGAATGGAAAATAATTGGGGAAGTATGTCCTCTGGCAAAAGCCTTCAAGATACTGGAAGAAGACAATAAAGGACTGTTCAGGATAACATTTTAAGGAGGATATTAAAAATCTATATAGGGGCTTCCCTGGTGGCACAGTGGTTAAGAATCCATCTGCCAATGCAAGGGACACAGGTTCGAGCCCTGGTCTGGGAAGATCCCACATGCCACGGAGAGACTAAGCCCATGTGCCACAACTACTGAGCCTGCGCTCTAGAGCCCACGAACCACAACTACTGAGCCTGTGCGCCTAGAACCTGTGCTCCGCAACAAGAGAAGCCACTGCAATGAGAAGCCTGCGCACTGCAACAAAGAGCAGACCCCGCTCGCCACAACTAGAGAAAGCCCGTGCGCAGCAACGAAGACCCAACGCAGCCAAAATAAAAAATAAATAAAATTAAAAAAAAAAAAAAGAATCTATGTAACCTAGGGGCAAGACAGGAATAAAGATGCAGACATAGAAAATGGACTTGAGGACACGGGGCGGGGGAAGGGTAAGCTGGGACGAAGTGAGAGAGTGGCATGGACATATATACACTACCAAACGTAAAATAGATAGCTAGTGGGAAGCAGCTGCATAGCACAGGGAGATCAGCTCGGTGCTTTGTGACCACCTAGAGGGGTGGGATAGGGAGGGTGCGAGGGAGACGCAAGAGGGAGGGGATATGGGGATATATGTATATGTATAGCTGATTCGCTTTGTTATACAGCGGAAACTAACACACCATTGTAAAACAATTATACTCCAATAAAGATGGTAAAAAAAAAGAATCTATGTAACAAAAGAGCCTTGTTTTCAAGGAAGCTGATACGTCAGTGGGGGTGGGGAGGACAACACGCACACTCACAGAGCACACACACATGCACGCACTGTTGCACACCAGGAAAGAGAAAGACGGGTACATGCCAAGCAGAGAGCGATGATGTTGACTGGATCCGTGGGTTGTCCATGGTGGGGGAAATGGATTTGGTCTGGGTTTTGAGAACTGGGGAGCGGGGTAGGCATGGGGGAGGGTGGGGACATTTGGTGGGGAAGGAAATGGCATGAACAGAGATGGGAAGTGACAGAGCAGTGAGCAGGTGTGTCTGGGCAGGTGGCAGGTGTTTGGGGAACCCTCTTTCCTTTTTGAGGATGGTGCCCAAAGGGAGAATCATGTCCTGCACGATGTATCCCTGGGGGTCTTCTTGCAGAGCCCCGGTGGCCAGCCCTGTGGATTCGCCCACGACAGGTCAGTGTGCCTTGAACTTGTGGGTGTGTGTTTCATAAAGATCCCTTTCCCCCTAGAGGTCTGTGAACTGACAGGGTTTGGATTTTGTACCGTGTGAAACATGGAAAGTCAAGGCCAGGGACGCTTTTGGAATATTCTTTTTATTTATTTATTATTTTAAAAAAACATTTTTTAGTTGCTTCTATATCAAAAGTGAAAAAGCATAGAATTCAACACACTTTCAAGAACGTTGGACCCCACATCTGGGTGTCCTTGAGGGTACTGTGTGGCTGTCATTGTCCAGTGCATCATGGAAAAAGAAAAACAACACACAAAGAACGAAGATTTTTCACTGAAGGGCGCAGTGGGATGATTAGGGTTCTATTAGGTTACATTCATTCGACATCTATGTGCAATTCTTCAATAAATTGGTCTTCATGCCTTACCCACCAGCTAGTTGGCTTTCAGAAAGATTATCTAACGGGGGTAATTGAGCCCGAGCTTCTTGCTGTGTCTCTCATTCTCTCTCTCACTCTCTCGCTCTCGCTCTCTCGCTCTCTCTGTCTCTCTGTCTCTCTCTCTCTCTCTCACATGTCCACAGCTCACACACAGCAGCCGGAAATGACACACTGAAGTGAGTCACCAATGCGGCTGTGAGTCACCCTGTAATTGGGGAAAGTTCTGTCCTGCTAGGTCGTGTAGCCTCTTGCACTCCCGCTCCTAAATATATTGGAAAATTTTGAAACAACAACTCTGTCTGCCTTGACCCACCACATCCTTTTGGTCCCTAAAGTGGGCTGAAGTTGGACAGTCCTGGCAGGGGTCCTGCTTCATGGAGTGGAAAGGCCAGGAGACAAGCGATGGGGTTCAGGCAGCCACCAGGTGGCAGTGTGGGCCCTATCACGCCTGCTGCCAGGAGGGGAATGACAGGCAAGTGGCCACTCCTGAGGTGCAATGACACAGACCACAAAGGAACACTATGAACAAGTTTAAATAATATGTTTTCTCCATAGTCCTTTCTCTCTCACAAGCACACAAGGACAAGGATGTGATAAATACTCAAGGACACCCCTGGCATCCCACCCTCCCCACCAGGATATTGGAGCCAAGAACCAAGCATACATCTCATCTCTCTCCCTCTATTTCTGCAACATAAAGTTTGTGGGAAGCAGAAACCTGCTTCTCTGAGTAAACAAGTCACCTACACTCCAAAATAATATATGCACACTGTTTCTGGGGAGGGGGGCAGCCAGGCCTGGGTGGGTCTCGCGCCTCTGAGCTGGGGGAGGACGGACCTTGACATGAAAGAGTGTTTCTCCCATTGGCCCTCTTTGGCCTGCAGCCAGCTTTCTCAGCAGTGGCAAGACAGTGCAAGAGTGATGGCAACGTGACCGGAACACAAATTATTTCTAGCAAACACACAAAAGCTCCTTCCTGTAAGCCTTGCGGTGCCATCCTGCCAGGGCCTCAGTGCGATCCGGGTTCGAAGACCCGAACGGGCAGAGCGATGGGCAGAAGCAGCTGCGCAAATGATCCTGGGAGTTCTGCAGTCTTGTTGGGAGACCTTCGGGGCATTGTGCTTCCGAGGTCTCTCCCAGGGTCTCCACTGGGGAGTTTAACTCAAAGGTCCTCTTTCCCCCTCCTGGGAGAGCCGGAGGTCTAAGAGGCAGATTCGAAAGATTTACCATTTAAAAAAAAAAAAAAAAAAGGTAAATATCTTCTCTTTCTCCAGAAAAATGAATTAAAATAAAAATTCTTTGCTCCGGAGTTTCTTCTTCTTGGACATCTCCAGTTCTGTCCCAGAGGAGGGCTGCATTTCCCAAGGTCAGGGTTCCATCACTTGGCCCATGAAAAGGACAGTTCCTGAGGACGGAAGAATCATGGGCGATGAGAAGTGGGGGGAAGGGGAACGGCACAGCTCACCCAGCTCGGTGTTTACGGATGAACTGAGATACGGGGAGATGAGTGAGCGTCTGGAGGCACAGCCGCTCTAGTGACTAAGCTGGGACTGGGGGACAGACTGAGCACCCCGTCTGGAGAGAACACTGCCTCCGAGGAAGGGAAGGGGAACAGAGCTGTGATTCCTTGCCTGGAGTCCTCCTGGGGGGAGTGGGGGCGTCTACACCTGCCCGGACTAGTGCCCGAGTCCAGGAGAGCAGGGGGGGTGGGGGGTCTCCCAGGCCCCCCGCTCACCTGTGGGGTTGTGCTGCACCACGAAGAGGAAGGGTCTGTCCATGATGATCTCCTCGGGGGCCATTCGGGCTGAGACTATAAGGGCTGGAAGAGAAGGGACCATGTCTTAGAGCAGAGGGACGTGGGCACGGGAGCCTGGATTGGTCACAGGTGATCCAGTGACAGCGGCACTGGGATGGGGGGGCGGTTTTAGGAGGCTCAGTTGTTTCCTGGATGTGAACCCTAAAAGTGTTGGGATGTCCTCTGAGGCCTGGTTTCCTCCAGGAATCGGGTAGAGATCTCTCAGGTAGTCACTCGCAGGCACGTTTATCTAAACCCTTTTAGGGTGTATTGGAAGCAAGTGCCTTTAAGTTGACTGACCACTCTGAGAGCAAGCCAGGACCTCACACTCAGAGGACCTCAGAGCCAGTGGGGAGGGAACGGGGTGCCAGGGAAAGCAGGCCTGTATTCTAGTAGGATCAAGGTGATGCTCTCCACACA
The DNA here is from genome assembly GCF_965194825.1 of Balaenoptera physalus. Lineage (NCBI taxonomy): Eukaryota > Metazoa > Chordata > Mammalia > Artiodactyla > Balaenopteridae > Balaenoptera > Balaenoptera physalus. The sequence goes on from NC_138898.1 coordinate 85,473,165, forward strand.
GGAAGCGAAGCTCTACCAGGAGAGACCCGGTTGACGTGGGCAGTGGGGTCTTCCCGGTTCACCCAGGGTCTGGGTGCCAGACCGCGGCCCCTCCTGGAAGCCTGGGGCTGAGACTTGCCAGGCCTCACCTGAGCCTGACTCACCTGTGGAGGAGGACGCCACCGTGCCGCTCTCATTCACCTCAATCTTCACTTTCTGCAGCGCCTGCGACACGTACAGAAGCTCTTGATCTGAAACAGAGGTGGATACCAAAACACATCAGCTTTGGTTCTCAGTGAGAAGCTCCTTAGTCCTCTTAGGGACCCCAATGTCCACCAGGGGAAGAAAGTGAAAGGAAAACCTCTTACCTGAAAGTCTTGAAAAGTCCGCCTGGTTTGGCCTAAACATGTCGGTCATTCCCAAGTTCTCCAGGGGCCTCCTGAGGTCAACTTCACTCTCCAGGGAGAACCTGCAGACAGAAGCAGAACACAGCTCAAGCTCAGGCCACCTCTAACCCTACCAGGTATCCCCGTCCCCACAGACCAACAGGATGGGGACTGATGTGAAAGTAGAAGTGGGGGGCTTCCCTGGTGGCGCAGTGGTTAAGAATCCGCCTGCCAATGCAGGGGACACGGGTTCGAGCCCTGGTCTGGGAAGATCCCACATGCCACAGAGCAACTAAACCCATATGCCACAACTACTGAGCCTGTGGTCTAGAGCCCGCGAGCCACAACTACTGAGCCCGCATGCCTAGAGCCCGTGCTCCGCAGCAAGAGAAGCCACCGCAATGAGAAGCCCGCGCACCGCAACGAGGAGTAGCCCCCGCTTGCTGCAACTGGAGAGAGCCCGCGTGCAGCAACGAAGACCCAACGCAGCCAAAAACAAATAAATAAATAAATTTATTTAAAAAAAAAAAAAAGTAGAAGTGGGAAGCTTGTTTTTTTCAAATCCGTTTGCAAGGTCTCCTCCTTGCTGGGAGATTCTAGTACTAATGAACATTTTCCTGCAATCTCCCCACCCCCTTGAACCTATGACTAATTACTTTCCTCAAATAAGGCAGTAGTTTCAGCACAATGATATTCAGTCTGACTGGGGAGGGAGGGGGCAGGGCAAATTCTTCTGCAAGGATATTTGAACAAAAACCCGGTCTGTAGATTGTGTTCTGAGAGCTGAGCCTGAGAAGGACTCCAGCAGCGAGGCTTTGGGGCTCTCGCTCTGCTTCCCATCAGGGCACAACTAATTACCTCTATTTTTTTTTTTTTTTTTTTTTTTTTTGAGAGAGAGTGAGAGCATGCTAACCAACTAAATTATCCTCTTTCCCTAAGCCTGGCATTATGGCATCTGGAAATTTGGGGTAAGCATGGTGGGAAGCTTCCCCACAATTCTGGAATTATCCAGTCTCAGCCTCTGGCACCCTCTTTGCTTCTGCAGAAGGATTTTTAAAACTCTGCTTTGTTGGAAGCCAGCTAGAAGCTGTAGTTCCGGCTGTTTCATCTGCGGAAGTGATTCCTTTTGTCTCCATTGTTTGGATGCTAACTTGAAGAGATGGGGGTGGGAGTGAGGGGCATTCCTAAAAGAGTGTAGATCAGTGTATTCCCCTCCACCCCAACCCTGCATCATCTGTCTCTCTGGCTCTAACTTTGGCTAGCTTTTGCTGGGTATTCAGAGGGTGGGAAATGTGGGGCACGGTCTAGAAAACTCCCCCGCTGCCCTCCAGCAGAAGAGGGATGATGGGAGGAATCTTAATCAAACCCAGGCCGGAGTGTTTCCCATCAGCCACCCACACATGTCCCTGTCCCTACCCTGCAAATGTCACGTTTGGGAAACTCCACATGGGGGTTGCCCTTTCAGGGAACCAGGGGAGAGGGGAGGGGGTAGGCAGAGGGCACTAGAGCATTGGCAAGTGTGGCAAGAGCAAAGGGTGGCTTACTTGGGCAGAACCAGGAGGCGGGTCAGTCTGGTCATATTCCCTCTCCACTGGCTGATGAGCTGGGCATCCAGAATGTTGGTGAGGGCAGAGAGAGGCACCTCTTTTTCATAGGGGGCAGCGATGAACATGCTGAGAGTGTCCCCGTGGTAGGGCAATTCCAGGATGTCGTAGTAATGGCCATCGGGGGTGGTGAACTCAGCTGCGAAGACACCAAATGGCGCATTGGCAATGGCTCCAGCTCTTGTTGATTCTAACCCAGCACTGGCTTTTCAACTAGTCCTCCTGTCCCCTCCACTCTTTCTGGAAGCCAGCTCTCCATCCTAGCTTTTGAGGCTCCCCCACCCCACCACTCCCCTGTTCAATGTCTTTATTCCCATTTCCCTTCTCTTCTGCCAAATCACAGTGTCTTCTGGGTTCTCTGTCTCTTGTTGGCCTTCTTTACCTTCACAGCCTTCTCCCCAGTACCCAGCTACTAACTCATTCCAATCCCCATCTCCTCAATCTCAACTTTCACATCACTCTTCCCCAGAAGGATCTGTGAACCCCAGGTTATCACACTAGAACCACATGAACATGAGAGATGGGGTCAAAGTGGTCAAATATGGGCCTGAGGGAATTTCTGGATTTCAGCTTCATCTTGCACAAGGTAAAAGCTACTTTCTGCTGCTCTGATAATCCCAGTGTCTCCTACCTGGGGAGTCTTGGTCACAGCTGGGGTGTATTCTAGGGTTTCTCCTCCCTTAGAGGGGATGCCCCGCAGGGATGGGGTGCGGTCACTGTGGGACTTGGGGAAGGGAGGGTCTTGCACTTACTGTAGTTGAACTTGTTGGTCTGAGCCATCATGGGCACAGAGACAGTGCTGCCATCGGACTTGTGGAAGAGGCGGCGGTGGGTGCTCGACTCTAGAAAAGGCATCTTCCACTGGCCGTTGAAGTAGAGGGCGTTTACCAGCACCAGGCGTGTCAGCTGGTCCACAGCCCCTTCGCCAAGTAAGTCGCTGATCATGCCTGTGGGAGATCGAGGTGATCAGGAGGCTAGATATTTTTAAATCCTTTTCGATGGTCCTCTTCAGCGCCCAGTCCTCAAATGGATGTGTGTCAGAAGGGATTCCGTCAGAAGACAGACTGGGTAAGGTTTAGTGAACTTATCTAGCTGCTTTCAACCCCTTTCATCTTCCTAAGAGTCTCAGAAAGCCTTCCAGCTCACCACACTTGCGTGGTCTTGGGATCCTGTCCAGGATCAGACCTGGAAACATAAGTCTCCCCTTACTTTGCTCCCTAAGCTGCAGTCTTGACGGGCTGTGTGTGCCCCTTGTCATGGTTATTACTGTTCTTATAACATCTCGCAATACTTTTTTAGGGATGACTTTAGAGTTGGCTCACGGGGAAAGCCTAATTATGGAAAAACATGATGCTTTGATTCTTAAAGCATTTGACCTTCTGTCTACAGAGCAGAAGATGCTGGAAGGGAGAGGTTAGGACACTTGGGATTTGAATCCCCTTTCTCTGCAGGCCCTTGGGACTGGCCTCCTTTCCCTGCCTGCTCACCTTTTGTGTGTCTTTTCACCCAGTCGTTGACGATGAACCTGGCTCTCTCTATCTCTGAGAAGTCCACCTGCTTGACTGTGGTCCGGAACAGCCTGAAGAAGTGGGGCATGAAACCCTGGACCAGCTTCAGATCCCGCTGCACAAAGATGGCATCAGCCGTGCTGATCTCATCCTTATTCCATGGCCCCATGAGCTCCTTGTACAGTCGACGGAGGGCAGGGGCCATGCCCTTCTCTGGGCCAAAGCGGGGAGGAAAGGACACATTAAGCTCATCTCAAACCCAGGGCTCCCAGTGGGGCTAACTTCCCCCAACCCTGTCCACATGCACGGGACTCTTCTGCTCCGCCGGAGGTCTCTGGATGGAGATTTCATTCCAAACCTTAATCTTTCCTGCATTTCCCTCTTTTCCTCAAAAATCTTAGGTCCTAACCCTTTCTTTGGCTTGGAATATTTTTCTCTGTTTTTAAGTTATAAACCCTAATTTTTTTCTTTTAATAATAACAATAGCTATGCTAGGCATTTCACATGCATCATTCTAGTTAACCCTTACAACAGCCCCACGTGGTAGATACTTTTATTGTCCCCATTTTGCAGATGAGGACACTGAGGTTCGGAGGGGTTAAGGTCACACAGTATATGAGTGGTGAGGCAGGGCTGTTTTATACCAGATCCACTGGCCTGTACACCTTGTGACTGTCCAAGAGCCAAGTGACACAGGGTGTGGTGAGAAGAAGATGCAGTGGTCCATCCCTGCGGCATGGGAGGACAGGAGTTGGCTCAGCTAAGCTGGGGTCAGCCCTTCCTCTGCTTCTGGTCAGTTACACCCCTGTCCTGGGAAGACCACGTGAATGCCCGCCTCCCACTCTGCCCCATCTCTCACCATCAATCTTGAATTGCATTGCCTCTTGGATCTGCCGCTGGGTTTCTCCTCCTGTGGTCAGCTGTAACATGGCCATGACTGAGGCTACCCCATAGGGTGAGAAAACCACGTTGAGGTCCTTGGAGGCCTGCACCACCTGCTGAAACACTTTCACTCCAAAGTCTGTGGCCAGGTGGGCCGCCGGAGACTGGTAATGGTAGGAGGCAGAGCCTTCACCAAAGATGAGGGCCAGGCCCAGGGCGAGGCAGGCAAAGACAGGAGACATCTGCATCCTAGAGCCAGTGGAAAAGGATCAGATGAGGGCATAGTTCTGGAAGGATGGTGAGTGGGGAGGGGTGATGGGACCCCAGCCATGGCCAGGCTCCCCATGTTTGCCGCTGGCAGATGATACGTGAACGGGAGGGCAAGACAGAAACCATGATGAGTTCAGATCCTGAGCCTTTTCCCCTCTGTCTCAGCCCCAGGGAGTCTTAAGTGCGTTTTCACCTGTGGGAATCTTAGAACCCGCTGGCACCACCCTCCAAGAGATCTCTCTTCCCTTCCAGGAGGCTGAAAGGCGAAATTATAATAACATCTGTGATTTACACGATGCTTTTTCATTCTCTTATGATGCTTTCACAATCATTGCTTCATTCAAGTTAGCAGGCGTGAAAAACCCCTTTCCTGCGCTGGGAAAGGGGAATGTCTCAATGGAGAGGGTCCAAGAGAGGTGAGGCCCTTGCTTCTGAGTGGTGGGATTGTTGGGGGGTCCTGCCCATCTTCCCCACTCTCCTGGGATCACTGATATGACGGGGTCAACTCAGGGCTGCAGGTCTCCGGGGAAAGAAAGAGGAACACTGGGGATCATGGACGGAGGAGATTCTGCAGAGGGCTGCTCCCTGCCTTAGCCCGAGGTCCGGAGATGGAGACAGTTTGCTTTTCTCTTACCTGAAACTCTCAAGGTGCCTTGTGACTGGCAGTTCGTTCCTGCTGCTGCTGGGGCTTCGGGTGTTGATGGTGGTGGCTATTCCTCTGCTGGGGAAGGGGTGTGGCTCTTTGGACAGTGCTCTTGGTCCTTCAGCCAGATGCAGCCGTGCTCCTCTGGAGGCTGCTGCTTCCCTTTATACCAGATGTGGGCGGAAGTAGATTAACTCATGGTCCGGCCCCGCCCACTTTCTGGCTCTGGAAGTCTGTCTGAACAGCGGTCGGGCCCCCTCAGCATCTCCCTCTGTGGGACTTGCTGAGGCATCTGTGTGTGTGTGCGTGCAGTCCTGTCTGTGTACATGTGAGAGAGAGGGCTTGGAACAATTGAGCAAGTCCTGGTTGCCCTGACCCCAGGGCCTCCCTTGATTTTGCTGCCCTCTGCCTCGGGATGTTATGCCAGCTTGACCCCTGGCACCCAGTGCTTACTTTCCCCGGTGCTCAGTGTAGGGAAACGATTTACACTTCCTCTTTTTCCTTTGGAGAAACAGATCACTGCAAAGTTATCAAAGAAGCTAAAGATCCTGCAAACTTTTGTCCACCAGCTCCATGCACTGGCCAAACTGGGAAGAACACCCCTCCCTCTTCCTGACCACATCCCAGCAGCCAGAGGGCACGGAGCATGCCATGTGATTGTCTGGGTTTTGACTGTGTAGGACATGAGCCTGGTGGAGAACTCCCTCTCCTCTTTCCCTCTTCTCTGCCAAGCGCCCGCCAGCCTGTCCATCACGTGATGCGTGGTTGACTCCCCCACGTGTGCAGACTCTGGTGGTGTCCCCAGGGCTCTCTTTGTGTCAACAGTCTTGTCTGGCTGGGGTTTGAGGTGTGCTGGGCGGGGTGGTGGGTAACTGGGGTAAAGGGCTAAAGCCTTGGCGGGAAATTAGGAGCCCAGTGTGTAGGTTTCATTTTTCTGAGCTCCCTGCTGTGACTGGGGAGGATTACGTCTTATCCTTTTCCTCCAGATGCAGATATTTGGAGGGCTGGAGTGGCGGCAGTAGGGATGGAAGTAAGGGCGTCAGTTCATGGCGGGTTTATGGGATGTGCTTCTAGGGCACCGGGATTAGGGGTGGCAAAGTGACCAAAGAATTCTATAGATGGTGGACGTTGGCTAGAGGCTAGTTTGTAGGACTGTGCTGGTGCATTTAGGGGTCTGGTGGCACCCTTGGCTGTGTAGCCTGATGTTGTGGACAGGGTAGTGCCAGAGGGGTCCTGGGGGGGATGGTGCCCTTGACTTGGGTGGGGGAGTCCACCCCCCCAACAATCCCACCACCCAAAACACTGTCATGTTTTGTGTAGGTGGTGGGGTTCAACTGGGAGTATCCATGGAGACAGCCGGTAGCAGCATCACAGGAAGTTTAAGTGGGTGGATGTGTCGGGATGTTTGTTTTGGATTTTTTAAGTAAACAGATACCAAGGGCAACTGCAGCTGGAGGACTTTCCCATTTTCACTCTGCCTCCGCCTTTGTTTTCCCTGTTGCCCCTGGGAACCAGGTGGGGATGTGGGGTGGCACGGAGAGAAGGGGAAGCCTCCAAGCCATCTCCTAACCCCAGAAAGGCCCCAATGCCTTGCCCTTCACCCTTGGGGGCCACAGGGGGACAGGGACCTGGGAGTCTGTGTTGGGAGTGCCAAGCCCCAAGTTGGAAGAGCAGTGGGTCAAGAGGTGGCTGGACCTGCCCTCCAGGTGCCCCGCTGTCCGGCCTCTCCAGACACTTCAGCTGAGCCTCATCCCTTCCTCCGTGGACTGTTCCAGAAGCTGTTGTCTCTCTCCTCGCTCAGCCTCAGCCGTAAAAGCCCTGGGACCGCCTGGGTCCTGCCAGCGCAGTGACCACTTCTGTCCCCACCCCTGGACCTGAATGATCCTGATGCCATTCCAGAAAAGCCCCTCTGTTCCTGGGCACAGGAGCACCTGGGAGCAGCTCTATGTCCTGTTGGGGAGAGAAGGGGTACGCTTTACCTTGGAAACAGAAAGGGCTGACTTACTAAGGGGTCTTTTCCCAAACTGGAGTAGACTTGTAGGTGTCTGGTGGGTGTGGATTAGAAGCTGAGGCAAAGCCTAGTGTAACTGTACCATGCTGGGTTTTCTGACCCTCCCTTTGACTTTCTGATCACTTGGGGTCGCCAGATGATCTAAACCCAGACTTGATCGTGGTCCCTGCCTCTCTTCTCCGTGAAATGGCCTTGCCCCCCCCGGTCTGCCCTCAGCAGATCTTCTCCACACCAGGGTGCAGTCTGATCGCCCGCTGCCCCAAAGCAGACCTCCCTGCAACGTCCTTCTCAGAATCCAGGCTGACTCAAGGAGCTGTCACTTTCCCTCCTTTCCCTGAACACCAAACTAACAGCCTTGACCCCGTCACCTCTTTCAAGCGTTGGCTCTTTTTTAAGGGGTCAAAAGTCCCTACTGTTGAAATAACTGGATCTCTGAGTCCCGGAGGGTCAGAGATAACAGGATGAGTTACAGGGCTGTGGATTTCTGGGGGAAGTTCCAGTTCTAGCCAACTGGGAAAGATGTTTTCATCTGCCCTGAGCAGGTGTTTCGTGACGAGATCAGACTCACAATTTCCGTGACTGTCCCCCATCCCTGTCCCCATCCCACCCACCCCAGTAGCCCTGGTTCCACTGGGGCCTCAGCTATGCTGGTCTTCCCTCCAACGCTTTACCTCCTGCCCTCCAGCTGCCCTCTTGCTCTCTGTTCTTCCTCTCTGCTTCCCCTTTGCTCGCCAAGCCCCAGGCACCCACCCTCTTTTTCTCTTTCCTTTTCTCCCTCTAGACTCCCTCTTCTTATCTCTTCTACTCATCCCTCCATCCACTGGGAATCTCCATCCCCTCTCGCCCGTCTCCTCTAGTCTCAGCTATGTGAGCTCTCTCCCCGTTTTCCCCTTCTCTCTTTTCTGCTCTCCGTGACTCAATCCCTCTTTCCCTCTCCTCTCCCTGTGCAGAATCCCTTTTACAGTCAAATGCTCTGCTCCAGGCCTTCCTGTGGGGAGAAGAGGCTGCCTCCTATCAGTTACACAGGCTCCCTGGAATGTTAAGAGGCTCCTGATTCTTGGTAATTTCACTGGGAGAGCCGGGGGTGGCAGAAGGCTGGGGTCCTACTAACTCACAGCGCTATTTCTGGCCTGGTGGCTTTCCAAAGAATACAACGCCCAAAATAGCCTGTGTTTGGGCTGGGCTTTTGGCCCCATTTTGTAGGAGTGAGCCGAGGCCTGGGCTCTGTGTCAGCTTCTTCTCTTTGAAGATCACTACCCTGGGACAGCCCGACAGACATGGGCCACCTCAGCCTGTCCAGGGTCCCTCCTCACACTGGTGCCGAGCCTGACTTCCCCCTAATCTGCCACCATAAGCCCCTCTCCTTTACGCCTTCTCCAGACGCCACCTCCAGCCATCTCGCCTTAAATTCCCGTAACAGTAAAACCTGCATCCCCCAACGTGGGATGCTTTTTTCTCCAATCATGTCATAGAGTTTCAGAGCAGGAGGGCTCTAAGAACCATCTGGTCCGGTCCTTTGAATTTGCAGGTAAGAGACCTGAGGCCCAGAGAGGCTGTGGGATGTGTTTGAGAACACACAGCGACATACCATAAATGGGAGAACAGTGCCCATTGAGCCGGCCTGGTCAGGGCTCTGACACTTAGCTACTTACGTGTCTTTGGGCAAAACCAAACTTTGCGGGTCGCAGTTTTTGTATGTGAGGTAGGTATGTAGATGGACACTGATTCCCACCCTTGATTCCCAGGGTTTTTGTGAGGATTAAATGAAATATTGTAAGCATCCGGCATATTCCAGGCGCTCACTAAGTGGCAGCCGCTCTCGGTTGGGGCAGAACCAGGACAGGAACCCAGACAATTTGAGCTGTTAATTTTGACATAAGACAAGCGCCTTGTTATATATTTTGATGTCTCTCGGTGATTAGCAGAGTGGATGAAATGCCTGGGGAAGCAGACTGGCTGGTCACCCAGGAGAATGGCTGTCAGCCCCTCTGTCCATTTCAGGCCAGATCTTCTTGATTTCACCCTGATCCTGACATGCTCCCACTGGCCGACTTTGCAGACTTTAGATCTTGGGAAGATTTTCCTCTCTGAGCTGTGGGGTCACATGTGGACCCCACTGACATTTGACACGTGTCTTGAACCCTCCAGCATACCAGGAAGGACGGAGGCTTGTTTTATCAGCAGGTGAAAATGGAGTAGAGTTTGACCTACTCTTCTGGTCTTGGCCCTTTTGTCCCCTTCTGCGCCACCCACATCCCTTACGTCTTGTTGATTCCCCTGTAACACCCCCTAACAGTTGAACCACTTTTACAAACATCCCCTTCTCTTACAGTCATTTCTGTGCTTATCCTTCACTTTACTGTGGCCATCGTCATGTCTTGTTTATCCTTATTTCTCGGAGGGGGGGCGTTGGGGGGCAGTATTCCCTTGGGGGGGGCCTCTCATACTGTCAGTGTTCAGTGAGCACCAGAGACCCCCCCCCACAGCCCCCAGGCAAGAAAGAGCCTGTTCTCTTGGGAGAAAGAGGCAGAGGGAGAGAACGGGGCCCAGTGTGGCCACAGGGGGAAGTATGGGGCAGATGGCATGTGTGATTTCTGGCGTAGGTGTGACCGCAGAGCCTGCCGGTGGCAGCCAGAATGAGGTAGCGCAGGCCTGGGAACCTCCCACTCCCACCGGGTCTACAGCAGTCCCATCCTAACCTTCCTTCCACTTCTCTCTCCACATACATAGATTGTCTAACTCTGATTCACTTCTTTCCTATTTACCAGAACTTGTTCCTCATTCCCAGCGTTCCTGAATCTCCCTTTATCACTTTCTCTGGACACATCCTCTTTCATTTTACCCTGGCTGTTGTGTGACTCTTCCCCCAAATGGCCAAATGGTTATTGACAATCAATGCCCGATGGTGTGATTCAGAGAAACATAAGCTTCTCCCTTCTCCAAAGGCACAGACACACGTCCTGGGACAGAAGATTAACATCATGCAATGATTAGATTAAAACCATCTGTCAAACTCTGTATACAAAGTTGTAAGACTCGGGCTATCAGGGTGTGGGCCCAAATGTGGAGGGAAGTCTTCCCGGAGGAAGAGGTACTGATGCTGGGTTGCAAGGGAGAAGCAGAGGGCAGCATGGATGGGGCGGGGTGGGGGTGGGGGGTGCGGGTCACAGATCCCAGGACAGGGAGGGGAGACAATGCTCCCATCCTCTCTCCACCTGTCTCCATCTCCGGGCAGCAACCCTTTCTGCCTGAGGCATCCCATCTCCGTCTTGCTCTCTTCATGGGCTTTCGTGTTCTAGGTCTACTCTTACTGCAGCCTCTTCCCAGGTTCTTGAAGTAGAGGCTCCTGCTCTAGTCTGCATCCTGGCTCTGGACACAACCAGTTTACTGAGCTGGGCAGAAGCCCAGATAAACAGTGACCCTGGGTCAGTGGGGAACCTGTGGGGGGCAGAGGTCCCAGGAACGAAGCAGCCTGGTGATGCAGCACAGATGGAATTTGCCAGTGGGGAGCCAGGGACGTCCCGAGTCACTGACTATTCCTTCTCTCTTACTTCCTCGCCATATGGAAGCAGGCCTTCTCTGCATGTCTGTTCATCTGAGTCACCCTGGGCTGCCTCAGCTGGCTTGGTGAGCAGGAAGGCAGTTGGTGCCTGTCTTGCTGGCTTGCTTGGATCCGTGGGGGGCTCTTCCTCTGCCCCTCCATGTCGTTTGGCTGCAGAAAGGGCTGGGGAGAGCAGTGCAGTGTGTGAAGAAAAGGGAGCAGGAGGACGTTAGCTTGATCCGGGGAGTCACGGGACGGCTGCCTTCCCCTCATCCGCCAGCTCAGTTGTTCATAAAGGAGCTTCTCTGAATCTCTTCTGGGATGGGTTTGATGTGACATTCAGAGATGCCTTCAGAGACTGCACCGCAGTCGCCGTCCTAAGCAGCACCCTCTACCCTCTGCAGGCTGGAGGCCACATAGAAACACTTTCCCGACTCCGTCCACACCCGCCTCCTGATCCCTGGTTTCCTGGGCCCACTCCCTTCTCCAGAGCACCGGGCTCCTCCTTGCAACCGCTCCTGTCCCTTACGTCATCCTCGGAGACCTGCTTTTTCTCTCCTGGATCCCCGTTGCTGCCTCTTCCTGACCTCAGAGACCCCACCCTGATTAGGAAAGGCATCCCAAGAAGACTCACCACCAGAAGGTTCCCCTCCCCTTCTTGTCACCCTCCGCATCTGTGGGTTCGAACCCGTGGATGCAACCAACCGATCATATCCGCAGTCGGTTGAATCCCCTGATGCAGGACTTGTGGATACAGAACGTGCGAATACGGAGGACAGAGTATACTATACCATTTTATATAAGGGTCTAGAGTATTTGTGGATTTTGGTACCTGTGGGGGTCCTGGAACCAATCTGCAGATACCGAGGGAAGACTGTATTCAATCAGACCTGCTTACTGAGCCACATGTGTTTGCTCTCAACACGTCAGGATTCCCCGGTGGTCATCACTGTGACCAGACATCCTGGCTCCAGTTATCCACATGGTCGTGAGCAAATCATCTTCCCTTCCTAATGCTTCAGTCTCTCTAGACAGACACCATGGGCATGAACAAGATGTCTTCTGTAGAAAGAGGCAGATGTGGCCTGAGGACTAGCAGGAGACTCTGGGTAACTTTTTTACTCCCCACAGCCTTACTTTTCTCTTCTGCAAAATGGGGAGAATGATGTCACTTCCATAACTATCTTGTTAGGGTTTCAAAAGATGACTTGAATGAAATGACCAGGTGTATCTATCCATAGGAAGAAAGCAATCAATAGGCTTCAGCTGACTTTAAAAAATGTGTGTGTGTGTGTGTGTGTGTGTGTGTGTGTGTGTGTGTGTGTGTGTCCTCTCTTGAGTCCATTGGTTTCCTGAGGGTAGAGGGTAGAGACCAAGACTCCTGTGATAGAAGGGATTAGCTAATCAGGTCCTCAGGTAAGGAACCCCAGAAATTCAGCAGGTGGGGCCGGGGCACTGGGGCAAGGAAGGCCCATGTCTGGCACTGGCAGGGCAGGACCAGGCTTCCTGCAGATGCTTGAAAAAGGCATCATTACCAAGTTAAGAAATTCGATCTAAAGCAGATGCTCAGAGCTGGCAATGCCTGCTGTCCCTCCTATTCCCAGGACCCAGAATTATAACATGGCTTTGTCCTGAGTCCCTTGCCTGGTGGTGCCTTGCTGTGCCCCCCACTCCCATCAGTGTCAGGAACTAACAGGGCTGTGTGATTAAAGGCTGATGCAGGCAAATGCGTAACTGTCATTCATATCACAGCTCTGCCTGGGGGGATGGGTGGAGGAGGGGCTGGGCTGCTGGAGTGAGGGGAGCTGAGTGGCAGACGTGAGGTGGCCCAGACCTGACAAAGGCTCTGGGGCCCCTTCTGCTTCATGGCTGGAGGGGCAGGTTGACCTGGGCTGCATTTAACGCCCAGGAATCAGACCTGGGCTCTTTCCTGGAACTGGCCTGTGGGCTAGGGTCCAGGTCAGGAGAGGGGAAGCATGAGCCACCCCCCTCAAACACCTTCCCCCTCTCCCCACCTTCCACAACCCCACAGGAAGTGCCATGGGCAGGCGAGTTGGCACAAGTTGGGCAGTACTGCCTGCCACCCCGCGCCCACCCTTAACCGCTGTCCTGAGACCACACTGGAGATTAGCCTCAATCTTGGCCTGACCGTCTGGGCTCCCTGCCTGCCTTAGTGCCAGGCGGGTCTTGTACCTAAACCAAGGAGGAACTAATTTGGGAGTGGGAAGTCCAAGGTCTGTCCCCGTCTGTGTAGAACCTCCCCATGTGTCCACCCCAGGCTTGCTCTCTGGGCCTCACTGCCCACTGCAGGGGGGAAGGGGTTGCCTGCGCATGGTGGACACATCACCCACTGTGGACACACCGCCCATGGTGGACACACCGCCCATGGTGGACACACTACCCATAGTGGACATGCCACCCACCGTGGACAAGCCACCCACGGTGGACACACCACCCACCGTGGACACGCCACCCACAGTGGACACGCCACCCACCGTGGACAAGCCACCCACAGTGGACACGCCACCCACCGTGGACAAGCCACCCATGGTGGACACGCCACCCACCGTGGACACGCCACCCACAGTGGACACACTGCCCATGGTGGACACACCACCCATAGTGGACACACTGCCCATGGTGGACATGCCACCCACTGTGGACACACTGCCCATGGTGGACACACCACCCATAGTGGACACACTGCCCATGGTGGACACACCACCCACAGTGGACACACTGCCCATGGTGGACACACCACTCATAGTGGACACACCGCCCATGGAGGACACACTGCAGGCCCTGCAGAAGAGGCCTGAGGCTCCGATGAAGGAGGAATGATCAGCTTCCCACTTCCCGCCTCCACCCTTTGCTGTCCTCAGCCCTTGCCCTCTCCACGAATGGCCGAGGTCCTGGCCGATGGCCAGCGCTGTCTGGACAGGAGGAAACCAGGATGTGAGGAACGGCAGCGGTGGGAGGAACGCAGAACGCTGAGTCTTCAAGAGCAGAAATTCCACCGGAAAGAAAACAATGCACAAGGGACAGAGTCACCTACCAGGGAACAAGGGGGAAAGGAAAGGGACTGCGCCTTCCTGCTCCAATCAGGTAAACAACCCTGGGGATGCCCCAGCGTGAACTGTTTTCCAGGTATGGGCGCTGGAGTGGAAGGCTGGAGGTCTGAGTCCCGCTTTGTAGTGACTGGGAGAAATGGTCCCTGCCCCCCCCCCTTTGCTGGCCTTCTTAGGCAGATGAGCTCCTAGGGGGGGAAACAGGGTCCCCTGCCAAGGTCAGGCAGATCCCAGGAGAACCAAAGGAGCATCTGGTAAAGAAACCCATCTATGCTGGGACCGTCACAGCCCCCGAATGGCCAGTTGGCTGCTGGAAATCAAGTAAGACAATTCTAGGTTCTAGGGCAGGATTTGCAGAAGCTAGAACCTGCAGGAACTTCATTAGAGATGAATGAGGTCATGGCCGGAACAGGGTGTAGGCCTGTCTGGGGTCCCACACTGTGTGCAATACCAGAGGGGAAAGTTCCGTCCTCTTTCAGGGCCTTTAGAAAGAGCAAGAATGTGGCAAGTCCCAGAGCTAGAGAAGAAGCCTACATCCGAAAGGGACAGGGAGAAGCAACCCCCACGTCAGGGCTGCAGGGCCCCTAGCCTCCCGGACGCCCTTGCTGGTAAGCCTGGAGGAAGGACAGATTCTGAACCTCTGAAAACTCGTGCCAGGCAGCCTGGATTTGTGACTGCCCCTGTTAGTATGTTGAGGCAGCTTCTGATCTGCAAATCCATTCTTTTCTAAGGTGTTGGGGTCTGCATGCCTTGTCTTTAGGGTTTTAGGAGTTGCCCTCTTCCCCAAACTACAGCAGTAATGATGGCTACGGTATGCTGAGTGGTTGCCATCTGCCAGGCCCTCTTTGGTACTCATCACCTTAGTTCGTTCTCCTGTGGCTCAGAATCGGGGAGTGGCGATGTCCCCATTCTACAGATGAGGAAACCGACACACAAAGGAGTCGGATTTCTTGCTCAAGCTCACTCAGCTCATGAGAGGAGCTGGCTCCAGAGCCCTCAGCTCTTAACTCCATTCTGTTTTTCAGTGCCTCACCTGTCCACATAGCTGTACAGCTGTCCCCCCTAACCTCCCAACCCAGGATGGGTCCATGCCCCTCCCTCACTGCATGTCCCACTGCCCCCTTCCCACCACCCTTGACTCTTTCCTTCAGAACTCTTCTGACCCTGGTCTCATCCCCTCTCCCCTCCCCGCACCCCCCCAGATCTGCTGCCCAGCAAGGAACTGATTCCAACTCAGGTCTTAAGGATTCACCATTTTAAACCCTCCCGAGTCACACTCACTTTGGAATTATGATATTCTGTGCCTTGATCCAGTGGTTCTCAGCCCCCCCCCCACCACTGCACCTGAGGCTCACCCAGGAGCATTTGTTTTGTTTTAATTTTTTTTTAATTTTGATTGAAGTATAGTTGGTTTATAATGTTGTGTTAATTTCAGGTGTACAGCAAAGTGAATCAGTTATACATATACATATATCCACTCTTTTTTTTTTTTTAAGCTTCTTTTCCCATATAGGTCATTACAGAGAACTGAGTAGAGTTCCCCGTGCTGTACGGCGGGTTCTTATTAGCTATCTATTGTATATATAATAGTGTGTATGTTTCAGTCCCAATCTCCGAATTCATCCCCCACCCCCGCCAAGAGCTTTTGAAAAGTCCTGAGACCCAGACTCACCCCTGATGATTGGAATCTTGAACTGGAATCCTGGGATACTGGGGTTTGTTTTGTTTTTACTAGCTCTTCGGGTGCTTCTAGGATTGAGACTATGACCTTCGACCCCATGAGCCAGTGATGTGAAATGTCAGGCACTTGCTGCCCTGGGGAGGCTGTTGGAGGCAGACCCCCCTTATCACACTTGAAGGAGTCTACCTGACAGCTGGTCAGTGTTCCCCTAGGCCTGGAGGCTGGGTCACCTGGCGACAGGGAGCTGCAGCCTCTGGCGGTGAGCTGGGGAGGAGGATGGGCGTGCTGAACTTTGACCCAGTTGCTCCCTGAGCACTTTTCCTGCCCTGTTCATGTCTATGAGCTGGTTTTCTGCTGACCTTGGACTTCAGGCTCAACTCTGAGATGGGTGGAGAGGGAGAGAGGAGACGAGAAGCTGGTTCAGGGCTGGAGGAGCCAGAACATGCCTCGAATGCCTTGAAAGAGCCACGCTGTGAATTGCTCAGGAAAGCTCCCTGTGGGGCAGGGCCTGTGAAGAATGAAGGTCACTATCATAATTGTCATCTGCTGGCATTCCTGCAGAGCTGCTTTCATTGTGTTTTCTGCCCGCTGGGCATATGAAAGTTCTGGGGCTGGAGATATGGCTCCAGCCCTGGAGGGACTCAGGGCTCTGTTCCGGAGAAAGACAGGCATTTCTAAAGATAAGCAGTTCCAAGGAAGGTTGGGTCAAATGCCTCTTGAGTGACACATGAAATCAGGCATACAGCCACGGCCTGGGGCGGTGGGGGGGGTGGGGAGAAGTCCAGGGCCCCAACCTTTGGGATAGGGCAGAGGGGCATGCAGGGAGGACGAGTCAGCCTGGAGAAGCAGAGAGTCGTGTGGGTAGAAGGGCCTGGAAATGAAGGACCCCAAAGAGCAGGCCGGGAGATTTGCTCGTGTGTGTGTGTGTGTGTGTGTGTGTGTGTGTGTGTGTGTGTGTGTGTGTGTGTGTGTGTGTGTGTGTGCGTGTCTGTGTCTGTGTGTGTGTGTGTGTAGCCTGACAGAGCCTCCCGACCCCCCTGTCGTCGTCCACCCGCCCGGACCTGCTCTCTTAGTCAGTCCCTGTGCTGGATGCTTCTGCCCCGGGGCTCTGGGGCGCCGATGAGGCCTCCGTTATTCACAGCCTAGACCAACAGCTGGCTCCCTGGGGCCCACTCCCTCTTTCCCAGGGTGCAGCCTGGCCTGCCAGCTCACCATTCTGCGAGGCTGGTCCCAGACGCAGACAGCCTCAGTCATGCCAGGGTTGGAAGGAGCTGCAGGCCCTGCAGGCAGAGACCTCGCCCTCCTGAGTCCTCAGTTCCACACTGGCCAGCTCTGTCTAAGGACCAGGCTGTCTGGGGAAGCAGAGGGGCCGTTGTCTTGTTTCCAGGGTCTAGCTCTTTCAGAGGGGACACCAGGAAATTGGGGGGCACCCCTTCTCATTCTGAGCTCCTGCTTTAGACTAGCACTAATGGAAACCATTCTTCTCTGGATGTCTCAAGGGTCTGGTCCTGAACCTAAACCACCAGAAAGGGGCTCCGAGGGGGTTTCTCCTCCAGTTCTCCCTCTTTCTGGAAATGGCATGCCAAACTCCATCTTGCCCTTGCCTGCCTGTGCTGGTAGCTTACTCAGGGAAGTGGGGGTGGAGGTGGGAGCCAGCAGCAGAGCCCGGATGGAAAGCCCCTGACTCGGGAACTCCCTGTTATCACTTCTGAGAATCCCAAGGGGCTGGTAGGAGAGGGGAAGAGGTCATGTTGTGTCTAGCACCTGGGGCTGGTTTCCGGGCTGAATCAAGTTGTGATCAGTGCAGCAGGTGGAAAGCCCAGGGCTGTCCCTGCTGGCCTGGGGTGGAGGTTCCCTGCACTCCGACAAGGCTTTCCTGTCCAGCAGACCGTTAGTTCTGCTGCGTCTGGACACGCATGTGTTTGTGTATGTTGGGGAGGGTGGGGGAGATGGGTCTCCCTGACCTTCTCCGCAAGCCCAGCTCATGGATGGGGAAGAGGAACAGGAACAGTGGGGGTGAAAGAGGGAACCGGGAAGCCATTCATCACAGGGGCGGGATCTGAATTGGTCACATCTGTCCCCCTTCCATCTAGACCATCTGATTTCCATTTTTCCCACCTATTTTTTGCCTTTGGAATGTTCCACCTCCCCTGCTTTTCTTATGTAAGTCAGCTGTCCACAGAGCCTCCCAAGATGCCTTAACTTCTGCCTCTTCCCCAAAGCCTTCCCAGCCTCCTCCAGGCCATCCTAAGCTGTCTGTCCTTTGAACTTGATCCCTTTTCCGATCAGACCCACACAATCACACATTCAGCACTGGATTATTCATCGACTGCATTGCATGTGTTTGTTTTGTTTTCCATACTGGGTTGTACATCATTTAGAGGTAGGAAGTGTTTGGGTGTAAACTTTCTTCCTGTGTCCCTTAATACTGCCCCACGTGGGCGGGACTTGGGCCTGACAGCCAAATACCTTGAAGTTAACATCGCCTTCTGAGAATTCAATTAAGAAGAAACTCAGTTTAGGAGAGGATATTAGCCCTCTGTAGAAATTACCTAGGAGACTGTCTGTCTGTGAATATCCCAAATCCAATTAAGGAGACATAGAGGAGCAGATAAGATTGTGATTGCATTTCAGCAAAGTAACTGCATTGTCTTCTGTCTGAGGGAAAATGCCAAGACGAGGGGAAAGTTCCTCTTCATCATAAAGGGGGATCCAAGGAGACCCAACTTGGTGCTGGGGCTCCAGGCTGTGCCGGACAATTGGTGTTCCGTCCCGCAAATTTCAGTGGCTAGGACCCAGGACGGGTGTGTCTGGAGGTGCAGAGGATGCCTCAGACTGTCATCCTGCCATTAAGATCATCCAACGTCCTGACTTTGTTCTGATTCCACACTAAAGCCACATTCTGAGGCCCCCAGGAGAGATGTGTCCAGGTGCCTGGGGATGTGACTCTGTTTGTAAATTAACAAGCCAGCATTTGGGGTCTGTAAGCTATTCTTTGTGCGTCCGGTTCATGTTAATTGGACCTGAGATTGCTTTGTCCAAGGTGTGCACATGTAGCCGAGAAGGAGGTGCTGGGCTGTGATGAAGCACCATGATAAAGCTGCCTCGTCTGGGAGACCGGCCACCTTCCGCCCCGGCCGTGTCTTCCCTGGACACTTTTTTTTTTTAATTAATTTATTTTATTTTTGGCTGCATTGTGTCTTCATTGTTGCATGCGGGCCTTCTCTAGTTGCACCGAGCGCGGGCTTCTCATTGCAGCGGCTTCTCTTGTTGCAGAGCATGGGCTCTAGGTGCGCGGGCTTCAGTAGTTGTGGTGTGCGGGCTCAGTAGTCGTGGCTCGTAGGCTCTAGAGCGCAGGCTCAGTAGTTGTGGCGCACAGGCTTAGTGGCTCCGAGGCATGTGGGATCTTCCCGGGCCAGGGATCGAATCTGGGTCCCTGCGTTGGCAGGCGGATTCCTAACCACTGCGCCACCAGGGAAGCTCCCCCTGGACGTTTTTGCACTTGCTGTTTGCATTGGTCATTTAGAGGCAGGGTCCTATAAATACGTGCTGCATGGTGGAGTGAGTGATGGGTGCATGGGGTGTTTTGCCTCTGAAAGGATGGAGAGAAGGCCCGTGGTCCCAAGGGCTGGGTGAGGGGAGGAGTGAATGGGTGGCCATGGACCGAACATCTCCATGTGCCAGGCACCGTCTGTGTTTATGTTCTTCCTCTTGTTTATTCATCTGGGAACCTCTGTGCTGTCTTACTGCATCTGTTTTACAGATGAGGAACGGAGGCTCAGAGAGGTGAAGGAACCTCTGCACAGGTCACTGCTTAGCGAGTGGTGGAGCTGGGACTAAATGTGGATCTCTTCCCTGTGACTCCCTTTCTTGGAGGAGAGGGAGGAAGAATCCAAGAGGGAAGGCACATGTGCTTCTGTGTTAGGAGACGGGCCTCTGGGTGGAGAGGTGGACGGGGCATGGAGGCACTCCTGGAGGGCTCTGCTCCTTGCCCACACCCAGCATCTGCCCTCGGAGGACAGATGTGGCAGCTCTGGTCCTCCGCTAAGTAGTAAGTGGTAGGAAATGAGCTTCAGGGAAATTCCAGTCTTGATTCTTTAATGAGGCAAAAGTTGGCATGGTGCCCTGCCTGGGAACATGGTGCCCTGCCTGGGAACACCCTGACAGCAGGTCCCCCACCCCTGTGTGCTTTGCAGAGCATAGAGATACACCTCATCTAAACACCAGCAAAGATGCCTGGCCCTGGCCATACCCACAAACCCATACGTAGGGTGTGGCACTGCTTCTCAACATCTGGACGCAGATTCTCGATGACAAACCCCAATCCAGCTTCCGCCTCCCCTGATGGACCACTTCCAGATGATGCTCAGACACGCCAGCAACCTTCCCTTCCTCTCCTGCTGCCTCCCCGAGGCCTCGGATGGAGACATATGGCGTCGTGTCTCCCTGAGCTTGGATGTGTGTGTCCTCAAGTCTCTGCAGCCTTCTCCCTGCTTCCTGGTGTTCTTGGGTCTCTATTCTTTTTTTTTTTTTTTTTAATTTTTATTTATTATTTATTTATTATGTTTTTATTTTTGGCTGTGTTGGGTCTTCGTTTCTGTGTGAGGGCTTTCTCCAGTTGCGGCGAGTGGGAGCCACTCTTCATCGCGGTGCGCGGGCCTCTCACTATCGCGGCCTCTCTTGTTGCGGAGCACAGGCTCCAGACGCGCAGGCTCAGTAGTTGTGGTTCACGGGCCCAGTTGCTCCGCGGCATGTGGGATCTTCCCAGACCAGGGCTCGAACCCGTGTCCCCTGCATTGTCAGGCAGATTCTCAACCACTGCACCACCAGGGAAGCCCCGTGGGTCTCTATTCTTTTCTTCAGGGATCACACAGGAGCAAGTGGTCAGGCAGAGGCCAACGCCAGCCGCGGCCGGCCTGGAGCCATCTCTCCAGCACTCCCTGGGGAGGTGAAGCGCACAAGGCCTTCCCGAGAGCCACACCCCAGCTCATCTTTCCTGGGTGATGTTTTTCTTTATAGCTCCCTTCCCGCCAACTTCCCACACGACCCCATTCCACCCCCAAGAGATATCTCTGCCCCAAAGTGTAGCTTCTCTTCGGCTGGAAAGACTTTTCCTGGCGAGAGAACCACGGAGGCACGGGAGCCAAGAAGGGAACTGGGGAGCAAGGCAGAAGGTGAGGGGGCCTGGCTCTCCCTGCCTGGGCCCTGCAGGGCTGGCCTGGAGAGGAGACAGTGTCTGGAGCCCTCGCGCCTTGAGGTGGGCAGGGACCTCCTTAGGTTCTAGCTCAGCTCCCAGCAGCAGGAAATGCACAGAAAAAGTGATCTGGGGAGTTCCTCCTGCCCTCAGCTTGGGCCTGGGAGCCTCCCACGCAGTCTGTGGGGTGGGGGGAGGGAGGTGGTGGGGAGCAGGAACGGCACGGCCCTGTCCCAGCTCTGCAGGGCCCGGGCAGGGAGAGCCAGGCCCGGGCAGGGAGAGCCAGGCCCGGGCAGGGAGAGCCAGGCCCAGGCTCTCCGGCCCGCGCTCTGCTCCCGTGTCTCCGTCGTTCTCCTGCCAAGAAAAGTCTTTCCAACTGACAAGAAGCTGTACTTTGGGGCAGAGCTAACTTTTGGGGGGTAGAATGGGGTCGTGTGGGAAGTTGGTGGGAAGGAAGAGAAAGAAAAAAAGCCTTGGGGACTTCCCTGGAGGTCCAGTGGTTAAGACTTCGCCTTCCAATACAGGGGGTGTGGGTTCCATCCCTGGTCGGGTAGCTAAGATCCCGCATGCCTTGTGGCCAAAAAAACCAAAACATAAAACAGAAGCAATATTGTAACAAATTCAGTACAGACTTTTAAAATGGTCCACGCCAACAACAACAAAAAAAAACTTTAAAAAAAGAAAAAAAGCCTCACCCAGCAAAGCTGGACCAGGGTGTGGCTCCTGGGAAGACTTCGTGTGCATCACCTCGCCAGGGAGTGCTGGAGAGTTGGCCCCAGGCCGGCCAAGGCTGGTATTGACCTCTGCCCAGCTCCTCTCCCGGCTCCTGGTGATCCTGTTCATGTCACATAATCTTCTAACCTCACTGTCCCCATAATTAGACCAGAGGTGATAATACTATGCACCTCCTGGACTTTAGTACACGTAAATGCATAGCGGGCAGAGAGGGACCTGCCTCCAAGTAAATGTTTCATAGATACCATTCATTCATTCCGAATCTACCGTATCCCAGGCACTATTCTGCAGGCATAGGAGGTATTAGTGCACAAAACAGGCAAAATGCCCCATCCTGGGGCTTGCATTCTACCTGGGGTAGAATTTGGGGGAAGAGACAAATTATAACAATAAGTAGGACAAATAATTCAATGGAATAGTATGTTAGAAGGTCAAAGTGCCATGGAACATAGGAGAAGTACAACGGAGTGAGATTACTATCTTTTTTTCCAGATAACTTCACTCTTACTCATGTTCCCTTCTAAGGAAAAGGGATAAACCCTCTTTGCCTCCGGGCCTGCCCCAGCAATGTTTCCAGCTCCTCTCCGCGTTCTATCTGATGTAAGTGACAGGGACTAGATTTTAGCCCAAATTCACTCATTCGTTCTTTTCCCTCACCGGTATTTATAGAACACCTGGTTATGGAAAATTCAGTGTGAATCAGAAGTTCTTGTCCTGAAGGGTTTTGCAGGTGAGGAAAGAGCTGCGTGTGAATAATCGAGGTGAGAAAGTAGTCAGGGCCGTCAGAGACGGGAGGGAAGCAGGCGCTGGCGGGGAGAAGCGGGTCTGTGCACACCCGCCCTGCACGTTGACCTCTGGCCTCGGTGCCCTGGCCCCTCGCTGGATTCGGGGGCTGTTCTGTCTCTCCTTGCTCTGGCTCTTTTCTTCTGGTGAGACTGTCCCTAACTTAGTATTCAGGGGAGAGGAAACAGGCGCTGCCCTTTCTGATGGGGAAGAGACATTTTCTGAGTTGACCCTGGAGCAAAATCAAGACCCCAGAGCCCTGTTCCCGACCCCAGTGATGAGGAGGGATGCAGTGAACATCTGTCCAGCTGTGTGCCCAGCCTGTGACATAGCCCTGCTTCCCCACCCCTACAGTGTGGCCTCTGCTGCCCTTATTCGAAGGTGGCCTGACCCCAGCAGGGCAGCGAAGAGGAGAGAGGCCTGCAGAGTCTGTGGCCTGGCAACTTGCTGCAGACCCGTCAGCAGAGGCAGTGGGCCTGCCGCCTCTGGGGCTGCGACGTCTCCAGTGCAGAGGAGAGAGAGACCCAGGTTTGAGGGAGGAGGCTGGGCCGCATGGCTGGGAACCGAGGACACGTGTGCCTGACCACAGGGGCAGACGCTTCGCCTTGGGGTCTGGAGCTAGAACAGGCCGTTCTCCCCACAGTCACCGCTCACATGGACCCGCAGGCTCTCCTGCGCCCGGCCCCCTCAGCTGCTGAGTCACACTCCCCAGGGTTCACAGAGGCTCTGGTCCAAAGCCAGGCTGAGTCATTAGATGATGAATTGCGGAATTCTTATTCAGGCTGTCACGCAGCAGCGGTGGGCCCTCATCCCCACCCTCTGCTTCCCCACCGAGCCTCTTAGAGCATTCTCTTGTGTCTCGTCATTCCTGCTCCGTGGGGAAGCGGGGCCGCTCTGGCACTGAGAAGATGGTGGTGGAGGTGCGCAGGGCATCACCGAGCTTCCCTTCCTGGGTCTAGACTCTGGACCTGTTTAGGGATAGGTCCTGGCCTGTTGGCTCGGGGAAGAACCTCAGGTCTCATTTTGTTCAGCTCTCTCATCGATGAATGAGGCTCAGAATTCAGACGCTCAGGATTCAGAGCTGGTCGGAAGGGCAGCTTTTGGAGTCAGAAACGAAATCTACTTAAAATGAGCAAATCTCGCAGGCCTAGGTTTCCGTGTCTGTAAAATAACGTTGATGGTGCCTACTTCCATCCCGGAAGTCGATGTATGTGAAGCACAGGTAAGTGGCACTCAGTAACTGTTGTTTGACTCCTGTATTTGATGGGGAGGCCGGAGGCTGAGTGAATTAGAAATAAAGACCTGAGATCTTTTCTCTTCCTGCTCAGGACTCAGAAGGGAGGGTCAGGAGCTCCTGGAGGGGCTTTGGAGAGTAGGTCAGAGGGGTTGGGTTTGGCCAGTAGGCAGATATTCCTAGAGCCTGGGTACCTCTCAGCCCTGCAGGGGCCACTGTGGGATCACAAATGCAGCACGTTAGATGGAGCCCACAAACCAGAAAACAAGCAGAGACCAGTGATGGGCACGGCCATCCTGACCTGGGCCCCTGGCCCACCTCCTTCATATACACCTCCACGGGTCCTGCTGGGCCAGATCACCTGAGGGCTCCCTCCCACCAAATGTGAGCCTGGAAGATGCACATTTCTGCCCAGAGGGCCCCTCTGTCCTACAGGCGGGAGTGGCCCGGGGCGAGGGCTGGGACCACAGATGATGACAGTGTTGATTGATCACTGTGCTCCTGAAATGTCCCCAGGGATTCTGTGTAGCATCTTTGGAGCTACAGCAGGGAACGGCCATGATATCTGATCTGATTCCCTTCACTACCAGGGTTTTTCTTTTTTTTTTTTTTTTTTTAGTTTTTTCTTCTTTTTTTTTTTTGGCCGCGCCGCGAGGCATGTGGGATCTTAGTTCCCGGACCAGGGATCGAACCTGCGCCCCCTGCAGTGGAAGTGCCGAGACTTAACCACTAGACCGCCAGGGAAGTCCGTTACCTGGGTGTTGATCATTTCCCATACCCATGAACCATCTGAGAGAAGGTTCACATTTTTCAAAAGAATTTATTAAGAAACAGAAAAAAGATACAAAGTATAAAGGAATGAAAGAGTTTACAACACAGATTCTTCAGCCTGGTGGCAACAAAGAAATACTTGCTGGGCTGACACCATGGGTACAGAGGCCCCAATTCCACCATTTTCAATCCCATTTCTCTTAGCTGCTAATGCAACCAGTTCAAACTTTCTCTGAAGACAAGTCAGATAGCCTTCCAAAACCTCCCCAAACTACTTCCTAATTGCCTCTTTACATACGGTCCCCTCTCCACCCGGTCCCAAAGATTCCTCACCCAGGCTTCAGGTGAGGGTGAGGTCAGCCAGACCCTGGTGAGCCTTCTCCACACGTCCAATCACTCTGTGGTTCCTAGACCTATTTTTGTTCCCATCCAGATTCATTTAATTAAACTACATTCATGAATCGGTTGGGTAGGCTGGTTTTGTTACCTTCTGTCAAGTTACCTGTTTTCCTAAGCCTGCATCTGAACTTGACCTTTCTCCTAATGGGAACGTCTTCTTGAGCACTCTCTCTGGCAGCTCCCTGCCCCAGCTAGTCCAAGACTACTTTCTCCCCCAAACAGAACTCTGCATCCCCATCCAATCTCCCACTTAACTTACAGGATAACTCTAGTTCTCAGCTGACCTGCCCAGGAGAAATGGTCAAGTACCTTG
Source organism: Balaenoptera physalus (assembly GCF_965194825.1). NCBI lineage: Eukaryota > Metazoa > Chordata > Mammalia > Artiodactyla > Balaenopteridae > Balaenoptera > Balaenoptera physalus. The sequence goes on from NC_138898.1 coordinate 85,498,167, forward strand.
ATCTTGGCATCCACTTATCACATCTTGCCCAGCTCAGGTCACCAATCTCATCAATTTCCTCGGAAGACTTCTGACTTCTCTCTTGAATGTCTGCCCCTCTGGAATATTATCTCTGTAGATTATTCTATGACATGGCTTTATAGATACAGTAATAGTAAGACTACAGCGAAAGAAGAGTTATTCTCTCCCAAATTATATTTTCTCTAAATTACCAAAAAATTGGGCTACTCTTGCCATTTTGAATTTCTTCTAAATACCTATGGTTATCAGGCCTTCATTAGTACAGCCTGATTCTCAGCTGGCTTTTAGGAGTAGCACTGAGTCTTAGCAAGCTGGCCATTGGTCCCTTCCGCTCTTATGGTCACTGCTGTGTCTTAGCAAATGGCTTCTCCAAATAACTGCTGGAAAGCGAAACATAAGTCTCCTCCAAAGGAGAAGCAGGTCACAACTCTACCCAGACGCTCTCGAGTTTTCCCCTCACAAGGCATGCACACAACATCCCCATTCACGCTTACCCTGATGGAAAATAAGTCAGTACTAAAGTCGGTTAAAATTTTTCCTAACCAAGACTGCAGATTTGAGCTTTATGGGGTACAAAATCCTTCCCTATGCCTCTCAGCCAGTCCTCACCACAACCCCGTGAGGTGGGCATGGTGGGTATTATTATCGCTATTTTACTGATGTAGAAACTGAGGTTCAGAGAGGTTAGGGAGCTAGACCAACATCACATAGCTATTTAGTTGGAAGAGCCAGCACTCAACCCAGGTCTCCGCTGCCTCATTCACCTTCCTTTTTTAAACCCAAAGAACATGAACAAGGTTCTCTACTCCTTCTCTCTACCCGAACGGCATTCTCCATTCCTACACGATCTGGAAAGTTCCAAACAGCACAAGGAATGATTGATCAAGTTAATTGCCATAGTCCAATGCAGGGTGGGGATGTTGGATCTTTCACAATGTTCCTGATTTCTTAACATCTGTAGTTGAGCCAAGAACTCTCTCTCCGCACTGAGCAGTGCTTTCTGTGCCGGGATTTGTTAGGATTCCTGGGTGACAGTTGGGGCACTGGGGATTTTACCTCCAAATTATGCTCAGTGCTATACTTCTCATCCGTTTCACATTTTGCCGTGTTCTGTGCCTTCCCACCCCTACCCCTTCACGAGGAAAATTCAGTATGTCTGTCAATCGTCCAGTGCCTGACTCCCCAGGCTTCTTACGGCGTCCTGAAAGCCCCATGTGTCCTGCATCTTTAGAACACCTGTGGGGTTCTCTTCCTGCATCCAGGTGATATTTCCCTCCGGAAGTTCTCTATTCCTGCCTCAGGGGTGAGCCACTTGGCTGCAGCCATTCCACCAGCCGGGCCGTCTGCACGCGGTTCCCATGCGGCTCTGCAAACCTGTTGTTCCAACCTGAAGGTATTTATCCCCTAGAGGCCAGGACCGCGCCCCACACCCAGGACATATAAGCAGGACACCTGAATTTCACCTCTTTTGTGACTTAGAGCTGAGCCAGTCTCCTGGAGGCTTATGGTGGGCTGTGTCCACAGTGCCCCCTACTGGAGATTTCCCACAAGCCAAAGTTTTGGACAACTTGGCGTTTTCTAGACATCAATTCGCTCCACAGGCGTTTACAGAGCACCTACTAGGAGCCATCACTGTGCTGCCTCTGTAGAGAGAGCTACAAGAAGACAGACACAGCACCCCACTCGTGCAACTCATCTTAAACTAGCTGGTTCCGCAGAACCGCCACTTGGTTTCCAGTTGGTCTGAATTAGTTGGTGAACCCAATAAGACCTTCCCCTGCCTCTGGACACTCCACAATGACCGATCACCCACGGGGACCATCCACGGGGACCACCTGAGCTCTGCAAACTTCCCAGGGCAGATTCCTTGGTCAGTCACCAGACAGGACCCTGCTCTGACGACCCTTCCTCCCTGCTGGGTCCTGACCGGCTGGGATTCTCCTCCTGACTCCTGCCTACCCCCCAATCCCTACCCCTGATAGGACAGTCTCACTTATTCTGACACATTCATTTACAAATCCAGTAGTTATTCTTGAGTGTATTTTTCTGAAGTAGTCAAGCATATATGTTATTTAATGGACAATAATAACTGAAGTAGAAATGTTCATATATGAATAACAGCATGAAATAAAAAGAACCCAATCTCCCCAATCACTGACTATTTACACATTTTGAACCGATTTCCACTCGGTAACTATTCAGACATGCTTTTACCTTGTTGCTATCATTACGTGATCAGAAAGCCAAAATCTTTTCTTTTTGGCTTACGATTGCATCATATAACATCATATTCTTCTAAATAGTTCTCATAATTGTCATACATGAAGGCAGTAGCTCATTGCCCTGCTAGACCACAATCTACTTGGCTAGATTCTGGTCTAGCCAGAATTGGCTAGCGAAGCCAATTTTTTGGAAACAGGAACAGGAGCTGTTTCCTGTCAAAGACTGTAATATATAGGGTGGCCACAAATATCTGTGTGCAGATACGTTTTTCCTTTTGAATCCTTTTCCCAGAATGTACTCCCCAAAGTGAGATAACTTCGTCTTATAATCACTTCTTTGACTCTTGTCAAGAACTGCCAAACTGTTCACCAGGAAGCATCATTTATAGTGCCAGGGGTCTATTTCCCCACGACATATTTTTTTAAATGTATTTTTGACGAATGCAAGTGGTCGATTTTATTTTATTTTTCATTTCATGTGTCCTGGCCTGTGTGCATTCGTTCTCTTGGGTATACGGCTTATTTGGTCCTTTGACCAAGTAGATCTGTTTAGTCACTGCATATACTGGAGACTCCTCAGATCAATGCTCCGTAATTTCCTCATCTCATTGATTTTCCTTTCATCTTCGTTCTTCTTTCCTGTGCATACATTTCAAAATTTTATATAATTGAATTTGTCCACCTGACATTGATGATTTCCCCTTTCACTTCATTAAACAATCAATGACCTCCCTGGAAAAAGATTTTCTTTCCCCTACACCTAATGTCCTGCACTTTCCATCCGGACTTGTCCAAAATCTCTCTGGTTCCCATGAACACTCATTGCCCGTGATCCTTACATATTATTCCCTTTGGTCACCTCTCAACAGCCCCTGGCTAAACATGTCCACCTCAGTTCCACCGCTGCCACAGCCTATGCAAAAGGCCGGTGGTCATGGCTCACTTCTGACGGGGATCCCTCCATGAGATTTTCACCCCTCTGCCCATCCCAGCCCCACTACCGACTTCCCAGGTCTTCCAACCGGTTTGGCCCCTGAGTCCCACACCTGGCCTCTAGGCTTAGGTTTTTTCCCCACCCATAATGGCAATATGGACAAATGCCTTCAACCCCTTAGTTCAGCCAAAATTTCTCAAAAGGAATTGTGCCAGAAAACTAAGAGGGGGCTAAAAACAAACTCCAGGAAGTATAAAGACATCAAAAAAGAAAAGGTTTTCTATCCTACATAGGTCTGGCCTCAGGTTGGCTTGGAGGTGAGGGGTGGTGGAAGTTGGGGGGTAAGATCCAGGGTCTCCCCTCGTCTCACACTCAGAACCCTGTGTTTTAGACTCCAACCCTGCCGGGTTCCATTTTCTAGTAGCACATTCTCTTCACGGACTTCAAGGTAAACGCCCGTTGGCCTCGGCTTTTGTCTATACTTGGTCCCCCATGAAGTCCACCCCGCACTTCACTGGGGGACGCCATTATCAGAGGAGCCTCAACTTCCCAGCCGAGGCTGGTGGAAGATGCCATTTATGGCCGGGTTCAAAATTCCAGACCTCTTCTGACTTGGTGCGTCCCGTTCAAGTCGGAGGGGAGGAGGTTCTAAGCTCTCTTCCAGAAAGTACATACCTGACATACCCTTCAAGCCCTGGGCTTAAAGGACTATTTCTACCCACTTCCCCAAGACTCTCCCTGGGCTACCCCATCAGGAATGGTTTTAAAGAAGAACTCAAATCAGGACTAGCTTACACATCTTGGAAACCTAGACTCTACGGTGGCAGCAGCGGCAGTCACCCCCAGCAAAAGCAAGAAGCATTAATGCCCAGCACCCCTCCAACCCCTCCTCCTCTGCCTCTGAGGGTTATGGCCACGCCACGCCCCTTGGTCCCTATTCCTGCGCACCTGAAGAGCTGTTTGGCACTTCACCTTGAAAAGTTGCCAACCCCTGCTCTCTGGGAAAATGCCCACATCCCTCGGGCCGCCCCGCTTCCCTTCTCTCTACCCCCCCAGTCCCCCCACCCCGAAGTCTCTCCCCAGTCCCAGCCCTTTAACTGTCAGGAGGGCGGACCCGAAAGACATGGATGGTCCCATTACTGAGGGACACGACCAGGTACCTGCCATCCACCATGGTGGTCACCCGGGGCTTTTCCAGGCCGTGATAGGCCGTCAGGAAGTCCCCGAGCAGCGACCCCTTCGGATCGAGGATCACCACCTTGTTGACCTCTCGAAGGGTCAGAAAGATGTAGCCCTTCTTATCCACGGACACGGAACCTGGCTGGCAGCTGTGCAGGCCCGGCCCCCGGTACTCCCCAATCACCTGGCCCAGCCCGTCACAGACCACCAAGCTATTCTGCTGCCAATCCGACCCCACGAAGTTGCCCTGGGGGCTGGTGGTCAGGAACACCAGTGCCCGCAGGCCCCGGCTGGCCTTGCCCCCAGGGATAAACCGGGTGGCCAGGCTGCCTTCCATGTTGTACACCTCCACATGGCCTGACACGCTGACGGCCACCCGGTCCCCGCTCGGCATGGCGGCCACGGCGTGGCTGGCCTGGCAGAGGCTCAGCGCCCGGCGCCACTGCACCTCGCCGTTGGGGCGGATGAGATAGAGCCGAGCGCCAGCCGAGAAGGCCACGGCGTCCTGCAGGGCGGCCACGCTGCATGGGGAGCAGCCCTCAGGGACGGGCACCGCGCCCTTGTAGTCGCCATTGAGGGAGAAGCGCTTCAGGGCCCTGTTCTGCTCGTCTGCCACCAGGATCTCCCGGGAGCCAAAGGGACAGAGCCCAGTGATCCGGGGAGACCGCTTGTCCCCCGGCATCCGCGTGGGGAAGCTGCAGAAAAAGACAGGCCTGGGGAGGAGGCCAGAGCCCTCCAGGTTTGGCCCAGGTGCTGGGCTGGGCTCCCGAGAAATGGACTTGAGCCTGCCTTTGAATTTCCTCTTCTTGTTGGATCTGCCACCCCTTGGGGACTGGGCTCCTCCATCTTCTTGGGGTGTCTGGGCTCTGCCCTCTTTCGGGGTCTTGGCTCCGTCTTCTTGGGGAGTCTCGGCTCTCTCCGCCTTTAGGGTCTGGGCTCCATCTTCTTGGGGCGTCTGCGCTCCGTCCTGCTTCGGGGTCGGGGCTCCATCCCTGCTCTGGGGCTGGGGTTCGTCGCCTCCCTGGCTTCTGGCTCCGTCCTTCCCGCTGGCCTTCCGGGGCTGCTGCTCCTCAAAGGAGAGCCTCAGCAGGTGGCACTTCTGGTCCAGGAGTCCAGGATGGAGCTCCAGCCGGGGCAGCAGGCAGGGGGCTGACCCAGGCATCCAGGGACAGCGCTGCAGCTGCTGAAGCCTTTGGGCAATCGCCCCCTCCAGCGAGAGTATCTCGGCCTCGCGACCCAGGCTGAGCACGCGACGGGCAAAGGCGGCCGCCTCCCTGGCCACCTGTTCGCGGCTCTCCAGCTCCCCCAGCCTCTCCCGAGCAGCCTCCTCGGCAGCCTCCACGTGGGCCCGTAGCTGCCCCAGCACCTCCTGCTTCTGGGCCAGGAGGGCCCGGAGGACCCCCTCGGCCGCCTCTTCCACCTGCGTGCCCACCTTGGCCGCCTGCTCCCGCAGACGGGCCAAGGCTTCCTTTTCCTCCAGCCGGGTGGCCTCCAGCTCAGCCAGATTGCTGTCCACGCCCGCCAGGAGCTCCTCGAGGCCGGGCCTCCGGGCACGCACAGCCTCGGCCAGGGGCAGGCAGGGGTGGTCCAGGTGGGGGTCCAGGCGACACTCCCGGCACAGCAGCTGGGAGCAGGGCTGGCAAAGGAAGCGCAGGGACTCCCCCGGGTGCTGGGGACACTGGGCCGCCTGGCGCTCCCGGGCCTCCTCGTCGTACCACCCTGCCCTGTAGCCCACCAGGTCCACCACGCGGTGGCTGTGGGTCTGCCGGGTGCAGCGGTGCCCATCGGCACAGGCCTGGCACAAGTCGTCGGCGCAGTCCAGGCACCGGGCTGTGGCTGGGCCCCCGGCGCTGGCGCCCCCCATCAGCGGGCACAGCGCACAGGCCGGCTTCCCTGCGCGCAGGTCTCCACCGGCTCGGGCCTTCACCAAATCCAGGAGCCCGTTGACGAAGAAGTTGCTCTTGAAGGCAGCCACGCCCGTGGGCGGCACAGGCACGGACTCGCGGCACTCAGGGCATCGGACGTGGCTGCCCTCGGCCAACTGGCCCAGGCAGTCCTGGCAGTAGGTATGCAGGCAGGGCAACGTTTTGGGCACCCGCAGCTGCTCCAGGCAGATTTTACAGGCTAGGAAGTCGCTGCTCAGGGCCTCCAGCAGGGAGGGCGAGGAGCCCTGGGAAACCATTCTGCAAGCGAGGGGTCGGGGTCAGAGGACAGAGGGCACCTCCACGGTGGCCACCACCTGCCCTCTCGCCTCTCCCCCATCCTCAAGCCCCACCAGGTCTGGGGTCTCACCTGAATGGCCAGGAATTTTCTTCTGGTCTCTTGAGATAAACAGCCGCCTCCCTCCTCCCTGCAGACATTCAGCAAATGTGAAAAAGTAAAGGGCACTTTTGCATGTCAGGCCCTGCGAGATATGACAACACCAAGAAGCCCAGCCTTAGAGACCTGCTGGTGTAATGATCGGTGCCCCCCACTGACAGGCCTTGTGGCACATGGGGTGCGAGTCTGGTGTGAATAGATCCCGGGGGTCCTGCTGGGGGTGGGAGGCCAGGTGAGGGGAGGGCACAGAGGACCAGCTGAGGGTCTGGGTGGGCAGACGTGCCTTGACTCCTGGAGGGTGAGGGAGTATGAGGGACCCCAATTCCCACAGCCCCGTACACCTGCCTCCTAGGCCCTGGCAGTGGCATCACGGGTTGTGAGGGCCCCTCTTCCTGCCTCAACTGTCCTGAAATGAACAGGCAGAAGGATGCCTGAGAGAAAGGGGCTGCCTCACTCTTTCCTCCCAGCCCTCAAACTCAGGGTCACCGTAGCCTTTGCCCCATCTCCTCCAGCCCTTTTCTTTCAGCCTTTCCTGCTGCAAGAGGCCTCCTGCTTTCCTAGAAGCCTCTGGAGGGTAAGAGTCACGTGAGGATCATCTGTGAATGCCCCCAGCTCCCTGCACAGTGGCTGTGAAATACTTGAGCAAGAAACTTGGGGGATTTCCCCCAAACTTTCAGAAAGCAAGGGCTGGGAGGAGACCTCAGACAGTGGGAGGGGGTCTTCCCCAGGAAGTCTCAGATCTCTGGCCCCGTGGGGGAAGCCTCCCCTCTCCGCCCGCCTTCTGGGTCCCTCTCCCCACTCCCTTCCTCTTCCTCCCGCTCTCTCCCTTCCCCCACTCCCTCCAGTTCAGCTGTCCCTTCAACCGCCCTCCAAGCCCCTCTCCTTACCTAGCCGGGGCTCCAGGACCTGGAGTGGGGACTCCCCGAGGCCCTGGCGCTGCTGTTGCTGGGCTCCTGAAAGAGAAACAAAACTGAAACTAATTGTACTTCTGCAACTTCCGTCCCAGGCCCGGGACACCGACTTGTACAGCCGCAGGCCCCGCCTTCCTCCCTGCCCTGCCTGGAGCTCTTCCTCGGGGGGCCTCCTCCACCAGCAGGGCACAGCCCCCGCCTGCAGGGCTCCAGGGCTCCGGGGCCAGGGCAGCCTCCGCGGCTGGAGTTGCCGAGGTTGGCTTGTCAGTTTGAGCCCGAGGATTCGCTCAGCCTGCTAAGTGTGTTTGTCGCAAGGCAGGCCAGATGCTTGAGGATGCGTCCTCTGAGGGAAGAAATTAGAGATCATAGGTGATTCGGAGACGTAGGGTAACTAGAGCCCCGTCCTCGGACCCGGGTTCCAGCGCTGCTGCGTATCTGCCAATCCAGTCTTAGGTGAGGCCCTTCGTACCATAAATCTCTGCTGAGATACGGGAGGGGCTGTGGGAACCAGATAAAGGGCCTCGAACTGAGGAGTCAGCAAAGGCTTCCTGGAGGAGGCGTCACTTGAGATGAGTCAGAAGAGTGCATGGGGGTTGGGGATCACCTGAGAAGAACGCAGGGAAGGGCATTCTAGGAACTGGGAACAGCAAGTCCGAAGGCTCAGAGGAATGAAATACCACGACCCTGCTGGGGGATCCAAGTAATTCAGGACGGTTTGTGGGAAAGGGACATGTGAGTGGTAGCAGATGAGGGGAGAGGCAACGGCCAGGTCACAGAGGCCCTTATGTTCTACATGAAGGGGTCTGGGTTTTATCCAAAAAGCCAAAAGAAACCATTGAAGGATATGTCCCCCAACATGTTCTGAAAGTTTTGAAGCACAAAGGTGTTGAAAGGATTGGAACGAACGCCCCTGTACCTACCCCTTAGATTCTACAGTTAACATCTTGCCGTAGTCGATTCATCACACAGCTACCCATGTATGCGTTGCTTTATCCACAGTGATGGGACTTCGGGAGGAAAGAGAACCGGTGAGAACTCACTCTGAATAGAGGGGGGGCCTGACCATGGGTCCAGGCGAAACGTGGAGGGGTCTGAGCTGACACAGCGCCACTAGGGACAGAGAGGAGGGTGGAGGATGGGAGCCTCACGTGTGAGCAGCGGCTGCAGGTGAAAGAAGCCGTGGGTCTTGTGACTGTCCCTGTGGAGGGAGGTGCCGGAAGGAGGGTAGGAAGTCCTTCAGGTTTTGCAGGTCTGGAGGTCAGGACGGAGAGCTCGGCTGCTGATAACCCCGCTTATGACTTTTCTAGACTTTTGCAATGTATCTCTGGTGTTGATGAAGTCACCCAACCGTGTCCAAAGTGAGAAGAGCAGGGCCGAGATGGCACTATGCGGAACATAGACATTTAAGGGCAAGTTGGGGAGGAGCTGGGACGTGAAGGAGGCTGAGAGGTACTTCCAGACAGGTAGATTGAAATCCAGGCAAGAGTAGGTCCCAGGAGCCAGGAGTGGAGAATGCTGTACTGCCAGGAGGAGGTGGTCAGCGCAGTTGAATGCTACAGACCTGACGGTCAGCCAAGATGAGCACAGAAAAATGTATTGGCACGTGTGTGTCCCTAAGTGTGTGCACACATCTGCACATGCGTAAGGCTCCGTGTGTGTTTGTCTGTGCATATCCAAGGACGATTTTCTGGATGCCTACTGCAGTCAGACAGCATGCCATGTGCTGTGCAATAGACAAAGATCAACAAGATAGGTTCCCCGCCCACGGGCAGTTTATAATCACATAGGAGAGGTGAGATCTGTACATGTTGCCATAGGAAACAGACAAATGTCATATTAAGATGTCAAAGTAATCATCACAATGGCTTCCTTTTCCTGGGCGTTTACCATGAGCTTGGCATGGGGCGCTGTAAACATAACCTGATTTAATCCTCACAGTAATGTCGTAAGATAGGTACCATTCTTGCCCCATTTTACAGATGAGGAAACTGAGTTATAGAGAGAAAAAGTCACCCAAGGTCACATAAAGTGCTACGGCAACACAGAGGGAAAGTCTGATTTCTCCTGGAATGGTGGTGTTGTGGTGGTGTGGGAATCAGAAAGGCCACATGAAAGGGGTGGCATTACAATGCCTGCCCTACTCCGCCTCCCCAAACATTGAACAATTGCTTAAAGGGCCTACAGTGTGGCAGGCCCCGGGAAGGCAGTTTCTCCTCCCTGAGAACAGGCTTCCAAGGCAAGGGATAACTCAGCTACAACCAAGTGGTAAGTGTTACCTTGGAGACCCGGGAGGAGGAGGAGTTCCTGCCAGATGCTGGGGCTTCCTCAAGATGCCTCTCCTGCTGGATGTTCTGATACCGCTGGAGTGCAGGCAGGTGGAGGGAAGTGGCAGGAGATGGGAACAGGCAGGCAGAACAAACTTCAAAATTTCCTGTTGAGAACCCTGTAAGGCCTTAAGGTAACGGGGAGCCATTATAGAATTTTTATTAGGCAAGTTTGGACTTTGTTGTGCAGGTACTTGGGGGTGGGGACAAGCAAAGGTGTTTAATCTTAATTTATACAAATAAGCATAATTTAAAATTTGAAACACTTATCATCATTGAAACAAAATAACTTTTTTCCTATGTGTATTTCCTTTGGCCTATGTCTACATGAGTATGTTTTACACAATTCTATATATATATGTATATACATATATTTGTACATATCTGACATATTGTATTTATAGTATACACATGCTTTTTGTCTACTTGTCGATGTGCCTTTCAGGACTGGGAAATTCTCCTAAAGTATTTTGTTGATTCTCTCCCGCTCCGTTTTCTCTGTTTCCCTGTCTGGAACTTCCATCATTCAGAGGTTGCATCTCCCGGATGGTCCTCTGATTTTACCTTTTCTCTTATTTTTCATTTCTTTCTTTTTTGTACTACTTTCTGGAAAATTTCTCCAACTTGAACTTTCAATCCTTGTGTTTTTTCAAATCTGCTGTCCCAATGTTAATTTATGAGTTCCTTTTTTTTGTACCCTATTTGTACCAGTATTTTCTTACCTCTCTGAGGATGTAAACGATAGTGTTGTTATTGTTGTTGGTGGTGGTGTGTGTGTGTGTCTTTGTGTGTGTGTGTGTGTGAGTTTTCTGCATCTTGCACAGTATCTGTTACCTCCAAGTTTTGGTTTCCTTCCTCCCTCCTTCCCTCCTTTCCTTCCTCTTTAGATGACTGTAGTATTTATTGTTTTATGTTTTATTTTGTTTATTTTTAAAATTGTTTTTCAATAAAGATGTTAAAAAAAATTGTTTTATATTTTAAAATTAGCTTTCTGAGGTATAATTTACATACAATGAAAATCACCAATTTAAATGTAGAGCTGGGCTTCCCTGGTGGTGCAGTGGTTAAGAATCCGCCCGCCAATGCAGGGGACATGGGTTTGAGCCCTGGTCTGGGAAGATCCCACATGCTGCAGAACAACTAAGCCCGTGCGCCACAACTACTGAGCCCACATGCCACAACTACTGAAGCCCGCACGCCTAGAGCCCGTGCCCTGCAACAAGAAAAGCCACCGCATTGAGAAGCCCACGCACCGCAACGAAGAGTAGCCCCCGCTCGCCACAACTAGAGAAAGCCCACGTGCAGCAACGAAGACCCAACGCAGCCAAAAATAAAAATAAAATAAAATAAATAAATTTATAAAAAAAAAGAATCCACCTGCCAATTCAGGGGACACGGGTTCAAGCCCCGGTCCGGGAAGATCCCACATGCTGCAGAGCAACTAAGCCAGTGCGCCACAACTGCTGAGCCTGTGCTCTAGAGCCGCAACTACTGAGCCCACGTGCCACAACTACTGAAGCCCGCGCGCCTAGAGCCCGTGCTCCGCAACAAGAGAAGCCACTGCAGTGAGAAGCCTGCGCAGCGCAACGAAGAGTAGCCCCCACTCTCCGCAACTAGAGAAAGCCCGTGTGCAGCAACGAAGACCCAATGCAGCCAAAAATAATAAACAAAATAAATAAATTTATTAAAAATATAATAAATGTAGAGCTCAATGAGTTTTGACAATGTATATAGTCAAGTAATTATCAACATAATCATGCTATACAGTAGTACAATATAAAAATAAGGAAATTGACATTGGCACAATACTGTGAACGCAACTACAGACCTTATTCAGATTTCACCAGTTTTTACGTGCACTCAAGTGTGTGTGTGTGTGTTGCGTATAGTTCTATGCAATTTTATCACAAGTATGACCACCATGCGACCACCACCATAATCAAGATACAGAACTGTCCCGTAAACACAAAGAAACTCTGTTCTTTCTTTATTGCCTTATCTTGTGTTAAAGATATTTGTATTGCATTATTTTAATTCCACTGTTTCTATGTTTTTAAACTCATTTCTTAGTGATTGCTCTAGGGACTATAATATGCATATTTAACTTATGAGAAACTATTTCAGGTTAATATTGACTTAAATCCAATAAAATATAGCCACATAGCTCTATCCCTTCCCCTTCTTTATTCTATTTTTGTCAAATCTATTACATCTACATATGTTAAAAAACCAACAATACAGCCTTATAATAATTGTTTAAACAATTTCATTTTTAAAAGACCGTAAGGGAAGGAAAGATATAGATCAGTGTTTTGTATTTACCCACAAGTTTACCATTTCCCATATTCTTCCTTCCTGCAACTTAAACCTACCATCTGGGGTCCTTCCTTTTCAATCTGAAGGACTCTGTTCTGTAAAATAGTTTGGCTAGCAACAATTTCTGTTTGTATTTATCTGGGAATGTCTTATATTTTGGCTTTCATTTAAAAATTTTTTTAAATAAGAAATTTATTTAAACAATGTGCTTGACTCAAAGAGAAAACTACCTTTCCTTAAAAGTAATGTATCATTAAAGACATATTACCATACATGTAACAGCTACATACTAAAAAAAAAAAGTTACAAAATTGCCCTTGATTTTCTAATGACAAATGAAAAACATTGAAATTCTCCAAACAAGATATGCAGGATTTTTGTTGTTGTTGTTACTGGTTTTTGTTAGAGCTAATAACTTTTTGGAATAAGATGGGCGTTAAATGAGCCTGTTCCTAACAGAGAAAGGAAGTATTTTCACAGAAACAGTGTTTTTCCTGACTTCACCTCCATTTGATGCTGATGAAAATATATCATTGGCCATTTAGCTAAAAAAAAAAAAAAAGCAAGAGGCTTGTGCACACGTCCCAGTCATTTCATATACAATGAAGGAATGGGGAGGGGAAAATGAAAGAATAGAAAAAATTATTCAGGATGTTGTGGGGCAAAATGACAGTTTTCCAACTGAGAACACGTTGCTGGCTTGTGGAAACAGAATTCTGGACCAAAGTGGCAGGTTCTCTTTTTAGTGGGTACTTCCCGTCCTCTCTAGGAATCCTAGAAACTGTATCTTTGCCCTCCAGTTTCAACTATGCAGGAGTGTCTGTTTCATTGGTTGGCTGCCCATCAGATCAGAATCTGATCTGCCTCACTGACCCACCTTGTCATTCAAAATAGGCTTTCATTAGTCTACTAAGTGGTATATGCCTCAGTCTTCAACTACCTTCACATTAACATCAACATTGTTCTCGAGCTGGACCAAGTTTCCATCATAGCAAGTAGTAATGAAGTCTCCTCAGCTTCTGCTTTTACAAAAGAGATACCAGACCCCCACCAAATGGGCCACAAGCAGTGCCAGAAGTGGCTGAAGAAGTCATGTTCATTTTCTGGGGGGAGTATAGTTGCTTTACAATGTTGTGTTAGTTTCTGCTGTACAGCAAAGTGAATCAGTTATACGTATACATATATCCACTCTTTTTTAGATTCTATTCCCATATAGACCATTACAGAGTACTGAGTAGAGTACCCTGTGCTATACAGTAGGTCCTTATCAGTTATCTATTTTATATATAGTAGCATGTATATGTCAATCCCAATCTCCCATTTTGTCCCTCCTCCCCAACCTCCTGATAACCATAAGTTTGTTTTCTACATCTGTAACTCTATTTCTGTTTTGTAGATAAGTTCATTCGTACCCCCTTTTTTTAAAAATATAAATCCAGGCATTCTGATTCCAGAGCTCAGACTCTTTTTAAATTTTTTTTTTGAATGGTTTTTTTTTTTTAATTTTATTTATTTATTTATTTTTGGCTGTGTTGGATCTTCATTTCTGTGCAAGGGCTTTCTCTAGCTGTGGCAAGCGGGGGCCACTCTTCATCGTGGTGCGCGGGCCTCTCACTGTCGCGGCCTCTCTTGTTGCGGAGCACAGGCTCCAGACGCGCAGGCTCAGTAGTTGTGGCTCACGGACCTAGTTGCTCCGCGGCATGTGGGATCCTCCCAGACCAGGGCTCGAACCCGTGTCCCCTGCATTGGCAGGCAGATTCTCAACCACTGCGCCACCAGGGAAGCCCCACGTACCCCTTTTTAAGATTCCACATATAAGCGATATCACATCATATTTGTCTTTCTCTGTCTGACTTGCTTCACTCAGTACAAGAATCTCTAGGTCCATCCACTTTGCTACAAATGGCATTATATCGTAGTTTTTTATGGCTGAGTAGTATTCCATTGTATATATGTGCCACATCTTCTTTATCCATTCCTCTGTTGATGGACATTTAGGTTGCTTCCATATCCTGGCTATTGTTAATAGTGTTGCAGTGAACATTGGGGTGCATGTATCTTTTCGAATTATGGTTTTCTCTGGTTATATGCGCAGGAGTGGGATTGCTGGATCATACGGTAGCTCTATTTTTAGGTTTTTAAGGAACCTCCATACTGTTCTCCATAGTGGCTGTACCAATTTACATTCCCACCGACAGTGTAGGAGGGCTCGTGTTCATTTTTGAAGGATATTTTTTTCCTGCCTCGTTCTCTCTCTCTCCATCTTCCAGGTTCTGCATTATACGTACATTGCTGTGCTTGACATTTTCCCACAGTCTCTGAGGCTCTGTTCATTCTTCTTCACTTCTTTTTCTCTCTATTCCTTGGATTGGATTTTTATTCATCTATCTTTGCGTTCACTGATTCTTTCTTCTGCCATCCCAAATTTGCAGTTGAGCCCTTCCGATGAATTTTTCATTCCAGTTATTTTACTTTTCAACCACAGAATTTCCGTTTGGTTCTCTCTCTCTCTCTTTTAATCTACTAAGATTTGGGGGGTCATGGTCATCATATTTCCCTTTAATTCTTTGCAAATATTCTTAATAGCTGCTTTGAAGTATCCGTCTGCTACATGCAACCCCTGGGCCTGCTCAGAACCAGCTCCTGTTGACTACTCTTCTCCCGAGTGTGGGTCACACTTTCCTGCTTCTCTGCGAATCTTGGAGTAGTTGGTGCTGAGGGTTTTGTTTTTTTGTTTTTTTTTTTTAAAGTTACCATCTTTTTTTTTTATTATTATTATTTTTTTAATTTTTAATTTTATTTATTTATGGCTGTGTTGGGTCTTCGTTTCTGTGCGAGGGTTTTCTCCAATTGCGGCAAGTGGGGGGCCACTCTTCATCACGGTGCGCGGGCCTCTCACTATCGCGGCCTCTCTTGTTGCGGAGCACAGGCTCCAGACACGCAGGCTCAGTAATTGTGGCTCACGGGCCCAGCTGCTCCACGGCATGTGGGATCTTCCCAGACCAGGGCTCGAACCCATGTCCCCCGCATTGGCAGGCAGACTCTCAACCACTGCGCCACCAGGGAAGCCCAAGTGCTGAGGGTTTTTGCTGATGCTGCTGTTTAGCAACTAGACTCGCCTTAAGCTGTGGATTTCGTTTCTCCAAGGTGTGAGGTCACTGATATCTCCACTTGATTTTTCTCTTCTTATTTTTTAGTCTGACTTTGGGACTCTCCCCATGCCTGCTTAGCTTAGTTGTTTGTCAATCAATGATTTGGGCAGAGGTTGTGTCCAAATACCTGGGGCCCTTAAGGCTTCCACCCTCTGCCAAGTGACATGTGTGTGACCTGTGCATGGGCCGGGGGACACATCAGGGGTTCAGCTATACTCACGTCTCCCCTGGCTTTTACTTTCTGCTGGGTTCCCTCAGTTTTCCAGAGGAAACCAACATGCGAGTCTCACAGGATACTTAGCAATATTTACATCCCAGACAAGTATCATTAAAAAGAACCATTACATTCTGGACATAGTTATGCTGCAAAATAATTTAAAATGAAATTATTGGATAATAGTCACTTAAAAGTAAAATTATAGAGCCAGACCCAGCCTAGGGCCCTGGCATTTGTGTTCCTGCCATCCAGCGGAGCCGACAACGTGGGCTGGATGTCTGCTTTAGGTCTGTGTGTATCCTAAACCCATTAGGCTGGAAGTGTCCACTTTCGCTGAGAAGCATGACTGAAACTTATCTCTTGCTCCAGTGGAATCATACCTCCAACTGTCCAGGCAAGTCTGGCTGCAGTCTCTAAATTCCTGCTCACCTTCTGTATGTAAAGCTGCCAGCTCAGTTGTGATTTTCTTGTTGGTGTGAGTCTGGGATTCAGTCAGTTTTATAGCAACTGAAGTTGCTCTGAGTCACTCAAAATCCATCTGGTCACTGATCAGCCAGCCCTCGTTGCCCAGCGCAAAAGACCCCAGGATCAGATGCCCAGTGACAGCAAAATCTGCCTTGCCACCCAGGTTGATAGTGGGTTCCTTTTACCTTTTACATTCCTTGACTTCGCTGACATTTTTTTAATCTTTTTTTAAGGTCCCCGCCTCACAGTGGTAAGGAAGACCACTCCTTGATAGTAAGAACCTTATAAAGTGTTGGGAATATCTCTGAGACAGAACTTCACTTCCACTTAACAGGCACTGCAGGTGACATGTGTGAAGGGACTTTTTTGGTCTTGATCCTAGACTCAGGAGAAAAGAGCAAATAATAGAGATTTTAAAGGTCCAAACGAAGATTCCTTTAGAAAATTTCCACATAAAAGGTAAATTTCTCATCTTAGTTTGCATAATACCCTATGCTTGAAGAGGTTGACACACGTAAATGGACACTTCTTGCGGCACCTATGTAAATAACCAGGCCGAAATTAATGGAGGCCTCTCTGGCAATTCAAACTGTTGATCACTCCTTTCTCAAAACTTGCTCCTCCTCCTCCTTCTGGGACCACTTCCCTCCAGTCAGCGGGCTTCCCATCCTCTGCAGCTTTCAGCCTAAGCAAGCCCTGGACTCTCCGCCCCATCCGTTCTGAGCTGTCTTTCCCAGCCAGGCCCACCAGGGGGAGCTCTATCCCTGCTGAAGCTGACTATGTTCTGGGACACCGTCCATTGTCAAGCGGTGGGTACAAACAACCTCTCCTTGTTTCTGGGCTTTGGGGGTGCCTGTCAGCCTGTGGGCCACCCTTGCCAATCATCAGAGGCCCTGTGCCCCTTTATTCTTATACAGGGGCCCTTAGCGGTGGGTACAAACAACCTCTCCTTGTTTCTGGGCTTTGGGGGTGCCTGTCAGCCTGTGGGCCACCCTTGCCAATCATCAGAGGCCCTGTGCCCCTTTATTCTTATACAGGGGCCCTTCCTGCAACCTCCTTCTTATACTAGAATATCTCTCTCAAAGATTCCCCTCCACAGGGTCTCAGGTGCAGAATCTAAAGGAACACCAAAAATTCCATTAATCAACATAAATAATATTTTAATAATTATAATTAAGGCAAAAATACATAATGAACAAAATATCAAAATTTTAAGTCAAGACAGAATCAGTATTACTGATTTTTTCCTTTGGCCTCAGGCTTCAATCTGGCTCAGCCCGGCACTGATGGGTTTCACCCCCTGCCAATTAGTCAAGGACGTGGCTTTCTGCATTTGCCTCTCTCCTGCAGCATCACCTGTCTTCTCTCCCCTGGATCCTGCTTTAGCATATTTCCCGTCTTAAAACGAAAGAAAACCAGTCCCCCGCCTGACTTCGCACGCCCTATCATTCCTGTCTTGTTTTCCTTTTTCTCTTGAACTGACTATAATTGGGCTTTTGTTCTCATCACTCCCCGGGAAGCGGCTCTGGTCAAGGTCACCAACGATCTTCACTTCATCTGTGCTCCTCTTACTCCGCGTCTGGCAGAGGAGATCCACCCTCCTTGAAACTCTTTCCTCCTGGCGTGTTGGTCTCCCGGCTCTCCTGGCTTTCTTCCTACCTCCCTGCCCACGCCTTCTCTGGGTTCTCCTATCTTCCTGACCCTAAACATCAGAGGCACTTACTCACGACTGACCGTTCCCTCACACTGCCCAGGGCAGAAGGGAGAAGAAAAAAGAGTCATAAATCCCAATGTTCAAAGCCTTTTAATGGTTGGCACAATCATTCAAGAGATTTAGACAAGTAACTGTCACTCACCATTCCAAGTGTAGGAAGGAGGTAAGATCCAGGAGAAATACCTGGTGGAAAAACGAGCATTGGGGAATGCTTGTTCCCATCAGTGGAATCGATGTGACTTCTTGTGATGTTGTGACTTAGAGTAAGAAAAATATATTGGATCTTTGCCCACAGTTCCTGGCACAGAGCTCCTAAAACCCTTGGAATTTCCTAAGTGATGAGAGCCTTAAAGGTGTCTTTTGTTAGGTTAATGAGATGACTTTTGGACCCCACCTAAGATTTGGGGCTGGTTGCCTGGAGAACCAACCAGGTGGTTAAAGGGTTGGAACTTTCAGTCCCACCCCCCTGACCTCCAGGGAGGGGAAAGGGACTGGAGGTGGAATCAGCTGTCAATGGCCAGTGATTTAATCAATTATGCCTATGTAACGGAGCCTCCATAAAAATCCCGAAGGACGGTTTGGGAGCTTCCAGGTTGGTGAACCAGAACTCTTCCACGTTGCTGCCACTGTGCCAGCATCAAACTTCATGGGGACAGGAGCTCCTTGGTTTGGGAACTTGCCCTACGTATCTCTTCATTTGGCTATTGATTCATATTGTTTAATATCCTTTGTAATAAACCGGTTATCTATTGAGTAAATAAGTTTTCTGGCTTCCGTGAGCCACACTAGCAAATTAATTGAACCTAAGGAGGAGGTCATGGGAACCTCTGATTTATAGAGTGTTGATCACGAATATAGATAGCAACCTGGACTTGGGATTGGCATCTGAAGTGGAGGGCAGTCTTGTAGGACTGACCCCTTTACCTGCGGAATCTGACTCTGTCTTCAGGTAGACAGTGTCAAAATTGAGTTGAATAGTTTATCAGTGATATTGGTACGCATTTTCTTTTTTTGTATTATCTTTTTCTGCTTTTGGTATCAGGGTGATGGTGGCCTCATAGAATGAGTTTGGGAGTGTTCCTCCCTCTGCAATTTTTTGGAAGAGTTCAAGAAGGATCTGTGTTAGCTCTTCTCTAAATGTTTGATAGAATTCACCTGTGAAGCCATCTGGTCCTGGACTTTTGTTTGTTGGAAGATTTTTAACTACGGTTTCAATTTAATTACTTGTGATTGGTCTGTTTATATTTTCTATTTTTTCCTGGTTCAGTCTTGGAAAGTTGTACCTTTCCAAGGATTTGTCCATTTCTTCCAGGTTGTCCATTTTATTGTCATATAGCTGTTTGTAGTAGTCTCTTAGGATGCTTTGTATTTCTGCAGTGTCTGTTGTAACTTCTCCTTTTTCATTTCTAATTTTATTGATTTGAGTCCTCTCCCTCTTTTTTTCTTCATGAGTCTGGCTAAAGCTTTATCAATTTTGTTTATCTTCTCAAAGAACCAGCTTTTCGTTTTATTGATCTTTGCTATTGTTTTCTTCGTTTATATTTAATTTATTTCTACTCTGATCTTTATGATTTCTTTCCTTCTACTAACTTTGGGGTTTTGTGTTCTTCTTTCTCTAGTTGCTTTAGGTGTAAGGTTAGATTGTTTACTTGAGATTTTTCTTGTTTCTTGAGGTAGGATTGTATTGCTATAAACTTCTCTCTTAGAACTGCTTTTGCTGTGTCCCATAGGTTTTGGGTCGTCGTGTTTTCATTGTCATTTGTTTCTATGTATTTTTTAATTTCCTCTTTGATTTCTTCAGTGATCTCTTGGTTATTTAGCAGTGCACTGTTTAGCCTCCATGAGTTTGTTTTTTACAGTTTTTTTCCTGTGATTGATTTCCAATCTCATAGCATTGTGGTCAGAAAAGATGCTAGATATGATTTCAATTTTCTGAGGCTTGATTTCTGAACCAAGATGTGCTCTATCCTGGAGAATGTTTCATGTGCACTTGAGAAGAAAGTGTATTCTGCCTCTTTCTGGTGGAATGGCCTATAAATATCATTTAAACCTATCTGGTCTATTGCATCATTTAAAGCTCGTGTTTCCTTATTTCTTTTCTGTCTGGATGATCTGCCCATTGGTGTAAGTGGGGTGTTAAAGTCCCCCACTATTATTGTGTTACTGTCAATTTCCCCTTTTATGGCTGTTAGCATTTGCCTTATGTATTGAGGTGCTCCTATGTTGGGTGCGTAAATATTTATAATTGTTATATCTTCTTCTTGGATTGATTCCTTGATCATTATGTAGTGTCCTTCCTTATCTCTTATAACAGTCTTTATTTTAAAGTCTGTTTTATCTGATATGAGCTTTGCTACTCCAGCTTTCTTTTTTTTAATTAATTTATTTTATTTTATTTATTTATTTTTGGCTGTGTTGGGTCTTCGTTGCTGCGCATGGGCTTTCTCTGGTTGCAGTGAGCAGGGGCTACTCTTTGTTGCAGTGCAAGTGCTTCTCATTGTGGTGGCTTCTCTTGTTGTGGAACATGGGCTCTAGGCACGTGGGTTTCACTAGTTGTGGCAAGTGTGCTCAGTAGTTGTGGCACGTGGGCTCAGTAGTTGTGTCTCATGGACTCTAGAGCGCAGGCTCAGTAGGTGTGGTGCACGGGCTTAGTAGTTGTGACATGTGGGCTCAGTAGTTGTGGCTCATGGGCTCTAGAGCACAGGCTCAGTAGTTGTGGCACACAGGCTTAGTTGCTCTGTGGCATGTGGGATCTTCCCGGACCAGGGATTGAACCCGTGTGCCCTGCATTGGCAGGTGGATTCTTAACCACTGCGCCACCTGGGAAGTCCCCTTCATCTTTCTTTTGATTTCCATTTGCATGGAATATATTTTTCCATCCCCTCACTTTCAGTCTGTATGTGTCCTTAGGTCTGAAGTGGGTCTCTTGTAGACAGCATATATACGGGTCTTGTTTTTGTATCCATTCAGCCAGTCTGTGTCTTTTGGTTGGAGAATTTAATCCATTTACATTCAAGGTAATTATTGATATGTATGTTCCTATTACCATTTTATTAATTGTTTTGGGTTTGTTTGTGTGGGTCTTTTTCTTCTCTTGTGTTTCCCACTTAGAGAAGTTCCTTTAGCATTTGTTGTAGAGCTGGTTCGGTGGTGCTGAATTCTCTTAGCTTTTGCTTGTCTGTAAAGCTTTTGATTTCTCCATCGAATCTGAATGAGACCCTTGCTGGGTAGAGTAATCTTGATTGTGGTTTTACCCTTTCATCGCTTTAAATATGTCCTGCCATTCCCTTCTGGTCTGCAGAGTTTCTGGTGAAAAATCAGCTGATAACCTTATGGGGATTCCCTTGTATGTTTTTTGTTGCTTTTCCCTTGCTGTTTTTAATATCTTTTCTTTGTATTTAATTTTTGTTAGTTTGATTAATATGTGTCTCGGCGTGTTTCTCCTTGGGTTTATCCTGTATGGGACTCTGTGCTTCCTGGACTTGGGTGGCTATTTCCTTTCCCATGTTAGGGAAGTTTTCAACTATAATCTCTTCAAATATTTTCTCAGACCCTTCCTCTTTCTCTTCTTCTTCTGGGACCCCTATAATTCAAATGTTGGTGTGTTTAATGTTGTCCCAGAGGTCTCTGAGACTGTCCTCAATTCTTTTCATTCTTTTTTCTTCATTCTGCTCCTAGGCAGTTATTTCCACCATTCTATCTTCCAGCTCACTTATTCGTTCTTCTGCTTCAGTTATTCTGCTATTGATTCATTCTAGTGTATTTTTCATTTCAGTTATTGTGTTGCTCATCACTGTTTGTTTATTCTTTAGTTCTTCTAGGTCCTTGTTAAACATTTCTTGTATTTTCTCGATTCGTGCCTCCATTCTATTTCTGAGATTTTGGATCATCTTTACTATCATTACTCTGAATTCTTTTTCAGGTAGGTTGCCTATTTCCTCTTCATTTATTTGGTCTTGTAAGTTTTTACCTTGCTCCTTCATCTGTAACATATTTTTTGTCGTCTCATTTTTTTTTTTTGATGGGTGGGGCTGTGTTAATATCTTACTGGTTGTTTGTCCTGAGGTATCCAGCACTGGAGTTTGCAGGCAGTGGGTAGAGCCAGGTCTTGGTGCTGAGATGAGGACCTCTGGGAGACCTCACTCCAATTAGTATTCCCTGGGGTCTGAGGTTCTCTGTTAGTCCAGCAGTTTGGACTCAGCGCTCCACCACAGGAGCTCAGGCCTGATACCCAGCCTGGGAACCAAGATTCCGCAAGATGTGTGGCACGGCAAAAAAATAAATAAAAGAAGAAGAGCAGGATAATAACAAAGAAAAATAAAATAAAATAATATTTAAAAAGTAAAAAATATATTAGAAAAAATAAAAATATAAATGAAACAACAACAACAAGGCAAAACAGAACCACAACAGCAAAAAGAAAAGAAAAGAAAAGAAAGGGGCCAGAAAAGGCCTTGGCTGTAGGGGGCGGGGCTTAGGCAGGGGCAGGGCCTAGGCTCAGGACCAGCCGTAGGAAAATGTCCGGGGAGGGGGGGCGGGGGCGGGGCTCAGGCTCAGCACGGCTGGAGGGGGCCTTGGAGGGCAGAGGTTTAGGCCTGGGACCCCAGCAGGCTGACCCCTGGGACAGAGCAGGCAGGGGAAACACTGGCTGTGTTCCCCTCCGATCCTCCAATCCCCCGAAGGTCTATCCCCATCCCCACTGATCCCCTCATGGTGAGTGGGCCTCTCCCAGCATGGGAACCCTTCCCTTCCCCCAGCCACCCCTCAGGGGCACCGGTCCCATCTGGCCTCCATTTTTCCTCCCCTGCCCCACATACTACCTGGTCACGTGGGGGTTCCTCCCATCCCTTTATGTGTCTGAGGTCCCCCACCAGTGCCTGGTAGGTGCCCTAGTTGTGAGAAGATGTGAACTCTGCATCCTCCTACTCCACCATGTTTGTGTGGTTTTTAAGTCACCAAATTTTTAGTAATTTGTTACAGCAGCAATGGGAAACTACTACAGACCCCTGACTCACCATACAGAGAGGTGAACTCCCAATAGGCCCAGACCTAAATGTGGAAAATAAGATTACAAAACTAACAGAAGATTTTGCAGGAGAGTATCTTCGAGATTTTTGTATCGGGGAAGACTTTTTGAACTGGAGCTCCAAAACACAAACCGTATAAGGGAAAGAAAAATTTTTTTTTTCTGTTCAGCAAAGGGCACTGCAGAGACAATTAAGATATGGGTGTCCAGCTGGACATATTTGCAATATCTGAAATTGACAAGGGATTCACATCCAATAAATTCCAGCAAATCAATTTTTCTTAATATAGATGCCAAATAATGGCATCCATTTTTTTTAAATTAATTAATTTATTTATATATTTTTGGCTGTGTTGGGTCTTCGTTTCTGTGAGAGGGCTTTCTCTAGTTGCGGCAAGTGGGGGCCACTCTTCATCGCGGTGCACAGGCCTCTCACTATCGCAGCCTCTCGTTGCAGGGCACAGGCTCCAGACGCGCAGGCTCAGTAGTTGTGGCTCACGGGCCCAGTTGCTCCGCGGCATGTGGGATCTTCCCAGACCAGGGCTTGAACCCGTGTCCCCTGCACTGGCAGGCAGATTCTCAACCACTGCACCACCAGGGAAGCCACTGAAAATCAATTTTTAAAAGACAAGCCACCCAAAGAAAAATAGGCAAAGATTATGGAAGTTAAATGGCTAGCAAGAATTTTCGAAGATGTTCACTGGTAACTTTGCACCCATCCAAAGACAGGTCTATGGAGACATGGGAACTGGTGGGAGTAAACATGGGCACAGCCATTCGGGAGAGCCATCCGGCAAAGCAGCGAAACTAAGTTATGTGTAAATCTGATGACCTAGAAATGCAACTCCCAGAGAAACTCTCGTGTGGACTGGTCTTAAAAGCCTAAAAGAATAGACACAGAAAAAGACAACATCCACAGAACACATTCACATGTATAATTTTAAAACACTTGCATAGATGAAACAGCACGATATAACTTTCAAGCCTACCTTAATATATTAATGTATAATTAATATCTATGTGGCACATTGGAGTGGGCACTGATGGAGGAGGGGAAGGAGGAGGCAGGGAACAGAGGGACAAAGGTGATAAGAAATGAGCCTTGCCTGGACTGTTGACGGTGGGGTGATGGGAGATGTGTAACCAGCTCAGCCCACTGCACCTGAGGTCCAGTTAAAATTGCTCCAGGAGAGGAGGTGGCACACGTGGTGCTATCAGAATCACCTGGTCCCCATCCTGTGTCAACAGACTTGAGCCTCTGTGTTCTTTGATGCTGATTCTGATCCTCCCCCAAATGTGAGAACAACTGTTGCAGGAGAAGAGCCATGCTATGGGTTGAACTGTGTCCCCCCACCTCCCCATTTGTATTTTGGAGTCCTAACCTCCAGTACCCCAGCACGTGACCTTATTTGGAAATAGGGTCTTGCAAATGTAGTGAGTTAAATTGAGATGAAGTCATACTGGAGTACGCTGGGCCTTAATCCAATAGGACCAGAGTCCTTATACAAAGGGCAAGTTTGGACGCAGAGACTCGCACACAAGGAGAATGCCATAGAAAGATGAAGGCAGAAGGGATGATGCTTCCACAAGCCAAAAAATGCCAAGATCGCCAGCCAACCATTAGAAGCCAGGAGAGGGGCATGGAACAGATTCTTCCTCATGGCCCTCAGAAGAAACCAATTCTGCTGACACCTTAATCTTGGACTCCCAGCCTCCAGAATTGCTACAGAATACATTTTTGTTGTGTAAGCCACTCAGTTTGTGGCGCTTTGTTATGGCAGCCCTAGGAAACGAATACAAGGGGTTAGCCTCTCCTTGGAGTGTGTGTGTGTGGGGGGGTCTTGAGCTGGTGCCTGGTAAGTCTTGGGGGGTCGGCCAGACCTGTGGGGCTGCTCCTGAGAAGAGCATCAGGGTTCCTGGGCTCAGCCTGCCTTCTAGGTTCAAGAGTGGAGGAAAGCACAGCAAATGCTTGGTTGCTCTAGCATCAAATTAGGCGTCTCTGACTTATTGGACCAAATCCCAGGCCTGGATATTCTCAGCCTTGGTCTCTGCAGTGCAGACAGCCCCATTTCAGTAAGGGAGGAAGATGAAGAGAAAACAGCTGAGTGCCTGTGTCCCACTCCTCTACCTCCCCATCCCGGAAGGTTTTAGCTCAACCCTGGGCATGAGAGAGCCAAGAGCATTTTCCCTTTCATTTCCATCTGGTCTACCCTGCAACATAGAAACAGACATCTCCAATGCTGTTGAAAGAGGGCCCCCATCCTACCCAGGCAGAGACCCTTCATCCTGATGGAGGTGTTGGGAGAGAGCTGGCCTTGCTAGCGATCAGGACCCAGTGGCCCTGGTGTGGGAGAGAGGGCAGTCTGCTTTCCTAAAGGCTTGTTCACATAGCTGGCTTTCAAACTAAGCACGCCCAATGCAAACCTACCTCTTGCTACGTGGGTAACCACGAGCAAGTGATTTAACCCTTCAACTCCTCAGTTTCCTCATCTGTAAAAAGGAGATAAAGGTCCTTGCCTCCTAGGGCTATTGTAAGGATCAAATGAAATAACTATGTGCTTTCAAACCTTTTCCATGACTGGCATATGTGAAAACATGATTGCATTGGTAAGAGGTTACCTGAGGGTAGGGCACCAGTCTCTGGCAAGCCCCGTGGTGGGTGGTCCAAGGGCAGGGGGCTCCCTCTCTCCACCCACCTGTAACCCTTTCAGGGCACACGGGGTTGAGGTGCTTAGGTTGGGAATCTATGAATTAATGCACATGCATGCTTGGCACCAGGCCTGGCAGAGAGCAAAGCCTCACAAATGGTTGAGCTGTGACTGAGATCAGGGTGATTATGGAAATCTGGAGGCGCCACCTGGCAGGGGCCCATCAACGGCCTGTAATGGTTGTGGAAGACAAAGTCACTCAGTCCTGGCCAGACATGATGGGTCTTCTTTTCTTGAAGATTCAAAATTTTAATCCTGTAGAAACAGGGTGGGAGGGGGAGGGCAGAGCCAGCAGGCTGCCATTTTATCTCAAAAACCAGAGCTGCTGGGATTCCTGAAGCCACACCATGAGAACCTTGTGGCCTGCCACCAAGATCAACGCCGGGGAGCTCTGCTCTGGACAGACACATCTGGCACAGGCTGAGTCTCCAGGGGTGGGACCTGAGAGCGGGTTGCTGATGGCAGATCTTCAGCCTTTAACTTGGCCAGAAGTTGCCCAGTGAGGGGATGCACTATGGGCACCACAGCTCTGCCCACCGTCCTCCTCCTCGATCCTGGCTTCCCCACCCCCACAGCGGCATGTCCCCACTACTAGCCTTCAGCCTGCTGCTTCTGACTCGCCTTCACTCCCAGGACTGGGCGTTGGGCTTGTTCTCACTGAGTTTGCTGCTCCATACACTTCTCTGGGCCTGAGTTGCTCTTGACCTTAGCAAACCCCAGCCCCTGGGGCTCCACCTTGATGCTGGCTGACCTGTCCTCCCCACCCCCACCCCGCACTGCCTCCCTGCCCTTGGCTCTCTCCAGGCACTGAGCTAATCAGGCTGATTATCGCCCAGGTCCAATTCCACTTTCCTTGGCTACAACGCGCAGTAAATTTCCTCAGCCGCCAGGCTCCCCTGTGAGCCCTGCCTCTTGTCAGGCGGCCCGACTTAGGAAGCCGCCAGCTCCCTGCCGGCTGTATCATCACAGATGAATCAGGCCTGACCAACCTGGGGGGTGTAATCTAAACGGCATCGACAGAGTCACATCACCCTCAGCAGCAAAACACAATTGTCATGTCTTCCCAGGTCTAGTAAAATCTCTGGGGTTCTAAATGCCAAGACCCTTACTGTTATCCGAAAGATTACACTATAATCTGCCTGCACAGAGCTGAATTTTAGAGGAAGCTCTGGAAAATCTCCCTCGTCTCTACACAGTTTGAGGGTAGGCTAATGGCATCAGTCTTAGTTTATCATCAGGGAGTGGTCCTTGAACTTCCAGCCTTATTTCATACTTGACCCATTCCCGGGGTCTCAGGGTGACTGGATCTGACCTGGAAAGATCCAGAGAAGGAGAAGAAAGGCAATCAGGATGTTTATTTATTCCCCAACCCCAGCGCCCCTGTGATGGAAAAAGAGCCTTTGCTGACCATTCCTTTTGTCTTGATCTCTCCAGAGAGGGCAAGGCTTGGCTGTGGGAGGAAAGGATGTACGAGTGCCCATGGCATGCATGGCCTGAATT
This sequence comes from Balaenoptera physalus, assembly GCF_965194825.1. NCBI lineage: Eukaryota > Metazoa > Chordata > Mammalia > Artiodactyla > Balaenopteridae > Balaenoptera > Balaenoptera physalus. The sequence continues at coordinate 85,525,175 of NC_138898.1, forward strand.
GGATACTATGGCCCCAAACATGGGGCTTTCTGTAGGATCAGAGATAAGTATGTATGAAACAATTAGAGAACAAATAAGAATTCAGTTATGTCATGTTGACACAAGCCCAAAAGGAGACTAGAGAAGGATGGGATGAATGTGGCAGGAGGTGCTTTTAAAAACTTTGTGGAGATGAGTCTTGATTCAATTAAATTTAACAAGCATTAATAGCGTCTTCTGTGCACAAGGCACTGTGTTAGGCATTGTGGGAGCACAGAAGGGAACAAAGCCACAACCTCACCCTGAGGGGACAGTGTAGGGAAAATTATGAATGTGATGTAAGAAGTATACATAGCAGTGTTAAGGAGTACTATGGACTGAATGTGCCCCTTCCCCAAATCCTTACGCTGAAGCCCTAACCACCAATGTGATGGTTTTTGGAGATGGGGCCTTTGGGAGGTGGAGTGAGATGAGGTAATGAGAGTGGAGCCTTTGTCTGATGGGATTAGTGCTATTATAAGAAGAGACACCAGACAGCTTGCTTTTTTTGACCCCTCCCCACCTCCAGTGTGTGCACGCACAAAAAAGTGGTCAGGTGAGCACACGGCAAGCAAGGGACCAGTCTGCAAGCCAGGAGGAGAGCGCTCCCCAGAAAGCGATCTTGTCAGCACCCTGATCTTGGAGTTCCAGCCTCCAGAATTGTGAGAAAATCAATGTCTGTTGTTTAAGCTACCCAGTGTATGGTATTTTGTTGTAGCAGCCAGAAAGACATATATGAGAGAGATTACTTGTGAAGGGTTGTATCAGAAAGGGCTTCCTGGAGGAAGTGGAATTGGCTTTTCAGGATGTCAGGTTCTAGAGAGGAAGGTGTGGGGAGGGTATTGCAAAAAGACAGCTGACTATGAACAAGGAAATGGGCTCTCACCAGACATTGAATCTGTCAGCACCTGGATCTTGGAGTTCCCGGCCTTCAGAAGTGTGAGAAGTAAAGGTCTGTTGTTTTTAAGCCATCCAGTATATGGCTATATAAGCCCGAATATATATAAGCCCTACTATATAAGCCCAAATGGACTAAGACAGCCCAGTTTTAGGAGCTGGGTAGTTTGATGGCAAATATGAGAAGGAACCAAGTGAAGGCTAACGATCTCTCATGGGGGAGAAGCCAAACGGTGCCTGCAGATGCTGCAAGTGTCCGTGAGGGGGCAGCAGAGATTAGCCTCTTTCTTAGGTTAAGGTTTAAGTGGGGTGGCCTGTGGGAGACACCTTGCAGAACAAAATGAATCCTGAGCTGCATGGCAGGAATAGTGATAAAGCATCCTAAAAATGTTAAAAATGATAGCAATGAGGGCGACTTTAGAAACAACCAAGTCTTTATTCAGCAGAAGGCAAAATTGAGTCCAAATGGTCAAATATGAATTTTCCCAAACTTAACCCAGAGATTTGATGAGAAAGCTGGAAAGACAATCCAAGACTCCATCTCTTCAGATCTATGGAAAGACACATGAGCTCATTTCCAGAAGGAGAACTTAGTTCTCTCACAGGAGGAAGTAAGTCCCTGTATCGTGTGAGTGAGTTTTGCGTGGGTTCTGCCTCACTCGGGGCATCCTCGGTGGTCAGCAAATGATGATGGGGGAGGTCAGGGCCTGGCACTCTTCCTGGCTGCAGACTTCCCTCTAGTCATCTTGAGGCCAAACTTATCAGACTCTACATCCCGGGGGAGAGGAGGAGAGAGAGGCTAGCAAGGATAAACGGGAGCTTGCATAGGGCATTGACTGGAGAAAGGTCTGGGAACCATGAAAAATTTAATGAAGTTGTTTTGTTGTTTTTAGTTATTAAACAGAGATGATTACATTGACTAAAAAGAAGAAAAAAATTAGAACCTGCAGATAAAAATAAGAACTTTAAAAATACTCATAATGCTATATACTCAAAGAAAACGCTATATACTTTAAAACATATGTTTTTCATAGAAATGGAATGCAATAACTCTTCTGCGAGCATTTTGTCTAATGGAAAGTTCAGTCCAGTGTTAAGTGATCACGGCTGTAAGCGAGTTGATTGGGGCGCTGTCCTTGGTGCTGAAACTGAGCAAGCAGGAGGAAGAACCTTCCTGGAATGAGCGGCAGGGCTTCGCCTGATATAGTGACAAGCCTAACAGAGCTTCCATGGTGTTTCTATTTGAGAGCTTCCAAGCACTGTGGTCTCTCTCCTCTTCCTCCTTGGTAAGTACAGGTGTACAGGAAGACAGAAGGGAGACCATCACCTTCAGAGAGGTGACCAACACCAGTAGTTGCCATGGACCATAAAATCTGGTTCCTTTGCTAGCCTACTGGGGGTTGTTCGAATCCCTTTGCATGAAGGTGCCCCCTTCTCAGTACCTCCAGGGCTGCAGTACCTCACTTCATAGCTCTTCCATAGCTGCTGGCACTGGGGGTCCTCCTGGGATACATACCTTCCTCCATCCCAGACAGCCCTGTCCTCACTGAGATCTGAAAGAGAAAGGGAAGTTATAGCTCCTGGAGCTATACCGCTCCTTCCCATTCTGGGGGTCCTTCGTTCTGTCACAACTCCTATGAGTCCCCCACTCTCCTCTGGAGGGGCTTTGGCACTGCAACCACCTTGCTTGTTTCACAGTTGAGAAATCAGTCATCAGAACTTAATCCACATAGAAGCGAAGCAAGAAGATTGGGGTGGGGGATGAGGTCTTGCAGGTCTTCGGGGAGGTGGGGGCAATGTCCAGTTGTGCAACTGTAAGAAAGGGAGCTCGTGCCCAATTCAGGAGCCAGTTTTCAGAGAAGTTAGTAAATACACGTGACTAAGTCCCTTCCAGGGATGTGACCACAGTGATGGATGCCACTTCCAGACCTGGTCCATACAACTTCCCTAATGGTACTAATTGCTCTGCCAGTTAGAGACACGTGGTGAGGAGATCCAAGGGAATAGCGAAGCCTCTGGAAGAAGGAACCTAGATCCCTGAATCACCACATGGAGGAAAGCTAGCTGCCAACCAGGAACACTGTTACATAAGCAAGAAAAAGAACCTTCTTTTGTGGTGGAGCCATTATACATTTGGGGCATATTTGTTATAGCAGATACAAAAATATCCTAACTGCTACAGTGAAGGGTGCCATTTAACCCTAGGAACAGAATTACTCTAGTCATCCCAAATAAATTCAGACCTTTAGTATTAATATTTTTGTATCAAATAATCTCTTCACATTTGGGATTTAATATATTTGTAACATTCAAGAGAATTTGGCCTATTGGGATGTCAACCTTGTTTCAATATAAAATATGTAATTGAGTGAGTGATTTAGACTTGTAATTTTACATTAAAACCTTGCTGAGGTTATAAACAGTATTAGAACACTTAGAAGAACTTAGCATTCATCATATAGATGCATTTAATTTATTAGGTTAGTAGTATTACTTTAGTTTGGGGGAAGCTTTAAAAAACATATATTTAATTGTATTAGATTTATGGAGTTTCTTGAGTTGTTGGAAAGGTTTTGTTTGTTAATTAAAAAATGGAAAACTTTAAATAGGAAATGTAATGTATTAATTTTATAAATGCAACGGTCCACAGAATTTAATTAGCCAAGTATGTAAAATAGATTAAACACTAATCAAAGGCCTTAATCAAAGTAATTATTCTTCTGTTTCTGGCCAAAATAGAGTAACAAGATCCCTGTTACTAGTCAGCTGACTAATCAGTTAAAATAGGGAGATTATCGTGGATTATCAGGGCAGGTCCAATGTTATCACATGAGCCCTTAAAAGCAGAGGAAAGGAGCAAAATGGAAATCAGAGAAATTCAAAGCATGAGGACCCGCCAATGCTGGCTCTGCAGGTGGAGGGGTCTCCCAGCAAACTCTCTTCTGCCAACAACCTGAATAAGTCTGGAAGCGGATTCCTCCACGGAGCCCGCAGCAAGGGACACAGCCCTGCTGACACCTTGATTTCAGCCTAGTGAGAGCCTAAGCCGGGAACCCAGCTGAACCACGCCTGTGCCCAGACTTCTGACCCACGAAACTGTGGAATAATCAGAGGGTGTTGTTTTAACTGACTAAGTTTGTGGTACTTTGTCAGGGCAGCAATAGAAAACCAATAGACTCAAGTCTTCTCCTTTGCTGCAGGGTATCTGAATATCCTTGTACACATGACCTTGGATGGGTCTATGAGTGTACCTATAGGGTAAATCCCTAAACATCGGAATTGCCTGGTGAAAGGGCATAAGTATTTAATACTGTGTCACTTCTTTCTATAGAATTATACCAATTGCATTCCCTCTGACCTTCTGCAGCCGTGTCTGTTTCCCACACCCAATGTGCTATCTAGCTTTTTGATTCTTGGCAATTGTTATACATTGAATTGTTCCCCCCACCCCTCGCCAAAGCTGTATTGAAATCCTGACCTTATTTGGAGATAGGTCTTTACAGAGGTAATTAAGTTAAAATGAGCTTGTTAGGGCTTCCCTGGTGGCGCAGTGGTTGAGAATCTGTCTGCCAATGCAGGGGACGCGGGTTTGAGCCCTGGTCTGGGAAGATCCCACATGCCGCAGAGCAACTGGGCCCGTGAGCCACAACTACTGAGCCTGCGCGTCTGGAGCCTGTGCTCCGCAACAAGAGAGGCCGCGATAGTGAGAGGCCCGCGCACCGCGATGAAGAGTGGCCCCCGCTCGCCGCAACTAGAGAAAGCCCTCGCACAGAAACGAAGACCCAACACAGCCAAAAATAAATAAATAAATAAATAAAATTTAAAAAAAAAATGAGGTTGTTAGGATAAACCCTCATCCAAAATGACTGGTGTCCTTGTCAAAAGGGGAAGTTTGGACACAGACACGCACACGGAGGACACGTGAAGATGAAGGCAAAGATCAGGGTGCTGTGGTTACAAGCCAAGGAATGCCAAGATCGCCAGCAAATCACCTGAAGCCCGGGGAGAGCCTGGAACAGATCCTCTCTGCCGCCTTTAGAGGGAGCACAGCCCTGCTGATACCTGGGTTTTGGACTTCTGGCCTCGGTGACTGTGAGACAATAAATTTCTGTTGTTTTAAGTCACCCCGTTTGTGCTGCTTTGTTACGGCAGCCCTATAAAACTAATGGATGGGAGCCAGGTAATGGATTAAAGATACGACCTCTTGGTAGTTTGAATTTTTTTCTTTTTTTAGCTGCACCGCGGGGCTTGCAGAATCTTAGTTCCCCCACCAGGGATTGAACCCAGGGCCATGCAGTGAATGTATCAAGTCCTAACCCCTGGACCGCCAGGGAACTCCCTGTAATTTGAATTTTTACCTCTGCCTATACCCCCTCCCTCTTGTTTATTTTTTGTTTGTTTTTGTTATTTTTTGTTTTTTTGTTTTGTTTTGTTCTTTTGGGTTTTTTTTACCCCCATCTCTTGAAAAACAGTCTTCCCTTGGCTTCTGGGTTGCTGGACTCCCTCAGTTTCTACCCACCCCCCCAACACCCCTGGCCATTCTGACCACTCCCTTGTGTATCTCTTGCTCTGGCCTCCCCTGTCAATGGTAGACATCATGTGATGATCTAGGCATCCCAGCCTTGTTCAAAACAGAACTCTTGACTTCTATCTTCTATGCTAGACAACCTCTCAGAAAACAACCTTCTACCAGTTGCTGAAGCCCAGCACCTTGCAAGGCATCCTAGTTCTCTTTCCCCCTCACCTCCTTCACCTGCTCCATCAGCCAGCTTCCAGCAGAGTAGATCCTGAACAGGCCCACTTTTTTCCATTTCTCCTGTAAGTCCCAGGTCAGCACTGCTGTCAGTTCCCACCCAGATTACTGCCACAGCCTCCCTGAAACTGAGCAGGACACTGTGGAGCCCCTGGACATGGAAGCCTTTCTGTGTCCCCCATTTCTTGTTTGTAGGGAATAGACTCCAGCCTCTACGACCTTCCCTGAGTCCCAAAGGACAGATTCAAACAGTTACTAATCAGGGAAGAGAGGGGATGCAGCGACAAGGGAGAAGCAGCCAAGAAACAATAGTGCAATCTTGGGGCAGGGTGCTGATTCCACCTCAAGGGATACACATAACAATATCTTTGAGCTCTTTACAGAACTAAAACCCCCAACAAATGGAAGACGTTAGTATTCTTCATTCCAGAGAAGACCACCTGAGGCCAGACTAAAGGAACCAGAGAGGCTCATCAAGAGACTACCAGAGGGCTTCCCTGGTGGCACAGTGGTTGAGAATCTGCCTGCTAATGCAGGGGACACGGGTTCGAGCCCTGGTCTGGGAAGATCCCACATGCCGCAGAGCAGCTGGGCCCGTGAGCCACAACTACTGAGCCTGCGCGTCTGGAGCCTGTGCTCCGCAACAAGAGAGGCTGCGATAGTGAGAGGCCCGCGCACCGCGATGAAGAGTGGCCCCCGCTTGCCACAACTAGAGAAAGCCCACGCACAGAAGCAAAGACCCAACACTGCCAAAAATAAACATAAAAATAAATAAATAAGACCCGGCACAACCAAATAAATAAATAAATATTTTTTTAAAAAAAAGACTACCTGAGATCAGATTAAATGAGTGCAGGCCCTTCACATACCCTAATCTTTACCGCCAACCCCGCCCTTGAACCATTGCTATAAAACTCCTCACCAAATCCCTCCAGGTTGGGACACACAGTTTTGAGGGGCACAAGCCCGCTGTGTCCCCCTTTGCTTGGCAGAGCAATAAAGCCGTTCTTTTCTACTTCACCCAAAGCTCTGTCTCTGAGATTCAACTGGGCACCAGTGCACAGAGGCTGGAGTTTTCGGCTTCATCCCCGCCCACCTTGCTTCCCACTTGGGCTCCCACACCAAACAGTCCTTTACACCACAGCTAGAGGGATCTCTTCAAAACACATCTGTCAGATTACTTCCATGCTTGAAACTCCTCATGGCCTCTGTTATGGGTTGAATTGTGTCCCCCTCCCCAAATTCATATGGTGAAGTCCTAACCCCTAGTACCACAGAATGTGACATTTGGAAATAGGGTCATTGCAGATATAATCAGTTAAGATGAGGTCACACTGGAGTAAGGTGGGCCTCTAATCGAAAACGACTGGCTTCCTCGCGAAAAGGGGAAGTTTGGACGCAGACATGCACGCAGGCAGCAGGACACGTGAAGGTAAAGGGCGAGATAGGGGTGATGTAGCTACGAGCCAATGGACACCAAGCTCACCAGTCAGCCACCAGGAGCCAGGGGAGAGGCCCGGAACAGACCCTTCCCTGCCAACCTCAGAGGGAGCGCAGTTCTGCTGACACCTTGGTTTTGGACTTCTGGCCTCTGTGACTGTGAGTCAATAAACTCCTGTCCTTCTAAACCACTCAGGTTGTGGGAATTTGTTACAGCAGCCACAGGAAGCACATACAATCTCTTTCTGGTTACCTGTGGTCGCAGGGTTGGGTCCTAGGGGAGAGAAGTTAGTGGAGACCCCCAGGAAGCTCCCTCAGAGGAGGTGGGCCTTATTCGGGGTGGGATAGGGGGTGTGGGAGGGATAGACACTTGAGTCTATCTTCCCCAGACTCTCAGGAGGAGGACAAGGGTAGGATAGTGGTGGAAACAGGGACCAGGGGCAAATGAAAGGGCCCAGGTCAGATGATGTCAGGTGGGGGAGGATAAGGGGGAGGGCGGAAAGGACAGAGGGACCTGCTATAGACAGAGGACTGAGCAACCAGGCCTTGGTCCCATTCGTGTGGAAGGCGAGAAGGCACTTGTTAAGGCTTAACAGGGCTGCACTGGGCTGAAATGGTTCATGTTTCTTTCATGTACAATATAACTGGGGTGTGCTGAAAGCGGGGACAGCGGAAGAGGGTGTGTCTTCTGGGAAAGGGAAAGGCCGAGCACAGGCCACCAGGATGTTTCTCAAGGCCCACGCCCCGTCCTGCCATCTTTAGCCCCATAGCCTGAGGAGGCATATGGTTCCGGGTCCCCAGAGAAGAAACATGGGAGAGTCAGATGCCACTCAAAGCTGACCAGGGGTCTCCAGACCAGTGAGTGCCAGGCCCAGAGAAAGGGCCACAGAATCCTGGGGAACAGGAGCAGAGAGTCTGAAAGGCTCCATTTCACAGAGGGGGAGACTGAGGCCAGAGATGCAATGAGTCCCAGTGTGCAGAATGTGGTTAGAGGCTAAGGGGTGATGGGGGAAATGTGGGGAGAATAGAAGGGGAAGAAAGGGAGAGGGAAGGGAAGAGAGGGCCAGAAAGAGGGAAGGGAGAAGCAGGAAGAAAGAGGGCGGGGCAGGGGAGGGATGAGAGGGAGCTAGAAAGATCTTCCCTAAGGCACATCACAGTGCCCAAAATGCCACCATTAGAGATAAGCGACTAAGAGTCTGGAAGGCATTGAAGTTTCCGGGAAAAAGCGTGTCAGTCTTACTACAGATAAGATAGCAGCTCCTGGTGTTGTTACCCTGGGAATCTATGCCAAGGGGTGGCAGGGTTCAACTCAGTGAACCACTCCCCGCTTTAGAGCAAGCCAAGCCACTTCTCCACCCTGCCCCAGCCTCCCTCCCCCTCTTCCCACCTCCATCCTCTTCATTTGGCCAGTCAGCCCTCAGGTCGGCCCCCAGAGAAGGCCCTGCCTCCTGCGGGCAGGTTTGGGCCAAGGAGGCCACAGGCTCCATGATTATGCTTAGGTGTGCTTTCTCCCCCACCCTCACCCCATTTCCTCCTTGAAGGAGAGTTGTCCAAGGTCGAGGACAGGGTGTCAGGAGCCCCCTGGGGTCGTGAGCTCAGGGCAGGGCAAAGGCCAGGACGTGGCTGTTTGAATGACATCTACAGGGCCCAGCATGAGCCCCCCACTTCTGCCCCCAAACTCCCTTCCCCCCTCACCCAGGAGATCCCAGAATGACATCCCTAGAGGGTGGGAATCCTGAGGCCCACAGTTCGATTTCAGCCTTTGTTCCCTTCCCTCTTTCTCTGGGGGCAGGTGAGGGGCAGAGTAGATCCTGGAGGGTCCAACGAGGACCCGCTATCATCTTCTGCCAACCTGAGGCCAGTCCTATGGCCATGGAGCCCAGGGCAGCTGAGTGGGAAGGAATCCTAGAGGCCCCAACCTTTGTCCTTTAGGGGGAGAAACTGAGGCCAGAGACAAACTGAGTTGCCCCATGGCACACGGCTGCTTCATGGCAGGATTAGAATCTGAGTTAGGGTTAGGGTTTGTCCCCAAACCCTATCTTGTGCCCATTTGGCTACAGCAGTGGCCTTTCCCCTAATTCCGGGATGCCTGACAGCCCTGTGACATCCTCAGGACACAAGGCAGGGATGGGGTGATGCAGAAATGGCCAGGACAAGAGTCGGAGAGAGCTGAGATGTTAAGACATTTGTCTTGTGTCATGTAAGGGAGAACCCGGGGAATCTGGGGCAGGGGTGGGAGGTGAGAGGGGGTTGGAGGGGCATATTCGCGGGGTAAGGACAGACCCTACCATTGGCTGAGAAACTGTCATGTGCCAGGGATCGTGCCTGGGGGATTCTGTCTGATTCTCCATCCCTGACAAGTCAGTTTTCTTTTTCTTTTTTTTTTTTTAATGTTTATTTTAAAAAATAAATAAGGGGCTGTGCCTGCTGAAGCCCTGAAGGGGTTTCAGTAGTTGTGGCTCACGGGCTCAGTAATTGTGGCACACGGGTTTAGTTGCTCCGCGGCATGTGGGATCTTCCCAGACCAGGGCTCGAACCTGTGTCCCCTGCATTGGCAGGCGGATTCTCAACCACTGCGCCACCAGAGAAGCCCTGCACCAGGTCTTAGTTGAGGCAGGCGGGCTCCTTAGTTGTGGCTCCAGGGCTCCTTAGTTGTGGCATTCGAACTCTTAGTTGTGGCATGCATGTGAAATCTAGTTCCCTGACCAGAGATTGAACCTGGGCCCCCTGCATTGGGAGTATGGAGTCTTATTCACTGCACCACCAGGGAAGTCCACAAGTCAGTTTTCTTATTCTCACTTTCTGGAGCAGAAACTGAGGCTCAGAGAGGCTAAGGCTAACTCAGATGAGCCCCAAAGCCCTGGCTCTTCCCCCGGATCTCACGGGGGAGGGGAGAGGAGTAGGCGAGGGGCAGGAGGCTGAGGGTACCCCCAACTGTGGCCCCAAGACACAGCCCTCCCTGGGCGTGGGCAGGTCCAGGAGATGGCAGGGCTGGGGCTGTGAGGGCAGTGGATGGGCGGGCGTCATTCACGATGTGGGGGTGGGAGCTGAAGGACCAGAGGCAGCAAGCAGAGTGTCATTGTCACCAGTCTCGACTTTGGAGACTGGTGACTGAGTCTGGAAGGCAGCGCACCTGCCTTTCACCCTTTCAGGAACTGGCGAAATGAATGTCGGTCAAGAAATCCCAGAAATAAATGGGCCCCAAGCCCTTTGATCCTGAGACACCGGAGAGCTGGGGGTCATCTGAGGCAGTCTGGAAGCTTCACTAATGACTGGAGGTTCAGCCCTGTTCCAGGCCAAAGGGCAGAGGGAAGGGGAGCCCCTCCCTGGCCGGGCAGCACATAGGCACACAGGCCATCAGATTTGTCACCGCTCTGAAGGGGCAGGCACAGGGCCTGAAGCAGCCTGGAAGAACAAATGGGACCCCTGGAGGGAGGTGGAAGGTGGAGGAGAGGGTGGGCCTGAGCCTCCGAGGAGAAGGGTGCCCTGCTTTCGACTCCAGCCCCAGGGAATGAGACCCCTCTCCCCTCTTCTCAAGCCAGCTTTACTGCCGCTATGGGTACCCCACCAGGTCACGGGGTGCAGGTCATGCACACAGCTGGGCCAGTGCCCAGCCCCAGCATGGCTGAGAGTTCTTGGGTCTGTGGGTTCACAGGTAAGCACAGCCCCTCTGGTCATCTGGAGTGACCTAGGCCCCTCTCAAGGTCAGCAGGGCAAAGCACTCACTCTTTGGCCTTTCTGGGGGCTCCCACTCCTCCCTCCCGGGATGTGACCTTAAGCCTGTTTGCTGCAGAGACCTCAGGCAGAGGTGGGCCCGCCCCTGCCCCTGCTTGGAGCAGACAAGGGCCTCCCGGCCCCACATGTGGGGCACAGGAAGGGGCCGAGGTTTGTTCTCCAACCTTGGAAGGAGTGCTCTCCCGAGAAGGACCCTCCCAGACATGCAGGCCTGCAGCCAGGCCCCTGCAGCGGAGGGGAGGAGACCACTCAGGCCACACTCTGCGCTTTAAGACTTGCTCTTTTATGGTAGGAAATTCCAGAGTGGGTGTCACCATAGAGCAAACAAGATGCCTTGGGGCTCCTGGATGGAGGGCATGGGAGCAGAGTGTGGTCCCAACAGTGCGGATGGGGCAAAGCCAGCAGCCCTGGGAGGACCGTCCTCGGGCCCTGACGTCTGATTCCTCTTGGCGGCCCCGGGGCCTGGGGAGGGCTCTGTCGGCCGCTACCTCGTCGTCCAGATCTGGGTGAGGGGTGAGAGCCCACGTCCCCCTCACTGAGCAGTTGTCACCACCGTGGGCCTCTGAATGTGGAGCTGGGGGGTGGGAGAGAGGAGGTACGTCTGAGGGGGCCAGTAGTGATGGCTGCGTCCACGGGGAGCGACCTGCCTCTGGGCCGAGGGTGCCCCACCCTCCCCCGGCAGCCCCAGGGGGTGGGGGGCAGGGGAGCAGCCCCTAGCTGGGGGGGGCGGTTCCTGAGTCACCTCTGTGGTGGGGTCCACATTCTGCAGGGAAGGCTGGAAGTGGCTGTAGACATTTTCAAGGCCAAACGTGTCCCCCTGCATATTCTGACCTGTAGGGAGAGGTACTGGGGTGAGAGTGAGCCTGGGGGAAGCCGAAGAGGCCCAGAGGAGGGATATTTTCCAGTAAAAGGAACGGGTTTGAAGAGTCAGCCCCAGAGCTGCCCTAAACTCCTTTCCCGCTGCCCATCCGTCCTCCCAACAGCGCAGCTTGTCTGAGACTCAGGAGGGGACCTGGGGAGCTGGCCCAGGGTTACGCAGGAACAGGAGGGGACCAGAGCAGCAGCCCTCCGACATGCTCTGGGGTCAAAAGTCGTGGCTGGTGAGCAGGGGCCCCAGGCCCAAGGGTCACTTGGTTTGGGTGAGGCAGGAGGACGAGACTGCTTGGGGTCACCGTGCACACTTCCTCATGGCAACGGTAGCCACACCAGACAGAAAGCAGCTGTGCCTGGAATCTCTTGTTTGAGTTGGCACGTGTCCAGCACCCACTGTGCCCATCTTGCAAACAAACTCTCTCCTCGGCCTCCGGGCCCCAGGCTCCGGGTCCTCCTGGCATCTTCCAGAACATTCCTTTGCTGCTTCCTTCGAGACCCTCCCCGCGGCCCTGCCGTCTGCCCTCCTCACCCACCCACTGTCTCCCCAGCGTGGGCTGGGCTGAGTTGACTCCCACTGCTGCCCACAGGCCGCAGGCCTGTCCCCAGGCTACAGACTGGCCAGATCTGGGGTGCCTCCCCCTCCCTGTGCCCTGCCCTCCCACCCCCGCCCAGCACGACCCACCTGCTGCTTCTCCCCACTGCGCCCTGCCATCCCCTCCCGGAGCCTGCAGACAACACGCCCTGTCTGGCTCACTGGCATCTGAGCTTTGTCATCTGCTGTCCATGCCTCGGGGTCCCTACCACCCCCACCCAGCCTCATCGGCCCTCGCCTGTGGTACTGTGCTTCTCCCTCCCTGGACTCCCCACTTCCGTGCTGTCCCCCTTAAATCCTCCTGAGTGAGCTGCTCAAAACAAAGTCTGGTCCCCCTTCCTTAAAGCCCCTCCCGTGGGTCCCCCCATCATGGCCCACTGACCAGCCTTGACCTGGCTCTGTCATCCTCCCATCCCACTGACCCGCCCTTGGGCGGTCAGACCTCCCACAGACCGTGCTCTTTCCCGCCTCCATGTCCTTTCTTAAGCAGGGCCCCCTGCCGGGAAAGCCCTTTCCCTTCCCATCATGGGAGAAGGCCTCGCTGCCCACTGGGCTGTATGTTCATGGGAGCAGGAAACACATGGCTTACTCCCCACCACTGCCCTGGCTCTCAGCTCAGGGGATGCCCCTCCGCAGTCGTGTCTGACCCCAGCCCCGCTCTGGGCTGGGGCAGGTATATCTATGCCCCGTCAAGCCCTGGCCATGGCCCTATCATCGTATTAACTGTGTGCATCTGATGTGCTGGGGGTGGTCTCGGGGGGCAGGATCAGGCTCTCAGCCATCCCTGGAATCCCTCCAGCGTGTTTGTCAGGAAGTACTGGGAAGGGTTTCCCACCGCAGCTGGGTGCAGGGCCGTGAGCAGCTCTGGGAGCCAGAGCAGGCTGAACCCATGCGGAGCTCCGTGGAGGGGCAGCTTATGAACCGGATTTTGGAAACAGAGTGGGATGCAGGTGCGCAGAGACTCAGGCCACCGGAAGCAGCCCAGTCTATGCAAAGGCATGGGCCACAGGCTGGAGTGCGCAGAACTTGACAGGGAGGAGCGAGAAAAGGCCAGAGGGGCAGCAGGGGCTGCCCGTGGAGGCGCGGGGTCAGGAGGCTGCAGAGGAGCCTGGCTCCTGCAGCAGATGCGGGGCGACCTGGCGGGATGTGCGTGCGTGTCACCCACAACCCCACTGAGTCCCCCTTTGGCACCTCTCCACCCTCCAGCCTGCCCCATCCTGGCCCCTGATGAGATCTACCTTCCCAGATGCCTGTGTTCTGGAAATTGCCAGGGACATCTTCTTCTTGCCAGTCTCGAGACAGGTTGTTCTCTTGCCTGCCAACAGAAATGCCGTGAGCAGCTCGTGGCAGAGAGGCAGGGGAGGGGGCTCAGAGGCCTCTGAACCTCGGGCTTCCGGAAGGGGCCCTCCTGGCCAAGCCCTGAGTCAGGGAGGAGACTGCCCCCAGCGGCAGCGGCAGAAAACAAAAAGCATTCCTGGGGATGTCACCATGGCCTGGCCCCCCCAACTCCTCAGTGGGCCTCAGTGTCCTTATCTGTGAGATGGGGGCATTGGACTAGAGTCAGGGCAGTTCCCTTTGATTGGCGGCCAGGTGCTGTGCTGGGCATTAATCTTCTCAGGTGGATCTTACGCATTTTACAATCAGGGGAAAGCAACACCGGCCTTTCCCAGTGTCCTAGTGTGGCAGTGTTGCTCTGGGGAAGCCAAGGTGATAACAAGCACCAGGTAATTTCATTACACAATCCAATTTCAGTACATATGTTTTCTGTTTCCATTTCTCTGCCAAACGGATATGTCCTATCAGATCGGCAGGCTGCCCTTTGCTGGACCCAGAGCTGGGAGGGGCTGGTAGGAGCTGGGAGGGACTGGGAGGGGCAGGGCCCCACCCACCCCTGTTGGGCCTCAGCTGACTACTCAGCTGGAAGGAGCAGAGCCTCAGGATATTCTGACTGTGGTCCCCTCTCCCCAGGCCCAGCCCCAGGCCCAGAAGCTCACCTGTGCAGTTTTCTCTGGGATTGGCTGAGTAAGATGGCCAGGACCACCACCGAGACCACCAGTAGCACCACCACGGCCCCTACGATCCCATACACCATGCTCTTGCTGGTGCTAAATTCGCAGCTTTCTCCCCAGTGCCAGTGCGTGTCCGAGTTCAGGCACCTGGGGACACACACAAGCTCAGGCCAGCCCACCAGCATCCCTCACCCACCCGGTCTCCCAAAAGAAAAAAATCAATGTCAAAGCACAGGAAACCAGCTCTCCCTCTGAGGACAGATGCTGGGTGTTCTCCCTGACTCCCAAGGCTAAGGGCCGGGGAGGGGGTGCAGCGACCACAGATCTGCGGAGCAGGAGTTCAGAATCCGGGAGCGCCGGGTACCTCGTCCCAAACACGTGCTGTTCACCCATCTAAACACTAAGTAGCTGGCACTTTGACAGCCTGTTTCACCGTGTTTTATACTTTGTACTTTAATTTATGATCTCCCAAATGTAGCGCCCCAGCTACAGCAGGAGGTGATAATGGCCCGGTGGCTGGGATGATGTCAGGGAAATGAATGACAGATGGACATAGAGATCCATAGATATGGATTTGGAAATTGATAACTGGAATTTTTTTCAGGAAGGGGCTTGCTCAGTCCTACGATGCCTGTGTCTATAATCTGCACCTCGCTCTCCCTCTGGTGGGGTGGAAGATGGGAGACCTGGGTAGAAGAAAGAGGGATGTAGAGGAGGGGGGAGGAGGTGCCTTGCGAGCTTTGCCCACCACCACCCTGCCCCCTTGGGTGACTGTCGGGGAGAGTGGGGCCCTGCCACCAGAGAGGGTAGGTGCTGGGCTTAGAGGGAACAGGTGCTCACAGGCAATGGGGGCCACTTTGTTGAAGCTGGCACCTGCCGTGGTGACAGTTCATTTGCGACTTCGTCCCCGGGGTGCACTTGGTCACACAGGCCAGCTTCCCATCCAGATCATCCACATAGTAGAATTGGGTGAATTCCTTCGCAGCATTCTGAGTGCATTGCTCTGAGGGTGGGGGACGGGCAGGAAGCGTCAGCCTGGTGAACACGCCCTCTAGCCCCCAGGTTTACCATCCACACTCTGCTGAGCTGCTTACCTTGCAGGTCAAAGCCGAGCTTCACGGTCTCATTCACGAAGGTGTCCTTCTCACTGTAGCACAGGCGTGAGATGTCTGCCCAGGGTGGTGGGAAAGAACAAAATTAGATACGGCACCTCTGCCCCCTGGGGGCAGCCAGCCTTCCCTTCCTCCTTGCTGGGGCCAAGACTAGTAGGGTCTTGGCCCATCCCTAGATGCAGCTGGGCCTGTGAGCTGGCTCAGATGGGGACATTAGGGCTGGTGACAACCTCAGCCCGGGACTGGGAGGGACTTCTGGGTGCAGCACAGTCTGGGGAAGGTATCCGGGCTTGACTTCTGGATTCCTTGAGGGAGGTCTCTGGAGCTCCGGAAGAGAGGAGAGATGTGAGGTGTGGGGATGGGGCTGAGACCTCCCTAAGCGACCCCTCACATCCTTTCCCCACCAACATCAAGGGGTTTTAGGTGGGCTTACTTCCGCACGCTTCAGGATCACTGGCTAGCTTTCTGGTCTCATTCATAACCTTGGCCTTTATGATCTTAGTGAGGTTTGCAAACAGCTCCTGAAACTCTGAAGTGAAGTCTGCCTCCATGACGACTTCATGTTCCACCACGACGCTGCCGTTGCTGGAATTAGGAATCGTCAGCTACCCTGTGTTGCCCACCCTCCCAGCAAGCAGGGCCCAAGAAGCAAGAGAGGTGATGAGAAACAATTAGCCACATGTCCCAGAGGCAGGACAGAATAGAGACTCTTCCCTCCAGCAGTTAACAACCTAGAGGGAGGCTACAGAGTAAACCTGTGATAACAATATATGCCAATGGGCAGAATTCATTCCTAAAAATGGAAGCTGTTGGGCAAAGATGCGGAGAAATTGAACACTTGTGCATCGTTGGTGGGAATGTAAAATGGTGCGGCCACTGTGGAAAACAGTATGATGGTTCCTCAAAAACTTAAAAACAGAATGACCATATGGTCCAGCAATTCCACCTCTGGGCATCTAGCCCAAAGAATTGAAAGCAGAGGCAGGAAGAAATATTTGTACACCCATGTTCATCGCAGTGTTATTCATAAAAACTAAACAGTGGAAGCAATTTAAGTGCCCATCAATGGATGAATGAATAAACAAAATGTAGTCTCTACATACAATGGAATATTATTCAGCCTCAAAAAAGAAGGAAATTTTGAGACATGCAACAACATGCATGAACCTTGAGGACATTATGCTAAGTGAAATAAGCCAGTCACAAAAAAACAACTACTGTATGAGTATTTATGAGTAGTAATATGAGGTCCCTGGAGTAATCAAATTTGTAGAGACAGAAGGTAACATGGTGGTTGCCAGGGGTGGGATGAGGAGGAATTGGGAGTTATTGTTGAATGGCGACAGAGCTTCAGTTTGGGAAGATGAAAAAGTTCTGGAGAAGGACGGTGGTGGTTGCACAACAATGTGGATGTACTTAATGCTGCTGAACTGTACACTTAAAATGGCGAATTCAGTTGTTAATGGCAGATTTTATGTTATGGGTATTTTACTACAATGAAAAATTTTTTAATTAAAAGATTTAAAGTAGAAGCTATTGGATTATATTTTCAAAACCAAAAAATAAGCTTTCAGAAATGGAGAAACATGAAGCTTCTTTAGAAATGTTGGATTTCAACCCAGAAGCTTCTTGTTAGACGGTCAGCAATGCTCTCAGCAGAGAGAACTTGACACAAGGTCCATCACTAGTCACAGCCATTGTGACAGAGAAGTCAGGAGCAGGACCCAGGAGGACTTGAAACAACAAAATCCTGAACCAGAAGGGAGATGGAGACAATGGCTCTGATGCTGGGTGGGGGTGGAGGACACTAGGCTATGGAACCCAAAGGGCCCTTGACATGTTGGGACCTGACACCCCCAGGCTCCCTTCCCACCCTTCTGTCTGCTTCTTTGCACTCTCCTCTCAGAGTTCTGCTTCTCCTGCCTATCCTTTAAATGTTGGGGCTTCCCATGCTCCTTCCCTGGTACATCTTCACTTCCGTGCTGTGACGATGGCCCCGGCCATCTGGTCTACTCCCAGGGCTTCCAGAGATGTCTATCTAGGGATGCCAACACCAGTGCCTCCACTGTAGACCCTTCCTATCACATGTTTGACCATCAGCTGCTCCATCACTCAGCCACTCCACGTGGCTGGGCCCCCCATGCCAAACTCATCATCTTCGTCTCCCATTCTGCTCCTCCTTACGTTCCTCAATTCAGCAAAGGGCACCCCGCACTCCCAGAAGCCCAGAAATCTGGTGTCATTCCTCCTTTTCTCCAAACACCCATGAAACTCCCATGATCTGCTGGCCCTGCCCCCTAAAGACCTTTCACACTGGATACTTTTCTTCTTCATTATCACCTCTCAGGTCCAGGCTACTATCACCTCCCTCCTCTGTCCACCCATTCTCAGCCCTGCAGCCAAATTGAGTTGTCTGCAGTGCAAATCGGATACTATCCCAATGGGCTACAATTGCTGATGCTTCACATCTAAATAGCTTGGCACAGATTACCTTTCTAACCTCCTCTCCCACCACGACCCCTTTGTCCTCAAGCGGCCAAGTGTGCTTTATGTTCCTGGAATCTACCCTCCTTTCTCTCACCTCCAGGTTCATTGTCATTGATTTCCTCTTGTAACACTCTCCTCCTCTCTTCCTTCTACTTGGCTCATTTCTCCTCATCCTTCAAGCCTCAGCTTAGCTGTCACTTCCTCCAGGAAGATTTCCCTCCATCTCACTGAGCTTGCATTCAGGACCTCTCCCATGGCACCTTGTGTGTCCCTTACCATAACTCTAGACAGACTGCACAGCCACTCTGCTACCTGTGTTCTGCCACTCTAAGCTCCATGAAGACCAGAACCACTGTGCTCCCAGCACCTAGCACAGGGTAGGCTTTCAATACTAGTTTGTTACATGGATGAGTGCTGAATGAATGAACGCATGGTCTCAGAGCCCTCAGGTGTTGCCTTCGAGCTGGGGGCCTTTTTGACCCAGCCAGGTACTGATACTCTAATCATTCATGATAGGAGGAGACAGGAGAGCAGGCAAGAGAGAAGGAGCTTCCCACAGTCTATAAATCTCTCCACCCCCATACTCACAGTAGTTTCCTAATGATCACGCCTCTGTATTGTGGAAAGTCTTTGCTCCTGTAAGATTTATCCATCTGAAAGAAATAAGACAGCTGAGCTCATAGAAACCTGGAGTGTGCAGCAGCCCCTGTTCTCTTTCCCCAAGGAGCCCCTGTATTAGCCCATAGGAAAGAAGGAAGGGAAGGCAGAGGAATGTTCCCTCTTCCCGGATGTGTTGGAGGGGTATGGCTCAAGGAAGGGGGTTCTCAGAGGACCCCCGCCCCCAGGACTTAGGCTGAAGGGACCCAAGAGCTGAGAAGCCCTGAACAGTAAGTCAAGATGAGCCCCGGCATCCCCTCTCACACTGGTGAATCTAGGCTTCCTCTGCTCTTACCTGACTCTTGAATAGTTGAACAAAATTCTGGTATGTATGGGAGGATATGTTATTTAGGTCTTCTGTGAAATTTCTGTTAGTTACTTTCACTCTCAGTTCTACAGTGGCATTGATTTTTTTCGGGGTTTCTGTGGGAAGAGGACAGATTATGCATGAGACATCAACCTCCCAGTAATGCCTTCCAGGATTAGTTAATTCTTCATCTGTTGGCTTTGTGGAAGTAGAGGAAGTGTGTAGGAGGGAGGATGGAAACTCAAAAGGCAGGTAGGAGTAGCTGAAACTTCTGCCCCTTGCCTCTGAATACCAGGAGGAGCTAGTGGCCAGGATCACAACCCAGTGAGACCTAAGTGGAGGCCTCCAGATGATCATCCTGATGAGAGAGGCAGGTTAGCTAGTGAAAAGGGCGCAGAAGGGGGAGGCAGAAGGTCCATGTTCTACCTGCATTTTGGCCTGGGTGAAAGTCACATTTTCTCCTCTGCCTGCACAATTAAGCAGTGGTAGCAAATGACCCTTCCAGTGCTGCCCTCCTATTTTAAGTGGTTAAGGGATGTGGGGATGATCTACAAGTCTCAAAAAAGGTCTTTACCTATGAAGAAGTATCCCAAGAGGGATTGACACTGGTAACCAAAGTAGCCTTGGGTACAGGCACATTTTTCTCCGTTCCAAGTGGCCCCATTGTAGCACTGCCCTGCGAAGGAGTAGAACATTCACAGAGGTTACCATGGAAGCCCAAAACACAAAAACATTGACTCCTGTTCCAAGTCCCATCATTCAGACACTGCATTGAAAGATGGGGATGGGACCAGATGGTCATGCAGCAACCGAGATCCATTTGGCACCACCTCAGCCCCCAGGAGAGAGTGGGGAAAGGAGGAGGGACAACAGAGAGGAAGGAAGCAAGAGATAAAAGCAGACACACAAAGAAAACAAGGGCCCTACAAATCAAAAGGGAGCAACATCATCTGCATGGGTGATGTACATTGGTAACAAAAAGGCACTGGAAGTGTGGAACAAGACCACAAGGAGTACAAAACTGATGAGCTGATAAGGGAAGATGAGCAGGAGGAACCCAGAGAGTGACAAACAAGGAGACTTACTTGGTGTCAGAGCTGGAGAGTGGGTTGTCATCACAGCTGTGTGTGTACCAGTGAGTGGGGGACGCAGAGTTGAAGTGGTACTGAAACCAGGGACTGGAGCACCAGTGGAGCCAGGTGAAGTGGAGGACAGAGGAGGAGAAAAGCCAGAAGTTGACTCCTCTTTGGCAGTCATGGTGATATGTTCTGAGACCACAACGTGGGTGGAGGTCTCACTGGGGCTTGATGGGGAAGGACTTGCATTGTATGTACTATGCAAAGAAGGGGTAGAGAATGATGGTGTAGACGCCTCTGTGGAGGTTGTGTAGAAAGTGGATCCTGGAGGAGAAGATGTGGTCATGTGTCCTTCACCACCAGAAGTGATTAAGGATTCTCTAGGCCTTGATGTGGAAGCAGACATTTCATTCCCTTCAGTAACAGTGCTGTTCAAGGTACCTGTAGGTTTTGATGAATCAGGAGTAGAGGTAGAAAATGTGGTTTCCTCGGTGAGGCCTGTGGTTGTCTGTGCAGAGACAGAGGGGGTGGTAAACAGCTGGCTGGAGCTTGAAGAGGAAGCAACGCTACCATAATTCCCAGGATAGGAAGTTCCAGACGAAATGGTTGATTTAGATGATTCAGAAATGGTTGTGAGGACCGAGGCCATTTCAGTAATTGCTGTTGTGCTGTGTCCAGTGCTGGAGGTGGTGGTAGAAAGTTGCTCAGAACTTAAAGGTATAGAAGAAGATGAAGAGTAACAGGGGAGTGTGTGTGTTGATGGCGCTGAGAGATTCGTGGACACAGTGGCTTCCACAATATAAAATGTCGTTGTTTGTTCATCACCACTGGATGTGGTAATGGATTCAACTGGACGTGAGGTGGACCCAAGACTTCCATCCCCTTTAGAAACTGTTGTTGTACGTGAGTCCATGAGCTGAGGAGAATCAGATATGGTGTTGTGATCTGTGGTTTTCTGAGTGACAACAGTGGCAGTCTGTCTTGATCCAGCTGGGCCGGTAAATGTCTCTCCATTGCTTGATGGGGCTGTAGAAATCTCAGCAACTGTGGTGTGGAAACCCTCAGAAGAGACTGTGGATTCAGACCATTTAGAAGTGGTGGTGGAACTCCCAGTGACTGTGGTGTGGGAACCCTCAGAAGACACTGAGAATGCAGTCCCATCAAAAGTGGTGGTGGAACTCCCAGGGCCTGTGGTGTGGGAACCCTCAGAAGAGACTTTGGATTCAGACCCACCAGAAGTGGTAGTGGAATTCCCAGGCCCTGTGGTTGGGGAACCCTCATAAGAGAGTGTGGATTCAGACCAACCAGACGTGGTGGTGGAACTCCCAGAGCCTGTGGTGAGGGAACCCTCAGAGGAGACTGTGGATTCAGACCAACTGGAAGTGG
The DNA here is from genome assembly GCF_965194825.1 of Balaenoptera physalus. Classification (NCBI taxonomy): domain Eukaryota; kingdom Metazoa; phylum Chordata; class Mammalia; order Artiodactyla; family Balaenopteridae; genus Balaenoptera; species Balaenoptera physalus. Next base: position 85,546,517 of record NC_138898.1, read on the forward strand.
TGGTTAAACTTGCAGTGCCTGTGGTGTGGGAACCCTCAGAAGACACTGAGAATTCAGTCCCATCGAAAGTGGTGGTGGAATTCCCAGGGCCTGTGGTGTGGGAACCCTCAGAAGAGACTGTGGATACAGACCAACCAGAAGTGGTGGCGGAACTCTGAAGGCCTGTGGTTGGGGAAGTCTCAGAAGAGACAGTGGATTCAGACCAACCAGAAGTGGGGGAGGAACTCCAAGGGCCTGTGGTGTGGGAACCCTCAGAAGACACTGTGGATTCAGACCAACCAGAAGTGATGGTGGTATTCCCATCACCTGTGGTGAGGGAACCCTCAGAAGACACTGTGGATTCAGACCAACCTGAAGTGGTAGCAGAACTCCAAGGGCCTGTGGTGGGGGACTCCTCAGAAGAGACTTGGGATTCAGACCAACCTGAAGTGGTAGCAGAACTCCAAGGGCCTGTGGTGGGGGACTCCTCAGAAGAGACTTGGGATTCAGACCAACCAGAAGTAGTGGTGGAGCTCCCAGAGCCTGTGGTGTGGGAACCCTCAGAAGAGACTGTGGATACAGACCAACCAGAAGTGGTGGCGGAACTCTGAAGGCCTGTAGTTGGGGAAGTCTCAGAAGAGACAGTGGATTCAGACCAACCAGAAGTGGGGGAGGAACTCCAAGGGCCTGTGGTGGGGGAATCCTCAGAAGAGACTTTGGATTCAGACCCACCAGAAGTGGTAGTGGAATTCCCAGGGCCTGTGGTTGGGGAACCCTCATAAGAGAGTGTGGATTCAGACCAACCAGACGTGGTGGTGGAACTCCCAGAGCCTCTGGTGCGGGAACCCTCAGAAGAGATGGCAGATTCAGACCAACCAGAAGTAGTGGTGGAGCTCCCAGAGCCTGTGGTGAGGGAACCCTCAGAGGAGACTGTGGATTCCGACCAACCGGAAGTGGTGGTTAAACTTGCAGCGCCTGTGGTGTGGGAACCCTCAGAAAAGACTGTGGATTCAGACCATTTAGAAGTGGTGGTGGAACTCCCAGTGGCTGTGGTGTGGGAACCCTCAGAAGACACTGAGAATTCAGTCCCATCGAAAGTGGTGGTGGAATTCCCAGGGCCTGTGGTGTGGGAACCCTCAGAAGAGACTGTGGATACAGACCAACCAGAAGTGGTGGCGGAACTCCGAGGGCCTGTGGTTGGGGAACCCTCAGAAGATACTGTGGATTCAGACCAACCAAAAGAGGTGGTGGAACTCTGAGGACCTGTGGTGTGGGAACCCTCAGAAGACACTGTGGATTCAGACCAACCAAAATTTGTGGGGGAACTCCCAGAGGCTGTGGTGAGGAAACCCTCAGAAGAGACTGTGGATTCAGGCCAGCCAGAAGTGGTGGTGGAATTCCCATCACCTGTGGTGTGGGAACCCTCAGAAGAGACTGTGGATTCAGACCAACCAGAAATTGGGGAGGAACTCCAAGGGCCTGTGGTGGGGGAACCCTCAGAAGAGACTTTGGATTCAGACCCACCAGAAGTGGTAGTGGAATTCCCAGGCCCTGTGGTTGGGGAACCCTCATAAGAAAGTGTAGATTCAGACCAACCAGACGTGGTGGTGGAACTCCCAGAGCCTGTGGTGAGGGAACCCTCAGAGGAGACTGTGGATTCAGACCAACCGGAAGTGGTGGTTAAACTTGCAGCGCCTGTGGTGTGGGAACCCTCAGAAAAGACTGTGGATTCAGACCATTTAGAAGTGGTGGTGGAACTCCCAGTGGCTGTGGTGTGGGAACCCTCAGAAGAGACGGTGGATTCTGACCAAGTGGAAGTCGTGGTGGAACTCACAGTGCTTTCGCTGGAAGCAGAACTTGGATTGCAAGTTGTGATTGTCTCTCCTGGAATAAAATATGTGGTAGACAGTTGATGAGGACTTGAAGGGGATGCAGTTCTTCCATCATCTGTGGTATAGGTGGTCAGAGGACTGTTGTTAACAAATCTGAAACATGTCTAGAGAATTGTTTCTTTAGTGAATGTCATGGCTGTTTGTCCAAAGACTTGAGTGGTGGTTGACTCACCAGAACCAGAAGGTGATGAAGCTCTTATATTATCAGTAGTATGGAAGGTGGCAGATGGAGTGGATAGTTCTTCGAGTATTGTAGGAAAAGTGGATTGCCCGGTAGTAATTACGGCCGATGGTCCATCACCACTAGAAGTGTATTGGAGTCACCGGGACTTGTTTTGTGGGCATTCTTGGTTAAGGTGTTTGCAGATGACACAGTGTGTTGGGAAAACTCAGAGATGATATTTTGGTCTGTGATTTTGTTACTGAGTTTAGTGGCAGTCTGTCCCAGGATGCCTGGGACATAGCTAGTCAGCCTATGACACTGAAGCATGGCTTTCCTTTTCAGGGGTATAGGAAGTGTCAGGGGCATCTGTAGATTTGGATAATTTACCAGTGGTGATCTAGACCTTTGTCTCTTCTGTTGAGTATAGTCGTTTATTTATTGGGCAAAGTATCACTAGCTAATATTCTGGGGGTTGATGTGATTTATGACTTGAATTGTTAGTTGTATGACTGTGGATTTTGACAAATTTGTATGTTCATATATATGTATATATATACATATATATACATACACACACATATATATACATATACATATATATACATATATACATATATATGATTTTTCTCAACCCACAGTGTCATCTGCAAACCCCTTAAATAAGAATGCCTCCACATCAAATATATATGTATACTGTTGCCCAATATTGCCTGTACATTCCTCCCGGGCACCCTGAGACATGTTCATTTCCTTTGGCGCTCCTGCATAAATTCAAGCTGATATTTGTACTCACATACCCCCTGCACGTCCCCTGGCGGACAAATGAGCCCTTACCCCTCACAGGGGGTCCTGGCCCCCCAGTGCAATTCGGGGGCAGTCAAGGCCCATTTGAAGGGACAGTGGGAGTCAACAGGGTGGGAGAGGGAGGGAACCACCCCTCTGCCATTCTCAGAAGGCTTTGAAAAGAAAGTAATATCGAAGCTGTCTTTTTCCCTTCTTCTTTAAAAAGAAGGGGTTTTGTGGACTTAGGCATGACAAATTTTACTGGACTTTTTAAGTTATAAAAGTAGACTATTTTTGTTGTGACACGTCAAACAATGAGAAAGCATATAAAGGCAATTTATGATCGTGTCCCTAACTGAATCACGAAGAATGAATAGGGGTGGGGAGAGGTGACATTTATTGGCTGCCTATCAAATTCCTGTGTAGTCGTATCACAACTGTGACTCAATGACTGTGTATGTAATTCCCTCTGCCCCTCTCTGAGAATATAGAGAACATTTCTGCCCCGTTCAGCCTGAACCAGAGCAGGTGCTCCATGAGCACGTCTTGAGTAAAGGAGTGAATGAATACTGGAAAGTCTACCTGACACTTCTTCTTTATTATTTAATGTAATCCTGGGAGGTAGACATGAATATTCCTGTTTCACACCTGAATTGAGGTTCTAAGGGTTAAATATTTTCCAAGTTCACCCAGCTGGAAGGTAGAATTCAAGCACAATCTGAGGGTAGCTTTTACTTTTAGCACAAGGAAAGGGTTAAATACTTTCCAAGTTCACCCAGCTGTTAAGGTAGAATTCAAACACAATCTGAAGGTAGGTTTTACTTTTAGCACAAGAAAAGGGTCTCTCAAGTGGCGAAGAGCAAGGAAAACGTTTCAAGCGGGGTGGGGGGGGGGGTGGGGGGGGGTGGAACAGCATGTGTGGAGGCTCAGAGTACATGTTTGGGGTGGAGCTAAATACTGAGAGACCAGAGGGGGCAGAAGGAAGGCTGGCAAGGTGGGTGTGAAGCCAGCTCTGGACTTGATTCAGCAACAGTGGAGAACATCCAGCAAAAGGCCATGGTCACAACTGTGCCTTAGGAGCAGAGCCCTGGAGTGAAGGGCAGTGAGGGCAGAGGCATGGAGATTGATTGATGAGCCCACGGCAGTTACATGGTGGGACGCCAGGGGCCCCAGTGAAGGCCAGGACACTCGTTGGCATGGCCTCTGGACAGGCTCTCTTTGGTCTTTATTCCTGAATTCACACCATTTACTCCCTTTTACTGCCATCCACGTCTTCGCTATAGTTGCCGACCAGCTTGAGTGCCCAAATCCCTGTCCTTTTCACCAGGCTGCCCTTCCTCCTGGAATTTCTCATCTCCTTCAGGTCCTAAGACACCACTGCCTCCTAATCACCCTTCTTCTCCTCCCTGGTGCTGTTCTTTCCTGCTCACTATCTAACTGAGACCCTCAAGATAAAGGCTCTGCCGTATCCCCCACCTTCCTGGCAGCAACCCCCTCTGTGCCCAAGGCTTTCACTCATTTCTGGGAGGGACAAGAAAAAGGCACCCTAGACAGTGAGTGCCCTGTGAAGAGCTTCAGAACCTTCCCAGCCTGAGATTCTGGTGGTCACGTCATCCCCAAAGGATGCGGCAGAGAAGTTGAGCAAACTCCTTCCCCAAAGTCAACCTCCAGGGTCAGAAGATGTTCCACCAGGAAGCTGAGCAAAGGAAAAACACAGACATTCTCCACAGAAACAATTTACATGGCCAATAAGCCTATGAGAAGAAAATGGTCAACTTCACTGGTAAGCTTATCACATTGCACCCCCCTCTGTGATGTTAAGTAACGTAGCTGGTATTGGCTGGGGAATAAGATGCTGATGGACGTTAGCTTAGTATCATATTTCTAAAGGATAATTTGAAAATGTGCATCAGGGATCGTGGCAGAGTCATACCACTTTAATGATTCCACTTCTAGTTACTGACCCTAAAGTAATATGATGCAGATTTTTTTAAAAAAATTTTTACGAGAAGGTTTATTGCATCATTATCTATGAAAAATTGGGGAAAACCTGTCCAAGAATAAAAGAATAGGAGACCGGTTAGATGACTAGGGTATTCCATAAAATAGAATATTAATCAGCCATTGAAACAGAGACTGCCCATGGAATAAATCTAAATACCTATTCAGAAAAAGACCAAAATGTTAGCAATGTTTATCTGAGTGGTAAACTTAAGAGAGATTTTCCTCCTTTTGTTTGTCTGTATTTTCTAAATGTTCTACCATAAATAGGTATTCATGATATAATGTCTAAATATAATAAATGCATATGCTGTAAAAATTAAAACTTAGGTGTGCCCAGTACCTTGGAGAACCCATGCAAAATCACTAATAATTCCCAAGCTGGGATTCCCCACACATTTGTGATCAAAATACTTTAACAAAAATGATCTAATGTCTGTGTTGCACTAGCCATCCAAGACACCAGCTCTCCTACCAAAGAAGTAAAATTTTACTTTCTTGTCCTGTGTACAGTTCTTATTGCTTCTTTCTTTAAAAGATAATCATTTGAGTTAGGCAGCTGGTTTGCCAGGCAAGTTTTTCACTTGGTGGCATTCTTGGGAAAAAGCCCTTGAAAACACCTTGGGACAAGTCTGAAGATCGCCACCTCGATATAAGACGGTCCCCTCCTACCACCTCCAAAACACATTTCTGCTTGTGGTGATTCAGCGGGGTCCATGGGAGCAGCCCTGAAGGGTGGGGTGTGGAGCGGGGGGCACACCTGTGAGGGCAGGTGCTACTCAGCTGCGGCATCTTGTGCAGTTAACCTCTCTGAACTTCCATTTCCCCCGGAAAATGGGGATGAATGATGCCTGCCTTCACAACCCTTCTCATTCTAGAACAGGGGTGTCCCCAACCCCCGGGCCGTGGACCGCTACCAGTCCGCAGCCTGTTAGGAACTGGACCGCACAGCAGAAGGTGAGCCGCGGGCAGGCGAGCGAAGCTTCATCTGCCACTGCCCATCGCTTCCCGTTGCTTGCATTACCGCCTGAACCATCCCCCTGCTCCCCACCCCCTGTCCATGGAAAAACTGTCTTCCACAAAACCGGTCCCTGGCGCCAAAAAGGATGGGGACCACTGTTCTAGAATATCCTACAAGAGAAGCCATGTGGGGGCCACTAGGCTGTGTCACTCCATCCTGGGTGTACTTTCAGCCCTGCCACACACGACCTCAGTGACTTGGGCCTGTCTCCTTTTCTGTAAGGTCATTCCCACCTGGCAGAGTCGCCTTAGGGGTGAGACAAGGCCGGGGCCACCTCGCCTCCGCCCCCCACCCCCTGCCCTGCACACACCTGTGGCGAATGAATGAGCTTCCCGGCTTTCTAGCACCAGCAGCCAGTGCCACCTGCCCCTGCCCCTGCCCCTGCCCACTGCCTCCCTGAAGGGCTGTTGCTCTGATTGCTGTAGAAGCATGGTAGAGTGGGTTGAATTATGTCCCCCCAAAAGATATGTCCAAGTCCTAACCCCCATACCCTTGAGTGTGACCTTATTTGGAAATAAGGTCTTTGCAGATGTAATTAAGGTAAGGATCTCACGATCAGATCAGCCTGGATTTAGGGCGGGCCCTAAATCCAATGACTGGTGTCCTTATAAGAGAAAGGCGAGGGGGATTTGACACAAACGGGGAAGCAGGCCATGAGAAGACAGAGGCGGAGGTTGGAGTGATGCCACACAGCCAAGGAACGCCAAGAACCACCAGAAGCTGGAAGGGGCAATGAGAGCCTTTGGAGGGACCAGGCCCTGATGATACCTTATTTCGGATTTCTGGCCTCCATAGCTATGAGAGAATAAATTTCTGTTGTTTGAAGCACCAAGTTTATGGTAATTTGTTGTAGCAGCCTCAGGAAACTAACACACATGGACACCCCCAGTTAGAGCGAGTGGTAAGGAATGTGGGCTCTGGAACCTGCCAGCGTGGGTTCCCATCCTGGCTCCTCCACCTGATAGGTGGGAAGCCTTGAAATAGTTAGTTAGCATCTCCGTGCCTCAGTTTCCCCATGTATAAAACAGAAATCAGTAACAGTACTTCTTCCCAGGATTGCTGGGAAATTTAACTGAGATATCATTTAGAACACTGTCTAGCATATAGTAGGCCCTCAATGAACACGAGCAGTTTTGATCATTAGTGTCATACCCAGACAACGGGAGGCATGGCTTCCTGATGTGTTGTACCCAGGGAATCTGTTTGTCACTATTCCAGTTCTGTCCATAGCTACGTATGGCTTTGTCAGTTCTGAAATTGTCTAAAGCCTTTGAGCATCTATTACTACTTCCTCCCTGTACTCCCCGTCAGCCAGCAAACTCCAGTGTCACCTCTCCCTCCAGGCTCCCGGATCAGCCCAGGCGGACAGCCTCTGAGTGGCACCCCCTTCACCCTCCTCCACTGGGGCCCCTCTCGGAGCCTCAGCACCAGCCCTGGGTTGTGGTTCTTTCTGCCCCGTTCCCGTGTTTCCGTCTAATAAACAAGACTATAAACTGGCTTATTCATCCTGCCTGGTTCAGAGTACCTACCTGGGCAGAGCCAGGTCTCCTGTGTTTGCTGAATGAGTAAGTTTATTACTCTGCGTAAAACACTGCTTCCTTTTAATTGCTCTAAATTTACATCACCTACGTTTCAAAGGTTGCCCCTTTGTCTACTGTGAACAAATCTGTTGTGGCCTTCACCACACTTTTATACATTGAACGTTTCCACTTCCACTTTCACCTTTCTGGACTCCAGAACTCTGACCCCTTGGGGCCCTTGCACTTGGACCCTGTTCCCTGCTGCCATCCTGAGCAGCTCCTCTCCCCCACCCTTCCTAGGAACACTTTGGAACTTCATGTACACAAAACAGGACACAGACTCCAACCCTCATGTTGATCCCCGGTGTTGTGTGGTCTTTGCGGCCCTTGCAGCACATGGAGAATGGAGAATTCTAGACCATGTCCCTATCTTTGTCCTCCTTCCTGAGTCCCAGGCCTCTAGGAAAGCTCCATCCAGAAATTCCATGCTCACTCCAAGCTCAACAGGCCTGCCTGGAGCCCTTTGCCAACCACCAAAAAGAATCTCCTGCTCCCCAGTCACGCAGGTTCTAGAACCATCTACCTTGGTGCCCATCATCAAGAGGAACCTTCCTCTCCATTTCCAAGGAAGTTGGGTTCCCAGCTGGACCCCCATGGCCTCATGCCAAGATGGCTCCCAACGTCCCTCTTTGCATCTGTCCTGGCAGGGGTGACCCACCCCTGCTCTGTCCTTGGAGGTCCTCTGGTGTCTAAAAGCCTCCACCTGATTTTGATGCTCCTGTTACCCAAAGGTACTCCCTCACCAACCTGCTTTCCCCACCGGGCACATGGCCCTCACCTTTGGGACATTCCTACACCTCGACTCCCCTGCACAGCCCTGCAGTGTTTTTCTACTTTCTCAGGCTGCCATTCCTTCTCCCCACTGTTCACTTGTCCAAGACTTCATCAGTCCTCTTGGTGAACTGGGGTACCAAGAGGAGGCAGCAGATGAGAAACAAAGAAAACCACATATGCCACCAGCGGTCCCTGATCTGACTTCCGAGCCCCTCCCCGAGGACCCAGAATGCACGCGGTGGGATGGAGGTATTGCAGAGGACTGAGGGCCCCCAGTGTGGGGTCGGGGCAGCACGAATCTAGTATCCTATGGGTGAGGTCACGCTAATTATCATGTAATCATGCGTCATGCTGGTCCCAGGTAAGTCACTCACCCTCTCTGAGTCTCTCTTTCCTGTCTGCCTTCCTTTCCTCTCATAATTTTCCTGATGAGAGTCATACGGGCTACATGCTCTGAAATGGCTTTGTAAATAGCAGAGCCTTCTGCGAGTGGGGGGCTGGGGGCCTTGGGGTATCATCAGACCTGGAGTCCCCCGGAATGGCCCTACTTGCCTGACCTCCCCACTCCTGATGGCTTTTGACTCCTTGGCGTGCTAATGGATTCAGCACGATCTTTTCCATGCAATTATGAGCACCTTGCCAACAGGGGTCTTTGCTTGTGTGGGTGGCTCTCTCTAAGGCATGGCGGGAGAAGCAGAGGCAACGCCCTTGCTGATGTCTGGGTCCTTCATCACCATCCCCACCATCCCTCTCCTCAGCATCTGCCTGGGGAGCAGGGGTGGGCGGACCCCTCCTAAGGTTGACCCCCTTCCATAGCTTCCTTTTCTCTGTGTATTAGCTTAAGGCTAAAATGTCTGTAATTAACATATTTTCATAACGTCCCTAAAGCCACGAAGTTCACACCCCCAGTCCTGGCTCCTCTCCCCTTGGCTTCTCCCAGCCAGCGCCGCTGCCCCCAACATGTCTTGGTAGGGGAGGAAGAAGTACATTAAGGCATGGCCGGCTGAGGTGGCCTCTAAGGGCCTAAGTTCCTGCGTGGCTTCTCTCACAGCCGCCCTGAAGACCTCCAAGACCCCCGGCCGCAGCTCCCACCCTCCCACCCACCCACACACTCACCACCGCCCATCACACACCCTCCAGGTCCTTCAACACAAGAGATGCCTCTTTCACCTGGCACCTTGGGCTCACTCCCCCAATGCCCCTCACCCCAGCATCTGCCCTGCCCACCCCTTCCCAGGGGCACTTCCCTGTCTCCGGGGAATCAGGAAGTCTGTTCCGCATGAGGGAACCCATGGGAATCAGCTTGTAACCAGTCTCTTCCCAGACAAATGGTCGTGAAAAGGTTTAACACGGACCGCAGAGTCTGTCTCCCCCTCAGCCCTTCAGCCATTTCTAACTAGAGGGGCTGTCCCTGGCGCCCCTGAGGCTCTCCCCAGGCAAGGAGGGAAGCTGCTGGACACCCCGTGGATCCTGCCCTCCCTGGCCAGGGCTGGCAGCCTGTGCAGTGTCTCTGTGAGGTTTGCAAAGAGCCGACCCTTGGGCTGGTGCAGACCCCAGGATGAGGGCAGGCAGAGCCCCCTGTTTTCCCAGGGGGAAGCCTGGAGAACAGAAGGGGTGCGTTCCAGCTCCCACTCAGCCCCGGCGTGGGGCTTGGTGCAAACTCTCAACAGCACCGCACAGTCCGGGCCCCTTCCTCCTCACCCGCGGGTCTCCAGGGTGACTGACCCCTTTAGCTCCCAAAGGCAGGATGAGGTCATGGCCTGGGTGTCCAGCCCTTGGGCAGCCCCCTCCCCTGAAAAGCGAGGGAGGGAAGGAAGAAGGGAGGGTTAAGCCACCTGCAGCCCTGCCTGAGGCCGGCACACACCGGGACCACCGGGGAGCTCGGCCTGTATCTCACTCACCTGATGTCGTGGATGTGGCAGTGTTGGGCACCCAGAGCCACAGAGCCACTGGCAGGATCCAGGTCACCAGCATCTCCCTGAGAGTGAGGCCCTGGGTGCAGGAGCTTCCCACGTCAGGAGAAACTAAGAAACGAGTGCCTCCCAGGGAGGGATCAGCTATATAAAGGACCCCGGAGACCTTTGCCTCGGGAAGGACACTGCCTGGCCCTGGGTGGAGGTGACACGATGGGGTTGGTGGGTGACACTGGGAGTTGGCCAAAGGGCAGCCGGTCAACCCTCCTCCTCTCTAAGAGACCTGAACCTCCCTCCGCGGGGTCTTTATAGTGCGGAAGCCAGAGTCATGGGAGGGGCAGGGCAGGAGGAAGGGACAGGCAAACAGAGGCGTGACAGTGTGTGATGGTTGCCAAGATGCGAGGGCCAAGAAACCGCAGGGAGACGGTGACTATGGAGGGAGGGTCGACGGAACCCTAGAAGAAGCTGCCGGACGGACCAGGCCAAGTGAAGGACCCTCCGCCCTTACTCCCAAGAGGCCCCCCTTCAGGCCTTCCCTCCTCACCACCCACTTCGAGCTGGCCCCTTCCGAAGAAGGGCAGCGCCTTCCCCCGGGCCACCTCTGACCACCAGTGCTTCTCCTGGGTGGGACCCCCACTCACACCTGAGGCTTTATGGTTCTGGTCTCTACCCGCACACTGGCCACTGCCAGCCTCTCTCCTGTCCTGGGCAAAGGTCCCGGGGGCCGTTCCGACACCCCCACCCAAAGAACCTCGTTCTGCCAGCCCTGACCACCCTCAGCTCAGTCCGACAGCCTGCTGCTGCCCACAAAAGTGGGAACAAGAGGGCCCCAGCCCCAGGCATGGCAGGCCCTGGCGTGAGTGTGTCCGTCACCCAGGTTTGTAGTCTCAAGGTCTTTCGGGATGCCCAGCTTACGCATCAGCGCCAATGACAGCTGACTCAGCTGGAGTCACCCACCTCCCTGACTCAGCCAGAAGCTCTTAACGTCAAGGGGCACAGATGACAAACCCAACAGGCTCCCACCACCTGCTCCCACCCACCCCCTGAGAAAATGGGTCCTCCAATCTCGACGTTCCCTTTGAGGACGGTCATGGTCCCTGAGAGCTGCCCACGGAACCCTTCATTCCTCGCTGGGAGAAACCTGTGCTCCCAGGCCCTCCTACATCTCCTGACATCCTTGTTCCTCAACTGAGTGGAAGCACCAGAGCATGAGAAAGAGAAAGACACAGAGCAGTTTCTTTTACAATAAATGCTATATTATGTTCAGCTGGGAGAACTGGAGACTTGCAGACTTCCTGTCCCCAGGTGAGTGAGGTCTTCCTGCAAAGGAGGCTGGGGGCTTCTGTCTTCAGAGGTTATTGTGGGGATGGGGGTGAGACCAGGGAGAGGAAGGGAGGAAGGGGCGGGGAAGGGGGTAGGAACGGGGTGGGGGAAGCACTGAGGGAGGGGAGGGAGAGTCAGGGGAATGAGGAGGAGGCGCTGGAGGAGCTTTCCCGCCTCAGGACCCCACTTCCTCTCATCCTCAGGGACCTGGGGAAACCTACCTCCCACTCCCACCCACCGGGATCCAGGGCCTTGGGGGGTGACAGGAATAATGGAGCCTCAGAATGGGGGACCTGGCCGAGGGAGCACGACCTGGGGGTCCTAAGATGCAGAGGGCATCTGTACCTAGCTAGGGATGGGGGATGAGTAGGAGGGAGGATTTAGGACTGGGGCATTGAGATGCGGGGGGCAGGGGGGTATTTAGGGCTGAGGGTACAAGGATGGGGAAGGGGAAAGCACGGAAACTGGGGGAGATGCAGGGCTGGGCACCGGGGTGTGGGGGAGGAGTGACTTAAGAAGTGGGTTCAGAGGGGAGAAAGTTTAAGGGATGGGGGCAAGGGGTGCAGCGGGGAGTTATATAAGGAGAGGGTAGGAGGATGGGGCAGGCTGCAGGCTGGGTACATGTACACGGTGAGGACCCGGCAGTAGGGATGAACACAGGAAAAGGAGCAATGGAGGCCTGAGCGCTGGGGAAGGATATGGGGATTGGGGATCTCAGAGAAGCCATATAAGCATGAGGGCCAACACAGGAAGGTGCATCGGGACAGAGGTCTGACCAAGCACATCTGGTTTTCACAATAATCCCACAAGGTATCAGGACGAGTGGGCCACACTCATTTTACAGGTGACAAAACCGAGGTTCAGAGAAGTGACTGACTTGCCCAAGGTCCCACAGTGGAAGAGCCTGGATTTGAACTGGGTCTCCAGGTGGGTTTCACACAAGTCGGGAGAAGGATAGGGGTCAGGGGGAAGTCTGATGCTGCCCAAGGAAACCAGGAGACTGAGCCTCAGGAGTCCACGGCCATCTCTTCAAAGGCAGTGCAGATGGTTCCCTCCACTGTCCGGGGCAGCGTGGAGAAGGCAGTGTGGGGCTCACAGTGAGGTCAAGGTCACCTCAGGTTTGTGGAAGTGCAACTGCCACAGAATTTGTGAGACAGGCAATGAGAAGAGGAAGCCACCCCGCAGGGGCCGGCTAGGAGGTCACCGCCTCCTTGTCCCTGCCCGGCCCCTGGCCTGAGAAGGGGGGCATCAGGAGCTGGACCTGGGAGCGCTGCTTACCATCACCCCCCCTTGCCCCCTCACCGTCATATTAGTGTCCACGTTCTCCAAGGCCACATAGAAGTTTTCATCTTTAAATAGAGAGAGAGAAAAGAGAACAGGGGGAGGGAGAGGGAAGAGGTGGGGAGGGAAGGAAACGTCAGGAAGGCAGGGCCAAGGGGGCTCCTGTGCCCCTGCGCCTGCCCTGCGGGGACGGCCTGTGCACGACCTGGGCCTTAGAAGGGGGCGCGGAAGCCACGAGGCAAACTCTGGGGCAAGAGGTATATGCCTGTCTTGGGCAAGAGAGGTCCTCCCATCCTGCCCAGGCCAAAATGGTACCCAGGGAAGCCCCTGTCTCCCTTCCCCAGGAGACAGGACTCACTTGTTCTGTCATCCTCGAAGCCCGAGTTAGAAAAAGTCCCCACGGTGTTCTCATCACTGGTCTCGAACCACTTCCTGTCGTCACAGGACCTGCCGGGCGGGCGCCGCATCGTCAGGGCAGGGCCGCCCGGTCCGGGACCCCTTTGCGGCCCTCAGCCCTCCACCTCCAGCGCACTCACAGGCCTCCGCCTTGGCCGCCCCTCCTCCACGAGCGCGCGACGAAGACGCTCAGCGCCACCACCAGCAGCAGCAGCAGCAGCGCCGCGGTCCCCGCCAGGCCTCCGACAAGCGCCTTCCAGGAGATGGCCACCTCGCAGCGCGGGCCCGAGAACCAGTGCGTGTCCGTGGAGAAGCAGCTGCGGGGAGCGTGTCACAGGTCACACGCCCTCACCACCTCCCGGGCCTGGTCCGCTAGTGCCCCTGGACCACGCAGGTACTAGCAGGTGGGTGACCCGGGGGCCAGGGGGCGGGGCCGGCTGAGCGGGGTCGGGTGATTGGCTCAGCTGGCTGTGGACGGGGCCTCACCGGCAAGAAGGACCTGTCCTCTGCAGAACGCACTGGCCCTGACGACAGTCGAGGGCGCCGTCCACGCCCGCCGCGCATTTGGTGACACAGCGGAGCTTGTTCCCCTTCACCAAGGGGAAGTAGAAATCCTCGTAGCCCACAGCAGCAGCGTTGCGACAGATGGCTGTGGGATAGGAAGGGGGTTGCAGAGGCAAAGACTTCATCCACTCTACTCTGGGGCCAGGCTATGAAATGACTCTGAAAATGGATGAGGAGGACTACATTTCCGAGGGTGGGGTGTCGAGGGGTGGACCTTGGGATTAGATGAGGGAAGGGCAGGCCCCTCACCTTCTCTGCTGGTCCTCAGGTGGAAGTTACTAACAAGGGCCAGGCAGGCAGCATTGCCAGGTTCATGTCACTTGCCTCCCCAAAAGGTCTCCCCGTCCTCCCTAGGGAATTTCAGTGGACAGATGTCCCTTGTGGGAGGGGTTATGGCCTCCTGGAGCCACTTAGCCCTTTGCCCTACCTCTCACCTTCCGGGGACAGCTCCGTCCTGGTGTTGTTGTTCACCTTGATGGAATCAGGCTTAAAACACAAGACTGGGGGTGGGGGGAGGGGACACACAGGCACAGGTGGAATTGGGGGGAGGCACAGGGAGGGGCAGAGAGAGCTCTGTCAGTATGGAGGAGGTGTGAATGGGCAACAAGGGAAGACCCCTTTGGACTCCCTCATGTCCCCCGAATAGTCAGGGGTCCTCAGCCACCCTGGAAACCTTGAGCAGAACTGTCTCTTCCACAGCACCCAGGTTCTGGTGAGCCCCTCCTTAGCCCCATCCTTGACCCAGTTGGCTGGGGACCTGTGTCTCTTCTCCCAACCTGCCAGAGGTACCACAGGGCTGGCACCTGACCCCAGAAGGACCCTGTCTGAGCTGGAGCAGGCTGGGATGGTGGCTGTGACCCTGACCCCTCCCTCCAGCCCAAGGCCCCCAGCTTCTGTTCACCCTGGTCCTTCTGGCAGCCGGTCTCATTCTGGCTGACATTCTGGAGCTCCTCCTTCAGGGCCACTTTCACCTTCTCATACTCGCTCTCCAGCTGGGGGCTGAAGGGTAACTCCAGCTGGACCACATAGTCCACAACAATGCTGCCATTCCTGAGGGGGGCAAGAGGGCAGGGAGCCTTAAAAGGTGCCCAGGCCCAGGCCATCATAGGTCTGTAGAAGGGCACTTCCAGACCAACCACAACTATACGGGTGTTGGCAGGAAGTGGGCATTGAGCTGGGATTCCAGACACATTATGTCCAGCATCTCTGCCTTTGTCAGCCTGAGTAGGCGGGACAAGGAATGATTGACATTCTCTTGGCATTGCCTCAAGCCATAATCAAACCAGGCCCTCCTGGGCTCTCTGCCTCCCTCTTGCTGACCCATCCAGCAGACCAGGTGCCAACTAGAGAGAGACCAGCTATAGACCAGATACCAGGCACCATCCCTCATGCACCACCTCTCTGTTTGTCCCACTGAATCATTCACCTTCCAACATGCTTTGAGAGTAGGGGTGACATCCCTCCTACAGAGAAATGACTCCAGAAAACGATTGCAAAATATCCTCTACAGAGTGCTTCGTTTGCATCCTCACTCCATCCCTCTCTTTATGACATCTGATGATTCCAAAAGCAAGGGATGTCTTCTCCAGCACTTCTTAGTTCATCCCCCCCACCACTTGACACTGTCTCCACAGTGCCAGAAGGGTCTCCTACCTCAGAGAAAGGATCACCACCTCCTTGAACCCCTGCACATTTTGGTAAATCTTCTTCATCTGAAATGCCAAGGATCCTGGGCTCACATCTGAACATCCATACCAGAGGGTACCCAGGGACCCAAGCTCAACTCCAGGGGCAGACCTTTGAGTTCCCTCCCCTTCCCCCTCACCTGATCCCGGAAGGTGTCCGTGAAATCCCTGTAGGCCTTAGAAGAGTTGTCATTGAGGTCCGGGGAGAACTCCTTGTTGACAGAAACCTCCATGCCCACTTCAGTGTCCACTTTGTCTGCACACAACATTCCCTGCTCTGGTCACTTCACCATCCACTCCTGTCTGAGGTCACCACCACCACCCTGACCCAGAGGCTGCTCCCGTGGCCCCTCTCCATGTTCCCTGAGAACTGACTGAACAGCAGGAGGGAGAGAGGTAGGAATTCTGGAATGAGTTGTCCTGAGATGTGAGAAACACTGGAAGTCAGGATGTCCAGCAGTCAGGCCTGTAGTCTCTCCCACGTCTGCCCCAGTGGGAAGCAGAATAACGGCCCCCAAAGATGCCTATGTCTAATCCCCAGAACCTGGGAATATCTTATGCTACATGCCATGGAGGAATCAAAGTGGTAGATGGATTTAAGGGTACTAACCAGCTGACTTTATTATGGGAAAATTAATGTGGACTATCTGGGTGGTCCGAGTATTATCACAAGGGTCCTTAGCAGTGGAAGAGGGAGGCAGAAGTCAGAATCAGTCAGAGGAAGATGTGAGTATGGAAAAAAGGCACAGAGATGCAAAGTTGCTGTCATTGAAGATGGAGCGAGGGGGCCTTGAGACAAGGAATGTGGGCCACTCGCGAACCTGGAAAGGGCAAAGAGATGGATTCTCTCCTAGGGCCTCCAGAAAGAACCCAGCCCTGCCAACACCTTGATTTTAGCCCTGCGAGACTCATGTCAGACTTCTAATGTACAGAATTGTACAATAATAAATTTGAAATGTTCATCTGCTAAGTTTGTGGTAATTTGTTACAGCAGAAATTAGAACCTAATACAACTCGAAGCAGCCCAGACTGGGAGGAGGTCCCAGGAAAGAAAGTGGCCCCAGCGACCTCCTGGAGGTGAGGGTGGAGATTAGGCATGGTATGGGGTAGGGAAGAGCATGAGGCAGAAAGCAAGGATGAAGGGATTCAGCAAAATGACTGGGCCCATTAGAGTCAGTGGCACCATCCAAGAGAAAGTGCAGAGAGCAACTCACCCATATCTATGTGTTCCACAGCAAACTCACAGCGGGAGCCAGAGAAAGTGCTGGGGCAGGAGCAGTGGCTCTGCATCCAGGTGCCACCATTGTCACAAGTGCCTGGGTAGCACAGGAAAACAGGAAGTTCAGGACAGGATTGACCTTGGTCATGGAAATATAGCAAGAGAGGGAGGAGAGGCCACAAGGAGGCAGGAGATCCAACCTGGGGTGGTGGTCAACCTAGACTGTGTGGTCATCTGAGTCGTGGTCGAAGTTGTCCTGGGTGACCTAAGTGTGGAGAGAGTCTTGGTGGTAGCCGCCGGTATCCCTGGAGTGCTGGTGATGGGTGGGATGAGGTGTGTCAGCTTGCTTGAAGTCATCATGGCAGTTGAAAAGCTGCTACTTGGTTTCATGGTCACTGGGAGGCTAGTGGAGCCGGACACACGTGGGGTAGTTACAAAGTTGGTGCTGATCCAGGTGCCACTGGTGGGTCTTTGTGTGCTCGTGAAATCCATGCTAATGGGGATGGTTCCAGTGCTGATAGAACTAGGTGCATCAGTCATGTTGGTGGGGTCAGTTTTGAAAATGGAAGTAGAAGTGTCCGTTTTTGCAGGGAACACAGTTGTCATGGTGGTGGAACTGGGAGAGGTGGCCTTCTCAGTAGTAGAGGTAAAAACTGATAATGGGATGGTGGGCATAGAAGTAACTTCAGGAATTGTACTCACTTCTATACGTGGTGTAGTGGCTGAAATGGGCAAAGTGGCTGTGATCAAGGTGGTAGGAGCTTCAGTGTGCGTGGGAGTGGTGATTTCTGTTGTGGACGTGGTGGGAGGACTAGTGGGAGTTGAAGGGCCGGAAGTTGGGTGTGTAGCGGGGATGGCGGTAATCAGGGTGGACACAGGGCTAGTGTTTGCGGTCGAAGTGGAGACTGGCTCTGTGGTTGGGGCAGGTGAAGGGGAAGATGGGATGATATTTGTGGGGGTGGGTGAGGTGCTGGAAAGAGCGAGTGTGGAGCTGAAGTCGGTGGTGAGGGTCAATGGACCAGTGGTACTCGAGGATGTGGACTCGGTGGTGGCTGGAGTCTCAGTAGAGGCTGGAGTACTTACAGAGGATGGAGGTATAGTTGTGGCCGTCTGCACCATAGCAGAGGTAGGGAGGGATGACGGGAATGCAGATGTGATTCTGCTCCCTGTCGTGGAGGTGGTTGAAGAGCTGACAACTGGAGCGCTTTGGGGTGTTGTTGGCATGGGCGTGGTTACCAGGTGTGTGGTAGCACCCTGGGTAGTTTCTGTGGCTGGAATGGACAAAGTGGCTGTGATCGAGGTGGCAGGAGCTTCAGTGTGCGTGGGAGTGGTGATTTCTGTTGTGGACGTGGTGGGAGGACTAGTGGGAGTTGAAGGGCCAGAAGTTGAGTGTGTAGCGGGGATGGTGGTAATCAGGGTGGACATAGGGCTAGTGTTTGTGGTCGAAGTGAAGACTGGCTCTGTGGTTGGGGCAGGTGAAGGGGAAGATGGGATGATATTTGTGGGGGTGGGTGAGGTGCTGGAAAGAGCGAGTGTGGAACTGAGGTCGGTGGTGAAGGTCAATGGACCAGTGGTACTCGAGGATGTGGACTCGGTGGTGGCTGGAGTCTCAGTAGAGGCTGGAGTACTTACAGAGGATGGAGGTATAGTTGTGGCCGTCTGCACCACAGCAGAGGTAGGGAGGGATGACGGGAATGCAGATGTGATTCTGCTCCCTGTCGTGGAGGTGGTTGAAGAGCTGACAACTGGAGCGCTTTGGGGTGTTGTTGGCATGGGCGTGGTTACCAGGTGTGTGGTAGCACCCTGGGTGGTTTCTGTGGCTGTGATCGAGGTGGCAGGAGCTTCAGTGTGCGTGGGAGTGGTGATTTCTGTTTTGGACGTGGTGGGAGGACTAGTGGGAATTGAAGGGCCAAAAGTTGGGTGTGTAGCGGGGATGGCAGTAATCAAGGTGGACATAGGGCTAGTGTTTGCGGTCGAAGTGGAGACTGGCTCTGTGGTTGGGGCGGGTGAAGGGGAAGAGGAGATGATATTTGTGGGGGTGGGTGAGGTGCTGGAAAGAACGAGTGTGGAGCTGAGGTCGGTGGTGAGGGTCAATGGACCAGTGGTACTCGAGGATGTGGACTCGGTGGTGGCTGGAGTCTCAGTAGAGGCTGGAGTACTTACAGAGGATGGAGGTATAGTTGTGGCCGTCTGCACCATAGCAGAGGTAGGGAGGGATGACGGGAATGCAGATGTGATTCTGCTCCCTGTCGTGGAGGTGGTTGAAGAGCTGACAACTGGAGCGCTTTGGGGTGTTGTTGGCATGGGCGTGGTTACCAGGTGTGTGGTAGCACCCTGGGTAGTTTCTGTGGCTGGAATGGACAAAGTGGCTGTGATCGAGGTGGCAGGAGCTTCAGTGTGCGTGGGAGTGGTGATTTCTGTTGTGGACGTGGTGGGAGGACTAGTGGGAGTTGAAGGGCCAGAAGTTGAGTGTGTAGCGGGGATGGTGGTAATCAGGGTGGACATAGGGCTAGTGTTTGTGGTCGAAGTGAAGACTGGCTCTGTGGTTGGGGCAGGTGAAGGGGAAGATGGGATGATATTTGTGGGGGTGGGTGAGGTGCTGGAAAGAGCGAGTGTGGAACTGAGGTCGGTGGTGAAGGTCAATGGACCAGTGGTACTCGAGGATGTGGACTCGGTGGTGGCTGGAGTCTCAGTAGAGGCTGGAGTACTTACAGAGGATGGAGGTATAGTTGTGGCCGTCTGCACCACAGCAGAGGTAGGGAGGGATGACGGGAATGCAGATGTGATTCTGCTCCCTGTCGTGGAGGTGGTTGAAGAGCTGACAACTGGAGCGCTTTGGGGTGTTGTTGGCATGGGCGTGGTTACCAGGTGTGTGGTAGCACCCTGGGTGGTTTCTGTGGCTGTGATCGAGGTGGCAGGAGCTTCAGTGTGCGTGGGAGTGGTGATTTCTGTTGTGGACGTGGTGGGAGGACTAGTGGGAATTGAAGGGCCAAAAGTTGGGTGTGTAGCGGGGATGGCAGTAATCAAGGTGGACATAGGGCTAGTGTTTGCGGTCGAAGTGGAGACTGGCTCTGTGGTTGGGGCGGGTGAAGGGGAAGAGGAGATGATATTTGTGGGGGTGGGTGAGGTGCTGGAAAGAACGAGTGTGGAGCTGAGGTCGGTGGTGAGGGTCAATGGACCAGTGGTACTCGAGGATGTGGACTCGGTGGTGGCTGGAGTCTCAGTAGAGGCTGGAGTACTTACAGAGGATGGAGGTATAGTTGTGGCCGTCTGCACCATAGCAGAGGTAGGGAGGGATGACGGGAATGCAGATGTGATTCTGCTCCCTGTCGTGGAGGTGGTTGAAGAGCTGACAACTGGAGCGCTTTGGGGTGTTGTTGGCATGGTCGTGGTTACCAGGTGTGTGGTAGAACCCTGGGTGGTTTCTGTGGCTGTGATCGAGGTGGCAGGAGCTTCAGTGTGCGTGGGAGTGGTGATTTCTGTTGTGGACGTGGTGGGAGGACTAGTGGGAGTTGAAGGGCCAGAAGTTGGGTGTGTAGTGGGGATGGTGGTATTCAGGGTGGACATAGAGCTAGCGTTTGCGGTCAAAGTGGAGACTGGCTCTGTGGTTGTTGTGGGGGTGGGTGAGGTGCTGGAAAGAGCGAGTGTGGAGCTGAGGTCGGTGGTGAGGGTCAGTGGACCAGTGGTACTCGAGGATGTCGACCACGCGTTGACTCCTGTCATTTTTCTTCCTGTAGAGAAATTGGTTGAAGACGTGATGTCTGGTGTTCTTTGTGGTGTTATTGATGTGGGTGTTGTTACTATATTTGTGGTACCAGTCTTGGTTATTTTTGTTGTTGAGGTGATGGGCAATACTGTTGTTTTCGAGGTGGCAGGTGTTGAAGTGTCGGTTAGGGTTGTTATTTCTGTTTTGGTCGTAGTCACAGTACTAGTTGGAAATGGAGGGGTGGATGTAGCCTTGGTAGTAGGGATTGTGGTAATCAAAGGTGATAGTGAGGTAGTGTTTGTGGTTGTATTCAGGACTGCTTCTGTGCTCTGGGCAGGTGGAGAAGACTGAGACTTACTGGTGGGTGATGTCAAGGTATTGGTGGTCACTGAAGTAGAAGTAGTGGATGTCGAATAATTGAGTGTATTTGTGGGAGTGTCTGATTTTGTGATTGGGGGAGCAGAAGTAATCTCTGATGTTAGAGACTCTGTACCAACATCACTGGTTGTAATAAATGTGGTTTTCCTGGTTGATGAAGCATGAGGGGTTGTGTTGCTCATCTTTCCTATTTCTGTAGTGGCTACAGTGGTGGACATTGGTCCCTTGGTAGTGGATATTGTGTATGTGTCAGTGCTGGTGGGCACAGGGCTGGATTTAGATGTGGTAAGTGTGGCAGGAGTGATTGCGTTTGTAGGAGTGATTGAAGACATGGTTGGAGAAATTGAAGTAATTGAGGTGGTGAGAGTTTCTTTGGGAGTGTCAGTCACTGGAATAAGTGTCGCATTCGTGGAGCTCATGGTGTTCAGAGGAGTTGTTTTCCGTGTACCTAGTTCAGTGGATGCTTCTGTAGCAACAGATACAACTTGTGTTGTAGGTGTTGTTAATATATCATTTGAAGTAGGTGCTTGAGTGATAGCTGTGGATGTGTGAAAGGTATTGACCATGTCTAGAAATGAAGCGATGTTTGTAATCAAGGTGCTATGGGTGGTGGGTGAGGTGGTGCTGAGTGTTGTTAACAAGGTGTTCCTAGTAGTTAGAGAAGGGGTAGTAGCAGAGGTAGACACGATTGTTGGGGTCGGAGACTGGGTTGCGTGGGTACTTGCAGTGGTTGGGATAGCCCTTTGTGTGGTACCGGTCACAGAGGAGATCGGAGTGTCTAGGGTTGTGTGGGTTGTTGGGACAAAGGAAGAGGGTGGGGTCGTGGTTGTGGGAGATTTCCCCGGAGTGGTGGTACTGGGAGAATTGGTCACGGCTGAGGTGACTCTCTTGGTAGTTGTCACGGGATAAGTACTGGTAATGGTTGTCCGTGGCTTCTCTGTCACAGGCGTGGTGGTGTAAGAGCTGGTGAGGGACACTTGGGTCTGTGTCATGCAGGTGGTGGTGGGGTAAGTGGTGGTGGTTACCAAGTTCGTTGGATTGATGCACTCTGTCGTGCCCATATAGACAATCTTGGTAGGTGGATGGTCTCAACCTTGGAGACAAACTTGGACATGGGGATTGTTGAGGTGTTGGAATTGATTGGCGATTTGAGCAATGTTTCAGAAATGGATTTCAAGTGGGGGGAGGTGGTGATAGTCATAGGTATGTGTTCCCTACTATCAGGAGTGGGAGAAGTTTTGGAGGTACTTAGTGGCCGCCTTGCTGTGCCTTGAGAGTGTGGGGAGTTGCTGAGAGCAGCGTGCAAAAGCGCATTAGAGGTGGATGTGGCCCTGGCCAAAGCTCCTGTATTGGCGGTAGAACAGAGGAATTCATTGGTAGGTGGTTTTGTCGCCATAACACCACATAGGTTACTCACTACCCCATTTTCCAGATACATGTCACAGAGGTAGGAAGTGCCACCAGTTCCTCCCAAATCAGAGGCAGTTTGGGGCTGGGGCCTTTCAAGGTTCTAAAGACCAACATCTGTCTGCCCCCCTGGGCAGCCTCCCCAAGGGGCGTTGGGTTGGGGGCACGCTTAATCCCTTGCCCACCTGTCTAAGTACTGACCTTGCAGCCCTGGGACGGCCGAGCTGAGCACGCAGGTTCAGCAGAAGGTCCTGCCTCCTCCCATCGGTACTCCCATCCCTTCTTCCTCACACACCCCGAAGTCCTTGTCCCTTCCGGTTCTCTGCGCCCCCCCCACCCCCTTTGGCCCATCTCTTCCCGTCTCCCTGTGACCCACTGCTGTCTGGGCTGACTCTCCTCTTTGGAGAGAGAGAGAACCCAGCCAGTCCTGGGCTGAGGGTGGGGACACATCATGGACTTTGGGAGACGAGGGGTCAGAGAGCAGAAAGTTGCAAAGAGAATAACAAAGGCAAAAGCAGAGATTGAAGCTCAGACTTCACTGAGTTTGAGGACAAGGAGAGAGGACCACACACAGGCTGAGGAACAGGACAGAAAAGGAAACTTCCAGAAAGAGATACCTCGGCAGGCAGGCATGAGTCCTGAAGACCTTAAGGTGTAGCAGTGAGTGTTAATAATAAAAATAGCTATATTTTCCATCACCTATTCTATTTCGGCCAAGGAGTTAATTAGTTTACAAATATGAGCCCCTCCCTCTACAGATGTCATCATCCCCATCTTACAGGTGATAAAAGTGAGGGTGAAAGATCTCATAACGCTGAGGGTGACCGGCAGCCACAGCAGTTGCTAGCAGGAAACACCCAGACCTCCTGTCCGCTCGGGGGTAGCTTTCCAACTCAGACTCAGCACGTCTTTGCTCTGAGAGCTGGGGTTTCACTACTCAGCTTAGCTGGGGTGTCAGGGAGATAGGGGAGGGAATTATGAAGGTTCCTGGCCCAGAGCCCTTATAGCCAGGAGGTGGCCCTGGAGGTAAGTGAGAGGGTGGACCAGAGAACCTCTATGTTGGGAAGGTCTAAGATCAGGAGGTCAGGGGTCTAAGGTCAGGGGGTCAGGAGCACACACTGGGGGGCAGAGGGAAGGGAAGTGCAGAGTAATCCCGAGGTTCCAAAGGGGTGGGAGAGAGAGAGAGCAGGACCCCACACCAGGTGGTCTCAGAACCACCCTTTGGGAGCCATCAGGCTCTCCCCCCACAGCCCTGCCAATGACAGCTGTGCCCAGAAACATAGGCTAGGTCGGGGTGGGAGAGTTAGGGGCAGAGCTGGAGGAGGGGGCACCGGGACCAAAGGTGTAGACTCCCCAGAGAGAGGAGGAGGCCCCAGGGGCAGGGCCAGGGACCCTCAGGAGGGCTGAGCAGATGGAAGTAAAGGGAGGGATAGAATCCAGGGTGGAGAAAGCATCAGTGCTGGGGAGCGGAGCAACAAGAGGAAGGGGGCTCAGAAAACTGAATCAAAGTGGGAAGAGCGCTCTTTCAGAAACAGGTTATCCCACCCTTCCGATGCATGCGCGTCTCCTACAAACCTGCTCGATCCCAGGTGGAGAGCAGCCCCGCTGGACCCAGCTTCCCTCTCCTCCCACTGCCTGCAGTTCTCCCTGCACCAAGAGCTCTGAGGGGCCCCTCCTCAGCCTCCCCTTAGATCTCAGAGCCACCGCCCCACACACACACCCCTGTCCTGGAACATCAGGAGGGCCTCCCCAGCCCTCCCCCACCTCGCTCCCTCACCTGTGGCCTCCAGGGAGACCCAGAGCACCCAGAGGAGGCAGCGGACCCTGAGCAGCTGCATGAGGCTGGTGCAGAGGAGGCTGGAAGCAGGGCTGGAGCCGGCACGATGCGCACAGCAGCACCCAGCTGGAAGTTATCTGCCCTGCTGGGCGTGGGGGCTGAGCATAGATAGGTTCACCTTTGCACTTCCCTTTGCCCCGCTCTTCCCCCGCCTCTCCCCGTATCTGGCACTGCTGCAGGAAGAAAGGACTTTCTAGAAGATAAGTCAAGCCCAGGAAGTGTCAGCCGGGAAGACCTCTAACCCCAGCCTGCCTGGCCCACTCACAGCAGTTCCTAGGACATTGCCCTGCCCTTCCCTTCCCTTGCCCCCAGCCAAGAACTAGAAAAACTGGACAGAGAATACACTTGGCCAAGACCTTGGACGCTGGAGTCTGGGGCCTCTCCTTAGTTTCATTCCCAGCTGCAGGGGGCGGGGAGAGATGAAAACTTGCTCTTCTTCACTCCCTCTGCCACTCACTCTTCCCCCTCTCCATCCTGCCCTTAGCATGACTCTGGGGCTATGACCCCACCACCAGTACCAGGGAACAATGCAGAATTCCATCAGAAGTCATTTTAATATCTGAGGACTTGGGCCAGGTCCCCGAAAAGGAAACACACATGGCTAGTGGAAAGAAACAAAATGACTAGTTTGGACCCAGCAGATTACCAAGTATTAGGAACTTTGATTCTATCCAGTGTTGGGAAAAGTGGGAAAATAAACACTCTTACCCAGCTGGTGGGAGTGTAAGGGGGTTGTGCTGGTTTAAAAAGGCAATTTGGGGATTTACCTCGTGGTCCAGCGGTTAAGACTCTGCGCTCCCAATGCAGGGGGCCCAGGTTCAAACCCTGGTCAGGGAACTAGATCCGGAATGCCACAACTAAGAGCCTGCATGCAGTAAACTAAATGGTCTACATCCCACAACTAAAGATCCCACACGCCGCAACGAAGATCCCGTGTGCCACAACTAAGACCTGGCACAGCCAAATAAATAAATTTTTTTTTTAAAGAAAGGCAATTTGGTGGCATCTATGAAAATTTTAAATTCATGCTCAAGGACCCAGTAATTCCACCTTTCCATCTCTGTGTTCAAGAAGCACTTCAAAGAGGCATTCATGAGAGTGTTTTTTTTTTTTTTTTTTTTTTTTAAATGGGAGTAGGGGCACAACATTAACAACTTCATCAGTGACACATTTTTTTTTTATAGATTTATTGATTGATTGATTGATTTTTGGGTGTGTTGGGTCTTCGTTTCTGTGCGAGGGCATTCTCTAGTTGCGGCAAGCGGGGGCCACTCTTCATCGCGGTGCGCAGGCCTCTCACTGTCGTGGCCTCTCCTGTTGCGGAGCACAGGCTCCAGACGCACAGGCTCAGTAGTTGTGGCTCACGGGCCCAGCCGCTCCGCGGCATGTGGGATCTTCCCAGACCAGGGCTCGAACCCGTGTCTCCTGCATTGGCAGGCAGATTCTCAACCACTGCGCCACCAGGGAAGCCCCCATGAGAGCGTTTATTGCCATCCAGTTTGTTGCACTTGCAATAGAAATTGGAAACAACCCAAATTGCCCTCCATAGGAAACTAGAATGACTATGGACGTCACACTATAGGCTACCATGTTCAAATAAAAAATAATGGTACCATCATGGCAAGACTCTTGGAATGTCTTGTTCAGTGAAACCAGTAGAAACAGCTTTCTTAAAACGCACACATATATGTCCCCTATGAATACACAAACACGCACACACATACACATACATACATACATAAGTGCATTCAAACTTTGGAAGGAGGCTCACCTACTCCAATAACTGGGGTAAGTTTAGCTCAGAGAAGCATGAATGAACTAAGGTTGGAAATGATTGTCAGGCAACTTTGGCTGTATCTGTAGTTTTTACTTTTTTACTTTGACAAACATTATCTCCTTGACCAAACTCTAGGCTGGCTCCTCTGAGTCCCCCTCCTCACTAAGCCTCAACCCTGAACTATAAAGACTTGAACAGATATTACCATAGTTTCTAACCTCTCAAGGCCCCATCCCTATGATGACCCCAGCCCTCCTTAAAGTGCTTGCCTAAGAAAACTCAAGGCTGTCAAAAGACCTTACTGTTTGTTCCAGCCAACACCTGAAGACAGGGCTCCTGTCTCCTAGCCTTTATGGAGGATAGGAGCCTAAATTTACAAGTGCCAGGTAGCAAATCGAGATGGGTTTCACGTGGACCGCTCACCTCTTTTTGTAATTTTTCACTTTCCCAACATTGCTGAGCCCTTTCTTGACCTCTTGCCTACACCCTTACTCTCCCTTTAAAATGTCACTTCTGTGCAACTCAAAGTAGAGTTCACTTTATGCTAGACTCTTTTTCCTATTGCAATAGTATATTATGGATTAAAATCTGTCCTTACCACTTTAATGTCTGGCTTTGTTTACCTTTGACAACTTGGAGACTATATGAAGGTAATTAAAAAATAATTTAATTATTGAAAGTAATTAAAAGGTAATTTAAAAATAATTTAGTTTTTGAAAGTAATTAAAAAATAATTTAGAGGAGGATTCTGGGGAGGTTGTGGGCTAGGACACACCAGGAACCCATCTCCCCACCGAGACAACAATTGCCTTAGCAGAATCTGTCTGATGTAACTATTTCAGAATTCTAGAGTCTGTTGAAGAGTTGAAACTTCCAGGGGAAGGCCTGGATGGTAAATTGCAAATTTCAGTTAATTTTGGTCAATTTTAGCTCCTTAGCACAGTAGCAGCTACCCATTCAACACCTCCAGCCACATAGCAGGTAGCTATGCATGTGTTCCAGGAGTTGCTTGCACATAGCTTGTGGTAGGCAAAAAGGACTATGTACTCCAAATATCAGGGATCTATGCTCTAATTCACTGATTGCTGCTTCTGATCACATAAGTGCAGGAAAACAGGTAGATAGCCACTGTTGTTGTACCTCCCCCCCATTCTTGCAAGAACTTCCCCCTCCATCTCAAATGACTTCTGGGTGATTTAAAGGGCCAACACCCCTCCCCCCCCCCTTCATTTTTTGCCTTCTCCCCTTTTGGGATTCAGACATTAAAGACTAGGACATTCAAAAACTACTGCATATACGGGGAAAATTAGAAAGTGGCCATGCATGCCCAGGGGAAGGATTAGAAAAGACCTGAGAAGACCTTAATTTGCACATTATTCTGATCCTTGGCACAGACACAGACCACAGTGATCAAAAAATTAACAAAAACAAAACAAAACAAAACAAAATCCCAGCAAACTCTAGGGAAGGAGGAGAATCTGATTTCCAGAGTTGCCACACTATTAGATTCAAATGTTTATTGTTCAACGAACAAGAAACAAAATGTTAGCAAACCAAATTCAACATTACTTTAAAAGGATCACACACCATGATCAAGTGGGATTTATTCCAGGGATGCAAGAATGGTTCAATATCTGCAAATCAATCAACATGATACACCACATTAACAAAATGAAAGAGAAAAATCATATGATCATCTCATTAGACGCAGGAAAAGCACTTGACAAAACTCAACAACTTAAGAGTTTTTAAAAACCTCTCAATGGGGCTTCCCTGGTGGCGCAGTTGTTAAGAATCCACCTGCCAATGTAGGGGACATGGATTCGAGCCCTGGTCCAGGAAGATCCCACATGCCGCAGAGCAACTAAGCGCGTGCACGACAACTACAGAGCCTGCGCTCTAGAGCCCATGAGCCACAACTACTGAGCCCACGTGCCACAACTACTGAAGCCCGCGTGCCTAGAGTCCGTGCTCCACAACAAGAGAAGCCACCGCCATGAGAAGCCCGTGCACCGCAACGAAGAATAGCCCCCGCTCGACACAACTGAACAAAGCCCGCGTGCAGCAACAAAAACCCAATGTAGCCAAAAAATAAATAAATAAATAAATTTATTAAAAAACCTCTCAATAAAATGGGTATGAAAGGAACATACCTCAACATAATAAAGGCCTTATATTGCAAGCCCAAAGCTAACATCATACTCAATGGTGAAAAACTAAAAGCTACCCCTCTAAAATCAGGAACAAGACAAGGATGCCCACTCTTGCCCCTCGTATTCAACATAGTATTGGAAGGCCTAGGCAAAGCAATTAGGCAAGAAAAAGAAATAAAAGGCATCCAAATTGCAAAGGAAGAAGTAAAACTGTCACTAGTTACAAATGACATGATTTTCTGTATAGAAAACCCTAAAGACTCCACCAAAAAACTACTAGAAAAAAGTAAATGAATACAGTAAAGTGCAAGGAATGAAGTCAATATCCAAAAATCTGTTGCATCTCTATATCCTAACAACAAACTAACAGAAAGAGAAATTAAGGAAACAATCCCATTTATAGTGATAAAAGAAAGCCTAGGAATAGATTTAACCGAGGAAGTGGAAGACCTGCACAATGAAAACTGTAAGACATTGTTGAAAGAAATTGAAGAAGACACAAAGAAATAGAAATAGAAAGACATGTCTTCGTGCCCCGTATAGGTGTCCCCAAGTTCCCTTCAGTTTACCCCAGTGTGCAATATACATATTCTCATTTAAAAAAAAAAAAAAGTGGGGCTTCCCTGGTGGCACAGTGGTTGAGAATCTGCCTGCCAATGCAGGGGACACGGGTTCGAGCCCTGGTCTGGGAAGATCCCACATGCCGCGGAGCAACTAGGCCCGTGAGCCACAATGACTGAGCCTGCGCGTTTGGAGCCTGTGCTCCGCAACAAGAGAGGCCGCGACAGTGAGAGGCCCGCGCACTGCGATGAAGAGTGGCCCCTGCTCGCCACCAACTAGAGAAAGCTCTCGCACAGAAACAAAAACCCAACACAGCCAAAAATAAATAAATAAATTAATAAAAAAAAAAGATATTCTGTGCTCATGGATTAGAATTCACATTGTTAAAAAGTTCATACTACCTAAAGCAATCTACAGATTCAGTGTAATCCCTATCAAAACCCCAACGATGTTTTTCACAAAACAGAACCAAAAGTTCTAAACTTTATAAGGAACTACAAAAGACTCCACCAATCTGTTCTCTGTATCAATGAGCTTTGGTTTTGTTTTAGATTCCACATATAAGTGAGATCATACAGTACTTGTCATTTTCTGTCTGAGTTATTTCACTTAGCATAATGCCCTCGAGGTCCATCCACATTGTTACAAATGTTGGGATTTCCTTCTTTGTATGGCTGAATAATATTAGATTGTGTATATATATACCACGTTTCCTTTTCCATTCATCCATTGATGGACATTCAGTTTCTGTGTCTTGGCTATTGTAAATAATGCTGCAATGAATATGAGGGTGCAGGTATCTTTTCAAGTTAGTGTTTTTTTTCCCTTTGATAAATAACCCAACAATGGAAATGCTAGATCCACTAGATCCATTTACTATGGTAGTTCTACTTTTGATTTTTTGAGGATCCTCCGTACTGTTTTCCATAGTGATTGCACCAATTTACATTCCCACCAAGAGTGCACAGGGGATCCCTCTTCTCCACATCCCCTCCAACACTTGTTGTTTCTTGTCTTTTTGATAACAGCCATTATAACAGGTGTTAAGTGATATCTCACTGTAATTTTGCTTAGCATTTCCCTGATGATAAGTGATGTTGAGCACATTTTCATGTACCTGTTGGCTATCTGTGTGTCTGTAGTATGTTTATGATATAGGAATGTCATGGGTAAAATGTTTTTCAATATATTTTTTGAAACTTCTGTTTCCATGTGAAGTTTGTTCCTTGTGAAGTTATTTCCATTAATTAATATCCCCCTCCCTCACCCCCGCTCATCTCTCCTTCCTTGTTTGTTTCATGTATCCATAGTGATTCCTAGGATAGAATCGAGTGCCTAGCTCACACTATTCAGGAACCTAAGATCATAAAGTGCCATTTCAAGTGGCAGCCAGTTCTGTTCTTAACTTTCATTTTGGCATTTTTATTTTATTACCACCGTTTCTATAAATCCATTATAAGGTTTATGATTTAATGCAAACACTCTAGCCTGAGAACAGAAAGTGGGGGGGGGGAGGGAGTGAGGGAACAAGAATTTGCCAGTTTCTGTGTGCAATATGACTTGATATTATTGCCATCATTTTCTTTCTTATGAGGACTAACACCCTGTTTAATCTAAGTATGGGATTTATCCTCTTAGGAAGAAGGCTCACGTTAAGTTAGAGAAATGAATGCCACCATTTATAGATTTATGAGTTTGAAAAAAAAACTCACAGAAAGCTTGTACAGATATTTCTCACATGGCAGTTGATTTCTGAGGATTGCATATAAGGAAGACCAGGTCAGCTTGAGGATATTTCTGAAGGTTCAACAAAATGATATCAACTCAAGGAAATTGAATCTCACTTTTCCCTGGCATTTATTTCTTCTTTTACTCAGTCTTCTTCCTAAAGTCTGTTATATTAGGAAGTTCTGTTAACACTAGCCTACCCCATACAGTCAGGCCAGGAACAACTATTGCTTTCCTATAAATACAGAGGGTGCTATTGGCCTGCTATTTATAATGCCAACAGAATACTGAACAGTAAACACTCACCTAAAACATGATTGAAGCTTTGGGCCACAGCTAATGGAACTGAAAGAACTATTTGTTGAGTTTCTCAGACCATAAGCTGTTACTCAGTTTTCACTTCTTGTTAGTTATAGTCTTGCTGCTTCCAAGCTCTTGGTCTTTTGGTTTTTTTTGGTTTTTTGGTTTTTTGTCTTTGTTTTCTGGTTGGAAAAGTTGCTTTTGTAAGAGTATGTATTTATAAGTACAAATTTGCTCTTAAGGTTTATTTGTTTTTGTTCGTCTGTTTAAGAAATTAATGCACAAGTCTTCTTTTGGCTTTGGAGAACCTCAGTTCTTGCTGAGTTTGGATTTTTTTTCCATCCTGATATCTAGATCAACTTCCACCTCGAACCATGCTAGTAAATGTTTTTGGCTCCAAACCTTAGGAGTGTTTTAGAAATTAAAACTGGTTTTTCCCTGTTGGTGACCTTAAAGACTATGCTTAGGAGTTTTAATAGTTCTATTCTCTAACTGCAATTTTAAGTAGCTACAGCATGACTTGTCTTGGTGAATTTGTTAAAGTGTGCATTTTATTCAAAAGTAAAATTTAAGACAAAACATATACTAAACACACAGATATCTAGAAAACTTGGCTTGTGGTACACATGATGGATTACTAAATAACTATTATAGGTAGCTTTTGTGTCACACTTTTCATTCCTGGGTATTATTTTTACAATTCAGTTCCATTTTTATGATGTGAATGAATACCATATTTAAAAAATATTACCAGGCGAGTACCATTCTTATACTTTATACTACAGGAAATTTAGTTTAATGGGTTTAAAATGAGTCCATTGTTGATTGGACTATAAAAAGCAAACTACTTCTCCTCAAGTTTACATGGAACGTTCACCAAGATAGACTGCATCCTGGGCAATAAAACACACCTGAACAAATTTAAAATAGAAATCATACAATGTCTGCTCTCAGATGACAAGGGAATTAAACTAGAAATCACTAATAGAAAGATAACGAAAAACATCAGACTATGCGGAGATTAAACAACACACTTCTAAATAACACATGAGACAAAGAAGAAATCTCAAGAGAAACTTTAAAATATTTTGAACTAAATGAAAATGAAAACACAACTTATCAAAATTTGTGGGATGCAGTGAAAGCAGTGCTTAGATGGAAATGTATAGCATTGAATGCATATATTAGAAAAGAAGATGCAAAATTAGTCATCTAAGTTTCCACCTTAGGAAACTAAAAAAAAAGAAGAGCAAATTAAATCTAGAGTCAGCAGAAGAAAAGAACAATAAGAATTAAAGAAGTCAATGAAATTGACAACAGGAAATCAAGAGAGAAAAATCGGGAATTCCCTTGTGGCACAGTGGTTAAGAATCCGCCTGCCAATGCAGGGGACACGGGTTCGATCCCTGGTCCAGGAAGATCCCACATGCTGCGGAGCAACTAAGTTCATGCGCCACAACTACTGAGCCTGCGCTCTAGAGCCCGCGAGCCACAACTACTGAAGACTGCACACCCTAGGGCCCACGCACCACAACTACTGGAGCCGGCATGCTGCAACTACTGAAGCCCTCACACCTAGAGCCCGTGCTCTGCAACAAGAGAAGCCACCACAATGAGAAGCCCACGCACCGCAACTAAGATTAGCCCCTGCTCACCGCAACTAGAGAAAGCCCAGGCACAGCAACGAAGACCCAGTGCAGCCAAGAATATAAAAAATAAATTAAAATTTTAAAAAAGAGAGAGAAAAATCAATGTAACCGAAATCTAGTTCTTTGAAAAGATCAATCAAATCAATAAGACTCTAGCCTGGCTCACTAAGAAAAGAAGAGAAAGGACACAAGCTACTAACATAGAAATGAAAGAAGGGACATCACTACAGATCCCCTGGACATTAAAAAGATTATAAAGGAATACTAAGAACAACTCTATGCCCACAAATTTGATAACCCAGATAAAATGGACCAGTTTTCTTTTTGGTTCGAAAACTAACCCCCGTACACGCAGGGCAAGGAGAGACTGAAGAAAGAGGCAGACCACTCCAGATTGGTAGGTGGCAGTTCTAATGAGCAAGGGAACTTACCAGGCTTGTGTTGGGCTGCTCACAAGATGAGTAGTTTTCTGCACCCACTTGCCAAATCTTAAAAGTTTCTATACAGGCCTTACCTGGGTTCAGTCACTGTCTAGATGGTCTCAACAGCATATTGCTCTCTCAAGCCTGCGTCCTTGAAAATGGCTCCCACTTTGAGAACAGTGGGGAGAGTGTATACTCCAAGCACAGGTCGGGGGGGTGGGTGAGGAGCTTCTGATTGTCCAGGTCCAGATCCCGGGTCAAAACACAAAGAGCCCCATGATCTGAACCACTGATTTACTAAGTCCCCTAGGTTGGGGGGTCGGCTCACTCGGGATGTTCACTTGTGTCTTCATGTGATTTAATAAGATGGCACACGGCAGACTCATTAGCTATGAACACACAATATTCTGTTTGGATAATGGCACAGATGCCTCCTTGTAAGGCAGTAATAATGTTCAAGACCCTTCTCTTTTAGAGGACAACCTTTCTCTTTAGAGATATTTCAACGTTCAGTAAGGACAAGCTTTGTTGGTTGTCACTTAAGCCTTGCTGGGTGAATTTAGTAAGGACTATAATGTCCTCCAGGACAATGGAGGGAACAAAGTCAGCAGCCAAATGATTCTATCTGTAGGAAACAGAACGTGCCCACCTGGTCTTGAGGAGAGGGAGGTTGGCAGCTTTAGGAACTTGACCTGGTTGTACATACCGTACAAGTTGGGTGGGGGAGGCAGCACTGTCAGGTGGGCTGGGGGCCGGATATGCCAGACCAGGACCCCCACCTTCTCCCCTCAGTGGTGCGTGTTCCATTCCAGGTACTGAGAGTTTCAACAGGCCCAGCTTGTAGCAGGACGATGGGATTCCAGTGGAGACTGAGTAGTTGCTCCTCACCCAAGGGTGTGAAGTAATTCACCCATCCTGGTGAGATATCTCATTGCAAATTCCAGTAGATAATGCCTTTCCCAGGCATGATGGGGCTTGGTATTCTCAACAGCAGAGCACATTGATCCACGGTGACAGTCAGGGCAATGTCTGTCTCCCACCACTTTCACCCCTTTACCGTGTTGGGTGTCTTGACAGAGGTCCCCACTCTGGCATGTGGGGCATCGGGCCTTACTGGTTGATCATTTCAATATATAAAATCACTTAAATGTATTAAAAGATTAAATAGTACTTTAGTCCACCCAGCCAAGCTGGTTTTTACCTGTTAGTAATTTAATCTGCTACTTATTGAATATTAATTTCATTATTTTTTACCAACCCTGCTACTTGCAGGTTATAGGGGAGAGGGGTCCTCCATTCAATGTCACGTTCTTTTGTCCAGTCTTGCACGTCCTGACCTTTGAAACGTGACTCCCAATCACTGTCTGTTCAACAAGGGTGTCCATACATGGCACTCAGCTTCTCTAATCCACTAATGGTGGCACCTGGTTTGCAAGGAGACAGGGAAAAGCTTGGGTTAAGCCAGACACAGTGTCCATACAAACCAGGGCAGGTTTAGAGCCCCCACTCGGAGGGAGGAGGCTGATATAATAAATTTGCCAATCCCTCACCGACTGGAATTCTAGTGGGTGGCCCCAGACTCTTTTGGTGGTTGCCTTGGGTGTTGTTTAGAACTCTCAGGATATGCTGTTACTGCATTATCCAAGTCACTGTATTTCAAGGGCAATCCAGCATCCTTGATGATACACCATCCCACCTAGGCACTGAGGTGGCCACTCTTCCTGCTGTGGTACCCAATCTACTGTATCTACTGAAGGGTCAGTTGCTAGGGCTCATATCCAAGCTAGGGCATCAGCTTCCTGATTGCCAGGGGGTGTCAATGCCTTATGAGCTGGGATGTGGGAAACAGTGAGGACTGCCTCAGGCTCTTGCAGGTGAACCAAAATGTCCCTTCACACATCCTGACCCCACAAGTGCCCACTCATGAATCATCCACCCCTTGGCTTCCCCTTGTCCAAGCCACAGGGTTAATCTCTTTAGAACAGCCCAGCACAAAGGGCTAACGACCAGGCCTCATGAATGATCACCAGTCAAACTACTCTTGAGTTCCACCCATTGGCGGCTGCGGTTTAGTCCCTTCCCAGAGCTCCACCTGGAGGAGCAGTGTACACTGCTAGGAGCTGCTGCTCTGTGGGGGTATATGGGGTTTCTGTCCCCTTCCAGAGCTGGGACCAAAATCCTAGGGGCACTCTCCCCTTCCGTTGTCTCTGCCACAGTGTCTGACCCATGCCTTCTGGTGTCACAGACACATCTAACTCAAATGACTGCCCTACTTAGGCGATACCCAGAGCTACTTCACTCGTATTTTGCCTTCTGGAAAGTAGTTTGCTGCTCTGATCCCCAGTCCCATGCGTACCTTTCGTTACCTGGAAGCACACAAGTGGAGGCACTGTGCCAGGTGGGGAATAAAAGTCCTCTTAAAACCCCCAAATCCCTACAAAGCCTTGCATCTCCTTTACATTCTTAGGGGTTGGATAGCCTTGCATCTTACCAAACACAGCTTCTGGGACAACACGCATCTCACTCGACCGAACGACTCCAAAAACCTTACAGCTGTGCTTGGGCCATGAATTTTCTGTGGGTTCACCGCCCAACTCCCTCACAGGTGTTCCAACAAAGCCTGCAGAGTGTCCTGCACCGGAGGCAAGTCTCCACATGTTAATATTAATCATCCATGTAATGGGCCCATTTTACTGGGGTGGGGAAGGAGAACAGGCACAGGTTTGGGGCTACCATCCCATGACATATGTGCAGGTAGCCTCGGGGAGCACTTGAAAGGTCCCCTGTTGCCCCTCCCAGGTGAAGACAAATTGATCTTGTGACTCAGTGGCCAGGGCAGAACTGATAAAGGCATTTGCTAAGTCCAGTACCACGTGTACTGGACTCCTGTACAGTGCGTACTGTTCACATACTCCCAGGACCATGGCCAAGGTGTCTAGGATGGTGGTAATGTGAGGCTCAGCCCCACAGATGGGCAGCACTACCTTGTTCAATTCTCGGTTGTCCAGTATCATCCACGTGAACCATCTGGCTTTTTTACCAGGCATTCTGGGCGGCTGAAAGCACTACGGGCGGGGCGTAAGATACCCACGCAGTGCAGTTTGTGGACACCTTCTCCTATCTCCTTATGCCCCCCCCAGGCAATTCATATGGCATGACAGTTACCACTCTTTGAGGGAAGGGCAAACTTACCAGCTCCCAGTTGCTGTTTCCCCTCGGCACTGGTTTGATTCACACAAGAGCGGAAATCACAGATAGAGGTTGCAGAGTTTGACCTGGTAGGATGCCAAGGCTTATGTTCTCTGTATTAGAGAGGTAAAAACTTCATATTCTCTGGGAGTAGAATACCCAATTTTCAGTGTCAAAAGGACCTTCCTGATCATGACTGTTTGCCCTCCCTAACAGGTGAGGGGGCCAGAAAACGGAGGGTGACCATGCACTAGAGTCCATTGAGCACCAGCATCCGCCAGAGCTGTCACATTTTGTTTATTTCCGGGAGACCAGTGAATAGTGAGCTCAACATGAGGCCTTTGATTGCCTACGAGAGCCCTCACCTGGAGGCAATCTTGACCTGCATCCTATACCCGGGGTGTGGGAGGCACCCACCCCAAAGAGAACTGTATCCCTGATGTCTCTGCTGGAACAGGTAGGGCATCGGGGATGGTAGGGGCAGATGGGGCAGGTCTGAGCTGTTGTTTGGGTTTTAAGGCTTTCTACAGGTTGACCCACCCAGCAATGTGTTGTCAGTCTATCTGTTCAGGTGAGGTTCCCACAGCCATGGAGTCAAACACATTTGCTACCAGGTTTCTTCCCCAACCCTTTACAGCCAATTAGGATAGCCCTTTTGGCTTTCTGAGCTCCCTCTTAGTCTCTGGTCTTTCCCAGGGCCTGTGTCCATTCCTGGGATTTGTCAGTTTCCCCTAGATCAGCAATGGATTACCAAACATCATTGGGGACTTCCCTGGTGGTCCAGTGGTTAAGACTCTGTGCTCCCAATGCAGGGGGCATGGGTTCGATCCCTGGCAGGGGACCTGAGATCCCGCATGCCTCACAGTGTGACCAAAAAAAAAAAAAAATTTTTTTTAATAAATAAATATCTTGTGCCACAACTGGGCTCAGCATTGCTGTCCCATCCCACTGCAGGTGGTGGGGGCGGACGAGAGCATCTTAACTCTCATTCCTGCAGCGAATGTGGCTCAATCCGGGCCTTCAAAGACAGGGGCATAGACCACCTGTCTCATTCCCAACTCCCTAAGAATTTGTTGTACCTCCTCTATAGATTTCCAGGGTCCCATATGCCCAGGAAGGTCCCTGTCATTGGGCAAGCCTCCCCTCAGGAGAGAATAAGCCAATCTATAAGGGAGTGAGGACCTGGACCCTCCCGCCAACCCCAGCACCACGCAGGTGCTGTCGGAGGGTAGAGTGTCTGATGTTGGACATCTTCTCTGCCTCCTGCCCAGTCAAAGAAACCATAGCTGCTCATATCCCACGGCTGCACCAACCGTGCCTGGTAACTTTCCCTGGCCTTTGGCTGGAATTTAGCACCTATATCCATAAGCTCAGCGGGTGTGTATTCTTTCATCATGAACCTTTCCTGGATTGGGGGCTCCTGTCCCTAACCCTGGCTGGGGTTGCCGTGGCTGTGCTTTTGTTTTCCTTTGTATTTGATTGGAGTCATAGTTACACAACTTTGTGAATCTACTAAAAACTACTGAATTGTACACTTTAAAAAGGTGAATTGGGTAGTATATCTCAATAAATAAATGTTTTTAAAAATTAGTAAAGATTGGGTGGGGGTGGGGTGAGAAAAAAACTAGAAAATATTGTTCTCATGAGCCTTTTTGGAAAATAAAAAATACTAGAAGAAAAAAGTCAGCCAAGAGATGAGTGGACAAACTACTAACTCTGATCACTGAATCTCTCTAACTGATGAAGTAAAACTAAAAACAATATGAGGATTATAGTTAAAAGATAATGAATACATTATAAAATCTAACGATGTAAAAATATGTATTGTTAATTGGGAGGGGAAAAGGAAGTTGAAGTATGACTTCCTTACCTTTTACAGCCAGACATTTATACACATCATTTAAAACTGATTAACAAGTAATGAACTTATAAAACTACTGAACAGTACAAAGGTAAATATTAAGAAAGATAAGATAAACAATAAGGTACTACTGCACAGCACAGGGAACTATATTCAATATCTTATAACAGCCTATAATGAAAAAGAATGTGAAAAAGATTATATATATGTATGACTGAATCACTTTGCTATACACCAGAATCTAACACAACATTGTAAATCAACTACACTAAAAAAACTAAAAGATTAAAAAATAAAAAGATAATAAATACAAACAAAGGAAGTGAAGGATGGGAAGGCAGAAGAAGAAAAGTATATTGATCTAATTATTGCTCATAGCAGGGAATTCATTCCTAAAGAAACAGAATTACAGCTTCGGTATGTTACATATTCTATAACAGTAACCATAGTAAAATAATTTAATATTCCAAATTATCAGAAGAAACAAACACAAAAGAAAGCAGAGTCCAAACAATAAAAGTGTTTTTAAGTTATAAAGCATAGGGGGGGGAAATGTGAGAAAAAAAAAAAGTCATATAAATAAAAGAAAATGAATTAAGCTCACCTACTTTGTAAAAAGACTTTAACAATGGCACAAAAAGGAAAACCCAACTCTACTGCATACAAAAGACACATCTCAAAGTGATTCAGAAACTTTTCAAAAATATTTTAATTATATTAGAGTGTAGTTGATTTACAATGTTGTGTTAGTTTCAGGTGTACAGCAAAGTGATTCAATTATAAATACATATACTTATATCATTCTTTTTTAGATTCTTTTCTTGATTCAGAAACTTTTTTTTTTTTTTTTTTTTTAATAAATTTATTTATTTATTTATGGCTGTTTTGGGTCTTCGTTTCTGTGCGAGGGCTTTCTCCAGTTGTGGCGAGCGGGGGCCACTCTTCATCGCGGTGCGCAGGCCTCTCACTATCGCGGCCTCTCGTTGTGGGGCACAGGCTCCAGACGCGCAGGCTCAGTAGTTGTGGCTCACGGGCCCAGTTGCTCCGCGGCATGTGGGATCTTCCCAGACCAGGGCTCGAACCCGTGTTCCCTGCATTAGCAGGCAGATTCTCAACCACTGCGCCACCAGGGAAGCCCGATTCAGAAACTTTTGATGGCCAAAAGTTTCCTAGGCAAATGCAAACAAGAAAGCGAAGGTCATAATATTGTTATTATTTTTGTATTATAATATTATTCTTTTATTCCTTACTTCCTTTCTATAAATTTTTATTATTTTTCTTTGGAATATCTGCCAAGGCATCCAAGGCTCATAATTTTGGCAATCTGTGTGCCAGCAATTAGAGCACAATGTTTTGAAAATAGCAAAGATCCAGTATGTTGATTCACAGACATAGTTGCAATACAAAGGGAAAGAGGAAAAATCCAAGGACTGAAGTACATCCTGGTTTCAATTCTTACATTAAAATTACATTGAGATATAACATTGTACAACTTAATTTTTAACCTTATTTGCCATGCCTTAGAATCTTTTCTAACTAAAAATCAAACAGAAACCCCACAGAAGAATATTGTTTGGTATTGCTCTGGTAACCCATGCAATTTGTGTGCACGCCTATAAACTGTTAATCTGAATCTATAATTTTATATTTCAAGATGCCTCCACCTATCACTCATCTCAGATTAAATGAAACCGAAAATAAACATGGGTTAAAACATGCAAAGCTTCCCCATCCAAACTGAGATCATAGAGTAACTCAAAATATATAAAGTATCAAATCCAAACATTTTAATGTTGTACTGTGTGCATTCCCTAATTGTACTGTATCATTCCTACTATACTTCTCATTTTTGTAGAAAAAGGCAGTAACTATCCATTTTAAAATACAGCAAAAATATTTTTATTCAAAATTTTTTATACTCAGCAGCTCAAAATTTTTTATATTCCACAGAAATAGAGATGGCAAATTCTATGAGGCTTCATATTCAACTAAATTCCAACTCATTAAAATTGGTTTTCTTTTACTTTAAAAAAATTATCATACAGTAAAATTGACTTTTTGGTGTACAATGCAATGAATTTTAACACAGGTCTAGATTCACGCAGCCACCACTACAATCAGAACACAAAACAATTCTCCCAGTCCAGAAACCTCCCTCCGTGCTCTCTTTGCTGTCACAACCTCTTCCCACCCCTAGCTTCTGAAAACTCCTGATCTGTCCACTATCCCTGAGCTTTGTGAGAACGTCACATAAATGGATCTTTTGAGATTGGCTTCTTT
The DNA here is from genome assembly GCF_965194825.1 of Balaenoptera physalus. Lineage (NCBI taxonomy): Eukaryota > Metazoa > Chordata > Mammalia > Artiodactyla > Balaenopteridae > Balaenoptera > Balaenoptera physalus. The sequence goes on from NC_138898.1 coordinate 85,586,339, forward strand.
CTCTCAGCATAATGCCTCTGAGATTCATCCAAGTTATTGGTGTATCAATAGCAGTTCTTTCATTTTTACCTCTGACTTATTCCATGGTATGGATATACCACAGTTTATTTACCCATTCACCGCTGGAGGGCCATTTGGATTGTTTCCAGTGTGTGACATTTCTGTGTGAACTGAAAATTTCACTTTGCTAGTGCAAACACCCAAGAGAGGGCTTGATGGGTCATATGGTGAGTGTATATTTACTTGGTAAGAAGCTGCCAAACTGTTCTCCAGAGCAGCTGCACCATCTCGCACTCCCGACAGCAAAGTACATTTGCTCTCCAGCCCCATCGGCACTTTACCAAGTGTCAGTGCTTTTTTAATTTTAGCCATTCTCATAGGTGTGTAATGGTGTTTCACTGTGGTTTCAATTTGCATTCCCTTAATGACTAGCAGTGATGAACATCTTTTGATATTCTTATTTACCATTTATATATCCTCTTTGGTGAAGTATCTGTTCAAGTCTTATTCACTTTTCAGTTGAGTCGTTTGTTTTCTTACCGTTGAATTTTGAGAGTTCTTTATAAATTCTGAATACAAGTCCCTTTTCAGACATGTGATTTGTAAATATTTTCTCCCATTCTGTAGTTTATTTCATTCTCTTAGCAGTGTCTCTCACAGAGCAAAAGTTTTTAATTTTGACAAAATCCAATGTATCCATTTGTTTCCTTCTATAGACGGTGCTTTGGGTACCACAAAAGACACTTTCTAATGGCAGGGTGTACAATTCACAATGAAGATATGAGAGTTATGAACATCTATGCACCAATTTGCAACGCATCAACATTTTTTGAGCTAAACTTATACAAAATATAAGAAGGAACAGACAGAAGCATGTGAGTAACAGAAAACTAATTCATTTCTCTCAGCCCAGGATAAATCAAATGGACCAAAAAAGAAATGAATGTAGAAAGGGTTTAATAGAATATAAAAAGCCTGAATAACATACTAAGGCAAATCTGATTGATCTATATAATGAATACTGTATCCTGAAAGCAGATCTTTTTTGCAGGTGCCAATGGAACATTCTAATGCAGACTTTACCATGCATTAGACCAAAGAAAGAAAACACATCCCCAAAAGAATTCTACAGTATTTCATCAGTGGTCAGGGAAGAGTCAGAGAGGTGGGGCCTGGGGCTGCACTGGGCTGTGGGTCCTGAGAGCAACTCAGAAAGCGCTAACCTCCTCTGACCATGGGCAACCCATGCCCTCAGGCCCTGGCCAGGCTGAGGAGAGTGGTATCCTGCTGTAGGGAGGGGTCTCTGGGTGTGGGAGTGGAGTGGAGTGGAGTGGAGGTGTGAGGTCCCCAATTGTGAGGAGGAAGCATCCCTGGAAACTGCAGAGACCATCACCTGTCCTTCTCCCCCCAAGTTTATCCTGGTTCCGCTCTTGCCCCTCAAAACGCCAGGGCAAGACCCTCGCACCTCTCACCCAGACCCCATCATCTTCATGGTCCAAGATAGCTGGAAGGTCTGACAGGCAGAATCCCAGGAGGAAGTGAGCAAGGGAGGGAGGGACAGAAGGCAGGAAGGGAGGAGGGGAGAGTGGGAGGCAAGTAGGAAGCTGTCCCTGCAAGCGCAGGGACCCACCCCCATCCCTTTTCATTTCTCAGACTCTAGGAGTTAACTTTCTGGAAGTCACAGAAGAGGTGACTGGCTCTGAAGCACAACCCCATCTCAGGCCAGAGTTCCCATCCAAAATCCAGGGCCTCCACTTACCAGCTGATGAAAGTAAGCAAAAGCTTAACCTCTCTGTGTGTCAGTTTCAGTTTCCTGACTGTTAACGTGTAAGGATTACAGGATGTATCCCTTTGGAATGTTGTGAGCGAGAATGAAATAGGATGATGCTTTGCCACGCGATCAGTCCAGCAGCTGGCAAACAAGCCCCCAGTAAATGCTGATGTGGAAGTAACGCTGAGTCTGGGCTACTCACCAACCCCACTCTGGTGTCCCCATGTTGTAGACATTCACCTTGGGGCTACAGCTGTCCGCAGGACCACTGGCCATGTGGCTAACCTTGCAGTCAGCCCCAGACAGGCCCTGCTGGCCTCTGCACCACTCCTGGATCCGATGCTTGGTGTCCCTGGACCACAGCCAGGTTCGTTCAAGGAACCTCTGCTTTGGGATGGCTCTCATTGGCTGGCTGATACCTGCAGGGCAGCCAGGAGCAGCTGGAAACATTTACAGGAGCTCCCTGGGTGTCATAGATAGTACTTAGTTCAACCTTTCCAGCTGTTCCCAAGAAGTCATCCAAGATGCATTGCTAACATTTAAACCGAATCCATCATCAGGGTTGGCTGAAGCCTGTGTGAAACCAGGATCTGAGCGGGCAACAGGTCAGCGCTCCAGGATCCATCAGGTGGGTGCTGAGTCACACTCCTGGATCCTGAGTTCCTTCAGGGTTCTGACCCAGAGCAGATAAATGATAACACGGGGCTAAATGCACTCACTGTGAATTAAATTACACTTTTCATTTCTTTCGGAACCATTATAGCTTATGGATGGAAATCAACCCCAGGGGTGTCCGGATGTCTATAATTAATCAGTCCGGGTCACAGGGATATGAAACCCCGGCTCCACCCTGTCCTCAGCTAGAAAAGGGGAGAAAATAAAGGATGTTTGATGAACTGCATGGGAAAAACTGTGAACTGGTTAAATATTTAACAGAACTGTGAAAATAAAATTAGACTATCCAGAGACTGGCTTAAAAATGCGTGAAATACTCAAAACTAGCAAAAGAGGAGAAAGGTAAAAACAGGATGGACGGGTGAGTCCAAGGAGGAATCATATGAAATGATGAAACTTGGATCAAGTATGAATGTTAGGCCAACCTTCAGAAGGGGTCACAGGGAGGGGTGGGGAGAGGGGAGGAAAGTCTCCCGCATGGCTCAGGCTCCCAACTCTGCAGGTCAACAACCTGGCTTAACGTGGATTGTGGCAGAGGTCACATCAGGCGCCCTCCAGCCCTAGGTGGGGGCAGTCCTGGAGAACATCCTTGGCCTGAAGCAGCGCCCCTGACTCGCTATGAGCACGGGGGTGATGGGAGGACCCCGGTGGGAGCGCCGCGTCTGGAACCCGTTTGCTGCCCTCACCCTTCCACCCCCAGCGCTCTCACTGGCCTCCGCCTAGTCGGTCCCTCCTCCGGGAGCGCGCAACGGAGACGCTCAGCGCTACCTGCAGCGGCAGCGCCGGGCCGGCCAGGCCCACGCCCAGCGCCCTCCAGCGGATGACCACCTCGCAGCGCCCGAGAACCAGTGCGTGTTCGTGGAGAAGCAGCTGGGGACAGCAGAGGTCCCAAGTCACAGAAATCGCAGGATGGGGACGTTCACGAAAGAAAGGGGGTGGGCGGGATTCCCTGGTGGTCCAGTGCTTAGGACTCCGCGCTTTCACTGCGGTGAGCCCGGGGTTCAATCCCTGGTTGGGGAACTAAGATCCCGCAAGCCGCAGGGTGCGGCCGGTAAAAAAAAAAAAAGGAGCGGGAAAGGGGGGTACCGGGGTGGGGGACATCATCCCTGAATTGAAACATTTTAGAAGTGTGTTTCAGTCGTGCACTGACGAGGCAAAGGAAGCCTTCGTGCGGTTTGGCAAACGTCTGCTACCCCCAGTATCTGCCCCCCCTTCTTTCTTAGTATTAGGACAGCCAAGTTTTAGATGAGTAACCTGTCATCCAGAACAAAAACTACATCTCTGAACTTCCTGTATAGCCAGTTATGACCTCAGGATTAAGTTCTGACCAGTGGGATAGAAACTGAAGTGCTGTGTCTGTGATTCCCAAGAAATGTCCTTAAAGGGAGGAGCGATGCCCTTCTTCAGTCCTTCCTCCTTCCTGCTGGCTGGGAATGTAGATGTGATGGCTGAGGCTCCAGCAACCATATTACACCATGCAGTGGAAGCTACATACTGAAGACAGTTAAGTAACAAAATTCTCTGTAAAGGAACCAGGTCCCCGATATCAAGGGCACCCTGCCAACCCTGCATGGCCTACTTCTGGGTCCCTTTTATCTAAGAGAGAAATACATTTCCATTACATTTCATTCAAGCCATTACTGTGTGGTTTTCTGTCTCACATAGCTGAACTGAATCCTAGCCAATAAACAGAGGAGATGAGAATCCTTTTTGTTGGCAGAGGTGGTCAAGGACTGTAATGGAAGTAGGGGTTCCCTGTGTTAGCAAAGGTGGGAGACAGAGATGCAAGGAAAGTATCAATAGAATTGGCAGCACTGGTGATAGAAGTCAGATTGATTCCTGGATAAACAGACATGGTGAAGGAAGAAATGGATCAAGGACATCTCTGTAGTGGCAGCTGTGTAGGGTGGGGTCACAGAGGACATCGGGGAGGTGAACATGCTGGACTATGTAGGGACAGGTGTCATGGCTAGACAGGTGAGGTCCCTGTGTTGACAAAGGTTGGAGAGAGGCTCAAGGTCAAAAGAGGAACTGTTCCCGGAAGTTCTATCCATTTTAAAGAACCAGCTCAAGTCCTTGTCCATCTCCCTTGGTGGCCAGAGGTGTCCCTGTTAGTTCTTGTAGCCGCTGACTGCCCACAGCACCTCCTGCTGACCCCCACAGCCTGTTGATCCCGAGGAGGTCAGTGTGGCCTGACTGTGAGGGCAACTCGTCCAGCATTTCTCCTCACGCAGTCCTCAGACCACCCTCATGGGGCTGCGCTGACCTGTTAAAAACACAGACTTAAGGGCTCCACTCAATACCAGATGGATCAGCCCCTCTAAGTGGCCCCATGATTCTGACATATACTCAAGTCCAATCCACCTTTTTATATGTCAGGAAACAGAGGCCCAGACAAGGAGTGTGGCCCCTCCAGAGGTCTCCCTGCCAGTCAGCAGGACACTGAGGGAGAAGCCAGTCCAGGGCTTGCTCCAACGCCCTGTGGATCTCCCAACACCTGCACCCTTTATCTTGGCTCTCTCCGGTAGTCAGCTGCTAATTTTAAAACTCTCTGAGATGGGGACACAATCTGCATGATCTCCTCCATGCTCACAATCCTGGGACAAACTGCCGGCTGAGGACACACCGTGTCTCCTCGGCACATCTCCCAGAGCTGTGTGCAGCTGCAGAGCCCTGGCCTCCTTCTGCAGCACCCCCCGAGCAGGCACAGGGCCTGCACGCCCTAGGACTCCACGTAGACTTGCAGATTCTTCTGGCTGGACATTCAACTGACCCCTCCCTGACCCAGGGCCTGCAGAAGCACAGTAGGGGCTCCAAGATCAGAACGCCCTCCTCAGATCCCAACCTAACCCCCTACTGGGCCTGCCTGCCCTTCCACCCATCTCCCTAGTGCAGCCCTGCCCCTGCCCTCCCCACGCCTGGGGAAGGAGGAGAAGGGTATTGACATAACTGGCTGCATGCCCTTTCTGCCCCAGAATCTGAAGCATCTGCAGATGTAACTTCCCCTTCCCTCTCCTACTGGCTGACCTTCCATATTCCACCCCCCAGCCCCACCCCCACCCCCCGCCAAAATAAAGTTCTGACTGGCTTCAGAAGACTCCACAAATCTAGAAAAAAGGTACAGACGAACCGGTTTGCAAGGCATAAATAGAGACACAGATGTAGAGAACAAACGTACAGACACCAAGGGAGGAAAGTGGGGGTGGGGGGATGAACTGAGAGATTGGGATTGACATGTATATGCCAACATGTATAAAACAGATAACTAATAAGAACCTGCTACATAAAAAAACTAAATTAAATTAAATTTTAAAAAAAAGAAAGCTCCACAGCCTGCCTTGCCCTTACCTGCCATGGATTCCCCCACAGGTACTGCCCCACTGATGCCATTTCCAAGCGGGCAGGAGCCAGCGCTCACCTCTCCGAGGTCTCTGCTGGGCCTACTCCTAAAACATGCCCTGTCTTTTCACCTTCTGAGCTATCACTAGTTCATGACAACCCCAGGCTATAAGCTGTCCCTGACCTCGCTTATCTCCGTGGTCCGGGCCTAGGAGTTCATGACTACAGAAGTCAGGTGAGGCGACCGCGTGGCACAGCCCGTTCAGGAGAGTGACAAGGAGGCAAGTCCCCATCACCCCCAAGGCCTTTATGGGCCATCCCAGTTTCCAAGTCTGGAGCGGCTGCCTTCGGCGCCACCTGGCGGCCGCCGCCCGAAAGCGGAGAGCGGACCCAGCGCGGGCCGGTTCCCGCGGGACGGGTGGGTAGGCTCGGGGGAGTCGCCCATCTTAGAGAGCCGAGACCAAGCGGCCCAGGGCCTGGCACGTCTTTGGATTCCCGCGTATCCCGCGATCCTCGCGAGACCCCGAGACCCGGTGCCATCCGGCCCCTAGCGGCGGCAGACGGCCTACTCGGACGCCGCGGGGCGCTCGGCGGCCGAGTGAGCGTGCGCGCATGCGCCCGCCCCACGCATCGCCCCGCACCGCCGCGCGCGCGCACGCATGCACACCCCGACGCTCGCCCGCGCCGGGCGGTCTCCCACGCAGTGAGCGGGCAGCGAGCTCCTGAGCCACCTACCCCGGGAGAGGAAGGGGCTTACGCGCGGCGAGCTAGCGCGGGCACACCAAGACCCATTTTTTTCCACCTCACTTCGCGCGCGGAGACGCCGCCGTGGCCACACCGTCCTCATGGGTGACCCCCTCAGGGCGGGACCTGGGGGGGCCCGTGCGGCCCAGGCCCCTCCGACCAGGCTGCGCGAGCCCAGGCCAGGCCGCTCCCACCGCTCCATTGGCCGCGGCGGCCAATGAGAGCCTGGCCTGGTGATGTCATGCCCCGACCGGACCCTGGTGACGAGAAGTCCGAGGTCACCCGTCAGGGAACCAGCGCAAACCCACCCGCGGGGGTTCCGGAAGTTTCCACTGCGGCGGCGGCCTCACCCCGCAGCCTCGCGCGTGCCACCACGTTGGCCTTCCTTGTCGGGTGTCCCGGAGTCACCTCTCCCTCCCCCCGGGGGCCTCCTCCCTCTTCGGGGGTCCCCTTCGTGTCCCCTCGTGATCTCATGTTCACATCCTCATTCTCACAGGTGTCACCTTTTCTCCACCGGTGCCACCCGGGCCCCTGAGGGGGTCCTCAGCCTCATTTTCACGTGCCGGTCCTCCCATGCCACCCCTGCTCTGTCGTGGCCAGGGATGCTCATTTATTCGGCCCCCAGCCCCGACTTGTCAGTGTGTCCAAGTGTGTCCGTCCGTCTGTGAATGTCGGTCACTGCGTTTGTCTCTGGCTGTCACTGCATGAGACTGTCCGTCAGCGTGTGTCTGTCTCCGCGGGCTTCTGTCCGTCTGTCTGTCCCTGTGGGTGTCTGCTCCGTCGCTGAGGGTCTTTCTGTCGTGTCTGTCACTGCGTGTCTGTCCGTCTGTCGGCGTCTGACTGGAGTGCGTCTGGACCCCGGGGTCTCTGGGTCTGGGCTCCGAGAGAGGGAGAGGGAGAGGAGGTGGCAGCCCGGGGAGGCGGGGAGGGGCGGGGGCGGAGACAGTGGGCGGGGGCGGGCGGGGGCGCCGAGCGGCCCGGAGGGGGTGTGTGCGGGGGGCCGGAGGCGGCGGCTGTCAGAGTCGGCTCAGCCTGCGCTGGGGAACATCGGCCGCCTCCAGCTCCCGGCGCGGCCCGGCCCGGCCGCCTCAGGTGAGTCTCCCGCCCCTCCCGAGACCCTCCTCCGGCCCGCGGCCCACTCCGCGTCCCGGGAGCGGTGCGCTCCCCGAGGGACCCAGGCTCCCAAACAGGACGCCCACCGCGCCCCGGGGCCTGCCCAGCGACGCCCCCCGACGCCCCACACTCACCCTTAACTCTTCCCTCACCGCCGCATACTTAACGATTGCCTGCGCGGGAGACAGCATCCCGCAGGGCCAGCTGCCGCCTCTGCTCTCGAATTCCTGTGGGGACCCCCGAGCACCGCTGCCCCTGCTCGCCCCCAAGTCTGGGGCCACTGGAAGATGCCCCCTGCTTGGTGGCGGAATCCGAGCTGCGCAGGTTGCTGGAGCCCGGCTGGGCCCTCCGGGATCCCGCGACCTCAGCGCCCCTGCGCAGCTCCCAGCCGGAGCCCCCACCCAGACCCAGGCGTCCCCCTCCCGCGGGGACTCCGTCTCTATTTTAGGGGAAGGGGAGGCTTAGCGGAAGCCCCGAGTTATAATTAGCCCCACTCGGGTTTCCTAGTTAATCTCCATCACCACCACCCCAGCTCAGGGCGGTGAGGGCTCGGTGAGGGGTGACCGGCGGGAGAGGGGGGAGTTCCGACCCGGGGAATTTTGATCCCTTGGCTGGAGATGCCGGAACCGCAGCAGCTGCTGCCCCAAAATAGCGCTCCTGCCCCTGCAGCCGGGGATCTCCGGAGCTCCGAGAACGCAGGCGTCCCGGCTCGCCCTTCAGACCCCTCGGCAATGCCCGCGAGCCCCCAGACCCCCGCCCCAAGTTCCCGGCTCCTGGACTCGGGGCGGGGAGCGCCGTCCTTTTCTCGGTCTCTACTGCCTCCCGCTGGCGGCAGCGTGCACCGCAGCATCGGATGGATGGGGGACGCGAGTCTTGTGGGGCCAGGTCTAGCGAGTCTGTTGGCTGAGGCCAGGCGAGGGGGGTGCGCAGTTGACGGGCATCCGCGGGCACCAACGCGCTGTGTCAGACAGTGGATGAGGCGGGGCTGGGTGGGGCAGGGTGTGGAGTAGGCAGGATTTGGGGTACCCCGGGAACTGCGACTCCCACACCCTGAATGCCCGACCCACACCCCCCCAGGGTCCGGCCCTGGCCAACTGTATGAGAGGCTGAGCCTTCACGCCACCTCAAGCTCCCCCGTCGGCGCCTCCCGTCAGTGAGGGCCCCGCCCCTGTCGGGTGGCCTGCGGCCTCCGGTGCTGGTGCCCCGCAGCACTGCTCGCACTGGGCCCAAGGCAGTCCACCCAGCTGGGGGAAGGAAGTGAGGGCGGTGGGTCTCCTGCGGGGCAGGGGAGGGTATTGCTTGGCGGGTCTGTCTCTGTTCCCTGCATTTGTCCGTCTGGGTGTATGTGTGTGTGTGCCTGATCTCTGTCCCCTCTTGCTTCTCCCTGCCTGTGTCCTTGTCTCTGCCTGTCTCCCTCCCTCCCTCCATTTCTCTCCTCCTTTCTGCCAACCTGCCCCACCTCCTCTGCAGCTCAGTGATAACCCCTGGGCAAGAGTGTTACCTAATCATCTCCTCCCTCCTGGCAGCTTTGAGCCTTCACCCTCTGCCTTTCTTTCTCCCAGCAGACGCCTGCCTGCCTTGGCAGCCATGAGGCCCCCGTGGTGTCCCCTGCACACGCCCTCCCTGGCTTCCCCGCTCCTTCTCCTCCTCTTCCTCCTGGGAGGAGGGGCAGAGGCTGAGGGCCTAGAGGACCCAGAGCTGCTGGTGACGGTGCGTGGGGGCCGGCTACGGGGCCTCCGCCTAATGGCCCCTGGGGGCCCTGTCTCTGCTTTTCTGGGCATCCCCTTCGCAGAGCCACCTGTGGGCCCCCGTCGCTTTCTGCCACCAGAGCCCAAGCGGCCCTGGCCAGGGGTGCTGAATGCCACAGCCTTCCAAAGAGTCTGCTACCAATATGTGGACACCTTGTATCCCGGCTTTGAGGGCACCGAGATGTGGAACCCCAACCGTGAGCTGAGCGAGGATTGCCTCTACCTCAATGTGTGGACACCGTACCCCCGGCCTGCGTCCCCCACCCCTGTCCTCGTCTGGATCTACGGGGGTGGCTTCTACAGCGGGGCCTCCTCCCTGGACGTGTATGATGGTCGCTTCCTGGCCCAGGCCGAGGGGACTGTGCTGGTGTCCATGAACTACCGGGTGGGAGCCTTTGGCTTCTTGGCCCTGCCGGGGAGCCGGGAGGCCCCAGGCAATGTGGGTCTACTGGATCAGAGGCTGGCACTGCAGTGGGTGCAGGAGAACGTAGCAGCCTTCGGGGGGGATCCAACGTCAGTGACTCTGTTTGGGGAAAGCGCAGGTGCCGCCTCCGTGGGCATGCACCTGCTGTCCCCACCCAGCCGGGGCCTGTTCCACAGGGCCGTGCTGCAGAGCGGGGCACCCAATGGGCCCTGGGCCACAGTGGGTGTGGGAGAGGCCCGCCGCAGGGCCACGCTGCTGGCCCGCCTCGTGGGCTGTCCCCCTGGTGGGGCTGGTGGCAATGACACAGACCTGGTGGCCTGCCTGCGGACGCGGCCATCTCAGGATCTGGTGGACCACGAGTGGCATGTGCTGCCTCAGGAAAGCGTCTTCCGCTTCTCCTTCGTGCCTGTGGTGGATGGAGACTTCCTCAGTGACACGCCCGAAGCCCTCATCAATGCTGGAGACTTCCATGGCCTGCAGGTGACTAGTGGCTGGAGGGGGTGGAGCTGCTTCCTCTAGGCCTGTTCTTCCACCTGCCCCTCCCCGTGGGGACCCAGGCATGAGGGCTCCTCAAAACCCACTCCCAAAGGCCCAGGCTTCTGGGCCCCATGGCCCGCTCCTCTTCCCTGAGGGCTCAATCCCAGGGTGGTCAGTGGGACAGAGAGGAAAGGAAATGTGGGTATATTTTCTCTTTCTCTCTTTCCCTTCCCCAATCTCGAACTCTCTTCCTCCCTGGTTCTGGGTCTATAACTGTTCATCTCTCTGGCTCTTTGTCCATCTGTTTCTGTCTGCCTGTCTGTCTGTGCTTCCCCTCCCCCCCCATCCCTCCATCCTGTCCCCTCAGGTGCTGGTGGGTGTGGTGAAGGATGAGGGCTCCTATTTTCTGGTTTACGGGGCCCCAGGCTTCAGCAAAAACAACGAGTCTCTCATCAGCCGGGCCCAGTTCCTGGCCGGGGTGCGGGTCGGGGTCCCCCAGGCAAGTGACCTGGCTGCCGAGGCTGTGGTCCTGCATTACACAGACTGGCTGCACCCTGAGGACCCGGCGCGCCTGAGGGAGGCCATGAGTGATGTGGTGGGCGACCACAACGTCGTGTGCCCCGTAGCCCAGCTGGCTGGGCGACTGGCCGCCCAAGGCGCTCGCGTCTATGCCTACATCTTTGAACACCGTGCATCCACGCTCTCCTGGCCCCTCTGGATGGGGGTGCCCCACGGCTATGAGATCGAGTTTATCTTCGGGCTCCCCCTGGAACCCTCGCTAAACTACACTGTCGAGGAGAGAACCTTTGCCCAACGACTGATGAGATACTGGGCCAACTTTGCCCGCACCGGGTCAGCGGGGCTGAGGGGAGGAGAGCCTCCAGGAGCCAGGGAGGCAAGGGTGGGGGGAACAGACAGAGAGGGAGGGAGACAAGCAGAAAGGGCGGGGGGGGGGGGGCGAGTTCACAAAGGAAAGGAGACAAAGGGGGAGAGAGAGAATGACAAAGGAGACCCCGAGAGAAGGGAAGGAGGGAGCAAGGCAAGGTGGCAGATCCTGATGAGACAAGGACAGAGCTGAGGGAGGCAAAGAGAACAGAAGAGACAGACAAGGAGAGACAGACAAAGGAGTTACCAGAGCAGTTAGGAGCGTGGACTGTAGAACTGGATCAATTGGACCAGTGATGATTTTTTTAGCTGTGACACACACGAATGCACACACACGCACACAGTTTACCTGTCTGAAGAAGGGGACCATAAATATCCCATCACATGGGTGTCCGCAGAAGTAAACATGATGTTTGTAGAGATAGGACTGGGCCTGAGTATATAGTAAGGGCTCAATAAATCATAGCAATTTTTTAAATGGGAGAAACAAAGATGGAGCAGAAAAATTGAGGGAAATAAAAAGAGGAACAACAGAAAGAGGGAGGGCAGGAGGAAGGGAAAGACTCCAGAGGACGGAGCATATTGGAAAAGAGAAAGGATGAAGGAGAAGGTGGGAGGGAGGAGACGGGGCTCTCCCTGGAGCCTAAGAGGGAACGGCACGGGTCAGGAAGCAGCCTGCCTCCTCCTACTCTCCATCTCCATTCCCCAGCCCCCAGGGGCTGAGCTTTCCCTTTCCTTCCGCAGGGACCCCAATGACCCCCGGGACCCCAAAGTCCCGCAGTGGCCGCCATACACGGCGGGAGCGCAGCAGTACGTGAGCCTGAACCTGCGGCCGCTAGAGGTGCGGCGGGGGCTCCGCGCCCAGGCCTGCGCCTTCTGGAACCGCTTCCTACCCAAATTGCTCAGCGCCACCGGTACGCAGGGGCCAGCGGGCAGGGGCTGGGAGGAGGCGGGGGAGAAAAGGGGCGCGGAGAGAGAGAGGGAACTGGGAGCCGGCCGGGTGTAACCCCTCTCTTCTCCCCCCAGCCTCGGAGGCCCCCTGCACCTGCTCAGGCCCCGCCCACGGGGAGGCTGCCCCGAGGCCCAGGCCCGGCCTCCCCCTGTCCCTCCTCCTCCTCCTCTTCCTCCTCCTCTCCCGGCTCCTGCGGCTGTGACCACGGCCTCTTCCCTCTCCGGCCTCAGGGGGCCCCTCCTCTAATGAGTGGTCGGACTGTGGGGAAGGGCTCCACTCAGGGATCTCCGACCCAGCGCCCCCTCCCTCCTCAAACCGAGAAACTCAAACTGGACAGGGCTGGGGGCGGGGGTGGGTGGGGAGGGGAATGGGAGGACACCTACGACCCATCTCAGGGATCCACACGCCTTTATTGTTTAAATGGAAATGAAAAAGCCAATTTTCTTTTTTTATAAAATTTTTATTTGGAGCCTGAGCTTGGTGTTGGGGTGGGAGGGAGGCCCTAGGGCTAGATAGCACCCCCCAGTGGGGCTATAACCGCCAACCATTTCTGTCTCTTCTCTTTTCCCCACCAACCCACGGATCCTCCTCCTCTGATCACTTCTGTCCCCCTGTCTTCCGGTCATTTTCTTCCCCTCCCTCCTCCTTCCCGCCATCCTTCTCCGGCCCCGCCTCTACCCTCGTCCTTCCCCTGGTCTTCCGTCTGTCGCATGTTCTCCTGATCCTCTTTCCACCACCCCACGTGGTCTCCTACATTCTCCGTGTGTCCTCCCTGAACTCACGCCCCCCTCCATGTCCGTTCCCGTCCTTCCCCATGTCCTCCCCCCCACCCACTTGCCGGGCACCCTGGCCGCAGACACGCTGGACGAGGCTGAGCGCCAGTGGAAGGCTGAGTTCCACCGCTGGAGCTCCTACATGGTGCACTGGAAGAACCAGTTTGACCATTACAGCAAGCAGGATCGCTGCTCAGACCTGTGACCCAGGAGGGACCCCCTCGTCCCGCTGCCCTGCCCACTCCGCCTGGCCCCTCAGCTGTATATACTATTTATTTAAGGGTTGGGATATAACACAGAGGATCCCTAGACCCTGCCCACCCACCCCCGACTTTCCCCTGGGGCTCCCCGCCCTCTGCATGCCTCGGGCCGAGCCCCCTCCCCCGCGGTGCCTTCGCCCCTCTGGGCTGCCAATAAACTGTTACAGCCACAGGAGTGTGCGCGCTTGGGGAGCTAGGGTCCGGGCAGAATGCCTCAACCACTGGGATTGAGTGAATGGAGGGATGGGTGCCAAAGCCGGCGGGAAGAGCGGATCTGAGAGGTGGGGTGATGGGCGCCCGCGCCACGCCCCCGCCGCGGCGGCGAGTACAATCAGCCGCTGCGGCGAGTACATTCCGCCCCGCGAGGTGGAGCTCACGCCTGCGCATTGAAGGACGGCGGCGCGGACGCGGCGGTGCATTGTGGGAGCCCCGCGCGGCGGCTTGGTGCTGGTTGCTGTGGGGCGTGCCACGCGCTTAAACCTGGGCCCGGAAGAGAGCGACCCCAGGGCCATTACGCCGGTCCTGCCCGCAGTTAGCCCAAGACTCGGGGCCGAGAGGAAGCGCTAGAGCCCAGAGTTTTCCCTGGAGTTCGCTCCGCGCCGCCTGGAGGACGGATCTGCCCGGCCCGGCGACCGCCGCTCCCGCCCACCGCACTGGAACCGCTGAAGGACGTCCACCTGGGCCTGGCCCCGCCCGGCCGCGGCGGCGGCCGCGCTCGCCTGGCCCTCCTCTCGGGCCATTACATTTACTATCATTATGGCTGCGACGGCGTGGACGACCGGGGCTGGGGCTGCGGCTACCGCACTCTGCAAACGCTGTGCTCGTGGCCAGAGGGCCGGCCGGCGGGCGTACCTGAACTGGCTGCAGTGCAGGCGGCCCTGGAGGACATGGGCGACAAGCCCCCCGGGTTCCGGGGCTCTCGGAACTGGATCGGCTGTGTAGAGGCCAGCCTCTGCCTTGACCACTTCGGGGGTCCCCAAGGGCGCCTATGTCACGTGCCCCGTGGAGCAGGGCTTCAGGGGGAACTGGAGAGGCTTTATTCCCACTTCGCAGGGGGCGGGGGACCTGTAATGGTTGGAGGGGATGCGGATGCCCGGTCAAAGGCCTTGCTGGGAGTGTGCCTGGGGCCAGGCACGGAAGCCTACGTCCTGGTATTGGACCCTCACTGCTGGGGTGCCCCGAAAAACCCCAGTGAACTACAGGCTGCTGGGTGGGTGGGCTGGCGAGAGGTGAGCACAGCCTTTGACCCCAACTCCTTCTACAACCTGTGCTTGACCAGCTGTAACTCGGAAAAGCAGCTGCCCACCCTGGACTGAGGCTAAGGACCCAGAACTGAGCCTTCTCTAGCACCATACCCGTTGATCTAACCCATCTCAGAGGCAGAAGCTGCCTGATGTCAGACCCCCAGGAAGTCCCAGCAGAGCCTGGGATCTTTGGTGTCAATAAAGTGGCAAGGCCCAGCCAACCATGGCCCCAGCTAATTTTTGGGAGAATCTGGGGAAATATATTACATATATACATTAAGCCAGGAGTCACCACGCAAGTGCTTTTATTGGCAGTAGGGCTGAACGTACAAAAACTTCTCAGAGCTGGGTGGGACAAGGCAGTCACAAGTACAGATGATTCCAGGAGTGAGGAAACGTGTAGGACTCAAAAGAAATCCACATCATCTGGAGCATCCAGGTCACGGTATTCCACAATGGCCCGTGGGTCTCCACGGACCATCCTGTGAGATAAGAAAGAGGTAAGAGGGAGTGAGATTTGAGGGTCCCTGAAAGGGAATTTGAAGAGGGCCAAGAAAACTTAGACATCTTAGCCCAGTCTCACCTGTTTCGGGGTTTCCCAGGATAACCTCCCTGGCCTCGGAAGGCATCATAGTTCCCTCGGCCAGCACCGTAGGGAGCATGGGGGTATGGAGGCCCTCCTGCGGGGACTGCAGGGCGAACAGCACCAGCTATGAACAAGATCAGTGTTGAGTTGAAAAGCTGTGACCTCAACTACATCCTAGCTAAGTTTTCTTTCTCCCAGCCCCAGTCCAGGTCCTTTCAACTCCCTCTTACACTTACCTCCATAGCCCAAGATGGGGGGCCGGGGCTGACCATAGGGCATCAGGCCCTGGGGAGTCTGGTGTGGGTAGGGGAGTCCTGGGGTCAGACCTGGGGGGAGTACAATACGGACAGGGACATGAATTACTGCGGGGGGGGGGGGGTGGAGGCGGGCAGTGGCGGGAGATGGACAGCTGGCTTTTTAGCAACATGGCCTGAGAGTGGGGTACAAACTTCTCAGGATACGACAAGTTAAAGAGAACCAGGAGGGGCTTCCGTGGTGGTGCAGTGGTTAAGAATCCGCCTGCCAATGCAGGGGACACGGGTTCGAGCCCTGGTCCTGGAAGATCCCACATGCTGCGGAGCAACTAAGCCGGTGCGCCACCAACTACTGAGCCTGCGCTCTATAGAGCTTGCAAGCCACAACTACTGAAGCCCGCGTGCCTAGAGCCCATGCTCCACAACAAAAGAAGCCACCGCAGTGAATGAGAAGCCTGCGCACCGCAACAAAGAGTAGCCCCAGCTCACCACAACTAGAGAAAGCCCGCACACAGCAACGAAGACCCAACGCAGCCAAAAATAAATACATAAATAAAACCAGGAGTCTTTCAACAGTCAAGGGAGAGGGAATGGGGCAGACCCTCATGGATCGTATCTTACTCTGGGCAGGGCCAGGTGGCTGAGCTGGCTTGATCTCAGGCAGAGCTGGTCGCTTGGCATCAGTGAGAAAGTTGTTAAAAAATGCTACCTCCTTCTTCACTTCCTCAATTTTCTCTGCATGCTTGTTGAAGATATGTTTGCGTACAAACTCAGGGCCCTGGGTGAACAGAGGAGGGGGTGAGAACTGAGTCAGCAATGAGGGTTCCCTAGCTCCCCAGACCCAACCTGCAAGGACACTCAACCTCCCCTCCGTCGCGTCCCAATGAGCAGTTCCTCCCCAGGCTCTGAGGAGGCTTCCCGGCTGAACCCTCTCCTCCCACAGTCCTAACACACAAATGTCTAACATCCCAGACCTTGAACTTCTTGCCACTGAGAGGGCACAGCCACTTATCCTTGCCCAGTTCCTGGGTGTTGGAGGTCACAAACTTCTCCACCTCCTGCTCAGGGTCTTTGCGACCCATCTTCTGGGCCTCTTCCTCTGAAAGAGATTCCCGCACGCTCAGCAGCGGCGTCAGCTTCTCCTCGAACGTCTTCTGCCATTCCAGCACTGTGGTTGTGGAACAGACGGAGAGCAGGTTGGAGAAGGGAGCCCGGAGGCGGCCATGAGAGGAGAGGGCGGCAGAGCATTGCTACCAGAGCAGAACTAAGGCCAGAGGCAGCTGGGAGAGAGGGAAACGAGGAGTGGGAAAGCTGGGAGCTCACCTTCTCCATGACTGATGCGATTGGGCGGCATGGGCCCCCGGACATGGACGATGCCACAGCGGTTGGGCATCTCGTCCTCGTTGGGGTACTCGCACGTGTTATAATAATCCAGGGAGTGCACGATGCGCAAATAAAGGAGGAGTTTGTCCAAAACCTAAGAGAAATGAGAAGCTGTGAGTTCCCCATACACTTGCCCCTCTACCGCCCCGAACCAGGCTCTCCCACGCCCCCCACTCTGCACCCACTGGCACCTTGACCAGCTTCTCATCCCGCTCCACGTTGATCTCTGCTGGGTTCCCTTCCTTAGGAGGCTCCTCAGGAGGGGCCCCCCCACTGCTCCCCAGCAGCTCCTCCTCCTCGGCACTCACTTCCTCAATCAGGTAGTCAGTGATATTCTTCAAGATGGGGTTCTGCGAGGGCAGACTCTGGTAGGGTGAGAGAGGTGGAGCAGACAAAACTCCTCAGGGTAGCCTAGGAACCTTCTCATTTGAAAAGGCGATGTGGGGCAGAAAGGAGTTCAGGGCTCAGCTGGGCCGTTACGTTTGCCTCATTATTTGTCTTAATTTGTGTATGTGTTCTGCCCTAGCCGATAAATAATCACTAATACCAATCTGTTTTGTTGGAAGCTGGAGATGCTGCCCAGGAGGAGAGGGGCAAAGATGGGGGTGGGTACAAGGGGGTCAGTGCTACAGATCAGGTAAGGCCAGAGGTGCCCACAGCAGCTGAGGGGGAACCAGCGGCTTTTTAGCAAGTTCCGTGAGGAGTCACTAACCGTTGGCAGAGGCGGCGTCCCAGGCCCAGAGGCCCAGAGCTGGGTCCTGTCGTCCAGCGTGTGGATCAGCTTGGCCGCCAGCTTGATGTCATTGCGCACTATCTGCTTGTGTTGGGTGATGCCGTTGATGTTGCGGACGCGACGGGTCAGGTCTCTGTTCACACCAGGGCTCAGCTCACACTCCCGGAGCTGCAGGGAACAGAAGGCTCACCAACACTTGCCCAAGAAGAGCCACTCAAACACTGGCCCGACCGAGCACGCTAGCGATGAGACTGAGCTCCCTAAGGACAGGGACCAGGGGTGCCTTGTTCACGGGAACAGTCTCAGAGCCAAACCCAGAGACAATTGCATACAATTCACGTGAGCAGACTAAATGGATGAAATAAGGAGCAGATGAAGGAAGCCATCAATGAACAAAGGAATCAGAGACTGTGTGGAGCGTGGGGAGCCCCACCTCCTCTTCCTCAACAGCCCCACTCCCAGGACTCACTCGGATATTCTGCAGGTTCCAACAGATCTCTTTAATGTTAACACTGCGGTCAAAGGTCACCCAGCCACGACGGAAAAACCTAAACAAGAAAATGTCAGCATAATCCTGGGATGGAGGTGATGTTGTCCACCAATCTTCCCCTGCACCTTTTCCCCAAGGTATCCAGGGTCACACCTCCCTCCATTCCTTACCTCCTCTCAGGCTGGGGCTCCGATAATGCCACACGCATAAAGCCGGGATATCTTTTACAAAGCTGGAAAAGCAGAGAAACAGAAGCCCCACTTTGTGATTCAAGGATTCACTTCTTCCTCCAATCCCCATGTCCTCAGAACCCTGGGGAACTGCCTTTTCATCTTTCCTTGGACTAGGAAGAAACAATTAAGGGCTTAAGAATAACAGCACTTGAAAGCAAACCATGCAACCAGGGCCAGCCTCTTTGAAGGGCGTGGGCCCGTGGGAAGGGGGCCTCCCCATCAGAGAAACAGAGATGCAGGTCAGAAGCAGTGCCAGGTTATCTTCTCGCTGTCGCCCCCACACGAAGGAATGGAGCCGGGGCGTCACCCCTGCCCCCAGGACCATTCTTCCCCACTCACAGAAATGATCTCAGCCCGGGAGATGTTGGGCGCAATGTTGCGCATGAAGAGAGAGCAAGTCTTATGCAGCGGTCGGGGTTTACATTCCAGCCCAGGAGCGTCCTTAGGCTTCTCCCTCTCTTCTTCCTTGGGCTTCTCCTTTTCCTTGAGTGCTTCCTCTATGCAGGAAGTGGTGGGAGTTGGTGAAAATTTATTGTCAATTGAGGAGGAGAGGATAGAGAAGCTGTCAAACCTCCCCGCACCAGTCCCTCCCAAAAGGCCACCCTCCCATCAATGTCACCAACCTCCCGCCACACCGTTCAGTGTGAAGAGACTGGACTAGAAGCGAAGAAAATAAAACCTACCAGCCTCGTCCTTCTCCTCCTCGGCCTGGCCACTCTCCGACTCTGACTCCGACTCGGACACGCTGCCTTCGTCAAAGCTGTCATCACCACTATGCTTCCTATTCCGCTTCTTGCTGCTCTGGAAGAGCCACAGCAAGGAGAGACGAGTCAGGTACCAGGACCCAGCCCCGACACCGACCCTGGGCAAGGGAGAGCCTACCTTTTTGGCTTCTTTCTCAGAGTCTTCTTTCTTCTCTTCCTTGTCCCCATCACCCTCGGATTTCTTAGCTTTGTCATCACTAGAACTGTCGTTTTCAGCCTACAGGTAGAGACAAATCACCAGGGATGTTGGTCTCCCCTTCAGCCTTTGTCAGAGGGCCCCACCCACCCTCCACAGCTGAGCCCACAAGTTCGCCTCTCCCCCACCCGAGACACAACCCCCGAAGCAGCTCCATTCTCCTCCCCAGCCCGCACAGGCAGCACCCAGAAGCCCCAGCACTCAGACCTGTTTGCCATCTTCTTTCTTGTCATCCTTCTCATTGGCCTTGCGTTCTCCATCCCCCAGGCCTGGTCCAACCCGGCCTTCCTCTTTCTTGCTGGGCTCCCCAGGCTTTCCTGCCTGTTCCTCCTCCTCCTCCTGCTCCAGGATGCGTAGATCATTCTCTGTACCTCCTTCCATCTTAATCACAGCTACCAACAAAGGGAGCAGAGGTCACCATCCAAGGGCCCTGGCCTCCAGCCTCTGGCTTTCTGTCCATCTATTTCCATTTTCAACCAAGACCTTGGTCACCAGACAATCCCACCCCTCCCAATCCACCCACCTGCATCCAGCATCTTGACAATGGCATCAGCTTTGTCTATGTCCAGCAGAAGATTATCAAACCAGCCGCTCTCCATGAGGGACAGGAATACCCTTAGTCGGTTTTGCAGGGCCCCCCGGGCCTCCTGCCGACGCTTCCCCACCTCATCTGGGTGGTACTTAGACCGAAACCTGGGAAGGAAGTGGGGAGGGAAGAGGCCAAACAGTCACTGGAGGCCAGAGCCAGGACATGGGGAGGGGCCCAGGAAAATCAGGGGAAAGCCCCCATCCTCTCACACCCACAAAAGATCATAAAAGCAGAGACGAGGGGAGAGGGGTGCACTAGAACCACCCAATCCCCCCAAAAGGAACCAGAGGTTATGCTCTGAGAAGATCTAGGGAAGAGCCAGGAGCTAAGAGCTCTGGATTTGGAAAGAGCATGGCTACAGGGGGAGCCAGGGCTGGAGGCAGACTGACTGCCCTGCGTATCTGGGAAACACAAATTTTAAAAAGTGTAGTTTCCCAAAGCTTCCCAGAGGAACGCTAAGGAAATAGTAGGCCCCAAAGAACCTCCCTCTCCTTGCCAACCCCAAACTAGAGTCATTAAAAGGATTGCTCCCACCAGCTCCCTCCATCCCTTGGTGGAAGACAGGGAAACCTGAAATCACCAGAAAGGAAAAGCCAAAAAAGGCAGGATACCTTTCTCCCCCCTTGGGAAGATAAGCAGATGGTGAAGGGACAGGGAAAGACCAAAGGGAGAAACTGAAGTGCCCTTATAACCTCAGGTACTGCCCACAGGGATCGAGAGAGGACAGGGTGGGGGGTTAGGGTAGATCATGAAAAAGGAAACACTTAAATTAGGACCCTGGGCAGGGAGGCAGGAGTGGGGGGGGAGGGACAGAAGAAATTAGGATATGCAAAAAAGAAAGGGGAAAGTGAGAGAAAGTCCCAGAAGTCAAAAACAAAAAGGAAAACTAAAGACCAAACAGACTAGGGGGAGAAAAAAAAAAAAAAACAGTAGAAAGAAGCGTTAGGCAGGAGCAAGAACAAGGACGGAGAAAGAATGAAAGGTTCACGAGAGAGTGAGACAAAGACACAGATTAAGAAGAAAGAGGAGACAGTGACAGAACAGAACCACAAGTTGAGCGTAAGAGGAAAGGAAAGCCGCAGGCGTCACCTCCAGGATCTTTACCTTGGCCGCTTGGTCAAACAGAGCTCAAGATTTAACTAGCCGCGCCCAGGGCCCATGCTGGCTGGTGGGCCACCGGCTGGCTCCTGGCTGGGGCGCCCGGCCCGGATGCCCCACCCCCGCGGGACTCCGCGGCGGTGGCCCTGACTGACTAGCTGCCTGAGCAATCACATTCAGCTAGACCGCTGCATTGTGCACAGCAGTGCCCTGCCTGTCTGCCTGGCCGGGGCAGCGCCGTCAGCCCAGGGGGCTCATGTATGGGCTGGGTATGGTGGGGGTGGAGGTGGGTTTGCTCCGAGCTCCGTCGATGAGCGGGTGTAGTTCCCAGTTCTGGCTCTTTTCAAGGAGGAGGAGCAGAAAGAGGATGAGGAGGAGGAGGAGCAGGAAGGGGGGAAAAGATGGTTGATTAAAATTAAAACATCCACAAAAGGAAAAAAATTAAAACTCTTTTTCTGTCAAACGACACTGAGATCTTTGCTTTTCTTGTCTGGATTCACTCGTTGCTTTTGGGAGGATGCCACAGCCACACAGGGTCCCGGCGATCAGGGATGACAATGACCCAGTATCAGCGAGTGGGAAGCAGTCTGTCTGCTGCCCCAAGGGAACAGGCGGCTCTGGCCAGCTGCCTGGAGGCGTCTCGCTCGCTGAGGACGGTGGGGAAGGGAGATGGGGTGGGGGCCGTGGCGGACGTGGAAGTGAGGAGGAGAACCCATCAGCCAGTGCTGTGACGCTTCCCATCCCCCACCCCCAGGAAGTTCTGGATTGGGGAAAATGGGAAGAGGACAGGGCTGCAGGCTCCACTGGCGGGGCCAGGGGAAACATGCCAGGGAAAAGATAGCAGGAGAGGAGGGGCACTCACCACTCCTCATCTTTATGAGCCAGGAAGAAATCCTGCATCTGCTGCCTCCGGAAATCCAGCTTGTAGTCGTTATAGCGCTTAACTGCTTCTGTCTCATCCACAGAGTCATCCAAAGACAGGAGAAACTCCTTGAAGGTCTTCATCACAGGTGGCGGCACACCCAAGTCGATCTCTGCTATGCTGCCCAGCCTGAGGGGGGGCCCGGTCAGGAAGTCTTGGTTGTGGGGGAAGAGGGTGGGGGGATGGCGGGCCGAGGTAGCCAGCTGCCCCCTTCCTTCGCCCACCAGGGACATGACCCCAGGCGCCAGCTGCGGCCACCCCCACGGGCACGCCAGTGTGCCTGACCCACTTCTCCTGGCTCCAGCCGTGGTCTTCAGCAGCCCCAATCCATCCCCCAGGCCTACCGACTCCCTTCTCCCGAGAAGCCCAGAACCGCAGGTCTTTACCTGGCCTGGATAGGCAGAACATGGTGCTGCATGATGTGGACGTCTGGATGGCCCCAGGGCTGAGGGGGGCCATAAGCTGGGCCCCCACCCCCCCCAGCATAGGGCATCTCATAGCCACTGTGGTACGGGTCAGAGCTGTGCTCATCCCTGAGGGTGGGGGACACAAAAGTCAGACAGAGAAGGCCATCATGTCTCCTGAGCGCAAAGGCAGATGGGACAGAGGGAGGGGCACACCTGCAGTGTGGTCTCTCACCCAAGGGTTTAGAGGAACCAAAAAAGATGGGTTTATGAGAATTTTGAGAAAAGGAAATGACCAAGAAAGTTCTCAGCAGAAGTGAGGGAAGACAGCTGAGGCCCAGGTAGAACTGAGGCTGAGGAGAGAAGACAGGGAAACCGTGGCCATCTCACCAGTCTCGCCTCATGCGCTTCTGCGGGGGGCTGAGCTCGTGTCGGGGAGGAGAGAAGCGCTCTCGCCGATTCCTGTCATAGTCACGATATTCACCCCGACTGCGGCGCTCCCGGCCACGGTCCCACTCTCTGGAGATAAGAACAAGTAGCAGTAAATAAGACACAGTTGGATATCCCAAGATCACACTCTTGGACAGGCCCTTCCCATCGTATCTGAGACACGAGACTAAAAGCCTGAAATTATAAAATTTCCCTCTAAGAGGAAAAAACCTCTTGTCTACTTCCATCACTTCAGCCATTACCCACAAACTGATGGCCTGCCATCTCCTCCAGCCTGGCCTTCTTCCTGAGCTTCACACCAACATCAACAACCCCTCCCAGACGGCCACTGTCACCTCAAAATCAACATGTCAGAATCGAGCCTATTACTTCTATCACTATGGGCCCAAACTTGCTTCCCCCCTCCTGTTTCCCACTCTCAGTTGCACCAACATTATCGCCAGGTATCCAGTTATCAAGTGTCACCCTCACCACTAACTTGTTACTGGCTTGTTAATCCTCTGCCTCAAATCCTATGAAAGCTGTCCTTTTCCATGCCATCCCCACAAGCTCTGCCCTGGTCCATGTGCCCTGGTCCTGGCCATTTCCTTTAAGTGCAGCCTTGGTTTGTCTTCCCTACCTCTGGTCTCTCCCTTTCCTCCACTCCAAGGTCAAAATGATCTTTCTCAAACACAAATCCAATCATGCTAATACTATTCAAAACCTTGGTTCCGGGCTTCCCTGGTGGCGCGGTGGTTAAGAATCCGCCTGCCAATGCAGGGGACAGGGGTTCGAGCCCTGGTCCAGGAAGATCCCACATGCCGCGGAGCAACTAAGCCCATGCGCCACAACTACCGAGCCTGCGTTCTAGAGCCCGTGAGCCACAACTACTGAAGCCCGTGTGCCTAGAGCCTAGAGCCCGTGCTCTGCAACAAGAGAAGCCACCGCAATGAGAAGCCTGCGCCACGCAATGAAGAGTAGCCCCTGCTCGCCGCAACTAGAGAAGCCCACATGTAGCAACAAAGACCCAATGCAGCCAAAAATAAATAAATAAATAAAATAAATTTATTTTTAAAAAAAGCAACAAACCCTCGGTTCCTGGCTGTCATTCCAGGTTCTCTACCAGTTACCAGCCAACCCCATCTCCATCTTAACAAAATAAAAAAGAAAATCCTCCACTATAACCCAGTGGTTTTCAAACTTTTCAGTCTTGGGAACCCCTTACACTCTTAAAAATTACTGCAGATTGAAAGAGCTTTTGCTTATGTGGCTCAGATCTATCAATACTTAACTGTATTCATAATTAGAACATAAAAAAATACCTAATAATTTTGAAGTTATATAATAACATAAACTACACATTTATATATTTTTATAAAAAATGGCTATTTTACAAAAAAATTTTAATGAGAAAAGTTGCATCATTATTTCATTTACAAATCTTTTCAAGGTCTGGCTTAATAGAGGCAGCTGGATTCTCATAGTATATACCTCTCCGTTCAACCTATTATGATACACTGTTTGGTTGAAAAATATGAAGAAGATCTGGCCTCACAGTGATATGTAGTTGGAAAAAGGAACACTTTAATAACCTTTTCAGATAGCTGGGGATATTCTTTGTTTTTGATACTACCCAAAACTTGGCAAGAGATAGCTTCTTAAAGGCTAGCTGCAATGTTGAATCTGAAACTAAATCAATGAACATTTTGTACTCTGCTACATTAAAATTCATTATTCTACCTTGCTCTTTGAAAAGATCTTCACACATCTCATTACACAGTATCAAAATATCATAATCATTAGTATCACTCCCTATCTCACCAGAAAAGTCTTTTAAAGTAATGGGAAGCTGTCAAGCTGACATTGGTAGATACAAGTTTTCCAAAATTTTAGTTTACACTGGAAAGTTCCACTTCCTCACTGGCAACAAAACTGACAATTTTCCTTAAAGTAACAAGTTCTCTTAGCTTTTTTCAAAATGTCTACCAAATACCCAGATATGAATAAGCACTGTTTGATAGCCTTTCATTCAGGTAACAAACCTGAAGGGGGGCGCGGGGGCGGGGGGAGATGAGGACTGTTAGTTCAGCTCACAACTCAATCCCACAAATGCTCCTCCTCAAGATAACCACCATACTATATGCAGAAGTGCTTTATGCATACTTCCTATCATCACGTGTATTACAAACCATATAGTCGGCCTTCCCTGGTGGCGCAGTGGTTAAGAACCCGCCTGCCAATGCAGGGAACACGGGTTCGAGCCCTGGTCCGGGATGATCCCACATGCCACAGAGTAACTAAGCCCGTGTGCCACAACTACTGAGCCTGCGTTCTAGAGCCCTCGAGCCACAACTACTGAGCCCACACACCACAACTACTGAAGCCTGCGCACCTTGAGCCCGTGCTCTGCAACAAGAGAAGCCACCACAATTAGAAGCACACGCACCGCAACAAAGAGTAGCCCCCGCTCTCCGTGACTACAGAAAGCCCACACGCAGCAGCGAAGACCCAATGCAGCCAAAAATAAATTAATTTTTTTTAAAAAAACCATATAGTCAAGAATCCAATTTATAATAAAGTTTAAAATTCTTATTGCTTCATCAATGACATGAAGTCAAACTTTTTTTTTTAACTGTTTGGTGCCACTACCTTGATTTGTGCTAAGGCACCGGCAGTTTTACCCACCACTGCTATAGTACCAAATGTCAATACAGTGAAAACAACAATACTATCTATCTTAATATTACTATAAAAATAGTTGTAAGCTAATAACAAATGCTGGAGAGGGTGTGGAGAAAAGGAGACCCTCCTACACTGCTGGTGGGAATGTAAGTTGGCGCAGCCACTATGGGAAACAGCATGGAGAGTCCTCAGAAAACTAAAAATAGAGTTGCCATATGACAGAGCGATCCCACTCCTGGGCATGTATCCGGACAAAACTGTAATTCAAAAAGATACATGCACTCCTATGTTCATAGCAGCACTATTCACAGTAGCCAAGACATGGAAACCACTTAAATGTCCACCGACAAATGAATGAATAAACAAGATGTGGTAAATATATGCAATGGAATACTACTTAGCGATAAAAAAGAATGAGATAATGCCATTTGTAGCAACATGGATGGACCTAGAGATTATCATACTAAGTCAAGTAAGTCAGACAGAGAAAGACAAATACCATATGATATCACTTATACGTGGAATCTAAACTATGACACAACTGAACTGTTATGAAACAGAAACAGACTCATAGAGAAGAGACTTGTGGTTGCCGGGGGGTGGGGAGGAATGGGGTGGGAGTTTGGCTTAGCAGATGCAAACTATTATCTATAGAATGGATAAACAACAAGGTCCTACTGTACAGCACAGAGAACTATATTCAGTATTCTGTGATACACCATAATGAAAAAGAATTTTTTAAAAATAATAAAAATTAAAAAGAAAATAAAAAATAGTTGTAAGCTTAGGGGCTTCCCTGGTGGCGCAGTGGTTACGAATCCGCCTGCCAATTCAGGGGACACGGGTTTGAGACCTGGTCCGGGAAGATCCCACGTGCTGCAGAGCAACTAAGCCCGTGCTCCACAACTACTGAGCCTGTGCTCCAGAGCCCGCGTGCCACAACTCCTGAAGCCCGGGCACCTAGAGCCCATGCTCTGCAACAAGAGAAGCCACCGCAATGAGAAGCCTGCGCACCGCAACCAAGAGTAGCCCCCGCTTGCCGCAACTAGAGAAAGCCCGCGCACAGCAACAAAGACCCAATGCAGCCAAAAACAAATAAAATAAATTAAAAAAAAAAATAGTTGTAAGCTCAAAGACCTCTTAGGGATTTTGAGAACCACTACTCTAAAAAAACTAGAACATATGCATTTTTCTGTGCACAACATTATGCCCCCAACTCCAAGGTGCACACTCCACCTGTGTCTGAGGAATCCCCACTCATCCTTCCAAGCCTTGCTAGGTGTCCCTTTCCTGTCACTCTCCCCTACACCACCTCCACCACTTGTCCCCTCCCTCAGATCTGTTACCTCAACATTTCACATCTTCATCATGACCTCTCATATATACTCATTTGCAAAATACACCCAAGGCCATTTTGCCCCCCACTCCAAGCCCCAGACTGTAAACTCCTTAAGGGCAATAACTATACCTTAGCCAGCTTCAGAATTAAGAACACCTTTGGCTGTCGTCTGACTTTCTTAGAAGAGACTAAACAAAACAAAGTGCCACATAAAGTCTCCACAGTGAAGAGATATACTGACTGAACGATTTACTGAACTCACTTTTCAAAACAACACTGAATGAATAAATGCTATTGCAATAAGCCACCTCAAACTTTTTTCCTGATAACCTGTTTCCAAATCTAGCCTGCGCCATCAGCTCACCGATTAGATATTTGTGATGTCCCTTAGATAAAAGTCTTCCACAGTTCCTTTAAATATCAGCTGTTTCTCTTTTTTTAATAAATAAATAAATT
Source organism: Balaenoptera physalus (assembly GCF_965194825.1). NCBI lineage: Eukaryota > Metazoa > Chordata > Mammalia > Artiodactyla > Balaenopteridae > Balaenoptera > Balaenoptera physalus. The sequence goes on from NC_138898.1 coordinate 85,613,302, forward strand.
TATTTATTTATTTAATTTTTGGGTCTTTGTGGCTACGCGCAGGCTTTCTTTAGTTGCATTGCGAAGCCTTCTCATTACGGTGGCTTCTCTTGTTGCAGAGCATGGGCTCTAGGTGCTCGGGCTTCAGTAGTTGCAGCACGCGGGCTCAGTAGTTATGGCTCGGGGCCTCTAGAGCGCAGGCTCAGTAGTTGTGGTGCACGGGCTTAGTTACTCCTCGACATGTGGGATCTTCCTGGCCCGGGGTTTGAACCCATGTCCCCTGCATTGGCAGGCGGATTCCCAACCACTGGGTCACCAGGGAAGCCCCTATCAGCTGTTTCTTAACAGAAACACCTCAACTATAATTAACTCAAAAACATCCCAAAAAGCTAATCACTAGCTGAGTCAAACCTAATCAATTAACCCAACCATCACTATTCAAAGAACTCTTTCAGTTTTTAGGCTAGACAATTACAAGAAATTTACATATCCTGCTAGGGAACTGGTCTGACAACCTCTCCAATCAAGTCAATTCTGTAATATTACTTTTTTTGAATCAACATTTTTGGGGTATAATTTACAAACAATAAAACACACACACAAACACCCGTTTTTCATACTCAAACTCTTACCTCTATTGCTTTGATCTGCTGGACATTTCAAAAATCAAGCCACAGCTAGCTCCTTGGCCAAGAGCAAATAGGCTGAACCACATGAAACGGTCAAGTATGAGCGATTTCATATGGTTCGCTCTAATAAAACCTTAAGGGAACTGCAACGAGACTTGAATGCAAGAGAATAAGACAGGCGACGATATTAAGAAAAAGCAGTGTCTTACCGATCATTCCAATCATCCCCTCGACGTCTTTCATCTCTTTCCCGGGAACGGTCATAGTCGCTGCGCTCTCGTCTAAACTTGTCCCTGCGCCTTCGATCATACTCGTCATCACTGTCACCCATGGCGCGGAAAGAAGGGGCCTGGAGCCCGGACAGGGATAATCGGGGTGTTGAACAATGACGACAGGAGCAAAGGATTCTCCCCCACACCTTGGAGCAGGACGCCCGCCTCCCTCCGCAAAGGCCAACCTTCCGCTGTCCCCGCCATCCTAAGCCCTCGGCCACGGCAGCTGTTGGGCTCCGACTCTCCACTCGCCCCCAGAGGCCTCCACGCCCACCTCCCCGCCCACCCGCAGGCCCCTGTCCCAGCTGCCCGCCCCAGCCCGGCTCTCCAGGCCCCTCCCCTCCCCCACCAGGGAGCGGTCGCGGCCATTCGTCTCGCGCTCAGGCCAGCAGATTCTCCCGGTGACCTGGGCCCGCCCCTTGCCTCGGGCGCGCGACGGGGACTGCGAGTGTGAGAGGGAGACACGGGGCCCTCAGCGACGGGGCCGAGTAGACGCGAAGAAAGTGGAACAGCAGAGTATGGACGGTCGGCGCGCGCCGCCCGAGCTGCGCCTGCGTCACCCGCAGAACGGCGCCTCTGCTCACAAACTACAACCCGCGGTGCCTGATCTGGAACCAACTCAAAGAGGGAAAGGCGGGGAGTACAGGGGGCTGATGGGAAGGGGCGGGGACCCGGAAGTCTCGCGCGCTTTCCAGGACGAGAACTGCGGGCGAGAGGAACTACGGGAGCAGAGCGGGACCAAGCGTAGCCTCGGGAGGGCGATAGAACCCTCTGGGCGTCAGGGAAAGGTTCCTCCCGCCGAGGTCGAAGATCGCGCTTTCCCGGATGTGCCCGGGGTCTGAAACAGTTCGCGTCCAGCCGCTTTCTCCCCAACTTTGATCACGGAGCCTCCGGACCTCATCGGGGGTGGTTCCCCCCTCTCTTTGCGCAGGGCACGGGTTTGGGGAGTGCGGGCGCTTAGCGGATACGGCAACCATTTTAAAGCATTTTCTACCATTTTGTGGTCCCATCAGAGAACCAGCCTTTGCTGGTGCCTCAGCACGTGCTACCTGCAAAATCCATTGTTCCTGCTCTTCTTCCAGAAAGGCACCCCATCTTTAAGCAAAAGTGGCAAACCCCAACCAGTACTTTGATGAGATCGTTTATAGGTTTAGGGCCTGACCACCAAGCAGGATCTGGGTTGCCCCAGATTAAATGCACCGCCCCCCGCCTTGTTCAGTGAGTTGAGTGTGAAGACTTGTTTAGAATAGGAAATGCTGCCTCCCTTGCATGTGCTGCAGCCTTGCTCCCAGCGCTGAGAGGAGGGGTGTCTTTACAGAAACCACATTAAAAAGATGCTCAGCACGAGGGATCTTAGTTCCCCGACCAGGGATCAAACCTGTGCCCCCTGCAGTGGAAGCTCAGAGTCCTAACCACTGGACCACCAGGGAAGTTCCAGGAAGTCACTTCTTAGCCGAAAACGCAGGCAGTCACAACAACCGTGCTTGTGTTGTTCTGCTGTGAGAATCAGATGAGACAACAGACTTCGAAGTGTTTTACAAACTCGAGGGATTATTATTTCATGATTGGAGGAAGAGAAGACAGCATTTGGTGACAAAGTTATAAAGGTAGATGTTGGGGAGGGTGGTTGATGGGAAGGGAGAACACAGCAGGTGCTCCTGGGGAGACTCAGCAGTCGGTGGTGACGGTGGCTGAGAGCTCCTGGATGCGCCAGGCACTGCAAGCCTTGCACAAGATGTGCCCATCCAGCGGGTAGCAGCCCTGACACTCACCCTCAGAGGAGAGCAGCAGCCCACACTCCTGTTCGGAAAGAAGCAACAGCTTTCCATCAGGCCCGGACCCCTGAGTTCCTTCTCCCTCGTGCTCAGCACCCCAGACCCCAATAACCCTTTTTCCCTTGGCCAGGCCTCCTACCTCACACTTGTAACAGCCAATGTGAAAACTGCGATCCAGAGCTACGATTCGCACCGTCTCCTCCTGACCTGGCTCAGGCATGATGGCCCCACCACACACTGAGCATCTTGGGGCAAACTTCCTGGGGTGGAAGGGAACCAAGAAGACTGTCAAGCCCCAGGGTTAGAGGGAACTAACAACGGAGCCCAGAGAAGGTGGGATGCAGGAGGGAACGGGAGAGGCCAGAGGTAGGTAGGGTCTTGGATCTTAGGCAAAGAGAGTGATTTTAACGAGAAGGAGGCATGGCCAGGGGCGTGAAACAGGAGCGGCTGGTACCGGGATATGAAGGAGAGATGCGGAAGATGGGAAAGGCCAGGCCAGACATCCTGAGACAAAAGGTGGGGACCCCGCTGACCTGTGGAAGTCCTCAATGCAGTGGATCTGGCTGGTGGCATCCACAGTGAAAGGGATGCCGTCGAGGCCGCGGTGGCACACCACACAGGTGAAGCAGCCAGGGTGGTAGGCCTTCCCCATAGCCCGCAGAATCCGGTCCAGAATGGGCTGGGAGCACGTGGAGCACTTCTCCAGGGTGGCCTGTCGGGAAGGAGGGCGGGAAGGTCGGGGGCTGGGGAGACCCACGGCAGCCCTTACAGGCATCCTGCCAGCCTACCCATCTGTGTCTGTAGCCCCCTGCATGTGATTCAGTGAAGGGTGGCCTTGAACAGATCTGAGTGCAAGCCCCAGCACTGCAGCTTCCTGGACAAATTATTTAACCTCTCTGAGCTTCAGTTTCCTTCAGTAGTAATATCTGCCTCACATACTCTTAAATCTAAAATAAACACCTCGGGACTTCCCTGGTGGTCCAGTGGTTAAGAATCCGCCTTCCAATACAGGGGACGCGGGTTCGATCCCTGGTCGGGGAACTAAGATCCCACATGCCGTGGGGCAACTAAGCCCATGCATCACAACTACTGAGCTCGCGCGCCTCAACTAGAGAGCCCGCGTGCCGCAAACTACAGAGCCCATGCGCCCTGGAGCCCGAGTGCCACAACTGGAGGAGAGAAAACCCGCGCGCCACAATGAAGAGCCCGTGTGCCGCGACGAAAGATCCCATGTGCCACAACTAAGACCCGATGCAGCCAAAAGAATCTTTAATTTAAAATAAAATAAGTGCCTCACACGTATGAGGGAATATCGTCCTTCCTCTCCAGTAGCCAGTGTATTGCTACTTACTTCATTCATCTCCTCTTGTATATCAGTTTTAGTCCCCCCGCTTCAAGCCCTATTCCTCTTTGGGGCTCGGATATCGAGCTCCCATCTTGGACTGGAAACCATCCCCCTAAGCCCCAACCACTCACCACATAGCAGCTCTCACAATATGCCCTCCTCTCCACGGCGTAGAAATGCTGGCCCCGGAGCTGGGCCCGGCACGTAGAACACACAAAGCACCCAACGTGAAAGACGCGGTCCAGGGCCACAACCCCGGCCCCATCCCCGACCACATCTTCTCCGCAGCCACCACACCGGCCTGGGGACGGGGAAGGACAGGGTCAATCTGCACAGGCCGGGAAGCTGGATCCACAGGCCTTCTGACTCTCCAGCCCCACCTCCCCTTTCCCGCCCTGCCCAGGGTCAGCTCACCCACCGAAGTACTCCCCGCTGGGTGGGTGGTTCATGTCGTGCACCAGCTTCTTGGTCAGCCTCTCAAGCTCCTCCTCGGGAGGCTGGCTCAGGGGGACCTGGGAGGTGAGAATCAGGGGCTTGGCCCTACCTCTAGCTCCTGATGCTGTCACTGAGGGTGACCAGGCAATTCTACCCAGAGAGTTCATCGGAGAACATCCCAGCCCAGGGCCAGGGGTGCCCCTCCAGGAGCCAGTGTGCAGATCTAGACCCCTTCCCTCCTTTATTTCCTGACCTGCCCCCACCCCCAGAGGATCCAGAGCTCCAGTGCCCCAGACCTCTGACAACCGGGACGTGAAACCCCACCCACACCCCACCCAGTCAGCGTCCAGTTGTCTTTGAGGACCCCAAATCCCAGTGCCCGGGGGCTTACCTGGGACCCGTACCCGCCTCCTCTTCCTCCTGCAGAGCTGGAGACCCCAGCAGCCTCTTCTTTGCCCCCCGGCCCTGGCTCGCGGTGGCTCCTATAGCCAGCCCCCCAGACTTCACCTCGGCCTGGGAGAGGAAAGTGGGGCCCCGGGAGGGGCCCAGAGGCCTGAGAGGCCCCCCGCCTGGGGGGGCCACAGCCTCTCACTGGTTGTGCCACCTTCACTTGCACAGGGAAGGCAGGGCCGGCGGGGGTGCTGGCCGTAGCATAGGAGGCTGGAGTGGGGCCCCCATAGGGGGATGCTGGGAGCGGCGGGGGAGGAACACCCCCTCCATTCGGCTTCAGGGAGCCTGAGCCTGAGCGGTAGGCAGGGGGCTGAGGGGGCTCGTAAGCCTGGGGAGAAACGCAGACCAGAAGGAGTGAGCTGGGCCCATTCTAGGACACACATCCGTAGAACCCCCTACCCCATGTGGCACCCAGGCAAGCACTGGTTTTGACAAGGGGCCTCCCTCGAGTGGTTGACAACCTAGTGAGTCTTGGTGACCCAGCTTCCTCCACGCTGGTGTGGGCATCACTCACACAGAGGGGGCGGGCGGGTGAGAATTCAGAGTAGGGGCCAGGCTTGGGGGGGGGAGGGGCAGGGGACAAGGACCGGAAGGGACAGGGGCAGGACAGGGGAGTCACCTGCCGGTCAGGCCGCCTTGGGGCGTGACCTCGACCCCCGTCCAACTCAGCCAGCATGCTGGTCAGGGAATCTATCTCAGCATCCAGACTTCCTGGGCGCAAGCCCCCCCTGTCTGCGGGGAGCCCCTGGGGATGGAGCAAAAGCAGGGAGAAAGCAAATCACACGGTCTCCTCTCCTGCCCTAAGCCCCCCCACCCCCCAATCCCCGTGCTCACCTGCGAGCGCTGGGGTGCTCCATGGCACCCCACCCAGGCCAGCCCCCGATCCTCCGGTCCCCCAGGGGCCTGGTAACACTGCTCAGATGGGAGGGGGCAAAAATTGACCCTGGGGTGGGGCTGGAGTGCTGGGTTGAGGGAAGAGAGAGCGAAGGTGGGGTTGGGGAAGGAGAGGGTGACACTTGTGGACGCCGCCGTCTTGGGTCCCTCTTCTCCCCTCCCCCACGCCCCCACCCCCGCACCTGGGGTCCGCGGATGGGGCAGGAGGCAGGGAGGGCCGCGAGGGGGCAGGGGCGGCGGGGTCCAGCCGGGCTTGGGAAGGGGCGGCAGTGGCGGGCTCAGCGGGAGGCAGGAGCCACAGGACAGAGGTGAGCGCTGGTGGCCCGGTGGCCTCCTCGGCCGCACTGGGCTGCCTTACCTGCTCCGTGGGCCGCCGGCGGCCCCGAGGCGCCTCGGGGGAGCCCTCTCCCCTGAGGGGCTCTGGCAGGCTCCGGCTGCTTCGGGGGGAGCCAGGTGGGCCCGGACATGGCCTGGAAAGGGGTACTCCAGACAGCGGTCAGGGCCCCACGGAGCCCCGGGCCTCTGACTTTGATCCCTTCTTCTGTCCCACACCTCGCTTGGGACTCCAGGAAAGAAACTTTTTCTGGCTTTTTTTTTCCCCTTCCTCCCTAATTTTGGGGACGGCCACGCCCCCGGTGACGTCACCGCATTCCTGGGGGAGGGTCACGTGGCCCCCTAGGCCCTAAACTGCCGTCCCTCCCCGAGTCGGGCCCCCTCCTGCGAGCAGGGAGGGCTTTCCTCGGGAGCCTGAGTCTGGGGGCTGCGGGCAGCCTCCATCTCCCACAGGCCCGGAGCCCCGGGTCCCGCATGTGGCCCCCTCGCCCCTGGGACGCTCCAGCGCCCCTCTTTCCCCATCCCCCATACAGATTTCTCCCTCTTTCCGTCCCAGCTACCCGCCCCCCTCCAGAAACGCCCGGCCAATGCGTAGTGTTTTGATCTTTTATTCACGTTCGGCAGTTAGAAAAATAAAACAGAACAAAAACATCAAAACCCCAGTGGTCGGGGAGTCTGCTGGGCGAGGTGGGGAGACTGAGGTAGCCTAGAGTCACAAGCGGAGACCCAGCCCCCGTCAAGGCACGGGTGAAGGGAGGGAGGCCAGCGGGGGGAGGGGGCCCTCCCCCGTGGTGGCGGAGACAGCTGCCCTGCGTTAGTGCACCGGGGCCCCTCTCCCAGAGACCGAGAGATGCCAGAGACCAGGATCCCCTAATACCTCCACCAGGGTCCGAGTCCCATGTGCCAGGCGGGTGGAAGGCGGCCCTTCCCCTCCTCACCCCGTAATCAAGGTGGGCCACCCGATTACAATTACCTGGACACTCTCTACTTGGAATGGGCATCAGAGATCAGTGCAAGTGACAGGGGTGACGCCGTGAATGAGCAGCGTGGGGCCCAGATCGCGGCTCAGAATTTCCAGCAGCGCCAGGTAGCGAGGATAGCGAGCAGGGTCAGCAGGTGGCCGAGGCAGGTACAGGAAGGTCAGGGCGGTGGCGGGCCCCTCCTCGCCATCCCCACCCTCAGGGCCACCAGGCCCCCCTCCTCCGCCGCGCCCCTGCTGGGCCCGAACCAGGGCGTTGGCACTGCATGCCAGGGCCTCTGCCTCGGCGTCTCCCCGCCTGCCGTTCACGAAGTCCCCTTCCTCCTCCTCCTCAGGCTCCTGGGACGACGCAGCCCCCTCGCCCCACACCACCTCCTGCACCTGGGCCCGGATCCTCAGCTGGCTCAGCAGTGCCCGGAGCCGCCCCTCGGCTGCCCCTGGCGCCTCGCGAGGCCCCAGGCACAAGAAGATCCGCAGGCGGGCACTGTGCCAAGCAGGCACCATGCCCAAGATGGTTGCCATCTGCAGCAGGAAGAGGCCGCAGACATCCACGTAGCCGGGCCCGCCCCGGGGCCGCAGCAAGTTGAGGGGCCACACGTCCACGTGATGCAGCTGAGAGGTGCCCCCAGATCCCCGGCTTAGCCGCTCGGGGGGCAGGGCTCCACAGGCCCGGGCCAGAACCACGTTCTTGTTCATCTTCAGGGCGTCTGCCACTGTGGCCACGTAGTCCTGGGGACTGAGAGCCCGAGGGCTTCCCGGAGCCCGGGGTGGAGGGAACAGGGTGCTCAGGGCCGGGGACCCGCCCTCCTGGGTGCCATCCGCAGGCTCAGAGAAAGCTGGGTCCGTCAGGAAGTGGTCCTGGGGTGCAGCATCGTCGTAGAAACCCAGGACCAGCGTGTTGGGCTTCATGCCACCTGGGGTAGGCAGGAAGGAACCCACAGGAATCAGACTCAGGCTGAGTTCACACTATGCTAATAGGTGCCCACTCCCACCCGCTGACAGCAAGGTGTGTCAGCCATCAGGTATGACATGTGCATTGTGCTTGGCCTCTTAAGGCAACATTATGCACATTTGCATAATGACTTTTAGTTTTCCCAAACACTTTCACATGCATTTATTTGATTTATCTCCATGACTAATCGCCCCCATTTAAATAGGCAAAGTTCGCCTTAGGATTCTTGTAACTAAGAAGCACTTCCGTTCCGGGGCAGTAGGATGTATTCACTCTGGGCTTCAACACCTTTTTCATGATAGGAGATACAAGTCTGACTCCACTGGCAGATGGGACCCCCTGATTAGTCAAGCGCATGGCCTCAATCCCCAGGGAAACAGCGCTCAGACCCTGCTAGGGGAGGATGAGAACTCAGGGCTGGGGCTGCACAATCTGTTTCTGTGACTGCAAAGCCCTAACGACAGCGTGTCCAAAGCACTGTCCCCTGTGAGCCACCGTCTGCACGCTGACTGGAGCCCCCATCCTGTTGAAAGCACTCTGTGTTTTAACTCATCTGATCCTTGAAGCAACAGTATGAGGTAGGAACTATTACTCACCCCCTTTTACAGATAAGGAACCTGAGACCCAGAGAGCTGAAGTCACTTGCCCAAAGGCTCATGGCTGATTGACACTGGGGCCAGCAAGTGAACACGATGTACCCAGCACCAGAGCCCATTCTCTGAGCCACTAAGCCGGTGGTGCACCAGCCACAAAGCCCCCAGTCCCTGCTGACAGCTCCTGGGTTTTAGTATCTGAACAACGAATATGGAATCAGATAATTTCCACTGTACCAGGGCTGAGTTTACAGGAAGACTCAGACCTCCTCTAAGACCCCTTCTCACGGGACAAAAGGTGTACTCAAAATCTGCCAGTAAATCAAATTCTCCATGCTGGGGGACTGACCGCTTAAAGGAAACCTTTTCCTTTTCGTTTGAATCATTTTCTGCAGGATGAATTGCGTGAAAGGAGTGGTCTCTTGGTCCAGAGACCAAGGGTCTCTCCCCAACAAAAGGTGGGGCTGAGGAGAGACAAGCCCTCAGATGCTCCAGGTTCTAGCTAACAATGCTTGGTAACACCCCTAAAACACCTTGGCAGGTGGGAACTCCAGTTGATCTTGCAAATTAAACTAGTCACACCCCCTCCTGAGCATTTTCCAGGGTTCTGATTGACACCGACCAGGGCAATGTCCAACACTTGAACTTTTGCCAGATTGTAAGTGAACCAGGAAGCATGCGCTCAGAGAGGGCACAGACGCCAGTCCCGGGGTTGAGAAAGATGGAGGCGCTGAGCGGGAATTTGGAGGAAGTTGGGGAGCTGGGCTGGAGGCCTTGGCACGAAGATGCAGTCACGGAGCTCGGACTGTTCCACTCCATGCGACAGCATCAGACCCACACACCCCTGGCATCCTTTGTAGTCTCTGGGGGCCACGTTAACCACCCCGTACTTCTCTGCTCCTCTCAAGGCCCAACTGAGATACCATCTCATCACAAAACCTTTGCCGGCCACATCGGTGACAGTGGTCTTCCTCTCTCTGAACTCTGGTGGTTAGAAAGCATCTACCCTAGATTTGATGGGGCAGCCCCACCTCAAATACTCCTCCCACTGCCCCCTGAAAGACAACATGTTCTTCAGAGCCTGTGCCCCAAGCATGGGTCAGAAAGAAAACAGACAAACGGTGTTGTTCCATCTCTAGTCCTTAAGGCGTCACCTCGGAGACCTTATCACACACTGTCTTTTATCTTTGAGAACCAAGTCCTGTCTGCACTAGACTGTGGGTTCCTTTTGGAGTTTGCAATCTGTGGTTGACTCTCTGGGGGAGGGGAGCAGAGATTGAGAGGGGCCACGGAGTGGGGGGCCGAGGGCACCCGGAGAGGAGCAGCTCACCAAGACCTGAGATCCGCAGCAGGTGCTGAGCCCCCTGGCGCACGGAGGGCGAGAGGGTGAGGTCCACGAAGGCCTTCACTTGGGCCCGGTCCACCAGGCTCAGCCACGCCCCGTACTGCGGCTGCACGGGGTCCGAGGGCAGGGAGTCTGCGGAGGAGGCAGGCAGCCCATGTGGGCCAGATTCACGTACTTTCTCCTAGAGTCCAAGTCCACGTGGGCAGAAAAGAAAGGTCTGGGCAGGGGTATGGCTGGTAGGGAGGGTCATCTGGGAAGAAGCACGAGGCCTCTGGGGCACAAAGAACACAAAGAGCTTCTGGGAACGGGAGGGAGGGAGAGGTCGGGGCGGAGGGGTGAGCGGAGGCACTGACCGAGGTCTCCCAGGGTGACATGGCCCAGCACATAGAGGCCCCCTTTCTTGAGCTGGTTGGCCAACCGCAGCAGAGGCAGCGCGCCCCGGGGGTTCCCCACCAGCAGCAGCAGCTGCGGCCGCCAGAACTTCACGTGGTCCTTCCGGACGTCCAGCCGGAGCAGGTACTTCCGCACCTGGGGACCAGGTGAGGTGACAGGAGGAAGGGCTCCGGGGCGCGGCCCCCATTCACCACCTGGGCCGGAACCAGCGCACGCAGCCGGGGGAAGAGGAGGCCTCCTCCGGGCGTGGGCGTTCCCGTCCCCACCCCCTCCCCTCCCCCTCCCCTCCCCCTCCCCTCCCCCCAAGCTCCCCCCACCTGATGGAAAAGCAGGGCCTGGCTGACGTAACCCCAGCTGCTGGGGCCTCCTCGAGCCGTGAGCAGGGCAGAAAGCAGGCCCATGAGAAGCAGGGAGCCGCCAGCGGCCCCGGGGCTGATGAGGAACATCATGAGCAGGCAGGAGGCCACCCCCAGCAAGCAGGTGTGCCAGGAGAAGAGGCTGAAGGTGGGGCTGGGGGCCGACAGAGAAGGAAGGACGCTCAGGGCTGCCCCGACAGCGATCCACTCCACTCCATCCGCAGCCTCTTCCCGCTTGGTCCCAGGCCTTCCCATTCCTCCCTCCCTTTCTCTGAGGACACAGGCATCTCCTTCGCTCACCGGAAGTTGGGGGCCGAGGCCCACTCGAGGCTCAGGCAGGACAGGTCCACGGCAGCATAGGCCACCAAGTAGAAGACAGTGACCACAGCGGCCAGCGTGTTCAGCTTCCCAGCCAGGAGCACCAGCTGGACAAGGACCAAGAGGCTGGGCGTTCATCCACGCGCCCCGCTCCCCGTCCAACGCCAACACATCCTGCCTTTTCAGGCACGTCTCCCAGTGCGCGTCTGACCCTTCCTGGTCCCGCGAGTGTAACCAGGGGGGGCTTGCGGTGAGGGTGAGGGCAGCTTGAAGAGGAAAGCTTACCTGCACTAGGCCCCAAGAATAGAGCACGGCTCCCCAGGGGTTCCCCCCTTGGGATACAACCTTAGCCGGCGCCAGGATCACTCCTGTGCAAACGGAAATGCAGCAGACATATCAGCCTGGGCCAAGGGGGGGACCGAGACAGACACGGGAGGGTGCGCTCAGAGCCGGGCACGAGGCAGGGGACAGCGCACCAAAGAGGTTGTCCTGGGCCAGGGCGTGGAGGATGCGGGAGGCGCCGATGAGGGAGCTCATGGAGGCTGAGAGCGATGTGGCATAGATACCGGTCAGCACCAGCGGGGACCACAGGCTGATGGCTTGGAAGAACCCGTAGTCCTCCTGCAGCAGGATCCTACAGGAAGGAAAGGAGGAGGGTGCAGATAATAAACGTGCATCCATCCCAGGGGCCTGGTGAGAACAGTTCTCCCAACACTGGCTGAGGTTAAGCGCTGGGTATTCTGAACTGACCCCAGCCCTGATCTCAAGGACCGTATTGATAGATCAAGTGTGCCCAGGGGTTAGACTTGGCATTCACTGGTTGTCGTTGGGCTGCTTTGGATTTAATCACAGGGTGGACATTCCCAACAGTACGTGCACAAGAAGCCAAATATTTATGGAAATACAAATTGACTAGAAAGCTGTTCCCCACCCCACCCCCAAACCAAGTACTTACAATAGTACCAGGCACAAAGCAAATGCTGGCTTCGGGTTGGCTGTTACCATGTAGCCAGCCCTCCGCATCCGGGGCAGCAGCTCTAACTCTCTCCCAGTGGGAGGAACAGTCCCCATCTTCTCCACACCCCCCAACAACTTGGGTATCTGCCCCCCACCCCCCGCCCCGGCCCGTGCTTCCCTTGGTGATCCAGGTGTGACAACACCTCCACTCCACCCCCTCAAGGACCAGGCTCACCCCCTCCCCCAGGCACCTGTCACAGGTGAAGCTGGAGAGGAAGAAAAGCAGGATGTAGATGAAGAAAGTATAGGCAACAGCAACAATCGTGCCCAGAGGAATGGCCCGGCTGGGATCTTTCAGCTCCCCTGGAGGGCAGGGAGCAGAGGGAGGGAGGTCAACCCCCCACCGTGCCCTGTGTCCCTGAACCCTCCGTGCCCTGTAGGGGCACAAGGCGGCAAGGCAGCCCCCCTCCCCCCAGGACTCTCACCTGACATGTTGGCCCCGGCCATGATGCCTGTGCAACCGTTAAAAAGGACGGCAAAGACGCTAGCAAAGGTCATCGTGGCCCCCGTGGTGTAGTCCTTGGCGTAGCCAGCTGAGGAGACGGGAATCGTTCCCAGGGAGGAGAGGGGATCAGCATCCTTCCTAGGGATCCGGGCGTTTTGGCCCTGCTACCCCCTCCTCACGTGCTAAACCTCCCCCCCACTGCCTCCCCACCACCCTCACCAACTCACCAAGACCCCAGCCCGGACCCGTCTCTGGCTCTGGCTCAGCTGACCTCATCACCACCTTCTCCCCATGCTCTTCCGTTCCTCCCTCCAGGCCTTCATCCACGCTCTTTCCTAAGACGCCTTCCCTCCACCTCCTATCTGAATTTCCCAACCCCGCTCACGCCACCTCTAGCTCCACCAGCTCGCACCCTCCCCGGCCCATACCCAGGTCTCCCTCCTCTGGACTCCTCTGTGCTTCTTGTCTACTTCAATCACACTCGGTCCTATTATGCAATTTGTTTCCTGAATATACATCTTATCTCTCCAACTAAACAAGTTCCTCTAAGGTAGGGACTGTCTTGTGGTCACTCTCGTGCCCAGCTGGGTCAAACAGACAGCAGCCAATACACGCCCAACAGATCTTAATCAACCTGTACTGCTCCAGGTCCAGACCACCCGCCCCTGATTTTCTCTGACATCTCTTCTCATCCAGGGTTTCCAAGCCCCCCACACACACACGCCCGTCCCTCGCCCTGAGAACCCCAGGGCTCCTGCATCCAGCTCACCGCCCAGATTGGCCTTCAGGGTGCTGCTGTTGAAGCCGGTGAAGTGGCCAAACTGGGGCGGCAGGGAGGAGCCGTTGGGGCCAGGTCTAGGGGTCAAGGGGATGTCCCTGGGCCTCACAGCCACAAAGCTGACCAGCACAGAGGCCAGGGAACCGGAGACCAGCAGGAATGTGAGGAAGGAGGCGCGCGCATAGAGGCCGGCCCCCAGGGTGCAGACCCCGCCCACCAGGCCCAGCAGCAAGGAGCCGTAGAGCAGGTTCCAGCCGTAGCCCTGGGGTAGGATGCGGAGCCCGCTGGAACCCGTGGCATCTGTAGAGAGGAAGGAACAGAGCTAGAAAGCCAGACCCCCAAGGAGGGACCCCAACCATGACTCAAAGCAGGAAGAGACCCCATCTTTGGCCCACCTGTCCTCAGAGAGGCCATCTTTTCCACTCCCCCACCCAACTGTACCCCAGCATCCTAGCCCTGCCTGGTGGGTACCACCAATCTTGCTCTGTCAATTTTAGGAGTGTTAATCTGGCCTCCCTGACTAGATGGGAAGCTCCTCACGGGCCAGGACATTCTCTCGGATGTCTGGATGTCTGCACGAGGCTGGGCACACAGCAGGAGCTCAAGAAAGTTGAGCTAAAGGACCGCTATGCATCTCTCCTGGAGAGGGCTTCTCTCTCTGCCATGATCCCAGAATCCCAGACCCGGCAAATCCTCAGAGCTGCCCAGATCAGGGTGGGGAGCACAAACCAGCCCCGAAGACATCAAGCATGGCCTCCACCAGCCCCAGCAGGGAGACGGCACAGCCACAGACGTTAGCCAAGTAGAACATGAGGCCGATGCTGCCCCCGACCTCAGGCCCCAGGGTCCGACTGATCATGACTGAAAGTGGAAGCAGGGGGTGAGCGTTAAGGGAAAAGAAACTGGAGTGTGAGGAAGCGCCCGGGCACAAAGCACCGTGCAGCTGGCCCTCCAGGCCTCACCTCCCTGAACACATGGGACTGTTCCCAGAGGCAGTGTGTCCCACTGCAGCCACTCCCAAGCCACGTGGCTTTGCCCAAGTCACTAATGCTCTTGAATTTCCTCGTCCATAAGATGAATACTACCTAACTGACAGGACTGTCAATTAGAACCAAAATGGCAGCTGGGAAGACACCTGGTGAACTGGAAAGTGGCACTAACGTGTCAGGTCGTGTTTGTCACCTTCCCCATACCAACCCGTCTGCTGGACATTCATTAGAACTTGTCCCCTCTTGTCCTACCCCACCAGGGGATGCAGGGAGGGGCCCTCTCCTCCCCACTATAAGACAGAAGAGCCCAGACCCCTGTCCACCGACGTTGGAGGATACAGTAGGCTCCGCCCCCTCGCACAGCTCCATTGGTAGCGATGGCACAGACGGAGAGGACAGTGAGTGCCAGGATGAAGTAGGCAACCAGGAGCATGGCCAAAGCCTGCAGCAGCCCAGCATGGCCCACCACGAACCCTGGGACAGGAGTGACAAAGCAGGTGAGATGGCGGCTCACCCATCGCACCCCCCACCCCACCCCAAGCCCTTCATCCGCCCATTTCTCCCAGGGCCCTTCCCCAACCTCATCCCAGTCCCGCCCCACTGCACCCCCAAGTAAACCCCTGCCACTCACCAATCCTCAAGAAGACAACTATACTGAACATGGACAGGACCGTGGGTACCACCACACCCAGGAAGGTGGACAGCTTCCGGGCAGACGCCCCTCCAGGACCCCCGGCCCCATTGGCAGGGAAGGAAACCCCCTCCTCGCCCAGGAGCCGGTAGGCCAGCAGAGGAGAGTTCTCATTGGCCATGGTCGACAGCGGGCAGAGGAAGCTGCCAATGGGTTATGAAGCCTGCAAAGAGTTTGCTGAGTGGAAGGCAGCTCGGTGGAGCCCCCCACAAAACACCTCTAACCAAACACCCAGAAGCTTCCCCCGAAAGGAAACACACACACAGACACACTCATGTTCAGCAACAACTCAAAGAGTTAGTGGAGGGTAGACAGGTCCCGGCCACTGCCCCAACAATGGCAGACTCTTAAGCCTCAGCAGTGGGTACCATGGCCCCTCCCAGCTCCTGAGGCCACCCCTTTCCCGTATCCCTGAGACTAGGGATGGCAGTGGCTCTGGAAAGGTGCAAAGATCCTCCGCCTTCTTAACTAGCAGCACAAGAGGAAGCAAATCCCCCAAAAGGGAAGTGAGTGATGGGCAGGAGGCCCTCCTCACCCCCTCCTCCGGAGTCCTGAGCCGCCCCCCAAGATCCTCCATGCAATCACCTCATCCCCGGGCGATAAGAAACTTCCGAATCTTCCAAAGCCCCACCCTCCATCAACACTCTTCCTCAACCCATCTCAGACAGCCTCCTCTTTCCTTAATCTCACCAGATTCCTCCCACCCACACAGGCGTCCCCCAGACTCTACCGCCCCAACAACTCCTCGACGACCAAAACAAAAACACCGCCCGGCGACACAAGGTGGTCCTCCTCCCCGCACCGGTTCCTGCCCACTTTCTCCCCGGGCGGGTTGGAGGGGGCCGAGATTCGCTCCTCCCCGGCCAGGCGCACCCTCACCGCCTGGGTGTGGCAGGGCGCTCACTTACCCACCGGAGGACGCAGCCGCTCGGGGGTGATCCCCGAGAGCCGGAGGGTCCGCTACTGGCGGAGGGGGCGCGGGTGCCGGAAAAGACAGCTGTGGCTACCGGGATGCCAGGCCCGGAGCCTGACCCACCCCCAGCACACACGCGCCCCATTGGTCCCCAGGCCCGGCCCCGCCCCGTGGGCGAGCCCGGGGAAGCCCCGCCCCGCCCGGCTCCCGCTGCCTACGCGGCTCCCGCCCCACGTGCGACCCGGGTGCTGCCCCGGGTCGCCACTCAAACGTGCGTCTCCGGCAGGGTGTGGGCCACGGCTCCCACTGCGCCTATCACCCTGGTGCAAACAGGCGCCCGCCGCGCGGAGCTCGGAGGCGCCCGGAGGAGACACTGCTGAAAGGGGCGTGTCGTGACGGCGAAAGGCCTCCGGCAGGTGGGCGGAGCCACAACACCTGGCCCAGGTGCGCCACCCGGAACGCGGGGCCCTGTCGGCCCACGCCTTCCGGGGTCCTACTCCTCCAGCCTCTCGGATCCTTGCAAAGCCCACCAGGTCCTGGCCTCAGCCCTCGCCCCTGCGGCGCCCTCCCCTCGCGCCCTGTCCAGCCCACTGGCTGCTCTTCCGCCACCAGAGGGAGCCATTGGCCGCCGATCCGGGCGAGCCCTGGAGGAGCAAGCCGCCGTAGGTCGGCCTGGTCCCCCGCCCGCTTTCGTGCCTCCCCGCAAGGTTGTCCCCTCCAGACTTTTGAACCTCTGAGAGTTAGGACCCACTCCTCACTCTTTACAGATGCCATCAACGTCAGCACCACCTGGCAACGTTTCCTCATCTGTAAAATGGGGATTAGCTAGACCCTCCCGGTTAAGGTTGCTGTGAGTGTTCAATAAACTAATAGGCACTTGAGAACAATACCGAAATGTTCAATAACTTATTTCCATACGGTACTACATGAAATATGCATAATCACTTTGTGAGGTAGATCCCGCTATGATTTCCATTTTTCACGTTAGCAAATTGAAGCTTGGAGAACTTCAGTAATAATTTCCTAACTTTATAGAGTCCTTCATGGTTACACTGTCATTTGAGCCTCAGGAAATGAACACCGCTTTTCCTGCCACTGGCCTTGGGCTGTAAATTATCTGCAACCTTTCCCTAGGAGAGGAAGGGGCTCAAAGCAGAACAAATGTGGCTTTGCCAGGGAGAGGTCTCATGAGCAGTTAAACTGTGGCATTTTCAGTGGTCATCTCTGCTACCCACAACACGGAGCTTGGCTCCTGGGTCTCTCCAACATCCCTCCTGTCACAGTTTTTGGTGATTTCAACATCCACATGGATGAGACTTCCAACACCCTGGGCTGGCAGGTGCTTAAACTCCACTTCTGCATAGATCTCACCCTCCATCCCACCCAATGGTGATGCCTAGACATTGTCATTACCACTAATGTACCCTTTCCTCTTTTCATTCACCACTTCTAGTTATGCCTGTTGAGGAAAAAAAATAATCTGACACTTGCTAAAACAGTAAAGAAGACTTTATTCAGAGCTATTGCAATAGGTGTCAAGACTCACAATAGGGGAGAGAGAACGGGCTCAACTCCAAATACAGCAAAATCAGCTGGGGATTTAGAGCCAACAAGCAGAATGAGGGGGTCAGTGAATGGAAAATTACTAGGAGGAAACACCAAGCATCGGGGGATTCTAGCTAAAGGGACTTAACTGGATCCTTGCTGAAGGCAGGCCAGGGTGATCAGATATGAAGGGTGGGTGGATTCTCTCTAAACTGAGCTAGGAAGGCCCAGCAAGGATGGGGGCCAAGGTCGAGGCCTAGTCCAGAAGAAGGTTCAGAGGAACCTGACTGAAGTTTGGTCAAGGGGAGGGTCTTTGTCATGCCCTGACCTGAACACTCCTCCACCTCACCGGACCCTCAATCCATTGATCCTGCCCTCTGCCCACTGTCCTCCACTCACTTCCCTTCTTACCCAGCTTAAAGTTCACGGTCAGTGAAAAGCACTCCCTTGCCCCTCTCTCACTTTATTACACCTCCTGGCAAAATCACAGCCCTGGTAAATGCAACTATCCTCCCGTTCAGTCTCCTTTGCTGGTTCTTCCTCATCTCTTGTCTCAACTCTGGAGCACTGCTAGGTGTTGGAGGAAGAGCCAAGAGGCCACTGTAGACTGGAGGCTCCACTGAGCACTGGAAGCTCAGTCCACAGACATCTTTTCAGCACTTACACCCACTCTCTTGGTGATCTCATCCAATCCCCTAGTTTTAAATACCATCTCTATAACAGTGCCTCAAGGGTGTATCTACAGCCCAGATCTCTACTCTGAACTTCAGACTTCCAAGAACATACTAACATCTCTGCTTGGACATCAAATGGGCAACTCAAACTTGGCATATCCAAAATCCAACGCCTGAACACACCCCCACAACCTACTCCTCTTGTGCTTGTCCCACTTACCCAGTTGCTTAGGTCAAAAACCTTGGGGTTGTGCTTGAATACTCTCTCTCACACCCCACATGCAACCCATCAGCAATTCCTTTGGCCTCTACTTTTTTTTCTTTTTTTTTTTTTTTTTTATGGCTGTGTTGGGTCTTCGTTTCTGTGCGAGGGCTTTCTCTAGTTGCGACAAGCAGGGGACACTCTTCATCGCGGTGCACAGGCCTCTCATTATCGCGGCCTCTCTTGTTGCGGAGCACAGGCTCCAGACGTGCAGGCTCAGTAATTGTGGCTCACGGGCCTAGTTGCTCCGCGGCATGTGGGATCTTCCCAGACCAGGGCTCGAACCCGTGTCCCCTGCACTGGCAGGCAGACTCTCAACCACTGCGCCACCAGGGAAGCCCTGGCCTCTGCTTTTAAAATACAACCAGTATCCAACCCCAATTTACCACCCTAGTCCAAGTCACCATCATCTCTTTTTTTTTAAATAAGTTTATTTTTATTTATTTATTTTTGGCTGCATTGGGTCTTCATTGCTGTGTGCAGGCTTTCTCTAGTTGTGGCGAGCGGGGGTTGCTCAGCAGTTGCGGCGCAGAGGCTTAGCTGCTCCGCAGCATGTGGGATCTTCCCGGGCCAGGGCTCGAACCTGTGTCCCCCGCACTGGCAGGCAGATTCTTAACCACTGCGCCACCAGGGAAGTCCCCACCATCATCTCTTGCCTGCATTATTGCAACAGCTCCCTGACTGGTGGCCCCCTGACTGGTGTGCCTGCCTCTGCCCTGGCCCCTACATTCTATTCTCAACAGATTAGAGGGATGCTATTAAAGCAAGTATCCATTCATGACACTTCTCTTTTCAAAACTGTCCAGTGGTTTCCCATTTTCCTCAGAGTAAAAATCAAAGTCCCTTAAGGTAACCATACTTACCTTCTGATTCACCGACTACAGTCCAACTACCAGTTTGTGCCTGTTGCTTTAGCATAAGTATTAACAGCATATCCTTCGCTCAGAAGTGACCCAGAGTGGTCTATATATTATATGGGCACCCTACCCATGAAGCCCTACCCGATATGCATCCTGCCCTCACCTCTCATCTGCTGATCTCACCCCACAACGACCTCTGGGCTGTTCCCAAGAACGCCCTGTGGCACCCAGGGCATGAGCCTCCTTTGTCTTCTGAACTCAAATATTTTATTCATAGTGAAATCTTCTCCGCCAGTCCCATTTAAAATTGAACTACACCTTCCTTCCCATCCCACTTTCCTATTTTTTTCTCCATAGCGCTTAACACTAATACATGTCGTTTACTTGTGTATCTTGTTCATTGACTGTCTATTCCCAACAGAAAGTTAAGCTCCACGAAACAGGAACTTGTCTTTTCTTCGCTGCTCTAGCTCCGGTACTTCTAACAGCTCCTGGCACTCGAGTGGACCTCAGGAATCATTCCCTGACGGTTCTGGGAACCATCGCGGACCTGAGGGCTTGCTCCTCACGTGACTGCATTGGCCCCGCCCCGCCCGCTGGGAAGGGAATATGGCGGCGCCCAGGGTGGCCTCAGGGAGAGGGCAAACAAAGAGAGGGCGCCAGCTTGCTAGAGCGTCCGCGCCGCCGCCTAGTCTGCGGGTGCGTCCTGGGAAGGCGTGAATTCATAGGCTACGTGCTGGTCCTCCTCCCCACCATTTTTTAAAGAAAAAGGAATTAGCTAGTCCTCAGAAACTGCTCGGTCTGACCTGCCTACCGTCTCCCCACCGCTTGGGATTCCCGGGATCCGAGGCGTGTAGGACGAGGTTGTGGGATTCAGTATCTAGATTTTTCTCCCCTCGTGTTGGCTCCCACCTATTAGGTCACCTCGGGGTGTCCCTCCAGCCTCCAGTTCTAGGAATCCCCGAACACACACCCGGACCGCCCCTCGGAGATAGGACGTCCAATCCCCGCCCCCGGGTGCCCCAACTCCGAGTTCAGGTCCTAAATGCTAATTCCCCGAGGATCGAGCTTCCCTACCCCCGCCGTGAGCTCCCCAGGATTAAGTCTCGTGAATCCGGGCCATCCCCCTCCCTCAGGCCCCAGGGGCAGATGAGCCCTTGGCCACCGCCCCTACAGTTTCCTGCAGACCCAGCAAACAAAAGGCTCGGGAAGAGAGGCGAGGCTGAGCAGGGCGCCCTTCCTGCAGGAACAGCTGATGGAGCAAAATGACCCAGGAGGGAGAGGAGGGGATGGATGAAATTCCAGGGTTCCTGGAGGACCGCAGCGGGAGGCCAGACTCCTGGATCCTGGGGAGGGAGGGAGGGAGTACAGGAAAGCGGCGGTGGAGGGCCCAGGCCGGACCCCGGAGTTCGCTGGGCTCTACCAGATCCCAACCGCCCTAGTGGGGGGGATGTCAACACTGGATTTCAGGTGAGCTCTCAGGCCCCCACGCTGGAATGGTGGGGGCTGGGAGAGGCCTGAAGGGCTGCGTCATCTCCTCTGGGCCCAGCCTGCCGCCCCCTGGCCCGACCTGCTACCCTCGGTGCAGGCCCCACCCTGGCCTGGCTTCCTGCTCCTCCCCAGGCACGGAGCTTTCCCTGCCAAGCTCCACGAACCAGCCCGGGGGCTTCTGGTCCCTTCAGGACCTCGGTAGCCTAGCCCCCAGCCACGAACAGTCCTTGTATTCCCACCTAGAGCCATTGCCCCCTGCCCCCATCCCTGTCAAGGATACAATGGTAAGGGAAGGGCCCTGTCCAGTGGGTGGGGGGATGCTGGCATGGAGGGGGGGGGGCTTGGCCTCATATCCTGTCAGGCTGCCAAGGGAAGAGAGGAAACAAAAGACTTCCCCCTGCTGGGACAATGAGCCTCCCATTACCTCCCCGACTCCCCCCCCACCCCCACCCCGCACTACCCACCCCCAGCCCTCCCTTTAAGCTCTGGTCCCCAGCCCCCTTGCCTCCGTTCTCTCTACCTCCTTGCCTTCTGGTAGCCTTGGCCTCTGTGGTGAGCTCTGCCCTTCCCCTGCGCTCCTTCTTATCCGCTCGCACTGCTGCTTGCTCCCGGTCCTGGCTGTTTCAGTCCCCTGCCACTCCATCAGTGCTCAGGGTCCCTTCCTCTTCCCCAGCACCAAGATTGGGGGCTGGCTGGGCCAGGCTCTGGTGAATGTTAGGGGCTAAATTACACCCCTTTAATGTCTAGTGGGAAGTAGGGGCTCCACAAGAGAAAGGGTCCAAGGCTGAGGGAGGGAAGTGCCCTCAGCCTGGCCTGGGTGAGAGAGGAAGGAGGAAAAGGACACGTGTGTCCTACAGGTCCTTGGAGGTGGGGCTGGAAGGCTGTCCTGTATGCTGAGTGCGGTGTCAGGCCCACCTGCTGGCTACTAGCTGAGTGCATTGCACAGGTCACTTAACCTTCCGAGCCTGTCTCATTTTTAAAGTGGATATCATAATAACACCCATCCTCTAACGGGGTTCCTGTGATGATTTAAATTCGATAATGCTTGTTTAGGGAAAAAAAAGGTGAAGTAGTAAAGCTTTCCTCAGTCTTCCCAATCTCTACAGCCTCCTCCACACCCCTAGTCCCACTCCCCGCAGTTTCCATTGCCATCGTATGCCAATAACTCCCAAACTGGTATCTCCAGCCAAAAACCTGTCTCTGAGCTGCAGACCCATTGAGCTCAGATCTAGCTCACTTCTGGCCCCGCCTGGATGGTACAACAGGGATCTGAAACGCAACATGCCCATCATCTTCCTCCCCGTTTCACTAGCTCCTACCAAGCTGCCCAATCCCTCACCCTCCCAGCCAGGCTCCAGATCCTGCCCACTCTAGCTCCTTGACATCTTTTGAACCCCCCCCCCCCACTCATCCATGTCAGTTCAAGCCCTCACTGTCATTTGGAGAACTGTATTTGGTTTCTCTGCCTTCAACCTTGATCACTTTCAACCTATTCTCCAAAATTGTACAAGTGGGAACAAATCTGACGATGTTGCTTCTTTGCCAAAAACCCTTCGGTTTTAGGTGTCCAGCTCATCCACTGTCACTATCCTTGCACTCCACACCCTGGCGATGTGAACGCTGGCAGCTTGAGGACAATCTCACTGCATCCATGCTTTTGTACTTGCTGTTCCTTCTGCCTTGAAAGCAACCTTTCCCACCAATCTCCTCTAGGACTCATTCAGATAGCGTCATCTTCTCCAGAAAGCTCACCTTGAACCTGCAGGCTGGATTCCTGTGCTTCCTCTGTGATCCCATAGGACCCTCTGCCTGCCACCCTTTATGCTCAACACATAGCCTCCTATGTTCTGTTGAGGTTTTATGGCAGTTTCTACCCCTGGGCTGTCAAGTCCTAGAAGGTAGAGGATAACTTTGTGTTTCCAGGCCTGGTTCATAGTAATTCTTCAAAAAGTATATTGGGGCACTTCCCTGGCAGTCCAGTGGTTGAGACTCTGCACTTCCACTTCAGAGGGGCACGGGTTCGATCCCTGGTCAGGGAACTAAGATCCCACATGCCTTGCGGCACGGCCAAAAAAAACCCCATATATATATATATATATATATATATATATATATATACAAAAAATTATTGCTGAGTAAATTAAAGAATGACTAATCAATAAGGGGATAAATAGTCCACAAATATTTATCGAGCATTTACTATGAGAAAGGCTTGCATGGGACTTAAAGCAGTGAACACAATGTATGTTGCACCTGCTTTCATGAAGCTTAGAGCCACATACAAGCAAATATACAATCACTAATAAATTAATCAAGGCATGTGTCCATTACAACTTTGCATATGATGAGTTCAGGAAGGTTTGTGGTGGTCATAAGAGCAGTGGATTCAGGTTTTTTGGGTCCTGATGGGTTTTTTTGTTTGTTTTTTAAATTTATTTATTTAATTTATTTATTTTTGGCTGCATTGGGTCTTTGTTGCGGTGCGCGGGCTTCTCATTGCGGTGGCTTCTCTTGTTGCAGAACACAGGCTCTAGGCGCCCGGGCTTCAGGAGTTGTGCCTCGCGGGCTCTGGAGCACAGGCTCAGTAGTTGTGGCGCACGGGCTTAGTTGCTCCGAGGCATGTGGGATCTTCCCGGACCAGGGCTCGAACCCATGTCCCCTGCATCGGCAGGCAGATTCTTAACCACTGCGCCACGAGGGAAGCCCGGTCCTGATGTTTTTACAATTTGGGGAAACCCTCCTTAAGAAAACAAAAACAAAACCACAAATATAAAATTAGGTGTAAAAGTTAATGTTTACTTAGATTGAGAAATCACAACCAGTTGCAATGTTAACGTGATAAACACCATAAATATTACAAAATCTAGAAAAACACCATAATATTTGTAGTTAATAGCTGCCAACACATCGCTATAATAATTTCATGTCCTGTTTCTTAGATACAAACTCTTTGACCACCTCTTCATACGATAATGACTTTATCATATTATTTTCTATTCTCTTTGTCTGTCTTTCTCTAGTATGGCCGATTCAGTTTTTTTTCTTTCATTGTTGAGAGTTTATAAAAACCTCATTGAGCTTTACAGCTTATTATTGGTACTGTCAGAATCTCTATCAGATTCCTTTCGTGTAAGAGGTGTGAGATTTGGGGCCATTTCAAACATTCTCCTACGGTGAGTCACCTTGAAAACTGTTTAAATTGATGGCACTCATTAACCAGGGTGGTGGGAGGAGCCTGGAAGGTGAGGGGTGCCTAAATTTAAACTTGCTGAGCTCCCAGGTAAACTTAACTCTAGACTTGACAGGGTCAGGTGGGCCTTACAAGGGGGACTGGGATATAGGAAAAGGAGTGACGATTTCTACAACTGATGGTGAAAGGGATGATTTGTTTGTTGTTTGTTTATTACATATAGAAAAAAGTCCGAACTCCAAGCCCACTCCAAACAACTGTAAGCAGGTGGATAGCAAAAAGAAAACCCTACCAGCTGCTGGGGGAGAGGTGTGCTCCACACAGGCACTGCCACACCAATATATTGATCACGGACAGGGAACAGGGATGACAGCCTCATATTTGGGCTGGGAGGACAGTGAAGTACTCTAAGTGCTCTAATAATGAAGGAAGGAGGGCTCGAGATTTGTTTGGGTCTGTGGAGCAAGCATCAAACCAGGTAGTGACACGGACACTCGCCTGTGTGATGAAACTCAGTGGATACTGAATTAGCTTGCCTGCGAAGTGGTCCGAGGGTGGAGGAAATGACCTCACACCCCCAGGAGAGACCGAGGATGATTTTTGAGGATAGGAGTGAAAAATCTCAGCTACCATCTCCCTGGAAGAGGGAAATAATGGGATTTCCACCAGAGTATACACCTTTGAGGTGAGAAGCCCTGTTTTACAAATCTTGCAAACTGGCATGGCGATCACCTGGCACACAGTAGATGTTCAATAAAGGTTTCATTTTATTCATTCCTTGATTGGTATACACTAGGTATTAGGAACTGAATTACCAGCTGGTGGATGGGGGCTGATGACCTATGATATGGGATCAACTGGGTATTTTCTTACCTGTGGTGCTTTGCTCGCTCTAGCTGAGGGAGTCCTCGTGCTCAGGGGGTCAGAAATACAGGGTTTGAATCTGCGGTGAGATGTTGTATCTCTTCACCCCTCCGGTCTCATCAGCCCCTCGCTCCACCCAGCCTCATTTCTCTGTGCACCTGGGTTTCTCTTCCATTCAGGCCATGCACCGACCCCCCCCCCCCACCATGATGATGAACTGCATTCCCCATCAAAGGAGACAATTCAAGCAACCAAGAGCCTGAGGGGGGGTTGAGGGGGCAGGGCCCAGGAGGAGACAGAATCATAACTTTTAGAGGCTAGAGAATGAGTGCAGAGTGAGAGCAGGGGAAGGTGCGTAGGGAGGAGATAGATAACCTGGAGGAGAAACTGAATAAGAAGGGATACCGGGCTTGGATCGGGGAGGGAGGAGGGAATTCCCAGCCCTGACCTGGTCTGCCTGGCTCCAGCCAAGCTGGCTGTTTCCTGCCCCTTGTGACCCCCCCACCCCGGAGCAGGACCCAGGCAGGGCTACGAGGAAGGGCAGGGGTGTGGAGAGCACCACTTGTGGCAGCGAGATAAGTGCGCTGGGACAAGAGGTCACTGCAGGCCTGGCTGTCCTCGCTGTGTGTTAGAGGGGCTTGGCAGCCCCCCAAGCACCAAGGACTCCTCTTTCCCTCTCTCAGCTGCTCAGCTCCTCTATGCTCGGCCCCCCTTAAATACCTTCTGAGTCTAAGCGCTTTCCTTCCAGCTCTTCTGGGAGGAGCTGCTTTCCTGGACCCTCCCCTCTAACTGATGAGATTTGGTAGGGGGTGGATGGCGACGAGAGGAAAGGCCCTCCCAGCCATGCCGAGGGCCCCCAGGAGCCCGACAGGAAACAGCCTCAGGAAAGACAGACAGCAGCAGCCCCGGCCCGAGCCCCAGGGGTCAGGACTGAGGGTGTCGCGGAGCCCTCCTAATCGCGACGGTGAGAGTGAGGACGATGATTTGGGAATCCGTCTGGACCCCTCACTCTCTCGGACCCAACTACCTTTTATTTACCCTTGCTTCCTCGATTTTCTATACTCCCCGTCTCAACCCAGGTGCCCCTCTTCCTCCGCACATTTTTCAGCGCTGCGTTGCGCGCACAGTAGGTCCCCAATACTTAATGTTTGTTGAATGATTGTGTGAACGTTCGCTCCAGACGTATCTAAGCTGAGACCTCTGCCTTGGGGCCACCCTCCATCTTCAAAGATTTCCCCCAAACACGGTCCCCTGCGCCAGCGAGGGGGTGGTGGGTGAATCCAGGAGAAGAATCCGAAGTCCGCAGGAAGATCGGATAGGGCTTCGAGCGTGCGGCCCTCCATGCTGCGGGGTG
Source organism: Balaenoptera physalus (assembly GCF_965194825.1). Taxonomy (NCBI): domain Eukaryota; kingdom Metazoa; phylum Chordata; class Mammalia; order Artiodactyla; family Balaenopteridae; genus Balaenoptera; species Balaenoptera physalus. The sequence continues at coordinate 85,639,423 of NC_138898.1, forward strand.
TGTTTCTCTGCTCCCTGGTGTCTGCCGGGCTCGGACCTGCCCCGGGGGTCGCTGGGCTCCGGCCCCGACACGCGCGGTCCGGATCAGGGGCGCACGGCCACGGGGCAGGTCTGGGCGGTCCCCGGGCTCCGCACCCGCCGCCCCTCCCCCTTCTCCAAACTTTCTCCCAACTTCCCGACCTGCTCAGCTCGACGCCCCGCTCCGCTTCCCTCATGAATTATTCAGCAGCGCGCGCTCCAATCAGCACGCCCCGGCCCCCTCGCCTAGCCCGGGCTGGGGGGTAACTCCCCCCGCTCCCCGCGCGCCCCTCCCTCCCCGGCCAGGCGCCGCCCGGCCCAGCCCCAGCCTGCTCGGCCCCGCGCCGCAGTCCCCTCCCTCCCGCTCCCGTCCCCGCTCCGCTCCCACCCTCCCCGCCGGCGCGGAGCGCACTCGGCCCGGCGGCGCGAGCAGCGCCACTCCAGGGAGGGGGGGAGACCGCGAGCGGCCGGCCCACCCCCAGCCACCGGGGGGGAGGAGGGACCCCGAGGCCCCGGAGGGACCCCGACTCCAGCCACGTCTTGCTCTGCTCGCGCCCGGCGCGGCCGCTGCCAGGACGCCCCCCGCCCTCCCGTCTGCGCGCGCGGCTGGGACGCGGGGCCACACCTGGGCGCCGCCACCGGGTGCCCGGCGCGCCCGCATGGGCCCGCGCTGAGGGCCCCGACCGAGTTCAGCGCGGGGAGTCGACGTCCACCCGCTCGGGGGGGGGGTTTAGACCTGGGGGGGCTAGCGCCCCCCAAACTCGGATCGGATCCAACCAGAGTGAGGCGGCGCCATGGAGCTCCGGGCTCTGCTCTGCTGGGCTTCGCTTGTAGCCGCTTTAGAAGGTGAGTTTCCTTGGAGTCACCCCGCCACTTCTGGGGCCCCCCGAAGCTGGGCCTCGGGGTGGAAGGGCCGACATCTGTCTCCCCCAAACCCGGCACCCCAACAGCGAACACTCTGGACCAATAGTGCTAGCCCGGGAGGGGGGCGGGGAGGAGGCGGCCCAGCGGGGAGTGGAGTTTTCTTTTGTTTGGGAAAGAGATGGAGGCGAGCTCCGTCCCGGGACATGCCCCGGTCCCGGCTCCCCACACTCTTACTCCTGACTCCAGACGCCCTTGGCAGCCTTTCCTTTTCTCTCTGCTCCAATCTTCAAAACTCTCTCCAAAGTTTCTGTCCCTCCTCCCACCTCTGCCAAACAGGAGGAAACATTTCTGGAAGAACAAGAAGACAAGGCAGAACTTTGTGCTAGGCCATAAAACTACCCCCGCCCCCCATTCCGGAGCATTCACACCTTGACCCTACAATTTCACACACCACCATGGGGATGGCCACCTTCCACACTCACACTCCAAACCTCCAAATCTCTCCCAAAGCCACGGCCCCTGCGCCAGGGAGGCCCCTTCCCTGGTTTCCCCAAGCTGCACCCCAGCCCTTTAAATGCTGTCTAGACCCTGCCCCAATCCCACCAGAGTCCTTTCCTCGAACCCTAGGCCGGCAGAAACTGACCTACACAGCCCTCGTGTCCCCTGAACTCAGCTTAACTACTGTCTACTTGTCTCTCTTAAACGGCTATTTTTTCTGCATTCCCCCCCCCCCCGCCAAAATGTTACTTTATCCATGAGTCTCTGCCCTCCCCCCAACCCCTAGAGGGGGAGCCAAGAGCCCTATAAACCCTCCTCCCATGGCCCTAATCTCCTTTCAATGAGCTGCCTCCTTCCCCTCCTTCACTGCCTGGAATCAAAGGGGTCTCTGGGGAGTGGGCCATGGGGGGCTACTGAGGAGGAGGAATCAAAGGCAGTTAGAAACCCCTCTCCCCCAGGCTGGGCAGTGCTGCTCTGGGCTGGGGATCAAAGGCTGGGTGTGGGGGAAGAGGAGAGACTTGCTGAGCTCGGGGAAAGATGGGGAAAGAACTGTGGGAGAGAGGGGAAGGTAAAGCAGGGAGAAAACCCGTCGGGATGACGTGTGGTGAGAGGGAAAGAAAAATGCAAAGAGGAACAGGGAGTAACTTCTAATTTCTGTTACCTAAGTGCTTTCCGAGCCCGAGGCCCATGCTGAGTGCTCTATGTTTTCACGGTTCCAACAACCCTGTGGGTGGGATGTATTGTTGCTCCCATTTTACAGATGAGGAGACTGAGACAAGAGTTCAGTCTTTTATCCAAGGCTCTGTGCCCCAGGGATGGTGAAAGGTGGGAGACAGAAAGCAGAGTGACAATCAGAAAGAGAAATGGAGGTGGACGGAGAGCGGGAGAGAGAGGTGAGAGGCAAAAGAAGTGACAGATCAAAGAGAGAGGGAGGCCGGCAAGACGGAGAGAGGGTGAGAGAAAGTGAGCCGCTCAGAGCGCCCGGGACAGCCTGAAACAGAGACAGTGTGTAAATTGGAGACAGGAAAACACTATCCAGTCTGGAACAATGGAGGGTGGAGACGGCAGCCTCTATCCACCCCCTTCCCAGAACCCGGGCATCCTGTCCCCAGCGTGCTGGGCTGTCTCCCGCCATCCATGGGGGCCCAGGCCTCACCCCCAGCTGCCTGGCCGGGGTCCCGCCTGACCCCTTGCCCTCCATGGACATTACCTGGTCCCTGGGAGGAGGCTGCCCCACCCACCTGCCTTCCCTTCTCTCCTGCAGCTCCCACCAGGGAGGGGGGCCCTGGTCCCAGGTGTGCTGCTGGCTCCCCTGGGGGCCCCCTCTTGGCTCCTCCCAGGGCAGGCCTACAGCACCCCACCCACAAATCTCCGAGGGGATTCCCCTGCCCTCCCTCCACCCTCCTCAGCCGGGGGTGGGTGGGTGGGGGCGGCGGGGTACTGTGCAGTTTCTCCTAATCCCCACCTTCCGCCAGAGCCCCGCCCCTCCCCTCCCCAGAGAGAGACCAGAGCAGAGCCAGGTGTGCTCACCCCCCCATACACACACTCCTAGAATCTCCTCCCCTTTTCCTTCCCGTAACCAAATCCAGATGTGAGGCCTCTGCAGACGGGGGCCAAGGGCAGGAACCCAAGCGTCCTGGCCTCCAGCACTTCCTCCTCCGAGGGCAGCTAGCCGGTGGGGAGGGAGTGGGGGGTCAGGGCTGGGCCTCAGGAGGTCAGCACCACCTTCAAGGATCTGAAGGGCTGGGGTGTTTGGTCTGAAGGGGGCTGGGGACTTGGAAGAGGAGCAGAGTTGCGGGGATGGAGGGAGCACCTCCTTTGGATTTGGGAACGGACTGCAGAGGCTGAGGCAGGCCCTGGCGGGAGGGGTGTCCCTGTACCCCACCTCGGGGTCAGGGTCAGGTCTGGGCTCTAGTTTAGCCCTTTCTGAGCTGTTTGCCTTTTTCCCCTTTCAGCATCTGTGTCTCCCCTTCTCCTCTGGGGCACAGCAGTTCACAGAGGCCTAGATCTGGGAGTCCCGAGGGTCAGCTCCGTGCCTGTCAGCTGTCAGGGGCGGGGCTGGCACTCAGAAAAGAGGCTGGAAATCTGGGCTTGCTGGGGGGGCAGAGGGCAGGGCTTGCTCCCCTCCTCGGCCTGTCTGTCTGTCTCAGCTCCCAGGGATCTGGGCTTCCTGGTGTCTCTCCCAAGCGCTGACTGACTCTGTCTGTCTGTCTGTCTTAGAGACCCTACTGAACACAAAATTGGAAACTGCCGATCTGAAGTGGGTGACATTCCCTCAGGTGGAGGGACAGGTAAGAGCTGGGGCTTGGAGGGAAACCGAGGGAGGGGGGCCACCTGTGCTCCTGCCTCCCAGGCCACACACACACACACACACACACACACACACCCCACACACACCACACACACCACACACACCACACACACACACACACACACAGCCATCGCAGCAGCCGAAGCAGGTATCCTCTGAGCCCTTGCTCTCCGGGGGTCCCCCCAGTCCCTCGTGGCGTTATGGCACTGACCTTCGCCCACCTGCTTAGCAGCCCCCAGGCTGACCACCCTTCTCCCCGCAGTGGGAGGAGCTGAGCGGCCTAGATGAGGAGCAGCACAGCGTTCGGACCTACGAGGTGTGTGACGTGCAGCGGGCCCCGGGCCTGGCCCACTGGCTGCGCACGGGCTGGGTGCCCCGCCGGGGCGCCGTGCACGTGTACGCCACGCTGCGCTTCACCATGCTGGAGTGCCTCTCCCTGCCGCGGGCTGGCCGCTCCTGCAAGGAGACCTTCACCGTCTTCTACTTCGAGAGCGACGCGGACACGGCCACGGCCCACACGCCAGCCTGGATGGAGAACCCCTACATCAAGGTACCCAGGTGCCCCAGGCCAAGGTGGGGTCCGGGGCCGGCCTGTGGTCTAGAGGTGCTGGGGGCTAGAAGCAGGAGGCCCGGGTCTGAGGAGGGAAGAGGGTGGCCTGCTAGGTGGAACAGCCGCTCTACTCCATGTGCTGGGGCCCCCCTACACTTCCTCTCTCTGAGTACACTTCGCCCCTTTACAGCCCCCTGCCTTTGCACCAGCTGATGCCTCACCCTGGAATGCCTTCTCTTTGCCTTTCCCACCCAACTCCTCGTCTTGTAACTTCCAGCTCCGAGGTGCCCCCTGGGACGCCTTTGCTGATGTGCCCTGCCCTGGGGTCCCGCCTGCCGTAGCACTCACCATACTTTTAATTTATCATTAGCTTATCAGCGTTTCCTTCATTTCTGTTTCCTTGGCGTGGAGTCCAGGGCCTGGCACAGAGTAGATGTTGACAAGTGTCTGTAGGATGAGTGAATGCACAGAAAGGGGGTGCAAGACAGAGGCTGGATGCATCACAGGAGCTCGGCGGGTGTTAATGGACAATGTTGGGGCCTGCAGGAAAGCGTACGTTGGGAAAGGTGGAGAGAAGGTTCTGGAACAGGAGCCAGGCAGGTCAGGGAGAGGGTGAGCTGGGAAGAAGACAGTCCAGCGGGGTCCTGGGGAAGTGGAGGACAGCGGCAGTGAGTCTCTTCCCCGACCTGGCAGGTGGACACAGTGGCTGCTGAGCACCTGACCCGGAAGCGCCCCGGGGCCGAGGCCACCGGGAAGGTGAACATCAAGACGCTGCGTCTGGGCCCGCTCACCAAGGCCGGCTTCTATCTGGCCTTCCAGGACCAGGGCGCCTGCATGGCCCTGCTGTCCCTGCACCTCTTCTATAAAAAGTGCGCCCAGCTGACCGTGAACCTCACCCGCTTCCCGGAGACCGTGCCTCGTGAGCTGGTGGTGCCCGTGGCGGGGAGCTGCGTGGCCGATGCCGTGCCCGCCCCCGGCCCCAGCCCGAGCCTCTACTGCCGGGAGGATGGCCAGTGGGCTGAGCAGCCGGTCACGGGCTGCAGCTGCGCTCCAGGGTTTGAGGCCGCCGAGGGGAATACCAGGTGCCGAGGTGAGGACCAGCACTTCCCCCACAAAGCTTGCCCATCTCTGCGGGAGGCGCTGGCTGGTACCCTGCTCTTGGACCCACTTCTTAAATTTCCATTTTTAAAAGTTCTTTATTCTCCTGGGCACTCAGTTACTGGAGGGCGTGTTTTCAGAGCCCCCAGCACAGTTCTGAGCTCTCCATCATTTCCACACTCATCCTTCTATGTCCAATTCCTTCCTGGGCTGTGGGACTGTCCTCAGGGCTGGGGGACCTTACTGGACTCAGAGGACAAAGGCTTCATGGTCTGTAGTATTGTTCATTATGGATTCATCTAATTTACTGATATTGAAGTCTCACGGAGCCTTTTCTCCAGAGCAGAGTTTCTTAACCTGGGGTTCGTAGATAGAATGTAGGGGATCTGTGAACTTTGGTGGAAGGGAAGAAAAATGGCCATTTCTTTGCTCTCATCTTTACCTGAAATTGGCCACTCCTCTTACGGAGTGTCAGCCACAGCCCGGCAGTCGGAGCAGGACCTGAGACTTGGGCCCCATTCAAATCCGAGGTGTTTTCACAGCCCATTAGAGATGACGCAAGAATGGCAAAATGTTGTTTTTCGCTCATCATGACTTCAGTATTTCCTTGCCTGTCAGCCTTGCCACTGTATCTTGTTAGTAGAGAAACACACACATTGCTGTGTTGCAAAGATTCTTCATGTTTTGATCATTGTATTTTCAGTTATTTGGTTTTCTTGGTAATCTGTGTATTTTGTGGTGTGCATTTAAAATCATTCCTCGGAGCAGGGGTCTGGGTTTCACCAGGCTGCCATGGAGTGGCCGGGGGTACACGTCAGGGTTCAGACCCCTGGTCTGGAGGGAGGTCTTCTCCTCTTAGAGGCGAGGTTTCTGAGCTCCTCCCTCCCTGCTCTCCCTTTTGCACCTCATGCAACTTCAATAGCTGCCGAATGTCCTTTTTTGGTCCCCATTCCCCCCCACCCTACTGCTGAATGTCTCTGATGCAAGTTTCTGATGGACGCTTTCTCGCAGCCTGTGCTCAGGGCACCTTCAAGCCCCTGTCTGGGGAGGGGTCCTGCCAGCCGTGCCCAGCCAACAGCCACTCCAACACCATTGGCTCACCCGTCTGCCAGTGTCGCATCGGGTACTTCCGGGCCCGCACAGACCCCCGAGGTGCACCCTGTACCAGTAAGTGGCCAGTGACCCCTGGGGTGGACCCCCGACCCCAGTCCCGTCCTCCCACACCTTCCTCCTCTTGACCCTGGCCTGGTGCCCGGCCAAGACAAGACGTCAGTGTGGCTGCCTGTCTGTCCCACTGCCCATCCCCTGCCCGTCTGCTCAGCCTCTGCCTGACGTCCTGGTCTCCTGCAGCCCCTCCATCTGCCCCGAGAAGCGTGGTTCCCCGCCTGAACGGCTCCTCCCTGCGCCTGGAGTGGAGCGCCCCCCTCGAGTCGGGAGGCCGAGAGGACCTCACCTACGCGCTCCGGTGCCGGGAGTGCCGCCCCGGCGGCTCCTGCACGCCCTGCGGGGGAGACCTGACCTTCGACCCCGGCCCCCGGGACCTGGTGGAGCCCTGGGTGGCCATTCGTGGGTTGCGTCCTGACTTCACCTATACCTTCGAGGTCACCGCCGTGAACGGGGTGTCCTCCTTAGCCAGCGGGCCAGTTCCATTTGAGGCTGTGAATGTCACCACTGACCGTGAGGGTGAGACTGGGGGCTGGGGGCAGAGGGCAGCCTGTGGTCGGATGGGAGAGGCGTTGGTGGGAAAGGTTCGCGAGGGATATGGACAGTCTAAAGGCCTGAGGGGGAAAAGGCAGTAGCTGGGGAGTGGGGTCCCCAGGAAATATAGCGGGTCAAGGCCTTTGGGGCAAGAGGCAGAAAGAGAATTAAAAGGATGCAAAGGTGGACTGGAGAGTTCAGGGCAGGGCAGAGAGAGCCAGCAGGAATTCCGGAAACAGCTGGGGGACTGAGACAAGTGTGGCCAGTAGAGGAGGAGCTGGGAAAGATGAGAGACTTGCCACGATCAAGGGCCCCAAGGTGTCTGTCTCTCGCAGTGCCGCCCCCAGTGTCCGACATCAGGGTGACTCGGTCATCACCCAGCAGCTTGAGCCTGGCATGGGCTGTTCCCCGGGCACCCAGTGGGGCAGTGCTGGACTACGAGGTCAAGTACCACGAGAAGGTGAGACCAGGCCCTGCCCCAGGGGTGGGGGTAGGCAGCGCGACCCGCTCCAGGGACCAGGACGCCTGAATTGCAGCCATCTGCCACATACTAGCTAAGTGACCTTGTGTCAACCCCTTGGCCTCTCTGAGCTTAATATCCTCATTGTAAAATGCTTAGGATAGGACTTCCCTGGCGGTCCAGTGGTTAAGACTCTGTGCTTCCACTGCAGGGGGCATGGGTTCGATCCCTGGTCGGGGAACTAAGATCCCGCAAGCCACGTGGCGAGGCCCCCCCCACCCCCCAAAAATGCTTAGGATAATGGAATCTATCCCACAGAAGCGCTACAAGGATTAAATGATATAATTAATGCAAAGCACAAGGCACAGTGCATACATAAGTGAGCACAAAGGCCGCACCTGCCACTGAACAGGACAGAGATGCTAGGGATGGAGGCCCAGGGCAGGGGTAGGCAGAAAGAGCAGTGGAATCTGGGGGTCCTGGCTCACGGCCAGTCCCCTCTCCTGAACAGGGCGCAGAGGGCCCCAGCAGCGTGCGGTTCCTGAAGACATCGGAGAACCGGGCAGAGCTGCGGGGACTGAAGCGGGGAGCCAGCTACCTGGTCCAGGTGCGGGCGCGCTCCGAGGCTGGCTACGGGCCCTTCGGCCAGGAGCACCACAGCCAGACCCAGCTGGACGGTGAGCCCGGGGGGCAGGATGCGGGTGGGGTTGGCTGTCCCCCACCAGGCGGGAGGCCTTGGCTCTGCCCTCAGGACCCCCAAAGCCACAGCCCCATGCTTCTCTTTCTCTCAACCACGAGGCATTTTGGCCTGGGGATAAGATGTAGAAACCAAAACCAACAGCTGGGTGTGAAGGCCAGCTCAGTGGCTCTCCAGCTATGTGACCTTCAGCAAAAACTTGACCCCTGAGCCCCAGCTCTCTCATCCAAAAAAATGGAAATATGAGGTCTCTCTCACAGGGCTCCAAGGATTAACTGAGGTGACACTTTGATAGTTTTTGTATGCTGGCCCAATGGTTTTCTAAACCTTTTAATTTTTTTTAACAATTTTATTGAGATATGACTCACACACTATGATTCACCCATTTAAAATGTATAATTCATTGACTTGTAATATATTCACGGAGTTGTGCAACCATCACTGCAATTAATTTTAGAACATTTCAGCACCTCAAAAAGAGATGCTTATAACTCTTCCATTACCTCCCAGCCCCTGGCAAACACTAGTCTACTTTTTGTCTCTGTAGTTTGCCTGTTCTGGACCTTTCATACAAATGCAGTCATACAATACGGTCTTTTGTGACTGGCTTCTTCTTTTACATGGCATAGTGTTTTCAAGGTTCATCCGTGTTGTAGAACATATCAGGACTTCATTCCGTCTCGTGGCTGAAAAATACTCCATTGAATGGCTGTGGCATATTTTATTTATCCATTCATCCGTTGATGGACATTTGGGTTATTTCCACGTTTTGGCTACGAACCTTTTCATTTTTAGCCTTTGGAACCTTCTGTTCAAGTGGGACATTTTTTGTGGTTACCAGTATTTATAACAGAACAAAATCAAACCCACCAAGGCTGGGAAACTTCTTTGCTTGCCCTGAGGGACTTGGGTGGAGCCCACGGGCCCGCCGGGTCCCCCTGATCACCAGTTCTTCTCCAGAGAGCGAGAGCTGGCGGGAGCAGCTGGCCCTGATTGCTGGCACGGCGGTCGTGGGCGTGGTGCTGGTCCTCGTGGTCATCGTCATCGCTGTTCTCTGCCTCAGGTGAGGGCTCTGGGCACCTGGAGGCCCCCGCGAAGCCCCGTGTAGCTGGCCACCCGCCCTCTTGCTCCAGGGCAAGCCTCCCCCGGTGCCCCGGGAGCCTGTTTTCACCTGGAATCTTCTCTGATTCCCATCCTTCCCCTCTGGGAACATCGAGACATTGTGACTCAGTTTACCTCTTCTTTCCCATCGGCTACAGGAAGCAGAGCAACGGGAGAGAAGCTGAATACTCAGACAAACACGGACAGTATCTCATTGGGCACGGTGGGTAGGCCCATCCTGGAGGAGATAGGGCTGGGGCGAGAGCTGTGAGCCAGGGACCAGGGCATCTGAATGCAGTGGTGGCTAACAAGCCCCGCGTGATTCCTCAGGTACTAAGGTCTACATTGACCCCTTCACTTACGAAGACCCTAATGAGGCTGTGAGGGAATTTGCAAAAGAGATCGATGTCTCCTACGTCAAGATTGAAGAGGTGATCGGCGCAGGTGAGAGGAAGACACCTGGGTGCCCGGGCGGGGGGGGAGGGACTGCAGGGCCGGACCTGGGGGCGGGGGAGGAGAGCTGACCCTCGGCCTCCTTCCTGAAGGCGAGTTTGGGGAGGTGTGCCGGGGGCGGCTGAAGGCCCCCGGGAAGAAGGAGAGCTGTGTGGCCATCAAGACCCTGAAGGGCGGCTACACGGAGCGGCAGCGGCGGGAGTTCCTGAGCGAGGCCTCCATCATGGGCCAGTTCGAGCACCCCAACATCATCCGCCTGGAGGGCGTGGTCACCAACAGCGTGCCCGTCATGATTCTCACCGAGTTCATGGAGAACGGCGCCCTGGACTCCTTCCTGAGGGTGAGACCCCCTGCTCCCAGCTTTCCGCACCCACCCTGTGCTCCCGCAGTGCAGCCAAGGAGCTCAGAACCCGGGACAGACGGTGGGTCCCGCGTCCCTGCCCCTCCTCTACCCTTCATTCTCCACCAGGGAAGGTTGAGTCCTGGGATTGGTCTCCCTGTGGGGCCGGCTGACCCTGGGATAAGGAGGGGTTGTCATCTGTCCTCGTGACAAATATTTACTGAGCGCCTCATTGTGTACCAGCCACTGTACTGGGCCTCGGGAGATAGAGCCGTGAACATCTCTGCTCTTGGAGAGCTGGTGGCATAATGGGGGAGACTGAAGATTAACAAGTACAAACAAGGTTTTACAAAAAGTAAACAAGATTTCAGATGTGAAAAAAATTAAACAGGATCATAGAAATGAGAGAGAAGAGCTCATTTTTGCTACCTTAACAAAATTGTATGAAATTTTATTATTTTTTAAACTTTACTATGCATCTTCTGTAAAAAGCCAAAACTTTTTTTTTTTTTTGGCCACTCCACGCAGCATGCGGAATTTCCCTGACCGGGGATCGAAGCTGCTTCCCCTGCAGTGGAAATGCAGTGTCTTAACCATTAGACCACCAGGGAAGCCCCCAGAACGTTTTTCTACATAGCAAAGTAACATTGCATTTAACAGAATTACAGCAATTCCTTGGTATCACCTAATGCCCACTTGATACTCATATTTCTCTAGTTGTCCCCAAAATGTCCCAGCATCCAGTTCAGAATCAAGCATTGCACCTGTGGTTATTGTTTTGAGCCTTTTCTACATCCAGGACAGTCCCTTGTTGGGGTTCTGATACACTGAAGGGCTGGGCCACTTGTCCACTTGAATGTCTTATCTTCTGGATTTATCGGATTCTTCCTTGTGGGGTCATCTAACTTGTTTCTCTGTGTTTCCTGTAAGGGAAGCAATGTCTAATGTTGTGATAAGTTCAAAATTAAACGTCTGTGGCCAGCCCACATCAGGGGGAGCTGTGTACTTCCCGTGGCACCGCACCAGGAGACACGGGCTACCCGGCTCCCAGCACGAGGGATGCTGAGGCAGACCCTGGAGCAGTGCCAGGATGGCCTGACCCTCCCTTGTGGATACGGGAGTCTGTTCCATTGTCCGGTTGCAGGAAAGGGAAGGGGGTCTATCTTAGAAGAGATGACGTTTGGGTAGATGAGAAAGCCAGCCATGAGAAGGTGGGGGGGAAGCGTGTCGGGGGCAGAGAGTAGCGACCCAGGGTGGGCAGGACCCCAGCCTGTTTAAGAAGCAGAAAGGCCGGTGAAGCTGAACCAGGTCAGCAGAGGAGTGATAGTGGATCACGTTGTGGTTGGCGGCTGGGCCTCGTGACCTTAGAAATTTGGATGTGATGAGAAGTCTGAGGGGGGAAGCTTTTCAGCAGGAGAGGGGGGTGATTTAAGGAGATCCCTCCGACGGATGCTGGGGGATAGGAGCCGATGAGACGACTGGCATCATTCAGGCCGTGGGGGCTGCAGTGAAGGCGCAGAAGTGGTGGGTTTGGGGTGCGTTTTGGAGGCAAAGCCGGCAGAACTTGCTGATGGATTGTAAGCCTTGGATGCGGGAGACTCCGAGGTCCCTACCCTGAGCGTCTGGAAGTGAGTCCACCAACTGAGATGCGAGGCGTGGGGTGGGTGCAGGCTTGGAGGATGGATTCAGAATTCGGTTTCTGAACTCTGTGTTGCTGGCCCTGGAGGGCTGCCGAGGGTCCCCTGCGTGCTAGCTGAACCCAGAAGATGGGCTGAGTTAACTGTCTGTGACTGGTTGGCTTACCTGGTGAGAGCCAACTCTATAAAGCTCAAGGTCGGGCTTTAGACCTTGGTTTTGGTGCTGTGGTCACTGATCACACCTGATTCCTCACTGTTCTCTTGCATCCGGCATACAGTTGGTCCAAGAGGGCTGAGCGAGACTGTGGCAGGATCAGCACCAACGCACGCATCTCCACGTGTAGAAGGGTGGCTTCAGAGCACACTCGTAACTGTCAGCGCTCTGTTGCTGGCAAATAAAGAGAACGTAGATCAAAAGCATTTGTTGAGCATTTCCTGGATGTAAAGCACTGTACTAGGTTAAATGGAAGAAAATCTTAAAATATCTCCTTATAATCTAATTACGAGAGACTGAAAGCGAATATTTGAAAGCGGGACAATTATAAGCATTGTGTCACGATACCATAGTAAGAACTGAGAGAACTCAGGGTAAAAGAAAGGAAGGAGGGACTTCCCTGGCAGTCCAGTGGTTAAGACTCCGCACTCCCAATGCAGGGGGCCTGGGTTCGATCCCTGGTCAGGGAACTAAGATCCCGCATGCACAACCAAAAAATAAAATAAAATAAACCGTCTATAGATTTCAAATAATAAAATTAAAAAATAATAAAATAAATAAATAAATTTATTTTTTAAAAAAAAAGAGGGGGCGGTTTACCTGGGATGTCAGCAGGCCTGTCCTACACGTGGGTCTGTGAGTTGGGTCTGGGAGGGACAAATACTGTTTAGAACATGGAAGGAAGGGGGAGCGGTGGGTGAGCTGTCCTAACCACGCCCCCGCCATGTCCATCTCCAGCTGAACGACGGCCAGTTCACCGTCATCCAGCTCGTGGGCATGTTACGGGGCATCGCTTCGGGCATGCGGTACCTTGCTGAGATGAGCTACGTCCACCGAGACCTGGCTGCCCGCAACATCCTGGTCAACAGCAACCTCGTCTGCAAGGTTTCAGACTTTGGCCTCTCCCGATTCCTGGAGGAGAACTCTTCTGATCCCACCTACACAAGCTCTCTGGTGAGTCTGGGGCACAGGCATATGAACTAGGTTCTTAGGGCCAGGTGAGCAGGGCAGGTTGGAAAGTTGGGAGGCTGAGGGATTGACAGCTGTGGTCCAAGACAGGATGTAAGAATAGACCTTGTGGGGGCAAGGGGGGTCAACTTAAGGAACCTGGCTACCAGGTGTCCAGGAAAAGAACAGAATTGGGGAGCTGGGTGTTTGGGTCCCAGAAAAAAAGGAGGCCTGAGCTGGGGGAAACGCAAAGGTGGGGGGCAGAATGCCTGAGTCCTGTGAGTCCCTCAGCTCACCTTTTCCTCCCCCATCTTTAGGGAGGAAAGATTCCCATCCGATGGACAGCCCCTGAGGCCATTGCGTTCCGCAAGTTCACATCTGCCAGTGATGCCTGGAGCTATGGGATTGTGATGTGGGAGGTCATGTCATTTGGGGAACGGCCATACTGGGATATGAGCAATCAGGATGTAAGTGTCCTACCAAGCTTTCCTGGAACGTCCTCTCTCTTGGGATATGGCGGTGGGGGGGGGGGGCGGGTTGGTTCTCAGAGAGCTCATCACTGCTTGGTCCTTGAGGTGGTGAGGGTGGCACTGTGACGAGCTGATCTCTGTATGCAAGAGTTTGATACAGTCTATCTGGTCACAGAAGGACACAGTGATGGAGGGCAGCCTTGGGAAGTTACATGTCTGGATCATAGTTCAAGACCTTCTGGGACGTTGAGCCACAGCCAGTGGCCTCGGCCCTGGCCAGGAGCACCCCCCAGATTTGCCCTTCTTGGGGGGCTGTAGCAGCCATCCCAGCGTCTGTTAAGTCGCCATTTCCCTGGGGTCCTTTGGCAGCCTCGTTTTCCCTGACGTCCTTACCCAGTGCTTCTACCTGTCATTCCAGGTGATCAATGCCATTGAACAGGACTACCGGTTGCCCCCGCCCCCAGACTGCCCCACCTCCCTGCATCAGCTTATGCTGGACTGTTGGCAGAAAGACCGGAATGCACGGCCCCGCTTCCCCCAGGTGGTCAGTGCCCTCGACAAGATGATCCGGAACCCTGCCAGCCTCAAAATCGTGGCCCGCGAGAATGGCGGGTGAGGACCCCAGAGGATGGGCCCTCTTTCCTGCACTCTGCCATCCCCTGAGAACCTCGCTTCCCCCCGAGAAGTATCCGTCCCTTTGGTGGTATGTGGGATGGTCCCTGTCCACCTCTCCAGGGCTGGGCTCTACGTCCCCACCCTGACACAGGCTGGTTCTCAGTGTGTCCTCCCCATCCTTGCCTCCCAGGGCCTCGCACCCCCTCCTGGATCAGCGGCAGCCTCACTACTCAGCTTTTGGCTCTGTGGGTGAGTGGCTTCGAGCCATCAAGATGGGAAGATACGAAGAAAGTTTTGCAGCCGCTGGGTTTGGCTCCTTCGAGCTGGTCAGCCAGATCTCCACTGAGTAAGTCGTGGCAGGAGATGGAGGTGGGGGGCGTTGGTGAGGGCCAAGCAGCCAGGAGGGGTGGTGCCTGGGGACCAGAATCAGGCCCACAGTTTCAGCAGGGGCCTTTGGGGTCAACTCCTAGTGCCAACTCTGTTTTCTAAAGCCCCTCCCCTGCCAAAGCAGTAACAGCTGCAGGGGCTGAGAGCCCCAGGATTCTTCCCGGTCAGCTGTGCCCGCCTCACCCCCTTGCACCACCTCAGCCCTGGGCCATCTCGCTCCCACCTCGCAATCTGTATCTATCTTTGTGCATCTATCTACATTCCAGACCCTGCTCTCACATTAACGACGTGTCAACTCTGGATGTTTTCCCACCCATAAAAGGAGAAGGTTGGACTAGGTTTTGGAGATCCTTTCCAGCTTTAATGTTAAATGGTTTTATGATTCCAACACCTCCCAAATACTGGTTTTCCCTAGCTGGCCTCTCCCTGGTCCTCCTTTCTGCCTTTCCATTTCTCTCCCAACGACTCTTCTTGCCCCAGGTTTGAATCACAGAAATAGAAGGAATATAAATCCAGACACAAAGGGTCCAGGAGGCCCTCCCTCTCCCTGGGAGGCAGATCCCGGGCCAGTCTGCCCCACCAGATCTGGGCACCTCCTCCCTGGCTTGCTCCAGCCTCGCCTTGACACGGGTTCCCTGACACGGATTCTTGCTCTCCGTTTCTCACCTCTTCTTTTTTCCTTACCTCCGTCTCCCCGCATCAGGATGGGGCTGGGAGCAGTTTGTTTTTGTCCTCTCCCGCCCCTTCCTCTCCACACACCCAGCTCTCTCTCTCTGTCTCTCAGCCCGCCCCACCTCCTGCTTCTCGACCCCCGCGGGTACCTAGCCCCGCCCCTTACTGCGGCTGCGCAGAACTGTGGAGGCTCTTAAATCCTCCGGAAACTGACTGGCAACTATTGACGTCAGCCCCCTTCCCCGTCGGCCATTCTGATTGGCGGACAATCCCGAGGCGAGGATGGGGTTTCGGTAGGAGAGCCGCCCCGGGAAACCAGTGGCCTCACCTAGCTGTTCATTCTTCCCCAGGGACCTGCTCCGAATCGGAGTCACTCTGGCGGGACATCAGAAAAAAATCCTGGCCAGTGTCCAGCACATGAAGTCCCAGGCCAAGCCTGGAGCCTCAGGAGGGTCGGGAGCACCAGCGCCCCAGTACTGACCTGCGCCTCCTCGCCTGGCCCCCCAGCTCTGGAGCGGCAGGGACTCCCACGCTGGGGACACCGCTCCCCTTATTCCTGGGGCAGAATCGGGTGGGGACCCAAGAGGCTCCCATCCCCGGGCCCCACTGGATTGCACTTTGAACCCATGGGGGCGGGGAGCTGGCCATGTGGAGAGACGGGATTTGGGGATTCTGCCGTATGGGAGTGTAGAAATCAGACGCTCCCCAAGCGGGGAACCCCAAACTGAGGGTGTGGGAGCCCTTCCCTCGGGATTGGGTCTGACCAGAGGAAAAGAAGTGCCCGGAATCTGCCAACATCCCGGGGGTGGTTGGGCACAATCCCCACGGCCTCCTTCTGATCCCCAATTAGGGCCCCCAGGTGCCCCTCCTCACCTTGAAGGGCAGCGGCCCTGCAGACCAAAGAGAAGGGGGGACTAGCCTGCGAGTCGTGAGGCAGGAAGGGGCGTCATAGCCCAGTGACAAAATCATTGGACTTGGATGTCCCAACCTTGCTGCTGTCTCCACCGAATTCGGTTTTCCCTTGTAAATGCCCCTCCCCCATCTGCTGCCTTCATATTGAAGGTTTTTGAGTTTTATTTTTTGTTTTCGGTTTTATTTTTCCTTCCCTTTTTTTTTTTTTTTTAACCGTCCTTGTCGTAACTTTTTGTGTTAGAGGGGACCTGTTTATCGCCTCCTTTGCCCAAGTTGAAACAGGGACCCATCGTTGTGTCTGTTTCCAGAACAGTGCCTTGGTCACGCCACAACCCCAGACATTTCCCTGCCCCCCCAAGTACCCCTAAGCTGTGTCCATGAGGAGGTGTGGGGGGCAGTGGTGGTAGAAACAAGAGACAGACACTGGTGCTTGGAGGGGTTCTTAAATTATATTTAAAACAGTTGTTTTATATAAATAAAAGAAAATGGGAAGTGTCCTGGCTCTGGGGATGATTGGGAGTGGGGTGGGGGGACGGAATAGACTTCTGTGGACGGTGGGGACTGGTGTGAAGGAGCTTTTGAGCCAGGCTGGGAGGGGTCGGAGGTCTGGAGACGGGGCTGGGTGCTTGGTTCCCAGCCCCACGGTGTGTTTGAGGTGGTAGGGTGGGGGCAGTGGAAGATGAGTCATGGGCAGCTGCTTCTAACGGCTCCAGATGGCTCTGCCGATAGCCTGGGGCACCTCTGGGATGGGATTGCCTTCCCTTCCCTGCCCTGGTTCCCTAGCCTTGGCAGGGGGCTTTGTGAGGCAGGGGAGGCCTTGAGCTCAGAGCCCTGCCCTACAGCCCCCTGAAGGGGGGAGGGGGGAACCTGGGGTGGAGGTCCAGTCACATGAAAGAGACAGATGTGGGCCAGATGTTGACAGCTGGGGTTGGTTTAGAGGCAATGTGGGGGGAGTGTCTGCATCGGCTGTGGAGGAGGGGCAGAGGCTGGAGTGGAGGACGTGGACCCCCCCACAAGTACACACACACACATACACACACACACACACACACACGTGTACAGACGCTGTGCTGGGTTGGGAGGACAATTCCCCCTTTCAAGATGCTGCCCAGGCAGGTTCTCCCAGCTTCTTAGGAAGGGAGGGGAAACCACCTGAGTATCTTCCCCTAACTTCTCCCTCCCAAACAGGAAGATGAGGATGGGGGTCAATCCCCCGATGTCTTTCTCAGCATCTTTGGTTTCCCAGCCTGCCCGCCCCAGGGGACACCTGCAGGGGCAGGCCTGGACCGGGTCAGGTTTGTCAAGCTGGTGCAGCCCTGCCATTTCTGCATCTCAACTGCCCCCTGTTGTCGTGTTGGGGTCAGTACAGGACCCCAAATCACAATCTCTGCCTCTCCCAGCCCAGGAAGCCTCCGGCAGTGATCCTGTCCCCGATTTCCTGCCTCTACAACTGCCTTCGGGAGTATAATACTCTGGAATCCTCTGTCCCCTCCCTCGATGACATGGCCCAGGTGTTGTACCCCTAAAAGGGGGTGGGTGGGAGACGGTCCTGCCAATGACAGCGGGGGTCTGGGTCCCCTTACTTCCGGAAGGAGGAAGTCTATCTCGAGGATGCTGGTGGTCCAGGCCACCTCCTTCGCTGCCAACCAGACATCCAGGCTAGATAAGGAGACCTTAGCTGGGTGAGGGGAGGAACCGAGATCAAGGGGGCAGGATATAGATGAAGAACAGAGAGGCAAAGGGTCGAAGAGCAGGAGAAGGGAGCTCAGTGGGGGTAGGCATGCCGCTGGGAGCCTCGTGATGCCCAGGTTAAAGCATGGCCAGCCCAGTTCCAGAACGCCTGAGCCTTCCTGTCACAAGCTCCAGAGTGTGAGCTGCTCCCCCCAGCTAAGGGGCAGGATGGCCTGGCCAGGGGCTCCCCTCCCTTGGAGCCCTTTCCCCAACCAACTTGGGTCTTGCTTCGTTACATGAAGGTGGCTGCTGGGGTCATTTGGAGGATAAGCACAGAATAAGGATTCCTTTCTAGAACCCAGGGTCCTGCCTGTTTTGGCATCCCCTGTCCTTGGGGGTCCCACATCCTGAGCATCCCCAATTGGCAACCTTCTTTTTCTTCTTAGAGCCCAAGCAGGATGTCCCACCCCTTCCCCCAGGACCTGCCTGGTGAGAGGCACACAGCACAGGGGTCAGGGTGGGAGTGTTTGCACTTTGGCCTTTGGCTGAGGTGAGCTGCTCACTCCTAATAGGATGGAGCTCCAAACTCCTCCCAAGCCGGCCCTCAGGCTCCACCCTCAGTTACCATAGGAACCCCAAGGCCCTTTTGGTCACAGGCCGGCTGGTTCACCCTTTGGAAAAAGCCACATTCCCAGTCCTTAGCCTCTGCCCAGCGCCTTAGTCTCATCGTTAGAAATGTAAAACCTCAGGATCACCTTTCACTACCTGCCGGTGGGGAGCTCTGAGGCCAAGTCCGCCAAGAACGAGGATTCCTGGGGTGAAGTCTTTTCTCCTGTATCCCCGAAGCCGGAGGGCGGGTGGCCCACCCTCACGTGGCTTTGTCGAAGGGACAGACAGCCCCTCGCCTCCTCAGACCTCTGTTCCCCTCCCCTCTGGACACTCTGTGGAGCCCCCAGCCCTAGACCCTCACACCCCGTCTCCCTCCTACTCCTCCCCTCAAGACCCCCCTCACAGAGCCTTTCTCCACCAGAATCATGTACAAATTCACATCTCAAAAATAAATAATTTTATGTCTCCTTCTTCTGTGGACAACTCAGAACTGAGCGACTTTGAAGGCATGCTCTGGAGCCAAATCTGAGGAGAAAGCGAGAAAACCTTGTGTTAGAAGCAGACTCGACTTCCCAGAGCCAAAGCTGTGGACGGTGGGGCTGCTGCTCACCGGTACCTGGCAGCTTGCCTCTGGTCTGGCTCTGCATTTTCTCCCTAGAGGGCATGGGGAGCAGACACCAGCTTGAAGGTCGGTGCCCGCTCCCCATGTTTGCTCCCCTCCCAGCTGCCCCTCCTCTTCCCCTTTCCTGAAACTCACCTCCTCCTCTTCCTGGAAATGCATTCTCTGGTCACTGCTGACACTATGACCAGCACAGGCACCAGCCATCCCAACAGGGTGACCACAAAGTTGGAGGCTTCTGGGGCGTGGGGAAGAGAAATAGGGATGTGGGATAGGAAGGGGTGGCAGAGACACTCCCTTTCAGTCCTCGGCTGCCACCCTGGAGGGACTGCATCCCCTACATCCCTGGTGGCCGGTTCTCCCTCTAGGAGGCTGCTGCTCCCAGGGCTTTCAAGGCTTTGGCGCTGCCCTCCTGCTTCTGGACACACAACTCCCATGAACCTTCTAAGGGGATGTTTATCCAGTTGGTCCCCTAGAGTCCAGGGTATTATGTCGGTCACTGCTTCTCAAAGAGTAGCCCAGGCATCACTTCCATCAGTCACCTGGGAGCTTGTGAAAAATGCAGATCTCTGGAGCCCCCTCCAGACCTACTGAATCCAAATCTCTGGGGATGAGTCCCGGAATGAACAAGGTAAACAAGACACCCCTGCTCCACCCCGATCGTAGGCACGAGGATAACGTTGGAGAACTGCTGGCCCAGAGGCTCACAGGAATTACAGTTTGGGATGGAGAATACCAAGAAAAGGTACTGGAGGCTCAGAGGGACACAAGAGAGGGGACTAACAGCAGGGTGAGGCATACAGATCACAGAAGTGGGGAGCTCAGGGTCAGAGAGAAGATTCCAGAGTGTGTGGGTAGGAGATGGGTAAAGGGACTCTGAGATCCTTGGAGGACACTCATCCGGCTAATCTGTAGGGATCATATAATATTATTATCTTTCATATAGTAATATACGACATTGATATTATACTATCTATTATACATCTATAATAGATGTTATAGGTTAATATTATATATATGGGATAATTCTGCGGCCGTTGTTTGTGGGGAAGGGGCCGTGAGGATACAGTGCCCGGGATGAAGTCCTTGCCTGGCGTTTTGGTGGGTGGCACATCCCGAGGCTCCGTGCAGAGGTGGCCCCCGTAACCAAGCTCACACTCACAGGTGAAGTGGGTTCCCTGCTCCTGGCACCGACCATCATTCTGACAGGGGTTCTGTAGGCACGGGCTGTCTGCAAGGATGGAAGGGGTTGGGAAGGGGGTTCTGAGAGGACACCCACATCCAGGGAGAGGGGCCTGGGGGCTGGGACGCCAGAGAATAAAGCAGCAGCTGACAGAGACTCGCCAGGGTCCGCTGGCCGGGTTTCCAGTCCTGGCTCTACAGCCCCCGAGCTCTGGGGAAACTGCTTACCCTCTCTGAACCCCATTTTCTTTACCTATAAAGTGGGGACGCTGTGCTTACCCCCAAGTGGTGAGTAAGGACTAAAGGAGATCCTGGGAAGCTAAGGCTGGGCAAAGGGCCCAGCACGGTGCCCGGCAGACAGCAGAGGCTCAGAGAAGGCAGGGCCTGTGCCTTTGCCCCTCCCGAAAAAGAGAGAGTGGGATCACATGCCACGAACTTCCTGACACTGATGAGATGGAGTCCCAGGCACAGGACCAGGAGGGATGCTCCTCGGCCCAGGGGCCCCTCCACCCTCAGCCCCACCCCCAGCCCGCTCCCAAGGGTATGAGGGCAGCTTGAAGCCAAGGGCCGGTCCAGGTTCACCTCGGAAGCAGCCACGAGTGAGGTTCCCCAGGGTGCAGATCTCCCCGGGGCTGCAGCTGAGGGGCTCACACAGCAGGACCCCCAAGTTGGCACAGGTGCAGCGCTGGGAGCAATCCTCGGTCACGAAGCTGTCACCCTGCTGGAGAGGGAGAAGGGGTGGGAGGTGGGGTTCTGGTTCACCTCCAGAGTCTGGCTCTCCTTGTGCACCTCTGCTCTCCCGAGGCCTCCCACTTCCAGCCCAGACCTGGTAGTAGATGCCGTTGTTGGTGCAGCCGCAGTGGGCCAGGGGGAGGCTCTGGGCACCACTGTAGATGTAGCCTGGGAGGCTGGCACAGCCCTCCACACAGGGGCCCTTGCAGTCCCTGGGAGCTGCCAGGGTGGCACAGGAGGCTGGGCAGGGTGTCATACAGCTCTGATAGACGGTATTGGCTGAACACGGCAAGGCTGAGGGGACAGAGGGGACAGAGTCATAGTCAGAAGGTGGCTGCGCTGGGGCTGGCCCCCCACGTATGGGGAACGAGGTCACCCAACAGAGCACAGAGCTTGGTAGAGGCAGGGGAGCCAGAAGAGTGGACCAGCTTTACGTGTCTTTTTGTCTGTGACACCAGCACATGAGGTGGAGCAAAGATGGGCACTGGCGAGAAGCAGCAGGACGGGGTGACGGGGTGATGGGGCTGAGGCTTCGGGTGAGGGCAGAGAAGGAGTTAGCTCGGGAGGACGTTGACGAGGGGAAAGTTCAGGGCTGGGGGAACCAAGGCAGGAAGCCAAGGTGCGGGTACCGGTGGGGGTCAGAGCGGAGCAGAGGGTGGAAATGGCCAGGGGTGGGGGAGGAGGTCAGGAGCCCGCTGCTGGGGAAGGTCAGGGCCTCACCGCAGCGGGTGTGGTCCCGCCAGCCGACCGGGGCGACGCCCGCCTCCTGGCAGATGATGGCGTACCCGCTGAGGACCTGGCAACGCAGCTCCTCCTGCTCTATGGGGTCCCGGGCGGCACACAGATCAGACACACAGTGCCTGGGGGGATGGCAGGGACAGTTGGGTGCTGTCAGGGAGGGGGAGGCAAGGAGACCCAGCCCCACAGAAGAGGCCCTGGAAGCCCCACCAGGCAGTGTGTGTGTGTGTGTGTGTGTGTGTGTGTGTGTGTGTGTGTGTGAGACAAGGTACCAAGGCCACAGACAGAACTGTGCCCAACAGAGAGCCGATCAGAGAACAGGCCCCAGGACCTGGAGAAAGGCCATTCCCACGTGTCCTGGGTCCCCGACTCACTCCAGGAAGGGTTCCGGGGCCACAGGCTGGTGACAGGCAGCAAAGGGGCCGTGGGGGTCCACCAGCACCCTACACGCCTGTGTGTGGTCGATGAGCTCCAGCTGCTCCGGGCTGCATTCTGACACGTGAAAGCCTGACACCTCTTCTTCTTTCACTTCCTCCTCTTGTACCTCCCTGGGGCAGAGATGGTGAAGGGCCAGGTGAGGCCCACCACGGCTGTGAACTTAGGAAGAACTGGGGAGGGGATGGGAGGGGAGGGCTCGGGCACAGACCGGGATGCACAGGGCAGGTGCCCCACAGTCAGTGGGAGGGGAAAGAAACGATGGGATTAGGAGAATCAGGTCAGTCTGAGCCCTTGACCTCGGGGTTCCTCCTCTGCTGAGGATATGGGGGTGAGCGGGGTGTAAACAGATACTACGGTGTCGCTCATCGGCCCTCCACCCCCGGGCCTGGGCCTCCCTGCTCAGAGCCCCAGCCCTCTCACCTTGAGAAGCAGGGGAGGCCTCCCATGGTCTTCTTCACCTCCCAACTGTTGCCAAAGACAAGGAGGTTCTGGGTGAGGGCACCGTTGGGCAGCATAAAATCATTCCTCTTGTTCTGGTCGTAGTTGCCGCACAGGCTGCGCACAAGCCTCCGGTACGTGATGGGCAGGGAGATCACTGCAGGAGGAAGGGGGCCAGAATCGAAACTCCCCACCTCGTCACTTCCCACCCCTCCTGCGTCCTCCCCTGGAGCTCGGGGGCCCCACTCCCAGGCAGGGGTCCTTTCACCACGCTCGGCCCAAGACGTGGTTTTCCCTACCCCCATCCTTGGAATGTCCCTTCGGCCCTCCGGTCCCCACGCTCAGGTACCTGCATTGTTCTTTCCATTGAAGCTGATGACCAGCTCAAAGTCTGTGATCAGATACAGGCGATGGCCTCGCATGGTGACCCGCAGCTGGTCGTTGGGCTCGTAGGGGATGGCCATCTTCTGACCGTTGACCTGGAGAAGGCAGACAGGAGCGGCACGGAGGCCTGAATCAAGGTGACCCTCTGCTGCTTTGGCCTCTGTCTCTCTGCACGTCTTGGTACCTCTCAGTGTCGTCATTCCGGGGAACAAGATACCGCAGGAAGCTTTGCTACCCGGAGTGGCAAAGGCCTCCCTGAGGTCTGCTCCTGTTGCAGCCTCAGCCCCTTCCTTGCAAAGAAACTGGCAGGTGGGTGCCCTGGTACTTCTTCAGCACAGCTCCACCCTCACACTGCATGAGCTTCCCTTCTCTCTCTCTCCCCCTGCCTCTCTCCCACCTTGTATGTAATCCCACTGCCCTCCTCTGCCTCCCCCCAAGGAGGTGAGTGTGGCACTGATTCTGATTTCCAAAACCAGGCAGCCTCTGCTGGGAACTTCCCAGGGAACACAGAGTCCTGGCTTCACCTGCTCCAGGTGGCCTCCCATGGCCCGACCTGCCTCCCCAGACCCTCCCAGCCTGGCCTGGCTCTTACTACAAGTCGCAGTTCCGTCTGGAGCTGGACTGTGTAGCCGTAGACCATCACGATGATTTCGTGCAGGAAGATGGGGTTGAAGGACGGATACACCTTGTTGCGGCCCTCCACGACCAAGGGCTCCACCCCATCAGGGAGCACGTCCAAGGTCTTGATCAGAAAGTAGGTCATGCGGCCCTGGAAGCGGTAGCTGAGGCCATCAAATGTGTGGTAACGGGGGTCCCCATAAATTGTGCATTGCTCCGACTCTGAAAAGAAGGGCCAATGCTAAGAAGGCACCCTGAGCGATGTAACCGCCCCAGAGCCCCTCACCCTCCTGGGGCCTCCTGTCACCTTCCCTCTTAGCCCTGGGCTCCCCGTGGACTTGATCTTCCACTTTCTCCCTCTCCCCGCTTGAGAGGATCTCCTTGTCTGGTTCCCTCTTTTTGCCCTTAAGATAGCAGATCCCAGAGAGGATCATGCAGGCGACCAGGGAGCTGGTAGGAGCCTGAGAGCCTAGGCCCACCCCTGCCCGCGCCGGGTCCCTCCCTCTCCAGAGCCCCCAGCCCGGGCCCCTCTGGCTCCACCTCCCCGAGGGCCCCCTTACTCTCGGGTGCGCAGTAGTCTTTACCGTCCTCGTTGGGCTGGCACCGGGAGCCCGAGGGGCAGGTGAAGGGCCAGCACTGAACGGCGCCAGCTCTGCAGGCACACCTCTTGGAGCAGCCTCTGGAGAACCAGGACTTACCCGCCTGCAGACGCCGCAGGAGGAATAGGTAGTGAGAAGGGAAGGGCCAGCTCTCTTTCTTCGACGACTTCAGCCTAAGCCTACAGTCTGATGGCTCACTTGGCACGGGCCAGAGGCAGTCCCGGTGCCATCTGCACCCTTATGGACCTGTACCGCCCCCTAGAGGCATTGTGCTCAGTGTCTCACACAGGCTGCTCAGGAGGTACTGCTGAACCCATCTTACAGATGAGGAAACTGAGGTCACAGAGGTCCCCTGACTCGTGAGTGGTACCATCAGGATTCAAATCAAAGCCACCCTACCGGCTGCATCCCTGTGGTTTGCATTTCTCAGTCCCCAAACCCAAACCACGCGCCCTCTAGCCCAGACCTGGCAGGAGGCCACCCTGCCCCATCACCAGCCTTCACACCCAGGGCCAGCAGTAGAGGCACGGGTGGCCCAGGCCGAGAGACGCACAGGAAAGGAGAACATGGCATCCCGAAGGTGTGTTGCCCCCACCCCTACTTCCTGCCCCCACTCACAGGGAGGGAGTTGCCCTGGGCGTCCCTGCAGCTGCACTGGCTCCTGGGCACACACTGCGGTCCACTGAGCACGTAGCCGGGCTCACAGACACAGCCCTCCTCGCAGGTGGAGGGAACTCTGGAGCCTTTGCACTGGCCTTCCGGGTCCCAGCAGGAAGGAGGGCAGGAGGGAACGCAGGTGGTGTAGACGCTGTAGGCGGAGCAGTCCAGAGCTGGAGGTGGGGTGGTGGGGAACACTGACTGAGCGTGGGCTGTGTGCTGGCTCCGAGGACAGAGAAGAGCAAGAATGGTTCTCCCCACTCGGCGTGGGAATCCGAGGTCAGCCAGCAGCCGCAGCAGCGCGACCCTGGTGCATCTGGTCAGTAAGCATGTGACTGGCGTGTGTGTGTACGAGGTGTGACAGGAGCACAGGGCAGGGAGGTATCCACTGTGCTGGAGGAGCTAAATAAAGCCCTTTAAGTAGAAGTAGTTGCGAACAAATGGAAATGTTCACAGATGGGAAGATGTCAGTCCTCCCTAAGTTAATTTAATTATTATTATTATTTAGTTTTTTGGCCACGCCAGGTGCCACGTGGGATCTTAGTTCCCCGACCAGGGATCGAACTCGTGCCCCCCATGGAAGCGCAGAATCCTAACCACTGGACTGCCAGGGAAGTCCCTCCCTAAGTTAATTATACATTTAATATGATCCCCAAAAAATACACCAACAGGATTTTGTTTTGTTTTTTAATAGGACGAGATGATATTAACGTGGAAATGAGGATATAAACAAAGCAGAAAAGCTGGGAAAATTCTAAAACAAAACAAAACAAAACTGGGAAAAAAAACAACAGTAGGTAGTGTATGTCCTTACCAGAAATCTAAACACCATCTAAACTCTCAATGACCACAACATTGTGCTGCTAGTAAATGAAGATAAATGGAGCAGTGGAAGCGGAGAAAAAGGCCCAGAGAGGGATCCAAATACACGTGGGAATTTAGTATAAATCATGGCATCTGAGTCAGTGGAAAAAGAGAGGCTGGCCATTTAATAATACTGGGAAAAAATAAACACAAAGTTGATTCAGTTCTCATCCTACACACCAGGATAAATCCCCATGGATCAAACATTTAAATATATAAAAAAAAGAAACCATACAAATACTAGAGCAAAACGTAGGCAAATTCTTTTTTTTAACTTCAGAGTGGGGAAGCCATTTGTAACTAAGGCTCAAACTGCAGAAGCCATAAAACAAAGACTATTATATTTGACCTCACAAATACATTTTTTTTTTTCTGCATGGTAAAAAAAGAGTGAAAGATGAAAAAAAGAGACCTGGAAAAAATTTTTGTAACTCATGGCACTGATGAAGGGCTACTCTCTGTAGTAGACAAAGGACATCTATAAAATATTTCAACAAAGACCAACAAACCAGTGGAAAAAATGGTGAATGGGTATGAAGAAATCACAGAAAGGGAAATCCACATGGCTCCTGAACATATAAAAGAATGCACAACTTCACTCATAATAGGAAAAATACAAATTAAGACTCTTTTTATCTTTCACATATCAGATTGGCAAAAATCCAAAAGCACCATAATGCTGTGTGTTGGCCAGTCTGTGGGGAAATGGGCACTCTCGTATGTTGCTGGTGGGAACGTAAATTCCTCAACCCCTATGGAAGGCCATTTGGCAACATCTCTCAAAAGCACAAATCCACACAATCCTTGATCCAACAATTCCAGGTCTACAAATTTATCCTACAGATAAGAGACACACACGTAGAGAATTGTATCTGCATAAGGTTATCCTTGCAGCACTGTTTGCAATAGCAAAAGACTGGAAACAACTAGAAAGTCCATCGCTAGAAGACTAAATAAATTATGATGAATGAATTATGACGCAGCTGCAGAAGAGAATGAGGACACTCTCTACATGTCTGACAGGGAAGGACCGCCAAGCTAGTTTCTCAAGTGAAAAAAATAAAGTGCAAACTACTGTGTCCCATCTGCTGTTTGTAAGAAAATACAGAAAATAAATTTGCATTTGTCTGTTATGTGCAGAAATAAAAGACTTTTGGAAAAATACTCAGATGCTGAAAAGAGCAGGCTGGGACCTGGGCCCCTGGGGTCAGGGCGAGAGGGAGACTTTTCACTGGGAATCTTTTAATACTTTCAAAGTTTTTGAACCATAGGAATGCATCACATAGGAAAAACACCGTAATCACTGTTTTAAAATATAAAATGTTCTTGGGGACTTCCCTGGTGGTCCAGTGGGTAAGACTCCGCGCTCCCAATGCAGGGGGCCCGGGTTCGATCCCTGGTCACGGAACTAGAACCCACACGCACGCCGCAACTAAGACCCAGCGCAGCCTAAATAAATAAATAAATAAATAAAAATAAAAGGTTCTGGAATTAGATAGTGGTGCTGATTGTACAACTTTGTGAAGATCCTGAAAATCAGTAAATTGTATACTTTTAAAGGGTAGAAGAATATGGTATGTGAATAATAATTAAAAAAAATTTTTTTAAAGGAAAGAGCTGGAGGAGGATACCTCAGAGTCTGCCAGGAGGGGAGAAGAAAGAACCTTTCGGGTGCAGGGCGTGGTATGTATAAAGGCAGGGAGGGGTGTGGGAAAGCGAGGCCTGTGTGGGGAATGGGATGGTTTGATACAGGTGATGCTGGCGCACAGGAAAGGGGGGTGGGGGAGGGGCACAGCTTGCAGGATCTCTCAGACATCTCAGAGAGGAGCTTGGACTTGCAGGCAACAGCCGTGCAGGGGCCTAACATGATCACATTTCTTTTGGAAAGGAGCTGCTGACAAGCAGCCCGTGTGGTCCTGGTGGTATGGGGCACTAGCTAAGAACTTGCTGTAAATGGTCCACATCAGAGAAAATGAGGTCAGAAATAGGCCGGGAACAACTGAAATGGAGAATGGGGGAGCTTTCAGAGATACACAGACGGAAAGAGGGTTTGGGAGCAGTTTGGGGGTGGCCTGAGGACACACTCACGGCAGAAGCTGCTGTTTCTCCAGATCGGAGGCGTGATCCCCTGGGCCTGGCAGGCGGCCCCGAAGGCTTGCAGAGACTGGCAGAGGGCATGGTTGAGGTCTCCAAACTCACAGAGGCTGTGGGTACATCTGAGCAAGAACGGACTGAGAATCACGTGGGTGGCACACTTCGCCCAGGCTGGAGCCTGAAAAGCCGCCTGGCATTGCTCCTGGGCTCTTGCCAGGTCAGCTGCCCGGCAGTTTGTATTTGGCTTCTCCTGAGGTTCTGCTTCAGTCTTCTTGTCATCTTCTTGGCAACTGGGAAGGCAAAGGGGGTCATCCTAGGGACAGCCACTGCCTCATCTATGATAATGACCTGGCGCTCCCAAACCACCCTGAAGACCCCTCCTGTCTTCACTGGGAAGCTGGCCTGGGCTCTGGCCAGCCTTCCACGTGGCCTCGGTCTCCTCCCATGTTTCGAAGCCAAGACAGGAAGACTTTCTCGTTTCCCCATATAGGCTCCTGGGACCCAGACGCCATCGCCTGTCAAGTTACATGCACAAAGGACCACTCTGGTCTTCCCATCCCAGGTGGGCCATACAGTCTAGAATCCCAACTCGCGTTCCTGTGCAAAGGCAGAGAGTCTTTGGGGGCAATTACTTTGGGTCGATCTCTTTGTCTTGCCAACTATCCACATACATGACGTCATCCAGGGCTTGTTCGTCATTAGGCATCAATAGTTCGTCTTCTTCCTCGCCGTTGAAGTTCCCGCACATGCCGCAGGTCTGGGTGGGCAGAGGGGATCAAGGGATCTTCAGCGCCAGGGATGGCAGAGGGCATTTTTTGTTGGCATCCCCTTAAAGAGAAAGGCGCCCCCCTCCCTGCAGGCTGACTCCTCTACGAAGAGACCCAGGTGTTTTCCTCACCTTTTCATAATAGGCTTTGGGGATTTCGACCTCTAGGAAACCACTGCCGTCAAACTTGACTTGCACCCCAATGTTGATGGTGAGCACGGTGTAGCCGTCCCTGGAAATGACTTTGACTCCCCGGATCTGGGTGGTCGCCGGGAGGGTGACCTGTGTGCCATTGATCTACAGAGGAGGGCAGGACCCGTGAGCAGGAAGAAGGACCAGAGCCCCGTCCCCAGAGCCCACGTCCTCCCCGCCTGCCTCGCTCACCAGCACTTGGTCCTTCTTCAGGGTGACCAGGGTATTAAAGATGTCCACGTGGACCTGGCGGAGGTAGAAAGTGTGGGGTTGGTCTTTCCGCTTCCCATTCTTGCCACTGATCTTGAAGAAAGGCTGGTCCATGGTGGAGTGGCATATTTTCACCAAGACGTAAGTGCAGGTGCCCCTGACCGCATGGTAACTGCCATCGAAGCTTACGTAGTGGGACGTGTCGCGGATGCGGCACTCTCCCATCCCTGGAGGACAGACAGGTGGCTGAGGAGTGGTCCAGCCTCTAGCAAGAACAGGCCTTCTCCCCTGCTTCAAGGAAAGGATGTGGAGGAGAGGGAGCCTCCGAAGGGAAGGAGACAGAGAAAAGAGTCAAGACGTGAGGAGGTGGAGCAGGTGTCATTTGGCCAGGGAGAGACTTATAATATCCCGTCTAAGTCCACGGCTGCCACGGGAACCATGAGTGAACCCCGAGGAGCCCTTCTTAACAGAGGGGGAGTTGGGGAGAGTTTGTCTTGGTGGCTGAAGGTCCTCCTCCATGCTCAGTGGAGGCTTACCTGCTGCCCGGCACCGTATCAGCCCATCCTGGGACCAGCACATCTGGCCAGGCTTGCAGGCGGTTTGGAGGCAGGAGACGTTGTTGTGAGCCGAGCAGGTGCAGAGCCTGGAGCAGGTGCTGTCCGTGTACCAGCTCTCCCCGACCTGTGGGGCGCAGGCATCAGTGGAGCCGATAGAAACTTGGAAGCCAGAGATGGTCGGAGCCCCCCGCACCCCAGGGCCCCCATGAGGCTCGCTTCCCTTGGCTGCCCGCCTCCATCGCTAGCCTTTCTCAGGCTCTTGGCTTCTGGATTTGCTCCTCAGCCCCCAGCACTGGTCCACCCTACCCCTTTGCAGGCTCTGAGCCCTCTGGCCCCCAAACTCGGGGAGCTGGGAAGGGCAGGGCACCCCCTGTGGTCTGGCCTCTCACCGGGTGGTAGGAGCCCCTCTGGCTGGTGCAGCCACACTGGCTGAGGGGCACACAGGAGGTCCCACTCAGGATGTGGCCTTTCTGGCACTCGCAGCCCTCGGCACAGGGCAGCGAGGACGGGCAGTATGATGGAGTGCTCAGGCTGAGGCAGGTGGTCGGGCAGGGGTTGGCACAGGTGCTGTAGCTGCTGCCCAATGGGCAGTTCAGAGCTAAGAATAAATTGGTGTTTAGGAAGGAAGAGTGATTTCCAGCTCTCTGGCCTTGGGGCATCAAGAGTTCCTGGGAGGGACTTCCCTGGCGGTCCAGTGGTTAAGACTTCGCCTTCCACTGCAGGAGGTACGGGTTTCATCCCTGGTTGGGGAGTTAAGATCCCACATGCCTCGAGTCCAAAAAACCAGAAACATAAAACAGAAACAATACTGTAACAAATTCAATAAAGACTTTAAAAATGGTCCATATCAAAAAAATCTTAAAAAAAAAAAAAAGAGTTCCTGGGAATGTCCATCAGACGAATGGATAAACAAAATGGGGTCCAATCATACAACGGAATATGATTCAGCCTTAAAAAGAAGGAAATTCTGGCACTTGCTGCAACATGGTGAACCCTGGGGATATAATGCTAAGTGAAATAAGCGAGTCACAGAAAGAGGAATACCGCGTGATTCCACTTAGATGAGGTCCCTAGAGTCGTTGAATTCACAAAGACAGAGAGTAGATGGTGGTTGCCAGGGGCTGGGGGAGGGGAAGGGGACTTACAGTGTTTGATGCGGACAGAGTTTCAGCTTGGAAAGATGAAAAAGTTCTGGGGGCGATGGTGGTGATGGTTGCACAACAAGGTGAATGCACTTAATGCCACTGGACACTTAAAAATTGTCACAATGGTAATTTTTATGTTCTGTATGTTTTACTACAATTAAAAAAAAAAGCGTTTCTGGGAAAGAAGAAAGGTCACAGAGCTGGCCCAGGGAAGAAGGGGAGGAGGCAGTAACCAAATGAGATCAGAACTTTTTTTTTGGGCCACGCTCCATAGCACGTGGGATCTGAACCAGGGATCGAACCGGTGCCCCCTGCCGTGGAAGCACGGACTCCTAACCACTGGACCACCAGGGAATTCCTGGGAGATCATAATTTTTTGGTGAAGTGAGAATCGGATGGAGGCTCCCAGAAGAGGGAGACAAGTAGAGGATGGGGGCTGGGCTCGGAGAGACTGGGGAGAGGGGAACAGAGGAGGGTCCCACGTGGGGCCTGGGGGCCGGGCTGCGAAGGGAAGAGTGAAGGAGAACTTAGGGAGAGGAAGAGAGGGCAGGGCTCGGGGACTCCTCCTGGCTGTCAGGTCACTCACGGCAGGAGGTGGTGTTCCGCCAGGCGAGGGCCTGGCCTGCGCGGGCGCACAGGGACGCGTAGGCCTGCAGGGAGCGGCACAGGGTCAAGACGTCGCCCTTGGTCCCACACTGGCCGTACACGCAACTGGTGAAGCTGGTGTGCGGGGCCACCACCCCGTGGCACTGGGAGAAGGGTCCTGGATGAAACGTAGGTGAGAGTAAGCTTGGGGAGGGAGCAGAACCACGCGGCTGCTCTGGGGCAAATTCAACATCCGTTTCCATCAAAACCCACAATTATTGAGAACCTACTGCCTGAGATGCAAAAAACCCCACAGGTCCGGCAGCGTTCCCAGGTGACCACTGCCTCTGCATTCCCTCTGCCTGCCTCTTGAGGGCCACTACTTCCCGTCTCACCCTTCCTCCCTCCCTGCTCAGTGCCCCTCCTCTGTCTCCTGCCCCCGGGGGAGCAAAAAGGGGCCCCCTGCGTGGCTTACCCTGAGGGTTCATTAAAATATCACAGTTTTTATTCCAGGCGTCCGTCACTTTCTTCCCCAGGCACCTGGGGGGCTTGCCACCCGCAGCAAAGCAGCTGACAGAGGAGGAGGGGAAAGGACAGGAGTTTAGGATTGGAGGAAGCTTTCCAAAAGCCAAAGCAAAAGTGGAGAGGGAAACAGGGAGGGGAAGAAGGACGGGAGAGGAGAACAGAGTGATGGCCTCAAGTAGTAAGGTCAGCAGATGCAGCAGGAGAGCAAAAGGTTAGATCTCAGGGTGGACTTCCCAAGAGACAGATCAGTCATCAACTCCAGGAAAGACTGGGGACGCACAGGGAACACCTCCAGGCTGCCCGCCAAGCCTCCTCCCCTGGTCCAGCTCCCCCCCTCCCCCCGTTCCGGCTCACCCAGGTTCAGATAACTCATTTAGCTTCCAGGAGGCCCCCAGGTGCACGGAGCTGACTGCAGGCCTTTTATCAGGCTGCAGATTGTCGTCTAGGCTGTTGTTGTTGAAGTTCCCTGGGGGACGGAGCAGTCAGCAGAGGCCTTGAATTCAGCCCCAGGACCAAAAAGCATCCCTCCCTCTTCACGCAACCAACCAAGATGGGCCCTTTCTCTTCCTTCATCTTCGGCTTCCCTTCATGCCTACCCTAGCGCACGACGCCTTCAATCAAATAAGAGGTCGACAAGCACCAAGGACGGCTAATCAGATGTGTGGATGAGCAGGACCGGGATAGGCTCCAGCGCATTCCCCCGGCTTCACCTGCAGGTGCCCTAGGAACTCACCGCACATCCCGCAGAGCCGGCCAGCGTAGGAGGAGGGCACGGTCACTTCCACCAGGTGGTTCCCGTCGTAGCGAACTTGAAGCCCAAAGTCCGTGTAGAGGAGGATAAAGGAGCCACTGGACCTCACGTTCACCCGGCCTTGTGCAGGCCACACGGGCAGGGCCACCCGGCGACCGTCCAGCTACAGAGGCAGGGAAGACACTGTAGGGAAAGGCGGCTGGGACAAGGACAACGAAGCCAAGAACAGGGAGCAGGAGGGGGGGTGGCGGGTGTGTCTCAGAAACTGGGGCTGCGTCTGCCAGACAGGTGGGCCTGCAGGCAAGGAGACGCGGGGAAGAGATGCAGCGTGGGCTGGGGGTGGGGCCGGGGAGGCCGGCACAGGCACGCACCACGACCTTGCGGCCTTTGATCATGGAGATTCTGAGGTTGAAGACCTGCACTTGGACGGCTTTGACATAGGAGGCCTCCAAGTTTCCGCCGCGGAACTCGTTGGTGGCGCTCACGATGAAGTCATTCTCTGGGGACCTCAACCAACAAGGCCGGGTCAGGGTGTAGGTGCAGGTGCCCATGAAGTGGTGCAGGGCTCCGTCAAATGTCAGGTAATGGGGGTCCCCCGAGACAGTGCAGGTGGCGGACCCTGGGCAGGAGGAGATGGCGTTCAGAGAGGCACTGACCCTGAGCTGCCATCTTGGCGAGTCCACATTGGAATGGTACCCATGGCTCATGGGGTGGTCGGTGTGACTTGGAGAGGTCAAGGTCAGGGACTGCCCCAGCCTCACTCTCTGGGTCCTTGAACACGCTGCTTTGGCTCTGGGCAATTGCCTTCCAGACCCCTGGTTACGCTCCAGCTCTCTGCTTTAGGACAGGACCACGCCTTTGCTCGAGGCCACATGGGCAGCCCCCATGCTCACCTGCTTTCGACTGCTCACCTTGAGCGTGGCAGCCGTAGATGCCATCCTGCCGACCACACACCTCCTGGGCCTGGCACCT
The DNA here is from genome assembly GCF_965194825.1 of Balaenoptera physalus. Classification (NCBI taxonomy): domain Eukaryota; kingdom Metazoa; phylum Chordata; class Mammalia; order Artiodactyla; family Balaenopteridae; genus Balaenoptera; species Balaenoptera physalus. Next base: position 85,672,711 of record NC_138898.1, read on the forward strand.
CCACTGCACACAGCGAGTTCTGTTGCTGCCCTCACAGATGCAGAGCTGTCTGCAGCCTGGCTTGAACCACCGCTCCCCTACCTGGCGGACGGACCGGAGGAAGGAAAAGAAGTTATCCCCTGATCTGTTAGCACTGCTATTCAGATCACCGACCTGCTCACCAGGAAGGCATTCGTGTCATCCCAAAGCTCCAGGCTTAGTTGCAAAACGCTGGCATTCGCTCACTTGTTCAGTCACTCCATTATTTGTTTGTTCACTAGTTCAACAGATAGTTGTCATCTGCCTTGTGCCAGGCGTCAGGGATTCAGTAATGAGCTGGGTGGACGAGGTCCCTGCCCTAACAGAACTCACAGCCCAGAGAGGGCAGTCAACATGTAAACAGATAGATCACGTGGTCCAACACACTCTGCACCCAAAGACGATAATCAGGGCACCCAGGGAGAGTTTCGTGCCATTGACACAGACAATCGGCACTCGCCACAAGAGTTTAGAGATGCTTCTCAGGAGGGCTTCAAGGAGGAAGCAGCATTTCAACAGGGCCTCAAAGGAGGTAAAAGTGGCTAATAGGCATACTGCCTGGGAGGCAGAGCAGCGGGGAGGGGCTGAAAATAAGGTGAAACTGAGAGAGCAAAGCGCAGATGAGGAGAGTTCCGTGGGCCAGCCCGGAACGCGGCACCGAGCAGGGAGAACCCAGTGGACATCAGGTGGGAGGGGGCTGGGATGGACGTCAGTGTCATCCCCAGGCCTTGGGTAAGGGACAGGCAAAGGAAGAGAGGGAAGTTTCACGGATGAGGGTCTAGCTCCAAGTGCTGCCTCTGAGAAGATGGTGAAGATGGGGCCCAGGTAGCGGCTGAAATCCTTCAGCAGAGAAAGGGACCCTCAGTAGGAGAGAAAGAGTGCAGGTGAGATGCAGACATGCCTGGGCCTTCAGAGGATGAGAAACTGGGAAAGTGACTCAGGGATGTGACGGGCAGGGAAGATAGGAGGGGAGAGAACTAGGGGTCCCAGGCTCTGCTGGGCAGCATGGGAAATAACTGTGCTATGACTCCATCCCGGTCTGCAGGAGTGAAAAGTACTAGAACTGAAGCAAGAAAAAGGGAAATTAGACCTAAGCCCGAAGTTCCTTAATCCCAGCCCGCCCACCCCCCACCCCCCCAACCCCCACCCCCACCCCCCCATCCTCCACCTCCCCACCCCCCCATCCCCCACCCCCCCATCCCCCGCCCCACCCTGCCTTTTCTCTCCTGCCCACAAGCTGGCTGTAGACTTCAGAACTGGGACAAGTGCCTTCTGGCTGCAGGGCTGAGAGAGGCCCAGCCCCAGCGGCTCACCTTGAAGTAGCCGGCCGTGGGGTCAAGGCAGCCACATTCAGACCTGGGGACGCACTGGAAACCGCTGAGGACAAAGCCCGGGTCGCACTCGCAGCCCTCCACGCAGCGGTTCTGGCAGGCCAGGCCCGAGAACTCAGAATGGCAGGTGTCGGGGCACAGCTTGGCACACAGGGTGTACCGGCTGTTGGGGGGACAGGCCAGCGCTGGCAGAGGGGGGAGCACAGGTGAGGCGGGATGGGGAGAAGAGGAAAGAGGTAGTTCCCAGCCCAGAGTTCAGAAGGCCGGCGGCTAGAGGCTTCCGCCCCATCTTGAGAAGAAGACAGTGAGTGGGAGAAATCACCGAGGAACTCAGCTTCCACCTCCTGGGCCCGGAAGGGGGCCTGCAGGGAACTGCCGAGAGGCAGGACCACGGGAGCAGACTGACCCAGGGGCCTCAGCAGCACTGCTGTGGAGGGTGGAGGGGAGCAGAGGGAACCCAGGTGGCCCCATCAAGGCCCCAAAGCAGGCTCCCCAGAGGGCTGGGCCATGACCAGGAGCTGTGGGGCCGTCATGATGCGCCATCCCACCCACCAGTCTGTATTGTATGCACATTTTGTGTATTTTACGTGTGCATCCCTCGACCTGGGTGTGCATTTACACACATATGCATTGCTCTGCATACCTGTACCTTCAGGTAGCTGGGAAAGCTTTCTTTCTTTCTTTCTTTCTTTTTTTCCCCAAAGAGCTTTAATTAAGACTTTAATAGAGCAAAAAGAGGTCAAAGCGTAGTCAGGGCCCAAATCAGAGGTAACAAAACCAAGCTGGATCCAGGCTGAAAATGTTGCCTGGAAAATCCACAGCTGGGAGCAAACCCTGGGAAGGCTTTCTGAGTTTGCAGGTGACCGTGTGATTTTCTCAGTGCATGCTTCTGACTCCGCAGATCTCCCTGTCCTAGTGTGGAGGCAAAGGGGTTCCACCAGGGCGCCCCCCCCCAGCCTGTGCCACCACTCTCAGATGCTGCTGGCCCTCCGCTGAGTCTGCGTCTGAAGGAAGGGGCCCTGCATCTTGGTACAACTCACGGCAGAACTGGGGTCCTCTCCAGGGCTTCACCACGTAGCCGGCATCCTGGCAGGTTTCAGTCAAGGCCGACATGTGGGCACACAGCATCTGCTGCAGCCCCTGGAAATTACACATGTCAAACATGCAGTTGTCGAAGAAGGAAGAGGCCCTGAGGTAAGGCAGGCAGGCCCTGAGGAGAGAGGCCAGGTCAGAAGGAATGAGGGAGCAGAACTTCCCCGCCTCCTGCCACGGAGGACCTGGTCCGCCCCCATGGCCCTTCCTGCCCGCCCCCTCACCCCCGCACATACTCAAAAGCTCCGTGAGCGACCGTGAGCCGTCCGCAGAACTCTGGCCCCGACACAGTGTTCTGCAAGGCAGTGTCGCAAGGTGGGGGAGATGCCTGCTTCTCCTGGCACCTGGAAGAGACCCACCCCAAACGCCCTAAGGACCGAGGCTCACCTCCATGCCCACCCCGCCCCAGCAGTCTGCCGGCTCTCGGCACCCCCTAGTGGAGGACATCTGAACACCAAGAGGTGGGAAAACTTGGAGCCGGACGAGCAAGAGGCGGGGCTGCTCAGAATCGCCTGGGGATGATTGACTGATGGTGGGGCTGGGGGTGAACGTGGTGGCAACGAACTCTAATGGGAACGGGAGCAGGGAGAAGAATGACAGACGTGGGGGTGTGCAGCAGAGGAGAGAGGAGAAAAGGGGTGATGCCAGTCGGGGTTCTTGGTTCCTCGAAGGGGCAAAGGAGCAGGAGGGCGGAGACGGAGGCGGGGAGGTCCTCACTCCTGGTCCCCATCCTCCGAGGCCTGCCAGCTGCTACCCAGCTCCGTCTCATCTCGCGCTGGTCTGCCATCCGGCTTCCGGTTGTCGTTGCTACTGTCGCCATCATAGTTGCCACAGAAACCACAGAGTTTGCTGGAGTAGGTGCTGCGGGGGGCCGGGGGGAGGGGAGGAGGAGGAGGAGGCGTTAGTGGAGAGAAGGGGCCTCCGGCATCTGAGGGACCACAGCAGAGAGGGGATGAGTCGCGGAGGCCACTGGCACGAGGCGAGTGGACGATGAAGTGGTGCAGACTCGGAACAAGGGTTCCACGCCAGGCACCAGGCGCGCAAGGACCGCAAGCTCTCACTCCGAGCCATCTTTACGCCTCCCCTCATCCGCTTCTGCTCACACCTCATCTTCCAGCCATAACAAACTTCTTGCTGGCCCTAAGACATTCTACTATTTCCCTTGCAATGACTGTTCACTATTTCTATAGTCTTTCTTTCCCTTGTTTGGCCATCTGGGGAGCTACTCATCCTTGAAGACTGCAGGCAAGGGACCACTCTTCTGAAGGCTCCCACGACTCATTAGCAACTCCTTCTAGAACATTCCCAAAGCCTTATGTATATATCCTGCTACTATCACACTGCCCTGAAACCATTTCCTCCCCCTCCTCAACCAAAGGGAGGCCTGCCCGTTGAGCTAGGTGTCTCCTACCCACGACTGGGAATTAGCGCCTGGGATGGCAGGGGCCGGGGATGGGAGGGTCCCGGGAGAGGGAGGGGCAGAGTGGGAGGAGTGGTAGCTGCCTCGCTGGGTCGCCCCCTCACCTGGGCACGCTCACAGACAGCTGCTGGTCACCATCCCATCTCACCCGAAGACCGAATGCCGTCTGCAGCTGCACAAATCGCCCACTTGGAGTCAGGAAGATGCCTTTAGAAGGTATGGCTGGGAGGGTGACTCGCTGACCCCCAACCTGGAAGGCGGAGCCGAGGGAGGAGACAGAGAGATCGGGGGGTCAAGGAGGACCCCCAGCTGACTCCCACATCCCCACCGCAACGCTAATGACCTCTTCTGCTCCACGTGGAATGCTCTGGAGAGTTGGGAGGCCTGAGGAGCTGGGCGGGACAAGGCCACAGCCAAGGCCGGCAGCCCTGCAGGGCTGAGTGGAGAACGGACTCACCAGCGTGTGTCTGCCCTTGAGCAGGGTGATGGTGGTTTCGGGCAGAGTCACGTAGACCTTGCTCAGGCAGGACACGCCCTCCTGTACTCGCTCCTTGTTCTTCACCGTCAGCCTGAAGAATGGCTCTGGGCGGGGAGAGGGGTGGAGAGCGCCCAGGGGCTCATTCCAGAAGCATTTCTGAGGGCCCACTGAGGGTGCCACCCCCAACCGGCCCTGCGTCCTGTCAGGATAAAGGGCCACAGAGGTGGCGGCTCTACAGTTCAAGAGGGGAGGAAGGGCCCTGGCAGGAGTGGGGCGTTGTCCAGAACAGCGTGGGGCTGCATGCCGCGAATCTGTCCCCCCAGGGGACGGGGACCTCCTCTGCCAGGCGCGCCCTAGTCCAAGCCGGCCAAGGAAGCGACGGATAGAGAGAGGAGTCCTAACCCGCATTTTCCCCATAGTCTGGTCCTCACAAAGTCCTGCTTGGGGATGGACGTGTCATCTCTTGCTCTACCGCCGGCCTTGCTCCCATCTTGCCCCTGCCAGCGGCTCTGGCCCTTTCCTGCCGGCCAGTGCACCCCATGCCCAGCTCTTCTGATCTCAGACCCCACGCCCAGGCCGTGGGGGGGCATCTCCAGAATCCTACCTGTCGAGTTGCCACAGGGTTGGGCCAGGATGTAGGTGCACTTGCCCATGAAGTTAAAGTGCCTCCCGTCGAAGGTGAAGTAATGAGGGTCTCCATAGATGAAGCAGGTGGCAGTGCCTGCCGAGGGGACGCCGGGGACATGTGAAGCTGGTTCACCAGGCCAGGCCCCAGGGCCGCCTCACCCACCCAATGGCCTGCCCGGGCTCCCCTGGTCGAGGGAGGGATGGGGACCCTGGTGTCACACCCACGTGGACAGGCGGGAACAGCCTGAGGGGAGGGTCTCACCATAGGGGTGGCATCCGTACTGGCCATTCTTCAGCTGGCACACTGTACGTGTCCCGCACTGATAGGGCTGGCATTCCGTCCGACTGCCAGGCTGGCAGCGGCAACGTTCTGTGCAGCTGGGGCTGAACCACGCTGTCCCTGGCTGGGGGCAAGGGGGCCGGAGTCACAAGGCCGTAGCTCCTGGGCAGCCTCTGTCACCCCATGCTGTAGCCCCCTTTCCTCCTGCAGACCTCACCTTGCTCAGACGCCTCTCCTCATCGCCTACCAGATATTCCTGCTCACTCCAGGCCCTTTGCACATGCTGTGCTGGAACGTGTCCCTCTCCTCTCTCTAACCCATTCCTGTGCAACTAGTGGAGTTCAGCTCAAGGGTTGCTACCTTCTCAGGAAGACTCTCCAGACCTCCTTGACTACCTCTGGGTACCTTTCCTTCCCAGGACTCACCACAGTTGCACTTTTATATTCATCTTCGTGATTATTTGATAAGCGCCCCTGCGAGGGACCATGTCTATCTTTACTCACTATCTCAGCCCCAACACGTAGCACAGTGCCTGGCAAAGAGTTCTCATTTAATAAGTACTTACGGAATGAAAGAACGAACCAACATCCTATGTGCCCCCCCGGAATCTGACAGCATTAGGAGAGCAAGGACATGCCCTATTCGTGGTGACCCCAATGCCGAGAGGGTTGAAGGTACCCAATAAACGTTTACTGAATGCATAAGTGAACATACAATAAGTTCATATGTGTCTCCCGAGGCAGAGGGAAGAGATGCTTGGTGCTGACGGTTGTGACAGATAGTTCTACCCGGGCTGCAGCTGAAGCTACTCCCAACACTGATGCAGGGACGCCCGGGAGACGGGTCAAGAGGGCTGGAGGAGGAAGGGGCCCCCGAAGAGGCAAGCAAGAAACTCGGACGCCCCATGGGGAGAACGCCGGAGCTGAGAAGAGGAACTGGATGCCAATGAATAGCTGAACTTTTAATTAACAGGTCACATATATTTACCATAAATTGCTAACAATAATAATTAGCATTTATTAAGTAATTGCTCTGTGTCAGGATCTAATTTCACCTTCACAACAACCTAATGAGGTAGAAAATCTTGTTGTGTCCATTTCATAGATATGGGAACAGATGTGAAGAAGTCAAGAAAGAACCTCGCCCAGGGTCACTGCAAACGAGTGGCGGAGCGGGGATTTGAGCTCAGAATGGCCTGACTCTCGGGCGGCTCTGTCCAATACAATGGCCACCAGCCACATGCCACTGAGCTCTTGAGATGTGGCCGGTGCAAACTGACATAGGCTGTAAGTGTAAAACACACACTGGATTTTGAAGACTTAGTAGGAAAAAAAAAAAGGTACGTAAATGATCTCATTGATAACCATTGATTACGTGCTAAAACGGGTAGATGACTGGAGTTAACTTAACCTGTTTCCTTGTACTTTTTCTTTTTTCTTTTCTTTGTTTTCTGGCCTCACTCGCGGATTGCGGGATCTTAGTTCCCCGAGCAGGGATTGAACCTGGACCCTCAGCAGTGAGAGTGTGGAGTCCTAACCACTGGGCCGCCAGGGAATTCCCTCCTTGTAGTTTTTTTTCTAATGTGGCTATTAGGACAAGTAAATGCTGTGTGAGGTTTGCACGCCATCCCTTTTGGACAGTGCTGGCCCAGAGCCTGTGCTCCTCCAGAATCTCCCGGGGGGATGAGGGTGGGCATCAATTAGGAGAGACAGAACAGTATCTCCTCTCCTTTGACCTAGCCTATCAAAATTTGCAAGTTCCTTTGGAAGAAGGTTCTGGAATGCCTCATTCTGCCCTGAAAATGCCTGAACACACTCAGTGTCCAGGGCTCTCTGTATACTCAGGGACCCCTGACTTTCCTCAGGATGGAGATAAGGGCCCTGCACCACCTGGCTGGTCTACGGTCTAATGCATCATGGCTGCCAGTGCAGGACGGAGAAATACAGAAATATCAAAGCTGCCAGGAGCACCGAGGACAGGGCCACGGGATGACAGGATCTTCCACACAGCCTACTGTCAGGCTGGGCCAAAGCAGGTGCTTAACAAGTATTTACTGTGTGAACAGAGCCGAGGGACTTCCCTGGCGGTCCAGTGGTCAAGACTCTTGCACTTCCACTGCAAGGGGCACAGGTTCAATCCCTGGTCGGGGAACTAAGATCCCACATGCCGTGTGGCGTGGCCAAGAAAAAATAATAATAAAATTAAGGCAAAAAAGCCACACACCGAATGAATGACTCCACCACCGTGTCACAGCTGCCCGAGAGCTGACCCCTTGGGAATGTCCCATGGATCCAAATTTATGTCACCTGGGGAGCAGGTGGTGCCGGACCCCAGGTGTTCGGCTCGCAGTCTCCCTCAGAGGACCTGGGCATCCTGGGGTCTCACCTTATAGTAATTGTCGTTGTAGAAGCAATTGCAGGAAGAGGCATTGATGCAGCGGGAGTCGCTGAACAGAAAGCCAGGATCGCAGACACACCCGGGCTTGCAAAGGAGCCCACAGTTGGGCGTGGGGCTCTGGCAGGATGCTGGGCAGGCGCAGTGCTCATAGTGGGCGTTCGGCGGGCAGCTCACTGAGGGGAAAACAGCCTCTGTCAAGCTCCTCCTGTCTCCCCTCTACCCCCCACTCCCGTTCTTCTTGAAGAAGGAGGCCCACGTTACTCAGCCATTCAAAGGAAGGAAGTCCTGACACAAACTACAATCTGGATGAACCTTGACAACAACATATGCTGAGAAAAAAGAAGCCAGTCACAAACGACCACCGATTATATGATTCCACGGTATGAAATGTACCGAACAGGCAGAAAGCAGATGCGTGGTTGCCAGGGGCTGGGGGGTGGGGGGAATGGGAGTGACCGCTAATGGGTATGGGCTTTCTTTATGGGGTGATGCAAATGTCCTGAAATGGAAAAGTGAGGATGGCTGCACAGTCTTGTGAATATACTAAAACCACCAAATCGTACACTTTGAAAGGATGAATTTTTACGGCAGTGAATTATATCTCAATTAAAAAAAAAAAGCAATAGTAAGTCTAGTGCTTGGTTCCCAACAACTCCCACTCCCCCATGCCCCACCCCCCCGGCCCTCTCACTCAGGGTCGTCCTCATCATTCTTTCTAAAGTCATCGTGTCTGGTTCCTCTCTCCTCTGAGACTGCAGTTTTCTACTGGAAGCATCCGTTTCCCCCGCCCTCTCTCCTCATCACTGTCTCTGACTTTCAGCTCTAGCTCTTTGTCCGATGCTCCACCACACACCTGGAGTAGGTCTCGGGGTTGCAGTGGTGGCCTGGGTCACAGCGGTCATGGAGGTACTTGGCATCACGAAAGCTGCTGGCCAGGTGGGTGCAAGAGTTGGGCTGGGCTGGGGTATCGTGGGAACTGTGGGCCTTTCAGTGGGGACCGTGGATTTTTCCGTGGGGATGGTGGTCCTTTCAGTGGGGATGGTGGTCCTTTCAGTGGGGACCGTGGGTTTTTCCGTGGGGATGGTGGTCTTTTCGGTGGGGACCGTGGGTTTTTCTGTGGGGATGGTGGTCCTTTCGGTGGGGACCGTGGGTTTTTCTGTGGGGACCGTGGATATTTCACTAGGGACAGTCGGTTTTTCTGTGCGGGCCACAGGTTTCTCTGTGGGGACGGTGGATATTTCAGTGGGGACGGTGGGTGTTTCCTCAGGGGCCACAGGTTTCTCTGTGCGGACAGGGGTTTCAGGAGGGCCAGTGCGGGTAACAGGAGGTTTGGAAGGAGGCGCTACTGACGCAGATCCTGCAAAGAAAATAAATCCCTGGAGTTTAGTCAGAATCGTACCACCACCCCCTTGACTCACAGCTAATTGGAATGGGTGCGCTCAAAGCAGTAACTCATTCACACCTCTCCTTCTCCTCCCCGCCCCAGCCTCCACTCAGGTAACACTGACAAACACCGTTCCTAACATATGTCTGATCTTGCGCCAGGTACAGGAAACACATAACAAATAGGATATCGGCCTTCCCTTCAGGATCACCACCATTCACTAGGTAAGGGGTCCGACCACAGAAATCCACGGCATCAAAGTCACATTCACTCAAGCAAGCATTCTGATGGGGCTGGGAAGGTACGGGTGGGCATAATATAGAAAACAAAGCTGCTTGAGGACTCAGCACAAAAGAGGACTTGCATTTTAAGCAGCTCAAGCAGAGAAGCCCGAGAGATGGTCACCCTGGAGCACGGCCCCCTTTCCGGGACCTGGGGTTTTGTCTTACCTTGACAGGTCCCATGACTGATCAAGATGAAACCCAGAGCAACAACGAAGGCGGTGCTGGTGCCCCTCTCGGCCTCAAACATCAGCTGAAGGTACGAGGGAGAAAAAGCAAGAAAGAAATGAAAGTGAATCCCCATCAACTCAGCAACTCTCCGGGCAGAGGGTCTGTCCTCTGCTAAGATGTCGCCTTGTTCTGGCCTCAACAGTGCAACGGGGGCCCGGGCCCCTTCCAGGAGCCAGAGAGCCTCACAGGGAACACAGAGCGCCCTCTGCTCTGCTGCTTATCCGGTGTCCCATCCTCTCAGCCCTGGTTGTGCTCCCTGATCCCAGGCGTTATGTCCCCCTCACCTGGCCTCACAGTGACACTTAAAGAGCGACTCTCTCTGTCTCTCACCTGCATGGGCTGTTGACGTCCCGAAGGGACGGTGATGGAGTCGTTCAGCCAGTCAGCGCTTTGAGACCCAACTCGTTCCCAGAGAGAAGTTGGGGAACTGTCCGCAGGGCTCCTCAACAGAAGCCTGAGCTCCGTGCCGTTTCCGAGGCCATACATGTAGTAGGTAAACTCCACACAGATCGCACCCGGGGCACAGAAGGTCCGGCTTGCCAGTCTGAAAGACTGGCCTGCCTGGGAGAACTTGTCAGCCTCGATGTAGGCAAAGTGACCCTCTGGGCAAAAGAAGGGAACAGGCAAGATGAGAAACCTCCAGAGGACAAGTCTGGTGCTTTCTTGAGCGACATCTTGCTTTCCAAATGGGGATTTAATGCAAACACCCAAACTCCCCACATTGCAGTGGGTTTTTTGTTTGTTTGTTTTGTTTTCTTCTCTGCTCATTTTAGACTTCTGACTGAAGAAGGCAGGATCAGAAAGAAAGGGAAAACCAAGCCAGCAACCCAGATTCCTTTGTTGGCTGCACCAGTAAATGTCTTGACTGAAAATGACCCAGTGGATTTTGAGGCCTTGGGCTCAATGAAGCACTATACCTGGATCTTCTGGGGGTTTCAAGTGACCCCAGAACCACGAGAATCCTCAACTCACTCTACCTCTGTCGCCTCCACAGCTCTGGCCCCGTGGCGGCTTCCCAGTAAACACCCGCTGGCTGATCCTGACCACCTACATCTTGCGTCAGTCACACCAGTCCACCCCGTAGCTGGGAGCAGATTCAGTAACTCCTTGGCTTGAGGGGTCCTCCATCTCCTCACCTCCATTAAGGGAGACTCCCAAGGGGCCTGTACCCTGGATGAGCGTATTTTTACTTCCCTGGGTCCAGTGTCCGCCATCCTGTAATGTCTGGACCCAGTCACAGAAGGGATGGGCCTCATCTTCAAAGTCACACTGAGGAAAGCTCTCTGGGGGATCAAAATGGGAGATGTGAGAAATCTGGGCCATGCTCTCTATTCATCCCCCATCCCCAACCCCCATTCTCAGAGCTGCTCTCACCCCCGCAGGGAGCAATGCTGATTGCATCCACCGCCACCACTGGCTCTGGGATCTTTCCAAACACGCCCACCACGGTGAACTGAAGAGAGAGGGAGAAGGGGCCAGGAGTGAGGAAACAGCCCAAATGTTCAGCCCCCCTCCATTTGAGTTTACTCTCTTCAGGGACCCAGGTACCCGGCTTCCAGGGCCCAGACCTTCAATCCTTGTCAATATCAGGTGTGCCTCCCATGTCCAAGGAGACCTGACCTCTTGCTCCCCTGTACCTGAATCTGTCCCTGGCCTGTGTAATTGACAGAAACAGGCTGCCAGTTGGGTCCGGGTTGTCCTGAGAAGAGTGTGTGCTTCCGGATTCTGCCTACAATGGAAGGAAGCCAAGAGAGCAGTGAGATGACGGGGGCTGGAAAATGACTTCAAACCTATACTCAGAAGGTTGAGTAGCAGAGGGACTACTTGGAGTGGATTCCCCTCCCCCAAGTGCAAGCACGTCCTTCTCTCTCTCACTCTCCTGGCGTTTTTATCTATTTTTCCAGAACCCTGTGCCTTCCGCTCCCAAATTCCACTCCGAAGAATCATCTTGCAAGTATCCCAGATTTCCCTAGACCCCGAGAGATGCCCCCACGTTTCCTCGTCAACCCAACCCTGGAAGAAGAGCCTCGGGACAGTGCAAATGCCATGACGTTGTCACTCTCACCCAAGACAGAAGCATAGACCATGAGGGCTGCACCAGGAGACTGGCCATGTAGGGTGTAGTGAAAGGACAGGCTCAGGCAGCCGGAGGACTGGATCAGAGGGCTCAGCAGGGCAGATCTCTGCCTTGGTTTTGCATTCTTGGGGTCCAGGAGCATGTAGAAGCCACCTGGGGAGGAAAAGGCCAGTAAAGTGGGGGGTGGCACAGGGATAGGGGCTGCGAGGGCAGGGAGCCTGGCCCTGGGGAGCCCTAACAGTTGCCTAGGATCAGCCGGCACTGAGATGGGCCTAAACCCATCACACGACTGGCTGAGGCCTTGGATCCTTCCAGAAGTGCTTGGCGGTTCTGGGTGAGGACGCGGGCGCCGCCCAGGAAAAGCGGCATCCTCTCAGAAGCAACCAGAATCTTGTCCTTTGGATTCAGACTTTTGAGGTCCCCCCACAGTCACATCCTCTTCCTTTTCTTAACCCACTGGGCACAGCTGATTCACGCAAAGTGGTGAGAGTCCCGATCTGATGATGACCGGCAGGGATCTCCTCCCGCCTGCCGCCAGCTCAGGCAGCCAATCAGCCTGGACCTCGTTCCGTGACGCAACTGGTAGCCGGGGGAAGGAGGGGGGGAATTAAAGAGGCCTCCGACCGCGCGCACGCACCTGCCGGACACCCCACGGGGTTCTGCCTGGAGAGTGAAGCCCGGAAAGGTGGGCTTCTGAAAGGGAGAGAAGACGGCTGAAGAGGAGGGAGTGGGCAGAACTGCGAGAGAAAAGAGAGGAACCAACAGGGAAGAAGGAGGGAAAGGGTAAAATGGTGAAAGAACGCAACCTGTGTTGATACTGGGACGTCTGAGAAATGGAAAAGGAGATGCGGGAGAAAAAGAGGAAAGATGGAAAAACATAAGGAAGGGAGAAAGGTGGAAAAAGGAAGAGAGAAAATGGAAAAAACAAACAAACAAACCCAACAACATTTACAGAAACTGCTGGGCACGGGATTTGGTGCTAAATGCTAAGGGGGATGCAGGGGTGGGCTGGCCCTGCCCTGCTCTCCAGGGGCGTAGTAGAATGAACGTGGGGTGGGGTTTTCACCAGGTCTTTCCAGAAAGCAAACCTCAGGCAGCAGGAAAGATCAGAGGAAGGAGAGCAAGGATTTGGGGGCAGGGAAAGATGGAGAAGAACGGCCTCTGTCCTTGCCCCGTCCCTTCAGTGGATTCTCATACAAAAAAACCCAGGTGATCCTTTTAAACGTAAGTCAGATAAGGTCGCTCCTCTGCTCCAAATCCTGCAAAGGCTCCCCATCCACACAGAATAAAAGCCACAATCAGTCCTGACAATGGTCTGCCCCTCCTAGGACCCGTCTGAGCTCATTCTCTCCATCCCAGCCACGTGGCTCCTTGCTGTACTTCAACACCCACCCCCCAGCCCACTGCTACCCCAGGGTCTTTGCATGGCTGGCCCCTCTGCTTAGAATGTTCTTCCCCTCGATCATTTCATGCCTCACTCCCTCACCTCCTAAAAGTTTGTGCTCAAATGTGACCTGTATGAGATCTACTCTGACCACCCTATTTAAAACTTACAACCCACCCTACCCTGCTCTCCCGATCCCCTTACTTTGTTCAACTTTTTTTTTTTTCTGATAGCACTGGTCATCTTAAAGCTATATAATTTACTTCTTTATTGTTTCAGGAACTGTCTCCTCCTTGTCCCCCACCGTTCTCTGTCTGTTTTGTAAGCTGATGCATCTCAAGGGCCTGGGACTTGGCATATTGTAGGTGCTCAATAAATATTTGTTGGATGAATGAAGAAGGAAGGATGCCAGGGAAAAGAGGTGAGGAGCCGGCCGTGTTGGGTCTACCGAGTAGGGCGTTTGGGGTGGCAGTGGGGGAAGCTGGCTGGGTGCTTAGAATCTGTTTTCTGTCCTGTAACTTAAGCTGATGGAGGTCTGAGGTTGCTGACATTCACCCCAGGCCATCCCAAGAGAGTTATTGTAGGGTGGTCAGGCAAGCATCGTAAACTCCCGCAAAGGTCACTAGAAGCTCAGAAAGTCAAAGGACGGAAGAAGCATGACCATTACTCACTACCAGGGCTAGAGAAGTCATCCTCAGGCCCCACGTTCAGCACCCCTGTTGATCCCTTCTTCTGGACCCACTTGGCCCCAGAGGCCGTCGGGATCCAGCTCCAGCCGCAGAGATCATTTGGAGTGTCAAAACTGCACGTTTGCCTCATGCAGACTGAGGGAAAAGAAAAGAGGAAGGATTTAGCTTTTTCTAAGGGGAGGCAGAAAAGTATGCCTCAAACACAGCATTGTTAATCAACTATACTCCAATGTAAGATAAAAATTAAAAAAAAGAAAAGTATGCCTCAGTCTGGGTCAGAATTCTGAGTCCCAGGCTGGGTCCTAATGTGAGGCATGGCCGGCTTGCAAGCCAGATATGGTCCTGCTGCCCAGCGGCTGTGTTCCTGGCACAGATTACTTAGGCTGCCCAAACCTCAGTTTCCCCATCGATAAACTGGGAACAACAGCGCTTGCCTGTTGTAAGTTACATCACGTGTGGGAGCATCTAGCGCAGTTCCTGTGCTCAGTAAGTGTTGGCTCCTGGCATGCAGCTTCTGGAATGTTCCTTCCCTTGAATTTGTTCCCCTCAAATCTCTAACATCAACCTAGAGTGCTAATTCTGGATGGATCTGGGGTAACAGCCAGGTTGACCAAATGTCCAGGTTTGCCAGAGACTGAGGGGTTTCCTGAGATGCAGCACTTTCGTGCTAAAAGAGGGACCGCCCAGGGCAAACCAGAATGGCTGGTCACTCTAGGACAGGTGTCACCACAATTCTGTGTTCCAGGAGAACCTCTCTTTAGATGTGGCTGCTTCAGGGGTCAAAGGTGTGGGGTGTGGAGGTAAAGGGAAGCAAGTCGCCCCAACTCTGGAAGAAACCAGGGTCACGGTCCCTGAGCTACTCCTGCCACCTGGGCAGATGTACAGGCGTGGGGAGAAAGAGGAGGAGGGACGGGGGCTCACCCCGATTGCAGGAGCCCCGACGGATAGAGATGGCATCCAGAGCGATGTCCAGATAAGCTGTGCTGCCCCTGACTCCTTCGAATGTCAGCTGTGGGAGGGAGGAGGGGATGACCCACCCTGTGAGCCCCTTTGCCTCGGGCTCCCACTTTCCTGCCTGAATTCAGGTGGTCCAGCCCCCGTGCCCCCTCCTTGTCCCAGCCCAGCCCCTCCTGGACTCCCCACAGCCAGATTCCCACTGGGACCCCAGGCTGTGCCTTCGGCCTCACCCGACTGGGCAGGATGAGCCCCATGGGCACCGTGACGGCGGTGGGTATCCAGGAGGGGCTCTGCGTGTTCATGTGTTTCCAGAGCACGTTGGGGCGCTTGCCCTTGGGGCCCGTGGTCAGCAGCAGCTTGAGCTGGGTGCCCCACGACAGCCCGAACATGTAGTAGGCGAAGCGCACGCAGAGGGGGCCTTGCTCCCATACGGGGGGGCTGCGCAGGGGGGCCACCCCACCCGGGCGGAAGGTGTTGGAGTCCATGTGCAGGAAGTAGCCCTCTGGGGGAGGCAGAGCCAGGGATGGTGAGGCCCTGCCCACCCCCCCTTCCCAGAGCCCAGGTATCACTCCCGGCTGCCTCCTTGCACCCAGATCCGCCAGCGTCCACCTCCCAGATGCCTCCCTAAACCTTCGGCTTCCTCACCTCCATTGGGGTATCTGCCGGGGGGCCCGGTGCTGCTGGTGGGGGAGGGCTCACTGGCCCGAGTCCAGCCCCCGTCATCTTTGGACACTTGGCTCCAATCACAGAGGGGTCTGGAGTCATCCTCAAAATCACACTGGGTGAGAAGGGCTGGGAAGAAAGGGCCACTGTGAGGCCAGGAGAGGGCAGAGGGGAGGGGGTCGGCTGCAGAGCCAATGGGGCTGGGGGGTAGGAGGTGGGGGGAGGGAAGCAGAGCAGGGTTGCAAGGTGGCCACTAAGATTTAGGGTCCAGAGCAGAGATTTGGGAAAGAGAAGCTGAGAAATAAGTCCTCTCTTAGGAGAAATTCAGGGCTGAGGTCGGTGAGGGGCAGAATGACTAGGTCAGGGGTTGCAAACGGAGGTCCCAGTCAGGCAGGCTTGTCTGGGCAGCATACATTTTGTTGTTCATTTGAATGCGGATCTTTCAGGCGGGACTTGTACTCTACTCCTCCCCGGTTCCCTCCACCCTCCATCCTCTGAGGGCTGCCTTTCACACATTTATTTCATATTTATGTCATCACCCTGCCTGAGGGCATCTTGGGTGGCCACCCCTGGGAGGGACTGAGCAGCCCCGGGTTCCAACTCACAGTTTTCCCTCGAGCTGCGAGAGACAGGCTTCCAATCCAGAGGCTTCTCTTTCCTTGGCGTTGATTTGGAGACAAAGAGAAAAAAAAAAAAAGTGATCTTGTCATTACCAAGAACTGTTAAGCCTCCAGGATTGTGAGCTTTCTGGAGGATTGTTCCTTTCTTTTTATCCATATTGTGTCAACGTGTATGCAGTGACATATATTTACTTGAAGGTTTTCAAAAAGGTCACTCACAGCCTTCTCACCTTAAGTTGTCATCTGTCTCCTAAAAAGCATCTCCCCTCCAGGCTCCTCACATCCCCACTGGCTCCCTCCACCCCTCTATGCCCTGGATGTCACACGGGGTTCTCTCGCATGAGAACCAGTTTCGTTGTACGGGAATTCTCACTGCAGCGCCTAAGCATTTAACCTGAGCAATCTCCTTCCTTCGGGTCGAGGTCTTCCCGTGCTATCGCCCAAGTTTTCCCCACAGAGTAGGGACTGTATGGGTCCCATGTTGCCAGGTGGGTGTCAGGGATGGTGTTGCCCCAACTGAACACACAGATGCGCAACACCTTACAAATTCCACAGAGAAGCCAGCTGCCCTTTTCCAGGTGGTGTGGGCCATGTAGAACAGACCTTTGTTTTAGTAGTTCAAGTCCTGCTTGTTCAAATCCCCTTAAACAAGCTCCAGGACACCAAGCCACCCATCATTTCTTGCTGCTTCCTACTTGCTCTCTCTCTGTCCGCTGGGTCTGCTCTGGGTTTTGTCCATTTTCTGAGGGCCCGACCTCTCTCTCCTCCCCTGCCATCCTCAGACCTGTCTCCCCGGCTCTGCACCTGCTTCCTCTCTCCTCGCACTTCAGCTCTGTCCTGCTCCCACTGAGCTGCTCACACGTCTCAGGTCCAGACTTGTGGGCTGCGGGGCTCCACCCACTCCTGTTCAGCATGCTTCTCACACCCATCAGGCTCCCGCCTTCCTCCCCAGGGCTGTGCCCTTCATCGCTAGCCCGCTTGCCCCTTCCAGCTTTGCCCCTCCCAGCTTTGCCCCTCGCTCTTCCTCAGAGCCACCCCCAACTGCCCCCTGAGCCCAGCTTACTGGGCAGGGGCAGGCATGTGGCCCTGGCCCCAGGCAGCCCCCAGCAGCAGCAGCAGAGTCCAGACTGGAGGAGCCATGCGGGACCTCAGAGGCAGCTCTCAGGGGAGAGGAGGAAGGCAGAGTGAGGAGCCCAGGCCACCTTATACACCCCCGCCCCTCCTCGCTTGGCATCCTCCTGAGGATGCCATGAAAACTGGACAGAGAACACAAGAAAGCTCTGGGAAATGAAAACTATGAGGGCTGAAATTTAAAATCCAGTAGAAGAGTTAGACATTGAAATCAAGAGAAATAAAAATGAGAGCAAGAGAGAAGGAAAGAAAGAAAGAAGAGAGAGACTTGGAGGGTTGGTCCAGGAAGCCTAACATTCAACCAGAAGAGTTCAAAAAAGAAAGAACAAAGGAAAAGAAATTACTTAAGAAAAACCACAGAAGAAGATTTCCTGGAACAGATGTATGAGTCTCTTGATTAAAAGAGGTCTGGTACGATGAATGCAAAGAGACCTATGAAAGGCATGTCATGAAATTTCAGAACATCAGGGCTGAAGAGAAGATCCTAAACACTTTCAGACAGAAGAAAGCAGGTCACATACTAAGGATCCGGAATCAGCATGACACGGGACTTTTCAATAGCAACCATGGATTCTATGAGGCAGTGGAACATTGTCTGCAGAATTCCAACAGAAAACCATTTCAAACCTAAAGTTCTATAGCTAGCAACAGTGTCGAAGGCAACGGAAAGATGGAGTAAAGTGAGGACTGAAAATGCTTCTTGGCAAAGAATTGAAAAAGACAAGTCACAGAAGAAGACCTACAAGCTGCCAGTAGACATTGGAAAAGATGTTCTGCTTCTGGGATTTCCCTGGTGGCGCAGTGGTTAAGACTCCACGCTCCCAATGCAGGGGGCCTGGGTTCGATTCCTGGTCAGGGAACTAGATCCCATATGCATGCCACAACTAAGAGTTTGCATGCCACAATTAAGGAGCAGATGAGCCACAATTAAGGAGCCCACATGCGGCAACTAAGGAGCCAGCAAGCGACAAGTAAGACCTGACACAACCAAATAAAAATAAATAAATAAATATTAAATAAAAATTTTTTTAAATGTTCTGCTTCTGTTATAAGAAGGGAAATGCTAATCAAAACTACAACTTTCATGTTGACAACAATTTAGAAGATTGAAGCATTGAGTGTTGGCCAGGATGCAGGTAGACACACTCAAATACATTGATGCTAAGACTGCATGTTGGTGAAAACGTCTTAGAAGATAATTTGACAATGACCGTTTAACTTTCAAATGTGCTTACCTTTGACCCAGCATTACCTTTGTAGGAGTCTTCCCACAGAAATATGTGCGTATTTTCACAAAGATGTACATATCTTAAAGACGTTAATTGCAGCATCATTTACAATAGGAAAAGAAATCGAGGTTATCTGAATATTTGCCAGGAGATGTGTGTTTGGATCGTATTCAAGGAATATTATTTCTATGAAGGAATATTATACAGGTATTAAAAAGAATGGCACTCCTCAAAAAATTGACAGGAGAATTACCATATTGCCCAGCAATTCCACTTCTGGGTATATGCCCAAAAGAATTGAAAGCAGGGACTTGAACAGATACTTGTACACCCATGTTTATAGTGGCATTATCAAAATAGCCAAAAGGTGACAGCAACCCAAGGGCCCATAGACAGATGAGTGGATAAACAAAATGTGGTATATACATACAATGGAATATTAGCCTTGAAAAGGAAGGAAATTCTGATACCTGATACAACCTGGATGAACCTTGAGGACATTATGCTAATGAAATAAGCCAGTCACAGAAGGACAAATACTGCATGATTCTATTTATATGAGGTATCTAGGATAGTCAAACTCATAGAGACAGAAAGTAGAATGGTGGGTGCCCCAGGGAAAGGGGGAATGGGGAGTTAGTGTTTCATGGGGACAGAGTTTCAGTTTGGGAAGATGAACAAGTTCTGGAGAGGGACCGTGGTAGTGGTTGCACAATATGAATGTACTTAAAGCTGCAGAACCGTGCTCTTAAAAGCAGTTAAGAAAATAAATTTCATGTTATGTATATTTTACCACAATTTAAAAAATAACATAAAAATATTACTTAATATTATGATACTGTTTATTAAAGTTCATTCCTGACTTAAAGGAAAAAAGGAATCATGGTAGATCATATATTCTGATAGTGGAAAGAGCATCTGGATGTATTATTAAGTGAAAGAGGTGAGTCACAGGAAAAAAAAATTATAGTATGATCCCATTAATGTAAACTCCCCAAACAAAGGTATATGTTTATGTATGTGTTTTTTTTTTTTTTACTGAGAAACAGTTGATTTACAATGTTGGGTTAATTTCATATGCATGTGTTTTGAGTAGAGGTGTAGAGATGGAACTAGGACACACAGACAGCTGTTCATGGTGGTTCCCTCCGGGAGGGGATGGCCGGGCTCTCCATGCATTCTGCATACTTATGCGCACGACAAGGATGTTTCCAGGCCTTCCTGTGTAACAGATGTGGTTCATTATAGGGACCTTAGTGAGAGCCATTTGAGGGGCCTGGTTGGGAGGAAATCAGACTGGAGGGTTCAAGGAGGGAGCGCAAGTTGAAGAAGGAATCCCACCAGGAGGGGACAGCGTTTGGGGGCTGTTTGGCCATCTAGAGGAGACTCGGAGGGCAGGTGCCGAAGTTAGGACGAGGTAAGGCCTTTTCAAAATAAGAGAAATTTGAGCCTGTGTAAATACTCATGGGAAGGTGGGTGGGAAGAGTCCAGAAGGAAAACAGCAGGAGGGGCAAGCCAGCTCTGTGATGGGGGGCGGTGGGGGGATGCACCATGCCGATGCACATGTAGCAGCTTCTGTTTTATCTGTGAAGTAGGAGGTGAATGGAGAAGGTTCTGGTGGCACGAAGGTCACAGGAGTGCCCCTCCCACGCGAGCTCCCTGCTGGTGCTGCCAACAGCCAGCAAGTCCCTACCTCCCAGCCCTGCCAACGCTAGCCCTCTCTCCGCTGCCCACCCCTTCCCACCTTCTGCCAGGCTTGACACTTGTATCAATGTGCCTTCCTGGGGCTGGGCAGATAAGTGCTTTGCTACGGAGCGGAGCGTGGAAAAGGAGTCCGTGACTCAGGTCACTGGTGACAGGAAGGGAAGGGAGCTGGTTAGGGAAGGCTTTTGGCAAGAGGTGACACCTGAGGGGCTTTCTGAAGTATCAAGAGGGACTTCCCTGGCGGTCCAGCGGTTAAGACGCTGAGCTTCCGCTGCAGGGGGCGCAGGTTCGATCCCTGGTCGGGGAACTAAGAGCCCCCATGCCACGCGGTGTGGCCAAAAAAAAAAAAAATACCAAGAGATGGTAACTAGGCAAAGAAGTTGGGAAGGCACATTCCAGGAAGAGGGAATGTTCAAGCTTAGAGGGAGCATGACACTTGGAGGATAGCTGAGCATGTGTGTGTGTGTATGTGTGTGTGTGTGTGTGTGTGTGTGTGTGTGTGTGTGTAGGCAGGGGCCCTGTCTTGGAGGACCTTGAATGCCATAGCTTTGTGGAGCCACCAAGGGTTTTGAAGCAGTGGGGGTGACTTGATTCCACTTGCATTTTCAAAAGGCTGCTCCAGCATCCCCAGGTGGATATGGATCAAGGAGGGGCTGGGCAGAGCTAGGGAGACGGGAGGGGAGGTTGTGGAAGGTGAG
Organism: Balaenoptera physalus; assembly: GCF_965194825.1. Lineage (NCBI taxonomy): Eukaryota > Metazoa > Chordata > Mammalia > Artiodactyla > Balaenopteridae > Balaenoptera > Balaenoptera physalus. Next base: position 85,693,402 of record NC_138898.1, read on the forward strand.
AGATGGGAGGGGCCGATGGACGCTGATGTCAAGGTAGCGGGAGAGGGGATGCAAGTGGATCGAGAGCTTTCCAGGAGCCGGAAACAGCAATTCTTGCCTGCTCACCTAACTGAATCTCATGTTCTTCCTCTTTTTTTAAAAAATGTATTTTATTGAAGTATAGTTGATTTACAATGTTGTGTTAATTTCTGCTGTACAGCAAAGTGGTTCAGTTGTACATATATATATCCTTTTTCATATTCTTTTCCATTATGGTTTTTCACAGGCTATTGAATATAGTTCCCTGTGCTATACAGTAGGACCTTGTTGTTTATCCATCCTATATATAATAGTTTGCATCTGCTACTTCCAAACTCCCACTCGATTCCTCCCCCACCCCCCTCCCCCTTGGCAACCACAAGTCTGTTCTCTATATCTGTGAGTCTGTTTCACTTGTTTTTGTTTCATAGATAAGTTCATTTGTGTCAAATTTTAGATTCTACATATAAATGATATCATATGGTATTTGTCTTTCTTTCTTTTTAAAAAAATATTTATTTATTTAGCTGTGCCGGGTCTTTAGTTGCAGCATGCGGGATCTTTTAGTTGCGGCATGCAGGATCTAGTTCCCTGACTAGAGATTGAACCTAGGCCCCCTGCCTTGGAGTCTTAACCACTGGACCACCAGGGAAGTCCCTGTCTTTCTCTTTCTGACTTACTTCACTTGGCATGATAATCTCTAGGTCCATCCATGTTGCTGCAAATGGCATTATTTCATTCTTTTTTATGGCTGAGTAGTATTCCATTGTATATATGTACCACATCTTCTTTATTCATTCATCTGTTGGTGGACATTTAAGTGCTTTCCATGTCTTGGCTATTGTGAATAATGCTGCTATGAACATAGGAGCACATGTATCTTTTTGAATTATAGTTTTGTCCAGATATATGCCCAGGAGTGGGATTGCTGGATCATACGGCAACTCTATTTTTAGTTTTTTGAGGAACCTCCATACTGTTTTTCATAATGGCTGCACCAGTTTACATTCCCACCAACAGTGTAGGAGGGTTCCCTTTTCTCCCCATCCTCTCCAGCATCTGCTATTTGTAGATTTTTTTGATGATGGCCATTCTGACCGGTGTGAGGTGATACGTCATTGTAATTTTGATTTGCATTTCTCTAATAATTAGCTATGTTGAGCATATTTTCATGTGCCTGTTTCATGTGCCAATCTCATGTTCTCTTCATCGCAAAATCCTTGTCCTCATTTTCCGCATGTGGAAGCTGAGCTCTAGAGAAATGATGTCAATTGCCCAGCAGAAGGGCATGGTGCTGACGGTCCCTACGTGGTGTCCTGCCAAGTCCCATGGTTCCCTGAAGTGCATCCAAATGGGGGCGGGGTCCCATCCCAGCCCGAGCAGATCTGCCTTTATCAGTTTCATCAATAGCAAGTCTACATGAGAATGCAGCTAAGAGGGTGGTTTTGCCGCTTTTTAAAAACAGCACTGACGCTTGCTCATGGCTCTATCTTGGCTGGTGGGCTGGCCTGGCAGCAAGCTGAACTATCGTGAATCCAGAGTTCCTGTATCCCACACCCAGGTGTTCCTGGAAATCTTCAGTTTCATTCCCTTTACTTGGTCAGCCCCCGTCCCTACTATCAAATCTATGCCCAGGGTGCCTGGCCTTGGCCCCTGACATGTGACAGGGTTGTCTGGGCCAGCCATTCTCATGAGCTGTCAGGGAGGGGCCGGTGCTGTCATGCCCCAGGTGTTGGAGCGGGAAGTCCCCACCCCCTTCGGAGTCCTGGGGACTCCTGCCCAAGTGAACACCCACAGAGCCCACGCAAGGGTCAACCCCTGAAAAGAGAGATCCTCTGCCCCTTTGTATCAAAGCCGGGGGTATAAAGGATGCCCAGCCCAAACCCCGATCTCCCCTTCCTCCAGAGCAGGTTAGGAGAGCATTCAACAGAGGGACAGAGCCAGGAAAGGGTTAACCCAGGGAAGAGCAGCAGAAGCCAATTGATCCCCAGCCCCTCCAGGTTAGGCAATAAGTCCTCTGAAGGCTGCTCTTGCTGACCTCCCTCTGGCGCCGCAGAGCTGGCCGGTCACAGCTTCCAGCCTGTCTGGGGGTGGGGGGTTGGTGCTCAGGCAGGACAGGAGGGAGGGAATGTGGTGTGGGAGGGAACCACAGGCTCTGCCTTTTGGGGAGTCCGGAACGGGCGAGGCCCCAGAGGCTTTGTCACCTGACAAGACTGGCAAGAATAGGTGTGAGGGACCCTGGGATGTGGAAGAACCTGGGAATCACTCCAGGAAACTGCAGCCAGTCCTGGCTTCCCTGTGTGTCCTTGGGCACTTTGCTCATCTGCTCTGGGCTTCAGTTTCCTCATCTGTAAGATAGAGAGACCAGCACAGCTAAGGTTTTTTAAAAACCAGAAATTGTGTGTGGGTGGTATAATTTTTTTAATAACTCATTTTTTAGAATCGAGGAGGGAGTTTATAGACATTTGGGCATGACTCACATAGGCTGGGAAACCATCCTGCTATCTGTTTTTCTGTTGCCAATAATCTTTTATAATGTCACAGTTTTATGATGGAATTTTAAGAGGAATGAGCCTTGACCAGCTGGAAATGATGTAGTTAACATTCAGCCTAGATTCCAGTGTCTGAGAGGCCTCATTTAGCTAACTCAGCTGTAGCAACAATCACCTACTGTGGGAGACCAGTAGACTGAGTAGTCCCAGGAGAATCCCAGGTGGCCGGCCTGGAGGCTGGGGTCAGGCGGATGCATTGGTCAGCCTGATGCTCAGGCCCAGGAAGAGCGTTCAGGCCAGTGGTACCCAAAGCCAAGAGGCTGCAGTCAAGGTGGGAGCTGGCGCTGCAGGAGGCAGATGAGGTGGGCCCCAGTGCTGGGAGATTTGGTGGTGGGGAGGGTCATAGGCACTTTCTGCCTTTCCAGGGAGGAAGCGGGCACCAGGGGCAGGGGATGGAGCGGGAAAGAGTTGGTAGAGAGAAATGGATGGGACTCATGCCTCGCTGACTGAAGCTGTCTCCTCCCCTCTGTCCACTCCCTCTGCTTTCTCTTCTCCCCATGATCCTTGCTTCTAGTAGAAGAGGGACCCAGAGTCCGAGAGCCTGGCTCCTGGTCCTGACGCTTCCTCTCAGTGTCTTACGACCTGGGCCAGACCCATTCATAATCTCTCCGGATCTCGGTTTCCTCCTCTGCAAAATGGGGATCCTCTCCTGTCTCTGCCTCCCTCATGGGGTGAGGAGAGCAAATGTGAGGCTGCCCGGGAAAGCACCTTGGAAATCGCAAAGCACTCTACAAACAGAACGCATCTCCATGAAACAGTTATGTAACCCGCTGACTCAGATCCGGGCTGAGCTGGCTCCTGTCCCACCCGGAAGTCGGAAGAGCTGGCTTGGTCACTTACCTGGAGGAACTTAGTTTTAGTTTCCCTGTCTGACAAAAGAGGATGGTGCCCACTGTCCTCCTTTTTCATGGAGTGATGGTGAGAATCAGAGCAGATCGTGTAAGTGCCAGAGATCAATATGTTGTTAATCATCGTAACAGTAGTGCAGAAGAAAGTTTACACCCCTGGCCCGCACTTGAAGAACCTGGGAAATCTGGCAACGCCCTCCTTGCATATCTGTGTCTCTTCGCAGGGACTGTGGGTGTCACCAGGTTCTTCCCATCCAGGCCCCTCGGCCCCCCACCTCTCGGGACTCAGTCACATGCCAAGCTGGCTATATCTACACCTTCATTCATGAGCACCCTGTCTTTTTTGCCGCCAGGGCACTGCCCGCTCTAGGAGGACACTGGGCTGTGAGTGGCACAGACCGTCTTTCCAAGCTTCCTAGCACTTAGTGCAAAGGCTGGAACACAGTAGGCACTCCATAAATGTGGAATAAAGTATGTTTTAAAATTATGTTCTTAACCTACTCGCCCATCACACCTGACCCAGGTCATATACTTCAGGTTCTGTTAACTACTTTTTTCTTTTTTTTTTTTTTTAAATTGAAAGCAGTAAGAAGTCTGAAACAAAGTCGAGGAATAAGGTCAGGAGGAAAAAAGATCCAGGAGATGTTTAGGCAGCACATCAGGCTGAAAGGTGGACAGGACTTTGGGGTTATGAGTCCTAAATCTCAAGTTCAGGTCCCAGCTGTAACTTACTAGCTGGATTCCCTGGGCTTCAGGACAAGTCTCTTAGCTTCAGTTTTGCCAGCGAGAAAGAGAGATTCCTTCTTTCCTGATTCACAGAGGTGGAGCAAGAACGGGATGGCATGTGTGGAAACCATAACACGAATTTTTATCGAAATGCACAAGGTCAGTGTCCTCAGGGTTCTATAGCTTGTAGATTACTCTAGCATTTCCCAAGAGGGCCTGAAGAGGGCACTGTAGCCCAGAAGCAGGGTTGGCCAGCAGGAAAATTCTCCTTGGGTCCTGCCCTTGGCTGACTCCTCCCACCACAACTTCACCCCTACCCTCTCACACACATATACTTGGCAAATACCCTGCAACCCCCCAACCTGCCCATATTCTTCCTGCTGCAGATTGCAAAACATTCCCTGCCTTGTGCATATTTGCCGGGGTGCAGGCTGACTTCTCCGTTTCGTGATATAAGTGAAAGACCGATTCCCCCCCATGTACGATAATGGCCAGGATCGGGGGTTCCTGCACAGTTCTGTGACAGCTTTTGTTGTCTGCACAGGTCTCTCTTGGGCGTTACTTTGCAGCTGAAACATTATTTCTGGGAAGGAATTTGAAATTGATTGTCAGGGGAAAGAATAAAATTAGAAGTACGAATTCCCTGGCGGTCCAGTGGTCAAGACTCTGTGCTTCCACTGCAGGGGACACGGGTTAGATCCCTGGTTGGGGGACTAAGGTCCCGCATGCGGTGTGGCCAAAAAAAAAAAAAAAAAAGGAAGAAGCAAGTAGGGATCAAGTGTGGAGGTTGAGTGAGTTTGTCCCGTGTCCCCCATCCCAGGGGAACTGGGAGGGCTTATGTGGCAGAACTAAAAAGAAGAGGGAAGGGGGTGAGTGCTGGGAGGATGGGGGATTCCTGTCATCTTGGCCTTGGGCAAGGTATTTTACTTCTTCATCTGTACCATGGGAATGACTGCAGTGACATTCTCCCAGGGCTGTGTGAGGAGTAAAATGAGGTCATATAAATGAACTACCTGCAGTAGCTCTGGGCAGAGTGATTGATCAACGAGATGGTTGTCTGGGAAGTTGGTTCCCACTGTACTCCAATCTACTACTGCCCCTTTGGCAAGTTTCAGGGTAGAGCATTCATGGTAACCATCCCCAGGCAAGGAAAGTTCCACTGGATTTAGAGGGGGCTTGTGTGCTGAGATGGCAAAGGCTGATGCTGGGGTTGTGGCATTAGAAGAAGCGGCCACAGAGAAGAGACAGAAAATAATAAGGGTCCAGCAGGCAGCATTGGCAGCTGCCACCAACCCCCAAAGGAGCCCCTCCTCCTGGCTCCTGTGTCCTTGCTGGCAGCCGAGGCTCACTAAAGACATCATCCTGGGGACTTCCCTGGCGGTCCAGTGGTTAGGATTCTGTGCTCTCACTGCCGGGGCCCAGGTTCCATCCCTGGTTGGGGAACTAAGATCCCACAAGCCGTGCGATTCAGCCAAAAAAAAAAAAAAAAAAAAAAAGACTTATCCTGGGCCAGATGGCAGCTGCCTACTGAGGACTAGCTTTGAATGGAGCCACCTTATTGACCAGCGTGGGCAGAGCTTGTGGCCTCAAGCCCATTGGGGTCAGGAGGTCAGACAGGCCATGCGAGGCAGCACGTAGGACCCGGCCCCCTCCACCTCTGGTTTCCCGGACCTGCTGCCTGCTGCCAGGATGGGGGCAGAGCCAGGGAGGTAGGGGTCTCCCGGGAAAACAGAAAAGCCAAGAGCCAGGTTGCGGTTTCAGTTCTTGCCAGTGAGATTGAAAAATACACAAGACTTGGACCCAGTGAGAGCCAGGAGCCAGCCCCCATCCCATCTTCACGGCTCCCACCACCCTCCTCATCCAGCGGGCTCTGCTGTCACGGAGTCCCCATGAGACCCGGAGAATTCACGGCTTGCCCCCTAAATTCTCCAGTCCGTCCTCTGCCTGCTTGCTGGGTGCAAAGGCATTATTTGCCCTCCAGCTTGTCCCAGCATCACGCAGCGTCACGGTTCTGCAGGGCACTGAGATGAGCTTCAGTGTCTCCCCTGCATGGCGCTGTCCCCAAGTTTAAGTTGAACTCTCTGAATTCCTCCTGCTTTGGAGACTCAGGCTGGCCCCTGTGACATCCTTAGATCTGAGTTGAGCTCTGAACAGTTCCTCTAGCCCCTGAGATATCACCGCTGGCCCTGGAGTGTCCGTGGGGCAGTCTGGCGCTGAGCTGATGGCCCATCGACGGGGGTTGGGAGTGGAGGTGCAGAAGGCATGGCACAGGCAGTGGTGGTGAGCGAGATGGTGGACGTGCCCGGGGTGGGAGCACCGGGTCACCTGTCCCCTCTCCTGCAGGCCTCCCCTGTGTACAGCGTCAGCTTTCCCCGCAGGAAATTGGAGTAGATTCGGAAAAGTTTGCACAAAGTATCAATAGTGAATGTTCGGAGGGGGGCTGCAGAGGAGGCTGCGTCTGGAAGGGGGACGGCTTCCTTCTGCCAAGGAGAGAACAGAAGGTTACCGCTGGGGACCCCGGCAGGAGATGGAATCTGGGACAGAATTGCAGCAGGGATTCCTTGGCAGGGCCCTTCTCCCATTTTACAGAAAGGGCAAACACAAGTGCCAGGGAGGGTCCCACACGTACCTGGGCTCCCAGCGCCCGAAGCAGGGAGGTGAGGCTTCGCAGGCCGCTGACAGCTTTGTCCACGTGCAGCTGCAGGGCCTCGGATGGCTGGGACGAGTTGGCCAACAGGGCCTGGCCCTGCAGGATGGCTTCTGAGAGCAGGGCCAGGCCCTGCCAGACTTCCACAGCCTGCTGCTGGACCTAAAGGGAGCGGAGACTTGGAGTCAGCTGGCGCAAGCCAGCCCCGCCCTCCTCCCTCTCAGCAGCCCCAAGCAAACAGAAGTTTTGTTGAATGAATGAATTAATGAACAGATGAATAAATGAATGAACGTATTCCATTCAGCCCTCATCTTTGCTGCTCTGTTTCTCCTCTCTCTCTATCATCCTCCTTCCTGCCCTAGGAGGTTCCCAAAATGAGACTCCCCAAGAGGAAGGCAAAAATGAACTCACCTCCATCCTCTTCCAGGCATGGAAGTTAACCTTGGTGTCTGGGACAGTGATGTTCTCACTGAAGCTGCAGCCTTCAGCACAGCCCACCTGAAATGCACGAGCCTGGAGTCAGGGGCCGCAGCGGCTCCTGCTGGCTTCGCCCCTTACCTAGCTTCCAGCTGTGCACTGGGGACTACCACTCTTATTACTTTTACTGGGGGCTCTGGCTCCCCGCTTCCACCCCTGAACCAAGTGCCAGGTTCCTGGATCTTGGGGGAGACCCTGGACCCCTGAGGGTGAGTTCTGTGGAAGATCCTGGGGAGGGGGCCTCACCGTGGCATTTTCGGCCTCCCTGGCCTCCAGGATGTACCTCTCCAGGACTCGGCTGTCACAGATGAGGCGTGGGGGGGCGCCCAGGACTGGGAGGCCCAGAGAGAGCAGCAGCAAGGACAGCAGAAGCAGCAGGGCAGGACATTCTAGGAGAGAGAGCCGGGCGGAGCGTGAGGCCGGGACTTGCAGGAGAAGGGGTGGGTTGCACGTGCACGCTCACCCATCCCGCTGCTCTGCCCCCGCGAGTCCTCCCGACCCGAACCTTGCGAGCGCTCAGGCTCTGCCTCCTTTGCCTTCATTCAATCCCGCGGCCGCGTGCACACCCCACCCCCCAGCTACCGGCATCCACTTCTCCCGGCCAAACTTCAATCCCGGTGTGACAGAGGCTTCCCCTCTCGCAGATCCGGGCTGTTGCTCCCAGACCCAGGTATCAGCTTCCTCGTCACCCACATAGCCGCCCCTCTTTCTCCCTGGACCCCCCAATCCTCCACCGCGTCTCCAGCTCAGATTCCGACTTTCCCGGGGACTCCCCCAGCCCGGCCGGCAGGTGAAGGCTGCCCCACCCCCCTTGGCCTTCCGGGGTCCTTGGCAAGTCGCAGGTCCTTGAACCCGGCCACCCCGGGGCCAACAGCCCCAGCGGTAAATTCCTCCTCAAACAGGGGCCGGGCGGGCGGGCGCTCCCCCGGCCGGGAGTACTCACCGCGCACCCCCATCTCCGCGCCTCGCCCGGCCCCTCAGCGACCTGGGGCTCGGCGGGTGCCCGCGCCGGGGGCCCGCATCCCGGGAAGCTCGGCGGGGCAGGGCCACCCCGCCGCCCGAAGGAGGGGGCCGCCGTCCGGGGCGCCGAGCCGGGGTCGGGGCAGAGCGCGCAGGGCCCGGGGCCAGGGTCCGGAGGACGGCGCGGCGAGGCGGCCGGCCGGGGTTGGCCCGGGGACTGTTGGCCCGGGGAACTGCGGCGGCGGCCGGGGGTCGGGGCTGTTATCAGCTGTGTGCGTGCGTGTGGGGGGTTGGGGGGGGCTGTGTGCGTGAGGGGTCGCGGGAGGGGGGGGCCGGAGGGGTCAGAGCCGGGGGCAGGACGCCTGGGTCGGGGGCTCGCCGGGGCGGGAGCCGAGCTGCCGCAGGGGCGGGTGCGGGGCGCGGGGCTGCCCGTCGTCGGACCCCGGGGTTCCGGGAGGGGCGGCTGCGTGCGCGCAGCGGGACGGGCAGAAGGCAGTGCCATTCCGGGAAAGGCTGGGGACCCCCGACGTCCCCCCAGGGAAGGAGGCGTCCCAGTCTTGGGCGGGGACTCAGAGCTGGGACTGTCTGGGTTCTTGCGAGGCAGCTAGGGCTGGAGCCCGGAAGGTGCTGGCGGGGCAAGTCAGGGGCCTCCTTCTCAAGATCCCAGTTCTTGTTCTAGAAACCAGTGTTCTTGTTGAGGAATTTAATGGGGGCGCACAAAGCAAGAAATCTGAGGGGGTTTTCTCCCCCACTCCTCACTTTTGAGGACCCTGAAAACCCAGAAATTGAACTTTTAGGTTAGTCTGCATGGTAAAATTCTTAAGAACTCTGAAATAGAGTGAACTCCCAGAGTGATGGCACTTGGGATTGGCAGCTAAGCCTTTGTGGCTTCTAGGAAGCCCTGAGGCAGGGGGGAAGCTCCCGGGGGCAGGAGTCCAAGGCTAGCTGGCCTATCAAACCTTGGAAAGTGGCCTGAGTCCCTGAGCCTCAGTGCTCTCACCTGTCAAATGGGCCTCATGAAAGCACCAGTCCCAGCTCATGCAGCTTTCATAAAAGACAGGGATGTCCTACAAATACCGGCGGTTATTTATACGTTCATTCACTCCCTCCCCAGTCCCATGATATTAGAGATATTTTATTCATGCGTTCAGTGCCTTCTTTGTGCAAGACAGTTGACTAAGAACTTTTCAGGACAAAGAGATGTGTTGAGCCCTAAGTCCTGCCTCCTGGAGTTTGTAGCTTACAATAGAGATAAGGTGGGGACACGGAACTGTGCATGAAGACTGGAGTGTGCACATCCGAGCTGTGAGAGTTTGGAAGAGGGGGAGCTCACCTCTAGCTGGGGAATCAAGGAAGATTTGATGCAGGAGGTGATAACAAGCTCAGCCTGGAAGGGTGGGTAAGATTTCAATGGGAAAAGATGTGAGGTGGGTGCAGAGGCCGATCCAGCCAAGTGCTTGGTGGGTCAGGAGTGTTGGGGTGAAGGGTGGGGTGGGGGAGGGAGAGGTGGAGATCAGACTAGGGTGCCGGTTAGGGAGGGGTCAGGTTGTGAAGGGCCTTGAATGCCCCTCTGAAGAATTTGGATTTTGTTTGGAAAGAGTGGGAAGTATTCATTCATTCATTCATTCATTCATTTGAAGTATACATGTAAGGGTACCTACTCTTGGCCAGGGACCTGGGGATAGAGCAGTGAATGAAAGAGACAAGAACGCCTGCCCTGGTGGAGCTGACATTCTAGTGGAGAGATGGATGATAAACCCAAAAAATGAATAAAAGATAGAGGAGCTCCAATGGCTAAAAGAACTAAAAAGGCCCAGGAGTGTCGGAGGAGGTGGCAATTTTCGATGAAGCAGGCAGGGATGCCTGCTGAGAAGGTGACAGAGGTGAGGGAGGGAGCTAAGGGGCGGGGGGAAGAGCCTGATCAAAGAGGGGTTCAGAAAGATGAATGGGAGGGGTGGGGAGGCAGAGGCTCACGGGAACTAATGGGGGCCCGACTTGCTCCCCTGCCCTCCGCTCACTGCGAGCCTGCTCTGGGGGTCCTCCCCGAACCTGGTGTGCTGGCTGCTGTGGCTCTGCACACCTCACTACGTCCTCTGGTCCCCGTTTCCTCCTCAGCACCCAGGCAGCCTCCCAGCCCCACTTGGCCCTCAGAGCCCAGCTCTGGGACAAGATCCCAGCTGTGGGACAAGCACACGCACACTCACGTCCACACACGTCCGCACATGCGTTCTGTCCCGACTCACCACACGCCCCCCAGCCTCTGCTCTCTGGGTCCCCTGACTCCTGCGTCACTGCCCTGACCTGACCGTGGAGAGGGGGCCGGGGACAGACGGGGTGGGGGGTGGGGAGTAGACACAGCCGGAGGAGAGGGAGGAGAGGAGGAGCCGTTCGGGCGGTGGGACCTGCTTCTCCCCTCACACCAGCTTGTCAGAGGTCCCCAGGCCCCTGCCTTCGAGAAAGGGAGAGGGGGCCCTGAGCACCAGCCCCTAGCCTCTGGGGCCTGCTGGACAGGGGTGATGCTGGCTTATCCGCTGGGGCTTTGGGAGAGAGAGCCGCGATTGCAGCCTGGGAGAGAGGGCAGAGGAGAGGATCTCAGCTCACCCTGCACCCAATCCCCAAGCTGTAGTAATCCTACCAAGAGGGCAGAGGCTGGTTTGGGAGCCAACTTCAACCCAGGTGCTTGTGGCTACTGCCCAGCAGGGTCCGTCCATCCAGCCTTGACAGCAGGGGACCCTGAGGAGCAGGAAGCTACCCAGGGCTCTCCCTCCGATGCCCGCCACACCCCCGCCAGTGCCCCCTCCATCTGCCTGCTTGTATTCCTCTGGCACGGGGCTGGACCAGTGCCAGGACCACCGCGGAGGGTGTCCGCACCATCCCCTCCAGTTATCCCCAACCCTGCCACTAGAGTAGCTTTCCCACTGAATAGCTCGTTCGTGGCATTCCCCAGAGCAGGAGCCTGCAGTGGCTCCCGGTTGCCTCTGAACTAAGACCCTCTGTGCCCTGCCATCCAGCTACCTTTCCAGCCTGTTCTCCCACTTTGCTCACTCCCACTCTCCTGCATCACATGAGCTCAGTTAGATGGTTTGCTGCTTCCCGCCCTTCGCTCACTCTGTGCCTTCCACCTGGATCACCCTCCCCCTCCCACTATGGCTCTCAAAGCCCAAACCCAAGCATTACCTCCTCTATGAAGCCTTCCCTGATACCCCAGCAGGAAGCTGTCTCCCTGCTCTGGGCTGCCATCCTTTATGTACACGTCTTAGGCCTCTCCTGGCTGGGCCACCATATACAGCTGTCAAGGTTGAGCACTGCACAACTCCAGGGGGCGCCATTCATCTCGACCCTGATGAGAATGGTACTCTCTGGAGTCATGCAGCACAGGTGCTCTGTTAACCAGAGGAGAGAGCAAAGGACAGTGTAGGCAGGTCTTGTTCACCTTGGTGCCACTGGGCACCCAGCATGTTGCCCGTTCATGGTCATCCCTCAAGTGTGGTTTGCATTGTGTGGTCCCTCCACTCCAGACACCTCAGCCAGAGAATGGGAGACGTAGAGGGAGGAAGTGAGCTACTCATCCTCTGAATGCTTGCTGGAGCCATGCCTGGACAACCTAGCTCTGGGTTCGTGGGGGCCTGAGAGGTCTCCATCTACTTCCTGAGCAGGCAGCCCCCCGAGGCGGGGTCTGAACCAGAGGATGGCGGGGGTGGAGGCAGGCTCTGTTCCATGGAGTCTTCCTGGCAGCCAATTCAGACTGAAAATCCAAGAAGCAAATTTACAGCCCCCTGAGCTGTCGCAGACCCCCAGGCAGCACGAAGTCCCAGCTGCCTGGAGTCGTGTTGGGGATGAGGGGGGGGCCTCTGGACTTCTCCTCCCTCCTCCTTTCCAAGCAGTGTCTTCTCAGCTGGGCTCGGGAGTTCAGCCAGCAGCCCAAAAGACCTTCTGTGCTGGGAAGTGAGGTGGCCGGGACCTTGGAGGGTGTGGTGGGGGAGGGCTTCCTGGTGCTTGGGGAACTGGGAAGGGAGTGAGGACTTGGGATTCCTGCCAGACAGCAAAAGGAAGTCCTGTGCGAAGGTCACTTTGGAGAAACTGAGGCAAGTTCTGCTTACTTGGCCACAAAGTAGCCAGTAGAACCAGACATCTGGGTTTCTGTTCTCAGCGAGCAGCTCTGTGGCATCAGCAGGCTAATGGGGCTTGTCTGGCAAACAAGGGAGCCCAGATTGGTGGCCTGAGCTCCGCCACTAGCACCTGACGTGGACAAGTGACTTTATGTCTGAGCCTGGGGATGGTAAAAAAACTATAGTAATCGCTTGCCAGGGCTGTCGTGTGATTATGTAATGCCCGGCACGGGGTAATCAATAAATGCTAGCTATTATCACGGCGCCCTCTGCTTTACTGTGGCTGCTATTTGTCCTCGCTTTGGAGGCCTGGAGACCAAATCTCCAGCATATTCGTCAGCCCTCCTCCGGCGTCCTCCACTGTTCCCTCTGGGGAGCTGGGCATGGGTTCATGACACCTTATCTCTGGTGTTGTACCTTTACCAAGCAACTCACTGGTAAAGGTCATGGGGATAGTGGGGTGTGGATGGAGGTACCTCGGGGTGTACACATCCACTGCTCTTTGGAGAAATCTGCCACTGAACAAAACTGAGTGAAATGGCATCACTGTGGGAGTTGGGGGGGTGGCAGGGGTTAAGACATAGATATCAAGACAAGTCTCACACTTAGTTTATTCAAAGCCTGGGGCCAAACAGGGGTTTCTTGTCCCATTAACATGGGTCTCCTCCCAAGGGAGGCCCGGAGAAGTCCCAAGGACCTTGGACTGAATGAGGCCTGAAGCATTACCAGGCCAGCTTCCTTGGTTACTTGTCTCTTGCCTCTCCTCCAGTGCTTGAGTCCTTGAAGGAGGGCGCCGAAAGCACCAAGACCTCCACCTTGGGATCCAGAAACACTTCCCCAGATTAGGTTTCTATGAAGTGTCAGCCCCATCTTAGGATCTCTTGCTCACAAGTATGGCTGAATATTCCCAAGCTCCTTCCCATGGCACCCCTCCTTTATCAGAAGACAGAGCTGCTAAGTTGGTCAGAGTAGCTTTCCTGTCCAAGCAAAAATAAAACTAGAAAATCCTAACTTAAAGCACTACTGGCGATATCAACGGGAGTAATGTTTTTCTCCCATGTAAGATCTTTGCAGGGGTGCAGTCGTGAACACAAAAGTTTCATTTTGCTAACATGGGGCTTAAGGATTTTGCATGAACTCTTTTTTTTTAATTTTATTTATTTAATTTTATTTATTTTATTTTTGGCTGTGTTGGGCCTTTGTTGCTGTGCGTGGGCTTTTCTCTGGTTGCGGCGAGTGGGGGCTCCTCTTCATAGCGGTGCGCGGGCTTCTCATTGCAGTGGCTTCTCTTGTTGAGGAGTATGGGCTCCAGGCACGCGGGCTTCAGTAGTTGTGGCACGCGGGCTCAGTAGTTGTGGCTTGTGGGCTCTAGAGCGCAGGCTCAGTAGTTGTGGCGCACGGGCTTAGCTGCTCCGCGGCATGTGGGATCTTCCCGGACCAGGGCTCAAACTTGAGTCTCCTGCATTGGCAGGCGGGTTCTTAACCACTGTGCCACCAGGGAAGCCCTGCATGAACTCTTTAGGCTCTTCCTACTTGGAGGAACATAGGCCAAGATCTACTCAAGGTAGTTTATAGAAGCCTTAGACATACTCTTAAACCTCCAAGTTTAGCAAATATTTTCCCAAATTGTTCATGGTTCACTGATAACCAATGAGTTACGAGAACCTATTGCTTAAAAGAGGCATCCTCCGATCTGTATATAAGCAAGACCTTCTGTTCATGTCTTATTTCATCAACCAGCAAATAATTTTAGTACTTTTAGGAAAGTATATTTTTCTGGCAGCAAACAAGATTCATAAACTCTGAGCTGGAAGGGACCTAGGACATCCCATGAAGGTGAACTTCCACCCTCTGCTTGCACACTTCCAGTGAAAGATATTTGGTGTTTGTAAGGGAGCAGAGACTTGTTATAGGGTAGAGCCAATAACAAGCTGTCCTCCTGTGCATGCATGCATCCCTCCGTTCATTTGTCAGATATTTATTAGTTACTGGATTGCGCAATGGAATCACTTCTTCTCCTTGAAATTATCTCATCAGTTTGATAAGGAACTCTCCTGATCACCCCACCTAGGGAACAGACCAAAGGAACAGGCTTTGTAAAAAAAAAAAATAACGTTTTCTTATCACAAAAACAATACAGGATCATTGACCAACTAGAAAATAGGGCTAAACCAAAACACATCAATTAAAAAGCACCCATAATGTCGTTAGGAAGATGGAGTCATAAGTGGTCATTTTCACAGACTTCTCTCTTGGTGGGATAACATTTGCCTCACCCCCAAATCTGTGTAGCGGGGATATCCCTTCCCTAAGGAACTACGTTTGACACATGCCTCTAGTCCAACTTCCCCATAGGCTCCAGGGTTTGTTCCCCCAACTCCTGACCAAGCACTGGGAACTCACCTAGAAGGATCATCCGCCCATCCAAACCAGTTCATGTGTTCTGAGGGCCTCCCTTCTTCCCTGCCACGCGTGCCACAAAAGTAAAAGCCGACAGGACTAATAACCCAGCCTTGTAAACCAAACACACACAAATCACCTTCCTTCCCCTCTCCCCATCCCCATGAAGAGGCTCAAACCATTCCTTAGCAAAATGGCTCAAGCTAACAACAGTAGCCCTTACTATTTTTTGAGCCCTTAGTAATGCTAGGAAAACTCCAAGCACTATGTAAATGATTTGTCTTTTTAAATCTATCTGTCCTTTTTCCTATTAGTTTTTAGAGAACCAGGAGTTTATACCTCTCCAGGCAGACTTGGCGCCTAACACAGATTCCATACAACCAGTGGCTGCTCAATAATACTACGGATGATGAGAAAAGGTCTACACTCACCTCCAAGACAAGCATTTCAAATCTGGCCTCTGGGGATCTGTTTTTGAAGTAGGAGGTCATTTCGCACGCTTTGTGGGCTCCATAGTGGTTGAGCAAAAGGAAGGGAGGGAAACTGCACCTGGACACCCCTTCTACCCCCATCACCTCCCAAGCTGTGATGGAAGACACTTCAGAGAACCAAAGAGGGAGGGAAGCAGAGGCCGGCACTGGCCTCCCTGCAGAAGGAATGCAGAGCTCCCTGCCCCGTCCACCACGCATGGGCTCCAACAGATGCAGGAGCTTTCCCCACGCCCCCTACCTGCCCTCACACCCCTTCTTCCTTCGGTGGCAATGACTAGGGGCTGTTTCTGCAGACCTGCCACTGAGGGAAGCCCCACTGGCAAGCAGTGAGAGAACTCGGAGTAGAAACAACAAACAAATAAGCTGGGAGATGTAGCTGCCAAAACAAACCAAATGCAAAAAGGCTGCTGCCACCACCTCGGCTGGGCCCAGGCCAGGAGCAGAGAGCGGAGCACATACGTGCAGGGACACACATAGTTCCCTCCAGCTCCCTGCCGGCTCCCCACTCCATTACTGGGGGCTCCTGGACAAGGGAGTCTTGCAGTCAAGGCTGATAGGGAGGGACTTTGCTGGCGGCGCAGTGGTTAAGAACCCGGCTGCCAATGCAGGGGACTCGGGTTTGAGCCCTGGTCCGGGAAGATCCCACATGCTGCAGAGCAACTAAGCCCGTGCACCACAACTACTGAGCCTGTGCTCTAAAGCAGGCACACCACAACTAGTGAGCCCGCGAGCCACAACTACTGAAGCCCCCGCACCTAGAGCCCGTGCTCCACAACAAGAGAAGCCACCACAATGAGAAGCCGGCGCACCGCAAAGAGTAATCCCCGCTCGCCGCAACTAGAGAAAGCCCACGCACAGTGGGCCAAAAATAAATTAATTAAAAGAAAAAAAAAAGGCTGACAGGGAAATTGGGGTGGGGGGGAATAAGGGGTACCTGATAGAAACGTCTCCAGCCTTGTCTCCCTCAAATCTCCCCAGTGCTTCCTACTTTCTAGCTGCCCAAGTGACCCTCCAGTCCCAGAACACACCCTGCTTGTTCGTGAATCCCCTTTGTGCATGCTGATCCCTCTGTCTGATATGCCCTCTCCCCTCTCTTCTGCCTGGCAAGCTCCTATTCATCCTTCAAAACCTAGGTCAAAAGGTGAAACCATCTGAGACCTCACCAGGAAGTTAGCCATTTCCTTCTCCACACTTCTGTATCGTGGCTATTCTTCTTACGTAACACATCTTACTCATTTCACAAAAAATTGGTATATCCACCTTCCCAACTAAGTGGTGAACTCCTTGAAGGCAGGGGCCATTTTATACCCATCTTTGTATCCCCAGGGCCCAGCCCAGGCCTTGGCTCACAGTAGGCACTCAGCATGTGTTGTTAGAATGAAGCACTAGTCCTTCTGTAAGGAGTTCACTTTGCTGAGTGGCTGGCAGTCACTTCCGCAGCATGAATACCTCATCAACAGGAATACTCAAGCCAGAGGGAGAGGTTTTGTTAAACGAGGTTAACTTTCAGAACCCCAAACCAAACTGCCTTCAAGCAAACTAGAACCAAATTCTGTTACTAACCTTTAGATCAAAGGCTTTCAAACTCCTGTGATCTTGCCCAACAGTAAAATTGACGCCCAACAGTAAAACTGATGTCATAACTAGCGCATATGTGTCTATATACACATCTATAACTGAAACAGTGTCAACAAAATATTACCATTGAAGTTGAACTTTTTTTACTTGCTTTTTAAAAGGCTTTGACCCAGTAAATTGATTTCAAGACCCATATATGGGTCACCACCCACTTTGATAAAAATCGCTTTAGGTGACTTGTTTGATAAACATGAAAAATCAGATCCTCCTACAAATATCCAAACAAAAAAGTACTTATGACCTGTGTGCCCAGTAATTCAAAGGGAAGGCTATCCTTTCCTGCTTAGAACAGCCCAGACACAAGGGTCTGAAGGGCTCTGGACCATAGCTGTTTAGAACAATTTGGGCCCCTCAGGACCAGGAATCAAATGAAGCAGTGTCTCAGTCTCTACCACAGGCTGATACAAAGGAGGCCCCCATCTTTGTTTGCTTTCTTCATCCTTAAACCCTCACCCTTCCTTTGCCTGGGAACCGCCAGCAGAGAACCTGATGCTTTCCTAGCATACAACTACACCCCAGCTGCACTCCAGCGGGTGAGAGTATATACTTTATCTGCCCTGCCTTCTTCTGTGAGGATGAAATATTTTAAAGCAAACATTGGAATTGTCAGGCTTCTGCACTGTACTAAAGTATGTTTTAGGTTGCAGTGTCCGTAGTACAATTTATGCTCTTTCTGTGACGGCAGGAAACACTGGGGTTCCCCTCCTGTACCTAAATCCTTGTAAAGTTCTTTCCTACTCTCCTTTCCAGAATTTACACAGGGGAGAGGCAGTGCAGCGGGGTGGCCGGGCACCAACACAACTTGATTCTTTTTATTGTATAGGACAATGGTTACAGACTGCAAAGATTCAGGAGGCCCCACTGCTTGGGCCCAACAAAAGACAATATTCGCCCTCTCAATTCAGAGTCCTCTGGGCTGCGAGGGGACAGGCTTTTCACTATATGGCTCTGGTAGAAGGTCCATGACAGTACTCAGTACAAGAAGAGCCACATCTGAGCCTAGCTGTACGGGGGTGGGTGGATAAGCTGGGCCAGCCTCATCTCAATCACTTGGGTGTGACCCTGAAGACACGGATGTGGATGGCCGAGTTGTTGCGGATCCGGGTCAGCGGCTCTCGCGTATCAATCTCCGGTTCCAGTTCATCGACAAGCTCCACGGTGGAGGTATTGGCAGCCACCTGCAAGGACCCGAAGCTGCCAGCCTGCAGCTGTAGGGCAATGTTGATGGCGCGGTTGATGGCCAGGCCCAAGCCGTGGATGTAGATCTCATTGCATGCGTTCTGACCCCGAGCCCCTCCATCCAGCAGTTTCTGGCAGCGGGCCAGCTGGGCCTTAAAGTCAGTCTTCATGTTGACATAAATGTCATTGGGCCTCCGGGGCAGGCGATGGGGGAGCCGCTTCCGCAGGGTGTACTCCACCGGGTCCAGCTCAGCCTCGACGGCTCCGCGGGGCTCTCGGTTTTCGGCCATGCTGTTTGCCCTGGCACGAGGAAGAGACGAGATCAGCCAGGGGTGACGAGCGAACAACGCTTCCTTTCCCACCCCGTTTCCTGCCCAAAGGGTGAAGCCGGGAGAAGGCGCACTCGACGCCCCTATTCCCTTCCACTCTCAGTCCCCTTCCACTGACCTCAAGCTCCCGCATCTCCCCCACCCCCAGTTCCTACTCATTCATCACATCGCCCCCAACCTCCAGGCCCCTCCACCGCCCCCTTTCCCCAGCTCTTCCGCGCCTACTCTCTCCGGTCCACAGTGCTCTCCACGCGCCGCGGCCCGCTCCCCTGCCAGGGCACTCAAGCGTTGCGCCGACCGGCCGGAATAGAGGGCGCTGCCCGCGACCCGCAGGCCCCAAGAAGGCAAGAGAAGGAAAAGTGAACGCCGCCGGAACGCTCGAGCGCTAGAACACAGCCGGCGCCAGGCTCCTGAAAAAGGGTGCCGAGTGCGCACGCGCGCTCGTCCCCTGCAGCCAAGCCCGCGGGATCCACGAATCGCCTTCCTGGCCTCCGTTCTCCCGCCCCTGTCCTGAGAGCTAGCAAAACCGCGCGATGTGTTTGAGTAACGCGAGGCTTCCGGGGGTGATGGGATCTACCACGTGTACGCCTCCCAGGCGGGGCGCAGAGGCGGGAGGCGTGTACCAAGTCGGAGCTGGGGAGGATCTGGGAAGGGGAGGTCAGCTTTCCTGGGCCAATCCGAGTCCCCGGTTCGCGGAGGTGTCCCGAAGGGGAGAAGGGAGGAGAGGAGGCTATTGTAGGGGCGTGGAGGATTTGGGGGTAAGGGTCTTCCAAAGATAGCAGGGAGGGCGGCGAGTTCCATAGAACGTGATCGCGAAGGGGTCTGAAGTCAAGTCTGCACTCTCGCGTCCATCGCAGTTCCTCGGGTCAGAGGAGGTGTGGCAGAGTTGGCAGAACTGACCTCCCGCCCAAGGTTCCTGTTGCCCAAAGACCGAGGGCGGGTAACGAGTGGTGAGGCCCGGCCCTTGGCGGAGGACAGCTCTCCGGGACTCCTCTTCAGTTCACGGGGACCCGTCCTTCTTCCCTGCGTCTGGCAGGGCTGACCTCCCAGGCCAGCCCCTGGGGACGCGAGCTATGAGCCGCAGGCCCAGCCTTCACAGCTCCCCTGGGGCCCCCTGACCCACTCGCACCCCTCCACCACCCCCCCCCCCCGCCACCAGCTCTTCGGTCACTGCCCGCCACCTGGGAGTATGGACGTGCGCCCCCTGGCGGGAAAGTGCAGGGCAACACCTGGGGGTTGGTGGCTCCCCGAAGCCAGTGGGAAGGGGTTTTCTGCCCAGATTGGTTTAGCTTCTGTAGAGTTCCATTTGAAAATGAGTTAGACCTGCAGTGAGGACCTCAACTACTCTCCGCTTGAGTTCCCTCATCACTCAAATGGGGATGAGAATTCCTGTCTTGCTACTGAGTTGCAAAACCCAATATAACCTTACAAACTAAGCCTACACGTGAGTTGGATTTTTTTTTTTAATTAAAAAAAAATTTATTTATTTGGCCGTGCTGGGTCTTAGTTGTGACATGCGGGTTCTTAGTTGCAGCATGTGGGATCTAGTTCCCTGACAGGGGATGGAACCCGGGACCCTTGCATTGGGAGCGCAGAGTCTTAACCCCTGGACCACCAGGGAAGTCCCTGAGCTGGCATTTTTAAGCACACCGCCCCTCCCACCCACCCACCCCCACACACACCCCAGACCTCTCTCTAGTTGCCTGGGGTAGAGTCTGACCCCATCTGACTGGAGGTTGGAAAGAGGCCAGGCTCCTGAGAACTTCTCTCCCAGCACCATTTAAATCCTGTGGTTCTTTTAGGTTCAGATTCTTACAAGTTTGGGGGGTTATTTGGGGTTGAAGAGGAAATGCTGGCTACAACCTTACTCCATCTCAGAAGTGACATCTGAACAGAGTTTTGATGGACAAACAGGAATTCTTCAGGGAAGCAAGGAGTATTCTGGAAACACGGAACAGTATTTTTAAAAGAATGGGAGCATAACCTAAGCTTCCACCTCAAGGAACTAGAAAAAGTAAAGCCAAAGGGAGAAGATGGGAGGAAATAATAAAGAGCAAATATCAATGAAACTGAACACAGAAGAACAATAGAGAAACTCAAACCAGAAGCTGGTTCTTTGAAAAAGTCAATAAAATTGACCTCTAGCGAGACTGACAAAAAAGAGAGAACAAGAAAAAGAAGACTCAAATTATGATTATCAGAAATGAAAGAGGGGATAGCACTAAAGATCCCATAAACATTAAATTATACTTGGAGAACAATACAAACAACTCTACACACATAAATTCTACAGCTTAGATAAAATGGACCAGCTCCTAGAAAACAAACTACCAAACTAACCCAAGATGAAATAGATCATCTGAATAACTCTGTAACTATTAAGGTAATTAAATTCATAGTTTAAAAAAAAAAAAAACTTTAGAAAAAGAAATATCTAGGCCCACACAGTTTTCCTGGTGAATTCTACCAAAAAAAAAAAGGAAGTAACACAAATTCTACACAATCTCTTCCAGAAAACAGAAGAGGAAGGTACATTTCCTAATTAATTTTATGAGGCCAAAACCAGACAAAGATCATACAAAAGAAGAAAAATCACAGATGGATACCTCTCATGAACAACACAAAAATCTTCAACAAAATGTTAGCAAACTGAATCCAGCAGTATATAAAAAGAGTGATATACCAGAACCAAGTAGAGTTTATTCCAAAGATGCAGGACTGGTTCAGTATAAGAAAACAAATCAGTATTACCTACCATATTAACAAGTTAAAGAAAAAAACACATATGATCATGTCAATTGATACAGAAAAACCACTTAACATAATTTAGTACCCATTTATGATAAGAGCTCTTAGTAAAAAGAGAATGGAAGGAACTTCCTCAACCTGGTAAAGAGCATCTACAAAAAAACTACAGCTTCCCATCATACTTAATAGTGTAAGACTGGACACCTTTCTCTTAAAATCAAGAACAAGGGAAGGATGTCGTCTCTCACCACTCTCATTGTTGGAAGTCCCAGCCAGTGCAATAAGGCAAAGAAAAGATTGTAAAGGAAGAAAAAAAAACTGTCTCTATTTGCAGATGACATGATTGTATATACATTAAAAGTCCCAAGGAATCTACAAAAAAACATATAATTAATAAATTAGCTTATTAGCAAGTTTGCAGGATACAAGATTAACATACAAAAATCAATTGTAGGGCTTCCCTGGTGGCGCAGTGGTTGAGAATCCGCCTGCCGGGCTTCCCTGGTGGCGCAGTGGTTGAGAATCTGCCTGCTAATGCAGGGGACATGGATTCGAGCCCTGGTCTGGGAGGATCCCACATGCCGTGGAGCGACTAGGCCCGTGAGCCACAACTACTGAGCCTGCGCTGCGCAACAAGAGAGGCCACGATAGTGAGAGGCCCGCGCACCGCGATGAAGAGTGGCCCCCGCTTGCCACAACTAGAGAAAGCCCTTGCACAGAAACGAAGACCCAACACAGCCAAAAATAAATAAACTAATTAATTAATTAAAAAAAAAAAAGAATCCGCCTGCCAATGCAGGGGACAAGGGTTCGAGCCCTGGTCCGGAAAGATCCCACATGCCACGGAGCAACTAAGGCCGTGCGCCACAACTATTGAGCCTGCGCTCTAGAGCCCACGAGCCACAACTACTGAGGCCTGCATGCCTAGAGCCTGTGCTCCACAACGAGAAGCCACCGCAGTGAGAAGCCGCACAGTGCAACGAAGAGTAGCCCCCGCTCGCCTCAACTAGAGGAAGCCCGTGCGCAGCAACGAAGACCCAAGGCAGCCAAAAAAAAAAAAAGTTAAAAAAAAAAATCAATTGTATTTCTATATACTGGCAATAAACAACTGGAAACCAAAATTTAAAATCATTTACAATCACTCCAGAGAGAGAGGGGAAGAGGGAGGAGGAAAGGAGGGGGAGCGAAAAATATTTAAATATAAATGTAACAAAACGTACAAACTCTGCTTAAAACTACAAAATGCTAATCAAAGATCTAAATTAATGGAGAGATATACCGTGTCCACGTATTGGAATATTCAACATAGTATAGATGTCAATTCTCTCCAAATTTAATGCAATTCCTATGAAAATCCCAGCAAGAAGTTTTGTAGATGTAAATAAGTTTATTGTAAAATTTATATGGCAAGGCAAGAGAAGTTAAAGCAATTTTGAAAAACAAAAAGTTGGAATCACACCACCTGATTTTAAGACTTACTATGTAAACACAATATCAAGACAGTGTGATATCTGCCAAGGGACAGACACAATCATCAATAAAATGGAACAGAGAACCTAGAAATAGATTCACACAAGTACAGCCAGCTGATTTTTTTTTTTTTTTAAGAAACTGTTTATTTTCCATCAACCTATTTCCATTTTAAGAGTCTGTGGAAGAGCTGCTTAAGACCACTGGGTGCTTGTTCCTTCCCACTCAGCGGCCTGAGCAGACCAGTGTTCAGTGGCAGGCTGAGCACTCCAGTCAGCGGGGAACTGCTGAATAGGCACAGAGGGCACCTGCGCTCCTTCAGACCAGTCCACCGCCTCCTGCTGAGTAGCAGTGAACTCAGGAGCTGGAGCAATCCATTCGTCCTGAAATTCCTCCTTGGTCACAGCCTTCTCAGCTGCTGCCTGCTCGTCCTTTTCAATTTCTTCAGGATCTCTGTAGAAGTAGAGATCAGGGATGACCTCCCATGGGTGTTTACGGGAGATGGTACCACGCATGCGCAGAACTTCCCGGGCAAGCATCCACCACATTAGACCCACTGAGTGAGCTCCCTTGTTGTTGCAAGGGATGGCAATGTCCACATTATCGCAGAGGAGAGTCTGCGTTACACAGAGCAGTGGTAGACAGGTTAACGTAAGAGGCCTCTGGGAGAGGCAGGTGGTCAGCCCTGGGATCAGTAGCCACCGGAAGTCCTGGCTCCCGGAAGGCTGCCTGGATCTGGTTAGTGAAAGTTCCAGGAGTGAAGCAGCCAGCAATAGGAGTGGCTCCAGTGGCAGCAGCAAACTTCAGCCCAGCTCGCTGGCCAGTATTCCTGGAGGATATGATACTGACATCAGCTGGGTTTTCAATGGCAACAGTGGCATGAGCTGCCAACAGAAGCTTCCCCCAAGTTCTCTTCAGATTTATGATGTAGATGTCATCACTTTTCCTTTTGTAGGTGTACTGTTCCATTTGGAAGTCAAGGTTGGTGCCACCTAAGTGGGTTCCTACTGCAAGGAATTTGAGGACATCCTCCTCCTTCATTTGCAGGACATCAAGGGCTCTGGAAATTGTGAAAGTTTCCCTTTAAGTTACGATGGGAATCCAGAACAACGCCGTATGGACCCCTGTCTGGCTGACGCGGAAAAGCCAGCCAGCTGATTTTTGGCAAAGGTGCAAAAGCAGCTGAATGGGGAAAGAATGAGTCTTTTCAGCAAGTGGTGCTAAAACAACTGAATAAATAGGCAAAGAACTGAACCTCAGCCCTATGCAAAAAACACAAAATGGATGGTAGATCTAAACATAAAATGGAAAATTATAAAACTTTTAGAAGAAATATAGGAAAAAAAGTCTTCATGACATAGGGTCAGGTAAGGAGTTCTTAGATACAACTCCAAAGGCACGATCCATTAAAGAAAAAAATTGGGGACTTCCCTGGTGGCGCAGTGGTTGGGAGTCCAACTGCTAGTGCAGAGGACATGGGTTCGAGCCCTGGTCCAGGAGGATCCCGCATGCCGTGGAGCAGCTGAGCCCGTGTGCCACGGCTGCTGAGCCTGCACTCTAGAGCCTGTGAGCCACAGCTGTGGAGCCCACGTGCCACAACTACTGGGGCCCGCGTGCCTGGAGCCCGTGCTCCACAGCATGAGAGGCCACTGCAATGAGAGGCTCGCGCACTGCAGCGAAGAGTGGCCCCTGTTCGCCACAACTGGAGAAAGCCCATGCACAGCAACGAAGACCCAACACAGCCATAAATAAATAAATAAATACATACATACATACATACATACATACATAAATGTGAAAAGTAATATATGCTTTAAAAAAAAAAAGAGAGAAAAAAATTGATAAGTTGTATTTCATCAAAATTAAAAACTTTTACTCTGTGAAAGACCACCCAGCCACAGACTGGGAGAAAATACCTGCAAATCACATATCCAACAATGCACTTGTATCCAGAATAGATAAAGAACTCTAAATTCAAGCGTTAGAAAATAACTCAATTACGGACTTCCCTGGTGGTCCAGAGGCTAAGACTCCGTGCTCCCAATGCAGTGAGCCCGGGTTCCATCCCTGGTCAGGGAACTAGATCCCACATGCTGCAACTAAGAGTTCGCATGCTGCAACTAAAAGATCCCGCATGCCACAACGAAGATCCCGAGTGCTGCAACTAAGACCCGGCGCAGCCAAAAAATACCAAAAACAAACAAAAACAATTAGAAAATGGGCAAAAGTCTTGAACAGAGGGTTCTTTAGCAAAGAGGGTATAAGGATGACAAATAGGCACATAAGATGTTCAACACAGCCATTATGGAAATGCAATTAAAACCATGATGAGATGCCACTACCCACCTATTAGAATGTCTAAAATTAAAAATTTTGACAATACTAAGTGTTTAGGAGAATGCAGAGAAATTGGATCTCTCATACACTGTTTGTGGAAATGTTCAATGGTCCAGCCACTCTGGAAAATAGTTTGGCAGTTTCTTCTAAAATTAAACACACACTCACCATATGACCCAGCAAGAGCACACATGGGAATTTACAAACTCGTACACAAATGTCCATAGCAGTTTTTGTAATAGCAGTGTTTGTAATAGCCCCAGACAGGAAACAACCCATGTGTCTTTCAACGGGTGACTGGTTACATCACCCATTGAAAGTGTGGTACATCCATACCATGGAATACTACTCAGCAATAAAAGTTGGATCAAGGAGACCCATTAGGCTGCTGGAAGACTAGATACATCCTAGAACAATACTGTGCTGAGCAGCTCAGAGTTTACTGTGGAAGGCAAACAAGATGAGCAAGGCAGTGTGACCACTGCTCAGCATGGAGCATGTATAGGGTTCGGTGGACCCTCAAGGAGGTACAGCCAATATGACCTTGGGGGGATGCAAAGTTTTCCAAAGGAAGCAATGGCTAAGGTGAGGCAGTAATGTCTAGCAGTCGGGCTCAGATCCTGTGCAGTCCCTCCTGTTACAATGGAGAGGTCTGGAAGGTCTGAGCCCTGGGAGATAGGGAAGTAGGAGGGAACCAGCAAAGGATTCAGAAGGAGCAGCTGATGAGCTAGGAGGAAAACCAAGGGATATGGTGATCTGGAGGCCAGGTGAAGAAAGCATTTCTTGGAAGAGGTAGTGACCAGCTGTGTCATATGCTGCTGATAGGCCACATAAGATAACAAACCAGTGGATTTAGCAATGTGGTGATTTTGCATTGGTGACTTGACAAGCATTTACACTTGATTGACCAAAGAACTTAGCTCATGGAGGAAAGTAACTCTGAATGCAATAAATTAATTGTAAGGCCCATTCTGTCTGATAATTAACAATAAGCACAGTTTATGAGCTATCACTCCATTACTCAGGCTGTGTGTCTTTTCATGATATTTAAAATGTTTTCCAAACTTTGACATACAGATAAATATAAAGGTTCGCAATTTAGGTGGGTGAAGCCAGGCATTGTAATACCCTGATTTGACACTAAGATGGTCCTTACCATTTTGCATTTCATCGAAGGAAAACACTGCAGGGGAATCTGCCATTAGAAAAAAAGGCAGAGTTTGGCTGTTTACTCTTACTTGAGACTTCCCTTTCATCTCGATAAATCATCTAACCACATCAATTTGTTTAGTTCAAAAGCTTCCAAATTTGAAATAACACAGACCAAGACATTTTACAGCATAGTCTTGAATAAACCTGAATAAACAAAAATATCTTAGGTCCAAGTGATTTCTTCATTCAAATTTTTTTAATTTTGTACGGGAGATTCACAGTTCTGATTTGTTTCCTTTCGCAAAGAGGGTGCTTATACAATTCAATTTCCACAGTGTCATCAGCAGCAAACGCATTCTCACTTTACGGCTGGGGGAGATTACTTGGCCAGGATCACAAGCTGGTATACAGGAAACCCAGGGTGATCGATCAATCACTCCAATCTCCTACCTTGGAGTCCAGCGTGCTCTCCCTGACGCAAAGCATCTGGTAGGCAGGTAGGTACTACTGTCCAATCAAAAACATTTTCATGATAGCATTCGAAGCCCTCAACTTAAGTTTCACTTCACGTCTCATCCAACTAGCAATCCAGGTCCTCTTCTCCCATCAGCCTGGCTTGTCACTATTCTAAAGCTGATACTCACTTTTCTTAAATCTACCCAAATCCTGCCCTTCCTTCCTGCTCAGCACAGGCCACCACTGTCCCTGACTGCTTCCCCTTCACAGGGATTTCCCCTTTTCCCCTGTACCATTTCTCCACCATAATTTACAATCTCACATTTGCTAATTAATAATTAAAACAGGCTAAAAGGCTAAGACCTTATTCAGAGGGTAGGACACAATCTAGGAAAGCGGAGGGAAAAAAAGCTTTGGAGTAAGAAAAAACAGCTGTCATAAACTTGAGAACTTTGTTCTAGGAGAAGAACCTGATTGGAGATTGGATTCTGTTGATACATTTTCATACAGTTAACAATGTGAATACTGTGGACCCAGAAGGCCCTACTAGCTAACATTTGTGGAGTGCCTGCCCTATACCAAGCACTGTGTTAAGTGCTTTACCATGCAATCCAGATACTCAGAGATGAGTAAAGTTGCCCAAGACCACGGTCAGTATGGGATGGAACCAGCACACAAGCCCTCGCTTTAAACAATTGCATTTTCCAGCCTGTGAACAAGCAGCTTCACTGACTACACTGAGGCAGGAATCCTGACTGCAAGAAAGACAAGGGAACTGAAAAAAGCAGACACGAAACCTGGGGTGTGCTCCGTGCAAGAACAAAGGGCCTTCCTGGTAGCTCCGGAGGTCGGCGCTCCGTTTTGGCGAAACAGAGGACTCAAGTTCCAAGTCTGAATTTACCCTTCCCTGTCCTGAGGATTTTATTGTTTTTGGTAACGGCTGTTTTAGGAAGCTGGGAAGTAGAGTATACATTCTGGCGTAACTTCCAAAGAAAACGGTGAAAACACACACAAGACTTTTTCATCCTAAAAAGTTCAGGGAATCGGAAAAGTCATTCTTGAAAACCTCCTTTTTAAACAAAGGCGGTGTCAATCTACTTCTCACATTTGCATAGTAGTTTCTCTCTTTCCGAAGCCTTTCACACTCACCTATTTTAATTCTTTCAGCACTCCGGGAGTGGAATGGGGGCCAGGGATGGGGCGGAGCAGAGCATCAATACCTTACTATAAAACAGAAACTGAGGCCCGACGGCGTCAACTCCTTCGCCCCCGAGGTCTAGGGGGCTAGTCGGTGGCGGAGCCAGATAGAAACTCCAGGTCTCACCAGCCAGTGCTGCCTCGGACTGTTTCTAAACCATTAGGTTCCTCGTTTATTTCATATACCCCGGGGATGTCTGATGAACACACCTCTGGGTTGTACGTGGTCTCCTTCAATCCAGGCGGGCTTCCCGGAGGAAGCCGACCGTCCGGGAGGCGGGCGATGCCGCTAGCGGCGGCCTTCGTCGCGATGGTCGCGCATCACGTGCGGGGGGGCAGCCGGGGTGCACCCTGGGGACACCCTCACCACCCCCCCCGGCCCGCAGCAGGCTGTGTCACGTGAGGCACCGGGCTCCCGGGTCACGTGCCGGGGGGTGGGGATCGGGGGCGACGGGCATCCGGGCCGCGCCCGCCGGGCACGCTAGGAGCGCGCTTGGCCGTGCGGGTCGGAGCGGGCCGGAGCAGCAGAGGGGGGCAGTGGCGGTGGCGGCGGCCGCGGCGGGGGCGGAGGGGGCGGCCCCGCGGCCCCGCGTCCGCGTCACGTGGTGCGAGGCGGGCAGCCATCTTGCTACAAACACAAACAGAGAGGAGCGGCCGCCGCGGGAGCGCCAGCGCCCCCTCCCCCGCCGCCGCCGCCCCCCGGCCCGCCGCGCGTCGCCAACGCCCCGGGACCGGAGCCTCGCGCCGCCCGCCCGCCGCGGTAAGCGCCCGGCGGCCCCACGGACCCCGGCCCGCGGCCGGGCCCGAGCCAGGCCCGCCCCCGACGCCGAGGCGGCCGCGCCGAGCCTGCGAGAGCCAAAGCGGGAGCGCGGGCCGCCGGCACGGACCCTCCCCCGTCTCCTCCCGAGGCCGCCGCCCCCGACGCCCGGTGTGCCCGCCCTCCGGCCCTCCCCGCCTGACCCTCCCCCGGCGCGGGCAGGGCCCCCGCGCCGCCCGGGCCCCCGCGCCGCCCGGAGGGAGGCCGGCTCCCTCCCGGGGGCGGCCGCCCGCGCCCCCGCACCTGGCGCCCCCTCCCTGAAGGGCACGCCGTCCTCCCGGGCCGGCCCGCCTCCTTCCCACCCCCGCGCTCCTAACGGTCGCTCTCCGGCCCTCGGAAGCCCGTCCCAGGCCCCCCACCTACCCCCGCCCGCATCTTCTGCCCGGGGGCCCGGGACCCTAGTGCCCGGTTCTCCCCGGAGATATCCCCCAACGCGCCTCCGGTTTCTTATCGGCCTGAGCTGGGCCCGGCGGGTCTTAAAGTCCAAGCTTTCCGTGACTTTTGGCTAACGTGGAAGCCTCTCCTCTTAACCACAGCACTTCGCCTGGGTCTTCGCCTAAAATTCCTTTCAGCAGCGACATTAGTGCTTGGTCATTGGGGTCTTCTTCCTCCCGGTTGCCCGGCCGTGTGAAACACCTTAGTCTGTCCTGTTGCCAGGCTGGGCCCTTCCCAGCCCATCTCCCCTGATGCAGCAGCTCCCCAGTCACGGCCCCTCACACTTTGCCTTTTTTTTTTTTTTTCCCAAGTTAACTTTAAAAAGACCCTCATCTCGCACGTCTTACCCAGCCATTGCTAGAATTCCCAGTGAGCGTGCAGGTCTGGTCCATCATAGGGCCGGGCCTAGCCCCGGGGATAGATGCTCAACCAGTACTTGTTGGCCAGCTCTTTCTTCCACCCACCCCAGTCTCACTCCCCTCTTGCTTCTCATTGCTGCTTTTCCAGAGATCAGCCTCCACAGCCTTTCTGCTGCCCGAGAGCTGACACGCGGTTGCAGTTTAGCCCCCGCCCCTTGGCTTTGCACCTGAAACACCTTGGGTACCAACAGGCTGGTCCCCTTAACTTCTCACAGTGTGGGAGTTTGCTTTCTGGTCCTTCATCGGTACCATTCCCTGTGCAGTCCCAGGCCACCCTCCATCACCCCAGCCTCAGTTTTATTTCCTAGATGGTAGGTCTAGTGTGTCATTGGGCAGGGTTGGAACAGATCTGGGCTTTGTGTGGCTGCCATGGCGGGGACCAGGGACCTCGAGGGGTCCCACATGGTGATTACAGTCAAGTGAGTTCTATTCTTAGACTCCTGGCCTGTCTTTCTCAGCCAGCGGATGTGTCAGTGTTGTCTGTGGTTTGATGGATTAAAGGACCCCAGTTTGCCCTGACTTTTACATCTGTAGTTGGAGTTTGGGATAGGAAAAAAAAAAAAGCCCCGCTTTAGAGCAGAGGAGGTGAGAAGAAGTGGCTATGGGAAGGATTTTTTTTTAAGGTTTTTTTTTTTTTGGTGTGGACCATTTTTCAAGTATTTATTGAATTTGTTACAGTATTGCTTCTGTGTTTTTTTTTTGTTTTTATGTTTTGGTTTTTTGGCCGTGAGGTATGTGGGATCTTAGTTCCCCAACCAGGGATCGAACCCACAGCCCCTGCATTGGAAGGTGAAGTCTTAACCACTGGACAGCCAGGGAAGTCCCTATGGGAAGGATTTTTAAAATTCTAACGAGAAATTAAAAATGGTTTAAAACTCACAAAGTGTGCTTGTGAGTTTGGGGTGGTTCTTGCTGCACATGTGCCCCTTCTCCAGTCTCAGGTAGGGTGTCAGAGACGTCAGCGTCTCCTATCAGGGCAGCTGCAGCCTCCCTTCCTTGTTTTCTCTGCCTGGAGCCCTAGACTGGGCAAGTGGGCAGAAGGGATCAAACGAGTTAAAGTGTGAAAGTGTTTTGAAAACTGTTAACTACTAGACATGCTGCAGGGCGTTGTTATGATGGCTCAGAGGGCAGAGCTGGGAAAACTGACCAGCTGGGAAGAACATGGGCTTGCACCTCTTTTTAAGTCTCAGAGTTCTCCTACCCCGCATGGAGAATCTTTCCATCCTGAGAAAGGGCGGAGTCGCCTCCAACAGGCTTGGGGCTGGGTGGTTGCTCAAATGTTGGGGAATTTGGTATTGTACTTCTGTTAATAGTGGTGCCTTCCTGTGCCAAAGCACATTGCTCTGGATTGGGGCTAATTTTCGCGGTGATGGAATGAGGAAATAACGTTCTTAACTTAGTGTGTACTGGGACTGCGTATTCTCTGGATTTTTTCCTTCTCCTGTGAGTTCTGAACCCCAGAGAACAGGCTCCCCTCGTGTTCCCTCAAGCCTGTCGTGAGCACCCAGGACCAGTGTGTGTTCTCTCCCTTGGACTCCGGCAGGGGGCAGTCTTTTAAGAGCAGTAATTCAGGTGCTGGGGGAGTGAGGGTACGCTGAGGCTTGAGAAGGAGAAGGGGGCGGGGTGTGGATAGATGAGGCAGACAGATGCTGAGAGGTGGGGGCTAAGCACAACACCCTTAGGTCAAGTAGCCAGGGAGGGATGCTGTCTCCGTCCCCTGCCTAACACCTCCTGCTCTTTCCTTCACTGGAAGGGGATCCAAATGCTGGGCTTTCAAAGTTTGTGATAGACTTAGGACAATTTTGTTTAATCTGTTCTTTTCCCGAGGATTTCCCTCCTGGCAGGATTGCAGATTTCTCTCATGGGACAGTGTAATTAGGGAATGATTTCCTTGCTCTTCAGAGGCAGGAATGAGCTGGAGTAAATTTGGTTTCTCTTGTCTTACATTCTTCCCCATAGACAGACAACAGGCATGGTTACCTTCTGCCTGCGGCGCACAGGCGGGTTTCTTGACTGTGCCCCGGTTGATAATCTGGGCGCAGATAACTCTTCGAGGTGAGGGCTGTCCTGTGCAGCGTAGAATGTTTAGCAGCGTGCCTGGCCTCTGCTCACTGGATGCCAGTAGCATTTCCCAGTCACACCGACCACAGATGTCCCCCGATATTGCCAGATGTGTCCTGGGGAGCAGAGTTGCCCCCAGTTGAGAAATGGTGGCTTTGACAAAGCACGTGGGAAAGACACACGCCTGTTTGGAGCTAGAAACGGTGGGGCGCGTGTGTGCAGCTCGCAGTCGAAGGGCCAGGCAGCCACCGGCTTCTGGGACCCAGGCCTCCCCTGGCTGGGCCCGCCCAGATGCTTGACCTCTCTCACCGGCCGCTCCTCCACTTCCTCTCGCCTGATTGCCTCTCTCTCGCCTCCGTAGTTTCCCTGCTTCTCACGCCGGGAGCCAGCACTTTTTCTCAGTTCACTCCTTACAACCAGGACAGAAGGGTGACGGCTGAAGTGGGAAGCGCCTGGCGGCCAGCCACCTTTGCCACTCCCTGGAGGGGTGGGAGGGTGAGTTGTCCCCTTTCTGTCCTCTCACCCCACAGCAGCTTTCCATGCTCGCAGGACTCTTTGTCCCATCGGTCTAGGATGGGGCTCTTCTGGGGTGGCCTGGAAGAGGCTCAGAACAGCCTCTCCTGAGTTTGTTTGAAGGAAGTGGGGTGTTTTTCTTGGAGTGACGAAGACTTAATATGTGATAGCTATCCCCAAATGTCTTCTTTTCCCTCTAAGCCTTTTTTTTTTTCTTTTACCAGTCATGTTTATTTTATTATTATTATTTTTTGGCCGCACCACGCGGCATGTGGGATCCTAGTTCCCCGACCAGGGATCAAACCTGCGCCCCCTGCATTGGAAGCATGGAGTCCTAATAACCACTGGACTGCCAGGGAAGTCCCCCCACAAACCTTTTAAAAATGGTCAAATATAACATATACCTTGTTAGCTATTTTTTAAAAATTATTTTTATTTATTTGTTTTTGGCTGCATTGGGTCTTCATTGCTGCGTGCGGGCTTTCTCTAGTTGTGGCGAGCGGGGGCTACTCTTCGTTGCGGTGCGCGGGCTTCTCATTGCGGTGGCTTCTCTTGTTGCGGAGTGTGGGCTCTAGGCACGTGGGCTTCAGTAGTTGTGGCATGTGGGCTCAGTAGTTGTGGCTCACAGGCTCAGTAGTTTTGGCGCACGGGCTTAGTTGCTCCGCAGCATGTGGGATCTTCCCAGACCAGGACTTGAACCCGTGTCCCCTGCATTGGCAGGCGGATTCTTAACCACTGCGCCACCAGGGAAGCCCCCACTCTAGCTATTTTTAAGGATACGATTCTGCAGCGTTAAATACATTCATCACGTTGTTGTGCAGCCATCCACCTCATCCCCAGAACTTTTTCATCTGCCCTATTTCAGCTCAAACTGTCCCCGTTAAACAACTCCCCACTCTCCTTGCCCCCACCCCCAGCCCTGGCACCCACTGTTCTGCTCTGTTCCTCTGAATTTGACTCCCCTGGTAATCTCACGTGAGAGGAATCATCCAATATTTGTTCTTCCGTGACTGGTATGTTTTATTTAGCTAATGTTTTCAAGAGTCATTCGTTGGCCAAATTACATAAGGGTTGTAGCGTAGACAGAACTAACCGGACTCGGCTGTTCTGGGAGGGCTACTCGAATACAGTGACAGGAAGAGCTTTTCAACAGGCCTGTCTTCTCTGACGGCCGTATGTGCTGTGGCGTGCTCCAGCTCCAGAAATGGCCAGCTGAGTCTGTTGTAGAAGAGACGCCCGTGCCGGGGGAGGTCAGCCCTGCTCTGGATGGTCTCACAAGCTGCATTTCACCCTAGGATGCTGGGATTCTGGGGGTGGGTCCCGTGTCTGTCGTGGAGTTTGCTTCGTGTTCTGGGCTGCAGCTGTGGAGGAGGGCCGCTTTCACCTGGCCCCTTTGGTGGAAACCCTTCTTCCTCCTTCCTTCCCAGAGTTGTGGAGTCTTGGAGTCGATGGGAACTGTGGAGGTGCTCCGGTCCAGCCTCCGCCCCAGCCAGTGAGGGAAGCCCTTGCACGGCTCCCTGAGACCCTGCCCTCCCACCCTCTGCTCGGAGCCACCAGGGATGCGCCGCCTCCTGAGAGCCGCCTCCGCTGTTCCTTAGAGGGACGGGTCGCTGCCGCCACCACAGCCGCTTCTGTCAGCTTCAGTAACTCTGACCTTATTTCTGCTTTGTGGTGAGGGAGCCTTCTTCCTAGCTTGTATCACGGTAACATCGTTCTCTTCTTGGCTCTCTGTCCTTACGATCGGGCTCTTCCTGATCCCAGGGACCGGGCCTCGGTGTTGACTCCGGTCTGGTGAGTGAGCCCTGGGCACGCTGGCTGGAGTGGCCGGCCGCGGCCTTCAGCGTGCCCCACCTCGGGCTCTGGAATAGCCCCCGCTCCCCTTGTACCTGGTCTCTCCCCAAACTGAGTCTCTGGATTCTAGCTGCCAAGCAGCCAGACCTGAGTGTTTTCAGAGGAGAGGTAATTTTGCTCCCAGATAAACTTCTAATCTTCTTAATAACTGGCCTTTTCTCTCTCTAGAACATTTGGGACTCCAGTGGGTTTTCTGCTTGTGTGTATGTGTGTTTTCTCTTTGTCGTAAACATCCACGGGTACCTCAGGCACCCTTTTACTGAATGCTGGGCCACTTGGCGAGAGCGCTGAGCTGTCGGGAGGTGCCTGCCACACCCCCAGCACCTCCGCCGGGCTCCGCCGAGTGAACTGGCCGCTCGAGAGGCCTGATGAGTGCAGGGCAGCGATGAGGAGGAGCAGGGGCTGGGGTCCCCTGTGCTCCGTAACCAGCAGCCTCCAGGCAGCTGTGGGCCTTCTTGTTATGCAAGACGGAGGAGGGCTGGAGGCAGGGAGGTCTGTCTGACCACTAATTTAACCCCACTTTCTTCTCTTCGCCCCTCAATAAGGATCTTTCCCAGATGTGAAGGTCCCTCCCTGGGCACTGCTCTGGTCAGACCAACATCCAGTTGCCTGGGGACCCTGGTTCACTCCAGCACAGGCCCTTGCCTGGAGAGAGCCCTGCCCCTGCCCTACCTGCTTCCCTGGGCAAGGCTGCCAGGTGAGTCTGGGCCAGAGGGAGGGCATCCCCCTGCAGAATCTGGAAGGGGCTCTGGCTGCCTGTTTTCCTCCCCTCCCCCAGGCCTTCCTCCAGCGTGACTCTTTGGTTAACTCGTGGTGTAAGTGGCACGTGGCTGGCTTAGGCGAGTCCTTATAGAACCCATTACTGTACCCACCTAGTCCTCATCCTTCGGGCTCTCCGGGCGTCTCCAAGGCCCAGTGTCCCCCACGTCTCCACAGGTGTTTGGAGAGTGAACACCAGGTTCCCCCTCCCCTGCTCATCCCCTCGACCTCTAGGACACGCCCAGCTCCACAATGGCAGCAGAGACCCTCAACTTTGGGCCTGAGTGGTGAGTCAGGTGTGCTTTGGGTGGCGTAGAGAAGCCGGGAAGGACAGCGCTGCTCAGATTTCTGTCTGTCTCCTTCTCGTGCCCTTTCTGCAGGCTGAGGGCCCTTTCTAGTGGTGGCAGTGTGGCCTCCCCACCCCCATCCCCTGCCATGCCCAAATACAAGCTGGCCGACTATCGCTACGGACGAGAGGAGATGCTGGCCCTCTATGTCAAGGAGAGCAAGGTAGGGGTGGGCGGGGGTGCGGTGTGGCCCAGTTGCCCGCTTGGCCTTGGCCAGTGGAGAGGGCCCAGGAGCATGTGATACCTCCTGCCCCGGTTGACAGGTCCCCGATGAGCTGCAAGACAAGGAGTTTGCTGCGGTGCTGCAGGAGGAGCCGCTGCAGCCCCTGGCCCTGGAGCCTCTGACTGAGGAGGAGCAGGTGGGGCCCTGCCGGCGGCGCCGCGTCTCCACCGTGGAGGGGGCTGGAGTTGGGAAGGCAGGTGGTGGAGTTGCAGTTGTGGGTGGGGTGGGAGCGGTCGGGTGCCTGGGTCCTCACTCCCACCCCTGGCTCCCTCCTCAGAGAAACTTCTCCCTGTCAGTGAACAGTGTGGCTGTGCTGAGGCTGATGGGGAAAGGGGCTGGTCCCCCCCTAGGTGGCGCCTCCCGTGGCAGGGGCAGCACGCGGAGCCGAGGTAGAGGGGGGTGATGGCGTGTTCTGGGGCTGGCAGCGGTGGGATTCGCGGTCTTGTGGACTTGGAGGGGTGAGCCAGCAGGTTTCCCACGCGCACCTCATTCCTTCTCCAGGCCGCGGCCGTGGTGACAGTTGCTTTTACCAAAGAAGCATTGAAGAAGGCGATGGGGCCTTTGGCCGAAACCCCCGGGAGATCCAGCGTAGCCAGAGTTGGGATGACAGGTGCAGGCTGGGAGAAGGTGGCATAGAGGCAGAGCAGAGAGGGGCCCCGGGGTTAGGGCCCAGGGTCTCATGGAGGGAGACTTGGGTCTTTGTCATCAGAGGGCACGAGGAGACCCACCAGATTAGCCCTGGTCAGAGAGCTCTCTGTGCCCTCTGACCCCCTATGACCCTGCCCTTTTCCTTCCGATTCTCTGGGCACGCCCTTGGACTTCCTTCCAAGCCCGCCACCCCCGTCCCCCCGCCCCGCACCTCTCAGGGCAGAATGGACAAGGTGAGCAGAGATCCTGCAGGTCGGGGATGGAACTGTCCTCTGACCCACACCTGTCCTTCCCACAGAAGCGAGAGGCGGTTTGAGAAGTCGGCCAGGAGGGATGGAGGTATGGAGAGTGGTGAGGGTGGTGGCCAGGCCCTGAAGGTCGTTAAGAGGTGGGGGAGGACTGAAATGGGTGGCCCCGGTTGGGGGATGTTTCCTGGGGGAGGTGGTAGGGGCAGGAGGGCCCGGAGCTGGGCTCCTCTTTCCCAGCAAGGCGTATAGTAAGAGTCTTGCAGGGACCGTGGCCGCCGTCCGCTGACTGTGTCTTCCCCTGCTCCCAAGCGCGATCCGGGTTTGATGAGGGAGGGGCTGGCCCGAGGAAGGAGCATGCCCGCTCAGATAGCGAGAACTGGCGTTCTCTCCGAGAGGAGCAAGAGGAAGAGGAGGAGGGCAGCTGGAGACTTGGGGCAGGACCCCGGCGAGATGGCGACCGCTGGCGCTCTGCCAGCCCTGGTGAGATTGGGGCCAGGTGGGCGCTGTGGGGGGCGGCGGGCGGTGAGAACTTCCTGTGAGGGTGGGCACCTGCGGCCAGGCAGAGGGAGCAGAGAGTTCTGGAGCGGGGTGGGTGGGAATGCAGTCCCGGAAGTGCCAGTTGTTCCGGGCCGGGGGGGTCCCGGTGGGCAGC